>NC_133554.1:13770000-15020000 GCF_048773025.1 Camelus bactrianus
TAGAAAGAAGAGGCAAATTCTTCAGAAAAGGGATCCCGGCCCTGTGAACGGCGTGGTCCTCTTCTCTTCTTAGACACCTGTTTGCTCACATGCAAGGCTGTGTGTGCTGGGCCAGGCTCCTCGGGGTAATAGACAACAATTCCTACCATTTAGCTTTATTAAATTAACAGTTTCAACTTAAATTATGTTTAGCTGGTTTCCCTAAGGAATTCCTCCTGTATTCGATCGATTGGTGTAAGAGGCGAACTCCGGCCACTGCCGGTCCTTTTGTGGAACTGTTACTGTGGAATCCAAACTGCCTTTTTCACGGCAGACCCTGATGATACCAGGAGCCTTCAGGGCTTCGTGTACAATTCTGAGACGGGTATAGCATGCGTGGAAATTGCTCTCACTGCTCTAGTTTCCTAAAACTTTCAGGTTTCCAAAGAGTAGTATCTTCTCTCTCAATTTAATGCGTGTATATATTATACCCATTGTATTATATTTAGCTCTTTTCCCCCAGGTATTTGATCGATTTGCGCATTTCATTGCCGGGCTTTTAAGAAGCCTCTGCTCCACATCTTCCTGCCACCCTCGCTAGCTCAGGACAAAGCTGATGGACCAGTGAGACAGGGAACTCTTCTCCAGAGCCCACCCAGGGATGCCATATGTAATAGGACGTCCTATAACAGTACAAAGGCAACACTGCCTAGGCTGGGTGCTTTTATTCTTGCATTCATTCATCTACAGATGGTGTTGCTTTCACTATCAGCGATTAGCCTTTCTCAAACACCTGTTCATTTGTGGGCTGGTGCAGAGAGTTAGGCCTGATGAACTAGACAGTTCCTGGTGTTTGGGCCATGGACCAGGGAGGTACCACTCCTGGCATCGTGGAGTGATGGGGACTCCAGGAGATGGCCCTGTGCGGATGTCTGGGCTGGCAGGGTAGTAGCAGCAGCAGGGGAGGCTGGCAGGGGGGCCTTGTAGCACATCGAGAATCCAGCAGGACTCTCTGGGATGGAGTGGGAGAGCGGTAGATGACAGGATACGGTGCCGTCTTGTTCCTAGACAGCTGAGGCCTATCGAGGTAGGGAGCCAATGCACAGAGATGCCTGGGGCTCGTCCTCAGGGGAAGTACAGAAGCCTCGTTGTCATTAGAGCAGAGGCACCCAGTGCCCCGGGGGGCCTGACACTAATCTCCTCCCTTCCACCCACCTGAGGGCAGACTTGAACCAAGAACCTGGTTGAGATCGGAGGGTGGGGAGGGACCAGGGAGAACGTGCCTGATTGCCCCAACCAAGACCGCTCTGCAGTCTTGACAGTCAGACCAAGTGGTGAAGGGACAGGGAGGGCAGTGTTTGAGCTTTGGGCATCCCGGGATCTGCAGGAGGCAGGGGCGGAGACCTCCTCTTCTCCAGAGCTCTGTCCCGCCCCTCTCTTCCTCCCCTACCATCCTCACACTGCAGCCCAGGCCTCTGGCTAGAAAGAACTGGAACCTGCTTTAAAAAAAAAAAAAGGGGGCCAGTTTCCCTGCTAGGTGGACTCACCCTTCCTTTAAGATACCATCTGTGGCCAGAAGTTAATGAGGGTTCTCCAGATAAATTCTGCCCTTTAGGGGGCAGGAGTAGAGATTCCAGAATTAACTGGCTTTTCTAAATTGGAACCTCCCTTCTTAGGCTCCAGGATATGCAGTGTCCAATCTCTGTTCTTCGGTGGCATGCCAACAGCAGCATTCTTCTCTCTTCCTTTTCTCTTGTTGGAGCAAAATACCCTCTTTCTTGAAGCCCATCAGGGCGGCACCATCTCCCATCTCCCTCTCCTGCTGTCATCAGCAGCCCCACTCCACTCCGCTCCCCTCAAATGGCAGACGTGGCCATTTCTAAGTGTCCTGTCGCGTTAACAAGGAATGAGCGGCCTCATAACATGTTGAACCACAAACAGACGCAAGGTTAGTTCCCACATTGCTGCCCACCTTGCGGCCAGGCGGCAGCCCCATGTGGGGTTTCTGAGCAGTGCCGCTGCTCTGAGGACGAATGCTATTTCCAGCCCGAGCTGCCCACCTGCAACTTTCTGCTAGTGTTAGCAGTTTCGTCTTCCATTATGAGAGTCCAGCTGGAGTGCCTTTGAAGTTGGTCCCACGACGTTAAATGTTAACTATAATTTCTCTTGGCCCTCGCTGGAGAGCGCATTCCTTCTGCTGGTTTGATAATAGCCATGGTTAGGCTGGCTGTGTTCTAGCTGACCACCTCGGCAATTGCTTTCCCTCCAGTAGTGACATCGAAAGCTTTGCCCTGTGCATCGCGAAACTTGGGTTGGGATCTGGCTGTGCCAGGAAACCATGTGACCTTGAGCAAGTCCGCTCTCTACCTTGATCCTCGTGGTCCTGCCCTGTGAAATAACAGGTAAGGGCTAGTGGATCTCTCAAGCCTTTCCGCCTCTGCGTCTGAGATTCCAAGGTTCAGAGGATGCGCAGCGATTCTCAGCTTCTGCCTCTGCCTCTCCTCTGGACTCCCTCCCCATAGGTCTTCTCCGTGTGCAAACCCCAGTCAGTAGCCACAATGTGGGCGTCCTAGGAATAGGTAGAGAACCCGGGGTCATTCTGCCATTTGAACTTGAAATCCTCAGAGAGCTTTTTATTTTAATAAAAAGACATAATCTTGGTGATATGACACTCCAGACATCAAAGTCTATCATATTAAGGAAACCTTAGAACTCAGATCTGCAGTCTGGCCTGATCATTTACAATTCTGCTGGGATTAGTAAGAGGAATAATTATATCTATTTATTTATTCCACTGTCAGAATGTTGATGCTAGGTTTTCATATTGTCTCCATCACTAAAGATTATAATTAAATAATAAGTCAAACGTATTGATCCTTTTCTTATAAATTTGTGTGATGTGCTGTTGGAGGCCTTTTGTTGTTACAGTAGATCACAAGATTAAAGTCAAAAGTTTGCCAGGCCAGCTAGGTCTGTTTAAGAGATCTTCTTTTTTTTCTTAATGAATCATGGATTTTTGATGGCTTGTCATTTTGACATCGACTAAAGCACTTTATTTTTCCTCTCTAGTGCAGTACTGTATCTCAGTTAGCCTTTGGTAGGGCTAAATACCTCTAATTCCATTAAAATGAAAAGTCGTGTGTATCTTTGAAGGTGGATTTTAAATGTCTTTTCGGGCATGAACTCATCATTTTCAGAAGACAGTCTATTTTTGCAATGCATTTATTATAAGAAATTTTCCATAGGAAAAAGTATATCTTTACTGTTTTTCTAGCCTTCAGTTCCATTCTTCTAGTACAGAAATAGCAAATAAACCTAATTTGTTAGGTAACTACTTTATTTCGAAGAATACGAGAAATGAAACTGGTCCCCCTAAAGCGACGGGATTCTAATAAGATGATAAGCAGGCAAGATGGGAGATTGAGAGAAAAGAGGCATTTCTGGATTAGGTGATGAGAACAGAGAGGGCAGCAAAAGCGTGTGAAGGACTGTCCGCGGGTGCAAGAGGCCAAGGATGGCGGCCGTAGGAAGAGGAAATGAGAGGCAGATGGGAAAACACAGTGTGTTTTCTGAGCTACACAGACACACCTATATCTCTGATGTTTGCTATCTAGAATCACTCTGAAGTGCTTGTTACACTAAAGCTGTCCATTGTTCAAAACCCAAGAGCCTAGATGTTTGCCAAAAGAAGGAAAAGCCAAGAAATTGTCTCTGTTGTACATAGATGCTTCTCCGTAGACACCTAGAGAAACAATTAGCAAATGAAATTTCAAAGCCCACATAATATGTTTATGACACCTGCATGGGGAAATTTCAGACGTAGTGAACTGAAAAGGGGTAAGCTGAGAAAATTAACTGGGCTCCATAAGTGCCATTTATTGATCTCTTTCTATATGCTTGGCCTTCTAGAGATCTTCAGAGTTTGTCCCTTGCAGTCTTTACATTGACAGGACGGTATTTTTCCTGTGTCACAGATGAGGACATTTGGGCTGTGACCTGCCCGTGGTCTCACAGCCAGTGACC
Source organism: Camelus bactrianus (assembly GCF_048773025.1). Lineage (NCBI taxonomy): Eukaryota > Metazoa > Chordata > Mammalia > Artiodactyla > Camelidae > Camelus > Camelus bactrianus. Next base: position 13,774,003 of record NC_133554.1, read on the forward strand.
CAGATCTTCCAAACCCGGGTTTTCCCTGCTACCGTACTATTGTCTCTAGATTTTTCCCTTATATATCTACCTCCTTCAGCGAGCCACTAGAATTTTATGACATTTTAGGAGATACATAAGATGTCAGATGTAAGATCACTTACAGGGAGCGTTTGCTGTATGTCGGTCGCTTTATAGACACAATTCTGAATCCTTCTGGCAACTCTACACAAGTGGGTATCCTCATTTTTCTGATGTAGCAAGTGAAGCCCAAAGAGCTTTAAGTAAATTGCCCCAGGTGCATGGCTAGATTTTTGGCAGAGGCAGCACTGGAACTCAGGTCCCTCTGACTGCAAAACTCAGTGTTTTCCTGTGCATCAGGCGTTGTCTTCCCAGACAGCTGCACTTCGAGCCAAAGAGACTTGGGTTCCTCACTTGTCCCTGGGACTCTCAGCCAGGGGACACTGGTGAAAGAAGGTGTTTGACTAGAAGCTCTTTTTTTCAGCCTAATTCTTTTTTTTCGTAAGTTACAAAATGTTTACCTGCTTTAGTGACAGGACCCACAGGGTATAATTAGAGTTTTTCTAATATTTGCTTTGGATGTTTCATATGTTTTCTTAATAGGCAAAGAGGATTTCTTCAATCTGCCTGAAACATGTGTAATAAGCTCTTAGGTAATAATAATAATATATCACAGGCGTATAATGCTTTGACATTTGCAAAGGGCTGTCATATACGTTATCTCAGATGACCCTTAAAGCACACAGTGATAGAGGCAAGGATTATTACTATTACGTCATTTTACAGATTTTTGGAAAAAAGAGCCTAGAGAATTTAAGATTTTTCCGTATCATACAATTAGTAAATCGTAAAGGAGAGACTAGAATTCATGTCTTCGGAACCCTTAATCCAGCTTTTTTCTTATGAGCTCTACACTCATAACTAAAAGTGTGGTATCTCCAATTCCCCTTTTTGCTTATTTGTTTGAAGTAGACGCTCAGTGTCCTTCTAACATCTAGTGCCCTGGATAGATGTGGCGTGAAATTGAATGGCCACCCTTTACTAACCCGAGGAAGGACAGAGCAGTAGCAGGAGGAGAGAGATGCTGGTTGTAACCGACTGAGAGGTGGATTCACGCCCTTCCTCCCCCGCCCGCGTGTCCCCATACCTGCCATCCTCTGGCTTCTTGGGCAGCTCATGACCTCCATTTTTGAAGAGCTTGGCTGTGGTCCTGGACCAGGAGGAAACATGGCAGCAAAAGCAGTGATGGCGAGTGAAGAGGTGATGTGAGGCTCTGGCCAGGAAGCCCTTCCTCCCGTGGGCCATCTGGAGAGCCCCGTGGGCCACTAGGCTCCCTGTGCTTTCGGGGAAGCTCGCACTGCTGCCACTTGGGTTGGCATTTGGGCCTCGTCATGAGGAATTCTTCACGCTGGAGCAAGCCCTAGAAAGAACGACCAGCAAACTTTGCTTGCGCCGCTCTAGACCATGAGAATCAGCCTGGCCTGGTGTTCCTCATTCTGGTCCACGATTTGGCCGGGAGACAAGCGAGCATAGCGTGAAGAACCGTGGGGGGCTGGATCTTAGGCCTTGCGGCCCCTGTGACCTTGGGCACCTTATTTGATGTCTCCGGAATTCTAGCTTTGTTTCTTCATGAGTAAAACATGAATGATAGCCCCAATTTCCACTTACTTCCTCAGGTTGCAATGATAAGGCAATGATGAGGTCATGTAAAAAGGCACTTTGCTTGTTCTAGAGCCCATTCAAACGCAAGGGACTTCTGAGGGGAGGCGCTAGTCTCTGGAAGGTTGTGTTTTAGGGGAGCTGCCAAATTGAGCAGTTTATAAGAACAGAAGCAATTCTTTCCTCTCATCACTCTTGGTGAGGACCAGGGCTGCCTACCAGGGTTACACCCATCCCTCCAGGCTTCCGCCATCCCCTTAGAAGTGAGGTTGTAACTCAGCCACCATTCGGCGGGGACGTTTCTGCAGGCCCGAGGCTCAGCCAAGAACAGGGCCTCGCTGTGCCTCCCACTCTCCTTCCCCTTCTCCTCCCTCTCTCTGGCCTCCACTTAGTTTCAAACAAGTGTATTGTGTTGGTTAGCTTATTAATGAGGTTTTTCCAGCCCCTTGTTTTTCTGTCCTTGACCATAAAGAACTCCCAGTTGCTCAAAGCTGAAAATAAAATTTGGCCACAAGTAAGCTGCGAATATAGTCTTATTATTGGTGTTGATATTTTTAAGTACTCTCTTTAAAAAAAAAAAAAGGGCTCTGGGAGAAAGGGAGGATTTGTCATGACATGAATATCTGTTTGAGGACTCTGGAGTGAGGACTTTGTATCTTTTCCTGAAAACAAGGCGCCTTCCTTCTTTTCAGGGAGAGTCGTGGCTATTTTGATGCCTTTTGAAAGCACCACAATTAATTTGATTGAGCTGCTAAGCGGCTGGTTTGAAAAAAAAAAAAAAGAAAAGAAAAAGGATAATGGTCACATGAATTTAGCATCACATGGGGAAATTCGCTGTAACGCAGCGGTCTTTTAGACAGCTGATGACCACGGGCCAGATTGTTCATTTCACAAAAGAGAGTCTTTTAAAGATGAGAAGACTTTTGTCTAGAGCCCAAACTTCCCCAGGGGGATGGACTCATTATAACCCATTCTGATTATTTTTCCCTCTTAAATCTCACTGGTTAAATATGAGTATATGTGGCGCCCTCTGCTACAACATGAAAATAAGAAATACAGGGAGAATTTGGCCGAAGGGAGTCCTAGCCTGGGGTCCCAGTCTCTGCCCTCACACTCCCTGGAAGGCTGTGTAGACACAGGAGTGCCCCTGAACTGGCTTGGAATTTCTACGCTGTAAAATGAGGCAATGAAATGAATCCTTCCTACCTTGGAGGACTGGTTTGGAAGAGAAAATGAGCTGATAATGTAAAGCACTTTAAGAAACATCTTAGATGTTCTCAAAATTATGCACTTGAGGGTGTGCGGGGAGGTGGATTTGGGGAGGGACCAGTGACCAAGCTCCCCAGTTCCTTCCTCCATATGGCATCTCAGTCAGCAAGGTGGATCTCTGTTTCCTTAGTAGACCCCACTTCCCTCCGAGGACCCAGAGGCCATTCATCACCGCGATGTGGGATCCCCAGGAAGCCGGCGGCCCATCTGCTGTGCTCCACCGCTTATAAGCGATCCGGCAGAAGCCGGCAGCCCCGATGTTCCCTGGGCCCCCTGGTCCCCACATGGGTTTGTTGGCTCTTTGTTTCTCCTCTTTCCCAGGATACCTGTCCCCTTCTCAAGTGTGCGTTCTTCCTGGAGGAGAATGATGACTCGTTGTCAAAGCTTGGGTGGGAGGCAGGGTTCGAGCTGTTCGTGTCTGTGAGGTGTTTGGGGTCCTTCCATCACGCTCACCCTCACTTCCAGCTGGAATGCTCGGCCTTCTCCGGCTCCGGCCTCCTTCCCCCATGTTCCCCGGGCTCGCCTCTCCATGGGTCTGCTAGAGCACTTAGCACGCGGGGCACTCCGAGCCTCCCTCTTCCTGTCAGAGCACTTTTCTGTATCTCTCTGTCCCCGGTGCCTGACATGTGCTTCAGCACTCAGCAAATGTTGCAATGAATGAATGAATGAGTGAATGAGAGATGAAGGGGACCTTGGAGTACTTACAGCCAGCCCCCAACTTCCTTCCTTGTATGCACTGATGAAACTGAAGCCCATGGCTCCTATGAGAATTGATCCTGCAGAGAAACCTAGGACTGAGATTAAATATATATTTATAAGAAATGCATATATTTATATGTTATATTGTGTATGCTATATGTAAATAATCTCAGTTCTACTATATCCTGACTCTGGTATATCTGTATAGATCCTGACTCAGAGTTGGCTCTGTGTTAAAAAGCAAACTGAAATAGCCCAGGAAGGAAGGCAGCACCATGTAGTAAGGCAGGAGCCGGGCTTGGAGTCAGCAGGCTGTGATGGGGTGTGTGACCTTGGCCAAGTCATTTCCTCTCCCTCATCTCAGGTGCCTAGTTTATAAAATAAGGGTGTGGATTAGATGATCTCTAAGGTCTCTCCATGTTCAAAAATCTAAGAATTTCATGAGTTTTTAAAAGAAAAGTTTGAGCTTCTTGAAGAGAAATGTTTAAAAAAAAATTTTTTTAAAAAGTTAGAGAGTTACTGCAAAGGAGGTTTTTAGTTAAAAATTCTTACCTTAAAACTGATTTCCAGTTGGGTCCTATCAGGAGGCCTGGGCCTGCACTGTAGATGCACCCCTCCCCGCCACTCCCCATCGCCCACTGAGTTACTGGTCAAAGACTAGGATGGTTTGGCTCTGTCTCCATGGACCGCAGCACAGGCCACGGGCTGTAGCTTAGGTGAGTTTAGGAAGTGGCTGTTTGAGTAGAGATCATGGAAGGAGCTCTAGCCAAATCAATGGCACCCTGACCTTTTCATGTGTGTGGGGAGTGACTCCCAACCTCCACCGGGTCCCACACCTACTGGGGCAGCCTCGCCCCGGCCTGCCCTGCCCCACCCTGCGCAGTCCTCGGGCATCACTGGGGTGGGAAGGATGACCTCCTGCCCCAGGGCACTGGGCACTGCCCGAGGGTGGCGAGCCTCCCTGGGAGACCTGTGTGGGTGCTCCCTGCAGGCTTTGCGAAGCAGCAGAACCCTCCACCAATTCATCCTTGGTCAGTGGCAGGCAGATTTCACACTGAATTCCACCCCATGGGGCTGTGTCTAATTGGACAAATTTGAACAGCAGGCAGCAGAGCCAATGCAGCGAGGAACATTGATATATGGCCCAAGCAAGGGACTAAAATCTTAAAGTGACAGGGGTTCTTTTTTCAAAAAAAAAAAAAAAAAGACTGGCTGGATTCCAGGAGTAACAGGCCTGCCTGGCAAGAGAGAGATGGACCAACTCTTCAAAGCAGGGGCTCGTTCAAGGAGGTGTTTTTGAAAAGAATGTCTCCATTTCTCCTGGTCTCCGTGGCAAGATAAACAGTATAGGGTGGTCCCTAGGGACGGTCAGCCAGAAACCAGACATGCTGAATGCTTCTCCCACCAAAAAACTCGCAGTATCTGATTAAATCTGGCTGAAATATCCAGCAACGAAACCTTGACAGAAAAGAATTGCAAAATCACGCGGTTGTACGTTACTGAACACCCACCACCATTCATTAGTTTAACATCCATCAAACAGCTATTCAGTGCTGCTGTGTGCACTATTAAATGCACTGTGCTTGGACACAATGGGGCTTGTGAAGGCTATGGTCTAGGGAGGGGAAAAGACATTAATCAAATAAACTCACAAATAAACATGATTACAAGTTGTGCGAAGTATTATGAAGGAAGCATTCCACGTGGTATGAGAGCATCAGAAAGGGCCACTGGGGAGAGTTGCCCTGAGAAGTCACGTGGAAGCTGAGCTCTAGGGGGTGAGTTAAGTCCGCAGAGGGGGCAGAGGTGCGGGAGGTGGGGGTCACGGTCAAGGTGAAAGGGGGCCTGTGAGGCTACGGCTCAGTGCCCACGGTGGGAGAGCGCCTGGGTGAGACTGTGGGGGCTTGCTGCCCACGTGAAGGATTTTAGTCTTACCCTAAAGAATGGGAAACATTTTCAACAGAAAGTGATATGATTAAAATCTGAGCTTTGGAAAGATCACGAAAGGAAGGAAGGAAGGGAGGGAGGGAGGAAGGAAGGAAAGAAAGAAAGATTGATTCTGGAAGACAGACTTCTGCAGAAGCCCAGTAGGAGATGACGGAATGGATTAGGCTGGTGTCAATAACAAACAGAATCGGACAGACACCAGTGATACTGAGGAGGTACAATCACTAGGACTTTGTGATGGAATCAATATGAATGAGAGAGGAGGCGATGTTAAGGATGGTTCCTGGTTTTCCGACTTATTTTATTCTTTTTCTTTCATTCACTGAGAGTTGCCAATCCAGTGGAGAAGGCAGTTCGGATGCGCCGAGTTTCCATGGAGATGTCAAGACGTTGACTCCGCAACTGTGGAGTTGGATCTGAGGGTCTTCAGCACAGAAGAGATGTCTGCACTAGGTGTTTCCTGGGAGAAGGATGGGGAGAGAGGAATGGGAGATGATAGAAAGGTGGAGTAGACACCTCTCCCTTGAGGCATCCCCAAATCTATTTGGGGAAGCAATGGGACCAGAGAGTCTAGGAGACATTTACAGACTCATATAATAAATGTAAATGTTCGTGATTTTGTATTCGTGTGATGAGACTGTGTTGAGAGTTAGAGGATAGCCAAGTGCGTAGTGCGTAGAGATGAGGGAGTGGAGCTGATGGAAAGTGAGGTGGAGCTGACCGAGGAACTGGGGCAGAGGTGAGGCCAGCAGTTCAGTTCGCAGGAGGTTAGCAGTAGGCACTGACTTCATTTAGTGCTTGTAGCGCGTGTTCAGAGCTGGGCAGTGGAGTGTAAATTGGGTCACCCTTTTCAGAGGCTTTTTGGTTCTAACCATTATATATTAATAGTTCATTCTTTTTGACCCAGAAAATTATCTTCTAGGAATTTATCCTATAAAAATATAGGTAAAATTACTAAGATATAGGGAAAAGCAGTGTTGTAATAGCAAAGAAAAACTAGTAACACAGCTGCCCATCAATGGAGGAGTAGGTAACAGTAAATTTTGGGATGTGCGTATCATGCAATAGCATGGAGGTATTAAAAAGAACATTTTTTGATTTTTAAAAAAAAGCAGTTGAAAGGCAATATAATTATATGGCTAGCGCAAACACAAAACAGTCAATAGTAGTTACCTGGGGAAGTTAAAAAAAAAGAGCATTCTTATTCTTATGTGATTTTACATAGTTAATATGTTTTGCAATTAACATCTATTACTTTTCTGATCAGAAATAACAGTAAAGACTTTTACAAGGAGAACACGAGTGAGGGGGCAGGAGTAGCTACTGGCTGGGGACGAGCTCTTCTGGATGAGGGTGAGGAGGAGGGGGCGGGGCTTACACACTCCTTACTTTCTCCTCCTCCTTGCTCGCCTGCGCCTGCGTGACTCGGCTGCACTTGCCCCTGGATCCTGCAGGACCACGCTCAGATGCCAACTCTCCCAGGACGCTGTTCCTGATGGTCAAATTCAGGCTGTTGGCTTCATGAGCGTTCACTGAGAACTTCCTTTTATCAGCCCTGATTAGACACTGGAGATATGAAAGTGAATAAGATGCAGTCTCTGCCCTGAAGAAGCTGACTGGTGAGGGGGCAGAAACTGCCAAGTAGACAAACGCAGTGCAGAATTCAGTCTAGGTGCCCTGAGGTCTCTTCCAAGTTGAAAGGCCTTCAGTTCAGTGAAGAAGGTCCCCCAGATCTCTGGCTTCTTTCCACAGGCTGGGAGGAATGTCCTGGTAGCAGTATTCATTCCTGAATTGTCCTGGGCCCCCCAGTGCAAGCCGTAGGTCCCTGGGCAGCAGGCTGTTCCCCGTCATGGAAGGTTTTGTGGGAGAGGCAGACACATGAGTCTGTGGCCAGTTGGCTGAGTTGATGACCTCAGCCCCAAGGGGAGTCCCCCAGCCTGCCTGGTCATCCGTCAGCAACACATGCTGGTGAGCACACAGGGGACACCCAGCTGCACAGGGGACTCTCTGGGAGGCACAGTGCAAGACGAGCACTCACTCTGCTGACTGAGGGACCTGGGACAGATTCCTCTTTCCTCTCTGGGCCTCAGTTTCCTCATTTGCAAAATCAGCAGCTGGTGCTGACTGGTCCCCGCTGGCTTTGATGACCTACAGTCATGGTGAAACCCTTCTGCCAGCTCCCGGGTGGGTCACAGGGCGTCACAGTGCCAGGCACGCAGTCAGTTTTCCACATGCGTTTGTGGTGGACAACCTACAACAGAGGCCGGGTGTGGTAGAGTTGAGAGAAGCCTATAAGACTTGGCCCTGCCTTCTGGGAGCTTCCAGCCTTTTCTGAAAGGCAAGAGAAATATCCAGGAAACAGGTGCAACCCCTAGAACCCACAGGACAGAGGCGTGGACGAATGGGGATGGTGGCGGCTAGGAGTAAAAGGTGGGTTCTTTGGTCTCCAGAGAAAGTGCCCCTTTGTAAGGTGTGTGACAGTCCCATTGGCTTGTTTCATTCCTGAGCATCCGATTCTCTGAATCACTTCCTGACAGGGAACGGACACCAGAGCCTCTGAAATTTCCTTCGGGGGAGGGGGAGGGTTGGGAAGCAGTGAGACACCCCTCTCTCCCTTTGTTCTAGAATGCCCAGGCTGCCCATCTTGGCAGAAAGAAAAGGTCCAAATAATATAACCTTCTTACATCCCCCTCCTAAGGGAAAACGAAAGGGGAATTCTTGTCAGGAAAACCGTGAACAAAGCACACATTTCAGTGCCATTTCTGTCATTTCTGTCCCTTGTGGGCTCGTGTACTCAGCACATAGCAGGTGTACAGCGTGTGCTTACTGGCCTGAAGTGACCACCCTTCTGAGCCCTCAGCCTGTCACTGGGGCTGACAAGCACTCTGTCTGTCCGTGACGGAGCCCACGATGGGTTTGGGTGGTGCACTTTTTTTGGTTTTGCACCAAAACCGGCCTTTTCCATGACCATCCTGTGCTGGTGTGTCTCTTCTGCGTGTTGGGCTAATCTTCTCCATATGTGCGTCTGGTCTGGCATGGCGTCCCGACCTCCCGTGAGTGAGCAGGGCGAGGCCGCCTCAGACAGACACGGAGAGTTGCCACCCAGCCCGCCAGGCCCTGGAGCTGGGCCGCTGGCTGGCTCTCTGGGAAGGGCAGCCCCCACTTAGGCTTCCTCTCCCTGGAAGGGCTCTATGGAGAGGCACCCCGTGGGCCACTCTTCTGGGCTGAGTGGAGCATGAGAAGAAGGTGTTCTTTGAGCAGCTACTGTCTGGTGACCCACCTGGAGCAGAGTCTCATGGGGACAGTGGGCCCAAGGTGTGCCCAGCTGTTAGCCAGGCCGTGTGTGGCCCTCAGGCCAGGAGTCCCCTAGGTCTTGAACTTCCTGCTCTGACTCCCAATGTCCTTTGCTCCCCTGCCTTCACCGTCCTAGAGATCAGCTGCCTTCCCCAGCAGGTTGGAGCCCCTGTGAGAGGCAAATAGATTGATAGGGTTTAGGGCTGCAGATTGAAAGGAGGGGAACGATTTGACAGCAGAAAATGAAACCTCGTGTGAAGGGGATGTTACAAGTTTACAAAGTTCTTTCAAGTTCGCTGCCTTCATTAATCCTGCAGCCACCAGATGAAGCAAGGATTATCTCCCCCCGGTTCAGAGAAGTCATGCTGCTCGTAAGAGGCAGAGCCAGGACAAGGTCCCAACCTCCTGATTCCGGGCTCAGTGCTGCTTCTAGAATTCTGCCCTCCCCTAACCTTACATGCTGCAGCCTCGCGGCTCCTGGCATCCTTTCGCGTAGACCCCATCAAGGGGCTTTCTCCAGGGCTCTTCTTGTCTCCCTTGGGCCACCTCAGCCTATCTCTGGACGTTGGTTGGCCTGTGGGTCAGGGGAGAAGGCTGTGTGAGCAGAAAGATGAAGTCTGTGTGAGAAGAGCAGGTACAGCTCCTGCCCAGGGCCCCTCCGGCTCCCTCGGCCACTGCCGCTCTGGTTGTCATTCTTAGAAAAGCTCCATCTTCAGAGGGGTTTGTGCCTGGTCGCTGGTCTCCACCTGTAACCTCCAGAGGGTACCAGTTCTCATCGGGTGAGAGTTGTCCACGACCTCAAGCAGACCCTGGTCAAAATGGAGGCATTTTGTGAGCCCGGTGGCCCTCTGCCTCACCACCACCAATAGCACACCTTCCTTTCAGCCTGCACTCTGCCGCCCCCAGCCCTCGCCAGTCCCGCCCACACTACCCCATTGTGCCAGCCCGTCCTTCCTCTCCTAACCCACGAGGCTCTTTTATGCCCAGTAGACTAGCTATTCAGCTTTCTGGTCCTGAACCTTTCTGGTCCTTTGTTTCCTGACTGAGAGATGAGGTCAGCTTGCAGACATTCATCAATTCATGCATTCATTTATATCAGTTCAACATATAATTTGATGAGCCCCCCAAGATTCAGATTCTAGGGCCCCAAGCCCTAGAGAGTCACAGAGGTAATCAGACGCAGGCTCACTGCCCTCCAGATGTTCATAGTCTAGCAAGGGAGACAGATGTGTAAACAGATGATCATGATACAGTAGGAACATCAACAAAGTGTTTCCCAGCTCATGTCAGAGCTCTGTCCACTGAAAGCCGCAGAGGGAAGGAGACACGGGGACTATTCCTTAGGAGTCACGGAAAAGCACTCAGGAGACGAGGGTGAGCTGAATGCCCCTGGGCAAGTTCTGTAACTTCTCTGAGGCTCAATTTCCTTATCTATAAAATGGAACGATAAAGCCAGTGTTACAGAGTTTTAGTGTAAGGGTAATACAGAATGTATTCAAGCATCGAGCCAATGCCTTATACAAAATAAGCCATAAGAGAGGAAAGGAGCCACAAAGATGATTGAATTGTAAATTTTGGAAAAATAAGTGTCACAGGGATGGCTCATTATGACAGCAACTAGTATTCGTCAGTAACCAGTAAATGCCTGACCCCTTTACAGACCGTGGCCTGAACCTGAGGCCAAGACATCGGCTGTGATCTGGGCTTCCTGAGCAGAAGGTGGTGTGCAGGTAGAAAGACCCTGAGCCTCCATCCCATGCTGGGCCTCAGTCACTCAAGAATAAAGCTCTGATGGCCCCACCACTCCTGTGACCTCAGAAGGTCCTAGAACAGGCCTAGAAGTTCTTTCTCAGGCGCATCACTAGTCCCCTCTTGTAGCCTTGTATCATTTTCAGCCCATTTCTTTTTTAAAAATAATTAATTAATTAATTGGGGAGAGAAGATTAGGCTTGTTTATTTTTTTATTTTTTCATGGAGGTGCTGGGGATTGAACCCAGGACCTTGTGCATGCTAGGCATGCCCTCTACCACTGAGCTATGTGCTCCCCCTAGCCCATTTCTGTTCCTCACCAAGTCAACATAGGCAAACTTCCTTTTAGGAGGCCCTGTTTTGGTCAAGTCTGCTTCCATTAAAACCCTGTGTGTTCAGGGCAGCAGATTCCTCCCAGGAGTGGAGGGTTTGCCTCTGGCCTGGCCGCTGAGTCCTACTTTGCAGCACTGACTAACAATGTGTCCTCAGTCAAGGCACCTACTTTTTCAGGACCACCTCTATCCCTCTCACCCAGAACAGCTGTTTTTGCCCTGCACTCTTGGCATAATCAGATATAAGCAGAGCGCATTCTGCTCCTCTTGGCCAGTCATTCAGAAGATGCTTCTTTCATTGCTTTTCTGACCCCCAAATGGTGAGAAATGCAAAGATGCAGTGTGGGGACCATCCAAGCAGCTGTGTCCCCACCAACAGGGTTCTTATTGCCAAGTAATTAATGCTGACATATTGAGGGAAGTTCAATTAAGTGTCTAGTGTGGCTTCTGGCCTCAGTTTTCTCATCTGGAAAATGGGTGTAGTAATAATATCCCCCCATGAAGCTCTTGTGAAGGACTAAACAGTGTCCCTGCATGAGTTCCCCAGTCCAAACTAGGTGCTCGGTACACTGTAGTTCTCATTCATCTGTCCTTTCAGCTACCAAATATTCATCGAGGGCCTCCTGTGGACTAGACACTGCAGTGGGCCCTGGACATGCCATGGTGGAGAGACCCGGGCAATCGGGAACTCATTCTCCCAGCCTAGGAGGGGAAAGAGGCATTAAACAAAGGATCACATAAATAAATTGTGATTATAAATTTCCCTTCTCTTGCCCATCGGGGACTAGGGCAGATTGCATCAGGACAGTTCTGGGTGGAGGAGAGAGGAGAGAGGAGAGAAATGGCTGTATCTCTAGGCTGCTGAGGCTAGCTGGGTGCAGAAATGAAGGAGAGGCTGGCGTCTGCTGGGTCTAACCCAAAGATCTGGCCCCTTTTCTCCAGTTCTAAGGCTCTGAGCAGTGCCTGCAGGGCACGCCTGTGCTATTGCTCCTTCAGGGCCATCCCGGACTCGGAAGAAGGGAGGAGTCCGGGTGCCTGTGAGCCCGCGTGCTGGAGAGCATCTCCGCTAATCCCCAGCCTGGGGCTGCACCTTCTCCCCTGGACGCTGACTGACTTCTGAGATACGCCTTTCCCATGTTGGGAATTCACAGCCCTTTATAGCGACTGGGCAAAAGGGAGAAAAAGCCCTTTTTGCCTGGATTTTCTTCTCAGAAATCCACCAACTTCATCCTGGCCAGTCTGGATAGGAGAGCGGGCCCCCGAGAGGGAGCAGCTGTGGCAGCCTGCAGACCAAGGACGGTCCCTAGACCCTCCCGGAAGGCTGCCTGGATACCCAGAGAGCCCGCCCGCTCCGCCTGCCTCCTCCCTGTGCTCTGCTCCAACGCGGGGCTTGTAGGACTTCCCCGATGCGAGTGAAGCTCCCAAGGCCCGGCCCCAACGGTGCTGCTCTGGATCAAGGCCTTTGCTAAACTCCCAGCTCCCCGGTTTGCAAAGCAAACTTCAGCCTTGTACTATTTACCTTGGCAAGTCCAGGACCAGATTGATGATCTGTAAAGTGGATTTGTTATTTGGCTGTTTGCTTTGGCAGCTCTTGAAAGCGCTTTGCTGATTACAGTCCCAGATGTCATTGCATACATTACCCTGCTCTCTAACGGGGCTTTGAACACTTTAATTTGAACTACAAATACTATTAAGCTTTTTGCACCTCTTCTGCCTTTCATTCTCAGATATTAAATATCAGAACGGACAGCCTGCATTCCCTTCGGCTCCTTCCCCCTTGTCTTGGTCAGTCTCCTCCTATAGAGAGCATCCAGCTTTTCTCCTGTTCTCTCTGGGGCTTTCTAGAAACCTTACCCCCCCCCATGCCCACCCCCAGCCCAGCTACCCTGGCAGCAGCCTTGCCAACGTTTCCCTAACAGGTAATCTGCTTTCCAGCTTGGAGGTGCGGTGTGGTCATCCCCAGCCTGGTTTCCCCGCGCTCCCAGTCCCCAGGACTCTGTCCCAGTGCTCCGTTCCATCCACCCACGAGGATTTTTTGTTTGTTTTTGTTACTGATGGCATTCTTTGGGAGGAAGCTAGATTTGAGGCATAAATGTATCACGTCTTTTTGCCCAGAGAAGACAAGGGTCTTGCAGATAAAAAAGCCAGATGTCACACCAAAAGGTAGCAGCAGAACCAAAAAGAACTTGATACTTTTGCCGACTCAGAGCCCGGTACTGGCACCCAGGCTCTGGTTCTCATGCTTTATGCTGTCACCTCAGCAGAGCAGTGTGGGGAGGAGAGCCGTGGCAAGGTCTGTAAGTGGGGGCAGCCGCTGCTTCGTGTATCTTTGGGGGTTATTGGTGGAGAGTACCCGTGTTCCTGGCTAATGGTGGGGTATATGACTCCATGCTCTCCAAGGTAATTGCCTCTTCCTGTTGTAAATAAACCATTAGCCAGGTCCTCGCCTCAGGAAGCAATTTAAGGCCCGAGGGAGGTAGCCGAAGTCAGCTTGCAGCCTCCTGGAAGGGAGGCCCAGCTTTGCCCAGCGCCCCGGGCCCCGGTCTTTCCCCAGAGCAACAAAGAGCTCTGTCGTCCTTCTGCCAAGCTCCTGACGAAGGGCTTCCCTCAGCCTGTGATTTGCCAAGCCCCGTGTGAACTGCCTCTTTTTGTTACTCTCCAGAGAAAACGCCTGTTTCTTATTCACCTAAACTGAGTATCGGTGGGATTTCTTTCTTTAATTTTTTTTTCCTTTTTGCTTTCACTTCTTAAAGGTCATTTTTTGGTCCACTCCTTAAGTATCCACAAGATTCTTAGCTGAAGCCTTGCAGCATGTCACAGGGCTGTAGAGACGGAAAAGGTCTCCGTGGTATGGACAGTCGGTAGAGTGCCTGTGTATATTGCTGTTAATCAAGAGAACATCCCTGTGGGGAAGATAGTTCTAACCCCATTTTATAGTTGAGGAAACCGAGGCTCAGTGAGGGCCTTGTCCAATATCACAGAGCTATGGCAGGGCTAAGATTTAAGCTGCTGGATCTGTCTGAGTCCAAAGCCACAGCTCCCTGCTGGGCAGTCTCTCCCTGCCGTTTGCATTCGATTCTCCTCCTGTAGAAGGTCTGAGCTCTGACTTGGGAACTGCAGGCGCCCTTCTGTGGTCCAGGCACCTCAAAGGTAGGTTGGATATCGTGATTAATTCTGTATCCTGGTGACTAGTCCTGGACCTTGTTTGATTTAGATACCCAATAAATATTTGTTGAATGAATAACCATAAATCCACTCAAATGGTTCTGATTTTAAGTGACCGTGTCTTCCCTGTGGCCAGCCTCTAAGTTCCGGGGACAGAGGGCAGAGGGGAGACTTTCAACTTTGAGATATTTCAGTTGAAGAAGTTAATTCACTTTGTGAGTTTACTTTAGGAACAGAGATTATTGCAGTCTTTTTGGCCACCACTCTCAAATTCTTCCAAACTTTTACTATAATAAGCAAATTGAGCAGATTAAGGACGTCCTTAACTGCCAAATGGTGTTCTGAACTGTGTAAAGTTACCAGGGTGGCTTTTTCTTTTCGTTTTTTTTCCCCCCTATATAAAAGATTGTGTGGGTTCTGTGAACTTCTCTGCTTTTTTTAGCCCTTCCTGTTTTATTGTGTTTGAAGTGTCTTTGTGGTGACCTGTTGGGATAGGATTCTTCCATATGGAAGTGTTTCTTTAACTTTTTAATCATTTCTTTTGGGAAGTGGAGGGTTAGGGGTAGCAGATGTTTTTCTGGCACGGTTTGCTGAGTGGAGGTAGGGGCTTTCGGAGCTGTGAGTCAGGCTAAGCCCAGCCTGAATGAAGAAGTTCCCTCCCGGGGCTAGGAGGCAGCCCAACACCATTGGATCTGGCAGATCAGGCCCGTGTGGGAGTAGATCCTTCTGCCCTCACCCTGACTAATGCCTTTTCCATTTCCCAGGAAGAGCACATTTTCCCCTGTGACACTGAGAGAAGTTATTTTTTTCAGTGTCCCAAAGCAAATCCTTACCAGTCCTCAAATGGGAAGTCTGTCTGGTGCCCTTACCAAAAAAAAAAAAAAAAAGGCAAAATAACAGATAGAATGAACCTTTGTTTCTCTCTTTCATGGCAGTCATGTCCCTTTTCATGTTCAATTTCTCAGTGAGCCCAAGTTTAACATCTTGGTTTAAAAAAGAAAGGTTGCAAAAACCCGTCTAGTTCTCCCGTTTTCTCATGCTCTTTTGGACTCTGTTACTCAGTCAGCCTATTTGAGAAGTGACATGTGACCTCCCGGGAAGGTCGTTCGGTGGAGGGGGCAGAAGCTCATGGTTGGCAGTCATGTTCCACAGCTCTGAGCCTGAACACTGGTTCTAACAGCGGCCGCTGCACTTGCCCTCGGCCTGCTTTACTGCCTCGCCCCCGGTGTCCACCTCTCCATCATCCCCAGTTCACGCCGGAAAAGCTAAGGCGGAAAAGGTTTTGGTGCAGCGAGCGAGAGCACTCAGGCACTGGCACACGTCGGACCCAGGGGATGAGGAGACAATAGGAAGACAGGGAAGGAGCTCAAACCAGGGCTTTCTCCCTCTCTCATCCTTTCTTGCCCAGACTGTGGCTTTGCATGCGAACTTGGGGATCTCAGCATTTAGAGGTCGAGGGGGAGAGTAAAAGAGTGAGCAAAAGAGACTGAGAAGTAGCTGCTAGAAAGATGAGAGGAAACCAGATGAGTGTGATGTCCTGGATGCCAGGGAAGGGAGGGACATCAAATGCACCGGCTGATAGGTCGGGTCGGGTGGTAACTGAGAGGTGGATGGAGTAACGTGAGGGTCACACCTTTGGAAGAGCAGTTTCGGTGGAGAGGTGAGGCCATACACCCCGACTGGAGTGGGTTCAAAGAGAGCATGGGAGGGAGGGTGGACATTGTAGACGGCAAGTCCAGACATGTCTTTCAAGGAGTTTTAAGGGACCGAGGAGAAGTGGGGAGGTAGCTGGAGGAGGAAGTAGAGTCAAGAGTTTTTTCCTTTCTTTTAATGGAAGAAAAATCAGCATAACGGTGGCAAGAGGGTGTGCGGGCCAGTGCGCAGGCGGAGGGGGCGGCCTTGGCGAGTGAGCATGTGCGCGCAGAGTGGGTGGGTGGGCAGATGCAGCAGAGGGGCTTTAAATTCCCTTCTCCTTGCTTCCGTTTTCTTGGCAAAGTCATACTAAGTCCTCGGCTGAGTGTGAGAACCGTGGAGAAGGTATTGGACATTTGAGGATAGAGGAGCCAATATGAAGTCATCAGCTTGGAGAGGGGAGAGCAAATGGCCTGAGGAAATATGATTAGAGGGCAGTGTTAAAGGCCCGTTTGAAGGCAGTGCTCATAAATTTAAAGTAGGACCAGTTAGCATAGGGTGCCTTTTTTTTTCCCCCAGTTATGAGTAATTGCATGGGGACAGGGAGTAGGTGGAGACTTAGATTTAACAAGGTTGTGGTTTCACAAGGCAAGTACAGCAGAGGGAAAGAGGGGCACAGGGTGAGGGTGTGTGCCAGGGGGCTGAGCATAAGGATGGAACATGGTAGGGGAGAGGACACCAGGGGGGAAGGGGCAACGCAAAGCAGGCGGGACCAAGGGATTATAGACCTTGGTGGGGGCGGGGGGGAGAGGGGCAGTCAAAGGATTCTTGGCGCCCGGGGAACCAGAGGGAGAGAACCAGAAAGACAGAAGGTGGTGGTCAGAGTGGGCTGCTGGATCTTGCGGTTGTGCTCTCTTTGCAGTTGTTGTTAATTGTATCAGAGGAGCAGTGGAGACAGTGGGTGGTGGAGGTAAACTACACGTGAGGAGGTTCAGGAACCCAGAGGCCACATTGCTGGAAGAATCATCTGTGTGACCCATGACAGGGTTTGTGTTGGAGAACCTGATGATGAACCAGGAGCTAAATCTCCCAGGAGTGAGGGGTGTGGTGGTGGGGGGTGAGGAATTGGAGATGGAGGGGGGGAGGGGCCCTAGAGTCTTAGGACATGAGAGACAAAGTAGGAGCTTTCGTAAAACAAAGAAGAGATGGTGCGTCTGTGAGGAGCCAGAAGGACGCCAGCTCCACCCCAGGGTCTGAGAGATACGGGAGACAATCAGGATACGCCTGCTGGGCAGGCAGGTCCTCAGAGGAGAACCTGGCGTTGCTCAAAAACCTATCACTTGAGAATTTACAGAGACAACGAGTGTACATACACTTCCTATTTTATTTGATTCTTTCAACAACACTTCACGTAGGGAGGGCAGATCTTGTATGCGCGAGGACACTGAAGCTTCCAGAGGTGAAGTGTTCGCGTGGTGACACTCGGCAAGTTGGTGACGGATTCAGGCCTTCTGACTCCAAGTCCAGTGCATTTCCCACCACATGGTACTGCCTTCCTTCAGGAGGCCAGGGGGTGGGGGATATAGCTCAGTGGTAGAGCGCATGCTTGGCATGCACAAGGTCCTGGGTTCAATCCCCAGTGCCTCTATTGGGGGAGGAAGCCAGCAGTCCTTCCATAGACCCCACAATAACACACTTGAGCCAAAGTCACAACTGTTGTTACCTTGCTGCCTCCACAGCCCGAGATTCAGCCCCCAAAGACAGCTTCCAGGAGGTGGCGGTCACATGACCTGCACTCTGCCCTCTCAGATGCACCTAGATATTAAGGATCATTTTCCCTAGTACCCAGAATATCTTAAACTTACCAGCCAGCGATGGGACACAAGTGGACATTCCCTTTCAGGGCTGATTTGGAGAACAATTCTCAAATAGAAATTAACACGGTACTTTAGTTTTAAGGAATTTCAGTGTCCTAGGACATGCCCAGGTCACGGCTTTCTAGCCACAATGGACAGAAAAGTTATTATGAGACATAGGCAGGCAATTGGCCATGCTGGGAATCATGAACTTAAGGTAGTGGTTCAGAGCTTGGTTCTTAAAAATGTTTCCTTCTGAATTCTCAGATCCAGTAAGTTGGGTAGTGTGCCCGCCTAGGACTGCCAGGTTACCCCACCCCTCCTTCCTCCCTGGGCCAGCCACTCAAATGGGCAGAGAGTCCAGGACGGAGATGGTCTCCGTTATTCATTCACGTAGCAAGCATATGTTGATCACCTCTATTACAGTTCTGGCACACAGCAAGCAACACTACACCACAGAAATAAATGCAATGAAGGGCTAGAGGTTTTTATCCATGCACTGTACGAAGAGATTTTTCTTTTAAAGGAAAGCGAGAATACTCCTGCCTTGGCCAGTAAATAACCTCTTCTTAACCACCTCATCCTAGTTTCCCAGTTTGCTGGGCCCCGGAGGAGGATTGCTCTGTGGAGGGTTGACACCAACTGCCTCCACCAGCCCTCTCTGCCCCAAGGCTGTTGCCACACTGGGTGGGGATGGTAATGTTTCTAAAAATGCCATCTGGAACAGCAGCACGAGCCCTTCCGTGGAGCATCCTGTTGTAAATGGCACCCGCGTGACCTCTGAGTAGAGAGAGTTTTGCAGGTGTGTGCCCTGCTCTCCACGTACTAATGGTCTCAGGCAAACACACTGACTTAGACAGGAGGAGAGACCCCGCCGTGGTTTATGACAACTGGGAGTGCCTCAGAGTCACCTGGGGAGCTTTTCCAAGATCAAGATGCCCAGATCCCAATCTTATGCCCCAGAAATCCTGATTATGACCAGGGCAGGGCTCGCACCTCCGTATGTTTGAGAAGCTCCCCAGCGGATTCCGATGCATTGCCCCAGCTGAGACGTGCCAGCGGAGGAAGGGTATG
The DNA here is from genome assembly GCF_048773025.1 of Camelus bactrianus. Taxonomy (NCBI): domain Eukaryota; kingdom Metazoa; phylum Chordata; class Mammalia; order Artiodactyla; family Camelidae; genus Camelus; species Camelus bactrianus. The sequence goes on from NC_133554.1 coordinate 13,792,679, forward strand.
AAGGGGTCTGTGCCAAACAGCTGGATGGCAAGATAACCAACATCCCACTGGCCATTCCTTTACCAGGTCTGAGTGTGATCAAATGTCTCTTGTGACAGCTCCCTTCTCCACATTATCCTCCAGGAACTTGTGATTATCCTGAGTCTAAGTCAGAAGCAGCTTAATTCCTCTGAAAACAGTGCCAGTTGGGCATTTTGCCTAGAACGAGAGAAGCAAATCTGTGGCAGGGCTCTTTGCTCGGCTCAGCTCTGCAGCCTCCACGGGGCACCCTCTCTGTTTGCGCCACCTCCCCGCTTACTCTTCCTGCCTCAAAGTCCAGTGCTTTGTCTGGTGCCTGGTTGGTGAAGGCAGGTCTTTCCAGCAGAACGGGGCGCCTGGCTGGATGCAGACTTGGGTATCCTTGTCCAGGTGAAATCTGGTTGGTGAGAATTCCAGGGTGGGCTAAGACAGGCAAGTGTCGGTCGTAAGATCAGAAAGCGGGAGCCTGGGGCCAGGGGCAAGGAGAGCAGGCGGAGGGTGCTGGCCAGGCCAGCACCAAACTGCGATGCCATGATGCACTGCAGTCGAGTCTGAGAGAGGCTCGGTGATACCTACTAGGAGCTGGAACACGTGAACCCTCTTTACACAGAGGAACCTGACTTCATCTGCCTACATCATCCTTTGACATCAAGCCCCCTTGGTCTTAAAGGGCCAACCTCTTACCAGTTTCTTCTGCCTTGTCAGAGACATAGGCCTCTTCTACCAAGACCCTGAGCTGACCATTGGAGACACTGCACCATGAAACCAGCGGCCGTCAACTCTGGGTCCTCTTGTTGAGACTGGTTCCCTCTTTAGGCCCCGTGTTGTTTTCACTGGGACCTTCTTCCCTCTGTGCACTGACATTAGTGTTCTGTTACCATGTAAAAGCCTTGATTGTCTGGGGTCAGCACAGAGATATTAGCAGAGGCGGGTCCTCAGTCTGCGGCTTCTGTAAAGAGCAAAACAGATGATCTCTGTGGCCCTCTTGGACCTTGTATCCTAGAAGAGAAAACTGACAGGCCAGCAGCACCCGTGGAGTGTCCTGGGGTAAGGTGGGTTCAGGGGCTCTGCTGTGGGAGCACGTAGGAAGGCGCCTGACCCTCCTGGGGTCAGGGAAGGTGTCCCAGGAGAAGTTCTGTTTAAGCCAGCAGCAAGGGATGAGCAAGGCAGAGACCTGAAGGCCCAGAGGTGAAAGAGAGCAGTGCGCTGGAGGGACTCGAAGAAGTTCGTTATGCTTAACACAAGGGACAAGGGAGAGAGTGGGAGAGACGGCCCAGAGAAGTGAGCAGGGCCGGGCCATCAAGGAACCTAGTAACCCTGGCGAGGAGTAGAGACAACCCTCTATCTAGCCCCCTGCTTGCACCTCCTGGGATGACTCTGAAATAGGTACGTGCACACGCAAATCTCCCAGGAACGATTACTGCTCCATCCCCTCTCGTTTGGAGGCAGCACAGGGTAATCTGGATTATAAACCACCCGCCTGGGGCAGGGGCTCACTCGCCTGCTGTAGCATGTTTTCTTCCACCTCGGGATGCTGCTCAGCCTCACACAGCACCAGCCATCTGATGAAGAATAGAAGTGACAAGGGCAAAATCCAAACCTTTCCAGAATGTATTCAGTGGGAAAGCAAAGGCGGGAAGAGCTGTCCTCTCGTTCCCAGCCGACGCCCCCACTTCTGCTCGCTCGTTCCAGAGGAGACTCCGCTTCTGCTCTGCCTGAGTGCCTGGCAGGGCGATTCTTCAGGGGCTGTGTTTTGTGCTTGTCACTCCTACCCTGGGTCGCTTTTAAGATGCATGGACTTCTGAATCTTTAAAAGAAAGAACTAAAAAGGAAATCCCAAAGGCAGTGAGTTGGCAGGTCATTGGCTGAGGATGAGGGAGAGAGTTGTGACAGGTTTGGGGAGCTTGAGAAGAGGGGGAAATACAGGAGGGAACTGACCAGGAACAAATGGAAAAAGGGGAAAAAAAGGTTGAGGCACAGAGAGGGTCTGGCTGATACATTTGTCATGATGCCAGTGGACGTGAGTGTGTGGTTTTCTCCAGCACAGCTCAGCAGCCCAGGAACAGAGAAATCCAATGGCTGGATGGATCATCCTGGATGCGTCTGGCAAAGCAGGAGGGGCAGACAGACCTGGAGGAGCGGTGACAGGGGAGGTGGTGAGGGTGTTCTGGGACCTATAAGCCCTAAACACTGGGGCGGATGGTGAAGACTGTCACCAGGAGGGAGCTGGTGGCTTGGGATAATAGAGAGGGCTCAGGAGGCTGGCAGGCTCAGTGGGGCCGAAAACCATCATTAGTGAGAATGAGGAAGTGAGAGAGATAGACAAATAGAAAGTTTCATGATCAAAATGTGGAATTTCTTGCTTAAAATTCAAGAAATGCAAGAGCCAGCTGAGTGAATGTCTGGAAGGAAGGTGAAGGTCATTGGCGTGTGGAGGGCAGTGAACTGTGAGGGCTTGGTGTGGTCAGGCACCTGAGCGTCACACTTTCTCAGCATTTGGCAGGATTTGTTGAGATGGTGACAGTGGTGTGGCACTACAGTCCTCTTTGAAGTCGAGGGACTGTTACTTCGGTCTGTGGAGTCCGGTCACAAGGATGAGGAGTGCTATTCTAGACAGCCTGTGTGAGCTCTGAGCATCTCCCCTGGTTGGTAAGATAATTCCTTTGGCAGAGGTGATGTAATTCACAGAGAACATTTGTATTCCCTTGGAGAAGAAAGGACTTCCTTTTATTGTCAGATCGTTTTAGTATGATTGAAAAATCAGGGAGAAAACATTTTTTTTAAAGGGCTTGAAATGAGTACTATATGAGATGTCTCAAATCCTGGCCCTGAGGTCCAGCCCCATGGCCTAACACAGAGCCTCTTTAAACCTCAGCTTCTCTCTGAAGCAGAACTTCGCAGGGTCATTGTGAGGATCAGTGGGACAGTAGGCCCTTTAAATATTTATTGTGTATCAGGCACGTTTGTTTAAGCCTTACTCTTTTTCTTTATTCCCACTTAATAGATGGATAAATTGAACCAGGAGAGGTAACTCATTTGCCCAAGATTGTACATTACACGACTAAACAAGGGCCCTAGAGCTGAGCCTTTCACCATTTCCCATCCCGCGTCTGTCGGGCTCTGTGAATACAAAAATTGGACAAAACGCTCCCAGGGCTAAGTTCAGGGGAAGACATGGAAACAGATCGCTGGACCTCAGGCCCATACACGCCACATTAGAGGGTGTGCGCGTGCCGTGGGGTTGCAGCAGAGGGACCGTGCCCCGCCCACGTGTCCCCAGGAAGGCTTCTCAGAGGAGCTCAGGCTGCAGATGAGTTGGCTGAAGGGGCAGCTTGTTGTGTCGGTTGGTGCCCCTTCTTGCATCCGTCTGAAACACTCCAGCGTGCTGTCTTCTCCCTCTAGGTCCTTTTTTGCCTCCTGGGGTCACACCCACCCACACACAGATCTATTCCCTCTTCTGTAACATTGCTCTCCACGTGTTTGAGTGCTAGAATCGCAGCTCTCGGACCCTCTTCTCCAGGTTAAACAACCTCAGTTTTATTCCCTCCCTCCTTCCCTCCCTGCTGGCCACCAGGAACGGAGGCACTGTCCTGTCTAAGAAGCGGCTGCCCACAAATGCTGCCCTCCAGGAACCTTGCCGTCCAGCGAGAAGACAGACCAGAAAAGCTTTTACTTCTCTTTTTTGCAGGCTATTGCTTATACCAAAATTCCCAGCACCCAGCACGGTGGCTGGACACACAATAGACACCCAGTAAGTGTCTGTGGTGGAACGGACCACACCATGGGGCTCTCAGGAGAGGAAGCCCAGGGTGTCGCGGGGCCTGTTGGAAGACCTAAATCAAACCCAGAAGGAACATGGTAGACTCCCCAGCTGATCGGAGGATATCCTTCAAAAGGATAAATAGGACCCAGCCAGGGAAGACGAGCGTTCCAGGCAGAGGGACAGCAGATTCAGAGGCCTGGGGGGTGAAGCCCAAGGTGGGGCATGGTGTGCAGAATCTGGAGAGCTGGCCAGGCCCAGGTGACAGACAGTGGTGCTCAGAACATGGGGCTTTGTCCGGAGGAGAGATGAGGCAGATGTTCAGAATACATGGGAGAGAAGGTCACTCTGGTGGATTCTTCTAAGAAGAACTCTATGGAGGGACAGGAAGACCGGTATAAAACTGTTGGAATTACCCTGGTGAGAACTGATGAGGGCCTGAGCTCGGTGGCTGTGGGCTAGGGGACAGATTGGAGAGGGTGTAGGAGGGAAAATCCACATGAGTTCCTAATCAGCTGGCTGTGGGGATGGGATGGGGAAAAGGAGAGATCTGGCTGGGGCCACCGAGAAGACAGTGCGGCCATTTGTTTAGGGACTAGAGAAGGGAGACCAAGTTTCGGAGCAGGAAGGTAATGGATTTGTTTCGGACGTGAGTCGGAGGTGCCTGTGGAACGTGTTTGGTCTGACACAAATGGATTTGGAGGCCAGGAGGGAACTGAGTGAGAAGCACAGTTGGGAAGTCAGTCTCATGTCCGTGATGGTTGTGACTTTAAGAGTGGAGAAGTTCACCCAAGTACTGTTTGCAGAGAAGAGAAGAGGGCTAAGGGTGAAACCCTTAGAAGCACCAAGATTTGAGGAACAGAAAGAGCAGAGCAAAGCCTTGGGAGAGACGGGGCGGGGCGGGGGGGGGTGGTCAGAGATGGAGGAGGTAGACCGGAAGAAACGAAGGAGGCATGGGGGTAGTCGGCCATGTCCCAAAGCGATCAGCTCTCCTTGACAGCATCTGGGTTGCCACATGGTTATAACCAAGCTACCATGGTCTTAGGGGTCTTAGGGGGACAGTCACACAATTTTTCAATCTTGAGTGATTCTTCAAGCTAGATTTGAGCATCGGCAGCTCTAGAGAAGTGCTTCCCAATATTCCCAGGTTAAGAGTCAGACCCTATCCCAGAACCACTGCGTTAGAACATCTTGGAGATGGACCTGAGAGTCTGTTTTTCAGTAAGCCCCCAGGTGATTTTTCTTTTAGGGAAATCTGGGAATGATGCTCTGAACCAGAGATTCTCCCATAATAACCTGGGGGCTCTTCCTGACTACACACACCACTGCCCCACCCTCCCAGCCTGCACACAGACAGATTCTGCCCTAAGGTTGTGGAGAAGCCCTGCAGTTATGATCCACTGTGACTGGTGGGACTCCTCAGATGTGCGGAAATGGAAATGCTGACCCACTGATCTACGGGAGAGTTTCTGAGCAACTGTCTGAGTATTCGGGAATCCGTTGGAAATCCTGCATTTAGACAGATAATTGGTCCAGCGCTACTTCTCTGAAAGCATTTGGACTGGAACACCCTCACTGCCCTCTGGTGTAGACAGCCTGATTGCCCACTCCACTTTGTGGAATAATGGACCTGAATGTAATCCAGCATTTTAAAAAAAAACAAAACTTACCATCTATTAAAAAGCTGACTATTAAAGAAGTTTGGAAGAGGCACCATATGTAGACAAAGACATTTTATAGCTACTGCCATGGAAGGAGCTGACTTTCTCTCATTTATATGTTTAAGACCTAACACTGCTCACTGTCCCTAGCTGTGAAATTCGTGACACCTGCTTAATACTTCTATTCACGGGAGCAATTTTGTAAAACAGGCCTTCATCTCTACTGAAGGTATTTACTAATTGTAGAAGTCATTCAGAGGGCCTGCGCCCTTTGTGTGAAATTACAGATCTCTCAAATGCAAACACTGTCATTAGTGAATAGTCAGGAGAAATCATCTTTCCTAAACAATTGGCTTTGGAAAATTATCTTTCCAGGATAAATAGAAATATTAATTGAACTTATTTAAATACTGCAGGGGGAAGGTGCCCGCTGGGTAGAGCACTCCGGAGTGTCCCTCTAAGGGGCACTCCTTTTCGGAGTTATTTTAGAATGAGGGCTTTAAGGATGCTACTGCCTGGAGGTAGGAGGGTGGCCCAGTAATGCCTTTATGAGCTCCCTTTTCAGACCCACGATATATACATACTTCAGATGAAAAGATAACGAAGGTTGTTCTTTCATCCATTCATTCAGTAAACATTTATTGGGCACCTATTACGTGGCCAGATCTGTGCTGCAGGCTCTGGGTTCTTTGGTATCTCTGGGACATCAGAACAACTTCTGGGTGAGCCCTTTTGATCCTGGAGGACGGCAGTGGAGGATCTTGTGCAACATGAAAGCTGCAGTAAAGACGTTCCTGGCAACCTCACATTCCTGGTTTAGAAATGAGCCGTGTGCTGAGCTATGTGGACGTTCCCACACCACAAGAAGCCACGCAGTTTAGACATCATCTTCGCGTCTCAGAGGAGCTGGAGGGAAGTGGTGAGAGCACCGACCTAAGGCCATCCGGCGGTACTTTGCATGCAGATTACACATTATGGTCTTGAAGGTTCCATCATGGACCTTGTCATTTGAGTCTTCACATAACTTTGAGAATTATGAGCAACTAGCCGTAAGGCTCTGCCCCACCCCACCCCCATTTCACAGTGGCTTTAAAAATAAAATATACGAAGGGGCCGCATGAAGAGAAGAGATTGCAGCGAGATTCAAAGGGTGCCAGCAACTGTCGGACCTTAAAGGTAGACACCGTGGGCAGGGGGAGGTGGAGGAGGGATGGTTCGCCCGAGGCATGGGGGACCACCCCCCGCCCGGCATCACCTCCTGCGTTACAAGATTACAGAGCTCCTGTCCAGGCCTCTTCGTTAATGACTTGCCCAGGAGGGTTTGGGTGAGCTTGCAAGTTCACTGAGCTGTTTGGTAGGTGTTTCTGTAAGAAAGATGGCTTGGTGTTTATTTATTGCCTTTTTGGGGGGAACAGCCTGAGGCATATGAGAGAGCTATTCTAGTAACTTTTCCACCTGAAAGGCATTTCTCAAACTCACAGGAAGCGCAATGAGAAATTAATTTTTCCGTTCCGCTGCGAGGTCTAACTCAAGGGTCGAGGACAGGCCCGTGTCTGCCTGACATGGCAACATGAGGTCTCCAGGCCTCTGGTGGCGCCTTGGCTTTGCTTTTTTGCTTTCATTACTCTCCGTATGGATTGACTCTGCTCTTCCTCTAATTCACTGTGCACCCTAGGTCCAAAGATAAAGAGAGAGGTTTCAGCGCACACGCAAACACGCTCGTTCGGGGCTGACGCTGTAAACCTGCTCCTTGCGTGAGTGTAGCAGAAACAAACCCTGTGGCTTCCTCCTCACGGGGCGGGGGGAGGGGGACTGGCATCACTTACACAAGGAAGGGGTAGAGGAGGCTCTACTGGCCTTTTTGAACTTGCTTCTCAACTCGGGAAATGAATAACATCCTGATTGGCCCCAGTGGAGTAGAAGTGGAGGGAAAGGAGGGGGGCCCTGGCCCCAAGCCCCAGTCTCGGCATAAGAATCACTTTACCCACAGGCGCCAGACTTGGCACACGGTGCGACCAATGAGTGGAGGGGAAATCGCAACCAGATTCACACAGTTTGGGGGCATTTTCGTACTTACTACTGCAGTGGGCAGTTTACAAGGCCCAAGCAGGGGTCTCCTTCATTGGCAAGCAAGTGTTCCCAGCCCTCTCCTATAGGCAGGAAGGCCAGAGGGGAAAGGGCAGAGACGGCCCAAACATTGCCCACCCCCACCGACACACACTCACACACACACACACATGCACACACACTCTCCCACTCAGCTCCTAGGCTTAACACGAGGTACGAACGTCTCTGTTTGCTTTAATAGAGGTTGAATGTCAGCTGGATATCGTGGACCCAGGACTGATTTGCAAAACCAGGGCTCTGTCTGCTTCTTCTCCCATCAGGGACCAGGACCCATCCCCTCCCTGGGCCTCAATTTCCTCATCTTGAAATGAGTAGATACAACCAGATATACCCTAATTGTGTTTCGGGGGACAGGACAGGGTGAGGGGGTTGCGGTGTAGGCAGGACTCTCCAGCGGTGTCCCACACACAGATCCTCTGGGATCTGATATGAAGGCAGATTCTGATTTATTCATCTCTCGGGTGGGGCCTGAGGGGCTACGGTTCTAACAGGCTTCCCGCCACTGCTGCCGGCCGGTGGCCCACACTTTGAGTAGTGAAGGTGGAGAGCACAGGATGGGGTTCCCCAGTCGACGCTCTGCCCCCCCTTAACTCCCTGAGCCTCGCCGTGCTCCCCAGGGGTGTTGTGAGGATGAAGAGGGGGAAGCGCCTGTGAAAGCACCTTGGAAAGTGTAAGGGATTATTGTCATTGCGAAGATTTCTCCGCCTCATTGCTCCCCGCCGCCCCCCGTGTGTTCCTGCAGCATCTCAACTTTCCCCTACATCCTCCCCGGTTGCCCTGCCTGGGCTGCTGAGTCAGTGTCGCCAGCCAGGCATAAACAAATACCTGGACATGTCAAGGCAGGAAATGACAGTTCCCGGGCCCCCGAGAGTTTCAGGCGTGGGGCAAGCCTCAAACACACCTTGTGCGATCAATTCAAGTGATACTGAGCTGAGCCTCACCCCCACCCACCCCGTGGGGCTGCCGGACCAGGAAATGAGGCCAAAAGTCAGGGAAGTCCCTGTAGGACAAGGGGCCTGAGCACAGCCCTAGCTGAGCTTTCGGCAAGAAGAGATGACCAGTCCTCCCCGCCAGCCCACTTCTGCGCCCGCCACCGGCAGCTACGCTGATCGCTCTTAAGTGTGTTGCTTTGTTCACTGAGGACCGTCACAGATGGTCCCACAACTCCCCTGTGAGGCAAGGAACTCGGGTGACTGAGGCAGGTCTCAGACTCACCCTGAACCTCAGGATCCTCATCTATAAAATGGAGTCGACAGTGTCTGTCCTGCCGACGGTACAAATTTCTATGATCCTTGAATCAAAATGAAATAATTGGGTGAAAGTCAGCAGTGATGACGTGACGTTACGTGAGGCATGGTCTTCTTCAGAAGAGACCTCCTGCTTCAGCGGAGGTGACTCTGCCCCGCCGTGAGCAACACCCCTGCTTTGGTGTTTGTGCTCAGACACCCCCTCCTGCACTGTGGATTGTCCAGCCACCTGAGTCCTCCACGCCTGGTGGAAACCATCCCCGATCGCCCCCACTGCCCCAGCCCCAGTGGGTGTCCAAACACGGCTGGTTCTCATCTTGCTCTTCTCAGGCCCTGAGGCCAAGTCTTTGCTGAACAGCTTCGTTAGATGGGCCTGGAAAGTAGAGACCCTGTTATGTAATGGACCCCAAGTCAGGCTAGCAGGCCAGGGCCAGACCTTCATCCCAAGATGCCTGCGGCTGAAAATCTGGCTCAGGTTTGCCCCCTGGAGTGAGAGCCGATGGGTTTTGATGGCAGAGATAGGTAGAAGGCTGACCACACGTTACAAATGGAAATGCCTGTTGCCCAAGCTGGGGCCCCATTTTCAAGGCCACATACTTAGGTGACTACCAGAATAAGAAAACCAAAAATGGGCAGGGTATCAAACCAGTCAGGCACATTCCAGGACCCTCCTTCAGCACAGGGTGGGTCCCTCTCTTCTTCTGCCCACAGCCACTGCCCTGGGGGCTTAGCAGGGGCCACTTTGCCCACCCACCCCGCTCTGGCCTTTGAAAACTCCGGAGGCCAGCAGGGGCCCAGGCCTGCAGAGTTGGGCCTCCGTTCATCTCAGCCAGCCCGGGAAGCAGAGAGGTCTCGTCTGAGGAGATGCAGATCCTCAGGGACGGTCAAAAATAACCCAGAAGGACAAGCCATGCTTGTCTGTGGGCGTACTGAGTTTTGCATCTGAAATCCAGTTGTGATAAAGCTGATGGTTTTGAAACATCCTCTTTAATTAATAAAAATGGAGGCTGTCTTAGCCTGAGGTTTCAGGCTTCGAAGTTCTCCTACGTCGAGAGCCTCAAATCTGACTTACTTGCGGAGCACTGAAATCCCGCTTTGGAGGCAGAAGAACCTAGAATCAAAATCTGACTGTACCCTGGATATTGTCATCCTGAGCACAATTTTTACTTCTCTCTACCTCAGTTGCTTGATCTGTAAAATGGGAATATTAGCACCAACCTCCTAGACATGAGGTGGCTGTGCCTGGCTCAAAATAGACACTCAACAAATGTTCGTTCTCTTGTCTTTCCTGATATCTGATCACAGAACTCATTATTTGGAATTGAGACTGTTCTGGAAAACCCAGTTTGTGGGCTTGCTTGTCCTGAGAGATACAGTTCCACAAAGTTTTTCCATTCAAGGAGTTGTTACGTTTCTGAGCAGGCTGTTTGTCTTGCAGTGTGTTCTGAACCTCTCCGTGGGAATCCTCTGGCTGTGTGTAAATTTCCTCTCCATCCTCAGAAGCAGGCAAAGCATACTAGAGGGAATACATTCATTGCAGTCTAGCTGCAGAATGAGTCTTCTCTTCCTATTTACAGAGGGAGAAATCTTGACTGTGTCACGTTTAAAGCAGAGGAGGAAAGGTTCTCTGGGATCCTGCCAGGGAAATACCAGAGTCAGCCTGACCTGGAAAGCTCTCCTGCTTGAGGCACCTCCAGGTCTGGTCTGAGTGTTGACCCTGTGGAAATTTTCCTTCCTGGGATCTGCAGTGATGACTGAATTCTTGGGCTCCCAGGCGAGAGGCAGGGCCCTGGTTCAGTGACCTCCTGGTGATGTGTGAGGGACTCAGACCTTCCCTGACAGCCATGAAAGGGTGTCTCCTAGGAATCTATGTCCTATTTATCCCACAGGATAGTGGGAGTGTGGGGGCGGGGCAGGGTGGGGACAAAGGTGACAGGTAAAGGGACTTGATGTAAAACTTGAGTTGCTCTTCTGGGCCTTTCTGATCTGATGTATGAAATTTGTACAGAGGTGGAATTGTTTCTGCCATTTTTCACACACAAGTTGGTGCACATTCCTGATAACGAATGAAAAATAAATATGCCAGCTGTACACAGGGATGGGTCAACATTGCGTGCGGACAGCCATGGCCACTGGAAGAAAAGTCAAGTACTCACCTGCCCCAGCTGAGTCAAGCACAGGGCTTGACAGGGGGACCAACTCAGCAATGGCAGGCCCTCCCCTCAAATGCGTCTCCCAGGCACCCTGTCCCGGCCCCAACACGAGTCCTTCTACAGAAGACGTTTCTTTCTCTCTCAGCTTTTTCTTAGCGTTTGTTGATTTGTTTTACGCTGATTGCAAAAATTATGAGAAACCTACAGAAAGGTTTAAAGTAACAGCAGAGTTCCATATAACCCAACAGCCCAGAGGCAACCATGGTTAATAACAACATTTTGTCATGAATTGTTTAAAATGTTTTTTTTAATGCTTTCTTTACATTGTTCAATAATACTAACTACGCAATTTTGTTTCACTTTTTTTTTCATTGAAGTATCATTGATTCACAATGTTTTATTTGTAGGGTAAAGTGATTCAGTGATTCAGAATATATATATATATATATATATATATATATATATATATATCCAGAATATATATATATATATTCTTTTTCAGATTCTTTTCCATTATAGGTTATTACAACTATACTGAATATAGTTCCCTGTGCTGTACAGTAGGTCCTTGTTGTTTATCTGTTTTATACATAGTAATGTGCATGTGTTAATCTCAAATAATTTAACATCATCTCTTAAAGAATTTCTCTTGTTACCAACATCATTTTTCATGACTGCCTAATATTCTACTGCCACAATGAAGTATAATTTACTTAACAAATACCCTATGGTAAGGCTGTATTAAGTGGCAATGTGCATCTTTATGCATGAAGTTTGTTGGCATCTTAGATTGTTTCCTTAGGTTAGATTTCTGGAAGTAGCACCCTAGGTCAGTAGTTGGGCACGTTTTTAAAAGGCTCTTTATACATATTGCCAAACTGCCCTTTAGACAGTTTACACCAGTAATATTCCCGTTAGCAACAGTCAATCTTAATTCATCCTTACCTGGGTCGAGTATGATTCTGCTTACTCATTGAAGAACTTAGAGGGCAGAAACGTCCTATCTGCATTTTTGCTGTGGGGAGATCAGGGGATGTGAGGCACCTGACCTCAGAGCTAAGAGGCCACCTCCCCTGCTCTCCTGTGCCCCCTGCAGTCATCCTCAGGGAAGCGGGGGACATATACCCGCTTAGATGCCATGCCTCCCCATCAAAGGCTCTTGCTGTGTAAGGACACAGAGCCACTCAGCTGTCATGAGGGAGTTACCCAGACTAGGAGCTGATGTGCCTGTTTCCCATCCAGCATCCTCCTTGAGCCACTTGTCTTCTGGCCTAGAGGTGTCCCCAGTCCCTTTCTTTCTTTTTTTTTTTTTTAATTGAAGTATAGTCAGTTACAGTGCATCCATTTCTGATGTACAGCATAATGTCCCAGTCATGCATATACATATATATATATTCATTTTCATATTATTTTTCATTAAAAGTTATATTACAAGATATTGAATATAGTTCCTGTGCTATACAGAAGAAATTTGTTTCCTATCTATGTTTATATATAGTAGTTAATATTTGCAAATCTTGAACTCCCAAATTTATCCCTTCCCACCCTCTTCCCCCCAGTAACCATAAAAAATATGGAGCACTTCATGAATTTGCATGTCATCCGTGCTCAGGGGCTACGCTAATCTTCTCTGTATTGTTCCAATTTTAGTATATGTACTGCCGAAGTGAGCACCCCAGACCCTTTCTAAGCCTTTCACAGAATCCCACTGCTCCTAAGAAGAGCCGCTTACAGAGCCCGGGGTGGCTGTCTAGGTTGGAGTGGCCCTGGGCAGTCTTACATGTCACTCTTTCATGTACTATCCAATCAGAGGCTTACAACAGCCCTAGAAGGCAAAAGTTCATTCCCCTGTTTACAGGTGTACTCTTTTCCTAGGACAGCCGTCACAAATTCCCACAAACGTGCTGACTTAAAACAACAGAAATTTATTCTCTTATATTTCTGGAGGCCAGAAATCAAGGTGTCAGGAGGACCACGCTCCCTCCAGAGTCCCTATGGGAGAATCCTTCCTTGCCCTTTCTACCCGAGACTCCCTTACAGGGTGGCTGCTTGATGATGAAAATGAAATGTGGCTCCCTTTGCCCTGGGAACCTCAAACACCATCTCACTGTTACTCTGTTAGCACGTTATTGTTAATTACGTTGCAACTATTCGTGAACCCCTTAAATGAGACTCACTCTTTTATTCCCCATGTGATAAGTGGGGAAATTAAGACCTAGAGTAACTAGAAAAGTTAACAAGAGAATTCCACTGATAACCTAGATGTCTGGATTTATAACCTACATTCTAAGCTTTGAAGTATGAGTTGCGATCGTATATTGCAATTGTGAATGTAGATGTCAAAATGACTGCTCTTTTTTAATGGCTTTTTTAGACTATTTTTTAAATTTATTAAACTATAGTTGACTTACAATATTGTGTTATTTTCAGGCATGTAACTTCAGATTCTTTTCCATTTAGGTTATTATAAGATTTTGAATATAGTTCCATGTGCCATACAGTAAAACCTTGTTTTTTTATCTATTTTGTGTATAGTGGTGTATATCTGTTAATCCCATACTCCTAATTTATCCCTTCCCTTCCCCTTTGGTAACCATAAGTTTGTTTTCTATGTCTGTGAGTCTGTTTCTGTTTTTTAAATCAGTTTGTTTGTATTTTTTTTATTCCACATATGAGTGATATCATATGGTATTTGTCCTTCTCTGCCTGCCTGACTTCATTTGGTATGATAATCCCTATGTCCATCCATGTGGCTGCAAATGTCCATATTAACTGAAAATAGAGTTACCATTTGCTCCAGCAATCCCACTCCTGGGCACACATCCAGAAAAGATGAAAACTCTAATTCGAAAAGATACGTGCACCCCAATGTTCATAGCAGCACAATTCACCACAGCCAAGACACAGAAGAAACCTAAATGGCCATCGACAGACAAAGAAGATGTGGTTTTTGTATATGTACGATGGTATATTACTCAGCCGTGACTATTTTAAGTTGCAAAGAAATTCTTGGTGTCTCAATTACTGTTGAACTCCTCTTCCCTGGCTCAGGTGCTTTTGGCACGTTGGCCACACATGGCAGTCTGCGCATGGGCCTCTGATGAACAATGAGTAATCCCTTCCCACTAGCGGCCTGTGAGGACAGATGTGCACGACATCCCCACATCTGGCTGTCCAGCACCTCCTGGCTGGCCAGCGTTAGCTGAGGAGTTTCTCTACTTTGCTGTTCCCTTTCCTTTCTCTCGCTAACTTCACTTCTGAACTGGAGCAGTAGATCCTTTAAAAATGAACTAACCCCAAGGGGTGGGGAGTATAGCTCAGTGGGAAAGCACGTGTTTAGCATGCATGAGGTCCTGGGTTCAATCCCCAGCACCTCCATTTAAAAAAAAAAAAAAGTGGAAAAAAATGACCTAACCCCAAAGTCTAAATGCCTAAAGCCAAATGGATGAATATGGAACAAACATGGCACACGGCCACAAGACTGGTGAGCATTAGATGAGTCACAAAAGGTTGCTGGGGTCTAGGCCCCTTTGCTCTGTGCTACGTCTGTGGATGTGGGGTTATGGTTATTTTGGGAACCACCCTAAAGGATTGTAGAGAAAGGAGGTCCCCCACAGCGCCAGTCTCGAGCTGGGTTTGGTGAGCCAGCTTGGACAGCAGGCAAGGAGACTCTCCAACGGCCGTTCCTTAGTTATCATCGATGTCATTGTCATCACGCACTCTCACCCAGAAGGGCTTATGTCCCGAAGAGCATTGTTTAATGACAAGTTTTGCACTTGGTACCTGACCTCCCTGGTGGCTGGAAATCTGATCAACAGGCTCCCATCAAAGTCCAAACCCTGGGCTGACAGTAATAGATGCAAAGCGGGGGCTGAGCCACAGTCTCGTGAATAGCGAGGATGTGATTAGACACTATCAGCTCAGGGGACCATCCCACCTCCCCTGGGCCGCCTCCGCCCCCTGGGCTCCCGTGCCCCTCGACAGTGGTGTACAAAAGACAGAGCACGTGTCCCCTAGCCTCCCCTCGAGCTGGCTGGCTCACCAGCTGTCACGGCATGCCTCTAATGGGTTTGTGAAACCCAAGAACCTGACCCATTTCTCCTCTGGGGAGAGGGTAAAGCTGGATGCCAAGCCAGGAAGCAGGATTTGGGACACTCACCTGGAT
Organism: Camelus bactrianus; assembly: GCF_048773025.1. Lineage (NCBI taxonomy): Eukaryota > Metazoa > Chordata > Mammalia > Artiodactyla > Camelidae > Camelus > Camelus bactrianus. The sequence goes on from NC_133554.1 coordinate 13,807,810, forward strand.
GAGGCTGGCTCTCGGTGCCATTCAAGGCAGGTTGTTTTGGTTCTTCCAGTTCCCAGAATCTCAATGCTAAAATCAGTGCACAGACAGCAGGAGGGTGATACTGTGACACGGTTTCCTGCTCACTTACAATCTTCTTCCTTCCTCTCATTTAATTTTAGCTCCTTCTCCTGCCTAGCGCAATCTCTTTCCTCCCAATCCTGGCCCCACATATTTAGGCTCTGGGAACCCTCCCCCGCAAAAGGGTGTTGACTCCAGAGTGACTGTCAAATTTCTCAATGATCATAAGCAGTCAATAAACATGTTTTAAGCAATCGCAATGCACCAAGTCCAGTGCTTATTACAGACTTATGGGTTATGGAGGAATCCACGCCCTCAAGGAGCTTCTAAACCAGGTTGAAGAGCAGATCATGAGAATAATATAAGGCAGTGCGGGAAGAACACAGGGGACCGATCTAGTTAACCTGGGATCCAGGGATGGGCTTCGGAGGCATCCATCAACACCCTGAAATGGCTTCCATCATTTAATGTAGGCAGACACATTTTGAGGGGTAAGTTTATAGCTTTCATCAGCTTCACCCCAAAAGGTAAAGAACCTTTTGTACAGTCAGACTGTGGACGAGTGCTCACTCTAACTTAGTCACTCAAGATTTCATTGAGCAAATGAGACTTGAACTGCATCTTAGAAAATATATTCGGAGAATCGCAGGGTGGTAGGCGGCCCTGAAGGAAGAGGTTCCCAGGAGGCATCCGGGGAAGACTGTTACACTTAGAACCAGTGACCTGAAGTTGCCTCACTTCTCTCAGTCTCAGTATAATATGAATCTGTAATAAAAAATGGTGATAATTGCTGCTTCCCAGAGTTTTGGAAGAGCCATGAGCATTTTTTTTTTTTTGGCTCACTTTGTATCCCTACCCCTTAGCACAGTGCTTGACTCATATCACAGTGGACAGTAATCAATATTTGATGAATGTGGGAGTTAAATAATAAACGTGAGAGGGCTGGGTAAACAGCGGAGCATTGCTTCAGCAAAAGATCGTTGTAGCTAAGTACATATATTTCGTCTTTGCAAACAGCCTGCCGTAAGTGTCTTCTCCCCCTTGAAAGTGACCCTTTCCCCCGTAATGGGGCTCAGAGGGCCAGCCCATCTGACGGAGTGTCTCTGGGCTGGCCAGATGAATGATAGCCGTGCCGACCATGCTGACAAGATGTGCAGTTTGCCTCAGAGCCCAGAGGTGACCTCACTCTCCAGGGGCTTGGCCTCTAACCCCAGCCCCTGCTGACACACACACACCTGCAGCCATGCTCTCACGCTGGGACCAGGAGAGCCCGTGTGCACCTAGGCTGCCCTCGTCTGTCCTCGTCTGTCCTGGTGGGGCTGGAAGGGCAGGATGGGACGGGGGCATTGCCAAGCCTCTGCTGGGACTCCTTGAAGCACTAGGAGCTGGACCACTGATTGTATCTCCTCTGGGACCTCTCAGGACACTAGAAACAATCGAATGTTCCTTTTCTGAGCACCTTTCATATCCCCACTCTCCTACCCACAACGTTCTTGCGGTGCCCACACTAAGGGAGAACAGACTAGACCTTCTATCACCCTTTTTCTCTCCTGTGTGCCACCAACAGACAGCATGGCTCATCAGCGTTCCCAAGAAACTCTAGGAAACTTGGGCTGGTGGGGGAGTGGGGAAGACTTTGGAAAGGCGGTGGTGGAAGGTGACAGGAGTTCTCAGAACCAGTTAGGAAGGACAGAGGTGACTTCTCCCCGGAACGGTTCTCCGCTGCGGGTGCAGCTGAGGGAGGCAGCGTGAGAGCTGAGGGGATGAGCTCCAAGCTAAGAACTAGGAGCCTGTGTTCCAGATCTGTCACTGAGAGACTCTGAGCATGCCACTTAATCTCTCTGAGCTTCCAGCTCCTCTCCCATGAATTGCAGTTGGTCCCTCTGGGCCTCTCAGGACCATTGTGATAGTCAAAGTTTATGACGATGCTTCAAGTGGTATAAAGCTCTACACATTTGTTATTCTTAACGTGTACACGGGCACGGTCCTTATGCGCCAGGCACGCCCTGGGTGCCAGCTGCTTTTAATTTATCTCAGGCCATCCTCACAACACCCCTATAAGACTGTGTTGTTTTTCTGTTTGTACGGCTGAGGAATCGGAGACTCAGAACGGTAAAGAGCTTGCTCAGAGCGAACACACGTGCAGCTAATGTGTCGGAGCCTCTATTTCTGTTTCCTTTCTCCCCTATAACACTAGCCCGTGATCCTTTTCTTCCATACACTGTCGCTTGTCCCTTAAAATATGATGCATTCCTCTGGACTTTATCATCTCTCGTGGACCAGGCCTCTTACCTACACCCTCTTGCTTTAACATCTTGCTGGAGTGTTTTGTTTTCCTTCTGATTTTCCTTCTGATACCCACTGTGGCCCTGAGATCAGCTTACCTGCCCTGACCCCTAAACACAGGATGTATAAACCTGGCTGAGCACCTTTCTGGAGGCAGCCTCCTGCTCTCGTGAAGCAAGGAAAGGAAAGATCATTTCCTTCCCTTCCCCAGGCTCTGAGACATCCCTGTCCACAGACAAAGCTGCCGCCCTGGCCCTGAGCGCGCGGGGAGGAAGCGTGCGCACGTTTTATCATGAATCCTCTCTTCTGGAAATTACTAAGCCTAGACTTCCCAGGCAGACCTTCCAGAGAAGCAGGGGTGCTGTAGCTCTGGAAAGTCAACTCGGATCGGGGCAGCTCAGGAGGAGAGCTCAGACTACTGGCAGGACCCTCGCTCAGTCTCTTCCCTCCTTTGAGACCGGACAGAGAGTTAGCTCCACTTCAGAGATGGGAAAAGGAGATGGAGGCACTTACTTGCATCTCTCAGTGGGTGGGTAGGGGAATCAAAAGCTCAGCTCTGAGCGGGTAGAGTAGAGCTCAGTGGTAGAGTGTGTGCCTCGCATGCACAAGGTCCTGGGTTCAATCCCCAGCACCGCCATTAAATAAATAGATGAATGAACCTAATTACCTACCCCCCCCAAAAAAAAGATAAATAGATAATTTTTTTTTTAAAGCGAAAAACCTAAGCTCATGTCACCAGTGCCTCTGTGTCCTTGGGGACTGGGCACCTCCGAGTTGTTGCCAGTGCTGGTTGAGTGTGGGCTCCGAGGCAAGACTAAACGCCCAGGCCCAGGGAGGGCTGCCCCTTAGAGCTCCCCACCTGCACTGCCCAGCGCCCGGCCCCCTGGGCCCACCTCCTGACCCCACCTGATGCAGGGAGATGGTGATATAAGGCAGCTCTCTGTTCCTGGGCCCTACCTGACAAGCTGATCCCCCGCAAGCCACTCTCAGGGTGGGCCTCTTCTTGGGGAGACGCATTTATAGACGCTGCCCATTCCCCCAGCACCGGGAGTCTACCCTACAATTAGGCAAGAGATAAATCAAAGCCAAACTTGGCTGATGACATTCAGGAGCCAGGACTGACCCTTGCCACACATAGAAATCCCAGCAGGCCGGCCGAGGGCCTTTTGTCTGGTCAGGAGAGCCCGGGATTATCTGGCCCTCTTTGCTGATGTATGGAGTCACCGGCTGTCAGAGTGTTTACTAACGGTTATCACCTCGGTGCTTTGGCCATTATCAGAGGCAGGGCCGCCTGCCGGGGCCGGGGCTCGCACCCTCTCTATTACCACCTGTCATTGGCAGAGAGTGTGCGCTGACGCTGCCCAGTCCTGACTGCCGAGGGAAGATAGTTTCTGACGGCTGATCAAAGAGGAGAAGCGAGGCCTGATAAAAGGAGTGTGTGTTGGTGTACTTTTAACTTTGGGAAACGTTGGCATTTGCATTTTTTTCCCCCATCTTCCTGGTGCTGGCAGGAACCAAGCCCAATAAATGCAGTGGATTCGGTTACCTAATCGCTGGGGAAATGGTATGTGCTTAAAGCAACAGAGCATGACGATAATCGCCTTCCAAGAGAGGGTGGATGAAATAAGCTTTCACAGAAGACTTGCTATATAATAAAGTAGAATAATTTAAATTTAGTCTTTGAAGCGATCTTGCATGTAAAATCTAATCTTGGCGTTCAGCGGAGCTCCATGTACTTTCTGGAGTTGGAGAGAAGCTCCAGATTGAGGAGAGATCTTCATTGAAGATGCTGTCACCCACGTCTATTGCTGCCATCCCCAGGATGGTGCCCCAGTGGTGCGCATGTCCTTGGGCCTCTGGGAGACTGTACGTGGTAGAATAGAAATAGTTCTTGACTGAGCCGTCAGAAGATCTGAGTTCTTGAACCAAGTCTGCCACAAACTTGCTGTTGGATCTTGGGACTTAACTTTTTTGAACTTCAGATGTAAAATGAGATTTGGTATAGGTGATAGGACATAGTGTCTTAGAAGGCTTTTGTGTGTTAAGTGTATGTAACCCCTTTTTAATATGAATCTTTGGGTGAAGCCTTATTGTATCAAACAGAGAAAAAAAGAGGGGTTTAGGATGAACTTGGAAAAGAAGTTCCCTGCCCTTGACCTAGTTCCTGAAGCAGTCTCTGAAGACTTCAGAGAAACCCTGTAGTGCCTCTGAAAACAGCTGAATAAACCACTAGCCCATGACGTGGATGTGGAGGTCTACACACTCTGATCCAGTGGCACGAGCTGTTTCGCTCTGCCCTGCGCATACGGTGTCCCCTCCTTCATCCACCCTGTGGAAGAGCTGACATGGACCCCGGGCGGGGCGGGGAGTTGGTGGGGAGCAGACATAGGGAACCGACTGCTCTCTGCAAGGTGGACTCAGCATCGGATGTCCCCTGTGTGCTGCAGGTACCTTTGACCGGAGCGTGACCCTGCTGGAGGTGTGTGGGAGCTGGCCCGAGGGCTTTGGGCTGCGACACATGTCCTCCATGGAGCACACGGAAGAGGGCCTGCGGGAGCGGCTGGCCGATGCCATGGCCGAGTCACCGAGCCGGGACGTTGTGGGATCCGGGACAGGTACAGGTAGCCTCACGCTTCTAGCCTGACTTGGTAGTGACTGGCAACTGTTGGTGTGGAGCTTCTCTGGCGGGAGAGGCTGTATGTTTGTTTTAACTGTTTGTTTTTTTTTTAATTACCACTCTGATTGCCATCATGCTGGAAGCTTCTGGTATTGGGAAGCCCAGTGTGGAAGGGAGTTCCCAGGGGAACTCACCCCTCCTACATGGAACAGTGCATACAGAAATGCTGTGGTTACACAACTGTGTTGTATAAGTGGTTTCCAGAAGGACACCTTCTCCCAGGGAAGGGACACCTTGGTGTCCCTAAGGTTTTCAGCAGCCCTTGGGCACCAAGTGCTGAGGCAGCACACCTCTGCTGTGCTGGAGCATCAGTGAGCCCTGCCAACCTGGGAGAGAGCAAGTGGGAAGCAGGCAGGGCTGGTGTGACCCCCTAGACAACTTTGTCTTATGCTGCCTTTTGCCTTTGCACTCTTGCCTCTGAGAGGGACCAGCAACTGGGGCCTGGGGTGGCTTCTCGCATCCATAGAGCAGTCAGGGACATCCTTAGATGATGGGTGAGCCTGGCCCCAGGCAAGCAGGTGTACACACACACAAGTGCGCGCATGCAATTACCATCCCGCCATCTCCACACAATTACAGTGCAGCCTGCCTCTCCTTTTTTCCAAAGCACCCCCGTATTCCAGATATCTGTACTGTTAGTGATGGCTCTAGTCCGGCTTTTATGCCTGAGGATGACTGCTCCACAGGCCTCTTCCCAGTTTTCTGAGGTCAGCGGGAACTCTGTAGGGGGTGCACCAGATCCTGGCTGCAGGCTCTCCCACTCTTGCCTGCCTGAATCCTCACAAGACTATGATTCTTTCTCGTGAACTTCTCCATCCCTGTTCCAGGTGTCTACCTGGAGACAGGATCCAGGGAGGAGAAACTTTCAACAACCCTGGGGCAGGAATCAGGACCAGCACCACTTAGAGTCGAAGCATTTTTGGCAGGGCTGGAAATGCCTGACGTTATCACATGGTCCCAATTCCCTGCAGATCCTCGGGGTCTTTTAGATATTTGGGTTTAGCCCTTAAGCTTTTCCCTCTCTTCTTCCCTATCCCGTTCAGTTCCTCTGTTCCTGCACTAAGAGGATAGAGACAGATTGTCCTCATCTCTATATCCCCAGCCCTAGCTTTGTGCCTGCCCACGGTGCTTGTGTGATAATTGGCAAAGGAACAGAATGGATGCGAGAGGGAGAGGAGGAGTTGGCTAGAGATAGAGAGGTGCCTGATCCGGCCATGGAGGCGGCCGTCTCTGAGGACCAGCCCCCTTCCATGGCCCCTTCTTCCCTAGAAGGGAAAGAGGTGTGGGCTTTGGAAGCTGCAGTAAGCTGCGTCCCACTCCCTCGACTCCCACGTGCACAGAGATGTGTGCACCACCTCTCAACCCCCATCATAAAGCCCCCTGATTGTGGACGGCAGGTCATCATGCCGTGGAGATGCGGAACAAGCAGCTCTGCCCTTTACTGGGGCTTCAACCTCATTGTGCTGGGAAGCTTGCTGAAGGGAGAAAAGCTTTTCCCTTGCTGAACCTCGCTCATAGCACAGCCTTTCCCCTGCATCTCTGGGACCCCTGGCCGGCCCCAGCTCACATGAACCAGACTGGTAGCACCAGATTCACTCCCCAGGAGCTGCCCTTCCAGGGGCTAGAGCAGCTCTGGGTCTGCTCTCCTCTCCAGCCGCCTTCCTCGGAAGCCACTTAGAGCCCCTCTGTGTCATCCAGCAGGCAGATTGGCAAGTGCATTCAGGCACGGCTGGGGAACCTCGGTCTGGCACAGACCCTTAGTAACCTGAGCAAAGCTGGCAGCCGTTCATCTGCAGGGCAGCTGAGGGATTCAGGAGAGTCTTTGTGGCCTTAAGCAGGTTCATGAAATTTAAAAAGAGAGAGAGAGAGAGAGAGGAAATTAAAACTGCATGACCTACAGGTCAGAAAATAGGAGGTGCCCTTTTTGAGCAGAAGGATTTCATTTTCCTCCCCAAACTGTCAGCAAATGGCATTCATCTGGTTTTCTTTGACCAAATTAAATCTATCAATCTATCTATATATGTGTATGTGTGCATATATATATATGTATATATATAAAAAATTTTTTTAAGTGCCTCAATTTTAAAGGCCAGTAAGTAAAGCAGATATTGTGGAAGTTAATCTGTTCCCCTCTGCCATGGCTGAAAATCACTTTTCACATTTTGCAACTCCAGATAAAGTATCAGCCTGCTAGTGCAGCCCAGGACCTTGAAAGGGCAGCTTGGCACACCCACTCCAGAGTCAGCCTGCTGCCCAGAGAGAGCCAGAGAAACACAGTGCGAGGGGGCTGAGAATTTCCCGCAAGTCACCCTTTGCTCAGAGCTGCCTCTCAGTTCCTCTCTCTTTCCACAAACCTGCTTCTCGGGTAGGGTGACATCAAATATGTGCTTCTGTTGGGTACTCTGAGGCTCCAGAGATGCTCGGTCCCTGTAATGCCTTCCAGCCAGCTCCTTGTTTAGTATAGCACCAGGGCTGGTGGCCTCTTCATCAAGGGATGAACGGAGCACGGTGTGACCCGTCACACCGAAGCCCATACGTGCTTCACCGTTAACAGCTAGTATCTAGCACTGATGTGCTGGTAAATGTTTATAACAACCAGCTCTCCAAAGGGAAGTGGGAAAGCCAGCCCTGATCAATAGCATTTGGGCATGTCCGTAGTATAAAAACTCCCATTATGGCCAATTTCAAGCTATCAACAGGATGTCAGTCACCTAGAAGAATTCCTGAAAATGTAACAGTCAGCCAGCTCCAGTGCCCCACTGATAAGCTGTACCATATTGCAAAAGCACACTTCCCAAAAGTAGAGCCAAACCTTTCAAAACCTTACTATCCCAAGAGTGGCCTGTGGACCAGCGGCACCATCCTGAAAGGGTGCTGATGAGAGATGCGGAATCTCTGGCCCCTCCTAGCCCTACTGAGTCGGCACCTGATTTTTAACAAGATCCCTATGCACATTAAAGTTCGAGAAGGTCTGTTTTAAAACATGGCTAACCTATATTTTAAAAAGTGGAGGGAGAGTATAACTCAGTGGTAGAGCATGTGCTTAGCATGCATGAGGTCCTGGGTTCAATTTCCCAATACCTCCGTTAAAAAAAAAAAAAAAAAAGGTAGGGGGAGGGTGTTGCTCAAGCGGTAGAGTGCATGTGTAACATGCACAAGGTCCTGGGTTCAATCCCCAGTACCTCCTCTAAAAATAAATAATAAAACCTAATTACCTCCCCCCTGCCAAATATAATAATAAAAGAATACAATAAGAGATAAATAAAATTTATTTTTAGGAAAGATAAATAAATAAACCTATTTACCTCCCACCTCAAAAAATATTTTTAAAAATTAAATTAAATTAAAAAAAAAAATAAAACACTGTGAATCTATGATGCAGGTGTTAGTTTGGTCCCCACCATGGCTGCTGACCAGTTAGTCTAATTAGATCACGTGTGTGATTTGCAAGTCCAGCTCTAAAATAACTGAGTGAATTGCTTTCTTTCTAATATCATCACACCTCTTGCCCCATTGCCTTTCCATTGTCCCCATCCAGCAAAACTCCAAAGTGAGGTCAAGCCAATCCTACTCGTACACTTAAGTGGCTGAAGAAAAGTCATAAATTGTTCAGATCAGCGCCTCTACGAATTTATGGTCTCTACTCTCCAGGGAGCCCCAGCAGTCTTTCTGCGTTCTCCTCGTGCCCCTTTTTCCTGTTCTCAGTTTGTACACCTCTTTTGCGGCAGAACCCGGTGCCTAGAACAGTGTCCGGCACATAGTGGGTGTCCGGCGCCTGCTGGATAAATGGATTCTGCATTTAAGCTGGATCTTACCCCATTTCACTGCCGTGGCTTCTGGCCTGTTTCCATTCTCTTAGAGATTTCCTAGATCTCTGGTCCTCTGAGAGTTTGTGTTGTATTTTTTTTCATATTATTGCTATTTATTTAGCATGAATTAGTAGGATAGTCCACCCACCATCTTGAAATCAGTCTTTCCTTCTTCCTGGACACTATTTCAAATTTCTCGTTCCCCTCAAATCTCTTATCCCATCATTTTATCTCTTACCCTCAGAAAATTGTAGTCAGCATTTGAGAAATCCCTGGACTTGCTGCACTCAGGGCCTGAACGTCCCTGTAACAAGCTTCCCCTTTCCTCCTGCCCAGAGGAGGGGCAGTCCCTGCCCAACGATGACAGCACCCCATTCTCCACAGAGAGGCCACTGGGTGTTCCCTTGGCCCCAGTGCTGGCCTGAGCGCCAGGCCCTGTGATCAAGTGACCTCCCTGTGGCTCCTGCGTCACCACACTCTCCCGGTTTTTCTTCTGCCTCTGGCTACTTCTCAGTCCTTTCCCTGGGTTTTCTTTCTCTGTTGACCTTAAATGTGTTTCTCAAGGCCCTGTCTTGGTCCATTGTCCTCTCCCTCCGTCAGTACAGGGCCATCCCCTCTGCTTCTGTGGCCTCAATTACCATCCACAAACTGATGGTTTCCAGAGAATCTCCATGTTGGCTTTCTCTCATGCTCTCCAGACCATCTATCCGGTCACCCACCGACATTTCCACCCCATCCCCAAACTGAACTCCTCTCCTCGCAACCCTGTCCTTCTCCCCGGTTTGCCCCATCTCGCCCTGCACAGAGCCCTTCGTGACCAGCTGCTGCCCTCTCTCCAGACTCCTCTCCCACTGCCCCGTGCGAGCCCGGCCGGGCTGAGCTCCCCGGAGGGTCCCTAGGCACACGTGCTCTCTCTGCACATATTTCTCCTCCTGCCTGGAATGCTGTCCACCGCAGCCCCCCCATCACTCCCCCCCCCCCAAATAACTTGACTAATTCCTGCTTAGCAGACATTCCTTTCAATATTGCCTTTTCTAGAAAAATAAGGTTTTTTTTTTTAAATAAGCAAAACATGTACTTCTTCCAATTGTTTTGTGTCTAAGTAAAGCTATAACCTAATACAAAAACATTTTCATAAACACCTGGATACATATGAAGTTTCTTTTCTCTTTAGACTTCAACTCTTTCAATCACTAGCTAAACCTTGTCTTTTGTTTTGTTTTGTTTTGTTTTGTTTTCTCTCACATCCAAGAGCAAAAGCCCCAGGCCTGATTCACAGGTTTAAAGTTATTCTTGACCCATCTCTGTTGTGGGCAGTGGCCTCTCTTTGCTACTGTTGACTCTTAAGAGCTCACTAAGTCAGCAATCAAGGTCAAGAGGGACTGTCTCCTCCCCATGACTGTGGCTTCCTGCAGCCCTGAGAACGCTGTTTCATTCTCTTTTATGATCACAGCACAAAGGGTGGGGAAAAGGCTGCATCTTTGTCTGCCTACCGTCCCTTTAACAGACTCTGTTCTAGTCCAGAAGACATTACTCTTGGGGAATCACACTGTGGGCTCAGTCTTTACCTCTTGTGTTCCATCAGAAAACCACTTACTTCCTTACTCAGATACACAAAACTTCCAGAAAACAATAGTATGGGCTATGCACTCTAGCACTATTTTATTTCATTTTTTAAAAACACAGTCATTACCCACTAAATCGATTTCTACCATACATGGATGAATTGCCATGTACAGTTTGGAAACAAAAGTATCTGTATTAATTACTCCACAGAAAAGGCTGTAAGATTATTCACAACCAAAGCTCTTCCAAAGATGTCAGAAACTGCTTTTACTTATTAAAATGGCTGTGCCTTTACTTTCCTTCTTAACATGGAAACCACATTTTGAACAGTTATACACAATTTTTAAATGGTCCCGGGAAGGGTTCAAAAAGTTAACGAACAGATATCCGTTGATTACCTATGTTTTTGCAGAAGATGAACTAAAAGCACTATTTTTGTGTGTGCGTGCTTGTATCTTTCATTACAGGACTGTGGGAATTAAACTCTCCGTTAATGTTAGTTACTGTCTGGAGTCGACCAGATGACCCAAAACAAATAACTCCGCATGTTGGACCATCTAATCTGCATCTAAGATTAGCTCTTCCAGTGGGCCCTGGAAGCTCTGCTTGCCCCGGTGCTAAGGGTGGGAGCATTTTCATGCTAAGGCAGCTTTTCCAGCAGGGGCTGTATTAGCCTTCTCCCATCTCAAGATGCCACATGATCAGATCACAATAATTGCAGGCCTAGGGCAGTGAATTAATTCTCTTATCTTTCAGACATCCTTACTCTCAGGCAAGCACTATCATGCAAGCAACTTGGCTAATCACTTGGGTCCTCTCCTCTGCTTTACCTATTCCGGCCCTGGATTTTCCCTCCTCCTCCTCCTCCGGGGGCTTTACAAAATGCTCTCAGGGGCTCCTCTCAACCGCCTCCTCGGTGGGGCTGCACCTTCTCTCCGCGGCAGGCAGGCAGGCAGGCTCCCTGTAGGTGCCTCTGGTTCTCTCCACACGAGGCTGGGCCCTTGTGGGGAAGAGGTAAGGCGTGGTTCCTGTCCTCAAAGAGATTAAAGCTTGGAGGAGGCAACCGTGCTGAGCACCGGATGGGTTGCTCTCTGGCTCCCATCCCCAACCGCCCACCGGGGCCCACCTACCCGAGCTGGACTGAGCAGAAGTCTAGGTTGGTCCCCTGCCCACAGGTGCGGTCTTATCAGGATGTGAAGACAAAACTGTGGACTCTCCAGTAATGACACCATAATGCTGAGAGTGGGGAGAAGGGAATCAGCCCCCAGAGGCGTGGGAGCCCCCAGACACAGGGCCCAGTGCCGGCCCGCAGGCCGCGAGCACCCCGGCTCAGGGTGGCCGCAGCTGCCAGGGAGACGGGGTCCGGGTGGCAGCAGGGCTAGCATTGCAGGGGTTGCTATTTGTGTCTCAGTCAGGGCTGGCCGCCTGTTCCCGGCTACTTGCCACTGGTAGGAAAGGCCACATCCGAGAGTCCTTCTGCTGCCCGGCACCCAGCGACCTCCCCGGGGAGGAGTGTTTGTTCTTTCTTTTCAGCAGCACTTGGAGGTCCTCACCAAGAATCGGGGAAGCCTGTGACCTTGGCCAGGTTCCTTTTACTTTCTTCCTCTCGGAGGCCAAGGGCGAGGGAAGCCAGGAAGTGCGGGAGACGCTTCCCTCCCACTCCTGTGACACCCAGGCCGCTGTTCCCTGTCCTGAGAATTTAGGTCTTGTTCCTCCTCTCACTGCACCCATGGCCACCACGTCCCACATGGCCCCTGTGCTGCCCACGACCGTCCTCTAATCCTCACTCCACCACCAGGCACATGCTCCTCTCTGTGCTTTACAAAGGAGGGAAAAACAAAAGATTGGAAGTGAAATCATAAGGAAAAGATGTGGGATTAAGTTAGATGTCCAGGAAGAATTTCCAGTTTGTGAGATCCTGTCAGTGTCACCTGGTCAGAAGGGTTTATCAGTCACTCCTGCCCTTTGTTCACGAGAGGGGAGCCCCAGAGAAGGAAGCCGCTGTCTCTGTGGGGACCTGGTCTCCCTGCCATCCTGCTGTGACAGCCTGGGCTCCTTGCTGGGGTACTGCGGGCCTCTTGCCGGCCTTCCTCACCTTCCCTTCCAGCCTGCTCCCTGACTTCCCCTCCACAGTAACCCCTTATCCATATGTCACCACCACCGGCATCTTCATCACCTGTCATCCCCAGCATATGCTCTACTCACCTGGCTCTGCTCAGGTGCCCGCTGCTCTCACCCCTGTCCAGACAGCTTTTTAGACCAAGCTCAAATCTCACCTCCTCTAAAGCTGTCTCTGACCATGCAGCCAAATGCCCTTTCTTTCTCCTCTGAAGTCCAGCATCCCCTACTCACTGGGCATGTGGTCCTGGACAGGTAGTGCTTGCTGGCTTTTCCATTAACTAGCAATGGCGGATGGCTGTCTGCATCCCACTGGGAAAAGGCTGGGCTCTGGGGGTCCCTTCAGCCCCTGCGTCAGCCACACTGCCTGTGCTGTGTGTCTTAACCCTTTTCCAGTTCCTTGGACTGAGTCTGATTCGTCTTTGTTACCTCTAACCACCAGCCTTTTCCCTGCCCAGCATCCAGCACTGGGACAAGAGCCAAGCTGAGCCCCAGTTAATGTTTGCTGAATGACTAGATGGGTTTTTGTGGCTCCTGAGAGGTAAATGAAAGCCGGTCAGAGCAATGGGGAAAAGTATTGTGCTTAAAAAAACACACTTGTTAGTTTCTGGCCAGTTCTAGATAGCTGTTTTGTTCTCCCTCCTCCTCCCTCTCTCTGTCTCCCCTAAGGCTGCTGGAAGCCCCAAGCAGAGACAGAGCCATAATGGAAGGTCAGGACTGAGAAGCAACTCTGCACATTTCTCAGTTGCCCAAAGTCTACTTTGAATTCTTTAACCAAAGCACACTGATTCCTATCTACAAGGAGGAAGTGCCGATGTGACCTCACTGGTGACCCTTCAGAGTTGCCTTTCCAGGTGTTGCCCCAACATGGAAGCAGGAATTCCTGTGGAAAATGTACAGGCTTGGACAAAGGGTGGAGAAGGGCCATTGGACCCCCAGATAAGGGCCCTTCGCTAAAGACATTAACATAGGTTAATGGTTAACAAAGGGAGGATTTCTCTCTGTTCCTCCTCCTTTGCCAGAGAATTCACCTTTAACCGTTGACCTTTCTGCGAGGTGTGAGATCTGAACAAAGTTGAACGCAGTCATGGATGGTTAAATACCCATCTTTGCCTTCCACCCCTGCCTCTGCCCCTCTAGTGCCTCAGAAGACAGTATTTGGACCACCTCCTAGGTTGGGTGGCTGGTGACAGAGAAAAGGCACAGAGACACACAGAAAATGAAAGTTGGAGATGGCCCTCTGGCCCTTTAGGAAGCCAGAGCCTCGGCTCTTAAAGCAAAAGAGAGTCCTGTACCAGGAAGGCCGAGCCATGCCCCTCGGGCTGAGTTTAACAGAAGGAGGCGTTCCAAATACCATACCAGAATCAGCTGTCCAACCGCTGACACTTGGTGATTGCTTCCTGCCCACTTCTCTTCAAGCCCCACCCCTGCCCCCAGGGACCTGCAGGCCCGCTGCATGTGACATTTCACATGTGCTGGCAGAATCCCCCAGCACCAGGCTTCACCGACCTCCCCCCGATTCCCCCTACACGTGTTTTATTTAGTGTAGCCCGATAGCTCGCCATCCCACCCCTCTATGTGCCTAATTGAGTTTGGGGAGAACTGACATCCAGTTGCTTCATTTGCTCAGGATTTTGTTCCATTCTGTGCTCATTTTGCTGGCCTGTTCCCATCACCTCCAGCTCCAGTTGGCCAGGACCAGCGTGCCATCTCTACTTTGATGTGTGTGACTGGTGCTCGCCTTGGGGGTGGGTTGGGGGCAGGGATTGGGCCAAGCCTACCAGGGCCCCTGCCTCCATCTGGGCAGCGGCTGGGTCCTTGGAAGGCTTGGAGAGTCTCTGGTTTCATACTTTATCCATCCCCAAGCCACTGGGAGCTGCATCTGAGCATGCAGCTCATGCATCTGAGCACGTCTCCATGATCCTTCCCTAAGCAGCCCAGCCCCACTGCCAAGCAGCTCGGAACTGCAGGCCTGGTTTCTACATTCATGGAGCCCGGGAGGAAGAAGGAAAGCCTAGGGCCTGCCCAGGTGCTGGCTGTGCCTCCACGTCCTTCCCCACTCCCGCTCCCCTGCAGGAATGAGGCGGGACTGGGAGGAGGATCTGGAGGAAGGATAGACCAGTTCAGGCTGGTGAGAAATAGGTAAAACCCTCCATGTGCTGTGCCTCGGAACAGACCACGAACACCCCCTGCAAAGCTCTCAGTGGTCAAACCAGATTTCAATATCTACTTCTTCTGATCTCGGCACTTGCTGCTCTCTTAAAGGTCCACGTCATGCTCCTCTTTAAAGAAATATTTTATTTTCAATACAGACACAGCCCTTGACGTAGCAGTAAAAGCCACCACCCCTGAGAGACACATGGCTGTGAAGTGTGTTGGTATGTAACTTCCTGTCTTTGCCCACGTGCAAGGCTTCACCCACTGCTCTTATTGTCCCTCAAAGGGTCGCCCCCCACCCACCCACCCACCCCTGGTGCCCAGGCTTCGGGAGGCATTGGAGCGAGGGCCAGAGGTCGGCTCAGACAGGGGGCACCTTCTGGCAGTGACTGGTTTGGGATGGGGAGGAGTTGCGGTTCTTCCCCCGACAAGAGTTTCTTTGACAACCTTGCTCCCTGCCCCCCACTTTTTAAGATGGAAGTCAAATTTTCGGATTCTGCTGTGCAGAGCAGAGAGGTCACTAGACTCTAATGCATTTACCATTGACTGCCCCTCTTGTAGTGCGTCTATTAGTGGGTAATTTGATTTGTACCTATTCATTTGCAGTCCCTGCAGGAGCCTGGAGCTGGCCCCTAGTATAATTGGTGCTGTCTCTATTTTTACATCATTAGATTAGCCCCGACTCCTGGCCACTTGTTGTCTGCGCTTGTCTGTCCATTTATACAACCTAATGTAACACAAAATTCATTACTGATCACATTACTTTCAACTCTGAAGCCAGCCTTGTGATAAACATTTGGTTAACCCCTTCCTGCCCGCGGCAGGGCTGACGGAACAAATGCACTTCCACTCGACAGGCAAATCAATATCTTAATACACCAAAGTGGAATTGCATTTCTAGATTTGTTATTCCTCCTGGAGGAGCAAATGGAAAGGCTCTTCTGAGCGAGCTGAATTGAATAATGAATAGAGCCCCGGCACCAGCAGCCAGTCTGCGGACAGAGCACAAAGGCAAACCCGGCACCCGCCCAAGCCCTTTCGTCTGGACGGGCGGCACCGTGGCAATTAATTGAGACTTGTGATGGTGGGTTCAAGATCATAGGCTGGGACCCTAAGACGGGCAACAGAGACCTTGACTCCACCGCCATTCTCTTCGCTAGGCTTGGCCTAGGACAACTGGACCAAGAACTGGGTTCATTTCCTGAAAACCTTCACTGATACGAAGGCATAGATGCCACCAAGAAATTAAATTAATTCCATTACTAAAGTTTACCATTTGCAAACAAATATACAAAATTATTCCTATTTAGAGCCAGGTCAGCAATGTTGGGGTTGGTTGTGTGCTGTGCCTGCCTCCGGGGTGAGCGTTCTTTGGCGTGGAAATGCCATGCGCACCTGAAAGCGGTCCTCAACCTCCCTCCATAGGGATGTCGGTGAGCAGCGTCTGGGGACTCCAGGCCAGGAGCTGGCCGAGAGTCTTAAAGGGACCTCAGCACAGCTTTATTTAATCTAGAAGTTCCTCATCTCCCCCGACCCTGGTTCTCCCCTCTGCAGCCCCCATCTGTCTCTGGGTAGCATCCTTACCCACTATAAGGCATTAACTTGCAGGATAGTTCGTTTCGAAAGGAATCATACCCTGACTTACTAAGAAACTCTCATAAAGCCTACACCACCAAGATTGGAAAAATAGACATCGAGGAAGTAGAATGGAACCCATTACTATGAAAGTCATAAAGCCCTAAGTAAAAAGAGGCCATAAACTGAAGATACTCAGTTGGGAAGGGAAGCTGGAAAAGGCAGCCCATCTAGGGGATGTTCTGCTTAAATTGGGGACGTCCTGAGCAGGGGGCCAAGTAGAGGCACCTGAGTTTCTGGTGAGTGGGCCTCCTTTCTTTTGAGCAGGCCACCCTCCCTCCCCAAGGCCTGCACCCTGGACTCTGCTGCCTGTTAACCCGTTCAGAGCCCTGACAGACCAAAAATGACCAGCCATCCTGTGGGCTGTGGAGGCCCGGGGGATGCCTGGAGAGGGCTCACATGCCGCTCCTGGCCTTCTCCATTCCCCGCGCTCTCTCGGGCCTCCCTCCTGCGTGCGTGGGGGCGGACAGGCTGCTTCACCCTGTCCTGACTGTGGCAAGTGCCATTTCCCTGTAGGGCCAGGCCAGAGGCTCTCCAGTGCTCCCAGGGGTCCCTTGGCAGGGCGTTCCAAGATCCCGCACATCTAGGCAGTGGAAGGAGGATGCTGGTGTGTCCCTGAGCTGTGTCCCCGGGGCCACACACCTCCCCACCCCTGCCCAGCCCTCAGTGCACTAACTTGCTCGGTCACAGCGAGCCTGCTGCTTTGGTCTCAGCTGTTAATCCTCTCAGGTGGGTAAGTGGGACAGTGGGGTAGGGGGCTCCGGGCATCCCACAGGGGCCTCACCCCCGTCAGCCCTAGGAAACAGATCCGAGTACAGGCCTTTCCTGTTCAGACTAGGACAGACCAGCGGTGGGGAGGAGAGTGGGTCAGCCGGTGGAATGAGAGACTGTGATTTCTTAACCTTGATGGAAGGGGGAAAGCCACATCTTACCAAACTCTTCCGCTGCATCGGAGAGAATTTAATTACGTTTGGACATTTGAATGAGAACCAGATGTGGCTCCAGCCCATCAGGCCAGCCGTGTTCAAGGAGCAGCGTCTCTCCTGTGGTCCGCAGGCCTCTGCGCCGTCTCCCAGCCCCGGAGGGCGGCTTGGGCGGGGTCTTGCCAGCTTCAAGGAGCTGGACTTGGGGAGACAGGCAGGTCGCGGCCGGCTGCCAGACACCTGGTTCCACGGGACGGTTTCCAAGCCCTGGGTCCTCCTCAGAGCCAACATGAGTGGGCACATTAGCGGGCCCTCGTTAGCACCCACGTCGGCCCCACGTACAGATGCACACAAAGGAGTCCCGTTGCAGGCCCTGGCTAGGCATCCTCTGCCGCCACGCTGCCCCCTCCCTCAGGTGACCTCGGATGGCATCTGCCACAGCTCTGCCCCTGGTGTCTGGCCTGGAGCGAGAGGACAGTTCAGACCCTCCTGGGTGAGGGCCGCTTCTCCAGGGCCCTCTGCCTGCTGAACCGTCAGAGGTGGCAACGTCTGTTCTCTAAGCAGGACCCTGCTGCGGTAAACGCAGCCTTTCCTACGCGATCCATGCAGTGCGTGTCCTGCTTCTTGAAGCACCTTAACATCCTTTTCTCTCTGGAGCCTCACACGCCCCAGTGAGGTCGCCAGAGCAGCCCCTCCCCTCCTGCCTGACAGATGGGGAAGCAGATGAGAAGTGAAGCTACTTGCCCAGGTCATTCGGCACGTCTGCGGCACAACTGGGGCTAAAGCGAGTTCTTGGCCTCCTCCTCCTCCCTGCCATCCACAGGGAGTTTCAGCTCAAGGCTACTCCTACATCTGGCTGATCTCAGGCAGGGTTTCAGCCAGATTTATCAAATAACTCAAAACCGGGGACACGTGAGCCGGGTCAGCTCAGCCTTTGCTGTCCCCATGTAATGTGCTGTGACAGGACATGTTTAAATTTAGACTGATGGAGTGGCACTGAGAGGGCCCCTGCACATGGGGTACTGGTGGAGGTGGCCTGGGGGCCTGGGCTGGCTCTCTTTTCCTCTGAAGCCGAGACTTGGGAGGGCTTGGGTAACATGGGTTTCCTGGGCGTCGGGTGTGGCAGCCTTTCTGGTCTTTCCCTGACTGGGATCAGTGCTGCATCGTGGTTGTTGTAGGAGGCACCTGGGGGAAGGCTTCAGTCCCCAGACAGGCCAGGGCATCCTCTGGTTCACTGATACCCCACCTGAGGCTGGGGAGAAATCTGGGACTGGGCTGTGAGCTGTTCTGCCTGGAACTTAGATGCTCGGCTCCCTGCCCCCTCAACACACACACACACACACACACACACACACACACACACACAGAGCCGGCTCCAGGGGAGAGGGGGTGGAGGATGCCTTTTGAACATGGGCCCTTCCTCGTTCTTCAGACCTTGGTCCCTCCCCTTCTCTTTTCTTCTTTTTTTGTTTTTTTATTTGGCGGGGGAAGGTAATTAGGTTGGTTGGTTGGTTTGTTATTTGATGGAGGTACTGGGGACTGAACCCAGGACCGTGTGCATGCGAGCACGCACTCTACCACTGAGCTATACCTTCCCCCTCTCTTTTCTTCTTTTATTCTCCCTTCCCCAACATCCCGGCATGCTCCTCTCCTGTCGTCCCCACTGGGCCCACCAGGAGTTCTGGGATTTTGCCTGCCCCTGTGCCCCTACCTCATGATATTAATGTCAGACTGGCTTAATGTCAGGCATAGGTTTCCAGGGGCCTGAGAACCTTTCCTATGGGAGGGAAGGGGTGATGGGGAAGAAAGGTGATGTGGGTCCCCTGGTTTTTCTGGGTGGACCCAAAGGCACAGAGAGGGCTATCTGCTTGCCGGTCTCCTCAACCATCCTTCCCAGGTATTGGTCCCTACTTTCACCTTCCGGGGGCCAGTGGATGCCCGGGAGGGTCTGAGGTCTCCCTTAGGCCTCAGGTCTCCCCCTAAACCCTGAGGTTATTAGGCACCTCTGCGTGGCCAAGGGAAACAATTTAAAGTACCTGAGCCAAGAGCATCGGATGTTTGCCCTTGATGTTTGGAGCTGGGGGCAGGGAGCAAGTGTGAGGGGCAAGGTAGGTCATGTGGCCTTGGCCTCATCCTGCAAAGATATTCCGGGTCTCAGTACCTGTGGACGGGAGTCAGGAACAAGAGCTGGGCAAGGAGATAAGAAAGCGTATTTGTGGGAGCCCTGTGGGTTGGAAGAGACTCCTGCCGGGAAGGAAGACACGTGCCTGCCCACCGGCTGCGGGGCTCAGGCGGATGGCACAAGCTCTCAGGACTTCCAGGCTGAGGGTGCACAGAGCTGACCAGAAGTCAGTGGCTGAGCAGGCTGGAGCTCTGTGCTCAGACACTGGGGTGAAGCCCCGGGGATACCCAGGCCAGAGTTAGCCATCTTCTCGTCCACTCCCTCATTCTACCACCCAGACCAGGATTCCTGCTATCTGAACGTGGAGGGGCACCCTCAGCTCCTCAGCTTCGGGAAACTGCTCTCCTTCCTTCCACAAGCACGCCCGGGAGGGGAACAAAACCTTTGCTGGAGGAGAAAGGTGATACCTTCTCAGCCCGCTCCCCCCAGCCCCCATCCTTCCAAGACCTGGTGCTGGTGGACAAAGAGGATCCCTGCTCTGTTGGCATCTCTGCAGGCTCTGAAGCCTAAGGGAGGTGCCTGAGGATGAGGGGAGCCGACACCGCAGGGCTGAGAGCGAGGAAGAGGGAAGGTGCAGAGGAGCCGGGCAGCCTCAGGTGGCTGCGTCGTCGGGTATAAAGAAAATCAAGGCCTCCCTACAGGCTTCCTCTTTTAACTGCTTCCCCTTTTAACCTCCTAAAAAGTGCCCAGGGACTCAAGCTGGCTCCAACCCAGAGTGTGATCTCTGACAGAGCTGTCAGGGTTTCTAGAAGCAATCTCAGCCGACTCCATTTCTGTCTCCCTGAAGAGACGTCCACCTCCCTGAGCCACCTCGGGAAAAGAGAATGATGTGAGACAAGCATCCCACAGCTGTGTCCCCCAGGCCCACCCTCTAGTTGGCATCCTGACCATCTCTGCGGGTTCCAGCGCCAGAAAGCTGCCAACCTGCTGAGCCCCACGGGATGCAGTCGAGCCCCTCACCTCCTGAGCACCTCTCTCTCCAAGCCCCAGTTTGCATAGCTGGTCCCAGGCCCTTGTTGGCAGGCCCCTTGCTGACTAAGCCAATGGCTGGGGGCAGACCCCATTTGGACCCCTTTGCTGAACCTGCTGCAGGCCTGTGGTCCCCTGGTCTCCTCTCTGTATATCCCCTGCCGAGAAGATGCTAAAACTCTCTAAACTCCTGGTCTGAGGACCCTCTTCCCCGACCCCCAACTCCTTCCCCCACCCCAACCTCACTCCCCAGCCAAGAATCCTCATAGCAGAGGGGGATTAAAACTGTTTCTGTTAGCACACCCCCTCTGAGCCAGGCACTGGGCAAGATGGGGCAGTTTGACTTGCTGCTCTGTGCTCTGGGGCCACCCAGTCCCCTGGGTACCACTGAGCCCATTCCAGACAGGGGGCTTAACCACAGGCCTGGCTGAGGGGGGTTGGGAGGGACTGGGAGGTGGACGCAGGAGGGAAAAAAAATCAATGCACGTCAACAGGGTTGGAAATTTATTTTCCAGCTTGGAAGAGGGTATTTACAAAGAGGCAAGGAGGAAAATGAAAAGCTGTAAACACATATCTGCCATCTTCCTCTTCGGGCCATTTCTTGATTAAAAAGAAAATATTTCCCAAGGTCCAGCTGGGGGGAGGTGCAAAGCGGTGGGGGCCTGGATGGCCAACGCCTGCTGGGCAGGGAAGATGGAGAGGGATCCTGAGATCCTGATACAACTGCAACAGTAAGAGGAATTCATTTGCTGACGGGAAGCTTTCAGCACTTTGGGATGCAGTCTACATGCATTATTTAATTTAATTCTACAACCGAGCTAGGAAACAAACCCTGTTATCCTCCTGGGCAGGAAACTGAGGCACAGAGAGTGAGGAACTTGCCCAGAGTCTCCCAGGGAGCAGGGGCCACAGCCTGGGCTCTTAACCTCTTCCCTAACCTGCCTCCCCACCCTGGGCAGACCCCGCCCCTCCCCTCCTCTCAGGCCCTGAGGCTGAGGGGTGGGGTGGGGGGCATTCTCCCTTGTCTCTGCTGGAAGAGTACCCCCCCTGAGGTCTAATCCCACTCCCACCAGGCCGCCTGGGTGGGTAGTGGGACGGGGTCTGCGGCTGCAGCCAGGGCCCCGTAAATGTGCTCTGCTAATCCCTTTAATAAGCAGCATTGTGAGGCTCTGAGTGTGCAGGGCAGCGCTGGCTGGAGCCTTCGCGCACACCAGAGGGGCCCCACACTTCATGCCGCTCCTTTTGTGGCAAGGGAAGTGCCAGGGCCGCCTGGGGGCTGAACCAGGGGTCCCAGGGACCCTCCTCCCAAACACACCCAGTGCACCTCCCTCACTGACCGCACTAGGTCCCAGACACAGGCCTCCCTCGGAGTCCTGAGACTTGGGCTGGCCGTGATGCCCCAGAAGCCAGAGGGGCTTCGCTCAGGGTCTCTGATTGGCCAGCCACCTCCGCTGCCATCTGGCCTGGAGGAGGCGTGGAGAAGGTCAAGCCCAAGGTAGGACTTCACTCCTGACCCTCCCCCTGGGCTCCCCTGCCTTCCTGGGCTCCCCTAGTTCTCCCCAGAGCTCACACAGGCCCCGTGTCCTTGGCATTTCCCAACCCCCACCCCAGGATGGAAGAGCCAAGACCACAGGGCTTAGTAAAGTGACTGATGTGTGAAGAGAGACCTTCATCCAGTCTGTCCCCAGAAGTCCCTGCCTTGCCAAGTATAGGGGTAGGCGTACCCAGGGGAGAGGACGGTCCTAGGGAGAAGAACCTTAAGGGTGAAACAGCCTTGGGGACCGGGACTCTGGAGGGAAAGGCCAGAAAGAGGGGCTTCCTCGTGCCCTGCCCCCTCCTGCGAGTGTCCCCTCCCGCCTCATCCCCTGCCTCTCCCACGTGGAGCCCTGCCCCACTCATGCTCCCAGGAGCCCATCTCTGCTGCTCCTGTCTTTACAAAGGGGCCACAGTATCCTGCTGGGGGCTGAGGGGCCGGGGTGATGGTGGGGTGAAGGACGGAAGAGGGGCGTGCCCTCATCCTGTGTGGCCCGGCCCAAGAGGGGGGCTCCTGCCTCCTCACATACTCCCTGGGTCTCTGTTGGATCCATGCCCAGGGAACCAGGGTCGCTTCTCCCCAGCAAGGCCAGCCACCTCTCTGCCCTCTCTGACACCTTTGAATTTTGCCAGGCTCCATACTGAGTGAGGGCAACATAAGAGCTGAGCTTTTTCATTCTTTTCCTTATTTCACAAGAGCCATGGCTCATTAGTTGTGGCTCATTCCATTGTCCCCCTGTCCCCTGTGGCTTGCCCATCCTGTGCCATGGCACAGAGGGGCAGCTGTGGGTAGCAGGCCCATTTTCCAAAAAGAGCCAGCAGGGACTGGGTGGACACAGCCGGCGGTGGGCCTGGGAGCCAGCCTTAGTGATGCCGGGAGTTGCCGCATCTCCGTCTGGGGCCTGCACCAGCGCAGTTCTCTCTTGGAGGTTGCAGACGCAGGGCCGCTGGCTTCCTGCTCTCTAGTTTGGCTGTCTGCAAGACAGGGTGACCAGCATCTACCTCCCAGGCGCACAGAGGTGCTGGGGAATGTGAGGTCACAGTGAGATGTTCTGTCTGAGTTCGGATGCCTCTCCAGGAGCCACTCCTCATCCCCTACCTTACTCTGAGGTCTGGCGAGCAGCCTCCTGTAGAGTGTGCCTTTTCCCACGGACCAGAATCCACTTACTTCCACTGCGTGGGGAGGCCACTGGGATGCTAGTCCCCCCCCCCCCCCGAGCCCCCAGCTCTGTCTCCTGCAGCCCTGGCAGGTGTCTGGTGGACCTTCCCTATGAGTCCAGCTCAGCTGCAGAAGCCCAATTCAGAGCCGGGGATCTTAGGAATGGCAGGGAGGGCAGCAGCCAGAAGCTGGGCCACTGAGTCAAGATGTTCGGAGGCGGCCCTGAAAACTCGGCAGCCTTTCTCGGTCTCCTCCTTCTCCTGGCATCCCGCCTGCATGGGGCGCCATCCGGCACTGCATGGGCCAGAGGCCCCTTCTCCCCCCCTTCCCACAGCTGCTCCTCCTGCTCCGTGTGCAGTTCTTCCCCTCCCCCATCGCCCCGGCGCCGAAGGGGGTCTCGGCTCTGTCCCAACATTTCCGTCTCTGGGACCCCCAAGACTGGCCCCTACACATGCATGTCACTGCAGAATTCTGCTGCAAGCTCCCCCTCCTCCCCACGCCTCCCGATTCCCTCTCCACCTGCTTGCAGAGATCAGTGTTCTTCTCCACCATTGTCCAGATCTTTTCCCAAAAGATTCCTCAATGCTTTTCTTTTCACAAGGGAAAAAAAAAGGAAAAAAAAAACAATGCCAACAGCCCAGCGTCCGTGAGCAACCCAACAGTAACAAAGCGTGTGTTCGGGATGGAGGAAGGTAAGGCCACACACTTCCGTTTGCCGCTTGCTCCGAGGGCTGGGCAGCCGGGGGGCCTGAAAGGGGACCGTGTGTGCACCCCTCCACATCCACGTCCACTTCCGCTTCCGCACACACTCGTTGTCCTGTCTCAGTGAGAAGAGAAAGGGGGTTGACAGAGGCATGTAGGGAAGCACCCAGGACCAGCCAGGCCCCTGATTCTTTTACTGGTAGTCATGCTGCAGAAGTCCCTCATCTCCTTACCACGTCACTCACTCATTCATTCATTTGAGAAATGTTTTCTGAGCATCAGCTACTTTCTAGGCCCTGTGGTTGGCACTAGGGAATGCAGAGATAAAGCACCAAGCTGATCCCTGAGGGACGGTCCCCCTGGATGGGGACATGCGTGTGGGCGGAGAGCGCACCACGTGCTTGAGGGCCCAGGGCAGGAGCTAGTATAGAGCGCAGTGGGGCCTGCGTCAAAACAGCCCAGGCTCATGGAGGAGTGGATGCTTGTGCTAAGCTTGGAAGATGAGTGGGCGTTCTGGGGGCCAAGGGAGACTTTTCAGTCAGAAGGAGTTGCACGAGCACAGACCTAGAGGCCTAAAGCAGCCTGGAGAGCCCCCCAAACTGCCCAAGTTCATTACTTTGGTCCCTCAAATCCGGTAACAGGTGACGTTAGGGAGGTGGGGCCTTGGCGGGGGTGGCGGTGGGTCGTGGAAGGCTGTTTGATAGTGCTGAGGAGTTTAGACCTTATCCTGAGGACCATTCAAAGTCGATGAAGGTTTTTAAGCAGAGGAAGCGCAAGGGGAGGTTTGTGCAGCAGACAGGCCACTGTGGCTTCAGGATGGAGGTCGGGAGCCCAGCAGGGAGCTTTTGAGACTATCCGGACGGGAAGCGCAGGCCTAACCCCAGCAGCGGCCATGGGAGTGGAGAGGAAGGAAAAGGCTGGGGGAGACGTCCGTCCATCCATCTGTCCGGGAGATAAATTCAGCAGAGCTTGGTCAGCCTGGGATATGGGGGCGAGGGAGAGCCCACCCCCTTCCCTCTTACCCCAGGCCTCATTGGTGAAGACAGAGTATTAACAGGACAGTTCAGGCTCTACCTGGCCCCCAAAAGCAGCAAACTCATCTTGTCAGCCCCTTTGGCCACTGCCCCTGCACTGTCACACGATGGGACTCGTGAGATGGGGGTCACTGGGCTGCTGCGGGGGTCGCTGTGGGCCTGTGCTGGGGGGCAGCGGGGGTGCCGCGCTTGGTCCCAGGCTCCCGTCTCCTCAGCTTCCTTGGCAGCGTGGATGTGCTGGCACTTTGCATCAAGGTCGTTAGGCCTGTCCCCCAGCTCTGGAGAGAGGCCAACCTTCCCCATGCTAGGGGCCTTTTCTGCTCCTTCATCTGGGGCTTTCTTCCTTGGGCCTGGTGTCCAGGGCCTCAGGAAGCCCCTGCTGGTCTTGCTCCTGCCCGTGCTCCTCTCTCCTGCCCTCCTGGCCCTGCTGTCAGCGCCCCCTAGTGCTGGGTTGGCCTGCGTGAAGGCAAGGGCCTCTGAAATCGGTGGGGCCTCGGAGATCTCCCACAGATTCCTTGGCTGGCTTGTGGGGAAAGAGGTGTGTGGAGGGAGCTTTCTTGGAGCCTGCAGCTTCCATACAGAAATCCCAGGGTCTATTCTTTGCTTTCCTGCCCCGTCCCTCTCGGCACACTGGCCTGTACCCCTGAATGAGGGTGAGACTGGAGAGTAAGTGGGAAAGGAAAGAGCCCACCTGGTGGCCTTGTCTTCTGTCCACATCTCTGTAATTCTCGACATGGCTCAGAGTCGGGCCCAGCAGGGCAGCCCGTGTCTCCTGGAGCTTAGGGGCCGTCTCCAGGCCCACAGCCTGTGTCCCCAGGCCCCTCCTTCCACTGCCTCGTGTCTGCTGAGAGGTTCTGGTGTCCAGGCACACCCTTCCAGCCTGGGCCCAGGCCCCAGCCATGGCCGGTGCAGCCTGAGAGCCCCTCACGCCTGGGACTGGGGGCCTGCTGTGAAGGAGGGCAGCAGGGACTCCCCCCCACCCATTCTGTGGCTGTTGCTCCCGGGCCACCAGTGCTTTGGGGGGTAGCCTGCAAGGAGCAGGGGTCAGTGGCCAGTTCCCGGCTGGCTGGTAGAGGCCAGCCCGGGAGTAAAGGCCATGACTCGTCCCCTAACAAAAGCCAGCTGTGCTGCGTGTGTGGGGCAGCAGGGGGCCTGGGTGTGGATGCCAGCTGGAGATGAAGGAGACCAGATAAGCATAACATTCGAGCATACCTTGCTGTTTCAAATGACTGCTCTGAGGCCCTGAGCTCCTGAGGCAGGCAGGCTGGACCCCATCAGCCCTGGGCAGGCATACCTTGGAGGAGAGGTTGCAGGTACCACATCTCGGCTTGGGGCGGATGTTCAGAGTTTACCCAGGGAGGTGTGTGCCCACATCTCAGAGCCCACTGGGAGGGGCTGAAAGGGGATGGGAACTGGCTGTTTTCAAAAAGCCAAGAAGTAATTATTTTTTTTCCTTGCATTCAGCATGCAAGGAAGTCTATTCCCAGCCCACCTACCCCAGTACCTGTCTTCGGTCAAGAGATGGTGAGGCAGTTGAGTAAGGTGCCCACAGTTGAGGGAGATAGAGCCAGTTGCCATATCCAAGATGGTAGCATGGCTGTGCCAGGCCCAGGGAAGGGGCAGAGGAGGGGGTGGGCGCCTCACTGCCTGCTTCCCAGGTTGACTGATCATGTACATTTTGGGGGGCCTCCAGGAGACTTCTGAGCCAAGAGGAGGGGAGGAAGGAGGTACTCAGACAAGTAGGGACCCTCTGCCCATTGGAGAAAGCCCCTCTCAAATAAGGCAATCCCTCCTGCAGGGAAACAGGCCACTTTCCAGGACGGGCCACAGATAAACCGGGGCCTGGCCAGCAGGCGGATTGTGTGGGTGAGGACAAGTGAGCACGTGCGTGGCTGAGCCGGGACAGGCAGGGCAGGAGGAGGAGACGTAGGGACAGAGCAGGCGGGGAAGCTGCAGTCCTTGCCATGTCCTGGCTTCTCCCCTCCTGCCTGGCCTGTCAGTCCAGCACAGGAGCCTCTCATGGAAGTAGGGGAGCATGCTGGCTGAGCACGAGTATGTGTGTGCAGGCGTGGGCACATGCCCCGTGTATGGCAGTGTGGTCCAGACACGTCATCAGGGCAGCCACACTTCTGGCCCAAAGGGGTTCCCACAATGAAGGAAAAACTGGGGCCTGCCGGCCAAAGGAGCTTCTCCCTCCTCCGGCTGAGCCTCCCTGTGACCTGAGGTGCCACCTGGCCCAACTCGGGAGCACGTGGGGGTCCCCCTGCGGAAGGATGTAAACGGACCCAGATTGGTGCCTGAAGGCAGGCAGTCCTGCCCAGGGTATATTCCCCACCCCTTGAGACTACACTCTGACCGGGCCCGGTCCTCTCTTCTGTCTTGCAGAACTACAGCGAGAGGGAAGCATCGAGACCCTGAGTAACAGCTCCGGCTCCACCAGCGGCAGCATCCCGAGAAACTTTGATGGCTACCGATCTCCATTGCCCACCAATGAGAGTCAGCCCCTCAGCCTCTTCCCTACCGGCTTCCCGTAGGTACCAGCAACCTGCTTCTGACTGGCCGGCCCACTCACCTGCTGGCGGGAAGGGGAGAAGCCCCCTCTGGTCCTACCCTTCAGTCTCCGCTCCTCGTTTACCGCCCACCTTCCCCAAGCCTAGTGACAACAGCAGCCCACCCTCCCTGGATTGAGAAGAGACCTTTCTCTGAAGCACCTCGGCGCAATCTGACCTCTGCCCCCCTCCGCATCAGCAGGGCTGTGGCCGAGAGAGACTCCACAGAAGCTCCGTCCCCTCCTCCATTGGCACACCATATCCTGCATTGGATCCGCTTTTGTATTTTCTAACCAAACCCTTGGGGGGCCTGGGTGGGGAGAGGGTGGATGGCCTGGCGGGCACTTTGGTCCTGAGTGGACAGCCCCAGCCCACTCCTGGCTTTGACACACGCCGCCCAGCTTCCCTTGGCCAACCTCCCCTCTGGCACAGGGTGAACTGAGGCCCAGAGTGTTATGGAAGGAAGAAGGAAGGAGAAGCCCCCTTCCTCTTTTCTTTCCCCTTTGGATCATGGAAAGGATTTGTCTTTCTTGTCTGTAAGCCCTTTTACCCTGGCCCTGTACTGTTCAGTGGAGGAAACCGTGGTTACCAAGGCCCTGTCAAAAAGTGCACGTCTTGTCCAATAAATCACGCTGCAATTGGTGTCCATCCCTGAATTGCTGGGGTCGGGTCCTCTCCAAGCACTGAGCAGAGAGTCCTGTGGGCCTGACCGTGTGTCCCTGCTCGTGACACCCCCACCTTGACGTGTGCAGCTGAGGGGGAGTCAGGAAGGGGGTCGGAAGGAGGATGTTTACTCTGGAATTGGGGTGAGGCTTGACTGAAATCCATTCTCCAACCCTCTTGCCTATTACCAGAGCCATTGAGTTCTGGGGGCTCCTCAGGCCCGGACCTACCCTGGCTGTGGCAGTCAGGGTCCGTCAGGTCCTCTGCACGTGCCTGTGGCAGCTGTGGGAAGGAGAGGCTGATGAAGACTCCGGCCTTAACTTTGGGACGGGCACCTTGTCATTCCCTCTCTTTTCAAACTCAGAAGGTGAAGGATGGTCAGGTGATGGTGGGTCTCCCATGAAACCTGGCTGGAACCTTGGATGACAAGTTCCTGATGTGGTTGCCCTCCCACCTCCCAATTCTGGACCTAAGGTGCATGGCAGGAAGGAGACGGGAGCAGCGGGAACAAAAACGGGTATTGAGCCTGAAGGAGCCGAAGGCTAGCGCCAGTCCCACCTTCCCTGAGGCCCCAGAGGGGCCTGGGAGGACTGAAGGAAACCCACTGAGCCAGGTGTGGTTGGGGGTGAAGTTTAATGTAACAGCTGCAGAAGAGCTGAGTTCGCAAACAATCAGGCTCCCCATCCAACCGTCCAGCTGGAGCCGGGGCAGCTCTGGGGCCCCTGCCCACTTCCCACACACCCCATCCCATCCTGGCACCTAAAGAGAGAGTTCATCTTCATCTTCAGTGCCTTCAACCCCACCAGTCGGGCATGCCAGGAGAAGGGGGACCTGAATCCTACTCAGCTCTGAAGGCTGAGTAGATGGCCCTGCACAGAGTGGCTGAAGCCAGTCTCTCCTGCCTGGGAACCTGTGGGGTGAGAGATCACATGCCAGAGTGAGGCATGCTGGGAACGGAAGGAGACCTGGGAACAGCCAGTGGGGGCCACTGGACGAACAGCAGCTTTTCCCATTTCAGGTGAATTGGAGACACTGATGTGCCTGGAACAGCCCTCACCCCCAGCCAGAGCAGTGTTTCAGTCAAAAGGGGACAGGGAGGGAGGGGAATGCCACCAGGCTGTCAGTGCACACTGCCTGTGGCCTGGCTCCTTGGGGATGGGTCCAGAGCCCAAGGGAGGGTACACCTCTCTGACCCCACCCTTGGGCACAAGGATGGGGCAAAGATGGAGAGCCAGGAGCGCCCTCCAGCCACGCAGGGAACCGGTTG
The DNA here is from genome assembly GCF_048773025.1 of Camelus bactrianus. NCBI lineage: Eukaryota > Metazoa > Chordata > Mammalia > Artiodactyla > Camelidae > Camelus > Camelus bactrianus. The sequence goes on from NC_133554.1 coordinate 13,837,096, forward strand.
GCAACTTAGAGTCAGGAGTCCTCCCTGGCTCAGCCCTTTCCCTCCAGGGGGTGCGAAACAGCTGTGGCCGCCTTTAGTCAGGGAAAGTGGTGGGTGTAGGGCTGGACTTGCCGGCTGAGCTTGCAGGACAATCTGGTTATTCATCTGCTCGCAGCCAGGGCAACTCTTTGAGTATGTGGGGGAAGGGGGAGGATAAGAGAGGCCAGATAAGCTGGCCCCATGGCGGCTGCCACTGGAGCTGGGGTTATCAGAGAGGCCTTGGGCCTGGCCCCCGGCTAATTGGAGAGGTTATGGACCCTGCCACAGCCTGTAATCAGCTGGAAGTGAGAGCTGGGCCCCAGGGTGGGGGACCTTACTGCCCCCTGGCCCAGGAGCAGCCAGCCTCTTGTCCTCTAGAGATAACACCCCGGGCAACCTCTGCTTCACCCCCAGCGGCCCCTGCAGACCTCCACGATGGCATCACCTAGGAGGCCATCAGAACATGCATCTAATTGTGGCCTGACCAGGTGACCTTGAGGAAGCCTGATTCTCAGTGCTACCTGCTCAGCAGGCAAATTACCATGGACTTTCTCTCAATTTGATGGAGGAAAAAGTATCTTCATGCTTTGCGAGGAGGCTGATGGCAGCTGGGGTGGCAGCTCCAGCGGGGAGGGCACTGTCTGGGCTTGACTGGAGAAATGGCCCAGTGGTCCCAAAGTAAATTCAGGCACACAGCACTCTGTCAGACATTAGGGTCGACTCCTCTGGAAGCAAGCAGAGACCAGAGCAAGCAGCTGCCAGTCTAAGATTGGAAATGGTTTCTCTCTGCTGATTTTTCTGATTTTCCCAGATCACAGAATCTTTAAACCGTGCTCTAAAATAGCACTGTTCAGTCCTCATTTTGCAGATGAGAAGCCTGAACTCTAGCGAAGCCTTGCCCAAGGTTAAGAAGTCACACAGCTAATCTGCTGGCCTTGCTGCCTCACATGCCTGGGCCAGTTCCCCGAGAGGTCTCTATTCTGTGGTGACCTCCCTGTCCTGGGCCCCTACACAATCCAAGACTCTGAGCCCACTCACTCCCATTCCCTACCCCTAAAAGCATCCAGCCCTGGCCCCTAACAGGTTTTGAAGCTGTTCCTTTGTCCCTGCGTAACTAGGAAGGCAGCCCCTTCTCGCAGACCTAGAGCTGGAAATTCTAGGGGCAGAAGAGAAGGGTGTCTTGTATTCAAAGCAAGAGCCCAGCTTGGGACAGGCTGGAGTCTCAGTATTGCCTTGCCACAGGAGCAAGTGTAGCTGGCAGGACAGCAATGACATCACCAGCTTCGAAGGAGCGGCCTTGCTCTCTTTTAAGGTCCCTGGATCCCATCCCAACTTTGCTACCGGTAGCTGTGTGGCCTCGGGTAAATTACAGCACCTCTGGGCTCATCTGTAAAGTGGGGGAGGGGAGCACACCCAGCGGAGAAGAGCAACAGGGCCGAAGCAGGCGAAGAGGAAGCTGCAAGTCAAAAAAGCAACAGGTTGGTTGGAGGCCCGGAGGCTTACAGGACAGGCCAAATAGCTCTTCAGCGGCGGCAGGGTGGAGGGGTAGGGAAAGGGAGGGCAGGTGCGGTGACGCTGGAACGGGACTATCTCGAACTGCCCCTCCCCCCAAGCTGCTCCAGAGAATCCTGGTGGTGCTCCCTGAGAAAGGGAATCAAGAGCCTGGTGAGCGCGCAGGCCAGCCCCGCCCCTCTCTCGCAGGTGGGCTGGTCCTAGGGGGTCCTTTCTATGCTTTGCCCCGTTTCTCAAGCCACATAGCATAGTGGTCTGTTCACTCTGCCACGATCCCAGTCACCCACACCCATGATCTCACACTCCTGCAGGTCCACGCACTGGCAGATTCACAGACGTGCCCCTCACTTTTGCCGACCTCTGCGGCCCAAGCGGACTGCTGCGACCCGCGGACCTCGACCCCCGAGCATAGAACAGCCTGGAGCTCCATATAGTTATGAGATCCCCAAAACTCTGGGAGAAATCATCCAAAGTCCAGCGGGGACGCGTCTTGGGTTGTTGGGCCCTGTGACCTTCAGGTGCACAGCGACGACCCTCTAGGGCCAGGGCTGTCCCGCGCCAGAGCAGCCAGGCTGGGCCTCGCTTTCGCGACAGTCTGGAAGACTGGGGACTGGACCGTATGGGCCCTACTGCCCAGGCACTTCCTGGGACCTAACCGGAAGACGTGGCCCCGCCGCGCAAGGCCAGAGCCACGACGCAGCCGGGAAGAGGTCGAGCCTCCCGCTCTCCCCGCGCCCCCCACCCCATCCCAGCCACTTGGCCCGACCCTGCGCGGGGTAATTGGGTCGGGAGGGAGGCGACGGGCGGGCGGCGACTCCAGAGAGACTGCGCGCCTGTCAGCCGCAATTTGTCTAAGTGGACGGGACAGGCCGGGCCGCTGCGGGCCGGGGTCATCGAGGCCGCGGCCCCCACCCCAGCCAGACCCGGGACCGCGGGGGAGCTGGGCCTGGCCACTAAACGGAGCTGGCTGGCGCCAAGGCTCCGGGAGGCGCGGGTCCGGCCGGGAAGCCAGGGATGGGAAGCAACTCTGTCTGTCCTTCCCTCCCCTCCTTCCTACACATACAACGCTCAAAGACCAGGAGGATGCGCCCAGTGGCACCTTCACTACTGGTCATACTCATAGGGCCACACACGTCACCCAAGCTTAGCCCGGACACACTCGTAAACGGCGCACTTAGTACTAGTCTCACGTCAGCTCCCCGCTGCCTAGACGCACATCCCCTCTGCCACACGACTATACACTCCAAGCCATCAATCCAAGCAAGAACACACAGATCCACGCCCAAGACACCGGTGGGGACCAACCCCGCAAAGTTCCCAGAATTGACCCTTGACCCTGCAAAAGGTTACGGGGCCAAGGACGGACAGGCAGCCCAGCCAGGCTCCAGACCACGTTTCCACCCGGCCCAAGCCGCCCCTGCCCGATTTCCGGGTTGCGGGAAGCACAGAGCTTACTGAGCGCGTGCAACGGGCCGGAGGCCCGAGGCCCGCGCCCGCCCGACGCCCGGGCCCTGGACGGCCCGGGAGAGGGAGGGGCGGCTGAGCGAGCGTCCCCCGCCCGTCTGCGGGGCCCGGCCGATGCGAAGTGACAGGGGCCGGAGCTTTGTTGTGGAGCCTCGGCCGCCTGGCGCCAGCCGCCCCCGCCCGTGCCCTCCCCCTCCAGCCCCAGGCGGCTCGCAAGGCGCCCCCCGGGGCCTCTTAAAGAGACACGCACTCTCAGCCCGGGGGACCCCCCAGAGGCGCCTGTTCCCGGGAAGGGGAAGAGGAGTAGACCTGGGGGGAGGGGCTGAGCGGGAGTTGGGCGCTGCACGGCGCCGCTCCGGGGCCGCCTGGGCCTCCCCTTCGCGGGTTTTCGTTGAGCCAAGGATATTCCTCACTGGAGAGTTTGGCTGGAGGGGGTGGGGGGAAGGAGGATGGAAATTCAGAATCTTAAGAGTGGACGTAGCGGAGCCTCGGGTTGGTTGCGGGAAGGCCGGGAAGGACAGACGATGGGGTCCCGGTCGGGAAAGAGCCTGTGGCCTCCGGAGGGCAGGTCGGTGGCCCAGTAGCTGGCCAGGTGGGATCGTGGTCCCCAGATGCAGCCGCTGCACCATCGCCTTAGAGTTTCTTGGACAAACAACCCGGGCCAATGTGTTTCAGACTCTCTGGGCTTTGGACCAGCTACAGTCCTTCCCCAGGAAAATGTCCAAATTACACACATTTAGGTGTACTACACGCCATTCTTTCAAGTGCGAAAGTATGTGTACACACACGACTTAGCAAATGCATGCAAAGATTCCCAGGCCTGTGCACGGATTCCTGGCTACAGAACGCTGCCCTGGCTATTGTCTGGTCACCTCACCGACTGCGCAAACCTGTCTACACACATCCCTCCCCAGGGGCAACGTCCCACCTAAGATGGAGCCGGCAGGACTTTGCCTGTGCAAAGCTGCGACGGATCCTGCCCCAGCTGCGTAGACTGCGCAGCGGGGAGTCGAAGATTCGTTCTGGACAGAGAGGAGGCACTAAGAGAGGAGCGACCCAGTCAAGAGCAAGGTCTTGAAGAAAAACTCTTTGCGGGCGGCGCCCTGCAGCGCGCTGCGTAGGGGTGTTGCGAGATCTCTAGGGTCTCCTCGGAAAAGCAGAAAAAAGGTCCAGGAGGCCAAACCATTCCAGCCGGCTCCCAACCCGCACTGCCTGGAATGATCAGGCTTTACACGCCAGGTCTGAGCGTGCAGCAACAAGATTCCCTGTGACTGGTGTGAGCGGCAAATGGGTCACTGTTGGATGTGGGCTGTATACGCCCACCACGCCAGCATAGGGCCCGCGCAGGCTGAACTCGCCCGCTCTTGTATTATTAGTTGTGCGGGCCAGAATGTCACCCGTGTCTAGTGGGTGATCCGTCATGCCTTCAGAACGCGACCGCCAGGAATCAGTCCGAGTGTCAGCGCCTGACCCTGATTCAAGGCAGGTGTGTGGCCGCTTCACTGGGCTCACGCCTTAAGTTGCGGCTCCCGCTGCGCACAGAGGGCATCACCACATTGGGCGCGAAACACACACACACACACACACACACACACACACACACACACACACACACCCAAGAGGCAGGGGTGCAATATTGGTGCTGCAGGAGAACGAAGACCGATTGCGGGGCGAAGATGGAGGTTCAACCGCAAGTGCGTGCAGACACTCAGACCCCCACACTCGTTACTGGGCACTACTGAACTTGGGAGACGTGAGCTTTCGACAGCTGGAAACAAATTCTAAGAAAGTAGCAGAGAGCGGAGAGAGGATGCCAGTGTTTAGAATGAGGGATATTTATGTCCTCTGGTACCGGATGCGGCGAAAATTCGTTGGGCCGCGGGTCAAGAATCTGGGGGCTGGATCCGCCAGTGCCGTGCCTCCCTGTGTTCGGCGGAAGGTGCGGTCACCTTTCCAGCCCAGAGGTCCGGCTCTTGGGGCTGTGGGAGAGCTCAGCTTAGGCTGGGGACGCAGACGGGTGCTGGGCTGAGTCCAGGGCTTTCCCGGAACTCCAGGTTCCTCCTGAGTCTTCCTGTGAGGGGAGGCGCGGGCTAGGGGGTCCCCGCGTTTCCCGAGTGAAAGGCCGCGTCCCGCTCCCGCCCACGCCGACCCCCACCAGGGCTCTGCCACCGCTCCACTCACCGGCTCCCGCCACCTGGGTTCCTCTCCGGGACCTCGGCAGCTGGCGCCTCCTGACTCGCCCGCCCACTGGCCTCTCTTTCCAGCACCCGCAGCCTCCCTCCGGAGCGCAGGGGCCCGGGCGGCGCCTCGGCCCGGAGCGGGGTCGGAGGCCAAGCTGGGGCGCCGGCCAGAGCTGCCGGGCCGCTGGGCGCGGGAGAAGGAGGGCGCCCCCTCTCCTCTCGGGGCCGTGTCAATGCTTTGCACTTGGGGCAGCTTGCGGCTGGGGGTCCTTCCCCAGGGCCCTGGGACCCGGGTGCCCCCCGCCTCAGGCCCTTTCGGCGGGTCGGGTCGGCCCGCCGCGCTTTCCTGCTCGGGCGCAGGCAGCCGCGGGCGCGGGCGGCGGGGTGGGGGCCGGGGCAGGGGGAGGGGTCTCGGGGCCCGCTGGCCCGTCATTGGTTAATATTTTATTCTGTTGACATGTTTTCTTACTGCTGAGGCTTCCGACACCTTCTCCCCGGCCCCCCCTCCCGGCCGGAGCTTGGCCTGAGCTGTCAAAACCCCGCCCCCGGAGACCCACAATTGGTCCAAAAAGCGTAAAATCAGCAATCAAGGGGGGCCTGGCTCGTTAGCGCTGGGGATCCGAGCAGGGCAGGACATGTGAGATAGTCACAGTTTTCCAGAGATCACGACAAGATCTAACCAGTCGCGCGTGGTCCCCGGCGCCGGAGCGGGCCAGCCCAGCCCAGCCCCGCGTAGAGCCCCCCGCCGCCCCCGCGCTCAGAGCCCCGCGTACCTCGCCGTGCGCCGGACGGGGAGCCGGGAGGAGCCGCCGCCGCGCTTGCCACCCCGGTCGCCCTTCCTCCGCGCGCGCCGCCGCCCGGGCCGGGGGTCCGAGCCGCGCGCCCCCGGCCCCGGCCCCTGGGCTCCTGGGCCGGATGTCCCGATGAGAGAGCCGGCGCTGGCGGCCAGCGCCATGGCTTACCACCCGTTCCACGCGCCACGGCCGGCCGACTTCCCCATGTCCGCCTTCCTGGCGGCAGCGCAGCCCTCCTTCTTCCCGGCGCTCGCACTGCCGCCCGGCGCGCTGGCCAAGCCGCTGCCCGACCCGGGCTTGGCGGGGGCGGCGGCCGCGGCGGCGGCGGCGGCGGCGGCCGAGGCGGGGCTGCACGTCTCGGCACTCGGCCCGCACCCGCCCGCCGCGCATCTGCGCTCGCTTAAGAGCCTGGAGCCCGAAGACGAGGTGGAGGACGACCCCAAGGTGACGCTGGAGGCCAAGGAGCTGTGGGACCAGTTCCACAAGCTAGGCACCGAGATGGTCATCACCAAGTCCGGGAGGTAGGGAGGCCCGCCGGCCGGAGGGCGCGAGGGTGGGCGGGCGGGCAGGCGGGGGACCCGACAGCACCGACCAGCGCCGAACCCGCAGCTCGCGGGTCCTGGCTCGGCCCCCGCGCAACGCTTAGCTCCCAGACAACCAAGCTGATTTTCCTCATTTGGCACCGAACGAATTTTTTTCAAACTAAAGCATCGAAATCTCCTGAATGAAGTAAAACGAAAACATGTTCCTACAGAGTAGTCCCAACTGTTCTGAATCCCAAAGCCGAGAAGGCCCCGCGGCTCGGCCCTGGCGGGTTTCGGAGGTCTCGGTTGCAAGTCCTCAGCTCCGCGGCCTCGCTCTCCTGCCTCCGGGTCGGGCTCGGTGCTCCGGGGAGATGCAGCGTCTCCCGCACTCTCCTCCAACCCTGGAGCCCAGAATGGGACTCGCACCCTGCTAAGGCCCAGGATGGCCCGCTGGTTCCCGCCGGCCGCTCCGTTCTCGGCAGCGAACCCCGAGCTCTGAGCCGGACCAGCCGCTGCCTGACCCGGCCTGGAACCTTGTCCCGGACGAGGAACGAGGAGCTCCGGACACACAAGCCGCCTTAGGCCTTAAAGCCGGAAGAAAACTGCAGTCCCCGACCACTCAAGCTTTTGACTCAGCCACGGAGAATTCAGGCCTCAGGCTCACCCTCTTCCCCCGAACTTAAGGATCGGGGTCCTTGTTCGGTGCTGTAACCCAGTTCCTTCCCCAAACAGACATCCTCCGAATTTATTTCTGGGAGCTTGGGTCCCAAGTGAATGTATCCCCTGAACAAATTTCAGGGAGATTCAAGAGAAGGAGGTGTATTTCTAGAAGGCCTGGATTTCTTTCCTGGACACTGGCTTTCATCTCAGATGAGGGAGAAGGAGGATCACTCTATCTAAACATAGAGCAAATGAGAAAGAAGCCTTATAATAGGAGAGGGTCTGACAGGCAGAAATGGGCTCTCTTAGGAATAGCAACCACAGGTGGGGTCTCTCAGGCAGTAGTAAGGGGGCAGAGGAGAGACAACAGGAAACACGATGGGGAAGCAATGGTGGATGTTGGGGGAGAGGGGATCGCTGACATAAAGCCCGGTCCCATGACTGTCTCCGTCTTTCCCCTCCTCGCAGGAGGATGTTTCCTCCCTTCAAGGTTCGAGTCAGCGGCCTGGACAAGAAGGCCAAATATATCCTGCTGATGGACATTGTGGCCGCTGATGATTGCCGGTATAAATTTCATAACTCGCGCTGGATGGTGGCGGGCAAAGCTGACCCAGAGATGCCCAAACGCATGTACATCCACCCGGACAGCCCAGCCACAGGAGAGCAGTGGATGGCCAAGCCGGTGGCCTTCCACAAGCTGAAGCTGACCAACAACATCTCTGACAAGCACGGCTTTGTGAGTGCAGGGCAGACGTGCAGATGGGGGTCGAGGACTTCAGCACCCGGCACAGCTGAGGGTGGGTGGACAGGAGAGGAGGCGGCGGGATTCTCCAGAGGGGAGTGCTTGCCAAACCTCCAGCGTGCCCCCACCCAGGTCACTGCCCTGTGGCCTATGATGGCTGGGCCTGGGCCCAGAGGGCTCTGCTCTGCAAGCCTGGAGAACGATGTGTCTGAACCCGATAAGCTCTAGGCTGCTCACAATCTCAGCTTCCGTCAGGCCTTGGAAAGCCCCTCCTAGAGTCTAGCGGTGGAGGCAGGTGCGAGACTGGGTCGTGCAGCCGCTGGTCTTTTTTTAGGTCCTGAGCTTGGAAGACTTTACGCAGGACCTCAGCTTGTCCTCACCCTCCCCAAGACCCTTGTTCCCACCCCTCTCCCCGAATGAGGAGGTTTAAAAGTTAAAACAGTCATCTCCACACCTTTTCTGAGACTCCTTTCCCTCCTCCCACAGGCTGATGCCCAACCAGGAGGAGGGAATTTGGAGTTCTCTCCGTTTCTGCCAGACTCAGGGCCCCAGCAAATGGGAGGGGGGAGTTCATGGGGCAAAAGGGACTGCCCATTTGGAGGTAGGACAGTCGGTGAGCCCTGGAAGGTTCCAATCTTCTCTCCCTGGGATTACTAGGGGCTTAGCAGTGAGCCCAGGAAGAGAGGTTAAGGATGGAGTTGTAGGGCTTTTTAATTTTGTTTTATTTCTGTTTTTCGGCTGGGGTAAATTTTTTAATGGAGAGGAAAACTAGGATAAAGAAAATTGAGAGAAAAAAACAAAAGGAAAGGAAATATAGGGGAGAAAAGGCAGAGAAGACAGCAAATGGGAAGTGTAGGGGGCGGTGGAGAAGACAGAAACGTGCAAGAGACAGAGATGGAAAGAGGTTGGGTCCCCAGAGAATAAAAATGCTCGGGTCATAGTTGGGGGGCTGCCGGCTGACCCGTGTCCTCCCCACAGACCATTCTGAACTCCATGCACAAGTACCAACCACGCTTCCATATCGTGCGAGCCAACGACATCCTGAAGCTGCCCTACAGCACCTTCCGCACCTACGTGTTCCCGGAGACCGACTTCATCGCGGTCACTGCCTACCAGAACGACAAGGTGCGCCGGAAGGGCGGCGGGCCCAGCCCTTGCACCGACGCCCTCTCCCACATGCGGGCTCCAACTCTCCACTCACACCTGCCCGCAGCCCACCCCCGCACCCGCACCCACCGTGCGCCCTCACGGCCCATTCCCAAGCACCAAGCCTCACATCTGTGAGCGCAGCGCCAACCAAAATCCCTTGGCAGCTCTTCCAAGTCCGGGACACATATGCACACGCACCCCCAGGCCAGTGAACAGCTGGGCCCTCGTTGGGGTGGGGATGTTTACTTAGCAATTAGCCGAGTCTCCGGGCCCGTGCTGACATTTTTCAGTTTTTATTCGTTTATTTCTTGGCTCAGGGGTGGGAATTTAAATGAAGAGAGGGTGCCCGAGGCAATATGCCCAGGCTCTCCTGCTGCTAAGAACCCAATGCTAGGAACCAGGGGGCCCAGTTTTCACCTTCCTGGGGGAGACAGACGGCGGGACAGGTGACACAGCACGCCCCCAACATCCTTCTCTGGGTCAGTCCAGGCCCAGGACCCCTTCAGAGGTGCTTAGAGACTCCCTTCAAGTTAAAGGGCTTTTTCTGATTGTTGCCTTTCTACACCCTCTCTTTGGAGGGCCAGAGCACCACCCAACTCACCCTGTGTCCTTGTACACCACTCTCAGATGAACGACAGTTTCTGAGTGTCCTGCGAGTCGTTTTTTCTATCTTTGTGAACTAATCTGTCTGAGCGGGTTTGCGTGCACCTTTTGGAGCGCCTTGGATCCATGTGGAGGCTTGTGAATTCGTTTGGTTCCCTGGACACTTGTTTTGCCTGTGTACTTGCGTGTGTGAGGGCCCATGAGTGTGGTTATCTTTGCGTATGTCTATGGACCTGCGTGTGTTCTGTCTACAGTCTGTGCATGTCTGCTCCGGTGCCAGGTTGGTTTAACGTGAGTAGCCATGTGGGCTTGTGTGCATGCTTGGGCAGATTTCAACTCTGGTCGCACAGCTTTGGGCCTGTGTATGCAAGTTGAGGGATTATGTCTCAAATAAAGATTTTGCAGGAGAGACCTTGTCACTTTCCTCCAGGCCCGTGCGCCGGCCTCACCTTGCCTTCTGGCTGGGAGTGTCCCATCCCAGGCAGGAGAGTTAAATGTCTACACCCTGGAATCTCCTCTGGGCGGGCAGCCGCTGACTTCCCGGCTGGAAGAGCGGCATTTTGACCTGGTGCCACCCTCTTGGTCCCCGCAGATCACGCAGCTAAAGATCGACAACAACCCGTTTGCCAAGGGTTTTCGGGACACCGGGAATGGTCGGCGGGAGAAAAGGTGAGGATTCACGAGACCGCCCTGCGGCGGGTGCCTGGGTAACAGGACGTGGAGGGTGTGCGCTGCGCTCTGACCCGCTCCCTCCGCTCATCCCCAGGAAGCAGCTGACACTGCCGTCGTTGCGCTTGTACGAGGAGCACTGCAAGCCGGAGCGCGACGGCGCCGAGTCGGACGCCTCGTCCTGCGACCCTCCCCCGGCACGGGAACCGCCGCCCTCCCCTGGGACAGCGCCTAGTCCCCTGCGCCTACATCGGACCAGAGGTGCGGGTCGGGTGGGGGAAGGGGAGGGGAGGGTGTCCTTCGGGCGCCGGGTTGGCTCTGTGCTCAGCATCTGTCTAACTTAAGGCCTGGGGGAAGCGTCAGCAGGGTGTCTGGGATGGGCCTCTAAGCTCGGAATCCCCTTGAGGGCGGTCCCAAGTGGCCAGCAGATGAGGCTGGGCTCCTAGCTAGGGCCCTGGCGCTGGGTGACTCTGTGGCAGTAAAGTCTCAGCTATAGGGCTCACTTTCTCCCGTTGTAAACAAGGGGTTTTGGATGAGGTGACCTGCAGCTGCTCCCTGCCCGATGACGATCTAGGAGCTCCTTCCGACTTGGCCTCCTGGAGAGCAGGCTTCTGCACATCTCTCCAGCCGGGTCCAGACACCGAGAGAGGCTTGGCTCCTGTCTCTCTCCGGGCTGTAACCCTACGCGTCCTCTCTCCCCGCAGCCGAGGAGAAGTCCTGCGCCGCGGACAGCGACCCAGAGCACGAGAGGCTGACCGAGGAGCGCGCGGGGCCGGTGCTCGGCCGCAGCCCGGCCCTGGACGGCGGCAGCCCCCCTCGCTTGACCGAACCCGAGCGCGTCCGGGAGCGGCGCAGCCCCGAGAGAGGCAAGGAGCCGGTCGAGAGCGGCGGGGACGGCCCGTTTGGCTTGCGGAGCCTGGAGAAAGAGCGCGCCGAAGCCCGGCGGAAAGACGAGGGGCGCAAGGAGGTGGGCGAGGGCAAGGAACCCGGCCTGGCGCCGCTGGTGGTGCAGACAGACAGTGCGTCCCCCCTGGGCGCCGGACACCTGCCGGGCCTGGCTTTCTCCGGTCACCTGCACGGGCAGCAGTTCTTTGGGCCGCTGGGGGCCGGCCAGCCGCTCTTTCTGCACCCGGGACAGTTCGCCATGGGCCCCGGAGCCTTCTCGGCCATGGGCATGAGTCACCTACTGGCTTCGGTGGCAGGCAGCGGAGGCAGTGGCGGAGGCGGCGGGCCCGGGACCGCCACGGGGCTGGACGCAGGAGGGCTGGGTCCCGCGGCCAGCGCCGCAAGCACCGCTGGGCCCTTCCCGTTCCACCTCTCCCAGCACATGCTGGCATCTCAGGTAAGGCCTGTCATCTGGTGTCATCTGGCACGATGGAGGGAGGAGGATCGAGGTGGGCAGCAGAGGCAGGCATAGGGCTTGAAGGTGCCATAGGCGCTCCGAGCTTCCGGTGGGCAAGAACTCCGTTCTCGGGAGACCTGATGGACCCTGTGGACCACACATAGGTTCAGGGAGTCTTATGTAGGTCTACAGTCTGGCCAGGGCACTGCTTCCGACTCCTGTATGACCTTGGGCAAGTCCCTGACCCTCTCTGGACCTATTTCCTTCCCTATAACCCCAGCGTAGAGTGGCACCCATTAGACTCTTTCTGTTCCAACACACTGGGGGCTGCCCCTGGCTTTTGTGACGGCCTGCCTCAGGACATTTTTCTTGGGAACAAAGACCCTTGGCTCACTGTCAGTCCCCAAAAGGCTAAGGTGGCTGGACAAAAGGAATAGGATTTTTTTTTTTTTGCAGTATGTTCTGGACAGTTGACCACCAAAATGATCCACCTCCCAGATGTCTCTGGCCCATTTCAGGCCCTCTAGGAAGTCCTCTGACCTGACAAAGGACAGGGCTGTTCCTTCCCCCACAGTGGGTCTCCCAAGTCCTCCAGCCACATGTCCCAGAGAAGAGGGGCTCAGTTCCCTAGGCTCAGGTTGAAATTCTGAGCTCCCAGAGGAGAGTTTATGAAACTGTGGCCAGAAGCAAAATAAGAAGATCCGATGGAGAAAGCGGCCTCTTTGGTTGCTTGGGTGGAATATTCCCTGTGGAAAGATTTGGATTCTCTACATTCATTTTCTTCCCTCTGAGGTTTCTGGCAAATTGAACCCTTGAGATCTTATCTTAAGGGAATAAAAATAGGAGTCCAGGTCTGAGAAGGCTCCTTTGGTTCAGAAGCAAATATTTTTCAAGTGGGGGAGGGGATTCTGAAATGAGTTTTAAACGGAGCTCAGAATCTGGGGTGTGTGGAGTGAGTGTTTGAGGCACTAACATCATATATCTGGGGCTCTGAGCTGGCAAAGAAGTCTCTGGAAAACGGAGTTCAGGGCCTGGAGGTTTCATCTGTATCCTCGATTCTGTGTGTATGTGAATGCCTCCTCCCCAGACCAATTCTGGTGACAAGCATGGGCATCAGAGAGGTGGCTGGGAAGTCAGGGCTTCTGGTCACAGCCTGATCAACAGGTGTAAGGCCAGGGCAAGAATACTCAGCACTCAGGAGGCATCACTTGGTATACTGCTAGTGGTTAAGTTCTCAAGCCAGGGTAGCCCACCTCTGGGCCATCAGGAAGGGCCGAAGCTAGATCTGAAGCCTCCCTCCTTCCTCTGAGGTGCCAGATCTGAATGCTCAGTAGGGCTTGACCTTCTCAGGAAGGATATTTTCTCATTCCTGACTAAGCTACTTCTTCTCCTCCCTGCCTGAGGCTCCCTGGAAGCGCAGCACAGTCAGCCCCTGCCCTCCTCCCCATACCCACATACTCTGCGGATTGAACCATTATCTCAAAGGTCAGATAATCCAAAAGTTGGGCCTCAGGGACTAAGGAGGTATTTGTCCTGGGTCTCCTGGCTCCTGTGCTCTCCACAGGCAAAGACTTTGCATTCCTTCCTCAGCTGCCACTGAGGTGCCGCCAGGAGTTCTTTGTAGTGTATTCAGGCCAGTTTAGAAACAGATTGGCATCTGTATCCCTCTCCTGGCTCAGGCAGGAGACCCCCGAGCAGGTGGGCAGGCAGGGGGAGAGTTTACAAAGCTCCTCCCCGATCTGTGCTGCCCCAGCCCTTTGCAACACCTGCAGGTAGAAGGGCTGGGGAGGACACTGTTCTAAGTGAGCAGAGCCTCCCATTGCAGCCAAAGTTGCCTGCTGGCCACCTGGCCCTATGCCAGCCCTATTTCCTCCCTCAAGGCCCAGGCTAGTTCAGTTGCCTGTGATGGCCTTTCCTGACTCCTACTGTAATACCTGGCACGGAGCTTCATGGTGCCAGGGCTGTGCATCATAAGCTGCACTTCTACCTGGGTCTGGCCACAGGCATACTGGCTCATGCCCCCCTGTGCTCTTTGGGATTATAGTTATGTGAGCTCTGGTCTTAGATTCCTAGCAACAGTGGGGCAGGGTTCCTAGTTGTAGCACCACTCCCACCACCCAGATCACCCTCAGGAACACCTCAGGCAGGATGCCTAACCCTCGTCTTGTTCTGTTTCTTTCAGGGAATCCCAATGCCCACTTTCGGAGGCCTCTTCCCCTACCCTTACACCTACATGGCAGCCGCTGCGGCAGCGGCCTCCGCTCTGCCAGCCACTAGTGCTGCGGCCGCCGCCGCTGCCGCCGCCGGCTCCCTATCCCGGAGTCCCTTTCTGGGCAGTGCCCGGCCCCGCCTGCGCTTCAGCCCCTACCAGATCCCAGTCACCATCCCGCCTAGCACTAGCCTCCTCACCACTGGGCTGGCGGCCGAGGGCTCCAAGGCTGCAGGCGGCAACAGCCGGGAGCCCAGCCCGCTGCCCGAGCTGGCTCTCCGCAAAGTGGGGGCCCCGCCCCGCGGTGCCCTGTCGCCCAGCGGCTCAGCCAAAGAGGCGGCCAGCGAACTGCAGAGCATCCAGAGACTGGTGAGTGGGCTGGAGAGCCAGCGAGCTCTCTCCCCCGGCAGGGAGTCGCCCAAGTGAGGGGGCTGCCCAGCTGCTCCGCCACCACGCAGGCCTCCCGGGCTGCCTGCCCCTGCTGCTTGGGACGTGTACAGCACAGAATGGGTATTTATTTAAATAAAGGAGTAAAAGAGGGCTGCAGCAGCCGGAATGAAGCCCCCACCAGCCAGCCGGGGCCTGGGACACTTCCCTGGGCCTCACAAGGAATCGGGCTGCCGGGAACACAGTCGCTTTGGAGCCAGTCCAGGTCTGCTCCAGTGTCAAGGTGTCATCGGCAGGGGCCTCTCCGAGTCCTCCAGCGCTGTGAGGAGGACTCGTCCTTTGCCCAGCCAGGGGCTGGCTCTTTGGGAGCCAGAAGATGCAGGGGTCAGGGGTAGGAGCTTCGGAGGAAGCCCCGGAGCCCCTAGTCATGGGCCTGGACCACTTGAGAATCTGGGATGAGGGATGCTGGGGTCAGTGAAGACTGAAGTCAGTGTAGACTTGAGCTGGGAGGGACCCGGTCCTTTAGTGCTCCCACCTCTTCTCCCAGACAGGCGCCCCTCCCACCCCTGGGTCAGCGGAGGGAATGGCACTTCTGCCCTGAGTCCCCAGGGAAAAAAAGATATTTATGAAATAAATGGTAATTTGTGTAAATAAGCTTTAAGGTTCCCAGAATATGCAAATTGGTATTAATTTATTCAAAGGTGTACATTGCTGTGTACATAATATTTAGAGATTAACTCATAGCATTTAATTTTTTTCATTTTACATGAGCATCTATATTGTACAGGGCTGGGGGGGTGTCCTTGGCTGCGGGAGAGGGCCCGTCCCCCGGAGGAGCTCCCACCCCACCAGCCCCTCGCCCCTCCGCCCGGGCTTTGCTCGCCCGGCCCGCGGGCTCCACCTCAGGTTTTCACTTTTCGCTCCGGAGAGAGACGAAACGACAAAAACGCGAGAAAACAATAAAACGCTGCAATGCGAAGTGAACGGCGCTGTGCGCTCTGTGGGCCGTGCGGGGCAGGGGCGCAGCAAGCGCGTCAGGAGGGACTGGAGGCGGGAACCAAAGGTTGGGCGCCCCGGGCTCGGCGGCAGCTGCTCCCCGGGGGCGACTGCACGGCCGGGGCAGCTGGCGGAGCTGCGAGGCCGGGAGGCGCCGAGCCGCCGCGAGCCCCTCGCGCTCCCAGTGCGGGCCGCGTCCCAGGCCGGGGGCCGGGCTCCCTCTGCTGGCCGCTTGCTTCCGTCCGCCGCTCCCGCACTCGGGCCCCCACAGAGGTTAAACGCAACCCGCCTTCAGAGCCTCTGGGTAGGTGGGACTGGTAAGATGGGTGCTCCCTGCTCCCTCTCTCCCTTCCGAGGAGCAGCTTGGCCTCGGTCTCCCAAATACTGCGGATCCTAGAATCCTTTTCCATCTCTGTCTCCTGAACCACAAAAAGAAAATACTCTCTCCGTATCAGGGTTGTTGACTAGCGCGGCAAAGTCTAGCCTGAAAGTTCTCCCGTGGAACTCATCTCTCTTGAGGGTGTGGGGAGTGGGGCTCAATAGGCTCTTTCCTTTCCTGCCTCACTTTCCCTCTGTATAATTAGGGGTTCGACTTGGGGTATCTCGGGAAATCCAACTATGTCAGTATCCACTAGGCCGGTCCTTCCACGTGGCCCACGTCTGCAAGAACAGCTGCTTCCCATCCCCATTCCATGAGCAAGCGACGGCGGCATCGTCTCGCCTCTTCACCCCACCAACTGGTGTCTCAGCCCCAAATCCTAGCAGTGGGAAGGGGTGGGAGATAGGCTGTCCTTCAAACCATTCAGAGTTCATCACTGAGCCCCCTCCTCCCTTCCCAGTTCACTCCTCTTTAAGCTTTGGGGATACAGGACGCCCTGGACTAGCAGGCTGGCCAACTTTGTCACTTTGTGGGGCGGGAGCTCTGGCTTCCAATTCACCAGGGACACCAGGGATGGTGAGATGGAGGAAGGGTGAAGGTGGAGGTGGAACTCGCCTCCGAGCACCCAGGACACGTGCGTGGGCAGACACATTTGCAAGGAAGAGAATCATGTCCGCCTCTGCCAGGAAGGGAGCTGGCTACAGGCCATGCTGAATTCGGTGAGAGGCTCGGCCAGTGAAAGAGTGGGAGGGCGCAGAAGACTGCCCCAGCTCTTGGAGTTCCAGCCTCCCTGCCTCTGATCTTGGGGCGGTCAGGACAGTGATGGGGGCAGTTCAGGAAGGGGGCAGGGCAGAGGGGCCCCTTTCTCAGCTCAAATAGAATCCTTCGTGGACAGTGTGCTTATTCGAGGCCTCTTCGGGCTGAAAACTGCCTAGAAAATTCAAATAGCAGGGGAGCCTCCGTTTCTTCCGATTTCTTACTGTTCGCCCGCACGTCTACGAAGGAGAGTTGGGAAGAGGCTGCGGACAGGGCTTTTGACACCAGGGGGCAGCACCGACCTGGAGCCGCGGGAGGGCCCGCGGGCAGACGGGGAACCCGAGGAGGGGTCGCTGTAAAGGCTGGGCAGAGCCGCCCGGTTGCGGCTGCGTTCTCACCGCGTGGTGACTGCAGCGCCCCGGGTGTGGTGGAGTGATATTCCAGGGCCTCGAGACACCCCGGGCCCCCGAGCGCAGCTTGGAGACTCGTCCCCCCTTCCCCTCGGCCCCCACCGCACACGTCCCCACCCGGAGTCGCCAGCCTGAGTTCGGCTGCGGGAACCGCGCGGCCGGCGGCAGGGCGAGTCCCAGACAAAGGCCAGGCCGCTCCCAGGCCCAATTAAGCCACCCGCCTCCCAGCCTTCATTGTTCCTGGGGTCGCCAATTAGCCCTGGCGCCCCGCGTCCCACCGCTCCGGTGCCCCAAGGCCTCCTTAACCCTTCAGGGCCTGGCACCAGGGTCCCTAGACGGCAGAATCGCCAGAGGACGAGTGTGGAGGGCACATTTGGGGGTGATTGGGATTGCTGACTTGGTGTGTCTCCGCGGGGCCCTGTGCGTTGGGACTGTGGGGGTGTGAGAGGGCATTGTGAGTGTGATTCACAGACTGGGAGTGTAGGTGTGGGGGGCTCCGTGAGACCCCTAGCGGCTAGGCAGCAAGGATTGCGAGACCTAGGGGGCCTCATTTCCTCTTCGGTCAATCTGAGTCTCTGGAGCCCTCGAGTAATCCCCCATCTCCACGCCGCCAACCCAACCCCCAAAAATGCTGCGGTGGAGGAAATCCTGACTTTAGTGGCCTGGCCCTGCCCTCCCAAGTGTACAGAACTGGGACCCGCCTCCCCAGCGCACCGCGAACGTCCACGCAGGGCACCCCTTGGAGCGAGAGGCGCGCGTTCAGCTTAATGCTCCCCAGGACACCCACAGGTGAACGCCCCAACACCCACCCCACCCCATTTCCCGGATATAGGATGGTTCAAGGGACGGAGTCTCTAAACTCTGAGCCTGCTTTTCTCACCAGCTTTGAGAAGTACCCCAGATCCAATCCCACTCCATCCTCTCCTTCGCCGTCCTGGACCCCAAACCCAGAGCACGAGCCGGGCAGACAGGATCCGTCCGCCGAATGCGCCGGGGACTTTGATTTGGCCTTAGAGCTCCTTTGGGGCTCTCTGGAGGCGCGGATCCTCTCGCCCCATCCCGCGTTCACTTCTGAAGCACGGGGCTCCCAGACCCGACGGCTGCCCCTTTTTTCCAGCCCTCCCCCTTTTTTGGTAC
Organism: Camelus bactrianus; assembly: GCF_048773025.1. Lineage (NCBI taxonomy): Eukaryota > Metazoa > Chordata > Mammalia > Artiodactyla > Camelidae > Camelus > Camelus bactrianus. The sequence goes on from NC_133554.1 coordinate 13,855,027, forward strand.
CTTCGGCAGCTCCCCTTTGGGAACAGACCTAGAGCAGACCCTGGTCGGGGACCACGGCAACGCCCCATATGCCCACCAGATGGCGCTCCAGGCCAGGGACCGGGCGGCGACCGGACAGCCCACCCCGGGCTGGGGCTGGCGGTGCACACAGAGCCGCCGCAAGACGGGAATCGAGACAGAGCCACAGACAGACTGGCTTCCATCCAGGCCCAGAGACGGGCACAAGCAGCCGAGGGACCGAGGCGCTCCGCAGAGCCCGAAGGAGGCTCTGGACAGGGCTGCAGACACAGGGATGGGATCGCCCGAGGCTTGGCGTGGGGGCTTCTTCCCTTCTCCTTGGGGCCGCCCTACGGGCCAGCCCCTCGACTTGCGAAGCCCCAGCTGCAAGCACCCGCCGGCCACCCGCGTGCTGGGCGGGCTGGGCCCTCGCCATCCTTATCGGGGCAGGACGCCACCTGACTCCCGCCTTCCGGGCCTTTCAGAAGTGGGGCTACGGGCTTGGTTCCGTTGCGCACAGGAGGAACTGCTTTGCACGGTGGGGCCACCTAGCCATGAGGGGTTGGGGGATAGGAAGCTGAGGCGGCTCCCGGGCGATGGGCAGGTTCCAGTGAACCTCCCGCCCTGAGGTCCGCCGAGGCGCCTTCCTCTAGCTAGCTTCCTCCACCCCTTTTTTCAAGGTGGAGCTTGGGGGCAGCAGGATGCGCACCCCTGGGGCGAGCTCTGCGGAGCTGCTCACCGGGGTCCTGCCTTCTAGGCCTCGGGTGCCAGAAGATCTGGGGAGGCTTTGGTCCAGTGGGAAGTGGTTGGGTTTTTGGCGGGGGGTGGGGGGCGCAGGAATCAGCTTGAGAATCTATCTTGGGCTTAAAAGCCACCAAGGTTCTGGTTCAAGTTTGAATGAAAAGAGGGCAGGTGCGAGACTCCAGGGTCCTACTACCAGTCTGATAGGGAACGAGGTTTGGAAACCTGATTCCAGCTGACACTTAACGTCCCCAGACGAGCACTGGCACTCTCTGAGATGATCTCCCTTATTATCAACCAAGGATACACAGCTCGAGAGCAGCCCAGCTAGCAGCGTTTCCACGACAACAGTCACCAGTTTGTTGTGTGACCCCAGTCAGGTGTCTGCCCCGCAATAGGCTTCCAGCTCTCTCACCTTCAATGTGTGACACAGGGGAGGGTCAAACCCGTGGCATCAACTACCACGTGGTAGTTATCTATATGCCCATCTACTGCTGAACTGGGGGGGTAGGTACAAGGCCAAGCTCTGGCTCTAGCTGTGTGACCTTGGACAATGTGACTTTCTTCTCTGGGCACCAATTCCTCCTCCTGAAAATCAGTAGTTTGTAGTAAAATCAAATTGATCCTTGAGTGACCAGTTGAACTTTATCCAGTTCCCAGTGACCATCAGCCTCAACTTCCTCAGAGAAAAGGCAGGGACGCTACTTCCATTTAATGTTTGAGGAGCATGAGCCCCGGATACGGATACGATGAGGGGGGAACCCACCACCACTGGGGCGGTTGCTGCTGAGATTCCTGGGGTGGGGGCAGGACTGGTGGCCAGAATGAATTCACAATTAGGAAATGCACATTCCAGGTCCTGGCACCTTCAGGGAACAGGCTGGCTCCAGCTGCCTCCTCATGGGATGTGGTTATTCCCATCCCCCTCCCACTTTAGAACAAACTGCCTGCCAGAGAGGCACAGCTCAGAGGAGGGTGTTTTGGGTACCCAGCACCAGTTTGTCCCCTGCCTGTGACTTCCTCCCAAAGAGAGAAGGGACTACTGCTGGAGGACACTGAGGCACCGTGTTTAAGGGTGCTCCCCAGACCCAGGATACTCAACAAGCTACCTCCCTACCTGGTGAAAGGCTTTGGGGGCATTCAAAGCGCTTTTGTGTAGGGGCTCCTACTGAACCCTCACTGGCAGGTTGTAGGCGATGAACCCGCATTTCACAGCCCAGGACAGTGAGGTTCCGAGATGTGAAGTGAAGCGCCCCAGGCCATCCAGTAAACAAAGGAAGAGCCCTTTCACAATCGCACAGGCCTGGTCCTGGTGAAGATTAGCTGATGAAGTGATGATGGGTGAGACTCAGCCTCACGGCTGGGAAAGGGCAAAGGGGTGTGTGCCCTCTGGGGCCTGCTGGGCTGTGAGTCCCTGGGAGAGCAGCCTGACTCAGAGCCCAGGAGCAGGACGCCAGGGGAAGTGTGGCCTCCCTGCTTCGTGTCAGCCCAGCAGGGCCTGCTGGGGACCCCTAGTGGGAGCAGGGGCTTCCCCTGCATAAAACCACAGCAGGGGTGATGTCACATGGCAAGTGCTAAGTTCAGGCCTGTTTGCTCTCCTTATTGTTGGTTTCTGTCCCCAAGAGAACAGGACATCCTCTGGCCCCACCACATCTCAGCACGACGGCTTGAGGTGCTTAATGCTGGGCGTACCTTTTCTTATTTCATTCTCAGCCCTGGGCAGCGGATATGCTCACCCCCATTTCACTGAGGGGAAAAGCAAGGCTTAGACCTGCCCAAGGTCATACAGTTGCTAACAAGTGGGTCACAGGTCACAGCAAGGTCTGGCCGGCCCCACGCCTGGGCTCTTTCCTGAATCCCTGAGCGGCCCTGCTCTACAGCCGCAGGGCCTCTGTGTCCCACTGGTCATTTGGCCAGGCCCCCTGCTTTGGGTTCTCGTGGGACACACACAGGCCTGCACACACACACAGACACAAAGAGACATACAGAGAAACACACACAGACACACACACCTATAGACATACACGAGTATATTGCATGCAGACACGCGTGCATGTAAACACATAGAGACGCTTGGGGACACTTGTTGGGGGGCAGTTTTCCACGGAGAAACCAGCTCCCCGGCCTCTCTGAGGTTCTGAGGCTCCCCACTGCCTCCAGTTTGCTGGAGCCACCCTTTCCCACCCCACCCCTCTGCGTGGCCACATGTCCTCGAGGAAGGGATGTATTTGTTTAAGGTCTGTTTCCTGCGAGATCATTGGCTCCATCAAGGGAGGGCTAGTGTCTGCTTTGCTTATTTCTGGGTCCCCAGACCTAAAACTGCTTAATACAGAGAAAGGGTACAAAAAGCATTTGGTGAACGAATGAATAAGTGAATGAATGAAGTGCACCCTCCAGAAACAGGGCTCACACCTTGTCCCTCCAGGATGTGTTTGCTGGTCCCTGGACCAGAAGCTCCAGGTTCACTTGGAGTAGCCACAGAGGGCCCCTGAGGCCAGGGCCTCAGCCTCAGGCCATGGGGCCTCCTCTCTCTCCTGAGGAACTGAGGCCCAGGGAGGAGGGCGTATATCTTGCCTGAGGACTTGCCTCTACACGAGAAGGGTCCAGGCTGCTGTGATCTGAATATTTGTGTCACCCCAAAATTCATGTTGAAACCTAACCCCTGAGGTGATGGTATTAGGATGTGGAGCCTTTGGGAGGGAGGTGCCTAGGTCGTGAGGATGGAGTCCTCATGAAGAGATTAGTGCTGTCATAGCCTCTTTCCACCTTGTGAGGATACAATCAGACACCTGTGACCCGGAAGGGGGTCCTCACCGGACCATGCTGGCACCCTGATCTTGGACTTCCAGCTTCCAACCGTGAGAAACAAATGTCTAATGTTTTATAAGGTACCTAGTCTGTGGGATTTTGTTATAGCAGTTTGAATGGACTAAGGGCCATCCACAACCATGGCCTCCCAGACCACAAAGCCTGCCCTCCAGCTGTGCTGGGTGATTTCTCTGTTCCTTAGGGGCTCCGGGGCCCTCTGGCTTCTGGGCCTTTGTTGCCACTGAGCCCCTGCCTTGAGCAACAAACTTGCTCCCCTCACCCCACAACTTCAGGGCAAGCGCCTCCACCTGGGACCCTTGGGAACCTCCCAGCCTGTCTGCTTGCTGATCTTTGACACACAGGAGATGCGGTCGTTGCCCTGTTTAACGTTCTCCAAAGGCTTTCTGTGCTCTTGGGGTCAAGTCCAGTCTCCTTAGCCTGGCAGTGGGGCCTGTTTGAGTCCTGCCCACTCAGCCCACCCCGCCCACCTCCCACCCACGGTCTGCCTGCCCGCCCAGGTCTAGCTTAATCTTGCTGCCCTTGCCTCGGGGACTTCTCACACTCCTGCTCTGCCCTCTGCCTGGAACCTCTTCCTTCTCCAGGAAGCTTCCCCTTGACCTTCTCGCTTCTGAGTGTGGTGCCCACGCACATCATTTTGTAGTCAGTATTCAATGAATGTGTGACTTGGGCAAATCACTACGCCTCCCCCATGACTTTTTCCTCGTGGGGATAATAGTGTCTAGCTCTTGGGGTTGTCTGAGGACTAAGCGAGATGCTGTGCAGAACAGCACCCGGCACCGTGAATGCTGGTTTCCTGCCCCTCCTGAGGAGGCCTGCTCCCTCTGGAGGAGCCTGAGGATGGGGGTCTGGGGGCCAGCTGAGAAGAGGACAAATTCTCCTCTGGTCCGGGCAGCAGCCAGGGTTGAGCCCATCAGAGCTGGGTGACCCCTCTACCCTGGAGGCCAGCACAGGCCAGTGAGACCCTGCTATTTGCGGTAACAGGCTGCCAAGTCCCTGAACCTGGAGAATCTGGTCTAGACGTGGAGGTTTAGACTGGGGAGGGGGAGAGGCCTGTGTGTTGGTGTGTCTGCAACAGAGCCCCCACAGGCAACTGGGCTGCTGCAGAGAAATACTGAGGGCAGTGAACCCCAGTGCACAAGCCAGTTGATGGACCTCCTCTGTCTCCAAAGAACCCGGGCCCAGGGAGGGGATGTTTGCTGCTGGAGAGTGGTTGCTGGTGGCCTGGCTGGATCAGTGTCTCATTCAGCTGCCTGGGTGGTGTGGCAGTAGCTCCATTCCACCACTAGGTGGGGATCTGGAGTCATCCAGGCTTGGAGTCTGGGGCTGGCGCCCCTGCCCCTCCTGCCACAGGCCTGTTTCAGGTCAGGGGTTCCCAGCCTGCCTGGCTGCTGCCTCTGGGGGATCCAGGTCTGCTCTCTGTGCCTCCATGCTAATTTATGGCTCGACCCGCTGCCAGGCAATGACACTGAGGGAAGTGAATAAGACCAAGGGCTTTGTGCAGCCAGAGAGACCCGAGTTCAAATCTGAGCTGCACCTCTAGCTCTGTGGCTTTGACCCCTTGAGCCACAAGTGTCCTCATCTCCGAAACAGACTTGTGTCTACCTGTCCTGCAAAGAGCGAAAGGAAATGTGGCCACCCTGATGGCCACGCGGAGTCGGGAGAATGGGCTGTGTTCTAATGGCTTTGGCTCACATTCAAGTAGGATGTGGGATCAGCTGTGCCAGGAGGTGGGACTGAATGGGGGTCGGGGGTGGGGAGCGGTCCCCATTTGTCCCATCCAGCACGACCCCGAGCTTGCTCTCAGGACTCTGAGGTGCCCCGAGGAGGCCTGGCTGGTCCCCTGTCTCAGGGCGCCCACAGACAAGCATGAAATAGAACATGGCAGGTGCACAGGGAGGTGGGGTAAGGGGCTTTGGGCGGTTCATCTTCCACAACAGGTCAAACCCGACTTCCTGTCTGTGTGGAATGGCCTTCTGCCCCGGTCTCCTGACTCTGTAAGTGCTTCATTATTTCCTAAGGCTCAGGTCCAAAGTCCTTCCTTCATCATGTCTTACCTGGCTCCTCCCGCCCCCAGTCATGGGCTCCCACAGTCCTGGTGGGTCCCTCTCTCTCAGCATCGGCTCATTGGGTCAGAGAATTTGGCTAGGTTCAGGCTTCTGGCACAAGGCAGATGCTTAACGGACGTACAAGAAAAGTTGCCAGAAGATGAGGACGGCTTCCTAGAGAGGTGACCTGAAAAGATGGGAAGACATTTCAAAAGCCCAGGGGCAGGGTATTATCAGGGTGTGTGGGGGAAGGGGCACCGTTCCCAGCTCAGGAAAGGGCTGAGCTCTGCTTGGGGCAAGGAGCTCTGGGAGGAAGACAGGTCCCGGAGGGTGGAGGTGGGCGGGGAGGAAATGGCTCCTTAGAGGACTTATATGGATCCCCAAATCCAGGTGGCGGCAGGGCTTGGGACTGGTCCAGCCTCTCTAAGGGTCCTGTGCCATCCCCATGCCCTCTTCACCCCACCGTCTCCTCCTCTGCCACCACACCCAGGGTGATCAGTGGAGCCAAAACCTGAGATGTTTTCAATTCTTTCCGCAGCTCCATTTTCCAATGCGGCAGAGTGCCAAGAGCTTGGACTGTGGGGTCAGATGAACCTGACTTCTCACAGGCTCTGTTACCTCTCAGCTGGGTCACCTTAGACGAGTGGTTCCACCTGTCTGGCTTCCTCACCTGGGAAATGTGAAGACCCCAGACCTCACCCCCATCCTCCATCACCATCTCCCAACTTATGCTAAGATTTAACGAGACAACGTGTTTTACCATCAATGAATGTGCCCTTCCTCCTTCCTTGAGCGCCTAGGAGTAAACTATGATCATCTCTGCCCCCCGCAGTGCTCCCCACAATGCCTCCCACAGTGGTCCCCAGTTCTCCCCGGCTCTGCTCCCACAGCTCATCTTCGTGAGAGTGGCTGAGCCGCATGCTGAACTTGCCCCTCCCCACGTCAGGCTGGGCCCTGCTCCCGGCCGAGCCTCAGACTGTTTGTGGCGTTAGTGTGACTCATCCCCAGGACCCTTCCCCTGGTCCTGCAGGCTGACCTCCTAAATGCCCAGGGCTGGCCAGCCCCCTATCTTCTGGACAACGCCCTGCATTCCAAGCCCTCCCCACTTTCCCAGCTCACTGGTGGAAACTTACCCTTCCCAGGGCTCCCTCCCTTGGGGCCACAACAGGGGAGGGTCCATGTCACTTGCTGTGCTCCCTCCCCCATGTACCATGCTGGCAGCTTCCATCAGACTCTGGCCTGTGTCCCAGGACGTCATTTCAGATGCTCAGAAGTCCCTTCCCCCATCCCACAAAGGCACTGCCTCTTCCGCCTCCATCAGGCCCTGGGTCAGGGCTGAGGGCTAATTTCCCTTCTCCTCCAACGAGGGGTAGGAAAACTGAGGTTCAGAGAGCCCAGTGCAGGTTCCATGAGTGGGAAAAAGAGAAGGAGAGGCCCCAGGAATCACAACATGGGGCTTGTTCCTTCTTAGTCACGAGTCTGTTCTTCTGACTGGCTCTGCTCAGGTGTTCCTTCCTCCCCAGAGCTCATCGCCTGGCCCTTGAAGTAGGAAGGATCTGAGTGAGAACCCCCACCTGTTCAGAAACCAGAACCAGCCAGGCTCAGAGGGAGCTGCTCTCCCTGGCTCTCGCCACCTTGGGATCTGGAGGTCTCTTCTCCACCGTTAAAAGGCAGAGGCCATGAAGGGGTTAAATATTCCCGCTTTCACGTTACTTCAACAAAATGTGCATCAAGCCAACTTCTGTGCTATTGGGTGCCAGGCATCGTCCTCACTCTCTCAGAGGCACTGGGCTCCTTGTTTTTAAATTTCTTTAACAAAATAAAAATAGAATTCACATACCATAAAATTCATCATTTGAAGGTGTACATTTCAGTGGTTTTTAGTATATTCACCAGGTTGTGCAGTCGTCACCACTATCCACTTCCAGAACATTTTCATCACCCCTGAAGAAACCCTGACCCATTAAGCAGTCACTGCCCCTGCCCCCAGCCCTGGGCACCCACTGAGCTACTTTCTGTCCCTGTGGGTTTGCCTATTCTGGACATTTTATATAAATGGAATCATATAATATGTGGTTTTGGCTTCTTTTACTTAGCATAGTGTTTTCAAGGCTTATCCATGTACTTTGCATGTGTCAGCACTTTTATTCCTTTTTAAGTCTGAATAATATTCCATTGCTGCGTGGATATACCACATTTTATTTCCCCATTCATCCTTTTTTTTTTTTTAATTTAGTGGAGGTACTGGGGTTTGAACCCCGAACCTTGTGCACGCCAAACACATGCTCTGCCCCTGAGCTATGCTCTTCCCGCCTCCACTCATCTGTTGATGGACATTTGGGTTGTTTCTACTTGTTGGCTATTACGAATAAGGCTGCTATGGATATTGCCGTACAAGTCTTTGTGGACATGTTCCCATTTCTCTTGGGTCTATGCCTCGGAGTGGACTTGCTGGGTCAAATGATAACTATTTAACTTTTTGAGGAACTGCCAAACTGTCTTCCAACACGGCTGCACCATTTTACATTCCCATCAGGCATGCTTTGCCATTTTTCAAACATTCCAGGCACACTCCTCCTTGCTCCCCAACTTCTTTTATTTATTTATTTATCAACGTTTTACAACATGTTAGTTTCTGGTGTATAGCATAGTGATTCAGTTATATATATATATATGTATATATATATATATATATATATATATATATATATATATATATATATATATATATATTCCTTTTCAGATTCTTTTTCATTATAGGCTATTATAAGATACTGCATGTAGTTCCCCATGCTATACAGTAGGACCTTGCTTACCTAATTTATATATAGTAGTTACTATCTGCAAATCCCAAACTCCCAATTTTTCACCTCCACCATCCCCTTTCCTCCTGGTAACCATAGGTTTGTTCTCTATGTCTGTGAGTCTGTTTCTGCCTGACTTCTTTCTTTCTTTTTTTTTTAGGCTGGGGGGGGGCGTTAATTAGGTTATTTATTTATTTACTTCAAATGGAAGTACTGGGGATTGAACCCAGGACCTCATATGTGTTAAGCACGCACTCTCCCCCTGAGCTATACCCTCCTTAGTCAAAGGATTTGATAGTTGGCAGTTGGAGAGGGCATTCAACTGTGACTCAGTGCCCTGCATTGGCCCAACCTGTCCCCCTCCAGGGGGACACCAGATCTGAGAGCTGCTTGATGGGAAAGGATGTTGGCCTTCCCCACGCCAGGAGCCAGGGACAGCCTGTCCTGCTGCAGAGCTGACCCAGTGGGTCTTCTATGGCCTCACCTCAGTCGGCCTCTGGGCACGTTAGGCAAGAATTCTTTGTTGGCGAGGGATGGAAATCCAGCTCAAGCTGAAGGAAGAGAGCCATTCCTTGGCTCCTGTGATACCTAGGAGTGCAGGGGAGGGGACAGTGGCCTTCAGAACGCTGGCGGCCAGGCGCACGTGTCCCCGCCCTCTCTCTCAAGCTTCTCTCTCGTTTCTTCTCTCTGTGGGTGGGTGACACTCTCTCCCACCGCAGATGGGCCTCAGTCATGGGACAGGGAGCTGGGCTGCAAGCAGCTGTGGTTACAGGAATCCAGCTTCGTGGCTCAAAGAGGAGAGAAAATTGCCCCACTGCAACCCTCAGGACAACCCAGAAAAATGCTGATTGGCACAGCTGGGATCACATACTCACTTGTCTCATACACCGTACAAACCAGCAGTTCCCGTCCGCCACTGCTGTCCATTATGTTTATGCAGCAAAACAGGCTTGTTGGTCTCTCACAAAATGCCTGCCTAAGTGCCAGGTACTTGGCAATATTTCTTTTAATCCACACAGCTGCCCTGCAGAAAGATGTGCTGGTCAGGGCTCTCTGGGTTCCTACTGGTAGAAACCCAACTCAGATTAGCTTAAGTCAAAAGTGGAATTTATTGCTCACATAAATGATAAAAGCAGGAGCGGACATTAGGCATAGCTGGATCCAGGGAGTCAGATTGGCCTGGGATGTCTGTCATTAGCTCCAGCTCTTAATCTGACTCCCTCTCTGTATATTCTCAGCTCTCAGGCACGTTCTCCCCACATAGCAGGAAAGACGCCCAGGCCAGGTCACGTGCCTACACCTGCAGCAAGAGGATGGGACACAGCTGTGGGGGTTGGTGCCCCCAGAACTGGGAGGGGGCAGACAGATTCCCTGTGGTCAGCTCTAGTTGGTGTATTTCCCCATTGTACAGAGTAGGAAACTGAGGCTTGGAGAGATTAGGTAACTTACCAGGGCCATTTAGCTAGAGACCCAGCTGGGATTCAAACCTATGCCCGTCTGCTTATCCAAGAACATCACCCTACCTCCTTTTAAAGTGATATTGAGACATCACTTGAAGAAGTAGATCCCTGTTGACGGCCATGTCATTCCCAGCACTCCTTGCAGCAGCTGTCACAGAGAGGATGCCCTGTGAGGAGCGAGGAGTGGTGGGCAGGGGCCATGGTCTCAGACAAGATGTTTTACAAGTTCTGCCATGGCTGGAAGAGTCTCTGGGGTCATTGACTCCTGTTGCCATGCTGAACCAGTAATGCAACATCTGGCCCCTGTTTGGACAATGTCCATGGCAGGGAACTTACCATCTCCCAAGACAAGCAGCTTTTTATAGATTTGATCTGATGGAAGGATGAAAACTTCCCCAATGGTTAGAAACAGGGCAATTTGGGCTGACTCCTAATCATTTATTTGTCTTCACTCATCTGTAGGGGAAACTTTTGTTTTATAAGTGGAAGAGGAGAGAGAAAGATTGGGTAGAGGGTGGGGCCATCCAAAGATTTGAAAGTTACCGTGTACCCTCTTCCTCTAGCTCCACGCAGTCGTCTCCCAAATTTTCTCAACTGAGGTTTATTCACTAATATATTATCCTTTCCCTGGAGACGGTATCTGTGATCTCAAGAGCCCTCTTGACAAATGTGAGCCTCAGTGGGTAGAGACCAGGAGACAGGGTCCTCCCTCCTCCTGCACTGGTTTAAACAGAGCTCAACATCACTTGCTCTTTGGTGACCACAGAGCAGTATTGGCTCAAATTAATTCCATGCAGATTTCCTCTCCACCATGGACAGGTGACACTGATTTTTTTTAATCAAAAGTGACAGGTCAACAGTATTTTGGTGTTTTTTTTTCCAGAAATGGAAAAACCTATCGTAAAATTTGTATAGAATATCAAGGAAACCTAAATAGCCAAAAACAATCTTAAAAAGAAGGACAAAGTTGGAGGGCTCATGCTTCCCAATTTCAAAACATAGTACAAATTTATAGTAATCAAAACAGTGTGGTGTTGACATTAGGACAGACATATAGACTAAAGGAACAGACTGAGAGCTGAGAAATAAACCCTCACATTTCATTTATGGTCAATTGACTTTCCACAGAGGTGCCAAGACCATTTAATGGGAGAAAAAGACAGTCTTTACAAAAAGTGGTGCTGGAAAAAGTGGATACCCACATGAAAAAGAATGAAGGTAGACCCTATATCATATACAAACTCAAAGATCAATCAAAGACCTAAATTTTAGAGCTAAAACTATAAAACTCTTAGAAGAACTCACAGGGGAAAATCTTCATCACTTTAGGATTGGCAGCGGTTTCTTAAATATGACACCAAAAGCGCAAGTGACAAAAATAAATAAATAAATTGGACTTCACAAAATGAAATAACTTTGTGCATCGAAAGACACTACCAGGAGAGTGAAAAAGCAGCAAACAGAATGGGAAAATATTTGCAAATCCTGTATCTGATAAGGGGTTAGTATCCAGAACCCCTACAACTCAACAGCAACGAGACAGAACACCTCCATTAAAAAATGGTCAAAGGATCTTGAGCAGACATTTCTCCAAAGAAGATACACAAATAGTCAATAAGCACATTAAAAAGATGTTCAACATTACTAGTCATTGAGGAAAGGCTAATCATGACCACATTTAGATACCACGTCATACCATCTAGGATGGCTAGAATTTTTTTTTAATAGAATTTTTTTTTAATTAAAATAAAAAACAAGTGTTGGCAAGGACGTGGAGAAATTGGAACTCTTGTTGGGAATCTGACATGGTACAGTCACTATGGAAAACAGTTTGACAGTTCCTCAAGAAGCTTAACACAGAATATGATGGAGCAAATCCGCTCCTAGGTATATACCCTTAAGAACTGAAAACAGGGACTCAAATAGACACTTGCAGACCAATGTTTTTTGCAGCATTATTCACAATAGTTGAAAGGTAGGTACAACCCATGTGCCCATCAAGAGATGAGTGGATCAAGTGTGGTACAGACGTATTTTGTTGTATTGTGTTTCACTTTTCTGTACTTTGGAGGTGTGTTTCTTACAAACCTAGGGTTGGTGGCAACCCTGCATCAAGCAAGTCTCTCAGCACCATTTTTCCATCAGCATTTGCTCACTTCATGTCTCTGTGTCACAGTTTGGTAATTCTCGCAATATTTCAAACTTCTTCATTATTATTATATTTGTTATGGTGATCTGTGATCAGTGGTTTTTGATGTTACTATTACACAAAGATGATGACTCTCTGCAGGCTCTGAGAATGGTTAGCATTTTGGGGCAATAAACTATTTTTAATTAAGTTATGGGCATTGTTTTTTCAGCCATAAGGCTATTACACATTGAATAGACCACAGTATAGTGTGAACGTAACTTTTCTATGCACTGGGAAACCAAAAAATTCATGTGACTTGCTTTATTGTGATGTTTGCTTTATTGTGGTGGTCTGAAACCAAACCTGAAATATCTCCAATATTTATATACATAAATAGAATATGATACAACCATAAAAGGAATGAAGTTTTGACACTTGCTACAGCATGGATAAAACTTGAAGGCACTATACTGAGTGAAATAAGCTAGACACAAAGGACAAATATTGTGTGATTCCACTTACATGGAATATTTAACATAGGCAAATTTATACAGACAAAGTCAGTTAGTGGTTACCAGCACCTGGAGGGAGGGGAGATTGAGGAGTTATTGCCCAAAGGGGACAGAGTTTCTGTTTAAAGTGATGAAAATATTTTGGAAATGGATATTGCTGATGGGTCCACAACAATGTGAACATATTTAATGCCACTGAACTGTACACTTAAAAATGATTAAAATGGTAAATCTTATGTTACATATAGTACCAAAATGTAACATTTTAAAGTTATTAAAATGGCAAATTTTATGTTGTACATATTTTTTACCCCAGTAGAAAAAAGTGATGGGCCAGCTCTGCTGTAAACTCATAAAATACCTTCAACATGAACTTTAAAAAGGCTTCTCTTCTTCTGGATGGAGTTAAGTGGCACACTTTGAGGGACTAAACAGGGGCTGAAATTCAGCCAGTGTGCCAACCAGAAAGAGACATAAATATAAAATCCAGTACGTCATCGCCATGTACAGTTGTGTAGGCTGTTAACTACCCAAGTGCAAAATCATGTTTGGTCCTCAGTCTGTTACCCAGTATATTTGCCATCTGCCTCAGCTTCGTGATACCTAGTGAGCTGACGCTATGCAATCTTCCGTATCATTGATTAAAAATTCAAACTGGGCAGAATCCTATGGCTCCTCAGTAGAGACCTTCTGCCAGATGTGTACTGACCTGTTAACTAACACTCTTGGGGTATGACTGTCCAGCTGCCATCAGTTGTACTTGTGCCTCTGGGAATATGACACCTTGTGATGCCCGATGCAGCCTCTTTCCTCCCTGGTCTTCTCCACTTTTCCCCACAGTGTCCTCAAAGTTTCATGAGAAAACCAGATCAAAGGCTTTTCCCTCTCTCCAAAGAGAGGCTATTTCCTCCACCTGCCAGTCTGAACATCCTATTATAAAAGAAAATGAGATTACTTTGGCCTGCCTGTATCTTTGAGGAGATAGGATAATGCAGGGCAGTGGTTTCCAAACCTGAGAGTATGTGAGAATCACCTGGAGGGTGAGCACAGGGCTCTGCCCAGAGAGGTTCAGATTCTGGGTGGGGCCACAGCACTTGCATTTCTGGTAAGTTCCCAGGTAATGCTGAGGTCACTGGTCCAGGGACCACATTTTGAGAACCACTGATGTATGGGGATAAGAGCAATGCTTTGTGGGGAAGCAGGATATAGCTCAGTGGTAGAGCATGTGCTTAGAATGCATAAGATCCTGGGTTCAATCCCCAGTACCGCCATTAAAAAAAAAAATTTTTTTTTAAGCAAACCTGATCACCTCTGCACTGATCAAAAAAAAAAAAAAAAAAAAGCAAAACCTTTGGAGTCAGATAGACCTTAACCTGTTTGAGCCCCAGTTTCTATGAAATAGAGCTAATAATCTTACCTCACAGGGTAACTGTGGGTTAAAAAGGTAATGCACAAAAACACTTAGCTACCTAGCACCTAAGTGATCAATAAAGATCGGCTCTTACATTAATACGCCTCTTAGTGAATCTGTGCTGACTGCTTTTCTAAACAGCTCGACCCCACACTGGAGCTGGGGTTGGCTAGTCACTCACTCAGATTTTCTTGGGCTGATCTGGGTAATGGGTAGGTTTCAAAACTGATTACCCAAAGAGAGCAGATTGATTAACTAAGGAAAACTGGGGAGAAGAGAATAAATCCTTCAAGTGGGAGGAAGGAGGACTGGCCGAACTGGGAGAGGACCGCTCTGTCCACTGCCTCCCCTTTGCCTCTTAGCTGGTCATTTGTGGTGCTGTCAGAATTTCACTTTCCACAGTCCATTCCAAGATACCAGGCCAAGAAGGTGGGTGCCTGGCCCAGCCCAGCTCCCAGGTAGGGCAAACCTCTTCCCCACATGGGTGGGACTTCCAAGGCAGCCCCCAGCTGCAGGCCGGCCTCACCCTGAGCACCCTCATTCTGGCCGCTCCTTGGATGCTGGGCCTCCTGCCCTATTCTTAAGATGCATGTTTCAAAACTGACATGTTGCCTCGACTTCTATTCCCGAGATTCTGTGTTGGTTTCTGCCTGATCCTTCTGCCTCAGTGGTGGCCCCCAGGCTCAAGGGTTAAAAGGACTCGCAGCAGAGCTAGCTGGCAGCAGACTCACCCACCACCTCTGCCCTCTTCCCCAGCTGCCCCCTTCCCAAGGTCTCTGAGAGGTCCCTCCCACTCCTTACCCGCCCACCCCAACTCCCCTAAGCCCTGAAAGGAGAAATATATTCAAGACAAACCTTAGGGGCAGAGCCTGCACTGAAATACACTTCCCAACACGTGCTGCAGGTGCAAAGATGCAGTGGCTTTGAGGCTGGACTGCTCATTTATAGGCTATTCAACCACGGACGTGGTAAGGAAGCGCCTGGTACCATGTGTGGTTTCCTCCTTCGTCAAATTGCAGCTAATGATCTTCCCCGCCTTAGAACTGCCAAGAGGATTCAATGGGGTAATTTATGTCTAGTGTTTAGGACAGATCTTGGCACACAGGAAACTCAATAATATTTTTATTACTAGTGTCTGGGCCAGAGTTTTTCAAACTCACGGTAGTTCCTGGAGCCACCAGAAGGGAAGACCAAAGGATTCTCCCTTGAGAGGGAATGTGGCTCCACCAACACCGAGATTCCAAACTCGAGTCTGCAGAACCACGAGAGAATCAACGTCTTTCCTTTAAGCTCCTGAGTTTGTGATGTACTAATATACTTTTCTTTCTGGCTCCCTTTCCCTGGAAGGGTCTGTCCACATTTCTCTCTCCTCCCAGTGGAAACTCCCAACTCTTAGGGAAATTTACCTTGGTGTTAAGTGGAAAAAAATATGATAATTTGGTTAAAAAGTCTTTCCCTCTGAGCCATTAAAAACTTTCCCTCACACACCTGCATTCCAAATGAAGCCTTTTCGGTGGAATGTGGTCTGAGGATTTTTTGAGGCCTTCTTGGCCTCCTTGGCTGGGCTGGCCCCTTCCGCAGAGGGCCCTCCTGCCATGACACTGACCACACTGAAAGGTCATGAGAGCCCTCTTTGTCCTGGCTTTCTTAGCTTGGAGTGCAGGCTTGGCACATTACCGTCCTAATAAATGTTTATGGACTGACTAGATGAGGGAGGGCTTTTTCTGATGTCCCTACTCCTGGCTACCTCTACCCCAGTCCTAGAAAATTCCATGAGAAATGAAAGCAATATGTCCACACAGAGACGTTTCCATGGATTTTTATAGAGACTTTATTTACATTAGCCAAATCTGGAAACAATCTAAAAGCCCATCAACAGGTGACTGAATAAACAAATTGTGGTGATATCCATATAATGGAATACTAGTCAGCAATAAAAAGGACCGATTTACCCACGATGTGAATGAATCTCAAAATCACGATGCTGGATGAAAGAAGCCAGACACAAAAGAATACACACTGTATGATTCTGCTCACATGTAATTATAGAGAACTCAGGGTAATCTAGAGTGGCAGGACGAAGAGCTGAATTTGCCTGGAGCCGGGGCAGAGGGGGTGAGTGACTGCAAGAGACAGGAGGGGACTCCAGGGGAAGATGGACATATTCTGTATCTTGTGGTTGTGGTTATACTGATGTAACATACACTTGGCAGAACTCATCCAATTGATACTTTAAATGGGTACAGTTTATTGTATGGAAACTGTATCTCAATAAAGTTGATTAAAAAGAAAATTCTGTAAGGCTTAGAATCCGAAATACAGCATCCTCTACTCCAACAAAAATGGGATATACAGCTGGCATGTGGAGAGGACTATTGGAGAAGTTACTTAGTCCACAAAAAGGTATTGAACATCAATCAGTGCAGGCATCTGGTTGACCCTGCAGATGGATAAAGCAAGTTTCACCCTCAGGAGGCCCGGGGCTGTAACAGAGCTTGTCAAGTTCTCCAAGGGAGATGAGCTAGATGGAAAGAACATACCAAGGGCAAAGAATACGAATCTGCCTCCTCAGTGTTGCTCAACTCACCCGAGGTGCTTGTTACAAGCACTAAAAACATCTGGGCTCCGACCCTGACCTACTGAGTCAGAATTGCTGAAAGGGCCCAGCAATCTTCACTTTCAACAAGCGCCGCAGGTAAATCTCCAGATCAGCTTAGGTTTAGAGAAAGCGCTTGACCAGATCTCCGTTTCAGGCAGAGATGGTGGGAATGCCACACAAAAGCCGAACCAGAGGACTCTGAATTAGACGGGAGTGTGAAAGGTCACCTGTCCATCCTGCCTCTGGCCGACGAGAGTCCACCAACTCCTCCTCTCCGTCCATTTCCAGAGCCTTGTCTGTCTGCCGGAAGTTCTCCCTGTCTAGTTCACTCCCTCCCCCTGCAGAAGCTCCTGAACTTTCGGTGCATCCTGGGAAAAACAGAAGACAGACCCCCTCCCCAACCCCCCCATCTTCCAGAAGGGCCAAGGTTTTATTGAGAGGTTCTGCAATGTGGACCAAACATACTGGTTCTTTGATTAGAGAGTGTTTCTGCTCCTCTGGCCTGAGGACTCAGTGCTAACCTAGGAAACATAACGCCTACCCTGCATGTGGTATGAAGGTGGGTAAGCGGGTTGAGGGGGGAGGAATTCTGTCCTGTGGTTACTCAGGCCATACGGATTCGTGGTCACCATGGCTGTGAGCACTCACGGCTCTGCTGGCCACCATCTTGCTTTCAGGGACAAAGCCCTGCTAGTCAGGAGGCTGTGTGGTGGCGGTGGGGACACAACATTCAGAAAGGGTCCGTGTCACAGCCAGAGATCACCCAGCACCTCAGGGTCGGCAGCTAGACCCCTTCCCAAAGCTGGCTGGGTTCTTCCCCAAGATGCCAGTCCTTTGGGCCAAGGACAAGAGTTCAGGTTTTAGCTAGACGATGATGACTGTCCTCTCTTTGAGAACACACCACGGAGACCATATTTTAAAACCCCAAATCAGGACATAGTGCTTGATTAAAAAAAAAAATTTATAAATTGATCGATGTGAAAAGTTCTTTAAAAGTATACAAATCAAGGCATAGTTGGTTACATATTGAACAAATTATATTTCTGGGAAAGAAGGCAATTGAGGCAGACACTGTTCTGAAAAACCAGTGGGTGTCTGTTTAGGCCACTGTTGGCCTAAATGGAGGTGATTTTTGGCCCCCAAGGGACATTTGGCAATGTTTGGAGACGTTTTTAGTTTCCATAACCTGGAGTGGGGAGACTACAGGCATCCAGTGGGTAGAGGCCACGGATGCTGCCAAACATCCCACAATCACAGGGCAGCCCTCACCACAAAGGGTTATTTGGCCCCAAATGTCGATAGTGCCGGAGTTGAGGGACCTTGGTCTAGGATCTCTGGTGCTGCACGTGTGGACCCCAGGGTGTCAGCCTTGGCATTTGGTTTTTCCTCCTACCTACTTTGGTCCTGGCCTTCACATTTCTGTCAGAGGGGAGAGGCTTGGGACCCCTCAGCCCACAGCCACTTCCTCTTTTGTTGGCAGAGCAAGGAGACAACTTTCTGAAGAGGTGCCCAGGTGCCACCCCACACACAGCAAGAGACAGGCAAGGTCTCGGGGCGGGATCTCTCAGGGCAGAGGCAGCTGCAGCAGGGGAACAGGGAGGAGCACTGGGTTTAGAGGGAGACATGTGGCTTCTAGCTCTGCCTGACTCTGCTTCTGACTTGCTCGCTGAATCTCTGTGCTGATCAGCAGCAGGGTCTTGGAAATGATGGACACATATCCACAGCTGCTGTTTTGAAAGTATTCGTATTTTTAGGTGCTTGTGAAGTGGTTTTGCAACCTTTAGATGTCTTTAAGCTCTTCTGTCCATCTCTTCAAGGTGTTTTAAATCTACTTTTTAATTTCCAATTCTTTTGTAGCTAATTATTTCTTCTCTCTGTTATGCGTATTAGCAAAAAATATGGAATAACTGAAATGTCCAACAAGAAAACATTTATTTATTGAAACGAAATTAATATACAACAACAAGGATTTGTGGGAACAAACGATGTTTACACACACACTGAGGCATGAAAAGGAGACCCTGGCCAAAGAGTATGGACTGAAAGACATTAGAAAAGTTTTGTAAGCAGGGCCACATTCATACAAACTCCTAAATTCCTAAAAGTGTGTGTGTGTGTGTGTGTGTGTGTGTGTGTGTGTGTGTGTTTGGAGGAGACAATGGTGTCTAGTGGTCATACTTGCTGCCCAGAAGTTAGAACAAGACCCCTATTTACCAGCAGTGTGACACTTGGGCTGTGATTCATCATCTCTCAGTTTTATTTGTCTTCACCTGTGAAAGGTGGATAATAACGATGGGTGTCAAAGAGACACAGCAGCCAGCTGGAAGAGCTCCCGGGGCAAGAACTTGAGTGACAAAATAAATGACCTAGTACTGGATTATAGCCTCAAAGTATAAAATGACTATCCACAAGGCTATACTGCTGTAAATAAGTGATTGAAAAATAAATACATTGAGGAGAAGATATAAATCTACTGTGAAGAATTTCAGATAATTAATGTAAATACTCCTCCCTCGGGGAGGGGAGCAGAACTCCCCACTCCTGAAGTGTGGGCTGTGCGCAGGGACGTCTTCCCGACAGCCGCAATGTTGGGCAGTGGGGCAGAGAACTTTCTGTTAGTAACCTGGCAGATCCGACCTCAGTCAAGTGATCAAGGTCAGTACCATGAGTGACAAGTCACCTTGATAACACGTACATTTGCTAGGACTTGATGAAGGGCGCTTCACCTCTGAGGCCTTCCTCCTCCAAACCCATAACCCCAGTCTAACTGTGAGCAAAACACGAGACAAACCCAAGTCAAGGGGGCAGTCTACACACACCCGACCTGCACTCTGTAAAGCCGACAAGGTCATTAAAAACAAGGAAAGTTGGAGAACCTGTCACAGCCAAGAGGAGCCTGAGGAGACAGAATGCCTAAGTGTAATGCGATATCCTGGATGAGCCCCTGGAACAGAAAAAGGACATTCAGTGAAAACTAAGGAAATCCGAATAAAGCACGGATGGGCTTTATTTAGTGAACAGTATTGCATCAATATTGGTCCATTAGTTGCGACAAATACACTATATTAACGTGACATAAGATGTTAACAGTAGAGGAAACTGGGTGTGAGCCATGTGGGGAGTCTATGCACCATCTTTGCAACTTTTCTGTAAATCTATTCTGAAATAAAAATTTTATTTTACAAAGTAAATTAAAAAAAGAAAATCAGAAAGAAAGACAGAAAGAAAGACAAAGAAAGACAGAAAGAAAGAAAGAAAGACAGAAAGAAAGAAAAGACAGAAAGACAGAAAGAAAAGAAAGAAAGAAAGAAACAAAGAAACAAAGAAAGAAACAAAGAAAGAAAAATTTTTAAAGTGTCTACATTATGTTGTTGTAGTCAGTAAGAGAATTTCTACCAAGCATTTAATACACTGGCATATGGTAAGTGTTTAAGGTTAGTTATTGTTTATTATTGATCTTATTTCTATTTCTCTTAATAAAACAGCAATGCATACTCATTATAGAAAAATTTACGGACGAGCCAAAGAAAAACACCAGCCACAGAAGAACAAGGATCCCCCATACTCCTACCCTCCCTGAGACAACTGCCGGTCGGTCACACCTTGCCGTGGGTCCCCGCAGAGCTATCACTAAGTTTTTGCATAACGTGGATCACACCATACATACAATTTGGTAAGTGGCCATAACCCAATTAAGTAACATTTCTGTTGTTCCAACTCTTTGCTCTTACAAGTAGTCAAGAGCACAAGTAATTGAGTAAATATTAGGAAGAAAAAACCCTGAAAAACGGTAAAAACTGGACACCAGTACTTACATATGCACAAAAGGTGCTCAGTGGTTCATCTAAATGAACTTCATCTGAAAAGCTGATGACTAGCTTTTGTTTTCCAGGTCTGTTTTATTAAAATGTAATGAATCTTAAAGATGTATGTAAAGAGAAAAAGAAGCAAGGGAATACAGCAAAATGTTGACTGTGGTCATCTCTCGTTTCCTTTGCAGCCTGCTGGATGGGAAGGCGGATATTTCACTCTAAAGCAGCAGCAGCACCACGGACAATGAGTGACTGGGTCTAGTTCTTTTCAACCAATTGCAATCTTGCTTAAATTGCTGGGTTCACTGATTTTCTTTCAAGTAAATCTATTTGCTACTCAGCGTTCTAAATGCTTCCCCAGTATTTAATCACCCGATGATGTAAATGGGTATTATTTTGCTCATTTTACAGATGAGGAAACTGAGGCCCAGAGAGGCTGAGTTGCCCAGGGCAATACCCAAGCCACATGGACCCCAGAGGCCAAGCTCTCAACCACTGCACCCGTGACGCTTCCCCCCACCAAATACCTCTGGGCCAAATTGCATGGAGTCAACAGGCTGCCCTGTGCTGGCAAGGAGGTGACAACTGCATTAAGCTTCACGATTCTGGGGCCTGGCTTCTAGAAGCCATCAGACCCCAGAAGCCTGCAGAGGCCACTTCCTAGCTGTGTGACCTTGGGAAAGTCCCTTCACTTCCCCAAGCCTCAGTTTCCTTATGTGTAAAATGGGCACCTGCGTCCTTCCCTACTCCTTGGGGCTGTTGTGAGCTCAGCTGTGTGAAGATGCTTCGGAAACTGTGACGTGTGCGTGTAGGCAGGAAATCACAGGTGTTGTGCGTACACAGGTACAGAAATGGGCCTGCAGGCCGTCGTGAGAGAGCTGTGTTCAAGGGAGTCTGCTTTCTGAGAAGTGGGACTGGGGTGGAAGGGGGCTTGGTGTTAATCCTGGAGGGCTTTAATGTCCGACAAGGAGTTGGATGAGTCTGGACGGCGGGGTGGGAGGGTGGGCTGAGGTGGGGAGTCCACGGCAGGGATCCAGGACCACGGCAGGACTGTCTTCAGCCTCTCCGCTGGGCCCCGGGCTTCCAGGTGCGTCTCAGACAGAGCTCCCCAGGACAGGACCTAGGAGTGGGCCATGGCTCCAGGGGTGTGTAGGGACTTGCTGGCAAACTTTGGTCAATGTCCATGACAGAGAAGGATGATAGAGGAGGCAAGCACTATTACTCGGACCAGATGCCCCAGGAAATTAGGGCGTCTGTCATTTGGCAGCCCCTCCCAGTTCACAGCAGCCACCAGGCTGGGAGGGAGGGAGGGAGACTCTTCTCTCCCCTGCGCTCAATCTGCTCTAACGCCCCCAGTGACCTCCGCACCCCCCACCCCCCTGCCACAATCATGTACATTCTCCTCCTTGACACTCTCGGCTTAGGCAGAGAGGGGACTTCCTGGAACGATGAAGCAACTCACCAACTTGAAGGGAAGGCTGAAAATCCAGGCTCAGAAATGGTGGGGGCCAGAGCAGCTCTGGGCAGCTGAACGGGGGGTACAGGTGAACAGCTCCTTCGGGGCGTGAAGACTGAAAAATGTAGAGTAAGAATGTCACCTGCCATGTAGGGTGTGTTGGATCTTAAATGAACTGTACGGGTTAGGAAGTTGAGGCCCAAAGAGGATGATTCAACTCCTGTGCCTCCATTTTTTCTGTCGTTATGCTTGGGTTAGAATCCTAGGAGGGGAGCATCTAATGTAGTCTTGGCTGGGGGTGGGCAGAGCTCCTTCACTGACAGTCCCACCAAACTCTACCCAATATGAACGATTCTTTCCCCTAAAACGAAACTGGGGTTCTGAGCCTGAAAAAGGGGAGTGGACTCGGGGCGGGGGTGGTGATGCAAAATCACAAATATTTACATCATATTCCTGCCCAGGGACATCCTAAACTCCTGCCTTTTCTACTCCACTTCTCCTAAATATCCTTCTAATAATTCCCCTGCTTTCATAGCTGGCCTCCTTGCTACCAGTCCTCCCGAAAGTCTTCCCATCCTGCCAGGAATCATCTTCTAAAACACAAATCTGATCAGTCCAGCCTTGTCCCCTGCTATAAACACTTCATGGCTTCCCATTGCCCTTAAAAGTTTTTTGTTGTTGTTTTTGTTTCTATTTTTCTTGGGGGGGGGTTGTTTTGTTTTTGACTCAGTTCAATTTTTCTTACCCTCATCATATGCAGGGTGTGTAGACAAAAGCTTTTTATCAGCTGACTATACTGAAAAGATAACCACAGTAGTAATTCCTGCGATCCAAGATGGGCGAAACAGAAGCCGAGCTTCCTTTCAGTAGGAAAAGTTTCAGGCTTATAAAAAGGGCAACAGCACGCATTTTTACTTATTTATTTATTTACTTTAACATCACAATACGCATTTTTTAAAATTATATTTACTTGCAAGCATTTGGATTGTCAACAAATTAGCTGCAACTTTTTTTTTTTTTGCAATTACAGCATGGTATTCAGGTAACAGAACAACAATTATTTCATATAAGCTGCATCAGAGACAACTGGAGAGGACAAAACTACCATCCCCATAAAAACGAATTTGTGTTGTACACCAACAAGAACCTACTTTATATTTCCATGCCAACTTACAAGCCCCACACTGTATCCCACGAGGTTCGCAGCCACTGAAGACATCACCGGGACAGGGCTAGCTAAAGACACACTCAGCAGTGTAACTGTACAAAAAAAGAACATTATACAGTTTAAAAAACAATCTTACACAGCCTTACATTTCAATTTTTCTTTAAAAGGAGTGAACTGTGGGGGGAGGGGTATAGCTCAGTGGTAGAGTGCATGCTTAGCATGCAGGAGGTCCTGGGTTCAATCCCCAGTACCTCTATTAAAATAAATACATAAACCTCATTACCTTTCCCTAAAAACAAAACAAAACCTTAAAAAAAAAAAGGAGTGAACTGTGTCGGGGGGGGGGGCAGGGCTTAAATGTTTTATAGCCAAGAAAAGAACTTCCATGGAACCATCTTATTCATCATCTTCTCCATCTTTCTCCTCCTCCCCCTTTTCATCCTCCTCATCTTCCTTCTTTTTCTCACTTTTTTCAGCCTTGATGACTCTCTTTTTTGCTACATCAGCTTTCCTTTAGCTCAGCAGACAGCAATACCTTTTACATATTTTCCTTTCTGCCTGCTGCTCATCAGGCTGCTCGTCATCTGCTGCAGTGTTAGCCCACATCGCTCCCAGTCTCTTTGCAACATCATTGATGGATAGGCTCAGATCTTCTTCTCCTTTGATTTCTGGGTGATACTCAGAACAAAATAAGAAAAAGATACAATGGGATCCTTGAACTTCTTATTTGCTCGCCCTTTAGGAGAGATACAGGGTTTCATGTCTCTTTCTCGATGGGTCTTGTCTGCCTTTGCCATGTCTTCAAATTTTCCTCCCTCCTTATCAGACATGGTCTTCCATCTCTCCGAGCATGTCTGGAGAAAACTCTTAAGATGCTGACTGAAGCATCTGGGTGCTTCTTCTCATGCTCCTCCCGACAAGTTTGCACAAAGAATGCATATGATGACAGTCTGCCTCTCAGCTTCTTAGGATCTCCTTTGCCCTTGTTTAATTATTTTTCTTTAGGGAGCCTGAGTTGCCCAGTGCCCGTCAGGCCCTCACTCGCCCTGGTGCTGTCTCTATGGAGCTCAATGTCCTGCAATGGCTGCCTAGATAAAGTTAGTAACGGGATTTACGAGGCCCTTCCACAAAGCTTCATCTTCCTCTGTTGCATCCCCGCTGCTTCTCAGACGTGCCCTCTGTGCCTTCATCCATGTTCTTCCCGTCTCGTGAGATTCCCTTTTCACTTCCTCTGCCTCTCAGGATCCCATACATGTTCATCTTTCAAAGACAGACTCAGATGGAACCTTATGGAACAAGAAAGGATGAGTTGGTGACTCCCTCATTTATACTCTCATCACCCTCAATATGGAAATAGATTATAGCCCTGAGCCTGTTTTATGACTGTATTTGTGTACAAGTCTGTCTCTCCTGCTAGATGGGAGGTTAGGTCACACACCTAGAACAAGTAACCAACCTGCGGAAATGAATTTGGAGAGAGACGTGATAAACTAGACTGTGTTTTTAATAGTCTAGGTAGTTGCTAAAGACTGCCGCTCCTCCCCCCATAAAGGCTGGGAACCACCTACTTAATCCCTTTGCTCTTTGGGGAAATAGGGCTTGGAGAGATTTGACTTAAAGAAGAGGAAGGTCTTCTTGTTCCTGAGTTCTTGTAGACCAAAAGAGTGAGGTGACTCAGAATCTGTGGGTTTGGCTTCTGGAGGCTTTTAAAAAGAAGAGAGACTTTGTCAGGACCAAGCTAGAAGTCCTCCTAGAGATGGACAAATGGCTGAGCTGACACCTGAATGGGGCTGCATCTTGAGGAGGCCTACAAGGAGCAGAGGAACTAGCCGGAGGTCTCCAGTGTCTCCAACCGTGTTCCCATGGGGTCAAGGATGTTTGGGGGAGGGGAGACGGATGAGGGAGCCCTCCCTAATTAAGCCTCTACCCTTGAGCGAATGTGAGGCTAATAAGGCAGCCCCATTCCAGGGCACCTCCACTCCAAGCCAGCCGGTCTGCCTGTTTATTGCCCGTATGGAGATCATTAATGCCTCCTGACACTGGGGTCACTCCTGGGGTCAATCCCTGAGCCCGTTCTGCAAAACAAGGGGAAATGAACTTCCCAGCACATGTGGCTCAGGCTTGGCGGGGAGGGGGACTCTCGTCACCCCACACCTCAGCTCTGGGAGAGATCAGCACCCCAGGCTCTTGGACCCCCCAACACAATCCACCTTGCCCAAGCTGGACTCTGAGAGAGGTGGTCCTGGGGAAGGGCGAAGGGGAGGCCCCGGTCGGGGCCAGGACAACCCCCACTGAGGCTGTCCCAAAAGACAGACGGACACTAATCCCCTGGCGACGGGCAGGGGTGGTGTCTGGGAGCCGCAGCTGCAGCTCGACAGGGGCCAGGCTCCAGCCGCAGGTGGCGGGAAGGCGCAGGCCCGCGGCCACGTGGGCGCGAACTGCAGGCTCCGTCCCACCCTCCACCGCTTCCCCTGCGGTGATTGGGCCCCTTACCCGTCCTGAATCCAAGATGGAGGAGGGGGGCGGGGTTCCGGGCCAAGGAAAGCTGTGATTGGTGAAGCACAGGTCCTTTGAACCGAAAGACAGCCTCAGTAGCCACTCACGGAGCTCCTGGTGGTGGTGGTGGTGGTGGGCGCTTGGCTGCCTTACCTCACACTTGAGCAACCAAGGCTTCACCAATCTGTGTCTCGCGTTCTGGGAACGGCCAAGGTGGGTTCAAGGAACCCCCAGATGGTCCTCCAGGCAGGCCATTACCCGTCTGGGGCCTCTTCCTCGGTAATGACCAGAACTGGAATCAGCCCCTACCGGCCCAGGAAGAAGTTGAGAAAACCCCCAACTAGCTTGGAGGAAATCA
Organism: Camelus bactrianus; assembly: GCF_048773025.1. Classification (NCBI taxonomy): domain Eukaryota; kingdom Metazoa; phylum Chordata; class Mammalia; order Artiodactyla; family Camelidae; genus Camelus; species Camelus bactrianus. Next base: position 13,880,846 of record NC_133554.1, read on the forward strand.
ATAGGATTATGAGGTTAATGCCAGAGCAGGCTGAGTGACAGTTACCAAATAAATGATCCCAGGAGGACATGGCTGAGGTTAAATGAGGCCCAATAAATAAAGGAACGTGTTCAAAGAGAAACTTCAGAAAATGCAAGGATGTGGGGGTCGGGCCTCAGGCCTCTTTCCTGCCCTCCCCTTCTAGGGCCTGTTGAATTCTGGAGGAGCCACAGACTGGGGCACTACCTCCCAGGAATGCACAGGCCAGGGTCTGTGCCCTGCTCAGTGCCAGTGTTGCCATCACTCCTGAGCTCAAGGCTCCTTGGACAGCACCATCAACCCAGCTTCGGGGGCTGAATAAGGGAACGGAAACTCTTACTATGGAGGTCTGACCAGTTAACAGCCCTAACGTGCCTCTCATTCCTTACAGACAGAGAAAGGACCAACTGCAGCAAGAGGGGTGGAAGCTAGATGTTAGGAAGCACTTACCAAATATTACATAGACAGAAGGAGCTTATGAATCTTGGAGGCAAGGAACAAGGCCTCCAATCCAAACAGAGGATTTTATTCTAGATGAAAGCACATTTATCTTGTATCCCCATTTGTGCCTGAGTTAGTAAAGCCTATTTTGGTCAACACAGTGGTACCAGCTAGGAAGGGCCATCGGCACCATCTTTGCACATGAAAAGCTTGTCTGTGGATACAGTACCCTCCATCCCACCGCCAGTGTATCTTGGTGGACGAGCAGCCCTATCCCACAGGTCCTGCCAGTGGCCAGCCTGGTGGGGATCAGCAGAACGCAGAGCATGATGTTCTTGGGACAATGCCATGAAGGATTTATTATGTCTCTTTGGGGGGGGGGGTAAAGAGAGAGATGATTACATTTTGCTCTCTTGGTGTGTATTTTAATTTTTTAGAAAATGAACAATAAGAATAGTTAAGATCTTGAGCTCTGGAGTCTTTTTTTGGAGGGGGTGGGGAGGTAATTAGATTAATTTATTTACTTATGTTAACAGAGGTACTGGGGATTGAACCCAGGACCACGTGCATGCTAAGCACGCACTCTGCCACCAAGCTATACCCTCCCCTCTGAGCTCTGAAGTCTTGTGGGTCCAATGACCTCTCTCCTTACTGTTAGACCTTGGGCAAGTCCTATTTACAATAATAACAGTGTTGCTATATGTCAGGCAGTATTTTGCACTCTTATAACAACTGTAAAGGGAATGTACTGTTATCCTGTTTAACAAATGAAACCAGCTTAGGTTAAGTGACTGTAGAGCAGTATATTTTAAAGCATGGGCACCAAAGATCCAGACTAATTGGGTTCAAACCCTGACTTCATTTCCTGGTTGTATGACCTTGGGCAAATCAACCCATTTCTTCGTCTGTGAAATGGGGATTATGACAGTTCCCACCTGATAGGGTGGTAAGGTTGAAATGAGAGAATGCACGTGAGGCTCTTAGAATCCTTCCAGGCACACTGTGGGTCCTCAATAAATGTAAGCTGTTGTGTAAGCCCTTAGAGCACTTTTATCTGTGTGATATCACTTCATCCTTTCTGCTACCCTCTGAGGTGGCTGTTATTATTAAAGTCACTTTACAGATGAGGAAACAGAGGCTTAAAGCAGGTCATGCTCTAGGTCCCTCTGTAAACAGCCTGTTGAGGACTTGCATTCAGATGTTTTTAACTTCAAATTCCAAGGGCTTTCTGACAGTCCCCATACTCTCTCATTCTTGATTTCTAATTTGTTTCAGCTCCTTGCTCAGAAAAAATCCTTGAGGACTCAAAATAAAAGCCAGTTTGGGACAATCAATGCTTAGAAAAATGGAAGGAAGAAAGAGGAGGAAAGAAAGGGATGGAGGGGTGGGGAAATTAAATAATTTTTCTGACTTAGGAATTTTTTTAACCTACCACAACCCAAGCAGATATGCCCTCCTCAGACTGTAAAATAAATGTGCGTTTCAGAGAAGTCTTCCTGGGAGAAATGGAAGGGAGTGGCAGTGCCGGAGCACATAGTGTAATGGGGAAGAAAGTCTGATCTTCTGCAAAGAGTCCACCTACTACTGATAAAGACTCTGGCGCGGAAGTTCTGGATTGCTACCCCTGACTATTCAAAACCCAGGTCTGATTATTCATTCCTTGTCTCTGTAGTTCCTCAAGTTACAGTTATAGGAGGGATCAACCTGTGCTATTCGTGAATCACGGCCTCTGCCCTTGGCCCTGAGGGGGCTCAGCCTACTTCACCCAGGTCCAGGATCAGGACAGCCCAGTCCTCAGTTCTGTCTAACTGGAAGCTTCCTTCTTCTCTTTGTGGGAGAAGGCCAGGGAGGCCAGGGTGAGAGGCCAGGTGAGCAGACCTGCGCCTGTGGTAAAAGGGAAGCACCTATGGCAGCAGCTGCCCCCTGCTACCCGCCCTTCTTGTCCAGTCCTCTGATTTACAGAATCAGCTCAAGCTTTCGTCCCCACCCCAACTGTCCTGAGTCTGACAATCCCAATGGGATGTGGGCCAGGGAATCTGGAACCAAGTTTTGGGGCTACTGGGTAATAATAAGGCCACAGGGGAACAGGTAAATTCCCTGCTGCCTCACCCATCCTTTTTCTTTTGGGGACTTAATAAGGATCCCAGGCCTTAGATCATGGCACGCATAGCACACAGAGACTAACATGGCTAGGGAGGGAGTGTGGAGGGGTTTTGTTTCCTGGATTTGAATGAGAAGGTATGTGCACACGCACAAGAACACCTACAGACACTAAGATATGTATCTTTCCTTATGGAATACCCAAGGACTCTCTCAGCACTGAGTTGGGACCTTCACATATGTCTCAGGAGTATACTTGACTGTAAGTAACAGAGACTCAAACTAACAATGATGTAAAGAAATTGGGTTTATGTTTTCTCACATTACAAGAGCAGGTTTACTTGCTCAGTGATGCCATCAGGAACCCAGGCTCTTTCTTTCTGTTCTGATATCATTTGCATATTGGCCTTCATCCTTCTTGCCTCAAGGTCTCTAGAGTGAGAACTCCAAGGATCTCATCCACAGGGGAAAAGAAGACTCTGTCTTCTTCTTTATCAAGAAAGCAAAATATTCTCCAAATCCTCTCTCCCCTCTCGTCTTTAGCTTAGGTCTCATTGGTCAACATTGGATCACATGACCATTCCGAGTACAAGGGAGGCCAGCAGCGCAGGGGCAGGGTTTCCGCAGTTGGCACAGAGCAGTGGTTCTCAACCTTGGCTCCATTCTCAGAGATTCTGACTCAGTTGATCTGGGGTGGGGCTTGACATTGGTATTTATTAAATGTTCCAAAACCCGAGGATTAAAAAAAATTATAATTGCTTTTCACTACAGTATGATGTCAACTCAAGTAATCATCTTCAACCAAACCCACCCCTGGCTCTGGACAAGCCACCTTACGCTACTGACTAGGGTTCCCCAGTTTATCCTGTAGCCCCTGCTCCCTTTCGGGTTGATTACATTGGTGATTAATTAGTAAGTTTGTAGGTCATTTGTTAGTGAATGTGCAGTTAGTAACTGGTTAGCTAATTAGTTAGCTAACTGATAGAATGGTAAGTCGGCCTTTCCTCTTGTTTAGGTGTCTGGCACATAGTAAGTACCTGATAATTTTGTTTTTGGATGAATGAATCCATAAATGGAGTTAATACAGCATCAAATGAGATAGAAGCTATGAAATCAGCTTGTAAATAATAAGACACTGTACAGATACAAGAATAAACATTTACATGAGAAACTACTTTAAAAATTAAGACCAGGATAAAGTCCCACCCGACTCCTCTCCTTCACCAAGGAAATATTATTTCCACATTTCTGAAATGGAGAACGACCAATTTTTGCCCTGTTGCTGGTAAGCCAGATTTTTCTCTCAATTATAGCAACTGTATCAACACTTAGTGATGGCGCATATTTTCTCCTTTTCCCTTGATCATACTTTGTCTTTCTACTTGTATTTTTATTAGACTATTTTGGTTATAAACCACCTCAAGCCTTTTCAGGAAAGAGGTGGGGTAAAATAAGATTTAAAAATACTTGGGAACTAGCCTTTATTATCTATCTACCACATGCTAGGCATTTACGTGCATTGACCTAGCCAAACTTCACAAATAGCTGGTAGGCTGGTGTGATTATCCCCATTTTATGTAGCTGTTAAGGGACTTGCTCAAGGTCACACAGCTGCTAAATGGTGAGCCAGGACTCAGAGCCAGCTTTCCAAACCAAGGCCAGTCTGACACCAAACCTGAGGCCTTTCCCCTAAAGCAACTCAAGTTGGTGTAATAGATGGTTGGTTAGTTCACTTAGTTGAAGAGCATTTTTGTACTTTGAACGTCTCAAATCAGTCTTGGGGGAAAAATTAGTCTCATTCTTTTCTCCACAGGCCATTTATCAGCAATTACTATACTCCATCAATTGTAAGCTATTCTAATATTTTATGTACCACTAAGAAGAAAAAAAAAAACACTGCTAATTAAACTATAACATACCATTGATTTTAACATGCATCCTAGTTTCAGAGATGCCAAAATGTGAAAAATGTGTATCTTAAAATCAATGAAATAATGTATTCCGTGCTGGTAATGAAGACTTTGTGTACATAATCTCCCTTTTTCTCTCACTCGATTGCTGGCTAGTTTACCCTTTCCTTTTCATCACCAAAACCTTGCCCGTCCCTTCAATGTCTCATTTCTCCACATCATCATCAACTAGTCGATGTTGATTTAGATTATCTCCCATGAGTCTCCAGAAAGCCTTATAGGCAGTTTCCACTCTAGGTTCTTTAAAGAGCTACATCAGATGGTCTCATTATGAACTTCCTCCAATGACCATCAGCAAACTCTTTCCAGAGTCTGGCCTAACGCTAGTCTTCTCCCATGGTACCTGGTGATTCACTGCCCTCCCTGTCCACCATTCCACAAAGTAGTTGATCGGTTAATCTGTACACTATTTACTGGCAAGGGGTTTCCCTACAGGCTGTTGGAGAGGGCATGGGAGGGGGCCTGGGTGCAGAAGCTGAGGCATGTCATCCAGTTCTCCCTAACACAGGAAACATGACTCCCCAGGCATCTCTTGAAACACCAGGGCCTTCCCTTTCTCCACTCCGGGAGGACGCAGGATTGGGGGAGGATTAAGCTTCTCCACATCTCTTACACCTTACTTTCCCTTCCTGGGTTGGGACTCCATGAGACAAGTCATGAAGGGAAGATGGGGTAGCAGTATCTGGTACTGCTGGAGGAGATGGGGGTTCTTGAGCAGTGGGCGTATTGTGGAGCAGGGTTACAGGCTCCTGACAGCAGCTGCTGGCTTTTCTGAGTTCGTGTTCTGCTTCCCCCTTTGTGTGCAAGGGGGTGGGAAAGGAATTGATGCTGGCTTTCCATTTCCTAGCATTACAAAAGGGACAGAGCCATCCAGGGAAGGATTTTCCCTGTCCCGTTCCCGTCAATCTGATTTTAAGGTCAGAATCTGGAAAGGAACAGAGGCTAATCAGCGAGGCTGGGACACCAGTGGAGGGAAGGATAAAGCCAATGCTGAGATCTGAGGAGCTAATCTGGGAATCCTATTGACAGAGGATTCTGGGGCCTTTGCAGACGGGTGGGTAGGCCTGTCCTTGTCCCAGTGTTCTGGGCATGTTACAGGCTGTGAGGCTTGGACATGGGCTGAGGTCCACATGGGTCTGTCTGCCTGTGCAGCTGCGGGGTCTTGTGGAGAGGTCCACACCGACATAGAGAAATAGAGGGAAGTGAGACAGAGAGAGTCTAAAGTCAGAGTCGGGCAGGGAAGTCTAGGCGGTTGAGGGGGACTCACTTTCTGAGGCACAGAGGCCGGCTGGCTCGGTGCGAAGCCGTCTGGGCTTCCTAGACTGGAGCAGGCATTGGGCTTCCTCTTCAGCCCTCCGGGATCTCGGGGAGCTGCTGGCAGAGTCCTGGCCCTCGGCCGCAGTTTCCCCAAGAGGCTCTGCCAAGCCCTGGCACCTTGGAGCCTGGGCCTGGGCCCGAATTCAGGCTGGCGCCGCACCTCCCCACCGCCGCCGCTGCCGCCGCCGCCGCCGCTCCAGGCCGGGCCGCCGGGCCTCCTCCCCGCCCGAGCGCAGGGCCTGCCCTCTCCCGTGACCCCCGCGGCCGCCTCCAGCGCCCGCTGCCCGCCGCGCCCCGGACCGGGGCGGGCCGGTGAGCAGCGGGGCCGGTCTCAGACAAGGCCGGGCCCGGCCGTCGCGACTGGGCCCGGAGCCCGACAGCAGGAGCGAGCGCGGGCCGGCGCGCGGAGGTGTGAGAATGTGTGGCGGGCATGGTCGGGAGCCGCCCTGCGGGGCGGCGGGGCGCGTGTGCGCCTGCGGCCGCCGAGCTGGCTCTCGAATAAACCGCGGGCACCGGCGGGGAGCGGGCTCGGACCGGGCAGTGTGCGGGCGGGCGGGCCCCGCGGCCTGCGTCTCGGCGGAGGACGGCCGTCTGGATGTGGCCCGGGCCCCGCCGGCGCCCCAGGGTGCGGGTCACGCCGCCGCTCCCGGCCGGCCGTCCGGCCGTCCTAGTTGTCGAGCCTCGGATGGGAGCCGCGCGGCCCGGCCAGGACGCTCGCCCTCGCTTCCCGCCCCTCTAATCTAAACCATTCGGGGCTCCCACCCCAGGCCGGCCGGCGGGGCCCGAGGGCCGCGCGGAGGGCACTGGGCCGCGCGCTGGGGGAGCGGGCAGCGGGCTCCGGGCTAGGGTTCCTGGGCCGCGCAGTCAGGGGACCCTCGCGCCCCCCTCCCCGGGGGGCGGCGGGCGCGGACTGATTGACAGCGGCGACGTCAGCGCGGGGAGGGGGGGCGGCCCCGGAGGGAGGGAGGGAGGAGGAGGGAGCTGAGGCCCCAAAGTGCGGCCTCGGAGATCAAGGGCCCGCTCCAGAACTGGGATGTGTCCGTCCCCGAGGGCGCGGCGGGCAGCGGGACCCTGACCCAGCGGCCCCGAGTCGGAGTCCCGGCTGTCCCGTGCTCCTCGGACCCGAGCCTGCAGCGGACCTCGGGCCGCAGGCGCCAACGCATGCGGCAGCGCAGTTAGGGTGAGTGTGGGTCCTGGAGGGAGTGAGGGTGAGCCGGACGTGCGGGACAGAGGTCATTCCGAAACCAGGGTTTGGCTGCAGGGTCGAGGAGGATGAGCTGGGAAGGGAGCGAGTAACGGGGCCAGGGTAAGAACCTCGGGGATGATCAAGGCGGGAAGAGGGCGGCGCGAAGTGTTTTTGATCGGGCTGCTGCAGCGGCCCGACTCCCAGCGGTCAGGGCAGGAGCCCTCCTCTCCTCCGAGTAACCGGACGAATTGGGTCGAAGGACCCAAGAGCATAGAACGACAGCGCCAGCGCCAAAGGAACAAAATTAGGCCGTGACAAGTGGAGCTGTGGCCTTGAAATTAGTGTTTGCAGAATAAGAAAGGCCAAGGAAGAGGGCCTGGGTACTTGGCGAATATCGATGTAGATATGTGTGTGATCAGAGCACTGGACTTCAGAGCCTTTGATGCAACAGGTTCGTCCAAATTAAAGCAAGGAGCATTGTATATAAGTAGTGATCTGTGGTCTAGAATTATCAAAATGTGAGCAGTTACCAAAGAAGCAGGGCTCAGCGGCATAAGTATTACAGCACTCGGACTTTAAAACAACAATAAAAGAATAGTCACTCTCAGAACCAAGTGAAAATCGTAATTACAAATTTGAAAGGACCATGGACAAAGTGACGGAACGATGTGACAAAAACCATTGTATTAAAATCAATATTAATAGAATAAGAAATAGTAATGTAAAAAATGATAAAACTGTAGAAAAATATGAACAATGGAAAATACTATTAAGGGAGATACTAACATTAATAGTATTGACAGAATACTATCATGTAATTTATTATTGATACTATAGTGAATTATTAAAATAAATATTAGCCAAAATCTCAAAAGCAATAGTGACATAAATAAAAACAGCGACAAGAATTGCTGGAATAATATGACAATTTATGACCAAGGTTTTAATAATCCCAACAACATTATAAATAATGATAGAGTAATAAGAAGTATTGTACCAATGTGATGAAACATAATCAGAGTATTAAGAGCTACAGCAATATTACAAATTATGACAAAGTAACAAGAAGTAATGATGTGATGAAAAATAACTAGCGAATTAAGATCTGTAACATTACAAATAATGACAAAGTAACAAGATATTGTAACGATGTGATGAAGAATACCTGGAGTATTACGAACAATCCTAACAAAACAAATAATAGTAAAATAACAAGAAGTATTATAAGGATGTGAAGAAAATTAATGTGGATATTAAGAACAATAATATTACAAGTTCTGGTAAATAAATTATTCAAACTGTGACAAAGTACAGAGACTGAGAAGACAGCCACGGAAACATTTTAGGGGTATAGAGTAAAAATAAAAGAAATAATAGATTAACATGACCTATCAGAAGACTGTGTTTAATAACTGCCTAGGTATTGGTAATAGTATTAGTAACGTGCCGGGAGACCCTAGAATGATGAAGCAGTGACAGGAAAGCAGCAGCAACGTATTTGATAATGATGAATTAACAGATCAATCAGTACTTTAACCATGCAGTATTAAAAATAAAAAGTACTTATGTAATAGAATACTCTTAATGTTACTGAACTGACCAGAATATCTCTGATAATGGAGATAATTAAAATATTTAAAATAGTATAAAATATTCACGATTACTCCAGTGCAAGAAAAATACCACCAGTAATCTAGAAATGAGAAGAACAACGCTATTCTTAGAAAACGAGGCAGCTGAAAGCGACGGACCCGGGCGCAAAGGGCTCGGAGCCGACCGGCTGTGCCCGAGGACCGCTCCAGGAGAAGGTCGAACGCGGGCCGCGGACCCCGGCGGGTGTGGGACCGGCCGTGCCGGCGTCCCAGCGCGCCTGGGCTCTGGGTCCGAGGGTACCGGATCGCGGGGATGGCCGTGCTGGGCAGTAAGAAAAGGAAATTAGCCGGGAGCTCCAGAGAAGGCGAGTTGTCGCGATGTCGGGATGTGGCTGCGTGGCCGAGAGAAAAGGAAGAGGCGAACCTCGAGTCGGGGAAGGAGAGCATCGCGCAACCCTCGACCCGCGTGAGAGCAGAGGTACTGGCATCAGTGCACACGGGCCGCGGGCGTGCTTTGCACCGGGCAGGACTGAAAGCGCGCGGAGCAAGTCGCACGGGGCCGCGACACCGCTCCCTGTGTGACAAGTGCCCCACAGAAGACCTAATGGCCAAGACAGCATTGCGCCAGGCGGCCCCTCCTGGACCCGCGGACTGCTGCACCTAGGACCAGCGGATCTAACCGCAGATATAGTCGGAACCAGCGCCTTGGCCCGGAACGTACAACAAACTTCATCCCGGAGAGTCCCCTTGCCTGGAGGCTTCTGGGTTTCCGGGGCTCGGCCTGGGAACTCTCATGTGGCCCAAGGCGGGTGCTGCGTTGGCCATGCCCGGTGAGCCTTACTGCTTGGTGCCTGTGGCTGGAGGACTGACTGGGCTGTCAGCCTTATCTTTATGGGCTTTTCCCAGCCCCAACTGGCCCCGGCCCCTTTTTATCTCCTCGGTTGCACTTGGCTTGTTTACTTTGTGAGGCCCTGGGAGCCGACGTCTAGTCCAGAATGGGGAGTCGGTGGATGTGGGGCCTGGGCCTTGGAATGCCCAGGGAGATCCAGGGGAGGACAGAAAGAAGGTAGGAGGAGAAAGGGGGAACATTCAGCCACAAGAGAGGCAGTCAGACATTTGGAAAGCCTCACCAGAGCTTGCCCAGATCCAGATGAAAGGAGAGGAGCAAGGAGGTGGAAGAGAGAAGCAGAGATGATGCACGGTTGCATCCACAATGGAGGCAGGACAGGCAGGTCCTTGCAGCCTGGGCATTATCCTCATATCCCAGGACTAGCTGCCAGAAGGGAGCAGGCATATGAGCAGGCGCCTGAATAGTCCTAGACACCTGGGGAAGGGTTATTGTGCCCTGGGGCAGGGCTAGGCTATGCCTGTGAACTGAACCCACCCAACTGGCCTGCTCCCTAGCTGGGAAGAGTCTGGGTCCTTCCTTTGCCCCAAAGCAGAGTCGTTTGGAGCTAAACTTTGAGCCAGCGTGCGTGTGACAGCAAGGCTGGGGAGGCTTCTGGCTGAGTTCAGGGCCTGAATCAGAGCGGCCCTAGGAGAGCATGGCTGTTTGGGTGACTAGCAGTCTGTGAGAGGGTGCTGTGTCTTGAGTGTGAGGATGTGTGTGCCTGTGTGAGTGACAAACAGGTGTCTGTGGGAATGGATGTATACAGGAGGGAAACTCTGGTTCAGGAAGCCTCTACCTGACTGCTGTCTGAAGTTCTGGGTGAGGGTAGCCAAGTGAACAGGGCTTGAACGGCTGCTCAGCCATAGGCCCTCCCTGCAGGTGTGATGCCCTGGGAGCCTGGACCCTGCCCTCCTGGCTTGGCTTTCTTCCCCTGCCTGCGCAAGAATCGTCCTGGTTGCTCTGGGCCGAGAGTGAGCCAGGACCGCAATTATTAGGGATCAGATGAAAAAGACCCAGACTTCAGGCTCCACCGGAGTCCAGCAGGAGGGAGGGACTAGGGGTGCAGCTGGGGCAATGCCATTGCAGAGAGGGCGGTCCTTCCCCCAGATCTACTCATCACACAGCCCCACACCCAGGGGCAGGCGGACCTTGAACCGCACACAAACCCTCCCCAGGTCCAGAACCCAGAGGGAGGAGGCGAGGGTCCTGCCCTCGTGTATTCTCCCTCCTCCAGCTCAGGAGGGGGCGGGGTCCACGTGGGCCAGGTCGGCCTCCCAGCCGGGCCGGAAGACTCCCGGCTTGGCTCCAGAGGGCTGCGAGGTCTCAGGCGAGTGTGGACCTGGGCATGTGACTCGTGTGTGCTGTGTCCGCAGGAGATGCTGCAGGATAAGGCCCTGTCGGAGAGCGAGGAGGCCTTTCGGGCCCCGGGCTCCGCGCTCGGCGAGGCCAGCGCCGCCAACACCGCCAACGCCCCTGAGCCCGCGCTGGCTGCGCCGGGCCTCAGCGGAGCCGCGCTCGGCAGCCCCCCGGGCCCCGGCGCCGACGTCGCCGCCGCCGCCGCTGCCGCCGCCGCCGCCGCCGAGCAGGTAGGGCCGCGCCGGCCGTCGGCCGGAGGTCTGTCTGCAGGGCCGCCTTGTCTGTCAACCCGCCACACTGCGGCAGGACTGTCTGCCTGTTCGCGCTCCCCTGGGCAGGGCCCGCTCTCGGCCCTTCGTCCTTCCTCCACCTTGAGCCCTCGAGGCTGCTCAGGGACAGGCCGGAGAGGGGACCCCCGCGGCGGAGCGAGCCGGGGAGAAGGTTCCAGCTCCGACGACCCTGATCGGGCGGGGTCGAAAGCCGAGGACCAGGCGGGGAGAGTGGCCCCTGACCAGGTGCGTGCGGGAGCCGCCGCCGAGATCCGAGGCCGCAGGGATGTCACCGAGAGGGTCATGGTGACGACCTGAGGATCGAACGGAATCCGGCTGTGCACGCTCTCTGCCTGTGCGGGTCTGCGGGTGCACGCGGCTGGCCGAGGGGGTGTGTGCCCTCCTGTGTCGGTGCATGCCCGCAAACCTGTTGCTGTGTCGGGCCACTTGGGGTGTTTATATGTTTGTGTAGGAGTGTGTCATCTACCCCAGCACGGTCAGTTTATGTGTTTTCTGCGGAACCACCTATAGGTGCAGTTTCGAAGGAGGGGGTTTTAGCCACTTACTAAAATTTTTAAGTTTTAAAATTCATCAATGGTACAGAATAATTTTGTGAAACGAAATCTCGAGGCGTGGGCTCCTGGGGCTGGCAGTGTTCTGCATGGTTCCTTGGGTCTCTGTTCCCCTTTCTGAGGGCTCCACACGGAGCCGTGGGCCAGGCCGACACAAGTCCCCTCCCTCCCGTCCCTAGACCATCGAGAACATCAAGGTGGGCCTGCACGAGAAGGAGCTCTGGAAGAAGTTCCACGAGGCGGGCACCGAGATGATCATCACCAAGGCGGGCAGGTCAGCGCTGGGAGTTTTACTTCGGGGGGATGACGGATGGGAGCAGTGGGAATCCTCAGGGGCTCCCTTAGCAGTCTTTTCCGCCTTCAGCCCGGGGAGCGACGGCAGTCCCCTCTGCCATTCTGGCCTTAGCTCCACATCCCGCCATAGCTTCCGAACCGGCTTCGGAAGCCCACAGAGGGCTACACCGCGAGGGGTGGGGAGGGGCAGTATTATGCAAATGAAATGCAAATTAAGGTCGTGCCGCTGGAGGTCCCTGTTCCAGCACTTTTGGCCCCTGGGGGACGAGGTGGGGGCTGCTTTGTCCTCCTCTTTTTGGGGGACCTGCCGGGTTTCTCAGGAATGCATTGAACAGGGACCCGGAGATGTCCCTTAACAGATAGAGGAAGGGGGCAGGATCATGTTTTCCTATTTCCATAACTTTTTCGGGGGCAGTGCGAACCCCAAGTCTCTCATCCCATGGATGCCCCAGTGCTGTCGCCAGCTCCCTCCTCAGCCAAGGGGAAGGCACCGTTGGGCCCTGTGTATGTGTTGTTTGGGGAGCAACTCTCGGGTGGCTGCCAGAGAGGAATGATTTATAAAGTGGAAACATTTTTAAAATGCGCTGGTGTCTGTGGGAGAGACGGGGAGGAGAGGGAGAGAGGAGGAAGAAGCAGACGCGAGCAGACAGAGAGATTCACAGGAATGGCTAGGAGAGCGGCTATCAGGTGAAGGAGATATCTGCAGACAGAGAAGCTGGAGAGTTCAGGTTCAGGGACCTCCCTCCCCGCTACACTGCCTCCTCCACAAACTCACACTTGATTTTGGTCCCCGGGGTACAATTTAGTTGTTAAAATGTTCCTTTGTCTGGTCGTGGCCCCATAATTGGGTTTTCCAAGGAATAGGATGGTGGTGAAGCATCAAGGGCCGGGAATGGGCAGTCAGACGTGGTGGCCAAGGGCTTCCAGTCGCTCACCTACTGCTATCTGTGCAGCCTCAGGACAGGCACTTTACGGTCTCTGCGCTCTCCTCATCTCCATCTGTAAAATAATAGATCTTCCTTCATACAAACGTAGGTAAAGCCCTCAGCATGGCTCCTGGCATATTTAAGCACACAATAGCTGCCAGTGGATACTCTTCATAATTAGAGAAGTGTCTGGCATTTGCTCAGCGTTTTTCTTCTACTTTTTTAGAGAACTCTGCTGAACTGGAATGATGGGTCAAAGGAAATAAGAAGCTGGTGGTTTGCTGTAGGCAGAATAGGGGTCCTGGGTCCTTCCTGGCTGCTCACTAGCAGGCTTTGCAAAGTTTCCTTTGTTTTGTTGGGGGTGGGGGGTCTGGGCACTTGGCAGCCCTCTTGCCTAAGTCAGGGAGGTGGCACGGCCACCCAGAGCCTCTATCAGTGGAAGGAGCAGGGAGATGTCAAGGCCTGAGTTTGCTGCATTTGGGGGCTGGGAAAGGAGGATGCATCCAGGGGACCTGGTGGGGAGGGGTGCCACCTGGAGCAGTCATTGAGGACAATGGGACCCAGGTGTCACAAGTCCTGCCTCTTCCTAGTTGAGTTCACTCAGGCAAGTCCCCCAGCTCCCTGTGGCTCAGCAGTGTCAGGTAAAACGGCGATGGTGACCGTAGACCTACCTGCCATCCTTTCTTTTTCAGTTACTGTGAGACTCAAACCAGGGATCTTGTGAGCAGTGCTTGGTAAATTGTTGAGTGGATTACAGCTGCGATGGGGGGGACTTTATTTCTTGTGATTGCTGGCATGTAGGGAAGAGAAGAAGAGAAAGATCCAGAACTTCCATTTTTAGGCAGCAGAAATAACCTTGTCTCTTGAAAATAAATGGCCAGCATATTCTTTGGGCATGCCTGGCCTCTGCCATTTTAAACAAAAGGCATTTGTGATTCTCCTCAGTGGGGTTTCCTGCACCTGCGTGGGTCCTCCCCCTCTCCCCTCAACACACGCGCGCACACACACACACACACACACACATTTCCAGAGGTACTGGCTTCAGGCAGATTTTGTGCCTGATCCTGGTGGAAGCTTAGCGATGAGCCTCAGGGAATGATGATAATAATTTTTAAATGGCTGTGATGATGTTGGCCAATTATGGATTCATCACAGTCTTTGATTTCTCTGGCAGAAAGTTATCCGTGCACCAGGTCTAGTCCTTAGGAAAGTCACTAGCCTCATCCCCTCCCCCCACGGTTCTCACAGACCCTTTTCCCTCCTGCATAGCTGCCCCCTGACTTCAGAGACCACTTTCACCGCTCTGATCCCTGTGCCCCCCTCCTCCCTGCTGCCTCCCTCCTGCGGCAGCCTTGGAAGGCAGCTTGCTTTGCTCCGGCTCGGGCTCGGGGCTCGGGCTCCTGGCTCTTCCACAGGCTGCCCAGCACCTCTCCCTGTTCTCTTCTTTGAGTCTCTATCATCACCTTTCCTAGGACACTTCTATTTCTCAGCAGATGGCCTGGACCCTTCTCCTGAACCTTGAATCATTGATGTCTAGACTGCTTGGTCTGGAGGGGAACCAAGAGAACATAAACCTGACCCCTGAGAAGGGAGGGCTTTTGGCTGTTGCAGATAGAAGTGGAGTCAGGCAGTCGCCAGGTCCACACAAGCCAAGCAGTGATGCCCCACCCCCGGAACAAAACCCCAACTTTGAGAAATTCCCTTGATTGCCTGTTCAAGGTGGAGTTGTTTCTGTCCTAGAGACGCTGGCTGATTAGAGGTATGACTGCTCTCTGGTTGGGGATGAAGGGGGCCCAAAGAAAAGTAGCCCAAATGTTCTCCAGCCAGTGTGAGTCCTTAGTCACAAGCCCCTTCCTTAAGCCCTTGAAGATCTGAGGGTCAAATGAAAACAGAGTCCCCTTCATCAGATAGTAACTGAATTCTCAAACAACTTGAGCTGGGGAATCAAATGCCAACCACAGTCCAAGACATCAATTTCTGAACACTCAGGATCCCCTGATGTCAGGTGTAAAATGGGGCCAGAGCCCTCCGTTGCCAGGCTCTGTCGCTCTCAGGCCCCTGCACCCAGAGAGTTTATGCCCCTAAGTGCAGAGAGCAGACCCCACCCCCCCCCGCCTCCTCACATCCTTGCCAAGCTTGATACATGTGAGAAACTGCATTTTCTCCCAAACACAGATAAAAGCGAGCTCCACAAAATTTAAATATAAACCTCCCCAATATGAAAATTTCCTAACCGTCTGACTGCTCTGCTCCTAGGTCATGGTTTTGCCACCAGATAAATCTCCACTATCAGCCTTCATAGGCTGTTGAGTTCAATGTTGCTTGTGTTAGTGACAGTGAATTTGCGTTTGAAAAATGAACTACTGATGAGAACTCCTGTTGAACCTGTATTGTTTGTTATTCTGAGGCAAGGATTTGGCCCAGCTTAATCCGGGGCTTCAAAGCCAATTGCCCTCGCTCTGTATACAGAGCGTCAGAGCCCAGTGGCGTGGGTGATAAGAGAAGTAAGGGTTGAAGACACTGGGAAAGTGGATTGGGGAGAGAGCGCTTTGATCTCCTTCTAAAGTATTTTCTGAAAGCAAAAGTCTATCAGAAGGAAGTGTCTTCAAAAAAATCTGAGAGAAGCAACTGGCCCTTCAAAACAGCATCCATTCCACACACCCTCTCTCCGGCCCCCCACCTCAGGGAAAATACTTCTTAAAAATGCTTTGAGTGAAGTAGAAAACGCTGTGTGTGTGCGTGTGTGTGTGTGTGTGTGTGTATGTGTGTGTGTGCAAAGTGGACATAAATTACATAGCTTTGTCATTGCTCTCAGAAATCATTTGCAACAAAAGCTTTGGTCTCCTTATAGACGGCACTCCTACCTCCGGCCCCCAAACTCAGCCTTAGTTGTTGGGCCTTGGCCTCTTCCCAACATACCCCGAATTCTTCCTTAAGACCCCCAGACACTAGGGATAGAAAACGGGTGGGGTTTTCTGTGGACCCCTACCCTTTTCCTGCAGCCCTTTCCTTTCAAACTCTGGCCTCCACAGGCCTCTGTGTGTACACATATTTATGATATATATACACATATATAATTTTTAATGTCCAGTTTATTGAAGTGGAACATTCCTGCAGAAAAGTGAACAAATCTTAATTGTACAGCTGTATAGACTTTCACAAAATGAACACACCGGTGTTACCACCACCCAGATAAAGAAACAGAACATTACCGGCCCCCAGTGTCCCTCTTGTGTGCCCTCCCCATCACCACCACTCCCCCCTGGAAACCCCTCTCTGGAGTTCTCACCCCTTTTGATTTGGTTTTGCACCTACATTTCAGGAAAGGCACATATAGCTGCTCCTGGGGGGCCTGAGACCGCCCCCCAAACCAAGGAGGTTCTGCGGTGGATTTGGGGTTTGGGGGCTCAGCTAAGAGAGAATCTGGTGGGTGTCCTAGGTCTGCTCCCTCCTGCTCCCCCACCCCCGGCTCCTCGCAGGATTGGTGCTGGAATGAGTAGATAGCACCTTGAATTTGGCAACCCCCTTGGCCCGGGACTGGCGCCCAGGGGCTCTCTGAGCCCAGCTGAAACTTGCGTGTCCCCTCTCTCAGCACTGAGTTCGTATTTACGGGTTTATTGCCAAAATCAAAATGCCCCGAAACCCTTGCCCAGCGCCCCACAAGGCTCCAACACCAAGAAACGTCCAAGCGGCTTATCTTAGCAGTTCATTCTAAAACCATTTCCGAGTATGAAGTAGATAAAGGCTCCAGGCCCGCACCCTTTCAGAGCCTGTTTCATGATCAGAGGAGAAACCCCCGGCTTTCATCTCCTCCCGGGCCAGCCGGCCGGGCAGGCAGCTTGTTTATTCCCTGGCGGAGCAGTTTCCGAGAGGCCCAGGAGCGCCCCAAATGCCTGGGGTCCGGGAGCTGGAGAGGGGCGGGGGGTGGGGGGACCCGAGCACCGAGAGGGCGCCAGGGGCACACAGAAGGCGCGCGAGGTACACGGAAGGGGTGCGGAGGGCCCCCGGAGAGAAGGTAGGGCAGAAGGCAGGGCGGAGCAGGGCTCTGGGTGGCTGCAGGGTGCTGAGGACAGGCGAGCCAGGGTTTCTGGGCCAGCGCTGGTGGCAGGGTTGAGTGGGATATGGGGTGGGCAGAGTCACTACTTCCCTTCCTGGCCCTCCCTCCCGGTCCCACCAAGGTCTTCATTTCCCCCTACAGGTGTTGGTTTTCAGGTACATTTTTTTGTTGTTAATCAGAAGCAATTTACATCTCACTCTGCGGTTTCATCTGTTTCAATAGAGAGGACTGGGTGAGCAGAGGAAGACACAGCTCCCAGCCCAGCTTGGTCTCTCTGGCCTGAGTCCTGGTGAACACTCCCAGGCCAGGCCTCTGGGCTCCAAAGACCTTAGCCCGTCTGGAACCAAGGGCAGATGCCCTCAGCTTGGGCAGGAGGCCTATGTGGCTGGTGGTGTGTGTGCTGCACCTTCACACTTAGCCTTTCTGGCACAGCAGGCAGGCCTTTTATCCTCTGGAGCCCGCCACTGGGTAGGGAAATGATAGAGCCTAGGGTCCCCACTGCGTGTGTGCTCCATGGCCCAGAAGCAGGCACCAAACTGGAACCCAACAGAGACAGAGATGCCTGTTTCCATGAAGTCAGTGGCGCTCACCGAGCCTGGGTGGGCTTCGCCTGAGCAGAGGACTTTTGAATCCCCATTCAGACCACACAGCTTGTCCTTCCTCCTGGCTTCTGGGGGCTGCTGCCCAAGGAAGAGAGGAATTGGTGGGCAAGGGAGGCAGAGGCTAAGAGACACCTTCCTTCCCTGCCCCATCTCCAGCAAAATCTTCCTGAGGCTGTTGACAGTCAGGACTCCGGTCCATGGGGAGCTTCCGGGAGAGGCCAAATCACAGGACAAGAGCTCCTTGCCTTGGGATACTGAGCGTAGGCTCCTTACTGGCCTTCTAAAAAGCACTGGCCACGTCAGCCTGGCCTCCTGAGCTGCTGAGGTGAAGTGTGGTAGGGAGTAGAAGGGAAGGACAGGATCCCTCACCTCCCTCTCAGCCTGGGTTATGAAGACTGTTGAAGTGGCAGCAAGCCATTTTTCCTGGCCCCTTTGGTGGACACTGGCCTTGCTGGGGAGCTGTGTCTGCCCTCTGCTGTTGCAAACTGGAGTGATTACAGGAGAAGCGGGCTAAGTGCGGGGCACTGGTGCCACGCCAGCCCCAAGTCCAGCCAGGGCTGCCCCATTTTGTGGCTGTTTCTGTAGCAGTTACAAAATGGTAGCCTGGAGGGGACAGGGTTCTTGGCCTTCCCCCAGGGAGGGGGGTGAGCCGAGGCAACTGCTTCCTCCCTCCCTTTCAGCCACCAGCCCACCAGGGGAGAGGCTGGGCCAGGAAGAGGGTGGCGCAGTTCCAGCATTGCCCCCAGGCCGGGCAGGCAGCTGGTGAGCAGGAGGCAGGATTGGGTTCCTGAGCCCTCTCACTTCCCCCGTTCCTGGAGAGGGGGTGGGGTGGACATTTGAAAATGCTTTCAGTTGACATCTGAGACAAATTCTTCCACACGGTTTATAAGTCCCTAGACTTGCAGCTAAAACTTGCCTCCTCCCTCCAGGCACGCACACATGCGCACATGCGCACTCGGCCGTGTGCAGGCACACGTGCTCGTGCGCACACAGGGGCACACGGCTCCCGCTGCCCGGGCCCACGGCAGTGCTCTCATGGGCCTGCCCTTCAGCAGGAGACAGGGTGCGCAGGCGGAGGCTGGGCCAGGGTGGGACTGAACCCTCCACCTCAGGGTCCTGGCCTGGGCTTGCTGTAGGGTCTGCCAGCTTGTGGAAGCCTTGATCCCTTCTGGAAGCCCTGCCCTGTCAAGGTAAGCTGGTACTCCTGTTGACAAAATGGGGGACTCCAATCGTCTGAGATGCTTAGGCCAGCTTGCCTTGAGGGTCCCTGTGCTGTCTCTTGGCTTTGCAAGAACCAGAGGACCCCCTGATGCTTGGGCTCCACCAGCTCAGGGTATTTGCTCCTCAATTCCCTTTGTGTCTTCAGTGAGGTTTGGATCCTGCCTCTCTCTCAGGGACACCTTTGTGGGAGGTCAGCTAGGATGGTGGGGGTGGATGGATGCTGAGGAGGACCATGGGGAAGTCCAGCGTCAGGGACCTGGTGCCCAGGGGAGGGTACCCCTGCAGGTATGTGTACATGCTGTTGTATGTACGGGTGTGCCGAGGGGTCTGAGGAAACCCTTCTCTAGAATGTTCCCTGAGCCTCAGGGTCCTGGACAGTTTCAGCACAGGTGGTAGGAACTGGAAGACTTTCTGCTTTTTGGTGAACCCTCTTTCACAGAGGTAGGTCATACGACCAGTCTATGGGGGCAGGAGTGCAGTGCTCAATAATAATGGCCATAAGTGGGCTCGTTTACTCCACACAGAAACCCATGCGATCGGTAGTGATATCCCCATTTCAGAGATGGGGAAACCAAGGCATTGAGAGACACAGGCAAGTTGCCCAAGGTGTCACTGTTTGTCAGGCTGCAGACCACGGCAGGGTGCTTCTAGAATCCATAATCTTCCCCACGACGCTCCTGGACCGACTTCCCCTGACACCCAGTGAGTGCTCACAGGCCCAGGCAAGGTATCCACAGGGAGACACACCTCTGCTAAATGCACAGAGGCATCCAGAGACCTGCAGCCCTCTCCTGCTTTCCTGCAAGTTGCTTTGAGGCCTGGGGGTTTCCACAGAGACATGACTCAGAGGAGACACGTCGCTGTGGAAGCAGCTGACAGGGACTTTCAGGGCTTGTGCTCTGCCCCCTGTAGTGCCTGCCCCACCCCCCAGATCTTCAGTTGTGTATGGATGCAGACAGGAGGGAAATTAAGGCAGCCAGGTTGGTGTTGAAATCCCGTCTCACGTCCTGACCAGGGTTGCTGTGCTTCAGCTGCTCACAGCTGCAGACTGAGAACTGCAGGGGCTCAGAGAAAGCAGCTTGTGCAGCCCTTTCCTTGTGTGTGGGAAGCTGACCAGAGAGGGCAGTGACTAACACACAAGGTCACAAAGCTCTGACCAGTGCTGAGGTATCTTGCTAAAGGGGCAGTGCCTCTTAAGGCTTTCTGTCCCCTTGCCCACTGTGTGCCATCTCTCCCGGTGCTCTGCCCACACCTCTGCCTCACGCCTTGGCTTCCCTCAGGAGGATGTTCCCCAGCTACAAGGTAAAAGTCACAGGCATGAACCCCAAGACCAAGTACATCCTGCTGATCGACATCGTCCCCGCAGATGACCACCGCTACAAGTTCTGTGACAACAAATGGTAAGAACCGGGACCCTCACATCGCCTGCCTTCCCTCCACGGAGCTCTTCCCACTCACACACCCGCCCCCACTTGACGTCCAGGGACTCACCAGTAAGCCCCAGTGACTGGCCAGATCCATGGCCTCGGGAACCAGGCCTGCCTGGTTGGCTGGGGGCTGGGGCTCAAAATGAGCCACAGTGTTTGGGTGTTTGGTGGATTTCAAGGGTCTGTGCCCTCCCCACAGCTGTGGACAAGCAGGGTGGGTGACCGTGCTGTGAGGTGACAGACGAGCCCCAGCATTGGGGGGTCCAGGCTCTGGCAGTGCTGTGCTGGAGGAAAGAGGGGGGCTCTGATATTCAGTAGCTAGGGTCCAGTTACCCGGTCTGTGGTGTCACCTGTTTCTCCACTCACTTGCTCTCTGTCGGCTGGCCTTCCCCCTTGAGCTGTGTGTCCACCATCCAGAGGGAATGGGCAGGCTGAAGGGTAGGACCAGGCGGGGACCCAGGAAATAATGACTGGGCTGCTTCTCCTGATCCACACCACCCCGCTTAGTACTCTGTCTGCCCGCAGAGCCCCGCACAGCGCGCAGGGAGAGAGGCGGATGAGCGAGTCAGCAGCCCAGGGCGTGGGCTCTGCGGTGGTGGGTAATCGGCCACAGAGAGCGGGCCGAGGGGGCGGATTCGGCAGCCAGGTCCTGCCAAGGGCCTGTCTGTGTTCTCTCTCTGGGCTGGGTGAGCACTCAGAGCGGCTTCTGGCTGAGGGGACAGCCACCCATCAGTTTCTTATCATTGTTTCAGGCGCCGGCAATCTGGAAATTTGTCTACATCTTTCGAGAAGCTCCCTCCAAATAATATAATTTATAATGTTTGAAAGTTGTAAATATAACACATACACAGAAGTGTCTAAATCTCCCTGTAATGTATTTGTGATTAATAACATTCCTTCAAGTAAATCATCACCTTTCCTTGTCATTTCCCTTCCTCTTTCTACTGCACTGAAACAGAAGAGACTCAGAATCACTCTCCCTCCCCAGCACCCCTCCTCCGCCCCTCACTCCTACCCTCAAAGTCCTAAATTGACAGTAGGACCAGCGGTGGTTTTCCCCCAGGTCTCTAGGGATTTGCTCTCTGCGGGGCCAGGGCATCCGGGCTCCCCAGCTGCAGGCCAGTCAACTGTGTGCTCTGTTGGCAGGATGGTGGCAGGGAAGGCTGAGCCGGCCATGCCTGGAAGGCTCTACGTCCACCCAGATTCTCCTGCCACGGGGGCTCACTGGATGCGGCAGCTGGTCTCCTTCCAGAAGCTGAAGCTGACGAACAACCACCTGGACCCCTTCGGCCACGTAAGAACGGGACGGCCTGGCCGTGGGGGCGAGTCCTGGGGCCACGGCTGGAGGTGGGCCGGTCCGGGCGGGGATCTGGAGAATCCACCCTGGGGATCCAGCTCCGGGCCTTGGCACTTGCCAGGCCAGGTTGTGGAGGGAGTGCAGGGCCTGAGTCCCACAGCTCGGCTTCCTTCCTCTGGCACTTACTGGCCGGGTAACTTTGGGCAAGTTTCTCAGCCTTTCTGAGCCTTCGTTTTCTCGGTCATCTCCAGATGACTGTAGGAGAATGAAATGAGATTATGCACAAAGCACTTTGCACCTAGGAGGCTCTGAATAAATGGCACCTCTGACAATGACGATGATGGACACATCTCAGCTTCAGTCTCCCCAAACTTGGCCCTGCTGGAGCCGGAGACAAGTAAACCTTCAGTGACATCAGAAAGAGTCACTGATGAGTTCTGAAGCCTCTCTCTGGCGGGTACCGTCCGCCTGGCCTGGCAGCCGCCTGCCCTGGAAGGGAAGGCCTCGCTCTGGCTCCCGCGTCCGCACCTCTCTGGCCTTGCCTGGGACCTGGCTCTCACAAGAGAGATTCTAAAGCCCCGGGGATGCTGCTGCTGACGCCCCATCCAGGCTGCTGAAGCTCATTCTTTCCCCATCTGGCCCTGGCAGGCCCACAAAAAACTTTTTATGTGGAAATTTTTAGCTCAAGTGTGTGGCAAACAGAAGCCTGGGGACCCAGTATCATCTGCCAGGGAGCAGGCCTCGCCCCTCTAGGCTACCCGTGGTCACCCTGGAAGGGCGGGGTGGGGTGTCGGGGAGCGGGTGCAGTGGGGGCTCCTGGAGGCGATTGTCCTGGCAGCACCTACCGCTCAGCTTGCGGATGGTGGGGGCGGGGAGCAGGGGCGGGGGTGTGCGGGCGTGTGCCTCTTTTATGCAGCAGTTCTGTTTCTGGGGAGCTGTGTGCAAATCAGAATTCTGTGAATCACAGTTCCTTGGGGAGAGTGCCAGCGACGTTCCATTTCTGGTTGACTGGTGTATAACTGGCAAGCAGCTTTTAGTTCTAAGTTTCTCAGAGTCTGTTCAGTTCTCTTCCAAGTCGTCTGTCGTCTATAAACCGAAAACTAGGAGGATGCTTAATTAACACACCTGACTCCTAACTTACCTGCTTTGCAAGCAGCTTGGGTTTCCCCATGCGGGGTCGGCAGATGCTGCTGGGTGTGTGGCAGACACGCGAGTGTGACAGTGACATGGATTCTTGCAGCCCCAGCCTCAGCTGGGGGCGGAGATAAGCCAATGACCCAACAGGAAGGGTCAGCCAAGCCCCCACCTCTCAGAGCACAGGGCCTTTTAACCAAGGGACAGAGGGGCCTCCCAGTCTTACTGGGCACCATGCTGGCCGAGACTTTGCTCCCAGTCAGCTCCTACCTGGCCCCCTCTGCTTGGCCAGGCTGTGGCACCAGCCTCGAGAGGTAAACCAGGGCCTCTGTGGTGGGAGGCTGGGAACCACATCTCTGCCCACAGCTGCACACACACGCGGACCCCACGGGACAGATCACTGGGGTGGACACAAAGCTCGGTGGGAGCTGGAGCTTCAGGTGAGTGACCAGAAGTACCCAGGGATCCAGGCTCTGGCGAGAGTTTTGGATGCACAGCTTGCTGTCACAGATCCCGGTGGCAAGGATGCCTCCCAGGACTCCTCCACCTCCCTGAACCCCTGCAGAAAGCGGTGGGGGAGGGAGTCGAGCCGTTGAAAACCTGGGTTTTTTAGGAAGGAGGAGAGAGATTTAGCAGTAGGTTTTCCCTGGCTGGCTTGCCTCTTCGGTGCCGCTACTGGAGTCCGCCAGGGGTGTGCAGTCACACTGCAGACAGACTTGAGTCTGGGCCAGTGGGCTTGTGGTCTTGTGATGCTGGGGGTGCCCCTGGCTACACTTGCCATGCCTGCCTGGGGCTCGCCTCTCCTTGGCAGCAGGGATAGTCCCCTTACTAACTCAGCTTCCTCCCTGGAGGGCTGAGGTATGGTGCATGGTCCTTGTGCCCACCCCTGCATTTAGCCAGGACGTGCCGTCTGTTGGTTACAACACCCCACCATGGGGTGACTGTGTCAGGAGCTGGGAGTGAAGGAGCAGAGCTTGGACCCCTGCCTTCTGCTGCCTAGTCCAGCGCTCCTTTGGTTTCTCCACCTGTCTTTCTGTACCCAGGGCTTGGGTTGTCATATCCTTGGCAACTTGGAGCATCCCTGGAGAGGAAGCAGCCTTTGACCCTGCAGGCAAGGGCTGTGGAGGGTGAGCTAACTTCCTAGGCATACCAGGGCACAGCAGCCCGTTTGGACCTTGGCTTTCTGCTCCTTGGCCTGTGCCAGTTGGAGTGACTAGCTCTCCAAGTCACCCTTCTTGGCTTCTCAGCGCAGGAGCCTGGGGAGGAGCCATCTTGTACTGTGAACTTGCCCCAAACAAGTCTTTCTGCACAGCTCACCTCCACACTTCCAGTTTTCCCTAAAAGCTTCCAGATCTCAAGGAACTTTTTCCATCCAAATGGACTCTCCCCTTGGGTCTCACAGCATCTCAGGGACTTTAGCAGCTGCCTCCCATTTGCAGCCTTCCTCCGGGAGAAGGGTCCAGGGTCCAGGGTCCAGGGTCCAGGGTCCAGGAATCCCTAGGGCAGACCACATGTTCCAAAAAGACAGAACTAGGTTCTGACTAGAAAACTCCTTGCGGGTTTTTGCTGTGAGTTCAGGAAAGCCTTCTGTTCTTGAGGGGTAGGTTCAGGCCGTGACCCCTGGGTTCTGGGTGTAAGTAAGCCCAAGGGCAGAGGAGGGCAGGCAGCAGGGGCAGAAAGGACTGGAGGCCAGGCCAGGACTGGGCTTCCCCAGTTCAGCTCCACTTCTGTGGTTCTGCCGGCAGGAGACGATGCCTGCCCATCATCCCCTCCTACTTGCTGCCCCTGTCCCGCCCCCAGCAGGGCTCTGTGCCAGGTGACCATGTGGTGGAAAGAGAAGCTGCTTCCAGAAGTTGAGGAGGACCTCCCTGGGGTAGGGCCTGTGTCCTGCAGCAGGACGTGAGGATGGCTGGCATAAGAGTCTTACTTTTCTCCTGATCTGGAAGCTGGGAGGGGATGGTGGGGATGGTTGCAGTGGGGTGTGTGTGTGTGTGTGTGTGTGAGACGGAAGATGACCATCTTCATCACCCGATGTGTCTGAGGACTCCCAGATTGCTGAGGAGAACGGTTAGCTGCAGAGGCTAGGATAGCCCTGGACAGGGGTGTGGGCTGCAGTTCCTCAGCCACAAAGTGGCACATGCATAGTGCCCTCCATGTGCTGCTTCCTCCTCTGGCCACAGGCCTCTTAGCCTGCTTAGTTACTCCCGAGCCTTGGGATCCAAGGTCAAATGCCTCTTTTTCGGGGAGACAGTTCAAGGTCCCCATCACGTGCTCTCACAGCACCGTGTACCTTTCCATCCTCAGACTTACCGCAGCTATAATTCTATACTTACTTGTCAAATTGGTTCTGAATAGGAAATACATTCACATGGTTTAAAAGTCAATCAGTGAATAAATAAAAACGTCTGCAATGAGCGAGCCATCTCCCTCCCCTGGTTCCCCATCCACCTAGGTTTTTTCCAACTCTGGCCACAGGTAACCACTGTTACTAATTTCTTTTCAGTGTTTCTTTTTGCACATGCAGGCAGAATGCAGAGGCTCAAATCCCTTCTTTTCTACACCAAAGGCAACATACTACAAACACCTTGCACCTTGCTTTGTGTACTTAGTGCATCCTTGGAGTACTTGGTGTACTGAGATACTCAGTGTCTCATGGAGACCATTCCATTCACACAGAGCTTCCTCCTTCCCTTTTTTCCAGCTGCATAGCATTTCATCACATGATTGTGCTATTCATTAGGTAACCAGTCCTTATTGAAGGAATTAGGCGTTTTCCCATATTTTTCTCTTTCAATTAAGCTTGTGCCTATGTCGTTTTATACCTCTGCCAAGCATTCTTTGGGATCAGTTGCCTGCTCAAGGGGTGTTTGGATCTGCAGTTTTTAATTTGCCCTGCATTGGACTTGTGCTGATGTAGCTTCACCAACGTGGTGGCAGAGAAAAATTTTGGATTTTTGCTAGCCTGGTGGGTGACATGTAGTTATCAGTTTCAGTTTCAATTTCTGTTTCCTTTATTATGAGTGAAGTTAAGTTTGTGTATTTCTTTTTCTGAGAACTACTGTCCTTACCCTTTGCTCATTTTCCTCTTAGATTTTTTTTTTTTTAAATCCCGTATCCGTTCTAGGAGCTTTTATAAATTGGGAAGATTTAGCCCCTATCTGGGATGTTGAGTTGCTCATCTGCTTTCCCAGTTGTCATTTGTCTTTTGGTTTTGCCTCTCGTGGTATTCCCACACAGAAGTTTCTGATTGAATGCGTCAGTCTTTCCCCTGTGGGTTCTGGGTTTCGAGTAATTGAAAGCCCCCATCCAGTCCTGACTTATAAGGAAATTTTCTTGTGTTTTCTCCTAGTATTTTATAGATTTATTATTACATTTAAACCATTGATCCTTTTGGAATTTATTCTGGCATTCGATATGCGGTGTGAATCCAACTTTTTTTTTTTTTTTTTCTAGAGAGCCATCCAGTTGTCCTAGCACCAATAATCGTATAGTTCTCTTCCCTCTCTGGTTTAGGGTGCCTTATTTCTGTACACTAAATCCCCATATGAGTCTGTGTCCGTTCGGGTGCCAGGGCCTTAATTGCTGGGACTTTGTAATAGGTTTTAGTGTCTGGCACGCCTGGTCCCCTCGTTGCTCTTCTGTTTCAGAGTTTTCTTGGCTGGTCTTGTCTACTTTTTTCACATGAGCTTTAGAGTCAGCTCGTACTGTTGAGAAAGAAACTTATGTGTATCTTTATTGGAATTGCTTTAAATTATAAATTTACTTAGGGGAGAGGGACAGGAATGCCTTTCTCTTTGTTGAAGTCTGCTTTTTGTCCTTCAAAAGTGCATTCGAGTTTTCTTCCCGAGGTCCTACACATTTCCTGGGAGGTATTTCGTCTTGTCTGGGACTACTATCAAGGCAGTCTTGCTTCCACTACATTTTCTCACCACTTATTTTTGCTTGATTTGGGATTACTGTGGGACTCCCCCTACTAGATGGTAAACCAGGAGGTTTTTTATCACTGCTGTGTCCTAGTGCCTGGCACAGTGGGGGTGGTAAGCAGTGAGTGGGGGAACCCGCGGGGGGGGGGTGTTTAGACAAAGAAGGCACATGCTCCTCTGGGGGTGATGTCCCCCAAAGCTTATGCCAATGGGAGCCCAGAACTGCTGATCACCCTCTTTTCCCCCTTTCCGCCCACATCTGCTGAGCATTTTGGGAGATAGGCTCCACACATGACTCCAGACCAGGCTTCCCCAGCCAGGCAGAGATACAGGAGCAGGTGGGAGCTCAGATTTGTAGATTAGCACCAGTTCTGGCTCTGCCTCCCAGCGACTGTCTGAGGTTGGGCAAATGCCTTCACCTCCCTGAGCCTCAGTGGCTTGTCTGTTAAAATGGGGCTAAATAATTATACCTACTTTACAAGGGTGTAGTAAAGGTTAATTGTGTGATGTGTGTAGCATACTCGGCACAGGGCCTGGCACAGAAAACTCTGGCTATTGTCACTGTGTCTGTGAGAGAAGACAAGAGGGTTAGCACCTGGCCCAGGCCTCCTGAGTCGGCTGGCGGGCTGTCCGACTCAGGGCTAAGCTGGATATTCTCTGGGCCAATCATTTTCCTCTCTGGTCTCAGTTTTGTTTTGGTTTTTTTCTTTTTTTCCCCTAAGCTACCAATCCTGTCTCTTTCCTAACCTCTTTGCACGTCTGGAGAGGGTAAGAAGGATAACGGACAAGGTTGTCTTAGAAAGTAAAAACATGATACAGGAGGAAATCTGGTTTTCACATAGGACCAACAGACATTGCCCCACTTGTTGTGAGGCTGGCATCCAGATACGCGGTGCTCGATGGTGGACAGCAGGGCCTGGCGAATCCTCGTCCCCTACAGTGTTTGGTTGAAACCTTATCATTAATTACTGAACTTGTTGCTGAGAGCAGTGTGTGCTCTCCCCAAGGCCATCTGGAATCGTCTCAGGATTCAGTCTCCAACCAGCTGTGTGTCCCTGGGCAAGTCACGTTCCCACCACTCGCCTCCTGCTCCTCATCTGTAAAATTAGGAGGTGGGACTAGAATGATCTGTGAGGACTGCTGCTCCGTGCCCTAATGTTCTGTGATTCCAGCGCAAATAGATCTGGGCCTCATTAGCCCAGCACGCTATGGTGATCTCTGGAGGAGATGGATGTTTGGCGCTATCACAATTGTTAAAATAGAACAGGCTTCTGAACTGTAGCCAGAACGTAATGAATCCCATTTCTGTAAAACAATGATGATGACGAGACAAGTCGTATAGCAGGGTTTGTGGACGTGGCCAGCCCGTTTGGCCCAGCGTCCTCTGCAAGAAATATAAATGGGAGACTCTGGCAAAACACTTTAATGTGGCGCCTGAGGAACTTCCGAGCAAAACCAGGTGTGAGTCACTGAGTTGCTTCCAGTCTCCCAGGCGGTTGGGAGCGACGCTCCGGTTTATATCTGTGTTGGTTCAGGGCTGGGGCTTTCTTCCAGACACCTGTGCAGGTTCCAGACTGTCAGAGTCAGGAGGGGTGTTTGGGACCACTTAGTCGAGGGCCTTACTTTACAGATGGGGACCCCAGTGACGGGAGGGGAAGAGCTTGCTCAGGACTTGCAGCTGGTGGGCAGAGATCCATAGAAGCTTCTGGGCCCCTTTTGGCTTCTCTGTGGCTGGGACTGCACCCTGCTAGCAGCCCCCACCTGCCCTTGCAAGTCTGGCAGTTTCTCTCTTCCCAGATTTCCCTGCCAGCCCGTCTGGTTCCCTCTTCTAGAAAGTGTATTTAGCAATCTCTCCACTCTCGTCGTCGAGGACCTTGTCTGATGGGCTAAGGAGCTCGGCCTTTATCCCAGGGGGCAAGAGGGAACCATCAAGGGTGGTGTTATGAATATCAGTTAGTTATTGAGCCCTGAATCCTGGCAGGAGTTGGGGTGGGGCATGAGAGGCAATAGGAGGAAAGACAATGTCCTGTCTTCCTGGATGAATCAGAAGGTTCTAAGCAGGGGAGTGACCTGATCTGATGTGTAGCGGGTGAAAATGGAGAGGAGGCAGATGGAGACAGGGAGGAGGCTGTCCCAGAGCCCAGCGAGAGGTGGCGAGGCCTGAGCCAGGGCTGTGAGGCGGGAACGTAGAGGCCTTTGTTTTAAAGGTGGAGTCGCAGGACTCGGTGGTGGGTGACACTGGGGAGATGCCCAGGGCTTGGCTGGACTGTCCCAGCCTGGGACTGCCCAGGAGGCAGAGGTGCAGGGTGGGTGCTGCCGTTTGTCCTAGGGCGTCCTCATGGGGCAGCACAGCCTCACTGTCCAGGTGCCCGCGGCATCTGCTCTGGGTTCTGATGGCCCGTTGTCTGTGTTCTCCCCTTGCGTCCACCCTCCCCTCACCCCCCAGGAGATCTGGAGTGATGTGGGTCTGGTCCTGCACGCCAGGGAACGGAGCGTGTGAGTGATCACGGAAGGATTGTGTGTGCACATGTTTAATCACTATTTTTGACCTGAAAAATGCCCCAGAGGTTATCTTGTCTCTCATGAACAAAGACGAGAGAGGAGGAGACAGAGAGCTGGAGGTCATGGCCCAGGTCTTCCTCCTCCTGTAACCCAGCCTTGCACTGACTCGTTCCTGTTTTGGGGTAAAGGAGCCTGGAGGTAAAAAAAAAAAAAAAAAAAGAATAAAAGATATGGCCCTTTCTCTTGAGAAGCTGTAATTGAATTGAAGGGACAAGAAGAAATGGGAAGCCACTAGGAAACAGCACAATAGCCGAGTAGACAACCCACGGGAAGGGAGTTTTAGAATTTGGGGAGTTCAGAGCAGGCCCTGGTAATCTGGGAAGGCTTCCTGGAAGAGTTGGGCCTAGACAGTGAGTGAGCATGGGGAGGGAAGATCAAGACAGCAGAGGGAACCGTGTGCACAGAGGAGCAGAGGCGGGAACCTGGCTCCCTCTGGCATCCAGTCTACCTCCTGGTATTCAGTTGCTGGGTATTCTGGGAACTTGGGTCCTTCTTTTGGCTCCTGCAGCATGGGACACAATGCAAGGTGACAGAGTGACCTAAAGGGACTGGGCGGTGTTTCCCAAGCCCAGCTCCTCTCCCCAGGGCCCCTCCCAGGGGATGGGAAGTCCATTGAGGCCTCCCTGGGTAGGACTTGTACCCTTCAGTCTCACTCTGAGTTTCTTGTCTGGCAGGCCCCTAGCTGGACCTGGTTCGGGGTTTGGAGAGCCCTGTACTTTCCCCAAGAGGGTCCAGAGGTTTGTTACTGAGGACTGAGGGGGAAGTGGCCAGTTCGGGAGGTAGAAAAGCCAGTTCTTGCTGGATGGAGCTGCTCAGCCAAGTGGAGGAGCTCGGGGAAGGTCAGAGCCCACAGCCCAGCTCCTGGCCCTCCTGCTTCCTCGGCTGAGCCTCTCCCTGGGCGGCCCCCATTCCCAGGGTGTGAGGAGAGTGGAGCCTTGTAAACTAAGGCTTTGGCCCAGGCTTGCCATGGAAGAACCCGACTCTGGCCCTCCCCTGGGGCTGGCCCTCCACTTGGCACTCTGGTCACTTAGGGGTTAAATCATTCCCTAAGCTTCAGCATCAGGCCCGGTCCCTGGGAACCTGGAAGAGTGGGAACCAGCAGGGCCAGCCCCAGGGAAGGCACTCCCTAGAGAGAAAGGAGCTCAGAAGGACCCGGGCCTGAGGGCCAGCCTCTCCCAGCCTGGACAGGAGCCAAAGGGTTAACAAAAGCAGCGATGCTGATAAAATGCCCCAAATTCCCGGTCCTACCTCCAGTGGGGAGGGCGTCTGGCAAATGTCAACGATAAAAAATACATTTTAATGGCACATGATGCTGCCGCTACCGTGGGGCACGGCCCAGCGAAGCAGGTTTGGGGCCGCAACTACCGTGTGCTACTCCCACGGCTTGGGGCCCAGCCTCCTGGACACTTCGCGTAAGCATGGTCCTTTGGGGCCACCCACCTCCCCACGCCCCGGCATCCTCAAGGGCTGTGGGTGCCTGGGGCCTCTGGCCTCCTCTGGTGTTACTTTAGGACTGGGTACCTTGAACTCCAGCCCACGATGGTGCCCCCCCCCCAGGCTGTGAGCTTCCTAGGGTGCATAGGGTGGGTCAAAGTCAGGGTGCAGCTGGGTCTCCCCAGCGTCCCCTCAGCAGGCCTCTGTGAATGAAGGAATGAGTACCCAGATGGAAAAGGTCAGAGTTTAACATTTTCCTCAGCTCCCCTCACCCCCACCCACCCCTTCCGCAAACCCCTGGGCTGCAAAGCTGCTGCCAAACATGAGAGGAGGGGCTGTGCGCCCACCACAGGCATTTCTAGGAAAGGCGGTTCCCATACTTGGGGCTGCGCTGGGAGCAGGGGGAGGGGAGCAGGAGAGGAGAGGGAGGAGCCGGGGAACAGTCAGCCTGCAGGGCTGAAAGCTGAGGCTCAGAGAAGTCGAGGGACTTGCCTGAGGTCATACAGGGAGTCAGTGGCACTTGGACTTTTGCCTGCAACTCAGAATTCCACCCACGACACTGTGCTGAGTTCACAGGGGGCTTTCAAACTGTTACGTTCCCATCACCACAGTGATGCGTCCGTAACACCTGCGAGGTCCTGGGACCGGATGTTAGCGCTGGAGCAGAGAGGCCAAGTGGGGCCCGTGGGGCAGAGGCTGGGGCCCAGGGACCTGGATCTTCACTTGGGAGGTCTGGACCTTTCTGGATTCAGTCTCGGTGGTCAGGCCCTGGAGCCTGGGATTTTAGGAGAGGGAAAGCCACCCCTGGGCCAGCCAAACGAGGCCGAAGACAAGAGGGTGGGGACTTGGAGCTCAGAAGGAGACCCTTCTCTTCCAGATCATCCTCAACTCCATGCACAAGTACCAGCCGCGGCTACACATCGTGAAGGCTGATGAGAACAATGCTTTTGGCTCCAAAAACACAGCCTTCTGCACCCACGTGTTCCCAGAGACTTCCTTCATCTCTGTGACCTCCTACCAGAATCATAAGGTACAGCCACAGCACCCCCCCAGCACCTGGCATTTCTGCCACGACAGAGGGGCAGCCAGCGAAGCCCCAGCGCGGTGAGGCTGAGGCAGGCAGCGCCGGCACCTCCGAAAGCCGCTGAGTCCCTCAGGCAGTGGGAGGTGGGATGCCGTGCAGGAGACGAGACCAGACCCAAACCCAGGGCAGAGGAAGTGTGGTTCCTCTATTCTGTTTTGGGGATGGATGGGGTTGGCAACTGTACAGACCAGGGGCATGGAGTTTGCCCTGTGCTTGAGTGTTGGGCCCCTTTGATGTAGAGTTGGATTCAAAGGTCAGATTCTGGGCCTGCAGAGAGAGGGGGAGGGAACAGGGAGAGGAGCCCTGGGCACTGCCAGCTGTGTGGGAGCAGGTGACCGAGGCCTCCGGAGGCCCTTCCCAGGGACCCTACCATGTCCCGGCCCACCTCCCAGCCCAGACTGACCATCCCAGACTGCCTCCTGATCCCATCCCCACACGGCTCTGGGGACGCTTTCACATTTTGTGTATTAGACCTGGCCGCTGGGGGAAGGGCCGTAGGCTGTGGTGGGTTTTAGGCAGAAGAGTGACAGAGTCCGATTTGCACATAGAACCTGACGTGGCTGTTGCACTGGACAAGGTGACATTGACTGGAAGCTGTTACTGCCTGGCCTGGGGAGAGGATGATGAGGGGCTGAAGCCAAGGGGCACAGTGGGCGGGAGCTGGAGACAGGACCAGAGGGTCTGCCGCAAGCAGAGGGGATAAGAGCCAGGATGTGACTGGCAAGGCCAAGGAGGCCCCAGCAAGACATTGCAGGAGCTCTGAACGCACCTGGGGTGGGGCAGGAGGGCCAGAGGCCAGCCCGTCCTCTACTGTGTGTCCTCTCCTGACAGATCACACAGCTGAAAATTGAGAACAACCCTTTTGCCAAGGGATTCCGGGGCAGTGACGACAGTGACCTGCGTGTGGCCCGACTGCAGAGGTGGGGCTGCCCCGGCCGGGGGTGGGCCGGGTGGATGGGGTTCAGGCACGTGGACTCGGTAACCCATCTTCACTCTCTCCCTGTCTCCCTCTGACTGTCCTCCCCTCGCCTCCAGCAAAGAATATCCCGTGATCTCCAAAAGCATCATGAGGCAGAGGCTGGTCTCCACCCAGCTCTCATCCAAGCCTGACGTCAGCCCCCTGCACGGGGCTCACCAGGCACTCCAGCACTACCAGTACGAGAACGGGGCTCACATGCAGTTCTCTGCGGCTGAGCCACAGGACCTTCCCCTCAACACCTTCCCAGCCCAGAGGGACTCCAGCCTCTTCTATCACTGTCTGAAAAGACGAGGTAGCTCTCTCCTGGTCTAGAAGCCCTAGAGGGTCAGAGGAGGGTCCCCCCACACACTCCCCACCGCACATGTGAGCACGCGCACACACACACTCCTGGTGACCGTGGGGCCCGGGAGGGCCAGCCTGAAGCATTAGGGACCGTGGTCAGGCTCAGCGTGGGGATGTTGCTTCTTGCTTTTCATGCAGCCCTCGGATTCATTACAGACAGCTTGTGGCCTTGATGTCCCCAGACACCAGTACCCCTCCCCAGTCCCAGGTGTTGCTTTGCACCCACTGCTTTGAGCCCCTCCAGGGGGTGGGCAGACGACACAGAGTCAGCCAGGCTCTGCCTCTAGGCGTGGGAGGCGGCTCAAGCACAGTCCGAGGTTGTCATTTGTT
This sequence comes from Camelus bactrianus, assembly GCF_048773025.1. NCBI lineage: Eukaryota > Metazoa > Chordata > Mammalia > Artiodactyla > Camelidae > Camelus > Camelus bactrianus. Next base: position 13,914,168 of record NC_133554.1, read on the forward strand.
GAAGTGACCTCAATCCTAACACAGGGGCACCCAGAGTCCTGAGCGCAGGCACCCCCACCTCATCACACCAGGATCTGCAAAGGCTCCTTGAAAGTGGAAAGGAGCTGTTGTGGACATAGACTGGGGTCCAGGAAGACAGGCAGCAGAACTGTCCATGCCAGTTTCTTTGTGAAGAAGAGGAGCCCTGAGCTGGGAGCCAGAACGTCAGTGCTCTGGTACCAGGTCTCGGCTTTTCCGTCTCTAAAATATGAATGATCATTGTTATCACAGGGCCACTGAAACTCTCCTGGGAATGGGTTTGGAGACTTTTGCTCGGCAGGCCCCTGAGCACCTGCTGGACCAGTCGCATTAGAACCAGTGGTCTAGCAGTTCTGGCAAACTGTGGCCTTTGAACCAGATCTGGCCTGCTGCCCACTTTTGTTTGGCCAGTGAGCTGTACAAGATGGTTTTTACATTTTTTAATAGTTGGGGGAAAAAAATCAAATGAAGACTATGTGAACATTACCTGAAATTCAAATTTTGTTATCCATAAATAAAGTCTTATTGGAACACAGCCACACTTATCTCCCTATTGTCTATGGCCACTTTTCTGTAGAGACTCCCTAGAGAACACAGAGGGCGGGAGGCCAAGATAAGCGACCAGACACGTGTTCTTAAATGTGTTGAATGGGCCGCTGCCCAAGTCCTCAGGCCTGGGTCATCCCTGGATCCTAGGGGAGGACATGCTGGTCCAGATAGTCAAGCCCTCATGGTGGAGGATGTTGAAAGACACACATACATGGTTCGGGGCAGTTAATGTCATCTTCCCCCAGGCAGAAGATTAGCTGAGCCTTAAATGTACAAGTCATCTTTTACTTATTAACAGTTCCATTTCTTAATTGTGTGAACCCCGTTATGTTGAAATCTGTGTGATAACAATCTGATGGGACTTCTTTGAGCATATTTAGGATTTATTTCCTCTTCTAAAAGCAACAGGGATGTGCCTTCGAGTAGCTTTGGCTTGCTAAAGCCTTCCTAGGAGTGGAGGATTGAGGCAGAAGCATTGTGGCTTTAATTTTCCGGCTAATTCAGAAAGATGTAGCCTCCGGGTTTGGCCTGGCAGTTGCCTGCAATTTCCTTGGCCAGGGTGGGAATAGCCTAAGAATGCCAGTGCACATTAAGGCCTCTTACCATCCCCAAGAGTCAGGGCAGCAAAGGATTAAAGCTATACACCGCCTGGCTAAACAAATCACTCAGTGTCCAGTGATGTAGCGTCCCCTGTGGCCTTTGAGCATGGTCCACAATCCGACCACTTCTTGGCTGCTGCCACCTTATAAAAGCTGTCGCTGATTAAAATGGTTCTGGGAAGTGCCATGGCTGCGCGGGGCGGGGGCCCTGAGTGACAGGGATAGGCTGTCCTGGCAGCTGGCAGGGGTGTCCTGGGCCCTGGGCTGGAGGAAACGGCTCTTCCTGAAGGTTTCTTTGTCTTCCAGCAGACAGTGCCCGCCACCTGGACTTACCCTGCAAGCGATCCTATCTGGAAGCTCCCTCAGCAGTGGGGGAAGATCATTATTTCCGCTCTCCGCCTCCCTACGACCAACAAATGCTGAGCCCCTCCTACTGCAGTGAGGTGACCCCGCGAGAAGCCTGCATGTACTCAGGTTCGGGGCCCGAGATGGCCGGGGTGTCCGGGGTGGACGACTTGCCCCCGCCGCCCCTGAGCTGTAACATGTGGACGTCAGTGTCGCCGTACACGAGCTACAGTGTTCAGACAATGGAGACTGTGCCTTACCAGTCCTTCCCCACGCACTTCACCGCCACCACCATGATGCCCCGGCTGCCCACCATCTCCACGCAGAGCGCCCAGCCGCCCGGAAACGCCCACTTCAGCGTCTACAACCAGCTCTCCCAGTCTCAGGGCCGGGAGCGGGGGCCCAGTGCCTCCTTCCCCAGGGAGCGCGGCCTCCCGGCCATGTGCGAGCGGAAGCCGCCCTCGCCACACCTGAATGCTGCCAACGAGTTTCTCTACTCACAGAGCTTCTCCTTGTCCCGGGAAGCATCCTTACAGTATCATTCAGGAATGGGGACTGTCGAGAACTGGACTGACGGATGACTCCCAGGTCCCCTCCACAGCCCCAGGACCGTGTTAACCCAGTATTAACCTCCGAGGGTGGCCTGCACTACCATGAAACACAGGAAGGTATTTCACAGGGCGGGGAGCGTGCATGCGTGCGCGTATTTGGAGAGAATCTATCTTCTGACATACGATCGAGGCCGTGGCAAAGGAAAAAACTCGCTTGTCTAAGAAGTGGTTTTGGCTGCAGGACCTGGATCCATTGTTATGTGACATCTCTTGACATGCTCATGGGTGGGATGGGAGTGGCGAGTTCATGTGACTTCCTTAGAGGTTTTTATAATATAATCTTTGACTTACTCAGGGGCCAGGTGGCGAGGTCTCTCCTGCAGGGAAGTGGGGGAGGATTCTGGTTGCTGGGGTGGGAGGGCTCTCTGCACATCTCAGAGTCCTGGCCTTCTATCTGCAAGGGATGCTGAGAACCTTGTTTTGGCAGCAGGAGGCCCACTCCTTTGGCTTCCGGGGATTCTGTGAGACAACCTGAGAGGTGGGCTCAGCTAAGCCCCAAAGTGCGCTCTGGGAGGAGCGCTGTCTGCTCAGTTAGTGGCCTGGAAATCCATCCCCGGAGCACTGAGGTCTGAGGGAAGACTTTTAGTGCCACCTGATGGATATTAAAACATTGTTTTTTCCATCAGGAGGGTGAAGATGCAATGAATAGCATCTCTGGCATCATTCAGTTTTTCTTATAAAGTCCAAAGCCCCTCCCCCTCAGTCCCCAATGTACAATCTCTCACTCTCTCTGGTGCACAAGACTCAGCCTCCAGGCACCATCTGCGTCCCACCACCGGCCACTAGGAAACACACTTTACCTGGCAATGTCCCCAGGAGCCCACATTGGAGCTGCTGTCCGGCATCTCCAGAGGCTGTTCTGCTCCCAGAAAGCCCTCATCTCTGGAACAAGAAGGCCCAAAGGAAATAAAAACAAGAATTGAGAAAACATTCATTTTTTTCAGTAAATTCAGCCTGTGAGCTCAGAGGAGCAAGGATAATTGTTCTCCAGGGAGGTGGATCTTGGAGTCCTCAGCCCATCTCTTTAGCATTGAATGTCCCCAGACCATCCATGTGGCTGGTGTGAACTCTGTAATCAAATTTGGGAAATCACTAAACTCTTTGCATGCTGAATAGCTATTTATATATTATATAAATAAATAAATGAAATAAATAAAATATATAAATATATATATCTCACAAATGCAGGCCACATGTCAAAATCAGCTTTGCTTTTTACAAATGAATAAACCTAATAAAACAAACGTTGGAGAGGGTATTTGGAAAGACATCTATTTAAATTTTTATTACACGTTTGATGTTAAAAAACAAATAATGGTTTAGATAAAACATATAAATAAATAAATAAATAAATAAATATATATATATATATATATAAACACACAAACACACTACAGATTACACTTTATTAGAAGCCACGTTAGCTAACAGGATATGGAACTCCAAGTGTTTTGTTGTATAGCATGGACGTTTTATTTTACATATTGGAACATAAAGCCATTTACAACTGTGAAGTGTGTGGGTCCTCTTTGCTCCTGACTTGTCGTTTCTTGGCTCAGCAATGGTCTCTGCTTCCCATCTGCTCGTATTATTTTCTCAAGGGCCAAATGGAGCCCTTAGTGCCTCAGAGCACGGAGTGAAGTAACTTGGGACCAACGGAGCAATTGTACCTTTGAGCAATTGTATCTCATGCTACTCCCCAGATGATGGGTCTGGATTCCAGGGCCCACAAAGAGCCCAGAAGGGCAGGGCACTATGCAAGAACCTGTCACCTTCTAGTAGTCAACACAGAACCTGGCCGTTTGGGGAAGGTGGGCTCACAGGTAGGGAGTTCTTGGTGGGGTTTGTGCAGCTGCTTCAGAGAAGGACCTGACGGGCAGGTTGGAGTCAGAGCCTGGGGCTTGGTGGAGCAGCAGTCAGATGTGTGAAGCCATCGGCCCCCAACCCCGCAGAGAAGGAGTCGAGGCCTGGCAGAGGCCACCGCTTGTCCAGTCCTCTGCCTTGTCCCTGAAGTTCAGCCACAAGATGGGGCAGGAAGAAAGGAGTCCAGGTTCTCCTACTAGAGAAGAGAAGATGGGGTCGGACGGTGTGTTGGGTGTCCCTCCTCACCACCCCTTACCTCGTGCCCATCCCCTCATGGCTCCTTTTCCACAGCTCCTCACTGTCATCCACCGTCTCCAGGAGGAGAGAAGGCAGAGGGTTAGGGAAGCCCTTTAAATCCTTGTCCTCGTCAGGATTAAGATGAGATTCCCTGCAGGGTAGAAAGTCAACCTTGTCTTCTGTTTCCCCAGAGCCCTTCCCTGTGGCCATCAGGCTGCTCTGGCTGGACCCCTCCCTGCAGAAGGAGGCCAAGCTGCTTCTGCCCTTTGCTGTTGGCTCCCACCTTGGGCTTTTTGGTCATAGAGCAAAACTGAGCTGAACTTGGCTAAGGCAACAGGGAAGGAGGGCTCTTCTTAACGCACACCTGCTCTGCTCTTTTCTTCCTGGGTGAAGACGGCATTCTGGGCTACCCCATAACCTTCAGAACCACAGGCGGAGGGCTGGGAGCTAGATGTGTGCCCCCAGCCTCCCTCCAGACACACAGCTGCCTGAGTTCGAGGTAAAGAAAGCTGCTTCTTAAGAGAGATTTTGTCTTCGGGCGGCCCGCAGCTTCCTACCGGCTTTCTGGGAAGCATGAGGTCCGTGGGCTTCCCCACCTGGGCACGGCTTGAACAGGGCCTGCAGTGGGATTTGTGGAACTTTCCTGCCCCTCTGAATCAACAAGTCAATAAAAAGGGGGCACATGGGATACCCTGGAACAAAGGGCACCATTCAGTAGCGCCAACAGGTCATACATCATCGGGCCAGAAACCTGCCACATGAAAAGTGTCTGCTGCTGCTGTGCCCTGCCTGGGAAGGGAAATAAAAACGATGAACGTTCAACTGTGAGGCCACAGGCAGGCAGCCCCCAGGGCTCTGCTCTCAGCCCAGGGCCAGGCCCCTGGGGGAAGCGGGACCAGGCTCTCCACCGCAGCTCAGCCACCCAACTGCCCTCCTACAACAGAAGAGCCCGGAATAACAAAAAGGAGAATGAAAAGGGAAGCTGGGTCAGACTGACAAATTGTTAAAAAACCAAACCAACCTCCAAGCCTCCGCTGGGCCTCAGGGGGTCAAAAGGCCTCGCCTCTCCCCACTAATGGAGCCTGCAGAGGAGTAGCAGCCCCAGCCTCGCAGTGTCTTATCTTACAACATAAAATTAAAACCCACTTAAAAGGCCGGAGGGCATGTTAACATTCCCCCTGCTGTCTAATTGAAGTAGTTCCCAGCGCAAAGGATTTCACTTGAAAGATGGCTCCCTCAGAGCCCCAGTTTTCCTGCTCAGTGGGCAGGGGAAGGGGGTGGGGAGGCAGAGGGTGTCATTTCAAAGACCAGCTCAAACCTCGGAAAAGCGTGGGTTCTGTTTGCCGCCCCCACCCGGCCTGGGGGCAGGTGGCCACTGCAAAGGTTAGGGCAGGCTGGGTTGTTTTGTATTTTTTTAAAAATTTACAAATTCATTAGCAGCTATGTCAGCAGAGGCCAGATCCTGACAAGAAGCCCTGGTAATGATTCAAATATGGTGAGCCTCACAGTGAAACCTCCCGTTCCTGAGGCCCAGGGATTTCTGCTGGGTCCCCCACGGACGCCCTCCTCCCTCCTATGCAAATATATTGCTGGTCTCCAAGGCATACAGAATCAATCAGGGACATCCTGTAAAGGTGATGAACTTGCACTGGCCATCCTGAGTAATGGGAACCAGTCAGCCCGAAGCCGGCTGCGACTGAAAGCCAAGGTGACAGCTATTAAGCAGTTGTGTGCAGAACAAAATGGCAAAGGGGCCGGGCAATCAAGTCAATTTCAATGGGCAACTGCGGAGTCTGTCGCAGCTGATTAGAGAGGGCCGGCTGGAGCTTGCAGGGCGAGCCCATCACAGACCAGAAACAGGCCCGCATGAAAAGGGAAAGAACTGTCTCCTGAGAAGCAGGCGATGAAGGACTCTGTTTTATGTGACCGTGTTCTTCTTTCTCTCCTTGAAGGGAGAGTCAAAAAAAAGCGAGATTAGATAGTTTTCTTTTCAGCCATTTATCATTATGAAGGAAAGTAGACAGGGCAGGGGCAGAAAAATCTCCAGTGGGATTTCTGCGAAGTCTCACTAAGAGGGACGGACCAGGTTTACACTTTGCCGCTTAAACAGCCCCTGCTTATTACCACCGCCTGACGGGGTCTGCAGAGCGTCCGGACTCCCTCTTCTAATGAGGGCAAACAGGCCCCGGTGCTCTGAGGATCACAGAAATTCTCCTGCAGAAACCCCACACCACCAAATTGTATCATTTGTGAAAATTAAAGCCTGAGCTGGAATCACGAGGTGAGGAGGAAGATGGGAAAGGGAAAGATGAGACAGAGCTGTGCCAAGTCCCAGCAGGTTAGGCCCCGGCTGTGGGCGCCCCCAGTGACCTGGGCCTGGCGCGGGGCAGGAGGGGCCCTGCTGTGTTTGCCCATGGTCAGTACTGACCCCAGGCCGGCAGCGAACCCTGCCTGCCTGCTTGAAAATTCTAAGCTGGTGCTTGGTTCTCAGGGGTTGAGGGAGGCAGAGCAGGGGGTACCCACAGGCAAGCAGCCGTGAGAGAGACCAGCTCTGGGACCACGGACAGGCTTGGGGAGGTTCACAAGCAGATGGCAAGAGATGCAGAACCAGGAGCGGGAGGGCGTCTCAGAGCCCAGGGTTGCAGAGTGGACATCAGGGCCCCGGAGGGCTCAGGCTGGGGCAGGGCTGCTGGTGAGAGAGAAAAGGCTGACTTAGCAAGTGAGAGCGGTGGGTGCCCGTGATCAGATCATTCCTAAGAGAAGAATGACAAATGGATAATTAACCTGCACAAAACTAAGCTCACTAATCATCGGAAATGCAAAGTAAAGTGATAAAAAAAAAATTCCACTTTTGTTTAAGAAGTTAATCAAATTTTAAGAGAAAGATGTGGGCAGCCTCTTTTAGTCCTTGCTGGTGGGAGCACAGATTGTTACAGTCTTTCTGGAAAAAGCAATTTGGTAGCGTGGACAAAGACTCTAAACGTGTTCATATCCTAAAGAAAATAACCAGAAAGGTGGACATAGCTTAATGCTCTATAATGTTCATTGTGGTATTATTTTTAATAGCCCCAAATTGGCAGAAAGAAAATTATGGTTAAGTAAATTATGATATTCTCATATTCTAGAATATGATGTAGTCATTGACATTATGTTTACAAAGTGTTTAATGACATGGGGAATTGATTTAAAGCCAAGTGAAAAAAAGAGGATCATAATATAGAGCGTGATCTCAAAAGTATTGGAAAGTAAAAACAAAAATATTGGCATAGCCAAACTATAGATCGTTAAATCACAACCAACAGGAGAATGAACTACATGAACTTATATCTCCATGACATATTATGTGAAAAAATTTTTCTGAGTAATATGTCTGGTTTCCCCATTCGTGTGAAACACAAAACGAAAGCAAACCTCTGTGTGTGCGTTCACGTATGTGCGTGTGACATGTGAGTCTGTGTGAATGTGAGTGACGTGTATTTGTGGGGTGGGGAGTGTGCATTAGGGGCCCAGAAAAGAGGTAGGAGGGGTTGGGTTGTTCTGATAGACCCCTCATACGTCTCTGTCCTGTTTGACTCGTTCTGTAACTAGAAGATTTAATTAAAGAAAAAAGAAAAATAAGTTGGGATTACAGAAGTGCCCGAAATAAAAGAAGACAGAGTAAAAGAAATTGTGCCCAAACGCTACAGCTGTAACCCTGGGAGGTGGCTGCTTCTGCGGGTCAAGTGAACCACGACTGACCTCTGGGCCCCCTGCCCTATTTGCTTTCCTCCTGACTCTGGAGTCTCCCTCCCAAACACCCCTTCTTCTGCCCGGGTCTTTAATGCCACTGCTGCTCCAGGTCCGGGGCTTTAGCCTTCTCCTCTCACCAGCTGCTCTCCATCGGTCATGCCCACGTCTGTTCCCGCGGCTTCCTTCACCAACAAACGCCGATACATCTCAAAGCCAATGTCACTTCCCTCTCCTGAGACTGTCTCCTGGACGTTGCCATTTAAGAAATGTCAGGATCTCCAACTCTCCCTGTTCAAACGGAAACGATCCTCGCCCTCCAAGCTTCCCCTCGCCTTCTGTGTTTGGGTCCATGGCACCACCAGCCAATGTCCGGCTGTGCCAGTCGGAAACCTGGGCTTCCGTGCTGACTCCCCACCTGCCCGCCCCAAACGCTTGCCGAATTACACAGATTCTGCTTCCTACAGAGCACATACATCTGCACACTTTTTCTCTTCCGCCAGGCCTGGCACATCTGCCCCAGCAGCAAATCCTTGGGTCTGGGCTGGCTGCCCTCTGGTGCCAGCTGGGTGAGGCTGCAGAGCTTTGGGCTGCTCTGAAGGGTCCATCATGGGGTGAAGGCTGTTCAGACGCGGAGCCAGGGGACTGCCCGAGGAGACAAGGATAGGAAAGCTGTCTTTACACGGGACTCGGCTCACAGTTTAATGTGTCCTGAGTCTTCTGCTCTGGCTGCTGTCATGGGTGCGGCGAGGAAGCGAGCAGCTCATCCTCAGGGTCACATGCCATCTGAGCGTGCACCCAGAGCCTGATGCTCTCTCTTATCCAGCTGTTTCCTAGGGGCAAATAAGCCCCGGGAGTGCTAGATCGTGGCTGTTTCCATCTCCATAGCTTATGTGGAGAGAGGCTGGGGCGGGGGGGGCCTTGTGTGAGGCCGTCCCACACCTCACACAGGCACCTGCTCAGAAGAGAGGGCAAGTTGTGAAGGGACAAAGGACAAAGGACAAAAGCATCAGATTTTCCTAAGCCTGCACTCTGTTCCAGGTGCTTTACACAGGGAGCCATTTCTGGGGGCTTCTTGTCTTTGGTTTGGTTTGTTTTCTGTCTTCTTAAGAGGGAGTCTAGGCCAGTCCCATGTCAGCACAGGCTGAGTGGTCTCCCACGGAAGGGTTTGGGGAAGGGGACAGTCTGGAATCCCCAAAGGAGAAAGAGATGTACAGACATGGATTCCCCAGTGTGCCCGAGTCTGACCTTTCTTCAGGTTTGGGTCTAAGGAATTGGGAGGGTCCTCCAAATGTAACTGAGTGACTAATTTGTGGCTCTTAGATTGACAATCGTCTCCACCAACCACAACCACCCACCCACCGTGGGCCAAGAACGTGGGTTATCTGTTGCCTTCCAGTTGATCAAAGGAGGGGGGCTGTCGGTGCCCGAGACCTCGTTGTCTCCGTGAGGCTAAGTCAGTTTGGTCCAAACTAGCAGAGTCAGTAAATAATCCAGGTACATCTAAAACAACTGTTTAAAGTGTTGGGGGGACATGGCTTGGGTGACAGAACCAGGGTGTCTTTTCCTGCCTTTCCAACTCCTGATCACAGTGTGTTTCCTTGGGATGACTCAGAAGAGTCTTGTTCTGGAGTCACTTCTCTTTATGCCAAGAATTCCTAGCGAGGATGCCTGAAGCAAAGGCTGAGTGTGAAATGATGTGGCTCCATTAGGAATGATGGAAACCATGTGAGCTGCTTTTAATGGCATCAGATACCGCCCAGCTCAGTCTTCCTTCGTCTTAGACCCCACGTGCTGACGGCCTGGTGCTCACACTCTGTGACCTGGACTGAAAATCCAGGGGCCGCGTCTTCTGAGCAGTTGATGGAACTGAACTTACTCCGGACACAGCTCCGAAGGTTCTTTCTGGCCCGTCACATTGGAGACTCCTGCGTAATTTTCTAGCCCAAGAGAATGAGCTTTTGGCTTCTTTCTACATGAGTGCAGAGCTGTGAAAAGGGCTTGGGACTGGGTGTGAGGAGGTGTGGGTCCTAGTGAGCGTTCTGTCACCCCCTGCTGGTGTGACTTGCTCTCCTTCTGAGCTTCCTTTTCCTTCTTCCATGCAGCTCCTTATATCCTTTGCGGCACTAACGCTCTATCATCCCATAAGGTGTGCAATCGTGAATTTCCTAGTCATAGTCAGCACTGTCTGAATCCACAGCAGCACTCTCTCCAGAGGAGGGTAATGAAAGGAAATACTAGAACTTCTTCTATTTATTTTAATCTCATCCACTTCCAAATGTCTGTATTAGTGCCTATATATAATTAATGAATAAGTCTATACATAACATATTGGGAGTGTGTACTTTAAGGCTTTTTGCTGAAGATCATAGAAGTATGGAGACGATGGGGTGGGGGGTGACAGAGGAGTCACGTGAGGCTCTGGGCCACGTGACCATCCAGACATGGTTTACCAGAACTCTGGCTGGTAGTGGAGCGAGAGCGAGCCTGGAGCTCTACCATTTATTAGATGTTTGCCTCCTCTCTGTGAGCCTCCATCTCCCCATGTGTTAATTAGGGGCCGTGAATTGCCACCTATCTTCCAAAGTTATAGAAAAGACGAAATAAGAGAGCAGAGACAAATGTGCGCTCCCCTCCCCCGACATGGAATGCCAGTCTACGCAGGTTTCGTTTTTTGATGCTTAAAAGATGTGAGACTTTTTTTCTTCCCCCTAGGAAATTCCTTTTATTGCTTTTCAGGACTTTATTGCTTCTCCTGTCTCACAGTTAAGCCTTCTTTAACAGATGCCAAAGCCTAGATCTACGTGCAGTGAGGTGTACAATGCCAAGGGGAGGGGTGGTGGGAGGTGATGCTGGGAAGAATCCTGCTAGGTTGTTCCAGCCCTCTGAGCACCTCACACTCCCAGGGGTTTGGGGCTCAGCCAAGATTCAGGACAATAGTCAAGGACAGTTAGGAAAGGGCGTTCCTGCGTAGGAGAAGCCGTCCCCGTTTACCAGTGCCTCCAGGAAGGGATGGCTTGAGTTTTGTGCCCCTTCATTCAGAGCCCATTGCCCAACTCAGTGACACTGGGAATGAATCTATTCCAAGAAAGTCCCAACTCTGCCACTGTCCTGTTGGAGTCCTTGGACAAGGCCTTCAGTCTTTCTTGGCTTCGAGGTCCTCATTTACAAAAAGGGATGGGTAATATCCATGCTGCCACCTCCTAAGTCTTGGTTCATGGGCCAAATAAGATGCTCTGCATAAAAAACTTAGTAAGAAATGAAAGGGATTGCAATTACTAAGCTTCCTGTTGGTCCAATGAGTACCAACCATGCTTGTCTTGCATTTTCATGGGAAAAAAAAAAACCCACACTACTTTTTATGGACTGGGGAGGGGGAACGGTTGGCGAGGTACTGAGCAATCTCATCGGCTCTGAGAGGTGAATGATTTAGCATCATCACCTGCCTTATCATTATCCTTGCCCTGCCTGCATCCTCAGCTTTTGACGAGGTCAATTTCCGGCTCACGCAGGAAAACCTGTGGCTGTGGTCAGGAACAATCGGCCACAGTGCTCCTCTCGCGTTGTTGATCCTTTCATTTCCTCCAGCCGACTCCTGCCGCGGGACAACGTTCTGAGTTTTACGCTACTCTTTTGGACCAGGCATTTACAGCAGCCCTAAGCACCCAGCCCCTCTCTCACTTTTGCTGTCCAGCTACTGCTCTGGATGGCAAGATTGCTAATTGGGACATGATCCCAGCCAAATGGCAAGAAAGATTCAAGAAGCTGGTTCACTGGACCTTAAATACCCTGCCCACAGCTTTACAACTCAGGCAGCCATGGAGGAAGCATGAGTCATACCCGAGAGGTGAGGCTGCTGCTCAGGGAAGGCCTCTTCAATGACATTTTTCACACTTTTAATAAACCGCCGTATTATTAGAATTCACCAAAGCTGAATTTAATGAAAATCTTGGGCCCTAAGGCCCGAATTTTTCTTTTGTATTGCAAAATGAAACCAACTGGTCCAATTCAAATTAACCCCAGCAAATGTGTCGACTTTAATTATGTTTCTTTCATTCTTTTTCCTTTCTCTCTTTTTCTCTCCTGCTCTCCATTTTCTGGTTGTCAAATTTTGCTGTGATGACAATTCGTTGGAAGAAACAGAAGTGTACAGGAGGAAGAAATGAAATATGAGAAACATTCAGATAGTCACAAGTTTCTCTATAGGATTCTTTAAGAAAAGTTACTGATCAGCAACCCAAATTCATAGGGGAATTTGTAAAAGAGAATGAAAAGGGTGGGGAGGGTGTAGCTCAGTGGTAGAGTGCATGCTTAGCATGCATTAGCTCCTGGGTTCAATCCCCAGTACCTCCATTTAAAAAAAAAAAAATCAAATTATCTATGTCCTCCACAAAAAAAAAAAAAAAAGAGAGAGAGAATGAAAAGGTGAAAAAGACAAGGTCCTCTCAACTTGTACCAGAGATATAACCTGATTTAAAATTCAATTTTGTGAATGCTCTTCCAATTAGACCTGCTAAGCATCATTTCATAATGGGCAACTCTGCACACAAAACTGGTGCCTTCAAATAAACAATCGCTCCAGAAATAATAAGACCAGTCCTTTATATTTCACATTTCTGGGGCTAAGCCCTTGGGAACTACCCTGGGGGAGGTGGGTAATGAAACGCGCTGCTGTGCACCTGGCCTTCAGTTAGTCAGAAGCTTGGGCGGCAGGAAATAGCTCTGCGGCAGCTTCCGTATTTGCAGGAGCTGGTGAAAAGACATCTTTTTTCCCCCCTCACAGCTACGTTCACAAACAAATGTTCGCTCTCCAACCCCCGCCCCAATTGGAGCATATTTACCCAATAGAGTAAGGCCTTCAAATGCCTCCTTGTCCTGCATGGAGCAAGTAGGCGCAAGTGGCCCGGGCTCCCAGCTTCGTGGCCACCTTGTGGAGTTCGCTCTCCGCCCTTCCTTCCCGAAGGTGGGTCCGCCAGCCTCCAGGGCCCAGATCCCCAACTCGAGTTACTGGACCACAAAGTCACCCAAGATGTCAGCGAGGGGATCTATTTTGAATGCACTGCCTTCTCCATCAAGGGGCAGGCGGCAGAGGGGGACTGGGAAGAAACCCGGGTGCAAAGCTGCCTTTGTCTTAGGCAATTCCTCCTTCCAGAATCAGGCTCAGCTCTGATTCCTGCAGGGAAGTCCCTGCTTGGCATCAAGGCTGGCCGCAGGCATAAGATCCTAATTATTTGAATGGTATTTGTTTTCATAGCTCTCTCTCTCTCTCTCTTTTTTTTTTTTTAAATGTGTCCAGGTCGATGGCATTTTAATGCCTTATTAAACGGGGGTTTTACAGCAGTCTGTCTGTTCAGTCTCTGGGCCCATGCCTGTACTTTGTGTGCAGGGATTTTATCTTTCCTGCTGGCAGAAAATATTTTCCGAATTCCCTATAAAAGTTTTCAAGATTTCCTAAGACAAACAGAGCCCTACCAGCTCTAAAATGACCTTGATGCAGTCGGAGTTACGTTCAGACACACGCGCTCTCCCTTGTTTACACAAAGAACTGAACTTCGCTTGTACTCATTAACTGCAGTTATGAGCGCACCAAATTTGCTCCACAAATGCTCTGGTGCATAAAAACACAACTGTACCTGGGATGGCTCGCCAGAATCCCATCTTTTACTGGTTTCTTCCATCCTCTCAGATGGCCGCCTTGGCTTTGAAGGCGGCATCAATAAAGCCCGTCCTGGACGAGGGGTTTACAGAAGAGTGGGCGGCAGTGCGCAGCCGAGGGGAGCAGCCAGCCCTGCAACAGGAACATGGCTGGCTGACGACCACAGAGCCGCCTGGGAGAAAAAATCAGCCAAGCCCTTTTGTTGACTTGCCAGCGTCGAAAATTTTATGAAAATGGGTTGTTCAGAAGGAAGTCGAATGTAGAAAGTACTGAAATAAGCCTCAAGTCAGGCGACCTGGTGTTACGGAAAGAACTTAGAACTTAGAACCGAGATTGGGTTCAAGTCTCATTTCTGGTACATTTCAGCATGTGATCTCAGGCAAATGACACGGGGGAAAGGATCTACCTCTCTATCTATCTCTCGCTATCTACCTCAGGGTTATCGTGAGGATGGAAACGAAGGGATGTATAGAAAACATCGAGTGCAGTGGCTGACACGAGTGTTTGTAAATAGCAATTGGCATTGTCTTGTGAGGGTCCTCAGGACTCAGATAGGCAAGCACGATGGTCAAGTTCTGTTAAGGGTTCTGGAAGTGGGAGGGGAAAGGAGGTCTAAGGGATGTGATGCCCAACTCTGCACCAAAAGCTAGAATTTAAATACAGATCTGACTCCAAAGCCGGGTTCCATTATCCAGTTAAGGGAAATTAAATATGGAGAATTATGTCAGCTGCCTGCAACACAACCCAAGCCCGAATCAGCCAGATGGGACTTATTTTGCTTATGTGGCATTAAAAATCGCCTCTGATGCTAATGACTTAGCCACCAGGAAAGCTCCCTCTGAATTTCTATTTCACTGGGTCGTTTTTGAGCACTCCCCTCTTGGTGGTGTTTCACTGCCAATGCCACTTTTAACACTTAAGACAAATATCCTGGAGATGAATTTGTAGGGGTGCCCAGCCCATTCTGAACATTTCTTGCTTAGTCTATATCTGCTGTCATTGATCGTGTCACAACCAAAGATGAAAGGTTGCTGGATGCCTGCAGTCGGAAAGGACAATAATCGGGGGTCATGTTTATGCTTCTATGATTAAAACCTGTCATTTATTTAACTAACACTTTCCACTTTCATGGAATCAACGAATACTCTCAATTTTAAGGAGTATTATGTTTTATTCCTTGATATTCTATTTGACTAACCTTTTTCAAGATAGGTTAGTCTTTTTAAAAAAAAATACTGCTTTTTCTGTTTCTGTTCTCTTCTTTTTCTGTATTTAATTATTTTAAACATGTTTTAAAATAATCTCTAGATGATAATTCTGTTATCTGCGGTTCTTGGGAGAAGTGCCTAAATCTGCCATTTATTGGGTCTACTAATGTTTCACAACAGGGTTTTCTTTTCTATTGTTTTATAATTTTTTAAGAACTCATCCTGAACCAGTATTTATCTCTTGTCAGATCCCTTCAGAACAGTTTTGGTTTTGCTTTGGAAGATTACCTTTTATGTTGATTTTTTTCAGTTTGGGTTCTTGGACTATGCAAGAAGAATAAATTCAGACCCTGAACCCAAAGGAAGGGGAAACCTGTCTTGTGCTGGGTAGAAGAAAACAGGGTTTTAGCTATTCCAGAGTTTTAGTGTCAGCTTCTCTACTTTCCTGTCCTTATATGTCAGTTAAAAGCTCAAGCCACTTGCACTGAAGAAGAATAAAACTGGAGGACTTATACTATAAATACGAAGAACTGTCATAAAACTAGAGCAGTTAAAGCAGTATGGTACTGGTGCAAAGACAGATGAACGGACAAATGAAACAGAACAGAGTCTAGAAACAGACCCACAAGTATATGATTCTTGAATTATGAGAAACATGGGCACTGCAGTGGAAAGAGATGGTGCTGTGTTGATTGGATATCCATGTGGAACCAAATGAAATTTGATCCCTGACTCACACCATACAGAAAAATAAATTCCAGGTGGATTGTGAGCTAAGTATGAAACATGAAACAATAAAATGTTTAAAACAAAACATAGAAGAATATCTCTATGACTTTGGGCTAAGCAAGGATTTCTTAAAGAGGACAAAAACACTAACCGTAATGGAAGAAACTCATAGATTGGCCTATATTGAATTATAAACTTACGTTTATCAAAAGACTTCACTAAGAAAATGAAACTCCAAGTACAGAATAGAAGATATTGAAGATTTTTTTTCCTGTATATGTAAACTCAAATCCAGAACAGTTAAAGAACCCCTATAAATCAATAGGAAAAAGGCAGACATCCCAATAGATAAATGGGCAAAAGACTTGGCTCTTTGCAAAAGAGGATATTCAGATTTCCAAGAAACGTATGAATAGGTGCTCAGCTTCAACAGTGATCAGGAAAACACAAATTATGACTAAAACACAATACTACTATACTCCCATCAGAATGGCTAAAATGAAAAAAGAAAAACCATACAGAGTGCTGGTGGAACGTTCATGTACAGCTGGTGAGAGTGTAAACTGGCATAACTGCTTTGGAGAAGCATTTGGCAGCATCTACTAAACTGTTTGTCACTATCCTACAATTATGTTTAGTGGGGACATGGGGACATACCCTGTGGCCCAGCAATTCCCCTCTTAGGTATATACAGAAAAGAAATGTGTGCACGTGCCAACAAAAAGGTCTGTACAGAATGTTAACAGCAGCACTATGACAGTAGCATAATTCATTGTAACTTAAAAGTGTAAACAACCCAATGTCATCTGTAGTAAGAAGGAAGGATAAGCAATTGGTGGTATATTCACACACTGGACTATTACACAGCAGTAAGAATGAACGAATTACAACTTAGTGCAAAAGCACAGATATCGCTTACAAAGATAATGTTAAGCAAAAAGGCAGGACTTAAATGAATGCATAAGTGTGTTTTCACTATACAGATTCCAAACAGGCAAAACTAATTTGATATCATTAGAAGTTAGGATAGAGGTTTCCCTTAGAGAGATGGGTAGTGATTGGATGGGGCAAAGGAAGGCTTCTGGAGTCCGGGTTAAAAACAAAAATTGTTTTTCTTGGTGTGGGTACTAGTTACATGGATGTGTTAAAAGGCATTAAACTGTATAATTATGATTTGTGCAAATTTCTGTTATGCATGTTATACTTCAAAAAAGTTTACTAAAAAAGAAAAAAAGATAATCTTTAACCAATTAAAAAGAGAAAAACAAAATTCAAGGTCTTGGGTTAATAACATAGGTTCTTTACCCCCAGGTAAAATTTACAACTATTTTTAGTTTCTCTTACATTTTTCATTTTGGGGGATTTTTCTTACTTTCTTAAAAGCTCAGCTATATATTTAAGTGAAAATTGCTATATATTCTTCTATCACAATATTGACATTTAATATTATTAGTTTTAGGAGTATAACATAATGACTTGCTATATATGTATATTGTGAAGTGATCACCACAAGAAAGTTTAGTTAACATCCATCACCACATGTAGTTACACATTTTTTGTGTGTGCGTGTGATGAGAACTTTTAAGGTCCACTCTCTTATCAGAAAGTTGCTATATTTTATTCATCTTTCAAGAGGTTTTTGAGCAGGAGCATTTTCAGGTTAAGTCACAGTATTATCAAAATCAAAAGTCTTCTGTGAAAAGGTAGTCAACTTCAACAGTCATCAGGGAAATGCACATTATAGCCACAACACAATACTAGCTTACCCTCATTTGTTTGAATTTCCTTAAGCATTTTTACTTCTTAAGTGATTCTGTTCTAACTGAAGTAGGGATCTAGGCTCAGTTAACCATGAGGTTAAAGACTGGTGACTTAGAGTAGTCTTAAGTTAAATGATTCTTCATACATCATCTTGGATTCACCTGGATTTCCCCCTCCCACCCCCAGTTTTATTGAGAAAAAAATTGTCATGCATCATTGTATATGTTTAAGGCGTACAGCATGAAGGTTTGACTTATATGCATTGTGAAATGATTACCATTATAGGTTCAGTAATATTCATCGTCTCATATAGATACAATAATAAAGAAAAGAAAGAAAAAAAGAAAGGAAAAAAACCTTTTCTTCTTGCAATGAGAATTCTTAGTATTTACCCTCAACAACTTTCCTATGTATCATGCAGCAGTGTTAGCTGTAGTCATTGTGTAAGTACATCCTGGTACTTACTTAAAACTGGAAGTTTGTACCTTTGGGCCAGCTTCATCCTGGCCCCCTCCCTCCACCGCTGATAACTGTAAATCCGGCCTCTTTTTCTATGAGTTTTTTGTTTGCTTGTTTCCATGTATAATTCCACATACACGTGAGATCACACAGCATTTGTCTTTCTACATCTGATTTACATGGACTAATTACCTTCCTTGCTGCCCCAGGCACTCTGTCTGCCAGCAAGAAGATGAGGAGAGAGAAGTGACATTCTCTCTCCCTGACCTTAGTCTGTTTGAGAAGGCTGGTTCTTATGGTTATTCCAGCAGAATCTTTTTTAAAAGGTCTTTTTATAAACTGTGCTCAGTTGAAGCAAAGAAATTCAACAGGAATGTGGACACTAAATCTTGTCTTGTGGAACTCTTAGTTCTCAGGTTGGGGAAAAGGAGTTATATGAATAATTTTGATATAGTGATTTTTTTTTTCATTAGTTCACAAAGTGGTTATTTCCTTCTATTAATTTTCTAAAGTTTAAGGCAAACTGAGAAAAATGCACAAAAACAGGATGCATCGGGTAGTTTCAGCCCTTTCCCTCTGTGCTTAGCTTTCTAGTGGGTTTCAGATGAGAAACAGAAGGGAGGACATGGTCCTGTAGTCTGGGAGCCTGTTTCACTGGGGACTCAGAACTAGCGCTTGTGCAGCAGCAGCAAAAAGATGGGGTGTAATCACTGCTCGTTAACGCAGACCGGAAGAAAGGAGTTCCTTTAACACCCTTCTTCTGCATCTCCAAACGTAGCTCTTTCCTTATTTTTGCTTGTCTTGTACATCGTATTTACTTTCATACTTTCCAATTATATTTTCTAAGTGGTGGGTTACTGAGAAATCGTAAGAAAACAGTTTTTATGTTGTAAATAGGTACTATTACTCTCTCAGTTTTAACAGCTTTTATTTGGTCCTCTTGGACTTCCTCGTTGAACAAGCTTATCATTGGCAAATATTGATCATCTTGCTACGTCTCTCCTCCCTCCCTCCTTCCCTTCCTTTCTATCTTTTTGTTGGGTAGAATTTGCTTTAACAACAATGATAAATAAGTGTAAGGATAGTGGACTTTCTTGTCTTGACCCTGACCTCTACTGAAATTCTTCTAGTGCTTTATCCTTATGTTTTCTTTTATGTATTTGATTATCACATCTATTCCCATTTGTTCTGTTCTCCCCAGCAGCATCATTTATCCACTGAGCTCTTTATCTACCATATTCTCTCCCATTGTTGGTCGTCTCTTTTCCCTGGCATGCTAACTGACTTCTCTCATAGCTAAACCATTGCCCTGTACACTAAGGATTCCCAAGTCCAGAGACAAATTACTTCTCTCTTGAGGACCAACATCTGTATTCCAATTGCTATCTGGGTACTGTTATCTGAGGTCCTATGGATGCTTCAAGCTTGACATGCTCAAAATTGAACTCTTCTCCCACAGGAAAATCTCCTGTGTGTGCTAAGCAGAGGCATCTGATGATTTACCAATCACCTGGTCACCTAAACTGGAAAACTTGGAGTAAAAGTCATCTCCTCGCTTCTCCTGCCTCTCCTTTTCACATACAATAGACATGCAGATGGTTTTGTCAACTAAGGCCAAAAGAGTGGGCTAGCAAATCAGAGCCTCTCATGTGCAAGATGCCAAGACGATGTGAAGTAAGATATGGTCCTCACAGTTGTAGTGATGTGAAATAATACGATTGAAAAACCACCAGACTGTAGCCACTTCTATGTCGGGAAGCTGCCAAATTCATTTTCAGGATACATAACAGAATTGTTTAGGAAAACACTTTGATGGGAATTTTTGGCTAAGAAAGAATCAGCCTAGATGCACTGGAGCGCTGAATCTTTCTGTGGAAGAAAGGAAGACAACATGAATTGCGGTAGAGCATCACTGTGAAAGAGATGGGGTAGGACCACAAGCCAGAGATGTCCGGAGATACGAGGAGGGACTAGGGAGATGGTAATAAGTGGGAACCCAAGAAAAGAAAGTTCCTTCTGTCTGGAAAAACTTCTCTGTAATGGGGATGGCTTGCGGACTTTAAGACAGTGATGTTCACATTCAGGTGGTTTGCTATGTTGTGCTATGTTGTTAGCCTGTCTATGTCTCAAATAAAAATCTGCTATTCGTAACAGTGGTGTTGAAGGAAGCTAAGGGTGAGGGCAATTAAAAAAAAAATGAAGTTTTCTCCACACCACCCTCCTTGAGGCCAGAGTGGCTGGGAGTAGCAGTGTGTGGAGGAAGGATAATTCGAGCGTGTATCCTTGAAACGGAAGCCCCTTTCCTCAGGATATCAGAAGAAAGTGATCTTTGAAAGGGGGCAGGCAGACACTCGGGTTGCACTTACAGTCTATTAGGGGAGATGACACGAGTAAAATCGTAACTATGATACAACGCAATGTAAAACACATGCCATCAGCGTGGTGCCTACAGAGAACAGACTAGGACAACAGAAACATTGAAAATCACCATATCAAGGGAGGGCTTTGATACTAACGAAAGTGGAATGAGACAGAAGTATCTGAATGTATACATCATAAAAGCAATGTGCATACCAACAACACACACATAAATGTGCTACGAGTTTACTTTAAAAGGTAGCTACGAGTTTACTTTAAAAGGTAGCAACGATTTCTGCAACAGTAAATTTAAGAGCACATTTTAAAAAGTAAAACATAACACTCAAGTCCTGTTGATTGAATGAATGAATGACTGAATGAAGAAATTGTTGAAGTAATTCAGAATGGGAAAGTGATCAATGAACCAGTGCAACTGATCAAGAAGGAAAGATTGTAAAATCAAGGAATGAATGGCTTACAAAAAGCATCTGAGGTCCTCAACTGGTACATGTACTAAAAACTAAATTTGACTGACAAAAGGAATGAACAGCACAGAAGCTGGGGAGTCTCATTACCAAGATCACAGATTCCGGTGCCAGCCAGGGTTGATGGAAAGACTGGCCAAGGAGAAAGGCCCTAGAAAGCTTCTGAAACTCTGTGATTAAAAAGCAATGAAGATGGAATTGGGAGCTTTTAACCACAACACCACTGCAGCTGCCCCTGAGTCATTCTGATCATAGCTGGCTATTCTGAATAGATTATGGTGACTAAGAAATACCTGAGGAGGAGTGGTGTGTGTGTGTGTGTGTGTTTGTGTGTGTGTGTTTGACAGAGACAGAGAGAATATGAATGAACTTCTACATGGCATTTGCGAGTGAAATTTTGTGACTAGCAAAATGAAAATCAGAACGTTCAATTGTGCTTTGTTGTAAGTAAGTCTCCCTAAGATTTTGTGCTCGTGAAAAGAATACTGGCTTTTCATTTGACAAATGCATGGAACATGGTGAGTGAGTTCAGTTGGAATGGTTAAGTACATGGTGCTAATATTCATGAGAATTTTAAAATAAGAGAGAAAAAAACCAGAAGCTCTGGCCAAAAATCACTTGTCTATGATAGTCTTCACATTGGCCAAATGTCCAGGTGCAAGTTTGGGGAGATTGGGGGAGGGAAGGTTTTTGGCCAACGATCAGAGGTGGGCTGAGCAGGCTGACTGCTGTTAAAGGACAGCCCTTCCCAAGGTGAAGGAACACACGTTCTTGAGAGCTGTGCGTCATGCAGGCGCTTGATCTGTAGAATCTCACCGAGTCTATCAAGGGAATGAGGCAAGTGTGACTGTCTTCATTTAACAGACAGGAAGACTGAGAGTCTGAGAGCTTACACAGTGGATAAGGATTCGAACCCAGTTTAGATTCCAGGTTTGTTGGCTCCATATTACCATGCCACCATAAACCCTAAGTAAGGGTAAAGATTTCTTTTTACAATTTCTTACTGACACTTAGAACAGAAAAACCTTTTTGAGACTCTGATGGTTGTTTGACACTAAGCAGAATTCCCCCAGAACAGGTGAAAGTTATCAACAAAAGCCTGTACTTTTTGAGAGCCTCTAGAGACAGACTCCTGCTTTGGGGAAAAAAAATTGTGTAAAATAAACTGAATCAACTCCAGATCCATCCCAACCAATACTATCCAAGGGGGACTAGCGGAGCCATTCACAAAGGGCGAACTGAAATCCAGTTTATTTTCCCTCCTGTGAGAAACAATCATGCAAGAAAAGAACAAAGATGGTAATAAAAAAAAAAAAAAACTGTGTTAAAACTTCTGCTTATCAAAGTCAGCATAAAAAAGAGAAAAGACAAGTCAGTTCTATACTTGCAACACAACAAGTGACACAGCTAAAGCACATAGAAAAAAATTCTACAAATTAATAAGAAAAAGACAAACAATCCCATACAGAATCAGGCAAAAGACTTGAACATGCGCTTCACAAAAGAACGAATATGATTGACTATGAACATATGAAGAGATGCTTAACCTCATTAGAATCAGGGAAATGCAAATTAGAATCACAAAGAGATAACATTCCACATTCACTAGATTGCCAAAATTTAAACTGTCAAATAAAATCAAGAATTTAAAAGGATATGGAGCAAGTGGAACAAATTCAAGCTGCTGGTGGTTGTGTATAACCATTTGGAAAACAATTTGGCATTCTTTGAAATACTGAAGGTGTGCAAACTCTTATGGCCTGGCAGAAATGAATTTCTGGAGAAACTCTCATCATGTTCCCCAAGGGGCAGGTATAGTAAGGTTCAAAGCAGAACTGTTTGCAACAGCAAAACATTGGAATCAACCCAAACATCTAAGAGGACAACGGTTAAATACATTTTCGTATAGGAAAACAAGGAAATATTATACAGCAGTGAAGATGAATTTAGCCATGTATATCAACATGAGTGAATACTGTAAGCATGTTGAATGAAACACGCTGCAGAAGAATACATACAGTATGATGCCATTTTTATGAAGCTCAAAAGGGAAAACTGAGAAGTTTAGGAATATGTACTCAGATAGGTGAGCCACACGCTAGAGAAAAATCAAGGAGTAATAAACAATCAGGACAGGGCAACCTCCAGGAAAGAGGGAGCAGAATTTGAAATGCAGGAGGAGCACACAGGGGTCTTTCGGGGGTACAGATGGTGTTCTTTTCTTAGCCTGTGTTTTGGGTGCATAAGCATTTATGTTAGTATTCTTCTGCCTAATACATGCTTTATATGCATTCTTTTGAATGCATAACTTAAAAATATGAAGAAACAAATAGTATTAAGGGCTTGGAAACACATTCATTTTACCAGGAGCCTCACTAACTTCCCCTCCCTAATCAGTTAGCATTCACCAAACACTTTTACTTTGCCTTAATGACTCCCTTTGGAATGGAATTTGCAGTGGATAAAAGGATTAGACAGCAGTAGGTAGAATTGTTAACCGTTGGTAGATCAGCAGTTTGTTTTTGACATTTAAAAAGTAAAAGCTAAACTTCAGGTTTGAGTGACGCCTAAATGGACATGGACATTTTAGTAGTGGCTCCTTTAATGAAGATGTTTCTGAAAAATCCCTTTGTTGATAGAAAACTGGTTTCCAGAGATAGAAACCATGTTGGCAGCTTGGGACTGAGGCTCAGAGCCATGGATTCTTCTCCTGGCTTCCAAACCAGGTCCCACAGCCAGACATTCCCTTTCTCTCCCCTGAGATAAGCTTTGACTCCCCAGGTCCGTCAGACTGTTTGGGAACCAGGGGTACCTCCTGCCCAGGGCCCAGGAGGTCCCACACGGTGGCTGCCCTGCCCCTGCTCTGCCCTCCCTCCTGCCGAGGCATGTGCTGTCATTTCTCCTCCTCCTTAGATGCCGAACTCCCGGCCTTGAGAAGACCAGCCTCTTCTAACCTCCTGCAGGTCAGGCTGACTGTTATACGGAGCCAAGTTGCCTGTGCATTACTTATCTGAACTAAATCATCGGATTCAACTCTCACAACTCTCAGGGACCCCTGCCATCCCTGTAGAATTATTAACCGTACTCACTTGTTCTATCTCTCAAACATTGGGGCTTATAACGTCACTTGCAGGAGCTTTCTCTTGGGAATTTATTTTTCATATATATATATATATATATTTAACCTAATATTTTGAATGTCTTTATAGTTTCAGTGGTCAGTGAGAGGTCTTAGGGGAAGAGCAGAGTGGGTAGAAATCTTAGAATGAGGCTAGAGGACTTCTCACTAGTGACTGCCATAGACTCACATCTCTGAGTTATCAATAAGTTGCTATCAATAAAGGTCAGTCTATTACATGTCAGGCTGTGTTGACAGATATTATCTTTCTGCTTGTACCAAACCTACAAGGAGAGTCTAATTGAGGTACAAAAGCATATTAGTCAAGATCCAATAACCTATAAAACCCCGAATTAATAGCTGACTCCAACCCTCTACGATGCTGCCTCCAGTTGGAAATCCGAACGTTTTAGGGGGAGAACAGCTCCAGTCCCTGGTCTTGCGTGGCAGTGAAGGTCATGTGCAATAATACTACATTCCATTCACTTCCACTGCCCTCCTTCAGTGGGTAGGGAATCCGTATTTCTGGTAGAACATTATTGCTTTTTCAAAACCCATTTTCTGCATATCGACAGAGGCAGGCTTTTGCTGCCTATAGACCAGCAGCTTAGAAACCCATTTTTACCAAATGAAGTTTTGGGGGGTGTTTATAGAAGTCCCCCAAATGTCTGAAACTAGAAACGTCTCTATTTTTGAGCACACAAGAACAGCTAAGAGACTGGATGCCAAACTTCAGCCCAGAGTGAATTTTTATGACTTGAGCTGTAAGCCTATGAAATTAGGGGTTTAAAATGGAAACGCTGACACAATCTTTGCACTTGGTGGAAGGCTGAGCGCTGGTGGGGGTGGTGCGGTCCTCGCGCTGCTGCTGCTGGCCTCTGCCGGGCCGGGAGACTTCCTGTCCAGCTTGCTTTACTTTGGGGCCTCTTGTTCTCCTCTCAGATCTCCCAAGCCTCCCTCTGGCCCAGCGAAGAAAGGCGGCTCAGACTCAGGCCCATCTGGAGATGCTCAGTGTGAGGCCTGGACCGGCCGCAGGGCCCCGCCTACGGAAGCCTTGCTGGTTTCCAAGCTCTCTGGCGCCGCCCTGGACGGCTGTCTACCCAGGCCCTCCCAACCTCACATCTCCCAAGTGGTCCAAAGTGGTACTGCACCCAGCCGTCATCCTAGGGCCAACCGTGGCCTTCCTGTACATCCTTTCCCGGGATGCGGAAGGGCACCATCCCTAAAATATCCGGGGCTCTCCCTGATTTACCCCCTAGTGGCTTTTCACTGGTTCTGAGCTGGCATCCTCCCAAAGGAAAACCCCAATCAGAAGAGTTTTCCTTCATGGTGGCAACAGTGACAGGTATGATTGATACCTGCCTGAAAGTTACCTCCAGTCAGCACGGCTTTAAGCACGTGGACTTCGTTGGACTCCTTGGATTCAAATCCTCGCAGTACCTACCTCGCAAAGTTGTCTTGAAGATGAAATGAGGTAATACAGGCAAAGTGCTTGACCCTTGCTGAGGGGGTACTGGTTGAGGGTAGGGCTCTCCTACCCTGAATCAAGAGCGGGATCAGGAAGAATGAGGGTTGGATCTGGGAAGGCTGCGTGTGAGTGAACCCAAGGGACAGAAGAATGGAAATTGTTAAAAAAAATAAAACTTTATTTGTATGGTGCTTACTGTATACGGTCTCATAATTTAAACAGAGCACTTCTGTAAGGTAGTTATCTCCATTTTTACAGACTAAGGCTTAGAGAGCTGAAGTGACTTGGCCAAGGTCATACAGTCAGGGCTTGAACTACGCCTTGATTCTAAGTTTGGTGCTTTTTTTCATTATCCCATGAATTTTATGGGACAATAAGGACTAGCTAGTGGTGACGGTTCAAGTTCTCAGTTTAAAAGACTGATTTTATACTTTTAAAAAGACTCACTATCCAAGAACGTGTATCTCATTTCTTTATCACTGAGGATCCCAGAAAGTACTTTGGAATTGGTGCAAAGTTCAAATGAGCACGTAAGTTTTTTTAAAGGAATCAAATCAAGTTGTCTAACTTAATTGCTTTTTCCTTCATACATGCTCCAATTTGAGCTTCAGTCATTTTCTTTTTCTCAGTGATTGTCTTATAAAACCTTTTGTCCCATGATCAGAGTTTAATTAGAAAACAATAGCAGAAAACAACATAAAGACAAAGGAAACAACGAGGAAATATTGCATAACTCAGTAAAATGTGCTTAGATATTTGAAGCCCATATAAATATGGGCCTGAAGTAATTAGACACAAAACCCTAGCTCGCTACAGCTAGAAAGGAAGGTATGACATGACACGAAGTATCAGTTCTCCTGCACAGTGGAGAGGACTTCAGGTTGTTTCAACCAGGAAACTATTTTCTTCCTCAGAAGAAGAAACAGAGAGAGAGAACGCAAACAAGTGAGAGCACGAGATCTCAAAGCTGTGCAAGATATGGCGTGGATGGTGAGGCATGCATTTTGTAGAGAGCACAGTGGAAAAAAATGAACCTTCATATGTTATAGCTTTAAATGGTTCTGTTCAGGAGCAGATGTGGAACAGTTTTGCTAGTGCTGTGGAAATACAGTTCAAAGGAACTGCAGTTAAAGAGTAAACTTTGAGCCATTGCAGACAAAGAAGCTGAAAATTCTCTGCGATTAGTTACAAGCATTTGGACAAGGTCGAAAACTGAGAACTACAAGACAGAATGGGACACAGAAGTGGGCGGACAGTGTCCTGCCAGATGGTGGAAGAAGAGGGTCCGAACAGGACCAAAAGAGAGCCATCCCACGAGGGCTTAATGTCAGAAATGAATTAGGGGGAGGGTATAGCTCAAGTGATAGAGTAGATGCTTAGTGTGCACAGCATCCTGGGTTCAATCCCCAGTACCTCCTCTAATTAACCTCCCCCCCAAAAAAACTAAATAAAGTCACCTAGAAAACATAAAGAAAAAATTATTTATTACCATAATTGTGTTTATAGATTTATGTTTTAATTAACTATTCGATAAAATATAGTTCATTCTGTAGTACGTAGTTGTTCTCAAAAGATCTTTTTAAAAGTCTTTATGAAGACTTGAGTTCAAACAGACAAAACCCTTTAACTATTGATTCTACTCAAGCAAACTGGATTTCGGCTCACAGAATAGTTAAGACTTTATGTCAAAAATCAGCAGAGAGGATAGCTCAGAATAGTGCCTGATTAAGGATGCACCACACTTGAGGCCACATATATGGTACTAATGTTTGTGTTGTTGACTTCTTATGCTATGGTCTTGGCAAAACTGCCTTATCATTTTGGTGTTTTTCTTCCTTTTTTCCTTTTATGGGTGAGAAGTTATAGTCACACTCTATCTCTCAGCTTCTCATGGTCTCACTCTTCTGTGGTCTCACGGCTACCCATTCCCTGACGTATTCCAAAATTTATACCATTAGACCATATATCTCACCTGAGCCAGTCAGCAAGTTAATCTGTCCAGAAACACAGTGGAAAATCAGGAAGAAAGGAAAAATGAAGGGTAAAGTAAAGAAAGAGAATGAAATTTTACATAGTACAACCTACTATGAGTCTAGAACTCCACTATATACTTTGTATAGAAATATATATATAAACATATGTACACATATATATTTCTTTTTTTAATCATTGTAATTCTACAATACAGGTTTTATTTTCTCTGTTTTAAAGATGATAAATCTGCTGTTCAGAGAGCTCAAGTAACTTGTCCAAGGTCACACGACTAACAAGTAGAGGCGTTAAAATTCAGATTTAGGTCCAACTCCCAAACTCATACTCTTTCCACGGTACACGCTGTTTTCTGAAAACATCTCTGAATAACCAAGACGTGTTACAAAGTATAAGCCCAAAGTAGGCGATCGCGTACTCACGTAAGATGTCTAAAACCCTCATACAGAACTTGGTTGCTCTGATTTTACATGTAATTCTAAGTCATGGTTGCCTGGTTTCTAAGTCCAGAGCTGATTAGAAAGAAGTAGCAAATTAAAAATTGGGAGAAGGGTTTTTGCGAGAAAAAACAAATGACAGCTTGATGGTAAAATCACATTAAAAAGCAGATATAAGGGTAAAAGCACAGTGGGGAGGGTATAGCTCAGTGGTAGAGCACATGCTCCAGCATGCATGAGGTCCTGGGTTCAATCCCCAGTACTTCCTCCAAATAAATAAATAAACCTAATCAGCACCCCCCCCCAAAAAAAAAACAAACAAACAGACAAAATTTTTTTAAAGAATAAAAGCACAAATGTGAATAAAAGCTTCACACGAAGTGATAACAATATTAAATCGCTATCATTTGAATAGTATCTATTATGTGTCAGGCTCTGTACTAGATGCAGTGACTTTTAAAACTCAGAGCATTCCCATTTTTATTTGTTTACAATGGGGCTCTGAGTAAGATTTCATTTGTAAAAAGAATTTTGGGGTGAGAAATACTTAAAAACCACTGCGTTGTATCACTAATTATCAAATCATGACTATTAAGTTTGGTTCTACCATCCCCATTTTATAGATGAGAAATCGGAGCTCAAAAACTTTAAGAAATTTGCCCAACATCACGTAGCTATGGAGAGCAGAAGCCGGTATTCAAACCCAGGTCTGTGGACTTCAGAGCCTGGGCTTTTTCCACCGTCATGCTGCCTCCACATTCAGAGGCATGGCTCTGAGTCACTAAAAGAAGATTATCTTGTAACTGTTACAAAAGCCAGGGAAATTGCATTGGTTACAATAGTGGAAAAGTGGTACTTAAATGGCAAGCACCTAGCTACCCGGAAATCTAAACTCTCCAGAATGATCAGATACATAATAACACAAGAGTGACCGTGTAATCAGGCTCCTTACACGTTCCCCAACTTTATCTTCACCTCAGTGCAATTTTGTAATGTTTAGGTCTGTCCTTCTAGTAGATGACCTTACATGGTCCTGTCAAAAATCTGATCCAGGAAGGTTTTGTCACAGGAATCATGAGAACTGCACACTTTTCAGTTGGGGTATGTGTTCTCCTGTCTTTGTGGCAATGATTTTATTGAACTATTGTTCATTAGTAGAATCCGTACAAACACATAAACATAATTTATGGATTATTATTAATAAAAGCGTATTTTTCATAGGAAAATAATCTGTGGGCTGCAGAAGCAGTATCTTTCATGACATCTTTCTCACAATGTTGTCGGAGGGAAAAGGAGCGGTTATAAATCATCCCCTAAATCCCCTAAAGGTTGAAAGGTAAGTAGTAACCAGTCATCTTCAGAACTCATTGGATTTACAAGTTTATCCTTGAATAGGTTCATGACTGAGAGGAAGCCTCATTAATCTTAATCATATCAATCTGAGTACCCAGTAAAGTTAGGTCAGAAATGGCTGCTATCAGAGGCAGTCAGGACATACTTCAGACAAGAATGCACTCACTTCTTAGACACACATACCCAGGCCAGATAACAGCCGGGGATTTAGGAGAGATTCACTGGAGACACAGTCTCAATAACGACAATAGCTGGAGAGAGGATCCCAGAGCCAAACACACAGCTAATAAAACCACCGAGGTGCAGGGTCAGACCAGAGTTAACCGCAGAGCCATCCAGAACCCTACTGGCTCTATTTAAAAAAAAAAAAAAAAAAAGGCAAAAAAACCCTTGTGTGCAACAAGTGGCCAATTTGGAGCTTCAGCAGGTAAACTATGATTGTCCCAGGAGATAGAGATGGCTGTCATTAAAGTCAGGGAGAACTCTGCTCTGAGCCCCTCATTTAGATTGGGGGGGGGGGTTAGATTAACACAAGATGGTGAAGGAAAAAGCAGGGAGGATACGGGAAACCACATAACACAGACAGATTTTTGCTTTTGTTGGAGGATCTAAACTCTATCAACATTTAGATTGACCTGATCAGAGAAGTGAAAAAGAATCATCCATCACACAGTGGAGTGAACAAAACCACTCAGGTTAGGATTTTTTCAATTTCTTAACCTCTTGAAACATGAAACTTTCCAGGAAACTTCAGGGCAGATGGTCTGTCCTCCGCCCACCTCTCCAACTCAGATAGCTCGGTCACTTACCCTGTTGAATCTCTCCTAGAGGCTGCAAGCTCCTGGTGGGCAAAGAAATCATATTTTATTTATCTGTGTGTTTCCTACAAAACGTAGTACAAAACATGCTGTAGGCTCTCAATACACCTCCATGGGTTTTAACCACCCTCTCCATGCCCCTCAGAAGGCATTCTCCCTCTTCTCTCATTGTTATCACCAACAAAACCCTTTATATAAAATTCATGCACCATATCATTCACCTATTCAAAGTGTACGAAACATTGATTTTTAGTGTATTTACAGAGTTGTCAACCACCACCATAATCAATTTGGGGACATTTTCATACCTCAAAAATAAGCCCTGTACCCCTTAGCGCTCACCACCTTACTCCCCACACACCCCCACCCTAGGCACCCATTAATTGCTTCTTGTCCCTTTAGGTTTGCCTCTTCTGGACATTTCATGTAAATGCAATCGTACGATCCAACTGGGTTCTAACTCCAGGTTTTCTACTTGCCAACAATATGGACTTGAAAAGTCCCTTTTTTCTCTAGGATTCAGTTTCCCTTTTTGTAAAAAGAGGACCAGTTCATCCTAGAGGACTTCTGTGGCTGCAGGACTGATTTTAAATTCCAGTTCTCTCATTAACCTGAGTAAATCCTTTACTCTCTCTGAAGCGAGTTTCCTTATTTCTAAAATGGGTACAATCACATCTCAATTTGCAGAGTTGCCTTAAGAATAGACTAACGTATGCATAATTATTGGCATGTGGTGGGCTCTCAATCAATGAGCTTCATTTTGTTTTTTAATGATGATTGTTATCGATTTTTTCTCTGTCCAGCGGAGAGATCTAGCAGATGGATCCTGGCAGCAGGAGGCATGTTCTCTGAAGCTGTTTTAGGAGTTGGTTTGGAATCGCTTGTCTTTCTCAGTGGTTCAGACCCACCATAACCCAACAGGCTGAGTTCATCTCGCACAAAAACCTCTCTGCTCGGCCTCTGCCCTCCCAAGCCACTAAGTGGTGTTAGGATCCCCCATGTATAAGATACTAGAAATGAGACATCTCACGGTAGCGTCAATCTGAGCCTCAGTAAGACTTTTTTTATATAATGACATTTACTATCATATCTGATGTCTAGTTTCCTCTTTGGTGATCACGATGTTTCGTAATTGTTTGCTTTGCACTTACTAGGTAGAACTTCCCTCATCTAGAGGGGCTGCAATCAACTTGTCTAAGATATGGAGAAGCAGCCAAAGAAACCTGAAACTCAGAGAAGTGTTGGGACTAGTAGGTCCTCAATCCAGAAAAAAAGAAAAAGAAAAAAAAAACCCCTCTCATGTTAATAGCTTTGACAGCCAAATTTGTATGGACTCTTTGTATTCAGTCAATTCCACTGGGAATGAGAATGAGGAAAACAGGTAGATTTTGAAACCCAGAAAGAAAGGAAGATGAAATTCCTGATCAGACCGTAAACTATATTTAGATATAAAATCTATTGTATGATACCATCTATATATGTAGATACAAGGGTTTATTACACTTGACAATAAAATTTAGAGCACCAGTTTCAGAGGTCTTATAAATATGGAGGGGGTGGGGTGGGGTGGGAGGAAAGACCTTTACCCATCTGATGCTTACCTTAATATCCTAGCTACCAATAACAGAAAAATCAACTCAGGTTTGAATAGTGACCTCGTGGGTAAAATTCTTGAAAACCTCTGGCGTGGAATACTATAGTAGAGAATGAATGGGAGATTGGTAGGCATTATTCCAGGCACTTAAAACATGTTTTTGTGGAGATATATGGTTCTCAGATGTGCCACAAAATAATAATTTGTTTCTAATTTGAGTGAAGAGTGAGTAGGAGAAAGCTGTAAAAGAAGTTATCTCCGCTCTCTCTTTCCAAAGATTAAGTCTGTTAACAACTCCAGCATCATAATTATTTCAAGTGTTGGTGATACAGGAAAGCCGTCGAGTACAATTTATTCCTGGACAAGAATTTACCAGGAGTCTACCAGATACCCCATCCCACATCCCCGAAAACAGCTAATTCACTGGAGGAATCGGCAGCTGTTGCAAACCTCTCCACTGGACCGGGCCTCCAAACGTGTAGCAGCCACAATGCTTTCCTTGGACCAGCCTCCAAGCTTTTATTAGCTTTTTGCTGTTTTTCTAGGTTAAACCCATTGGAAATTGGATTCTCTTTAAAAAGAAGTCTATTTTGGTTGAGAATACAGAGTATGTGGAATAATCAAGTCAGGTAATCTCTAGGGCTTTGGATCGAGGATTCTCTGCCCATGATACAGTATACTTAGCTTTTATTTTTGGTGGAAGTCTAGTCTAAGAAATCGTATGGAAAAAGAAACAAATAATCACAACATTTGGATGATCAGAAGTGATGTCTGACTTTTAAATATTTCAGAGAACCTGTGGATTCTGGCTTTGTCCTTTTTGCTTGTTTTAAGTTGACAGGTGTTTCCAGAAAAACGAGTCATGTTTGTTTAAGGCCAATATTGGAAGCCAGTAAAAAGGCTGGACTTTTTGGCTCTCAGATACAGTGTGATTTTGGATTTTTCTCTCTACTACATTAACCACGCATTCCTGACAGAGTACTTAGAGTCCTGAGGAGGATGTAAAATGTCAACACTGAACCAAGATCACAGAATTCCTGGAATCATAGCAAATATGTTGTTAAGGATCAGACTGAAGATGTGCAAATCAAAGACAATACTTTAAACGTGCTCTCAGCTTTTCAGTTCATCCTAAAAACTCGACTGCTGCTCCCAGTCCTGGGTAATGGCACCTCCCTCCCTTTCTAGGTACTTCTCCGAAGAGCTCAGAGCACTTTCCAGACATGACTTCATTCACTCTCCCAGTAAGTAACAGGGCAGGAGTGAGAGAGGGAGTGAGAGCCATTCTCTTTATATTACATAGTGAGGAAATATGGCTTAGAAAAGAAATTATGCTAGAGTCATGTAGGATTATGGGTAGAAGAGTCTGTGTGGCTCTCATGTCCCCTGACTCACAAAGTCCATAGAATGTGAAAGCTAGGAGAAAACTTAGAGCTTATCTAGTGCAGTGGTTTCCAACCTTTTGGATTTTATACAAGTAAAATTTCAATTTTAAGAATTAACAATAAGATTTGCCCATATAGGACATTAGAAAAACAATACCTGTCACTTCATGAAAAAAGAGATAATATAGCACCTTGAGACCAAAATGTTTGCTAACTAGCTGGTATAGAAGGAGAAGAATTTTTGGACTTCAAAGCAGAAAGTAATAGAATTTGGAATAATGGAATTAGAATTAGAAGTGGGTTTGAACATGGTAGGCACCCAAGCTGTGAATTAATATGGTACAAGAATAACCTCAAAATAAGTAACAGTCCTTCTCAATAAAGGATTGTTTGCAACTTTGTATTAATACATGCACACAAGCACACTATATACTCCTAATTTTTCTTGTTTTACCATCAAAGACCAGCATCAGTACAAAAGTAGACGTACAGGAATTTCACCTAGATCTTCATTTTATTTATGAGAAATGAAGACCTGGAAAAGGAAAGTAGGGCTGCCAGATAAAATACAGGACACTCAGTTAAATTTGAATCTCATGCAATATTGGGGATATGCTTATACTAAATAATTATTCGTTGTTTATCTGAAATTCAGACTTAACAGGGTGTCCTGTATTTTTATTTGCTAAATCTGGCAACCCTAAAAGGAAGTGACTTCTAGTTACCTGAAGTAACTGTTGCTTAATGGTTGAATTAGGAGAAATCTGTTTTGATTCTGCTGATTTTTTAAAAATACACTGTGCTATCTTTTAATACATCATAGTTTTGCCCTAATTCAACACAATTTCTCAACCATACCAATTACTAACATCCGAGTTCCGTTTTTCTTTAAATCTCAAAGTTTCTTCTCTGTCTACAAGAGCAGTTACCAAACTTTTTGGTCTCAGGACCCTTTACTCTTAAAAATTATTGAGGACCTTAAAGACTTCTTATGTATGTAAGTTATATCCATCAGTATTTACTGTACTAGAAACTAAAATTGAGAAAAAGTTATATAAATATATATATATACATATATATATCATTAAAAATAATGTCACTATATGTTAATATAAGTAACATTATTTTTTTTAAATATATTTTCCAAAACCAAAAATAAATTAGCAGGAAGAGTCGTAATGGCTTATGTTCTTGCAAATCTCTCTAATGTCTGATTTAATAGAAGACACGGGATTCTGATGTCTGTTTCTGCATTTGATCTGTTGTGAAATGTTTCGGTTGAAGTACATAAAGAAAAACAGCCTCATACAGATCCTTGGTTGAAGAAGTGCTTTAAGTAGGATCTGGAGATAGTTGTGGCTATTTTTCTTTAATGCTACACCCAAAATTGACAAGTGGTAGCTTCTTAAAGGTTAGTTGCTAGGTAGAATCTGCAAACTTATCAAAGAGATTTTTGTACTCTGTTACATTAAAATCATTGATGGATAATTTACCCATGAATGATTTTGTCACATCGCTCACTGGTAATTTAGAAAATATTGGTTCACTGAGTTTGTAGATCTTCCAAATGTTGACACATTTCATTACACAAGATCAAAAAGTCGCACTTGTTAGTATCACTATTGATGTGATTAAAAATGCCAAAAAATTTCCAAAATTCTCTTCCTGCTTGGAAGCTGGACTTTTTAATCATTGGCAACAAATACTGTATTAGTTGTTGAAGTGACCAGCTCCCTTTTTTCATCATTAGGAAATGTCTGCCAAATCTGAGTAACCACACTTGTCTGTCAGTAATTTTTTTCAAGTAAAAATAAGGTTCCATTAAAAAAAATAAAGTAGCTAGTTCAACCTGCAACTCAAACAACTGCACAGTGATTTTCCTGCAGACCAGCCATCACACTTTAGTATGTAGCAGAAGTGCTTGGTGCATTTTTTTTTGTTACACAGCCTATTCAAAAAGTCCTGTACTTAAGAGTTGAGATTTAATAAAAATTAATAATAATTTTTACTGCTTCATCAAGGCTTTCTCAAGTGAAACTGGCTGTTTTAATTTGTTGTTGTTGTTTTGTTTTTCTTTTTGTTTTTGCATGTGCTGGTGAAGAATGAGATGACTGCTACCATAGTTCGGTATTAGTAACTTAATCTACCACTGTTTTGAACCATCAGTGCAAAGATCAACATAGTGAAAAAGATAAATAATGTTTTAGTATTGCTAAGAAAATAGTTTTGCCCTTGTGGACACCCTGAAGGGATCTTGGGAACTCCCAGGGGTGCGTCCAAGTTGAAGTCCACTGCTCTATACCGCCTTTGCGCAGACACACCCACAACCAATTGAAATGCTTAACATGAAACGCAAGTCCAAAACTCATTAAGAAAGCCACGCCCTTGGTTCCAACTCATCACCGTAGTACATAACCTGCAGGAAGCCTCTGGAAGTCTTTCTCTTTATTAATTATCAAAAGACAGCTGTGGTCTACATAGAGAAACCTGGACTGTGAACTGTTCCCAAACACATGTTGTTCCTTGGGGTTGGGGTTTCGCTCCTTGGCTCTTCCTTTCTCCAGCTCCTACATATTCTTCAGGTTTCAGCTGATGCCTCACCTCTTCTGGGAAGCGTTCTTGCTCCCCTAAGACTGTATCCCCATAGCGTTCTGCTGGCCACCACGAGAAAGGGTTCGCATGGCCATAGGGAGGCAATAACATGTAAGTATCTCTCATATTTCCGGCGTCAACACAGGATCTTACCATTTAATGCTTACAAAATCCTTGTGAGATAATTCTATAGATGAGGAAATCAAAGTTGAGAGAGGCTGGATAACACACCTAGCCACAGAAAGAACAGCTGAATCCAAAGCACGTTTTCTTTTTACTTGATCATGAATTAGCTTTCTGTCACTTAGAGAAATTTAATTTAGTTAAAAATCTTCTCATCTTCATATCATATAAAGGGGTTTAAATCAGTAATCTCTGATTATTTTTAGCATGAAAAATTTTAAAGAACATTTAAAGTTTGTGAATCTTGGCTCTTTATAGAGCAACTGATCATTTATTTGGCAATCTACGTAGAGATAATCTTTTTTTTTTTTTTTGCACTTTTCTTGAAATCAGAGAGGGCAGAAGAAAGACTGGGATGGAGATGGAGTAGGGGAGGGGCAGAGGCAGGAAAGATGCATTCAGTGCATTTGTGGAAATCATCTGATGGCTATAAAATGATACTCAAAGTAAAGTCCTACTATTAGAAAAACCAGGAATAACCACACTTGAAAAATCCAAGGACATAATTTTGAAGAAAAACAAGATAGAGAAAATTGCCCCACCAAAAAGCAAGGTTTATTATAAAGCTCTAGTAATCAAGTGTAACTAGAAAGAAAAGATTGATACATTTGACTATTTTAAATATTAAAACTTCACTTTGTCAGATGACACACCACAGAAAAGGTGAAAAGAGAAGACAGGCTAGAAAAAGATACTTGTAATACATAGAACCAACAAAAGATCAGCGCTCAGGATGTGTTACAAATCTGTATGAAAAAGACAAATATCCCCCCTGCCCCCCAAAGGATAAAAGACTTCAGCTTCTATTCCACAGAAGATGAAACATGAGTGACCAATAAACAAATTGATATCGAACCTCATTAAGTGGCCAGGGAAATGAGCCATTTCACATTCACCAGGTAAAGAAAATTGAAAAGTCTTATAATGCTAAGTATCGACGAGATAGGGAAGCAGAGCCTGCTGGTGGGAGAATAATTTGGTTCAACCACTTTGGCAAAAAAAATTGACAATAAATAGAAAAAGTGAATATGCATTTACCTTGGGGATATGTTCTAGAAAAACTCTTGCATGTGTGCACAAGGATGTTCATAGTAGCAATATTAATAATAGCAAACAGTAACAGTTCAAATGTCCATGGACAGGAGACATATCAATAGATCGTAATATAACCCTGCGACATCACACCACACAGCGGTGAGAATGAATGAGTCAGAGCCCCATGGGTCATTGTGGACCGGACTCAGACACAAGATGTTGAGAGGAAAAAGCAAGTTTCATAAGGATACACATAGTTGGATAGCATGTATATAAAGTTTTAAAAATGGATATTAATACTATATATCGTTTAGGGATACATACGTATGTGGTTAAAAAAAATAAACGGAAATGCCTAGAAATGATAAACTCCAGATTCCCTCATTTAGAAGGCTGAAAGAAGGATGCAGCTAAGGAGTGGGGTGCATACAGAGGACCTCCATTTTATTGTTAATATTTCACTTCTTAAGTTAGGCAGTGAATAGAGAGGTGTTTGTTGTTAGTTTGTTTTTTTTTTTAAACAAGGTTTTGTGTATGTCACAATAAATTTTTGAAAAACCCAAGGGGAGATGCCTGGAAAAAGTCATTCTTTAGGTATACCAAAGATATATATTTTTTTTTCTAGGCAGCCAAGAACTTTTTTTTCTATATTCAGAATATTGGATTTTAATCATTGGATCACGTTTAAAATTACTCTTAGACAAAATAACACAAAACCTCATTCTCACTAGTTAAGTTTCACATTATGTGCCTTCTGGATTAAAATAATGCAATGCAGAATCCAGCTTATGTCATACGAGGTCAGGGGAAGAAAAAAATAATGATACCTGGAAAATAGCACAGGGAAACAGAGCCTGCATGCACACGGTTTATTTGTTCAGGCTTGTAGCAAGGAGTAAGGGAAACATGAAAATACCTTGGTCATAAATTGTCATGTAAAAGACAAAGAGAAACTCTGGAATATTATGAAACTATAAATTACTTCTGCTGAAAGGGTAGAATTTGCAGTATCCCCTTAACCGAAGTTTCACCTCCCCACTTTTGACAGAATAACTCCTGTTCTTTGGAGAAAAACACATGAAATAAATGTAAAACCCTAGAGGGAAATCATCTAATATGTACACCACCTGCCTAATAAAATGAGAATAAATTTGGCTTTTTGGCTAAGTAGATTTGCTTATGTTTTAACTTACTTAGAGGCACACGCCACCTAAATTACATATATTTTTTTTATTTCAAAAACCCAACATTGAAGGGACAAAAAATAACTTCATAATATTTAAATGATTTTGCTTTCAAAGCAGACATCATACAATAGAATTTATATTTATAAAATGAATAAGTCACAGTCAGCTCTTGGGTTAACATGGAACCATATCTATTTACTAGTAATGCTAATGAGATCTCAGTAAAGCGGGAGGGAAAAAAGAAGTTCTGAGATTGAAAATGAAAAATGCTAATGAGATTCTGAAACATGACTGCTGTCTCTCCAGCTCAGTCCTGGGACCTCAAGCCTGCAGTGTAGACACCTACTCTTAACTCCAGAGATTGCCAGCGGTTTAGTTCCTGAGCTAATGGCTGCAGGTACCAAACAATGACTTCCCAAAAGTAAACATCTCTACTCTTTAAAAACTTTCTTTCTCCCAAATCCTAGAAGGTGACAGGCCTCATGAAGAGCTACCTGCAAAATCCTTCCTTTGAAGAAACACCCAAATAAGCCAATCCCCTGTTAAAGGATTTGCTAAAAACAAAGGTCCAGGAAGCCACGTAAAAATGATTTGTGAGGCTGCTTGATGCCTGACATTTTTTTTTAAACCTTTCTATGCCCCATTTCAAAAAATGCATCTGCAGGCAAGTGGGCTGCTATTTAAGGCTAAATGCTGGTCTCAGATGTATATTTGAGGCGTCTATTCAATCTGGAGTTTACTATAGCCAAGATCTAAACCATAAAAATGGAGTTGGTAATGAAAACACGGAGAATTTTAACTAGAGTCAGAGCCAGATCCCTACCCTGACTCCTCTGGCACCTTTCACTTACGAGTAGTTACTGCCAAATGGAGAGTGGGGGTTGCAGAGTGAGTGCCCCTTCACTAGCCAGTATGACCCTCACACTAAAGGGACACTGTAGTGCCTTGGGGCTACTGGTTTATGCATTTGTGTTGGTAAGATACGAAGCTAGAACTTCAAATACCCACTCTGAGGGTGCTGCTTTGGTTCTCATCTATTCATTGTATTGGATGGTAGAAGCAAATATATATTTTCCAACATTCTGTATTCTGTACAGGAGAAAGAGTGGCCAATATCTGAGTGTCAAAATAGGACCTCTTTGGGGTACCAATTAGTAATGATTTTGATTATTGGGAAGAAAAATTACAAGAAAAATAATTCAACAAGCATCTCCTACGAATAATAGTGGCTATGATTTTTGAGGGTTTACAAGTTAGCCACTCTGCTTAGTGCTTTTCAGACACTGACTTGTGTAATAATCTTACCATGCCTCATGATACGACTATGATCCCTGTTTCATGAATGAGGAAACCGAGTCTCTGAGTGAGTAAATAAAATGACCCAGATCTCTGACTAAGTGGCAAATTTGGGATCTGAATCCACATCTAGTCGAACATTAAATCTCTTTTCCTTACGCTATAATCCTCCCTCAGAGTTGTTTTGTATGTGGACTACTAAAGATGCTATGAGATCAAAATACTAGGATATGTTAAAACACACCCTGTTCCACTGAATAATAATGCACTGCAGGGGTAGGTACCAAACCCCCATTCTATAGTGGGAACCCTGACATTTGAAGCAGTTAGTTATTTAGTCTAACATCACACTGTAAGGAAGAGCTGTGGTCTCGTCTTGACCCTCTTGACTTCACTGCTCTAAGAAAGTTATAAAATACTCCTTATGTGACTCCTCTTACCCTACTCCTGTGTTTGATCTGACAGCAGTAGTTTACAAAACCCGTTTTGTTTCCAAACAATGTTAAATAATAGAAGGGGAAAATTACAATTTTTTCCCCCAAAGTCATGCACAAATAAGATGGATAAAAATACAAAAAAAAAAAAAAAAAAGAAAAGAAAAAAGAAAGTATGAGCTCTTTTTGGAATTAATTCATTGAAAGAGCCATTACAGTATCTATATCCCTTCCCATCAACCTTCCCATCTGGAATTTATTTTTTAGGTGCTCATTGCTTCTCACAGGTTCAATGTTACCCATTTCACACCATTTAACTATTGAAAGCACTTGAAATTCCGGGCCCTAGAACCAGAGCCAGTGTATTTCCCCGTGATGCAGCTAATGTGTCAGACTTGTAAAATAGCTCTTAGTGGCAGGCCTCCATTTAGAGAAAGACGGAAACTAGCTTTAAATACTTAGAGCTTTAATATCTAGTCCATTATACTGAAGCAGGGTCTTGTAAAGAGTCAATTATGGGATACTTCTGATTTGATCCACATGCAAGGGAAATCCGCTGCTTTGCCTTTAAATCCCTGTTGTAAGTGTCTTGTTTAAATAATTAGTGACACTTTTTCTTTGATCAAATTGATTCATATTGTTATTCTTCTATGCTAATTTAAAACTTAATCCATGTAAAAGTCTAAGGCAGGTTTTAATCTCTCATGAAGAAAGCTTTCCCAAAGAATGCAGTTTTCCAGAAAACATTTTAATTTTTAAAACACTGTTAATTGATTGAAAATAAGTTAATTTTTCTGTAAAGGAATATGAAAGTCAACCACAAGCAAAGATGGTAATGTTATTTTTTGTATATAAAGTGATGTATTTCATACACACACACAAACACACAAAGTACATAATACTTGCTTAATAGGATTTTTAGGCAACTAATACCACTGAGACATCTAAAGGCAATCAAATGTAATCTTAGTTTATGGCTTGGGGGCTAAAACGTTTATGTGTGTTTGTAACGTACTGTCAAAGGGTTAATATCCTGAATATTAAACTTTATTCATAATCAAAGAATTGATTGGCATAAATAAAAACAAATGCCAGACTTTACTTATTCAATTCATATTTTGAAAAATGACAACACCCAGTGTTTGTCAGGGCACTGGAAGGCTGGTACTCTCATGCACTGTTGGTGGGTATTAAACAGAAGTTTACTGAAAGGCTTGTAGAAATACATATCAAAGGCCTAGGAAATGCACACTGCATCTGATCCAGAACACTGCCAGAAATCTAGGAATCTGGTCCAAGGAAATAAAATCACAAAAAGAATTTAGTTATGGAGGTGTTTCAACACCGAGAAAAATTGGGAAAAATCTAAAAGTACAACAGATTAGTTAAATGCATTGTACTTTTACTCACCGTTGTATTCCTAGTATTTACTGAACAAATGAAGGAACATATATCCTTTTCAAAAGGATATTGCACACAAATATTTTTACGTTAGGGAAGATCGTCCCAATACGCAATGCCATTTCTATTTAAAAATGCATATATGTGAATAAAATAGTTTGGCAGTCTATACCTCAGAATATTAATAGTGGATATTTCTGGGTTGTAGGCTCATTTTTATTTTCCTATTTTCCTTCTCTGAATTTTCTAAATTTTCTAGGAGAAACATGTATTGCTTTTATAATAATGGTGCCATTTCAAATATTTATCTAAATTTAAAATTATTTATGTAAGAAACATCCTTTCATGAAATTTTAAAAATACATAAGTAGATAGCATAAATATGGAAAAGTTCTTTCTTCCCATCCCCTAGCCCCAATTCTGCTCCCTTCCCAAGATTTCTTAATAGTTTGGTATCTTTCTTGACCATTTTCCTGTGTACTTGTATCTTCTAAACTTCTGTATTTTTTTATTTTTTATTTTATTTATAGATGGCATTATACTCCATGAATCCATAGAACCATAGTCTCTACCTAGCTCCAGGAATATTTATGTTATTTCTTTTGGGTTTTTTTTTTTTTTTTTTTGCTATGATAAACAATGATTTAATAAACATTCTCACATGTATTTCAACATACATAGGTGCAAGGATTTATCTAGGATAGAAATGAAGAAACTGCAGAGGTAGGTTGATGAGAACTTAAAATCACCTTTCAAATGTCACAAGCTCTCAGCGATTCAAACGAGTGCCTATTCCTTACAGTCCTCAACGGTAGATATTATCTATCTTTTTAAAAAAATTTTTGACAATCGGATGGGCCAAAAAGTGGCATTTCATTGG
This sequence comes from Camelus bactrianus, assembly GCF_048773025.1. Classification (NCBI taxonomy): domain Eukaryota; kingdom Metazoa; phylum Chordata; class Mammalia; order Artiodactyla; family Camelidae; genus Camelus; species Camelus bactrianus. Next base: position 13,955,942 of record NC_133554.1, read on the forward strand.
TACTTATGTTGGCCTTTTCCTAATTACTAGGGCATTTGAACATCTTTTCAGGTGTTAATTAGACATTTTTATTTCTTCTGTCAATTGCCATTCTTCCTCTTGGTTTATAGTTTCTCCAATTGCTCTGTAGTACTGTATATTTTGAATGCTACATTCAATGAATTTATTACCCATGCTGCAATTATTTTTCTCCCAGCCATTTTTTTCTTACCTTAAAAAAAATTGAGGTACAGTTATATATGGTAACTGTAAGTTTCAAAAGTTTTTATAAAAGCCTACACTCATGTAATTTTTTAAAATTTCATGTGTTTCCAGCTGTACAGTTTTCATTTACTGTCCATCTATTTTATGGCTTCTAGGTTTTTCTTTATGCTTCGGAAGGACTTCTACAGACCAAATTTAGAATATTCATTTATATTTTTTCTGATATTTATTTTTTATTTCAGCTTTCTAATCTGTGTAGAATTTAGTTCTGTATTTGATGTGAGATTGTGATATGATTTTGTTTTACTTTTTTAAGTTGACAGCTAATTACCTCAGTGTTATTTTTTCACTCACTTGAAATATCATTTTTATCATAAACTAAGTCTCTGTATACGAATGTGTGCTTTTAAGCTCTGCATTTGTTCCATTAGCTTAGTTGCCTATTCTCGCACCAGTGTCAGAATGTTTTAATTCTTACAGGTTTACAGTGTATTTTCATATCTGAAAAGGCAATTCCCTTCTCATGCTTCTGCATCCAACAGTTCTTTTATGGTCTCATTCAGTCTTTTCTCAATAGATGAGAATCAGCTTGTCAAGTTCCATGAAAAATACTTACTGGGATTTTGATTGGGATTGCATCAAACTTACAGGCAGTTTGAGGAGAACTGACATCTTTACAATGTTGGGTCTGCCAACCAAGAACCTGGCATTTGTTTCCATTGATTCTTCTTTTATGAGTTACATTGAAATTCAGCATTCCACCCTACATAGGTCATATATATTTCTTGCTAGGTTTATTCCTAGGAATTTATCTATTACATGCAATTGCTGGGATATAAGAAATCTATTGATTTTTCTAAATTGATCTTTAGTTAGCTACTTTGCTAAATTCTCTTATTAGCTTTTAGAGCTGTTGATTTTTCCAAGCAGACTGTCATGTGGTCTGCAAACAAGGACACTTTTGTCTGTTTCTAATATTTTTTATTTTCATTTCTTTCCCTTTTCATATTGCATTGGCTTTTAGTTATGACATTAAATAGTCATTGTAGTGGGCATCCTATCTTGTTCCTGATTTTGAAGGGAATGCTTACATGTTCACTGGAGATTTCTCAGAAACTTTATCAGGTTAAAGAAGTTTATTTCTATTCCTAATTTACTAAAAATTGTTCTTTTTTTGTTTGTTTATTGAGGAATGGTGCTGAGTTATATTAAATGTTCTTTTTGGAGGTGGAGACTTTCACAACTACCTTTTTCCCCTCTGTAAATCTGATAATTTATAGAGTATTAAAATATTTTTGCACCAGAGATAAATCTTAACTGGACATAATGCACTTATCTTTTAATATATTACTGGATTTGATTTTTGAATATATTATTTAAAGTTCTGACTCTTTTGTAGATGACCATATATATCGATGTGTATACTGTCCTTGTTTAGATCTGGTTTCATCCTGGCAGGCTGAGTTAGAAAGCCAAAACTTCTCTGTGTTCTAGAGCATTTTATCTATCAAAAGAAGTTATTCCTTAAGGCTTTGTAGAATTTATCTGTGAAAAAGCTAGGCTTGATGCTTTCTGAGAGGAAGACTTCTTCCCACTTTAAAAATTTCTTTTATTTTGGATACATTAAGTTATTTATCTCATGGAGAAGATTTTGTTAAGCTTTACTTTTCTAGAAAGTCTCTCATTTCTTTTAGATTTTCAAATTTTGGGTGTCGAAGTACAACTTTAAATCTTTCCCCACAAGTTTATTTGTGCTTTCTTTTATTCTGGATCAGATTTGCCAAAGCTTTGTACTATTTATTGGTCTTTAAAAAAAATCCAATTTTTGGTTTTACTGATTTCTAGTTTGATCTTCCTATTAATTTCTGCTATCCTCTTGATTAATTGTATTGCCCATTTATGGCTTCTTTTATTATTTTCCCCCTAATTCTCTGAGTTGAATGTTAATTCATTTTTTTAATTAAAAAAATTTTTATTGAAGTATAGTCAATTTATAATGTGTCAATTTCTGGTGTACAGCATAATGTTTCAGTCATACATATAGATACATACATTTGTTTTAATATTCTTTTTCATTATAGGTTACTACAAAATATTGAATATAGTTCCCTGTGCTATATAGTATAAACTTGTTGTTTCTTAATTCATTTTTAATCTTTATTATTCTCTAATAAATGCAGTTAAGGCTCTAAAATTTCCTCCAAATACCACTTTGTCTGAATCCACTAGATTTTGATATATTGTGCTTTCATTGGTTTCCATTTCTAAATAGTCTGTGATTTGATACAACAGCATTAAGAACATTTTATTTTACTCCTTGCAGAGAGATATGGGGAGGTATTATTTAATTATTAATTCCTAATCCCTATTTTTTTTGCATTCTGGTCAGAGATGTGTGGAACACAGATTTTCAGTACTCTTGTATTTGTTGAAATTTCCCTTGCAGCTTAATACATGGCTAAATTCTAAGAATCTTTCATGGATATTTGAAAATAGGTGTATTCTGTCTTTGTTGGGTGTAATATTCTATGTGTATTATTAAAACAGAGTTGCGTGTGTATTTAAATCCTTCATATCTTTACTCTTTTGTGTATGTACCTGATTATCTGACTTCTGAGAAAGAGGTGTTAAAAATCTCCCACTCTGCGGATTTGTCGATTTCTTCTTGTATTTCTATCAAATTTCACTCAATACTGTATATTTCAAAGCTATGTTCTTAATTAACAAAAGATTAGAAATTTTATTCTTGTTGGAGAATTATACTTTTTATCAGTATGAAGCCCCTCTTTGTCCCTTTTGTTGCTTTTCACTTTTTAGACTGAAAACAATATTTTGTGTGAAATTAATACTCTTAAATCTGCATACCTTCTGTTAGCATTTACATGAGATATGTTTTTCCATGTCTTTATTTTAAACTTTTCTTTATCATTTTATATTATATATATTTCATGTAAACAGCATACATCAAAAGTTTTGAAAAGGCCAGTTGGATCTTCTGTCCTTTTGTTGGGGAATTTAACCTGTTTACATTAATTGTGAGTACTAGTATGTTTAGAGATTTCTTCCTTTTTCTCTTTTCTTCTTTATTTCCTTTTGTTGGATTGATTTAGTTCTCTTTTTCAACTTTAATTGTCTTGAAATCTATTCTATTTTTCTAACAGTTATTGTAATTTCTAATATTGGCTTAAAATTTTTAATTTTTGTATCATTTCTCCTGTCCGTTTGTCTACATCTCAACTCACCCCTTGCCCCCAACAGCACAAGAGTCTTAGCAAGCATTCATTAACTTCCCTCTGCTCTCATCTGTCCCCTCTTACTGCCCATGCGGACACTATCTGGCATTTTATCCCCAGGTTGTTATTTTTTTTTATTCATGAACATCATTAGACTTACTTTAGGTTTTGTTTCTTTGCTGATCATTTGCTTCTTACATCTCTTGTATTCCTATGAATTCCTTTTTAGGGGGAGGGGTTGAGTTACATTGTTTAGAAATTCTTGAAAGAGAACATTTGTGGCTGATTAACTTCCAACGCTTACCACGTCTGAAAAATGCCTTAATTTTACACCCCCAGCCCTACCTCCATCTAGATGTTACCTTGGCTAGGAATAAGATTTTAGCTTTAAAATAATTTGTCATTTTTATATTGAGATATTGTTTCATTGTCTTTTGGCATCCAGCCTTAGTAGTGAAACATATAATGCCAAACTGTTACCTGTTCAATTGTAGATTATCCTCTCTTTATCCTTGGTGTTCTGAGATTCCTCTTTGTCCTTCGTGTTCTGATGTAGGCCCTTTCTATCTAAAGGCCACAATTTTCCTTTAGATCTAGGAAACTTTCTTCTGTTATCTCTTTGATTATTTCCTTCCTTTTATCCACTGTGTTCTCTTTTAGAGATCCTTCAAAATATCTAATCTGAGGAGCTTTTCCTTCTTTTTAACATATATTTTCTTACAGTTTACATGACTTTTTTTTTTAGAGAGGAAGTGGGCACACAGTCAGATCACAATTTTAATCTAGTCCTTCTATGCATTATAAAGAGATTTAAAGATGAACTTCAAATTACACCTTTGAATGTGATTGAATTTGGGCTCTGGCTATTTTCTCAAAGAATCTTATTTTTCTGTCTTTGGATGGATTCCCTTCAGAGAATCCTATGAGATTTTTCGCTCATTGAACCATGTTTATTTAGTGGGTAATGTTTGCTTGACATTGTTCTACATCCTGAGGATCCAAAGGTGAAAAAAGCCCCAAGTTTACAGTCTGGCTGAGTTTCTCAACCTTGGTATTATTGGCATTTCTATTGGATGTCTCTCTGTTGTGGGAGGTTGTCTAGAGCACCACCGAATGTTAGCAGTGTCTCTGTCTTCTACCCAACTAGAGATGTCAGTAGCATTGCCTCTCCCTTGTGTGAAAATAAAAGATGTCTTCAAACATTGCCAAGTTCTCCACCTGCTCCCAGAACCACCGGTCTAGCAGGAGAAGTAACTAATATAATATGGAGAGTACGTTAGTGGAAGAATATACACAGCAGAGTATTGGCACAAAGAGGGTAGCAGCTAACCCTGCCTGGGGTCCAAGAAAGGCTTTTCAAGGCAGAAGATACTTGGCCTGGGAATAAAGGAAGGGCTGGGTGTTTGTCAGGCAAATAAAGGAGTGAGAGAAGAAAGAATAGCAGTAGTATTAAAACTAAAGACAGAAAGGTTGAAACAGTTTGATGCATTTGAAGAACTCTGAGTGGTAGTTCAGTGTATGGTTGGAACATAGATTTGAGGACTGTGGTGAAGGAAGCAATAAAGCTGGGGGGTAGTTAGAGACAAGGTTATAAAAGAATTTGTAGGCTGTGCTAAGAAAATTTGGGCTTTATTGAGTAGTGATGGCAAACCACTGAAAGTATTAGGCAGGGAAATGGTATTTTAGAAAGGTGATTTTGTAAATATGCAGGGAATGGTTTAGAAGGACGTGAAATTGGAAAGGGAGAGATTAGTTTGAAGACAGTTCCAGTAGCTAAGTTAAAGGCTTAAACTAGGGCTGTGAGGGCGACAGAGATGGCAAATGGCACAAGCAATATGTAGGAGATAGAACAGATAAGAATTAATAAATGATTGTTTAGCTATGGAGAGTAAGGAATTGGGAGGAATTAAGGACAATGTCAGATTTTGGTGAAAAGAGTGGGTAAGTGGGGATGTTCTCAATGAACTGTGTTTACAGGCAGAAAATTCAAGCAAAAACCTCTGGGACAAAACCAAAACCACAATCAAACAAACAAGCAAACAAACAAAAAGTCCTACCCCCTCCTTCCTCAAGTGTTTCGTAGATCCTTAGTTCTAAATGCAAAAGACAGTAAGTAAATTGGCAGTTTTTAGAAAAGTAGAACCATCCCCCACCCAAATCATTGTTGTCCTTCCTCTAAAGAAGCTCTAAGTTTTCTCTAAGCCTTTTGGCCTTTTTGTTCCAATATTGAGTCAACTCATTTTGACACACTATTTCAGCCGTTACAACAGATTGTGAAAATTTAAGCCAAGATCAGACAATGAGGACTAAAAATTTTCATCGATTAATGATATAAAATGGACAGTGGTGTCCATGAAATGACTTAAATTCCACAAGCAACCATAAATGCCAAATAACTCAAAGGTGGGAGAATTTTTCAGCATCTTAGTTGAAGTACTGTGGCACTGAGGACCTCTACCGTTGAGAAGGTGAATGGCTTCAATGTTAGGATTAAACATTCAGAAAAACATCAGCCAAGCATGGGCAGGCTACAGCCTGCCAAAGTTTGGAAATAGTCTTCAGAGGCACACGGGGAGCTGTGTCACCGGAGTTGAAACAGGCTTATACGGTAGGATCTAGGTCTCCTCCCACCTCCTGGAACCCCTTCTTCATCCCAGGTACCATGTCCCACTGCTGTCTTCTGGCCGATGAGTCTGTACTAGGTTTGGTTACTACTGTTTGTGTGTTTGCTAGTTTGTTTTTTGAGGCTTAGAGTTTTTATGAGGCTTTTTTGAGGCATAATTACAAGCAAACTTAATGTTTACACAATTTAAATCCATTGATACTAAGGGCTGGAAGGAATCTATTATCTAACGTCTCCCAGTCTATGCTTAGATCCCTTTAGAAAGGAGAGTGGGTGTTTCTTACGTCCATCTCTGCCTCTAGAGAAAAGTGCTCCATTTAAATGGTTAGTGCTTAGAAATGGTCACTAGAAATAGTCCTCTTTTCAGATAATTTTTCCTTTATTCTACCCAGATGCTGAAATGTTGACTGAAAACACCAGATGCTCCTACAATTCACTCCCTTACAAAGTCTGAATCCAAAAAGATGTTTGATTCTGCCTGTGACACTCCTTTTCCCTCATTGTCCTCACAGTTCTCTCAGAAGATTTTAAAATAGTACAGTTGTTTTTTTAAGTGAGGTTTTGTGAAAAGTTTTTCTCAAATGCCACAACCTATAGGGTTGGGAAAGATTTCTGCTGTGTTTATATTTAATACCTGCAGGGGTATGGCTCTCTATATAGTGACCTTTCCCTTTAAGAGAGACTTAGTTCCATTATTTCCATGATATGCATTGATAGCATTTAAACTAACCCAAAGGCCTCTCCAGGTACAGTCTGACTAATAACAGACACACTCGAGCTTGATTTTGGGCTCTACTATTTATAAGTTTATTACTAAGTAACTTGTTCAAGTTACTTAACCTCTCTGACTCTCAATTTTCTCCTCTGCTAAAATGGGAGAAAATAATATTTATCTTGCAGGTTTTATGAGGTTTGAATAAGATGGTGTTTATGAAAACATACATGACAGAGGCTGGCACAAAATCAAAGCTCAATGTAAGTTTCCCTTCTCTTCCTTTCCCTCCCATTTATAAAGAACACATTAAATAATCACTCCAGAGTAAGAGTTATCTGTGTTTAAAAATATGCCTAGGTAGAATCCTTTATCAACAACACATTTTCAAGCCTAATGTTAGCCAAACCAAGTTCTTCTCTTCATCAGATTGTGCTTCTATCTGAAAGAAAGTCAGTCCAATGAAGGTTGATGATGACCGGAGGAACTGGGTTTTAGAGGGTTTGGTTTTACACATGAAGAACCAAAGGCATAATCCAAATGTTGTGTAAGGAATTTGATTGAATTAGAAAATACTGTAGCCAACTCCTGCCGTCACACGCGAATACGCGGCTTGGTATAGGGAACGACGAGGGAAAGAATCGAATGGAAGTTCAAAACAAGAGAAACTGAAGCCCCTAACCTGAAAGAGGCTCACACCACCTCTAGCACCACCCGGCCACATTCACAACATGCAACGTGTGTATCTGAGCCGTCTATACAAAGAAAGTTTAGCAGCTCCATGCCTCGCCTTTGACGACTCCGAGTTAGGTCATCCTGTCACTAACTTTTTTGTAAAACGGTTATGTCCATCCACATACAGAGAACCACGTGCTACAATACAAATTCAAGGTAGTGCACAGATACATTTTCACACTGCCAAGATTTTTGTTGCTTTCGATGCTTGGCGTGAAATGTAAAAGCTAATGGCTTCTACTCACTTTGAAAAATGAAGAGGGAGCAGCAATCTGGATGAAGGAATAGTGGGTTAGCAATCAGAAGATCAAAAATCGAAACCTTTCTTATGCCACTGCCTTATCAGTGTGACCGAAGACAAATCCTCTAAATACGGTGCTTCAGCTTCCCCGCCAGAATGCTGTAAATAATAATTCTGGCTTATATCTCAAAGGGAGGATATAATAAGCATAAAATACTTTGCAATCTTCCTTAAGATGGTGTTACATAAATCCCAGTCATTACCACCACTAATACGCTAGGATGATAGTACCTGCAGGGAGGTAATCATCACCTTGGGGAGAGAGAGCCATTAATCACTTAAATCTCTCAAGTTGTGTGTCAAGTCAAGGGCAAGCGGGAGAGATGCAAACTGTAGTGCTGGTGTCAGAATGATGTTGTACTGGCCTCAAGCCTTCTCTGTGTGAACATTTGGCTTCTAAGAAGACGATTCTGAATCGCTATGAGAAGATATGGTCTTGACTAGTTTACCTCTCTTGAGGCTTTACATCTTGGCAACAGTGTTGCAATTCCCACTTAAGCTGAAGTCCAAGTGCAGGATAGCGCTGTCAACAGAGTCCGGAGGGAGGATGCTTACAGTAACCAAGAAAACCATTTCCAAACGAGGGTTATAAAATGTCTTCCTAAATCCAAATTGTAACTTTTATCTTAGAGTTCATCTCTAGTGAAGGTGCTGGTGTACAGATCAAATGTCTAAATTGATAGATGTGGCTCGCTGGCATAAGGGACTCACTCACTGTCAGAGCCCAGAATCCAAAGGTGATTAGGTGGCTAAAGAGAGAAGATGAGCACCAGACAACCTTGTTTGTCATTTTGCCGCTTAATCACGTAAATCCCTTAACACGATGTGCATCTGCATGGCAGGAAATTAAACACTGACAAAAATAAAACCAAAGCTCCCAGATCAGTTCAGACACCTGTTTCACAGGACTAAGTGTGATCAGATTGTCTGTTGGTAGTAATTTTTTTTTTTATGTAGACATTCTTAACATTTGAATACTGGCACACATACTTTAGGATTCATTTTTATAAGGGTGGCTGCTTTTTCTACAATGTAGATAAATATTAAATTCCAAACAAAAAACAGACCAGATTCTAACTGAAAATAAATACAGTACCCTCTAACTAATTATTCCTAATTCATAAGCAAATATATTTCCTATTTCAGAAGAAAGCTGATTTGGGGATTTCCTCTTAACTGCACCAAAAAAACACTAAAAGTGGCATGTTTCTCCACACACACTTAACCTATTTGATTCTGAACAAGATTTCCTTTATGATCCTTACATTGTTTAAATGAATTCTTTATAAGGAAGACTCAAATCTTTTAAAGTCCTAGTGTATGAGACTATGATTTAAAATTTTTTATCCAAATGAAAAATACCAATGTAAAGTCCATAATTTTTTTTCTTAAAACACACACACAGCCACAGCCTTATACCATCATGTGATAACTGTTTTTGTCCTATGTTCCATTTTTTAGTTAAAACCACAGGTACAAAAACATGTGCAAATCAGCTAAACCTTTAAAAACATGTTAGTGAAAAAAAGCAAAGCAGAAAATACTCTCTTCTGAGAAAAATTTACCATTTCCAGGCAAGGTTAATTAAAAAAAATTTTTTTAATTTAAAAATAACTTTAAATAGAAAAGCTTTAAACAGGTCACTTGAAGCAAAAGTTGGTTTTCTTTTTAACAGTGCAAATGTGCAGAACGTCCCAGAGACGTTCAAATGCACCCGGCACCTACAGAGCAACCTCCAAGCAGATAAAACTCAGACAAGATCCATGGACGGTTTTCACGGTAACTGGAAGGAGTCGGCGCAGGGCACCACGACTCTTTTCAAAACATACCAAAGCGTGGAATAAAGCATTCCAAGCACAAAATGAGCACTCAACAAGAACTGCAAAAGAGTCTTTTACCTAATTAAAAGCTTAAATTTACAGAACTTCAGAGCATTGCCGTTTCGGCTTAACATTGCCAAAATAATCAGGCAGAATGAAGCAAAACAAATAGGGGAAAACAAGCCTCCCACTCTGGTTTTGATTTGCTGCCCATTTCAGTCGAGCGGTTTGGCCTGTTTGGGCCAGACTGCTTTCAAACCTCTTCCAAATGCCCTATAATGACACCTAATTTTACATTTAACTCTTGGAGGAAAGAGTTGTTTCTCTTGTGATGGTATTTGTTCTATTTGAACATTATCAAACTGTTTGTTCTAATCCATTAGGAAAAAAAACAAAAAAGCCATAATAAGTCTCATCTAGAGGCTTTTCCCAGTCAGGAAGGTGGCTGAAAAGATTTAGGTCTTTAGCCTGTCTTTAAATCTTCTAAATGAAAGATGATTTACAATTAAGCTTCGAAAATGTGAACACCCTCAAGTCTGGAAAGTTTCAGTCTGAATGTAGGTATCCTAAATCAATGCAAAAGACTCTGTCTTGCAGAACCAAATTTTACAAAAATCGGCCTCTATGCTCAGATTTTGTTAATAAATTATAAAGGGTGCACGTACTGTGTTTAAACTCAGCTAGTCTCAGCTGAGACACTATCAGCGTTTGCTTATAAGATGCCATGAAAAGAGTAAGAGGGCTTGTGTTTTTAAAGATAAAATGACATTAAGTGCTGGAAAATTGGCACACGGAGATCATTTTCTTTAAGAAAAATTATTACCGTTCTAATAATTCAGTAAATCGGAATAAGAAGATAAGGTTTGTCAGGCGCTTCAGAAGACTACTCCAGGTTTCGCTGCAAATGAAGGTCAATTTTTACAAACAGAATTGTCAAATTTTTAAAATTTTTAACCAGTTTGAGATTTTTTTAATTTATTTTTTTACATTTTTTTGTTGAGTTATAGTCATTTTATAATGTTGTGTCAATTTCCAGTGTAGAGCACAAATTTTCACTTATACGTGAACATACATATATTCATTGTCGCATTTTTTTTCGCTGTGAGCTACCACAAGATCTTGTATATATTTCCCTGTGCTATACAGGATAATCTTGTTTATGTATTCTACATATGCCTGTCAGTATCTACAAATTTCAAACTCCCAGTCTGTCCCTTCCCACCTCCCCTCCCCCTTGGCAACCACAAGTTTGTATTCTATGTCTATGAGTCTGTTTCTGTTTTGTATTTATGTTCATTTTTTTTTTCAAGTCTGGGAGCTTCGTCGGCACAAACTTCTCATTTTCCCTTGTCTACACGCAGCCAGTGCCCTTGCCCTTGGTCAGAGATCTTATTTCCATTCAATAAGCAATGCACGTAGTCGAAGGACCATGGTTATAATCCTAGATTTGGATCCGGGCTATATAACTTTAAGCAAGTTTTCCTTTTTTTTTTTTTTTTTTCACCAGAGCTCATTTGCCTCATCTGGAAAACAATGGAATTACACCAAGTATTGCTAATAATTCGTTCCAGTTTAAAACTCTCTGAGTTCCCGGCAAAGGAGGCGTCCCGGGCAATGGTGCCCACATATCACATCAGGCCTGTCAGTAGACCTTTGGGTAGATCTTATAAAACTACCCAACTAACTATCTGAACCCCTGAAATAAGAACTAAAGGCCAAGAAACTGGGAGATTGGGGGGGGGGGGCGGGATGAGGATTAGATAAAATCTACTAGAGAGAGAAAATTGCATAGAAAAAGTTGTTGTACCTGGTGCAGGTGTGAGTATAAATTGCACTTCGGATAGTGAACGCAGACAAAGGAGAGAAAAGGAGACTACAGATCCAGGAAGAAGACCATGGCACAAGCACCGAGATTTATGAAACCGTATCAGAAATGACACTTTCCAGAATTGAGTAAATAGAATTTCTCAAAAATGAGGGTGATATACTTAGATTTTTTTGTCCTTGAGGCAATATGGGTAGTGGCTAGAACTCCGACCCAGAAGGTGGATTCTACTGCAGCTTAGACCCTGCCATTTACTAAGAACATGTGACAGAGAAGTCACTTCACCTGCCCAGATATCATTCTACTCATCCATAAGAGGAAGGGGAGGAACTCTTTGAGATCCCTTACAGATCTTAAATTTTATAATTAGACATGATTAAACCAAAGCATTCTTCAATGAAGTTAGCCAGGAGTCTAAGAAAGGCCTTAAAAGTTGAGATAATATTAATATCCACTTCATTCATTTTGGAAATTTCAATGAAAATGGTGGCTGTGAAAGAGCTTTGGAAGCTGCAAAATGCTGTACAAACAATGGTGGTAATAGACATTATTATTTATCAGCATTTTAGAAAAGTGAGGAATTAATGTTGGTGAAAATTTCAGCAGTCTGAGGTAGGTAGTCAACACATGCTTCCTGAGTAAATAAATGAATTCAAAGTAACATGTCCAATCTCATAGTGAGAACAATTGATAAACAGATTTGCAGATGTAAAGGGGAAAGCTCGTCTCTACATTGTAGAGAATGTGGGCAAATAGGAAGTCAAGTTCAAAAAAAAAAAAAAAAAAAAGGAGACTGTTTGGAAGGATGCCTCCCCCTGCCCAGAATTTCCACTTTGAAGAAAGAGGCTTTGGTTTCAAAAACCACTGTCAACCTTGTGCAAGACTTTATGTTAACTTCTTGAGCACGGAGAATAGATGTTCTACGATAAAAAGGCAGTCCCTGCCTTCAAGAAGCTTATAACTAATGTGGGAGCATGACAAATGCATACTAACTGTACTGTGATGTGACAAGTGCTGCGACAGAAGCGGTCCTGGATCCCACAGAGCCACAGAGTAGGGGAACTAGTTCTGTGTGGGAAGAATGGAGGGTAGGAAACCGAGAAAAGCTTCTGTAAGAGATATTTAATATTCCTCAAAAGATGAACAGGATTTCATTAAGCCAAAAAGATGAGAAAGGCATTCCAGGCAGATGATGGGAAGAATGTCCCAGAGTGGAAATATAAGTGAGAACCAAAATCCAAGAGACTAAAATGGAGTGTGAGTGTGACCAGGCAAAGGTTAAAGTTTTCACCATCTGCACCAGGTAAGAGAAGTCATCATCTTCACAGTCACAATCCATTTTTGCAGGGTGGTGTTCTTTGGCAGACTGTTTCATATAATAGCATAATTAACTCCAAAAAGTGTCAGCATGAATACATGTGCTTTGCTGGGTATTTTACAAAGGAAATTAAAAAGATAAGAAACCAATCTTTTCAGAGCTTAAATTTCGACTAATGCTGTTTGGGGAACATCATAAGGCCTTTTTTTTTTTTTTAATTAAGATTTTATGTCTTAATTCAAACTCTCACATGGACTTAAAGGCAACATTACCTGTAATAAATTGCACCAAAAGTTATATAGCTGAATACATATACTCAGGGCTTGGACTCTGAGTCTAACTCAAATCACGTTTAAGAGCTCTCGCTTCTATTTTTAACCAGCATGAGGCGGGCAATGGAGCTAACTTTTCTCACTATGGCTCCAGCCCGTATCTTACTTATATCCATCTTTTCCCAATGCTTTTTTTTTTTTTTTTTTAGCTCCCTTCCAGAGAGGTGGCATATATTTTACTCACTTTCCTGTCACATCTGACTGCTTGCTAATTAGTCTGGTTGAAATAGCTTTCCAAACCTATCTTCACCACTAGTTAATCAACGTAAGTAGGCACTTTTGAGTCCTGCCATGTAAGGCGTACTATCCCCGCCACGTTCCCAGATCCTACTGGCGCAGGTCCAGAGTTTGGGACTGGAAATTCAATCAGAACCATGCTTTCCTATGGAATTTGACCTTATATTATTTTTAACACATACAGTCCAACAGCAACAAACAGCCATGAAAAGGAACTTCACATATTAAGCACATAGCAAGCCGTTAGGTAAACATGCAGGATTATACCAAGCCTATAGCTGCTAGGAATAATACTGACCTGCCAGGCTCTCACATACAAGGTTCAGTTGGCATTCTTGCTGTTAGAAGATATAAGCCTATGCATCTGAATGAGGCTGGGCAATAAATACTAGAGCAGGTGGTCTGGTCGACGGATCCTTTGGAGAAGATGGTTCTGGAGGGATGGAAAAGAAACTCTGGGGCTTTCTTTCCGTCCTTTTACATGCTCCATGTTCCATAAAGGTCAAACTACTTTTATAAAAGGAAATTAAATGTTAAAAACCAGTACTAAAATGAAATCACTCTATTTTCTTACCTAACCCCACAAAAGTCAGGGTGTTTGGAGCTCAAATCTCCCTATTTCCACTAAGCAGTGGATCCCAATTTAGGATTTTAAAAAAAAATGTGTCTGGATATTTCATGTGCTATAATTCTCCAGAAGAGGATAGAGTGCTGGTATTTCTTATTTCAGAAGTAATGAATTAGAGAATAATGAACTGGACGCTGATTTCTAAATCGCAATTGAATTTTTCATTGATTTCCTGGTAACAGCATACGTGTAGGTACACGTAGTATACGTGTGAGTCTGTCTTTAAACATATGCCTTTTAAGAAGGCAAGCAGGTAATTTAAAGGTGCCTATCCTGAAAGTCCTCACTTGCATGACAGGTATATTTTCCTTTGTAACTCTTCCTTTTGGTTCCAAATGAAATAAACCCACTTTGATTAAAGCATCTATAACTTCAGATACATACAATGTAAGTGGGAAGATTTATGTGACAAAATTCACCTGTGAGGAGCACACACCTCATGGTAACTGCAAACCAAAAATCTACACTAGACACACACACACACAAAGAAAAAGGAATCCAAACATAACACTAAAGAGAGTCACCAAATGACAAGAGAACAAAAGGAGCACACAGTGACCATGTTTATAATAATTAATATTTGAGAGGCCCCAGAGCAGCGTGGTTAAGCTCGCTTCACTGCAGACTCAGAGCCCTGTGCTTGACTCCAGGCTCTACCACCTACTGCCGTACAAGCTTTCTTGGCTTCGATTGTCTTATCTTTAGTGGAGATTATAACAGTACCTGGGATTAAATTAATTTTAATACTATGCTTAAGTTACTCTGCACTACGTACAGCACATATGAGTGCTTCAAAGACAGTAGCCATTGTTATTTGCGCAATACTATGTGCTTTACAAAGTGTCTTCATTGGCATCTCACTCGGTCCTCCTGGTAACCTTGCTCCCGTGATGTAGCTCAGTGTAGGTGTTAAAAGTCTGAATTCTGGAATCCAACTGCTTAGGCTGGAAATCCAGCTTCCCGGCTTACTAACAATGCAAAATGGCTAAGTTTCTCTTCTAATTCTTCAGTTTTCTTATCTGCCAGATAGGAATGATAACCGTCTTTACCTCACAGCATTGATGTGCACACATGCAAAGTACTTAGAAGAATACTTGCAACGTAGCAGGTGTTTAATAAATATTAGAAATTATTGTCTTCATTTTAAAGATGAAAAAAACTATTTCAATGAGGCAAGTGATTTGCCCAAGGGCAATTATCTAAACAATAGTATCACTACATGTTTACTCCAGAAAACATACGAACGTATGCATTAAGTTCAGTGTTAGGCACCAATGATATAAAAAAAGAAGACATAACCTCTCTGTATATGTATATAAATGATTTCAACATACATGATATGCTGAATAGGGATTTGCAGAGATCACTATGGAATCACAGAGAAAGGGACTTCTAAGTTCCACCTAAGACCTCAGGAGAAAAGTGATGCCTGAATTGGGGGTCTTAAAAGATGAGCAAGAATTAGACAAGCAAAGATTCATGGGAATGGCAATCCAGGTAAAGGGAATATAATGAGGAAAAAAGACACCAAAGGTATGAAATAGCACGTGTGTATATGTAACAATTTAAAAATGCAGTATTATTAGAACATAAATTTTAGATGGAGAAAAGGAGAAGACAAGATTGGGTGATGAGGGGCCAGAGGTCTCACATGCATAATAAAGGACTTGGGCTTTATTAGTTGGCAATGAGGAACTACCGAAGTTTTAAGCGTCAAGTTGTAGGCAGGTCGTCCTGGATGCAGCACGGATGACAGATTTAGGAGAAGGTAAGATTGGAGAGAGGCAGGAAGTCTAGTTAGGAGGTGACACATGATGCAGGTTTGCTGCACAGTATTAGCAGTGGAGATGGAGGGTTTGTCCTTAGGCTGTATCTATATCTTGACAAAACTTGGGCCAAAGTGAAACTGGTGAAAACATTTTGCAGTGGTGATACCCTCAAAACATGTTAATATATTGTATAGTTTTTCAACAAAATTTATTTTTTTAAAAAACAATTTTTCTAATTGTTGACAGTTTAGCTGGCGGTTATTTTGGTGTCATATATATTTTTAATCCTGTACAGGCTATATTAATATATGTTAATGTCGTTCCCTAAATTAGACTGTAAGCTCCTTGAAGGCAGTAACCTTTTCTTATACTTACTGAATACAGTACCTAGAGCAGTACTAAATATGTAGCAGGAATACTGTAAATACTTGATTAGTGAACCTTAATGATTATACTAATATGGGGTGATCTTACAAAGACAAGCATAACTCTGACTATATTAAAGCTTCATCTCAGCTAATGGCATGACTAAGAAAAGAAGTTAGTAAGTTTATCTAAATAGGAGAAATTCTAAAAGCAGAATGGCTATTAATTCATTTCCAAATTACTTTTATGAAAGTTCTTTTTTTTTTAACAAAAGCTAATAATGATATCAAGAAATTTTCAGAAAGGAAAGCTATACCTTTAAGAAAGGTTGACCTGCAACATATCTGGGAAAGAAAACCTTTTCAGAGGTACGATCAAAGGATTACAAAGGATTACGGTAGTCAGTTTAAACAGCAACATGCACACCTGCTGAAGTATTAGTTCTCCACTAATGTTTGCATAATACTAGACCCTGTAGCATTTTTCTTACAGCTCTTCTATGGGATGAGAAGTTGACAAAAGGTTATTTCTTTGTACCTTTTGAAAATTCTACTTTTGTCTAGAGGCTGAAACTTCTTTTGCGCCTCTCTTTTGTGCTATTGTACACACTGGTGGATTTTAACTGAAGTGACTCACCATTGAGGCAACTTGCGAAAAGTCTGGCGTAACTGGTAATTAAATGAAGGCATTTTGGAAAACATTACAACTTTTGTGTTAATGGGTGTAACCCAAAGGATGTTCCCAGTGAATATCCTCTTTTATGTATTATGACTCCACCACATTAAAACCAGATGATAGGTAAACACAAAATACACTTTAAAGTGCAAGGTATTGTCAAGCAGAAATCATTGATCTTGTACCTAACATGTTAAAAATGATCAAACAATATTACCTACGGGTAAGAGAGAGCTGCATTCTGTGTAAACTGTAAATTGTTTGAGCTCATTCAAAAGTATTTTCAATTTGCCTTGAACTTCTTTTCACTGGAAACAATTATTACTAGGAACTATTATCTGAATGAAAACCAACCATGATAATGAAGCAAAAAACAAGCCGAAAAGTTCCTTAACAAACACCAACTTTTCTGTAGCGCTGGAAGAAGCTTCAGACACCCTAGATTAACACTGAAATTGACTTCTCTACCTGGTTTTGAAACATGTCGCTATCCAAGACAAGAAGCTGCGTGCTAATTAACACAGGCTTCATTTCAATTGAAAGTTCGAAGAACTACACTTTAGAAGATATTACATAGTTATGGTGACTAATTCTACCTGAGAACTATTAGGTGTCTTTGTTTCCTTTTAAGAGTTTCACGTGCATATTTGTTACTCAAAAGCCAATTTTTGCTTTAGATGTCTTGAGTCCTTGGTGGGACGCATTCCCCGCCTACCTCCGCTTACTTTTTTTTTTTTTTTTTAACTTGCAGATTCAAAACTCACCGTGAAAAGAAGCCAGAAAGAAATATCACAAATGTGCAAGTCATTAATTACTATAAGCAATGAAAATAGAATGTTTCTACAGGTTGAGATTTAGCTCATTTATCTCCTTTGTGTTTACCCAACCAACCACACCTAGGTTGATACAATGATTCACAGAGAAAAATAAGAACCCATATTTAAGCATAAAGATCAACAACAAAAAAAATACCACCCAGGAAAATGCTGTTACTAAGTAAGATTATGTTAGCCAGAAAGATGCATAAATGAATTGCCAACCTAATGGTTCAGGTGCTGGAGGGCACTAATTGGAACCAAACCTCTGGCCCATCTTTGAGTTCTTGTAGCTGACAATATGAGCACAAAAAAGGGATAGAGTGGGAGAGGAGAGGGGAGGATCAGGGACTTAACAACACACTCCAGATCAGAATAAATGTCTTTCTTGAGTCAAAGGAGAGGTTGCTTTTGTCACGTACACAAGTCATGAAAAAATAGCCAGACTCAGGTGGGGCGTAGGGGTACCTGAAGGGTCTATAAAACCATCAAATACCGAAGTTCATCCCTTGATAAAATTAGTTTCTCAAAGCAAATATGGCTGAAGCTTAAGTGCTGGTCTGAGAATACACCATTCCAAGTTCTGCTCTAAAGATACAAACATACAGAACCATGTGTAAATATTAAATATGGTTATGATCTAGCCCATACTTTTGACTTTATATGGTTATCTACATAGTTTTGTTACCAAATTATTTGAATATTTTGAATGTACTTGCATTTATCAATAGTGTTAATTTTGATAAATTCTTGGATTACATATATGGCCAAAGTTCAGCAGAAATTAAAATATAATTAAACAAAGGTTCTTGGCCATTTACTAAACTTTTTAACCACGATTTTCTTTGAACGCTTTATGTTTTATAGCTTAAATTGTTTAATCGTACTTGCAACAGAAAATATGTGTAACATAGATTATATTTTTGGACTATAGAATTACCTTTTATGTCATATATTAATTTGGTTCATTAGAATTTTCAACTGATGAAATAGTTAAACAGGGCTGCCCTGGACACAGTGGAACACCAAGGGAGGGAGACCAAGTTAGGGGACATTTGTGAGTCTTTTAGTGTCTTAAAATTACATAACAAATTTTATAATGTATTTTAAATGTTGAGTGATTTAAAAACATGCCGCTGGATAGGCTTGATACCTTTTACATAAAGTTTAAAAATCGCATCAAAGAATACTACCTATTGTTTATGGATTCAGCATGTAAAAGAATATAAAAAAAATTAGTGTCAATTTCAGGACAGTGGTTGTCTCTGGGGCAGGATGGAGGGAAATGGGGTCAAGGAAGGATACAAAAGGGACTGCCCCTGTAGGTTAACATTTTATTTCATGAGAAGCAAAACTAAAGCCAAAACTGCAACATGTTAACATTTGTTGAATCCACTCATTAGTTGTGAGATATTTGGGTCATTTTCACCTTTTAGCGATTGTGAATAGTGCTGCTTTGAAGATTTGTATACAAGGTTTTGTACGAACGCCTGTTTTCAATTCTTGGGTCTATACCTAGGAGCAAAATTGCTGGGTCCTATGGTAATTCTATAACTTTCTGAGGAACCACCAAACTGCTTTCCACAGCAGCTGCACCATTTTATATTCACACTGGCAAAGCCTAAGGGTTCCAATTTCTGTACATCCTTGCCAACACTTACTATTTTCTTTTTTCATTTCCCTTTAAAAAAAATTATAGCCATCCTAGTGAATGTAAGGTGGTATTTCATTGTGGTTTTGCTTTGCATTGCCCTAATGACAAGTGATGTTGCCAATCTTTTCATGTACTGATTGACCATTGTCTATTCAAGTCCTTCGCCCCTTTTTTTAATTGAACACACAGTTCAACATGTTGTCGAGCTGTAAGAATTCTTTATATATTCTACATACTAGATGCTTATCAGATATATGATTTGCAAATACTATCTCCTGTTCTTTAGGTTGTCTTTTCGTTTTCTTGATAGTATCCTTTGATGTACAAAGTTTTAAAAGTTTTAAACTTCGATGAAGCCCAATTTAACTATTCTTTCTTTTGTTGCCTGCACTTTTTTGGTGTCATATCTAAGAACCCGTTGCCAAATTCAAGGTCATAAAGACCAACACCTAAGTTTTCTCCTAAAATTATACTACTTTAATGGCTTACATTTAGATCTTTGATCTATTTTGAGTTAATTTCTGCACGTGGCGTCAGATAGAAAGCCAACTTCATTCTTCTCCATGTGGTTATACAGTTGTCCCAACATCATGTGTTGAAGAGATTATCCTTTTCTCACTGAATATCTTGGCACTCTGGTCAAAACTAAGGTGACCGTGGACACAGGGGTTTATTTCTGGACTCTCAGTTCTATTCCATTGATCTCTATGTCTATCCTTACGCCCCCATGCTTTCTTAAACACACTATACAGAACATACTGTAAATGCTTTCATAAGGATACAGGATCATTACTTAGTATCAATTACCTTGTAATGTGTAGTAACGGTGCCACTTTATGGCATACCGAAATAAACTGGATGTTTGGTTCCACAGCAAGTGGTCCCAGACTGGTAGTTTCAGCTATTTATGTTTTGTGTGGTTTTCTGTCTTCCCCTTGCTGAGAGCTGTCATTCTTTGCTACAACCAGGATGCCTATGGTAACATGTAATCTCATTTTTCCCTTCCTAATTCATTATCTTAATGCCTCTGTGAATTCAGATAACTGAGATTAATTCATTCAATACACATTCTGAGTGTCTACATTTTAGTTTTTGAGGCACTGCTAATGACGTTCACACTCTAAGGTAAGCAAGAACACACTCACAATTAACGGGCATATATGTACACAGCTAATTGTAAAACGAATGCTAAGTGCACGAATAAAGGTGACAGGAGTGTGGGGGAGTATAAAGAAGCAGTATTCATTTAACCCAGGGAGATTGCCTCGGAGGATGAGTTGGAGACAGCCAGACAAACCCAGGGCTAAGTGAATAACCTTGAATACTATGCTAAGGAGTTTGAACTTTATCTCGAAGGCACCTGGAAAGCCGTACACGTGTTGTTTGGATAGGGGATGTGACTAGATCTGTTTCAGGACAATGACTTACATGGTAAGCAGTGTGGTGCTGGTGGTAAGGCTGAGGCGGAGAGAGGAAGTTAATTTTTAATCTATGTCTGAGATGATGAGTGAGCAATGAGAATGGATTTGTGATTTACGAGAGTAAACCACTTGAGTCAGAGTTGAAGGAACTCTCTTATGGATAAAGTGCATAAGGAGGTCATGGTGTATAGATTGCAATGCTTAACTTTTGGCTCCTATGAGGAAAGAAAGTGATGGGGTTCAGGACATGCTACCCCTTGGCATATTGAAAATCTTAAGCTAAAGAAATTTGAGATGTAGCAAGCACAGGAAGAAATTTCTGACCTCCCCCTGAAATGGTCATAAAACCCTCATGTGAGAGGTGCCCCCCTACACCTGGCAGAAAGGAGCATCCTTGTCTCTGAAGACAGAGGGACACCGAGAGGACTCTGACCGAATAGACCTTACTAAGTCTCCCCCAGTTTGCTGCACTTGGTTTATACTTTCTGTCCTATCACATTTCTCCACGACTTTCCACCCTTCATCACACTTCCATAAAATCATTCAGGTTTAATTGCTTCCTTGGGTCTTCATTTCCTTATGAAGGCTCCCATGTTGCATAAAACTCATATTAATTAAATCTGAAGGCCTTTCTCTTGTTAACCTGTCTTTAGCTACAAGGGCCCCAGCCAAGATCTTAGGTTAGCAGGGGAAAAGGTATTTCTCCTTCCCTACAAAAGCATTAAAAAAAAAAAAATGGGCTTTAAAATCACTAGACCCTCAGCTCTGGCTCTACCATTTCCTAGCTTGCTATGGGCAAGTTCCTTAAGATATTTAAGTCATTATAAAACATACACATTAATATTAATATCACAGAGTTAATGTGAAGGGTTGAGATGGCATGAACACTACCCAATAAAAGCCAGTTTTCTTATTTTCTGTCCTCTCCCAGGTACTTAAGTATATTCTTGAAGGTTAAGGTTGTCATATAAGTGTCCTTGAGATTTAGCATCATTATAATGGTTTTTAGGTTATAGCTAAGGGTTGATGAGAAAATAGTGACCCTGACCCTTCCCTTTGAACTCAACAAAATTACTTTCTAAAGTTTGCACTTCAGTATTAGAGTTAGATTATATTATTTGATGTGTATGCCATGCCGTCTTTGGTTTGTTCTGCCCCTCTGGAATGCCTTCCTCTATCCCTTCCAACTGGCTGGTCTAACCTGTAAGACTCAGTTGAAATATGACTGCCTTCAAGAAGGCTATCTTCCCCTCTGTCCCAGGTAAAGGTTTGCCTTCTTCGTGTTCCCATATTACCACATATTGCAATGTACTAAATGCAACAATAGAGCACACTGTGTTAGTTTCCACACTATTTGTTAGTTTCTCCCTAGAGACACAAAAGGGCGAGAACTGTGTATTGTGAACTATGTCAGTGTTTCCTCAGTTCCTACCCTGAGCCTAGTACATAAGAGACAGTTAATAAATATTTATTGAATGGAGAAACAAGTTTTAAAAATCACCCACCTACCCATTCCAAGTGCTTACAAATTATATCCATTTTCCTATTTTAAATCTCTCATGTCCTGCTTACCACTCTGTCTTTCTCCTCAGAGAAGCAGCTTGAATGGCTCTGGAGAAACTGATCTTGGAACAAAAACCTGTGATGCAGCCTGGCTCCACCACAATTAGCTGTGAAATCTTGGGCAAGTCACTGGATCTCTTGCTTCCATATGTGCAAAAAAGGAATAACTGTGGGTTTGTAACAAGGATTAATTGAAATACGATGTAAAAGAGACTAACAGAGTATCTGACATATAGTGAGTTTTCATCATTTATTGATTACTTATTATTTGCTTTTGCTAAAATTTTAAGTTAGAACATAGTTATGGAAATGAGAAAGGACTCGTCATGAAAAATTTGAGTCTTTCATGCAATTAACTAGATTATTCCAATCACCCAGACAAGTCTGTAAAACTGGCTTTATTTTAGGCTCTCCTGTTATCACTAGCACCAGAATGAACCTGTTAACAAAAATAAAACAAAGTAAAACACCCCAGCCTCAAAGTCATTGCCAGTCATAAATAACTTGAAAGTTATTTAAATGAAGATATATTGCCTCTATAATGGGGTGCTGTCTATAAATCAGGAAGAAAAACAAACAAATAAAAGACCCATTAATGTGAAATGCTGACAAATCTGGGTTTTCAAAGGCCCTACAATTGGTATTTTCAGAAGCTCTCATAAAATACACAATGCACTGTGTCTCCCAAACCCCACAACTAGAGGAACGCACTCAAAACTTTGAGGATAAACCTGAAAGTAGTGAATTCAGAGGCGGATGCTCGCAGAGTCAGGGGAAATTTTCACCCTTAACAAAGAAAATTTGTGGCTGATTTTTAGTTGCATGAACTATAGTCTTCCGGGCACCAGAGTGTTTAGCACCTTTCCTGCAAATTCGTCCTGGGAGGCTGTAGAAAGGATGTGTTAGTATGATGCTGCCATCTACAGCCAGAGTTTTCCATGTGCATTCATAAAATAATGAAAAGGAACAATTCTAGGGCTGTCCGGTTAGTACACACTTGAAATAATCTTTCTGGTCACTTCGTGGAGTAGGGAGGTATTCATTGGTTCCAAAAGAATTCTTGACGGAGGGTTCTTCTGATTACCAAAGGAATCCATTTTAGTTTCACCTCAAGAAAAATCTCGTACAAAAGATACTTCTACCTCACATGAGTTTTTCTGGATTCCACAGCATAATTTCTATCAGAAAAGAAAGTACTAAAGACATCTTTTTTAAAGAATTATGTTTGTTACTCTAATGATGATGTGAACTCACTTTAGAGTGAAGTTGTAAAATGATCAGACATAGAGAAATGATTCAGCCCCTGGGGTGCTGATAACCAGAATTTCCCAGTCCTGCTCCCTGACCATTTTCCTTGGGTTTTGCCCTTTCCCTCCTGTCCTGACGGCAAGCAGAGGAAATAAGATGAGAGCAGAGGGCATCAGCCTTTTTTTTTTCTAGAGAACAATGCTGCCTCAGTAAGTAGCATCCAACTAAGATATAAATCATATTTGTAAAATATAGAACGTTCCCAGAAATAACCAACCAATTTTACAAAAATGAAAATCACGCCCACTATTTCTAGTCTCTATTGTTTTTCCAAGGCTGTTTTTCCTCAGCTAAGTATTTGATCTTTGCTAACTGCCCCACATTTTTTCTGAATTTTTCTTATGTCTTATTATGAGTCATCTTATTTCCCTCAGGCTAACTTTGCTTCGTGTATGTCTCAGTGTTCACTTAAAAACAAAAGACCAAAAATCAATGTTCATAATCTCTCTAAAATATCATCATATGAGTTAGTTTATTTACACCCTTACAATGTTTCAGTGTAGTTTAGATTAAAAGTTCAGCTAGTTGTCCAAAGGTGGATAAAGTTATCATAAGCAATTTATAAGCCATATTAAAAATACCAGTTTGTTAATGCCTTTCTGAGGGACAAAATATATACAATTACTTGACATTATACTTTTGATCATCATAAGCAACCCCTTGTCTAGACCACTCTTCACTCTCAGTCGGCAGATGAGAAAAATAAGGCATGCAAGGGTTAAATGACTTATTCAAGGTCGTTTCAAGTAATTTTTACGAACATTTAGAGAAGAGGTTCTTATCATTACAGTCTGTACTGAGGTCCTAGCAAGGATCTTCTCTTTTTCACCTCTCTCGTGAGTGGTTTACTTCAAACTTTCCATCTGTAAAATGGGTGTCAGTTTCCCACATTTAACAGTGAGAGAATAATTTATGACAACCCATTCGATTCCTAAGGGATGGACTGGGGAAGAAAAATGTAATGCCATACTGGAAAGTTTATATTGGAGTGTTAAAGAGAAAAGGTTGCATCTGAATTTTCAAAGGTAGTATTATGTTTTTATAGCCGCACTAGTACAAGTTACTAAAAAGTCATTCGATGCACTAGTAAGTTACTCAGCTTGTTTATAAAATAGTTAAGGAAAGATTACTAGCGAGCTTATTGCAAAGGCTTAAGTAGAAAAATCTAGTTAACTCATAATCAATCTTATGAAATGCTTAGGATAAAAATATAAACTTCTCAGTTATTACTGTTTATCACTTTGGATCATACCTGTGCTTTCTCAAAACATAAGCAGGGTAATAGGGTTTTACTCGTTTTTTTGTTTTGTTTTTGTTTTTGTTTTGTTCATGTCTTGAAGAGAAAAGACAACATTATTCCTCGATCACCTTCAGATGTCTTTTCCTCTGGGCTCGATCATCCCATTAGAATTCTAAGTCAACAAAGGGAAGAAACAATTTTAAATGACCCTAACTATTGAAAATAAATTCAGAAAAACATGAATTCTCCTCAGCCTTTGATTTACCTTTCACTGTACTGCAAAATCATCAAACACACATACTTTTAATTTTTCTATATTATGTAAACAAAAGATTTTCAAGTGGGATTTAGGAGATGGTGGATTTCAAATTAAACTGAAAATGTGCCCATAACACAGCAATTATTTCATCAACTCTGAATAGTTTAAATTCTTACAATGGAACCAAGTCTTGAATGGAAAAAAAAAATGTTTACATAATACTATGCCCAATAAACAGGAGCAAGCAATTGGTGTACTGTCTACACACTTTCATTTTGTTTTTAAAATACATCTATGGTGATGGTTTTACAACTCTATGAATATACTGAAAACCACTGAATTATACAATTTAAAGGGTGAATTTTATGATATGGGCATTAAATTTCAAGAAAGCTGTTTTATTTTTATTTTTTTAACTTTTTTTATTGAGTTATAGTCATTTTACAATGCTATATTTTTAAAAATTTAACTAAATGTTCTGTAAGAAAATCCTGCTAGGAAAGAATCTCCGATCTTTTCCTTGTTAGCATCATATTTAAAAGTGTTATACGCAAGTGAAACCAACAAAATAAGTGTTCATTGCTGCCCAGATAAGGTGACATTATCTGTTAAGATAGGATATCTTCTGTGCTGTAGTCGTAACTCCCAAATTCTAATCTGAGAGACTCGTGTGAAGTTCCCATTGAAATCAGTGGCCATTACACTACAAAGCTTAGAGCACAATTTGGCACATTCTGCAGTATACTTACATTTTTAAAGGATTCTCTGTTATAACTTTCATCTGTTTTTGTTTAACTGACAAAAGGATCAAGCAATATCTCATCATGATATTTCTTTAAAGTAAATTGGGATAGAAACATGAAAGTTACCCCAGTACAGACATACAGATTTGAACTCACTGAAAGTTTCTGGAAATAAATATTGCAGGCACACTCCGTTTGGACTTTGGAAGGAGGAGTAGATAGAAGGGTCATTCTTTTATGGAAAAAAAAAATGGTTTTGATAGCATCAAAGAATCTTAGAGTCAGAAAGCACTTTAGAGATAATTTGGTTAAATCCACTGTTAGTCGAAGAGTAAAACAGAGAATGGGTCTCTCGATCCCTTAACCAAAGATTCTCCTTGTCTCCTTCCCTAAACTACTATTATCTTTGGAAAACTAAAATTTGTTAGGTGTTCTCTGGTATGTTGTCTTTTTTTCTTTAAAAAGAACTGTATGTAGAATAATCTCATGCACAGCAGGTGTCTAAGTGTTTTAAATTATGAGCTAGTTTCCATTCATTTTTACTGTCTTTTCATTTAACAGTTTTGTGAGATACTTTGTAATTCATCTCATGATGGAAAAATTGTACGTGGTGAGAGTAAGAGGGTCAAGGAGAGGATCAAACAGCAATCACCTCTCTTTCCAAATTCTGCTGTGTCTCATGAAATCCCAAGAGAGTTCACAAAATCAGTCATTTGAATGAACCAGGAAAATGAATACTATCACACTCTGCTACATAGAGTGTAACTGGAAACAATCGTTCTAGAAAACAATTCCACAGTTTCCATCAAAAGCCTTAAAAATTTGTTTTATAGTTTGAACTAGTAATTCTGTATCTGGAAGCCAATTATATAAATATCAACCAAGATCCAGAGACACAGCTTTGCAGAGAAATGTTTGTTGCAGCATTACTTATCACGAGAAGAAGTGGTAAACACCAATCTTTCCATCGAAAGATTAAGAATGTGATAGTATATTCATTTGATAATCATCACTGTAGCTAATAAGAGAAAATTTAGAAGAATTTAATACAAAATTATTATGTGATATAAAGGGTTTTAAAAGCAGAGTACAAAATTTTAAATATGGTATATATTTTAAAATACAAAAACCTATGCATAGAAAAATATATTGGTTGCCTTTGGGTAGTAAAAATATGGGTGGTTTTGCTGACATTATCCAATTTTTAAATGAAAAAAATATGTATTGCTTTTACAGTAGAATATCTTTAATAGATGCTATTATTAAGACAAACATAAAACGAGCCAGCCAATCAAAGACCAGTTCAGAAAATAGAATCTACCTTTAGAATGAAGTATTTATAGGCTTTGGGTTCAGATGCCTTTCCGCTACATCACATTATCCGATGCCATCATCTCTCATGTTGTTGCCAAGTGCTTTTCTTCACAGGATCACGTACGGCTAGTATCTATCATAATATATAGATCTTTGAGATTCTAAAGAATACCATTCACTCTAGAGCTTATAAATACTTCATTCTTTTGATTCACTTGATCAGACTGCACACGTCTCCCCAACTTGGTTCGGGTGGAGAGGCTCCCCTGGCTGCCTCCTGAGAGGTCTCCTAATTCAAGACAGTCCCTCCTTTGCTGCACATGGCAAAGCCCTGTTTTCTCTTTGTACTACAGCAGCATCCAAACTCACACCAAAGCACGAGGGGCTGTAATTCCTCATTTCACAAAACCCCAGGTTAACCAAAGTTGTTACACATAGAGCTGGAAGAATAGCAAACACTTTAAAGGTAACAGCAGCTGTCTGAAAGGATAATAAAACGCTGCTTTAAACAAAAAAGCAGCTCCTCATGAGCTACTGCGTGAAAATGTTCTTCATTTAAAGAAGAGAATTTGTGAAAGGGGATTTCAAAATTCCTGAGTCTCACCTTTAGAAAAATTCCCCCTGTTGTTTACACTTTGGAATAATAAGGCCAGATAGAAGAAGCTTTTATTTCTCTGTCAGCGTGATTCATATTCCCAGCATTTAAAATGAAGAAGATCTTTTCCCAACTAGCTCTCAATAAGACAACCATGAAGGCAAACTGACAACGTGGGTTTCTGCTGTCAGAGGTTCGCACATCAATCAGCGAGACTCCAGATGGCATCTGTTTTCAGTGATCACGTCACTTACCATCAACATCACGTTAAATCCTTGCAGTAAAAATGGGTTCTTTTCCCCACATTCACAAGCGGATGATGTCTGATTTCATCCTCAGGCCTCTCATGTTGGGACGAAAACAGTGCAACAGTGTCTCCTGCTGCCTGTTAGCCTGGTGACATGTGCGCACGGGTGGGACTCTTCCTAGTGAAAAGAAATGAAGACTTCATCCTTGGCAGAATCTGACTTCATTCCAGTGTATATTTCCTCTGCCCTCAACTACTGTTTTGAATTTCACATTGCTCATTATCTCGGCTATTCGAACTCTTCCATTACCAACCAATTTCTCACATTCTTTTAGTTTTTCACTTGTTCGCTCCCGTATTTGCCTGCTTAGCACTCCTACCCTCACCTCGTGAAACCAATAGAAGACAGTTCAGTTTGGAGAACAGTTACATCAACCGAAGGATCTGCATTTTAGATGCCAGAGAGAAAATTACTGGTGTCAGGATATGTCCTTACTGTTTCACAGGTTTGGCATAACATTCAGTGGGAAATCGTTCTGGATGAGTGCCACTCAAACCCGCACAAATACAAGTTGGCTTTTTAGTATTATTTCAGATCCTCGATGGAGGGGAAAAAATGTATGTCTGGGAGCAATCACACTCAAGCATATATCTTCCCCGATGCAATTTTGTGAATCCAAAGTGATAAAAAGAAGTTGTGACTTTTGACATTACTGAATAAATTCTTAGGTACTGTTTGAATCAATCAGGTTACTTCTTTCCCTGAAATAAATCCAGTATGTTTACACTCTTACCATATGTTAAAAGAATGCATTTGGAAATCTCATGATGAGTTAATTTATTTTTTTAAAAAAAAGAAGACAGTGGGTTGGGGGAGCTCATGTAGAAAACTGCAGTTCTGATCACTTTTCTAATTTGGAAGATCTGTTCCTGGGGAATGGCTCATTTTTATTGTCTCTTGTTTTGACAAACAAAATCTGACAAGCAGGGCTGCACCCATCTTAGATGCTAAAGTAACTGCCTTCGATGCAAGGGTAGTATGTTCCCTATGTGTTCAGAGTTAGTTGAGGAAAGGCAATTACCTTCCCTGGTCTCAAAGTCACTACTGAGGTAGGTAGAATAGAAGACAACATCATGGTACATTAACTCCTCCTGTTCATCTAAAGGAGCAAAATAGCTCTTTGCTCTCAGGTCAACTATAGATGTGGTTTTCCACTTCTCTGTTCTGATCTATAGCATTTATTATCTATTTTGGTACAGAATCATGTCCAGTCTTGAAGAGTCCCTAATTGTTCCAGAAGGGCATATCTTACTTCCAAAGCAGGGCTAATTTTAAGGGTGTCCCCTCAACCCAAAGTACACTCATTGAAGTGATCTCTTTCTCTTTGCCTCAGAATTCTCAGTGAGAACACTAACAGGCTTTACAGAGTGTTATGGAATCAACTTGTTAATATTTGTGCAGCTCTTTAGAAATATAAAGCACTAAATATTGCACTGGATAGCATCTTAATAAGATAATTAACCAACCATTTCTAACTTGAAACTGTGTAAGTATGGACATGTTTAACTTCTGAATATTTTATTCTTTCTTCCTTTTATTGGCTTAAGCATAATACTGAACATTCTGATGACTCAGTTGGAGTGAAAGAAAAAGAGACATTTTTAGTTTGAATAAGAATTATCTTACCATTTAACAGTATCGTCTTCTCTCAGGATACAGAATGTTTTTTCATTTTAACACGCCATTTTTTATGCCCTGAGTAGAAAGACTGTCAAAGGTAAACACCTGAGCTAATCTCTAGTTAGGAAAGCATTTGATCACCAGCTTTGCTTTATTTTTGAACCAGGACACTCTTTAAGAAGACCATCAGCCCCTCCCAGGGCGGAAAGTGACTACTCATTTCTGCTGTATACTCAGCTAAACCTTCTATTGTGTGTCCCATTAATAATTGTATTTGCTTTTGTAGTATGTACTATCTCCTGATCTCTGAGCTCATACCTATTATAATCCTCTCTAAATAAATAACATTTAAGTTCCAATCCCCATAGACCTGCGGCAGAGACCATTTCCCTCCATTTTTCTAGAACTCTAGGACCCAAGCATACAATGAGATTCTAAAACTATTTTAAAACAAAAGTTAAAGTGGAATAACAATTAGGAACCACTAAAAACTCATGTTTAAATGCATTTACTGGTCTTTTTTTTTTTTTCCTGGCACGTTGTGGGGTTGAAACCGTAAATAACTCTTAGTTTAAATTATATTGAAGACAGAAAAGCAGAAAATAAATGAAATAATTTCAAATCAGTAATGAAAAAATAGAGAAAAATCTTTGAGATTTTATTAAAATAAAAGGCTATCTCATTTATCTTGCTGAATGTTAGGTTAAATGTTATATTACTATAATGTTACTCTTAAGAGAGAGTTCATTTTGTTTTGTATCCTCAGTGCTTAACACACAATGCCTGGGACAGGGAAGGCACTTAATAAATATTTGACAAATGAGTGAGAGAATGAATGAATGAATGGCAAATGTACTCCAAATATATACTGAGTTTATGAGTAAATCTGTACGTTAACTCACTGATGTTCAGTTATAAATGCATCTGAAACAAAAGATCTAGGAGGTGAATGTAAGGAACCATAAATCAAACACCCTTAACCTGGACTCCTTGAAACTAATCTTAGACTCATTTGAGAGCAAGTATTTGAGAGGGGATTTGGTTGAAGAAGTCATTATGGAAGAGAGGAAGGGCAGAATCTGAGGTGTTTGGAAGGCTCTAAGTAGATTCTTAGGTTAAAGTTGGCAAACTTTATTGCCAACAACTCTTTGACGTTTGTTTTAAACA
The DNA here is from genome assembly GCF_048773025.1 of Camelus bactrianus. Lineage (NCBI taxonomy): Eukaryota > Metazoa > Chordata > Mammalia > Artiodactyla > Camelidae > Camelus > Camelus bactrianus. The sequence continues at coordinate 13,986,727 of NC_133554.1, forward strand.
ACTTCTAATATTATTTCACAAACCTTATTCAGTCTATACCATATGCAAATAATATTTCTAAGTAAAGGATCGTATTATTTCTCTAAATTAAATTTCATCTTAAAAGCCATAACACGGGGGGGAAAGCACAGGGAAGCTGAACTTCTTGCAAAGACGGAACACATTTGGATTTCTCATTGAGATCAGGGTCAACAATACCCCCAGAAGTGTGTTTATTGAGGGCAATACAGAAAATCTTGGCATATGTTATCAATTTGGGAACAAGTACATGTATCTGCATTGGCATCAGGCAATTTGTTAGTCCCAGAGGCAGGATGCTAAGTGATGTACTAACAAGGCAAAAATAAGAAAATCATTTAGGAAGCACATCATTAGATTCAGAATGAAAACACAACCTCAAATAGTTTATACATAAAACACACCACCTTGTGGAATGAAAGCTAAACACTTTACTACTTTCTGCCAGTTGTGAATGATGTCACCACTGTGATTCCACAAAGAAGAAACTTTTTAGCCCCAGATGGTCACCATTCTTCCTCTCTGGTAGCCCTAGGATTCATAAGTGCGTATAATTCTTGTTCAATTCAATTGTATAAAAACACATTGCCCTTTCTCACTGACATGGGTGGTGTTTTATCTCATTACTCTCTTCAGTCTTTGCTAATGTGGTTTTCTACAGGATTTATTCTTTTGCTATAGTGATCACAAGCTTTGCCTAGATAACCAGAACAGACTTTTAGAAACCTCTTTTATTTTAGTTCCTAAATGGGGTCAGAGATTTTTTTTAAAAAAAAAGGTTTAGTAAACTCTCTTACATTCAAGCAAAGATACTGCTTTACTTCTTACCTACATGATGAAGGGGTACCCACTAATTAATGCAGAAAGAAAAGAGTGTCTAATTTCTGTTTGTTAACATTTATAGACTAAATGATCTCAAACCTCACTATTTCCAAGATATTATGGAATTAGAAACCATGTGTTTTAATTTCTTCATTTTTTAAATTAGGAAATCAAGTCCTAGAAAGGCTAGGTAAGTAAGTCACCCAAAGTTACACTATCAGTTTACGGATGAGCTAAGACCAAATCCCAGGCTTTTTATATGCTCTCTTCTACTACATGACACAATATCGCCTAGAATAGAGTGAATTTTTAAATGAGCTCTCCAGATTGACAAAAGTCATTATGCTTAGCAACTATGCTACTTACTCAAAAATTCACAATTTCTTGTGATTTTTATATTTCACATCTTAAAAGGAATGGTAAAATTTCACTCTGCTGAAAATAAAATGCTTTTATGTACTCCTCAATTGCAATGTTTAAAAAACATGCATTTTTACTTTGAGACTGGCTTTGTGGTACGTGTATTTTTAAAACTGGGGAAATGGAAACATTTCTGATTTTTCCATTAGCTGTAAAATCAGTGTATTTGTTTCAAGATGAGGAAGCACTGTAAGTATTGAATCTGTTGCACACACGAATTTTTCCAGATGCTTGGCTGATCTATGTTACACAAGTTTGATGACAACTATCTTGCAATTTCTAATTGAAGGAGCTTTAAGTAATTGTGCTAAAGCCATGTTCAGTGTGTATAGCAATGAAGAAGCCCAGACACAGAGGAATCCTTCACTGGAGCTGTTAATAGAATCCAAATTCTAGTTTGTAAAGGAGCCAGCTGCAACCCACTTGTGATATACTACATGAAAAGGCACAGATGAATTTGATACAAATGATTTATTTTTGAAAGCAGAAATCCAATATTCAAATTTCACACTAGCTGAGTTTTTTTTAAAAAAAAAGTAAATACATCTTTGTATTTAGCATATTGGACTATCACTTGAAATAAGAACACTAAGACTCTTTGGCATCTTAAAAATATGGAACATTGAGTACATATAACTTCCTTCATTTGAAAAACATTTTTTTAATGGAATTAGAATACCATTTGTATCACATCCTTTGTTTTAAAAATTGGGTATAAAATTCAAAAAAGATGTTCCTTATATGATTCAAAGCTGGTAAACACTATGTTCTATATTCTCAGTTGAATGTTAAAATATGAATTCAAGTACACTAGGTTTCTTGGGAAGAAAATGTACATATTTGTCAGTGAGGGGAAAAAATGGATCATATTAAATATCTCTTACTAAACTTGACTTGGACTAGCCTATGTCATCATTAATTTATTCCTTTTCTTCTTTTCTCCTCTTTCTCCTCCTCTCCTGCCCACCCCTCGCCCCCATCCCTTCTCCCTCTTGGTAGTATGGACAGTTTAAAGGAATGATTTTCAAACTATGGATTTTGATCCATTTATTTGGTCCTGATCAGAATTTTTTCAAATGACATAGTAATATCTTCAAAAGTGCATTACACATAGTGAGGATAACTGCTCTGAGTCTTAAGATAAAATGTATTTCTTACCGTGAATCATGGTTTTAACAGTTTGAAAGGTACTGATTTAGAGTAAAACAACTATGAAAAGCATTGCTAATTGTCTTCAGCCTTCTGTGCACGTTTCTCCTCTTTGGTTTCCTTCTTGGTAACCCTTGACTCTTTTATCACTAATTATCATGAACTGGAATTTATTTTTCACACTTAAAACTTTGCAGAAGAAAGAAATATGTATAGCAACAGATAACATGTATGAACATATATATTAGTATTCTAATGTGTAATAATACTGTATACTAACAGATAATGAAGGAACATGTGGTTATACCTCCTTAGAAGTCAGCTTACCTTTAGTACATAACTATAACTAGGAGTTAGGACATTTCATATTATTTCTATGATTTTCATAAACCTTCTACAAGTCTTGCTGTGACTTAGTTTCCTAGTATATTTGGTAAGAATAATTCCTGCTGCTAATTCCAGAATCCCTGGAAAATTAATTTTAGCAGACAATAATATGGTAGGCTGCTCTGAGCAAGATTAGAATAAATACTTGGATGGAGAGACTGGCTAGAACAGCAATTTTAAGACTTCTATTAATTCTCTTAATTGCACATTCTCTTTCTGATTATTCCTTAAAATATCCTTTAAAATATTTCTCTTAGGTAAGATTTTCTTCATGTGTTTAATCCTCCCATTACAATCTAAGAGGCTTTTTGCAAATAACAAGCATGACTTAAGAGTGTTCAATATCATCTTAAGGCCCAGAAAGAACTCAATAAACGGATGTGACTTAAGAAATGTTTATAATAAATAATTTAATCATGGTGAACAATGGACAGATGAAGAGTTAAAATTTACAAGGAGCTAGAAACAGACTCTACTGACCTTAAAATAAATGCCATAAATCAATCAGGAATATAGACAAGAAGAGAAACACAAAGAGGTGGGGTTAAATTGTGCTAGTTTGTATATAGATAGAAAAAACTTTGTTTATAGTCTGATATATATTTGAATGTATTGCTGATTTTTATGACACAGAACTTTACTAATTCCTGTCTAATTTCCTTCAGTTGGATGCTTCCTTGTCATTGGGTACTAAAGGTCCCTGCATTATAGTCTTTGCTAATATTAAGTTAGAAGATAACGTGTCAAACTACCTACCCAAAAAAAATCATGCTTGTCTCCAAGAGCCTCATCAAGTTAAAAGTGGTAAGTGAATTTGGTTCCATCTACATATGGCCGAACCAAGATGAGATATGACAAAAATCAAAAATGTTATTACTGTCAATGCATTCCGTGGGAGATTTACAGAGGCCGGTAGCAAGGTCCACATCCAAATTGGAGTCCGTGCTTGGACAGGGTGCAGACATCAGATTAAGTAACTGGAACTGTTTCATCAACCACCACCCCCGGACCCCATATAAGACTCAATATCAGGTGGCAAGAAAAATTCCCTATAGAGCAGGATTGGTGTATTGCCATTCTATAGGAACGGCGATCATGGAAAGTTAGTTTCCTTAGGGCAGGTCATCAGAGGGAGGATCTGAGCCTTAGTAACAACTTTTTAGGCAATGAAGTTAGAACTTAGGTTTAATTCTTCAAAGACAGTTATCAAGAACGCAGCCAGAAAAAACACACACATTATACTAAAAAGTAGGGGGAAATATACTCAATAGAAAACTCTTAACGCTCATTTTGAACAAAGTAGAGCTGCCAGAAGACTGAGATGCCGGTGAGAAGATGGGCCACAAAAAGGACTAGAGTGATAGAGCCGGGATTTAAAATGTACCATCTTTGTATATGATGATGGCCTGGTTTTAGTTCATTATGTACTTTGAGTAAAGTGGAAAGAACTGGGGCTTTGGATTTATGTAGACCACAAGTTCCCAGTCTAGCTTCCATTTGCTAGATGTGTGGTACTGGACAAATTAATTAACCTCTCTTAGCTTTTGTTTCTGAAATGAAAAAATAATATTTGCATCTTAAGTGCTTAGTTTAGCATAATTTCTGGCATGTAGTGGGGTATCTAAATGAGATCTATTATTGTTGATTTTAATAGGGAAAATAGATTTATTTCTGTAGTTCTGTTCTTGCCCGTGATTTCCCTTGTGACCAATAATACATATTTTTGAGATGTCTGACCAGAGTCTGAAGGCACCATCTGTGGCAGTTGTTCTCACTCATTAACTCCAATAAACTGAGCCAACCAAATCTCACAGTGGTTGGTACCCTTGAGAGCTATCTTAGTTGGCAAAGGATTATTCGATATTTCATAGCATTTTTGCTGGGGAAGGTAGTTAAAGTAGGTGGGCTAAAGTAGCTTTACTTTGTGGTGCTATGTGGCCAAATTACAGTGATGATTTATTTGTAAGTGCTTTTCTCATTATTAAATGTTCACAATAATGATGATAAAAAGTAACATTTACTTAACATTTCTGGGCTCTATCTACTATATCATGCTCTCCCTGAAGCTCTGAGTAAAGCTCACACGTAGATAGAAATTGTGTCTAAAGGAAACAAGAATTATGAAGCAAAACAAAACAAAACAAAACATTCCTAACTGTATACATCTAAATGAGCAGGGCCCCCTGCAAAGGAGTTCCCTTAGGAAGCTATATAAACGTTCTAACAATCTTGCCATTGCTCAAAACATTTTTGGAACTTCTCTTCTGGAATTGCCTTAAGTCCCAGTTTATGAGCCATACGAAAAAGTCAGACTCATTCATTCACAGTCACACATAATTTTCACCTCTGATAGTATCACCCAGCTTGATTACCCATCTTGACTCTGAGCAATTTTGCTACTTTCAAAATAAAACCCAACCTCAAAGGGTAAATACTTGCCACTATCTCGGAGACCATATCACAGGTTCTGAAGGCAATCCGTAAAATAATTCCAGAATTTCAGATGCTTGAATAACATCTTCCACGTCAATGAGCTTGCTGAGGACAACTCTCCTCAGAATAGAAAGTTGTAATGTATTTTTTTTAACTGTTTCATTCAGCAAACAGATATTGAGTGCTAACTATTGTCAATTTGTTTATTCATTCATTCATTCAAAAAGTATTTACTAAGTATCTGCTGTGTGATAGGTGTTGGGTTGTGGGTCCAGCAGCAAGTAGGGCAGACATGGCCAGTACTCTTATGGAAACTTCGTCTGGTTTGGAAGACAAATATTAAACAAGTAATTACAGTAATGAGAAGAGTAATGGGAACATATTTCAGGGAGATCTAAGCTAGTCTAGGGATAGGGTCAACTTTTCTGAGAAAATGGCTTTAAAGCTGAGATTTGAAAGATGAGTAGGAGTGTTCCAGGTAGGGGAAACAGCGTGTAAAAGCTTGAGAGCAAGGAAGCATGGTGTTGTAGGAAATGAAAGAAACTCAGTATGGCTAGGTGTTTGGGGGAATAGCAAGAGAAGACTGGCAGAGGGCAGACCATGCAAGACTTAATAAACTGTATTAAGGAGTTCATACTATTTCAGTTGTACACACAGTGAAACAGAGGTATGCAACTCTGGCTGCAGAATGAATTGGTAAGAAGAGAGACCAGAGGTAGGGAGACCATTTAGTAGGTTGTTGCAAAACTTAGGAGAGAATGATGGTACTAGATATGGAGATAAGTACGTGGATTTGATAAATGCTCAGAAGGTAAGAGCACTGGGACTTGATTTATTGGATGTCACAGATAAGGACAGAGAAAAGTTAAGACAGGACAACAGAAATGACTGAGTCTGAGGAATGGAAAGACTGAAGAAAAGTGAACAGAGCCTAAGAGAATTATAGGACACAATTAAAGAGGACATAGACTGTGGGAGTCCCTGAAAGAGAAGAGAGAGAGAAAGGGGTGGACAGAATATTTGAAGAAATAATGGCTGATAACTTCCCCAGTATGATGAAAGACATAAAAATAAACATCCAAGAAGCTCAAGGAACTCCAACAGCATAGCAACAGCATAGCAGCTCTAGCAGCATTGCAGCATTATTTACAATTGCCAAGGTACGGAAGCAACCTCAGTGTCCATCAACAGATGAATGGATAAAGGAGACAATGGAATACTACTCAGCCCCTAAAAAGAATGAAATTTTGCCATTTGCAACAACATGGATGGAATTGGAAGGTATGCTAAGTGAAACAAGTAGGACAGAGAAAGACAAATACTGTATGATATCACTTATATGCAGAATCTTTAAAAATGCAACCAACCAGTGAATATAACAAAAAAGAATGCAATTCTGACATGCTACAACATGGATAAGCCAATCACAAAAAGACAAGTCCTGTATGATTCCACATACATGGGATACCTAGAGTAGTCAAATTCAGCCAGAATGCAGAGTGGTGGTCACCAGGGGCTGGAGGAGAGGCGGGATTGGGGAGCTAGTGTTTAATGGGTATAGAGTTTCAGTTACAAGATGAAAAGAGTTTTGGAGATGGACGGTAGTGATGGTAGCAAAACATTATCAGTGTATTTAATACCACTGAACTGTACACTTAAAAAGGGTTAAGATGATAAATTATGTATTATGTGTATTTTACTACAATTTTTAAAAATTGGAAAAAAAGCAATTGTGAAGTAATCTGAGTGCAGAATCCAAGATTATTTATGATTCTCCCCAATCTTTTTTTGCTCACCTCAGATCCAATGAAAAAAATTAAAGCCATTTTCCTTTTATGAACTTTTTCCAAAGCATTCAATTTAATTGTCCATTTTCCTCTTACTATTTATATTTCATATAACAATAAGTAATGGTTTACATAAAAATCAAATTATGTAATCACAGTAACAAGTATACCTAGCATAAACAGGTTGAACAAACACAACAGATTCTTGGTAAGCCTGCCATTACCTAGTGAGAACAAAAATCCTTGTGTGTCCTAGGCAGCGGTATATTACCCATATGCATTCTGTGTGCCATAAGCATCAGTATGTTTTATAAAGGTAATGGAGAGTACCAGTTAACCTGCCTTATGTTGGTTAAATAGAAGTCAGTTATGAGAGTTTCTACTTTAGAGCCAGGAGATGATCAGGAAGAAGTCAGATTGCAGTAGGCTGAGAACGTAGGAGGTGAAGGAATGGAAAAATTGAACTAGACCACTCCTTCAGGAAGTTTCACTGTGAGGAAGGAGAGTGTAGTAACTGAAGACAGAACTGTAGTTGGTGGATAGATGAATACATATCATTCTTAAGATAGAAGAGAGTTCAGTGAGTTTAAATACTAGAAGGAATAGCTAAATATAATGAAAAAAGAGACGATCAACAAAGGCTTTGAAAATTAGGCAGGAATGGAATCCACTGCACACATATAATAATTAATTTCAAATAATACAACTTTTTCATTGTAATAAGAGAGGAGGAGAAGACGGATATGGGTGCAGGTAGGTCTCAGGTTTGGTGGCACAAAGTCAAAGGTGTTTGTATTTGATAACATCTATTTTTTTCTGAGAAGTTAGAGGAGCCATCTGCTGAGAGTGAGGGGAAGACAGCGTTAAAGGTTTATGGACAATGTAAGAGATCTGAAACAGTTGTTGCATAGGAGGGAGGAAAATGATCACTGAAGAAACACAGTAGGATTGTGACTCAGTGTTGAGGTCCTAGTTGAGACAGGTAAGCACTGTGTTATATGTTGGGTTGAACAGAGTTGGAATGGAAGGAGGAGGCAAAAATAGGTAAGACATAGTCCCTGTTAATCAAACGTGGAAGAGATACATATAAAAAAATTTTTTAAAGAGTAGAATATGTAAATGATGGCATATTTTGAAAATTAGTCAACTAGGCCTACACACAGTAAGATGAATGAATCTTAAAAACTTAATGTTGAGTATACCATGCATGGCACAATAAATACACACAGTAAAATTCCATTTCTATGAAGTTTAAAAACAGATAAAACTAAATTATATATTTCAGAAACATATACATATATATATGCTAAAATATGAAAAAAAAGCAAGGGAGTGATTACCATAAAAGTCAGGTCATGGCTACCTCTGGGAGAAAGGAAACATTATCTTGACCTGGATAATGGTGTATTTAGTCAAAGTTTAATCAGGGAAACAGAACCACTTTGGGTTAGAGAGAGGGATTTATTATAGGAATTAGACTATAGATAATAGCAGGAGGAACTGGGCAAGTGAAGTTCTTCAAGAGAGAGTAGGAAGATGGGGGAGTTACCAACCGGTCTATCCATGAAGCCCAGCACGTCCAGCTGCTGAAACATGACTGCAGAGGAATAACTTGTGGAGAAGTCAATGGGAAGCTATTGCCTCTGAGGGTCTGCAGCCAAACATCCGGTAATCAACCTGGGACCATTGTTGGGAAGAAGAGCTGCATGTGGAGCAGAGAAGAGCAAGGACAAGTTAGAACCAGTGACCTTCAGAGAGTAATAGATGCTGCTTCACTCCTTCCTCCCAAATCTCACAAAGCTGCTCTTTTGGCCAACTCTAAACTAGAGCCATTCAGGGAAGGGGATTCTGGGAAACACATTTCCCAGAATAATCAATTTGAAAATAAAATGATCCAGCACGGGTGGTTACATGAGCTTTGCTTTATAATTATCTGTTACATATTTATGGTTAAACACCTTTCTGAATTTGTTATCATTCACAATGAAAAGACCATCAGTTAGTCAATCAAGCAACAAAAGAACAAGAGTGTCATTTCAAATGCCATGTATGATGTGTTCCTATAGTGCTATCAAGAGTATGTATACAAGTGCTATGAAACTAAAGGAACAACTTTGCCTAACAGTGTCAGGAAAGGTTTCACAGGGAAAAAAACAATAAAAATAGTAACAAAAATAATTAGCTACCATTCACTGACCACATACAATAAATATGTCAGACATTATAATATGCTCTTATATCACTTTATATACTTTTCACAACAATCCAATGAAGTAGTTATTATACTTCCCATTTTGCAGATTAAAAAAACTGAGGTGAAGCGAAGTAAATTAACTTGCCCAATGCTACATCAGCTAACAAGAAACAGAGCAGTAATTTGAACCCACATCTGGATGACTCCAACTACTCTTAGCCATTATACTGTACGATCGTCCATCTAGTCTTGACAGGTAAAGAGAATATACCTGGTGAGCAGACGGAATGGCACGGGCAGAACTGGCAACGTGGAAGAGTGCTTGCAGAACACTGAGAAGGTCAGTGTGGCTGAGGAACGTCTGTGTGGAGGATGGTGAAATAGGCGATAGAAAAAAGGTGTAAAATGTGTTGACTTTTTTTTTAACGTCATGATAAAGCGTTCTGAACTTATCCACAGGGGACCACTGGTATTTAATTAGTGGGAAAACAGCACAGTTAGATTTATGTTTTATAATTTTGGCAGTAATTACTTAATAGTTACATAACCCTTTGTATATGGCGATACATAGAGTATTCGGACACTTCTTTACTCCTTTTTTTTTAATTTATTTTTTTATTTTGAGGGGGAGATAATTAGGTTTACTTATTTATTTTACTTTTTTTTTAAGAGGAGGTACTGGGGATTGAACCTGAGACCTTGTGTATGCTAAGCATGCGCTCTACCACTTGAGCTGTTCCCTCCCCTGACACTTCTTTTCTCTTTACACAGAACTTTCAATTATATTATTTCTTTCGATTCTCACAACTAACTAGCCTATGAGGAATGCAAATAGGTGCTTTATCCCCATTAAATGAATTTTAAAACTGAGTCTCAGTAAGGCTAAATAAATTTGTCCAATGTCACTTGGCTAATAAGTGGCACTCTAGATAAGAACTCAGGTTCCTCTGACTCCTTGTTTTCTCCTCTTCTTCCTACATCATATTGCCAACCTTGACCCAGGCACAGGCAAAAGTAAGGACAACAAAACGGATCTAAATCCCCAAGCATTTTCCAGTGAGCTGTAGCCAAATCAAGTGAATTTTCTATTTCTTGAATTCTAGGAGCTGAGAAATGATTGCAATCATCTTTTTTTTTTTTTGAGAAATTAAATCTTAGCCATGGAATTTCTATTTGATTTAAAATTACATGACTCATAGATATGTTTTATCTAAATCTAATGACAGCAAATTGGTTCATAGTGGGAATAGAGTAATTCTGGATAAACATAAATATGGTGCTTCAAAATGAGACAAAGTTTTCTAATTGCAATGAACAAGAGAATAAAATTAGTCTCAATTGCCAAATGAGACATTGTGCCAGGAATTTCAAGAACAGGGAGAAAAAAAAAAAAAAGGGAATTGTATTCAATATGGATGCCAGGGAAAAAAATGCTTCCAGGAGGCTCTCAGGCTCTCCATGGGAAATCAGTTCCTTTAGTTCCTTAAATCTCCGTATCCATTACTTTCATCGACACTGAGAATTTCCTTGATTTTCAAATTCCTGGTTTAGATTTCTGATTTCCTTTATTAAAGCTCTTGTCATTGCTCTGAAATCTCTTCAGTTTATAAGGTCTGAATTTTTGAAGGTCTCAAGGATTTTGTTTTCCAATAATATCAAGTGTTTCCCTTTAATGTAACCAGCGAGGAAGAATATAAACAAGAGCTGGACAGGGGCCACCGGCATCCGAAGAAATTGCACCCTTTTCTTTTTCTCTTGCTTGTTGCCTCCTGGAATCTCTGCCTAAGAAAATGCCAACATTTCTATCCCAGTAACTTGCTGGGTCTCTAAAGGGACTGCTGATGTGAAGCTTTCCAGGATCCCGCGAATGATAACGATGAAATTCAGAATCTCACCAGAAGACAATTTTTCTCAATTGATCACCCTCCCAAGGACGTTATGAAAGCATCACTTTCCCAGAATAAGCCACAGCAAAGCAACATGGAAAGGTGCCACACCAGGCTTCTGTCCCGTCCAATTTATATACTGGTTTTCTGAATTGGCTTTTCAGCTATGTTAAGTCTGCGTTAATTTTGTCTCTCCTCGACAAACTGCTTGAGGAAGTCTGAAGATATAAAAATAAAAAATATTGCAAAGACAAATAAATATATATCTTTGTTTTTATTTGTTTTATTCTCAAAGGATTCTTCCCCAAAGCCATCAAAGTTTAAACACATTAACTTCTCATGCTCTCAAAAATTTGGGATAGGTGTGAAAACATCATGGGATTCAGGTATCTTACCAGAATTGGTGTTTTCACCACGAAAGCTTTCTCTCTTTCATTGTTCTCACTTGGCTTGGAAGGTGCTGCTTTATACTCAGCCAAAAATACTAAGCATTTAAGTACTGAATATACTGTAGTATGTGATGCTGGCTTCACCAGCCTATTGGCTCTCATCCATCAGAATTCAAAATGGAAAATGTACCTAATGAAGGTTTATACATAATTTCTGGGAAACCTCTCTGGATTTAATTTTTGAATTTTTAACCCTATTATTCATTTCATATAAGTGGTCCCAAAGAGATCTCCGTAAGTGGCCAGCTTTAATTTACACACCTCAGGGATTCACAGCACTATAAGTGGAGGGGCTGGCCCTGGTCTTAAAAATGACAGCTTGCTTGGTCTTAAAATTACAGGCAGAATACAGTAGCTTGAAATTAACCGAAATGAACAGAGCTATAAATTCGACCTCCTGTTTATTTAGCTACCTGAGAGGTTGTTTTAGCTGCATCTGATCAAATACACTAGCTGAATTAGATTTAATCCATTGTTTAATACAAATTCCTTAGGTAGCAATAGACAAATTGTCTAAACGTCTTGTCTTCTCTACACGCACAAATGGAGATTATGCTCCTGGATTCTGTGATGAAATACTAAACTCCCGCTTCTGCGGCCACCACCCAATTCTTAAGTCTTCTTCCTGTGTTCGTGGCTTAGGAAGGCAGGTCTTTTTTTCCCTTGTACGTCTCCTTGTTTTACATTGTCTATAGCAACACACCCTCAAAATACTTATATGCTTTGAACGGGAAAAAAAACCCTTTACTACTTACTGAGATTTATAAAAAGAAAAGCAAATATGGGTTGACAGTAGGGTAGGTAAAGCGCTCCATAACCTAGGTTTTTGTAGCACAGGGAATAACCCGAGTAAAAGGTCTTATTCTGGATACTTCTCTGCAGCCACATGGCCCACTTCTCCCGTCAATCTACTCTAGATCCTTTCCTGGTCAGTCTGAGAATGAGATGATGTTAGTCCAACCTTTCCATCTTTACAGGTAAGAAAGGACTTACGAGTTAGGCTTTTGGGCTTTGACTTATGCTCTGCCCTATGTAGTTATATATTAAAATCTTACTTATATCTTTAAAAATGAGTTAATACAAATGAAGCATTAGAACAGTACCTAGTACACAGTACTATGTAAACAGCTATTAATATTCCAACTCTTCTGTGAAGTCTTCCTGATTCTCATCTGGCCACTCCTCCCTGTACAACCGTGTGTTTCTTGGTTTTGTTTTCCTATTTATACTTATGTTGAAATTAATTGTTTGTTTTCCCCTCTCCGTCACTAGACAGTAAGCTATTTGAGGACAAGAGCCATGAATTTTCTTTGCATCCTCCTCCTCCCCAGTGCCTTGTCTTGGTCTAAAATGAAAAGACTGCTAATTATTCCTCCAGAAAAAAAATGTATTTATTCAGGATCAAGAAAGAATTTCAATTCAGGATCTGCAACTGTGGCAAGCCACATGCAAGTCCCCACACACCAAGGAGAAGAGAATACTTTTAAAGAGGAGAAAAGGAAGGGGGAGTGCTATAGCCAACAGAGTCCATTGGAAGAGCTGAGAATCTGAAGTACGGTGGCTTTTCATTGGCGAGTTGTGACAGTCTCTCACTGGCTGTGCTCTTGCCAGTCAAGAAGAGCATGTCTTTCTTCTTCCTGTTGGGCTCTGCTATTTTTGTAGGGCATGAGAGCTTCTCCTCTGGCCCCTTGACTCTGTTTTTTGGTGGGTTTTTTTGCAGGTCATTATATATATTTTTCCCCGCCTCCCCCCACCCCATGGTGGAGAAGGTAATTAGGTACATTTATTTTTTTTTCAGTGGCAAAAATAAATAGTTTTGTTTTGTTTTTTTTTAATGGCAGTACTAGGGATTGAACCCAGGACCTTGTGCATGCTAAGGATACATTCTAGCGCTGAGCTATACCCTCCCCTATATATATATATTTTTTCTTTTTTTTTAATTGAAGTATAGGTGATTTACAATGCCTGATTCTGTTTTAATTAAGGTTTTCTGTTTATTAATTTTTACAGTAGCACATTGCTTTTCAGGCATTACATCCTTAAAGAAGTGTTCATTGATTTAATTGCAATGATGACCTACAAAAGCAGTGGGAAATTATCAACAAGTGTAGACTTCTCTCCTAGACCTGCCTACAAAAACTAATAGCCACCACATTAGTTTCTTTATGCCCACAGTTGGAGTTGCAATACGATTAAGCAAGTGGCATGGTCAAATGGCAGGAACCAGAAAAAGGTGATTGCAAAACAACAATGACAAAATGCAGAATGGGATTAACAATGGGATTAATTTCGACTGGAACTCACTAAAGCAACAGGCAGATTGAGACAAGATTAGGGACAAGGATAGATTTAGGTAAGTGAGTAGGGCAAGCTGAAGCTTGGTTCAGACCCATTTGCAGGTAGCAAAGAAAAGCTGCAATCTTAAGAAAGCATCTGAAATAGCTTCCAAGTGTTGCATTAATCGGTGATTGTGGGATAGGAGATAAAAATTATAGTCTCTTCACTACAAAGGATAAGTCTTTCACCATGAGTTCTGCCTTCAAGATGTTTGTTAAAGGACCTCAGTTTATTAGAGTGGTTCCCATTTACCCGGGTTCATCTTCATGGCTATGCCTCCATAGTCATGTCCAGATGGTAGTTTCTTCAAAGAGGATCAAAGACGTAATCATCACTTAGAGACCAATTCTCATTTTCTAAATACTCAAGGAATTTCCATATGGACTCTGTTCTCTAGAACTCCTGATAGCTGCGCTTTTGACCAGAGTCCCAGACCATGCTCACTAATTGGAATATCAGATGCATGAATCTCTAAATGTTGTTTGGTTCCAGAGAGCAGGTCCTCAAGTCTGAAAGATATCCCTTTCAATAGAATATCCCTAAGAAATACTAGATTGTTCAAGCCTCAAGTTCCACAGCATTGCTTACTTGAATCAGTGAAGGAAGGAAAGGAAGAGAGAGAGGGGTGACACCGTATAGGAAGGAAAGAAGTTTAATATTTAGTTTGGTGGGACAGAGACGAGAACAGGAAAACTGCCTAGACTTAAAGGTCATTAGGAAGATGAAGGTAATAGTTTTGATAATAAGAGAACTGAAGAAAATGTTTCCCAGTCTTTAAGAGGGTTAAAGGGGGCTACAAGTGTAGATGGTTAGAAGTACTTGGCCTCCAACCCATTAATATGCCCTGGGGATTGCATTGTATTCCTCAATTTTTCCATTTGTAGAAGGGCACTCTTCACCATTTAATTTTTTTGTTTTGTTTTGTTTTTTAAGCTAGAGAGTTTGAAAAGAGCTCATGTCCTTGGGCAAAGAGGATGTTTATGTGTCTATCATTTAGACCCTCTTAATACTTGAGAAGGGTTATCAAAAAACAAAATTCAACTGAGTAAATTTGAAGATCGAATTGGCTTTAGTCAAAAATTCATGAATTGAGCAGCATCCCATCCAGAAACTAGATGGGCACTCAGAGGAATGATACAAAATTTGGAAAGTTTTTATAGAAAGGAGGCTGGGGCAAGGAAGTCATTAGCAAAAGAAAAGAAAGGGTTACTTAGGGCTAGATGTCTTCTTTTCAGGGAGAAGGGAAGGCAAGGGTTTTACTGTGCAGACTGCCTCTTCTTCCTCCAGGTGATGGAGAGGGTCCAATGCAGATTAACCTCACCGGTGCTGACCAGAAAATTCTAAACTAATTAAGATTACATTTCTGGGGAAGGTCAAAACTGCATTTAGGTTAGGTATTAAATCTAGGTTTGATATCACGGTTTTTAGCACAAGTGACGTCATTTGGGGCATGTGATTTTTCTCTTTAACAGGATTAAGCAGACATTTGTGTCTTTAAAGTCTGAGAAAAGGTGTCATCCTTGACGCCTCCCTTTCCATAGTGGGCATCTGATGTTTCTTTGGCTATCCCAAATTCAATTTCCCTTCCTAACGTCACCCTAATTTGTGTGTGTGTGTGTTGGGGGGAGGGGATTTCCTGCACTAAATTTTGTGCAATTTTGAGGACTAAAGCCAAGGTAACTTGTCTTCCCTCTCTGAAAGCTGAAGGGGTTCCCAGATGCAATTAAAGCTTTCTTCCAAAAGATCTTACTTTCTCATTGTCTTGGTATATCAAAAGCCAGGCATAAGGCTTAATTAAGCTCAGTTAGCTGGAATGCCGTTTCTGGGACTCTGAATCACAGATGGAGTGAAAGATGGAAAAATCAGCTGCATTTCATTCATTCCAGCGGGGGGAGCCTGATAAGACAGCAGTTAGTTTCTGCTAACCCTTCTCCATCGTTTCTAATCCTACTTCTCTAACCTTTCAGTCAATTTTGTGAGTTGCCGACATCTTTATTTTTTAAAGTCCTTTTTCGCTTAAGTCAGCCAGAGTTATTTTTTACATCTTGCAACCAAGAACTCTAATTCAATATCCCTTTTCCCACACATTTTATTCATCACTCAATCCTGTTAATTCTACTTACAAGATAGATCTTGAATCTGTTCACTTCTATACAGCTACTCTGGCATCACCCCTACTCCAGCCAACCATCTTTTCTTACCCAAACCACGGCAAGAGCTTTCATGCTTCCACTATGGTCATTCTCAAATCTAATCCATTCTCCATGCTGCGACCACAGCGATCTTTCAAAACTCCAATCTCATCATGCTAGTTCTCAGTCTAATACTCTTTAGTTGCTTCCCATTGTTCTTAGAAGAAGATTAAAAAATCCTTAACAGAGCTTAAATGACCTTTTGTAATCTGGTCCCTGGTGACTTCTCCAATCTTGTTTAATAGCATCGCCCCAGGTGCTCACTGAGCTCCAGCACCTCTGGCTTTTTTTGGTTCCTTGAATATACTAAGGGTCTTATTATCTCAGGGACTTCAAACATGGTGCTCCCTCTACTTAGACAATTTCTCTCTGTCAACTATGTGCCTGGCCAGCCTTTCCTTCTCCTGATCTAAACTAGTTCTTGCTCTCCTCTTTCAGAGCACTTTGTTCCTTTCTTTCATAGTGGTTATCACAATTTTTGTGTATCTATTTAGGTAATTATTTGCATAATGTCTCTTCCCTTCAATGCCTATAAGCTTCGTAAGGGTAAGAACCACATCTTTTTTTGCTCACCACTGGATCTCCAGCATCCATTAGGGTACCTGACCCACAGAAGATCTTTAAGAATTATCTTCAGATACAGTGGTTAAATTAATGAAAGACATCACATCCCATCCTCTTCTCTTACCTTCACCATTATTTCTAACACTAAATCAATGACTAAATCATTAATTCCTTCACTTAATCTCTAAAATATGCCTCTGTTATCAGTGCTACTGATTTAGTTCAGGAAGCCATCATTACTTACCTGAGCCTTTGCAATAACTTCCTAACTAGTCCTCTTGTCCCTAGTTTTGTTCCTCTCTAAACTGTCTTCCACGCTGCAGCCAGAGTGACCTCTCTTTAAAATACCAACCTTATCATCTCAACTCTCTACCCACAACCCTTCCATGGCTTTCCATCACCTGCAGGATAGAGGCCAAATTCCTCCTACAAAGTCCTTAATGACTTAGTTCCTATCTATCTCCAATTTCATTTCCCAACTACCTTCTACTTCTAACTTTAAGTTCTTTTCTCTTGCTGCCACCTGTGACCCTTTTCTTAACCTCATCAGCTCTAATATCTCACAGTGCCCTGTGTCCTATCACAGTTTATCACGTTGCATTGAACTTTATTTATGTGTCTGCCTCTGCGTTTACAATGAAAGCTCCATTAGGACATGAACTTTGCACGATTCATATTTCTATTACCCTTGTATAGTCTTTTTCAACCTGCAAGTTGTAATCCATTAAATGGTCATTAATCAATTTAGTGAATTATGACTAATATTAATTTTTAAATGACACAGAATAGGAAATATCAGATTGCATCACATGTAAGAATTCTCTGTGTGTGAAACCTTTTCATATGCACACACATGCATAAAATATGTATAAATTAATGTGTATATTGGGTCACTGTGTACAACGTATTTCTTGCTGTAAGATTATGGTAAAAATTAATTTTTTGAAAAGACATTGTTTTGATAACTAGAACATTGTAGGTGCTAAATAAATGTATCTGCTTCAAATCTTTCTTGGAATGAGGTCGAGGGAAAAACAAGTGTGCTCAAATAAACCTAATTGCAGTGAGCTTATGATTTCTTTTGTTTCTCTGACTTCTTACTTTTCAAGGCCCAAATAATTCTAATTTATTCCCAGAAATAAACCCACACACTTATGGTCAATTAATCTACCACAAAGGAGGCAAGAATATACAATGGAGAAAAAACAGTCTTTCAATAAGCGGTGCTGGGAAAACTGGACAGCAACATATAAAGGAATGAAATTAGAAATTCTTTAACACCATATACAAAAATAAACTCAAAATAGATTAAAGACCTAAATGTAAGACCATAAACTATGAAACTCCTAGCGAAACACATAGGCAGAACACTCTTTGATGTAAATCGTAGCAATACTTTTTTTGAATCTGTCCCCTAAAGCAAAGGAAGTAAAATAAACAAATGGGACCAAACTAAATATAAAGGCTTTTGCACACCAAAGGAAACCATCCACAAAATGGAAGACAACCTAATGAATGGAAGAAAATATTTGCAAATTATATGACCAATAAGGGTTAATATCCAAAACATATAAACAGCTCATACAAGTCAACATCAAAAAAAGCAAACAACCCGATTTAAAAATGGGCAGAAGACCTGAATAGACATTTTTTCAAAGAGATGATGGCCAGCAGACACATGAAAAGATGCTCAACATCACTAATCATCAGGGAAATTCAAATCAAAATCACAATGAAATATCATTTCACACCTGTCAGAGTAGCTGTCATCAAAGAGACCACAAATAACAAATACTGGCGAGGATGGGAAGAGAAGAAAACTCTTGTACACTGTTGGAAAGAATGTAAATTGGTGCAGCTACTGTGGAAAACAGTATAGAGTTCTTCAAAAAACTGAAAACAGAACTACCGTATGACTGAGCAATTCCACTTCTGGGTATACATCTGAAAAAAAACCCCACAACACTAATTTGAAAAGATACATGCACTGAAATGTTCATAGCAGCATTGTTTACAATTGCTAAGGTATGGAAGCAACCTAAGTGTCCATCAATAGATGAATGGATAAAAAAGATTTGAGATTATACACACACACATATACACATACACACAATGGAATACTACTCAGCCACCAAAAAGAATGAAATTTTGCCATTTGCAACAAAATGGATGGACTTGGAAGGTATTATGCTAAGTGAAACAAGTAGAACAGAGAAAGACAAATACTATATGATATCACTTATATGTGGAATTTAAAAAATACAACAAACCTGTGAATATACAAAAAAGAAGCAGACTCAAAGATATGGAGAACAAACTAGTGGTCATCACTGGGGAGAGGAAAGGGGAGAAGAACAATATAGGGGTAGGGAATTAAGAGGTACAAACTATTATGCATTAAATAAGCTATAAGAATGTATTGTACAACACAGGGAATATAGTCAATATTTTATAATAACCATAAATGAAGCATAACCTTTAAAAAGAATTTCAGTTCATGAAGATGACAATCCTAAACATTTATACATCTGTTAACAGAGCTCCAAAATACATGAAGCAAGAACTGACAAAACTTAAAGAAGTGGACAAATCCACAATTTCAAAACTCATTGCTCAATAACTGGTAGAACAAGTTGACAGAAACCAGTATAGGTACACAAGACTTGAATACATTATCATCCTTGGACATTCCAACCAACAAAAGGAGGATGCACACTTGTATCAAGGGTTCATGGAACATTTACCAAGATAGACCACATGTTGGGCCATAACACAAGTCTCAATAAATTTAAAATGATATGTCACACAAAGTATGTTTTTCTGGTCACAACACAATTTAATTAGAAATAAGTAACAGAAAGATATCTTTATAATCCCCAGATATTTAGAAACTAAACAATATACTTCTAAATAACCCATGAGTCAAAGAAGAAATCACAAAGGAAATTAGAAAGTATTTTGACGAGAGAGAAATTTTTAGTACTAAAACCCTATACTAGAAAAGAAGAAAAGTCTCAAATAATTGATCTCAACTTATACCTTAAGCAACTAGAAAAGAAGAGCAGATTAAGCTGAAAGTAAATAAAGCAGGAAATAATAAAGAACAGAATAGAAATCAATAAAATACAAGAAAGCAATCAAGAAAATCAATAAAACCAAAAGCTAGTACTCTATGAAAATCAATGTAATTGATAAAACTCTAACCAGACTAATCAGGAAAAATAAAAGAAGATATAAATGATTAATATCAGAATAAAAGAGTATATTGCTAAAGATCCTACAGGTATTTAAAGGATAATAAAAGAATACTATGAACAATTTTATGCTCATAAATTTGATAGCCTGAATTAAGTAGAAAAAAATCCTCTGACTCGATCTACCAAAGCTCCCTCAAGAAGAAATAGATAACCTGAACAGCCCTCTATCTAGTAATTGAAACTGTTAAAAACAGTCCTGCAGAGAAAACTTCACTCTGAATCCTACCTAACACTTAAGGAAGAAAGAATGTCAATTCTACACAAACTTCCAGAGAAGTAAAGAGTAGGGCCTATTTCTCAACTCGTTCTATGAGGCGAGCATCACCTTGATACCAAAGCCATCATAGATATTACAAGAAAATAAAACTATAGATGAATATCCCTAACCCACACAGAGGTAATAATTATAAATAAAAGTTTAGCAAATCCATCAATACATAAAAATGGTAATACATGACAGTAAAATTGGATTTTCCCAGGAATGAAAGGTAGATTTAACGTTCAAAAATAAATCAATGTTAAACACTTTTATAACACACTAAAAAAAAAAGAATTGTATGATCATATTACAGATACAGAAAAAAACATTTAACAAAATCCAACATTCATTCTTGACTTAAAAAAAAAAAAACACTCAGCAAATGGGACTAGAAGAAAACTTCTTCAAGTTGTTAAAAGGTATTTACAAACAATCTACATCTAACACCATATTTAATGGTAAATGATTGAATGCTTTCTCCTTAGACTCAGTAACAAAACAAGTCTGTCTCCCCACCATGCCTATTTAATATTGTACTGGAGGTTTTATTCAGTGCAATAAGCAAGAAGAATTTAAAAGCTTCTTGTTGGAAAGGAAGTCTTTACTGACAGATGACATGATCATTTGATATGATTATGCAAAATATCATACATTACAAAGTATACAAAACTCTACTGGAACTAATAAAGGAGTTGAGCAAGGTTGCAGGACACAAGATAAGTGTACAAAAATTAATTATGTCTTTGTATACTAACAACAAACATTCAGAAATTTAAATTAAAAACAGCAATAGCATAAAATACAAAATATCTAGGAATAAATATGACAAAAGATGTACAAGACCTGTGCGTGAAAACTACACAACATTGCTGAGAAAAATTAAACAAGACCTCCCCCAAAGTGGAGCGAGATACCTGTTCATGCGTGGATGACACAATATTTTTAAGATGTCAATTCTTCCCAATTGCAATCTTAATCAAAATTCACATGAGCTTTTTTTGGTGTAAATTGTAAAGCTGAATCTAAAATTCACATGGAGGTGCAAAGGATCTAGAATGTTAATTTCAACTTCAATAAAGAAGAATAAAGTTGGAGGATTAAGACTACCTGATTTGAAGATTTGTAAAGCTACAGTAATCAAGACAGTGTGGTATTGTAAAGATAGAAAATAAATAGGTGGAACAGAATAGAGAGTTCAAAAATAGACCCACACATATGGACAACTTATTTTCAACGGAAGTGCAAAGGCAATCCAGTGGAGAGAAAATCCATTGGATTCATTTCAACAAATGTTGCTGGAACAATTGGATACAAAAAAGTAAACCTGGACCCATATCTTGCACATATATAAACATTACCCAAAAGTGCATCATAGACCCAAAGCTTCTAAAAAATATAGGAGAAAATCTCTGCAACCTGGGGTTAGGCAAAGATTTCTTAGTTGTGATATCAAAGCATGACAAATTTGACTTCATCAAAATCTAAAGCTTCTTTTTTTTTTAACCACTGTTATGAGAATGAAAGACAAGCCACAGACTGAAAAAAAATTTGCAAAGCATATATTGGATAAAGGACTTAAATCCAGAATGTATAAAGAGAATTCTCAAAACTCAATAATAAGATAACAACCCAATTTTTTAAAATGGGCACAAGATTTGACCAGACACCTCAGCAGATAAGACACATGTATGGTATGAAAACACATGAAAAGATGCTCAATATCATTAGTCATTAGGGAAATGTAAATTAAAATCACAGTAAAATGCCACCACACACCTACTAGAATGGCTAAAATTTAAAAACCTGATCATATCAAATGTTTCCAAAAACACAGAGGATCTGAAATATTTATGCTGTTGGTAGGAATGTAAAATGGTATAATCACTTTGGAAAAGTTTGCCAGTTTCTCAAAAAGTTAAACATGCATCTACCATATTATTTAGCTCTTCCACTGCTATGTGTTTACCCAAGGGAAATGAGAGTATATGCCCATACTTGTAAATGAGTGGTCATAGCTGTTTCATTTGCAATAGCCCAAAATTGAAAATAACCCAAATGTGAATGAAGAAACAAATTTTGGCATAGTCATATAATGGAGCAATACTCAGCAATAAAAGGGAATGAACTATTGTTATGTGGAACAACATACATGAATCTCAAAATAATTATAAGCTAAAGAAACTAGACAAAAAGAATACATATTCTATGATCCTATTCATATAAAATTCTAGTAAATGCAAATTAATCTACAGTGACAGAAAACTGATCAGTGGTTGTTTGGGGATGGGGGTGAGGTGGGAGGAAGGGACTACTAAGAGCCATGAAACAACTTTTTGAGGTGATGAACATGTTCATGATCTTGATTGTGTTGATGGTTTCATGGGTTACAAATGCATCAAAACTTGTCAAACTGCACGCTCTAAATATGTGCAATTTATTGTATGTTAATTATATATCAGTTAAAAATGAATAGAAAAGAAATAAATTGAACAGAACTATTGAAGCACTAGAAGAAAATAAAACATACTATTTTCATAATCTGGGCAAGGAAGACCTTTCTTAGCATGCACTAAAGCTGGAAACTATCAATAAAAAGACTAATAAAATTGGCTGCATAATTGACCACAAGTTGACACATAATATAAATCAAGTTAAAGGGATAAACTTCAGCATATGATATAGGGGGTTAATATCTTCATAAAAGCCTCTTACGAATCAGTAAGAAAAAGAGGAATACTTGGAAAACTAGGGAAAAGGCATGCATTTTCTGGTACTTCACAAATGAAGAAATCTAAAATTGTCAATCAATGTATAAGATGCGCTACTCCATCACATCTGATTGGCAAATATTAGAAAAATGGACTATATATATAGGGGAGGGGAGGGTGTGGGGTACTCTCATACACTGTTGGTCGCACTGTAAATTTATATATTGATCAGCATAACTCTCAGACAGCAATTTGATGAGGTATATAAAACTTTAAAATATCTAAACATTTAACCCAGTAATTTCAAGTTTTAGAAATTTATTCCAAGGAAATCATTAAACAAATGCAACATTGTTTATAATAGCCTTAAACTGGACACAACTTAAATGTCCATCAATAGAGAGATTCATTAAATCACTGTGGTTTACGTATAGGGAATTAACTATGACCAGAATACTATGTCATCATTAGAAATTATTTTTATCTGTATTGACACACAAAGATACCCAGGATATATTAAGTGAAAAAAAGTCAGTTTGCAAAGCACTATGCATTAAGTATATTTTAAAAGTATTTTGTTAGGAAAAAATCCTAGAAGGATATACAGAAGAGTGTTAACAACAGTTTTTTCTGAAAGGTGAGATTATAGATAGAATTTCTAGTTTTGAGACTTTTGTTGTTACTTGATTTTTACAACAAAAAGTATTATTTTTTAAGTGTGAAAAATCAGTAAAAGGTGTTTGTTTTAGAAAAATTTCTGTTCTATTGTTAGTCAGTGACAATTTTATAACGAAATTATGAATAAAATTCACTCCTACCTAGGGTTTTAAATGTCCTAATTTGTTCACTGAAAGCTTTTAGAAAGTGTTTCTTCTATCAAAAGATCACGGACAATTTTCTTGAATTGTAACTTTAAAACGTTTATAGGCAATTTTTCCTAACCAAACAGTTTTGAGCATGAAAAGTACAAGATTTTGGACTTGTATAACCAGTTCTGAGTAAAATATATCTATCATCACTTTGTGAGATGACTTCCCACTAAACAAACACCTGGGCTAAGAAAATTAATGGATAAACCAATATTGCAAGCCTGGGCTACATTCATATATATTGGATTAGTTTTCATTCACATCATTATTTCTTGTTGAAAAGTATCCCATTTAAATAGTTTAAAAATTCACTTTTCACAATATATTGTCACATTTAAATATACACTGAAAATACCCTGGATAATGTTACACAAAAGCTATGAAACTCTGTAATCATTTTTTAAAAGATACTTTATAATAATCGTATGTCCTATATATTTACACGTGAAAATAAAGCATTATGAAGAACACCAGCTGTTAAAATACTATCTCATAATGAACTACCTTCAAATTTTAAAAACTCACATCAAAGAATGTTGGCAAGATGAAGGCATGAATAAAGGTAGTAAGTTATATATCAGGTATGAATTGCATCACTTCTTTGCACCTAATTTTATCACTGTTGTCTATGACAATTCAAACAAACAAACAAACAAACTCCTCAAACACATTATAAATCATGCACCCTCTTATACACACTCTTAAGCAAAAACACCTACCAGGTATATAATCAAATTAAAATTGTAGGAGAGATTTATTAGCTTGTAGACGTTCCTAATTATTTGAAAAACTTGTCTTATGTTCAATAGCAACATCATTCAAGAGCACATTTCAATCTTAGGAGAGGGGATCAAATTATTATAAAGGTGATCACAGAGAGTGTTTATTAAGTTGACATTTCAGGGCAAGGAACATTTTTCACAAGTATTACGGGTTTTATTCTGTAATACACACAATAGTGCTCAGCCTTTGTTACTAGCTAGCAAGCTTGCTATGTGTAGAAGATAGAATACTGTGGAAGGTATACTGGGGTAGGGGCAACACAGAGGGAAAAGGGTAAGATTTATTACCTTCAATTATTTTTGTTAAAAACTCTCCTCAGGGCACAGGCACATAATATATTGTACTTTCCATTACTTAGTGCAAATGTAAAACATATCTAAAAAACACATTTCATCCCTATAACATATTAAAATAACAAGTAGGATGTCATGACGTTAATTTGACAGATGGGCTGTCATTTAGCAATGTTGTACGACATTAGTTAACAGCAAATTAATATCATCATACCCAATTTTTCTTAATATCTAGAAGCTATCAGATTAGGATAAGTTCTCCAGTAAGGTATCTTTGATTTGTTTACTAATCTAAGAAGACAAAATAGCGAGCTAAAAATATGCAAATATAACCCACATATAATTTTAAAATAACTATGTTCCAAAAATTTTAAAACAAATGTTAGAATAATCTAAAAACTCTGATTTTAGCCATCCCTCCAACTTTATCCTTCACTAAGGTATTGATTTTTTTTTGACAAGTTCACATGTACATTATGAATTGACTCATAAAAATTTTCAGCATATTGTACTAGGTTTATTATAACCACCCTTACTATATATTAAGACCAGTATCTTTTCATCAACACCAGCTGTTAAACAAACTCAAGTGACACAGTAGATTCATGATTAGTCCACAGAAAAGAAAGCAAAAAGAGTGACATAAATTTAATTTCATTACACTTTGGCATCTAAAACCACATTTTATGCCCTACTGACCACAGATGACTTCTCTATTGTAAAACAGTCTTGATCTATACAATTTTAGTAACAACAACATTTACCAAATGGATGTTAATTTTCTTTTAAAGTTTTCATATTAAAAGTTGATATTTTCTGACATAATTTTAATAGTTTTGGAATAATGTGAGAAATTATTTCTTGCAAATTTATCCCCAATGGTAATTTAAGTGTTTCTGCAGATACTCTATGTTAATATTTTTTCTTTATCTAATATACAAAGGGAGGGGTAAAAGAGGAAGGAGAACTTCTGGCCTAATATCAGAGTTTAAATGAAAGCATCAACTTAATTTTATCCTGTTCTTGAAGCAGGAACAGGAAGGGTTGCAAAAACATGGCTTTAAATCTGTAGCAGCTACAATCTACAAAAACATAAAATAGTGATGTTTTAGCATTAAAATAGACCTGCTTTTCTGTAAAAGGACTTGTGGTAACCATACTTCTTAGCAAAGAAGTTATGATTTCCTAATGAAACTAAAGAAGACCTGATTTCAGGAATGTTTGTATAAAGCTTAAGGAAGCAATTTACGTGCTTTTTGTTTAAAATTTTCAAATTCTACCTCCTTGGAGAAGCTAACTCATTCCAAGTCAATACCATATAACTAACTTCTCTAGCTGTCTTATGTATGTTAATTCAGTCACTCCCCTTGGATTTTACATTCTTTGAAAGTAAGGACCATGTATTAAACTTCCCCCTTCATTCCTTTTATTAGCACAGTATTAAGCATATAATATGTATTCAATAAATACTTGATTGTGAAATTCTAGTAGTGTTTATCCATTAAAAAAGCTAGATGTACTTTCACCCCCAAAGTCCAATTTTATTAGATAAGTCTGTCTGCCTTTTCTCCTTATGACTTCTGCTGAGTCTCATTTTTACTTCATTCTATTTTTTCACTCCTGAACACTTTCCTTTTTCTTTTTTCTGCCTCTCAGGATACAGGATACACAAATGTACAGACAAACACAATACCAAGTATAGTACTTTCAAAAATTACATACTATAAAATGTATTATAATTTTATATAATTGGTGATAAGAATTTTACATATAAATGATGAGTACACTTTGTATCTTATTGCCTTACAAGAAATCTAAAAAACTAAAGATGATTTTTTAATGTTACCTGAAATTGATTTTTCCTGCTAAAATTACTGATCCTTTTTTCTAATGGTTGGTCTACATTATCCCAAAATATAGCACTAATTTCACTCAAATGTTATTTCACTACTTAAAACATTTAATTGTATTAATTTCTTGAAAATTGTGTGTTTTACTACATTTGCCAATTCCACTGGAAGAAAGAAATGGCTGTTACTAATAAAAGAGGATATTTTAAAAAATCATTCTTGATTTCTTCTCATGGAAGTGTTAGCCATCTTTCTCAACTTTAATGCTCAGCCATTCCTAGATTATAAGCCATATCTTTTTTTAACTTATGATTATTTTAGGAGGATGTACATTTAGTACAGCAATTGATACACAGACCTGGAACTTAGTAGGAAACTTAAATTCAACTCCCAACTTTCTAAAATAAAAGCATCATGGCTGCTCAGTTTCTATGTCTGTTAAGATTTGAACATTTGTCATTCATTCATCATTCATAAGTAAATCTATTATGTCAATTGGAAGTGATATTAACAAAACTGTAAGCAGATAGTAGAGGGTCCCCAGAGAAAGAGGACTAGGCATGGTTTTCTTGACATAAGAGATGCCATTTTTGGCCTGAGCCATTTTGTGATATAAGCCTGGCCACAAGGAACTGGTCTCAGTAATTAATGATCTCAGTGGAAGTGGGGGAGTGCAGAAACAAAGGAAAAGCAGCAGCAAGAAGCAATAGTTCAGCAATAAGACAGAGTCTTAGTTCCTCCTCAAGGTATACACATAACAATCTGATACACATCTTTGAGTTCTTCAGGAACAAATGTTCCCACCCAGCTGGAGGATGGAATGATAATGTTGACCCTCGTGACTTCAGTCAACTAAAGCTTGGACTCTGTCAACCTTTGCCCCAGTTCTATGCTGAATTTTACTCTGCTCAAGTCCTTTCATGAATATGCATGTATCCTTAGTTTAAAACTCCCCCAGTTTTGCTGTTTGGGGAGACACTGCTTTGGGAAAGATCCTTGGCATTCTCCCTACTAAGTAATAATAAAATCTTCCTTCTCCCAATCTTTGGCTTGGTTGTGTCTTTTGGCTTGACATCCTCCAAGAGGCGAAACCAGTTTTCGGGTAACAAAAGGGCAAATCAGATCTGGTAACTTGATTTACACAATGCAATATTATTATATTATACTATATATACTTTACATATTATACTATATTATATCATCTGAACATCAAGTTATTTTACAGAAAATTGTATTTTAAAATCTTGAATTATACTATGAATAAACATGTTGAGCATAGGCTTATGGAAAGTCAGCATTCAGATATTGGGTTCCTCTTAGTACAATGTGTGTGTGGCTGAAGAAATAAATTATTAAGTATTAGCAAACTGCAATGACATGGATATCATAAATACAAGTTGGCTAATGATAAAGAGAAATATTTCAGTGGGTAGAAACTGAGTATTTCAAGTACCCTGAATGGTATTTGGCACTTACTTTATGAAATTTAAGGTTTTTCAAAATATAAACCTAGAATCAGAATATTATTTTCAGGATTCTATATCAAATAAGTAACCAGTTATAATGGATCTTTAAACCTACTTTAAATGTAGTTGTAGAAATAAAAAATTGCAGCTCCCACAAGAGACGTATCCAGTGTGACTGCTATTAATTTACTGATTACCTCTGCATGTGAAATTCCATCAGAGGTACCTTTCTAAATATCTCTGTGTTTTATTCCAAGGACAACTATTTATAAGTATAACCATTATAACAGGCAACTGTAGTATAATTAAAACCTATATCTGATCTTTGTTCCTGCTTTTAGGCACAGAGCTTCAAAAACCTTTGCAATTTCCACAGTGATAGGCGTGTCTTTGTTATGCTAAGGAGGTGACTCAAGGCAGGGCCCATAAAAGCTTCAGGATGGGTGCTAGTCACCAGAAAGACCAACTGATTGGAAGGCTGGGACTTTGAGCCAGCCTAACCTTCAGAGAAAGGAAGTAGATTTGAACATTCAACCAGTGTCCTCCGATTTAATCAGTCTTGCCTGTGTTAAGGAAATTATCTGGACATCCAGCTCGGGGGAGCTTCCTGGATGGTGAACATCCAGATGTACTGGTGGCACACCCTGACTCCACAGGGACAAAAGGTCCTGCACTTCCACACCTTGCTCTATGTATCTCTTCATCTCACTGTTCATTGTACCCTTTGTAATAAAATGGCACTTATAAGAATAGCACTTTTTTGAGGTCTGTGAGTCCTTCTAGTGAAATATTGAACTTGAGGAGGTTGTAGGAAGCGCTGCCTGAATTCGTAATAGGCCAGGCAGAAGTGTGGGTGGTTTGGTGACATCCAAAATTTGCACCTGGCATCGAAGTAGGGGTAGTCTTGTAAAGGACTTTATCCTAAAACTACGAAGTCTGACTCTAACTCTGGGTAATTGGCATCAGAATTGAATTGAATTGCAGGCCACCAATTTGGTACCAGAGAATTGGTGTTGGAACACAGCAACAAACAATTTTATCTTAAGAATTGTAAACTTTTTATTTCCACCCTGCACCTTGAAATATGTAACCAAACAATTTAAATGGTCTTTGAAGAAAATATGTCAGAGTGATGTCCCAGCCATCACTCCAGTTGCCTTTCCTAAATGTTATTTTCATCTTAAATAACAAAACAAAAAATATCAGCAACATTTTTTTACAAATTAAAATACAGTTGATTTATAATGTGTTAGTTTCAGATGTACAGCAACGTGATTCAGCTTTCTCTATATATAGGTTATTACAAGATATTGAGTATAATTCCCTGTGCTATACAGTAACACAGCAACAATTTTTAAAAAACCAACTAGTATGTATCAATATATATGCGTAATACATAGGGCATGGAAATAAAAGCGATTGTATGTATATTCAATGTTCTTTATTACAGTGATTTTTGTAGAGGTAAAAACTAAACCCCAATAGAATCTGATATAATGGGAAAGCAGGAACTAAGATGCCAAAACCCCACAAAACTAGAAATTTAAAAATATAAAACATATTGCAGTTGGAACTTTCTGTTTCATTAATGTCTTTGTGAAAGCGTCTTTGTTAAATATACTATGTCAATTCTACTATTTAAAACAGAATTTATATCAAACCGTAGATAAAAAGCATTCTGCTAATTTTTTTGCAATAAAATATGCACTGTCATGAAAAAGATTGAATTGCAAATTAAGAGAGCACTTATATACAAGACTATACCAAGAGTTAGAAATCTTTGTAAACATTGGTGAATGCCACATGTTTTAAAGAATTATCAATTTCAGAGACTGATGAGAAACAGATGATGTACACAGTAAAGTTGCCACAAAGGCTAAGTAAAAGTCTTGGCCACTTTTTTTTTAACCAACATTTAATAGTCAATAGCTCTAAAATATTTGGTAAATATACTAACTAGAACGTGAGGGATGTAGAGAGTTACTTGTAAAGAAGAAATGCTAAAGATTCAGGGGAAATGTCAATTTCTTTATGATACAATGCATTTCACAATTAAAATAATTCATTTGGTGGTAAAACCTGAAAAATACACTTCCCAGCACACCTATCCACTTATCATAGTATAGGAAAATAAGTGGATTTCAATTTGGTGATTTAACCTATAGCTTTAAATCTTTAATAAACAAACTTGAAATTCCAAACTTTAATAATGAAAAGGCCATAACTGAAATGATGTCAACCCTGGATATGAATCTCTTACCAACACGATGAAAGCCCCACTTGTAGAGCTGCACTTCTGGTCAGCAGCTGCATTTTTGTTTTAATAAAAGGAGAAAGGGTGCCAGCACACCAATGCGATCCAAGACATGGTTGCTACATAAGCAGCAGGATTAATTGCTTTTCCAGAAAGCTGGAGTGAGCTCTCCTTCCACTGTCCCATCAGGATCAACTTCCATAAAATGAGTGTAATAAGATAATGTATTACATACGCCAGTAACTCCTACCAGCAGTATTCAGCTGAACAAAGCCATCCATATTTATATCAATCAATAAAAACTTCATTGCTACATATATTTCAGACACCACATTTTACCTGTGTCTTTTAGATGGAGATAAGGTAGGCTATAAAGAAGCAAAAGCATATTTCCTTGCTCCCTGAAGGATCTGTCCACCTTTCCTCTAATATCCTCCTTGGATAATGAGATGAGGAAAAAGAAACACGTATCAGGGATTTTGGAAAAATAGCTCTACCAATCTGAAGGATCTGATTCACAAACATAAGAACTACAGACCAATTTTAATTGGCACCAAAATGGTCATACTAATCATAATTAGCATGATTTCATGATTGATGAGATTTGGATACACCATTTGATTACAGCACACATAGCCATGAGAAGGTACATTTAGGTTGTGATGTACCTTGATGACTTCATAGGCTCCTACTATGCTTTAGAAGTGAACATAGAGGAGAAAGTTATTTCTAAATTTAAGAAAAGCACAGAAGGAAGCATGACAAAGGTCACAGTCTAGCCAGAAAAAGAACTCTTTTCTTCTGGTTCCCCAGTCAGGAGCTTATCCACTAAATCATTTGGATTTCCAGACCACAGTCTAAATGTACTTTCTTATGGCTATATATGGGATAATCAAATGATCTCCCCAAAACCCATTAATCATTTTGGAAATTATTGGCAAGTCTAAAACCCATAGATTTAAGTTTCCTTCATTGGTACAAAAGTTCTGAGACTATTTTTTTAAATTCTATCCCATTTATACAAATGATGCCGTGTACTATATTAGAAATTGAAGGCTTTCCTTGGAATTTTTTTTTAAATAAAGAAGATAGGTGTCTCTCTTTAGGAGAGCATGTGGATTACTGCCATCTAATGACATGTAAACCATCCCAAGAAAAACCGTCTTCTCAAATGGATGTATTTGTTTAAATGAGATGAAAATAATTAGATCCCTGCTTCAAATTTGGGCAAGAAATAAAAATAAAATGAAATTAAACTAAAAAATTTTCAATCTTTCATGATTTCTTAATGTGTGTATGTGTGTGTGTGTGTGTAGCACTGAAACTAGGCAAAGGCCAAATCTCTACTTTTACTCAGAAATAGTCCATGATAGCTTTAGGAACAATAATTTTATTTTCCAAGCAAGCTATCTGTTGCTTAAGATGTTTTAACAATATCAACCCAGCATTTTCTAAATTCTTAATAATTTTTTTCTTTGTAGCCTTTACCTACACTGAGAAAAAACATACAATACTATCACCCTCTATTATGATCTCTCTGATGATTTCCAAATGTTTCTTTGCTATGCAGCAAAAGTATATGATTTCTGATCCAGATGCTTTAAAAAGCAATTCTAACAAAGAAACTTAATCTGAGCTGAACTTGGCACAGATTCTAAAAATCTATAGGATGATGTTTTGGAAGCTGCTCAAACAAAGGCTGAAAGGGAAATATGCATCCACAATCATATATCCCTGGCTGGTAGTAATAAATGAATGATACAGACTTTTTCCATAAGTGTGGGTGAATAGAAGTTAATGCTTATAAAACACAAAGTACCAAAACAGTATTTGAGACTGATATTTCTTTTTTTTTAAAGCCAAAACATCCATTTAATTCATAAGAAGTTATAAATCAAAGAAAGAAAGATTATACTTACTATTTTGAAAGCTATTCAAGAGCATTGGTGCCCATCTTAAGTAAGGAATTATTTTTATTATAATACACAACAAAATTATAGCATGACAGTCTAAAAAATATTAACACAGAGAGATGAGGGCACTTCTAGCCAATTTCTTTCAGTGAACACAGGATAAGTTGGGTACAAAAATTCTGAGACCTTTTTGGAGTCCCAGAATGAGAGAAGAGGGAGAATGGAACAGAAGAAATATTTAAAGGAATAATGCTTGAGAATTTTCCAAAACTCACAAAAGATATTAAGCCATACACTCAAGAAGTGCTAACACCCCACGAATAATAGATAAAAATAAAAATGTACCAGGAATATCACAGTAAAAGTACTGAAAACCAAAGACAAAGAAAAAAAATCTTAGAAGTAGCCAGAGGGAAAAAAGGACATATGACATTCCAATGAGAACAATGGAAGTCAAAAGACAATAGATTGTTATTTCCAAAGTGGTTATAGAAAAGAACTACAACCTAGAATTCTATACCCAGCAAAAATATCCCTCAAAAATGAATGTGAAAGAGAATTTTCAAACTACTAAATATTGAAAAAAATCCATCACTAGCAGACAAATACTGAAAGAAATACTACTATAAAAATGTAATTTATTTTTATAACTTGATCTTGTAAAGTGAGACCTTATTAAGCACACTGATTAGTTTCAGCAGCTTTTCAATACATTCTTTATTATTTTCTACACAAGTCATCATGGTGTCTATGGATAAAAAGTTTTATGCATTCCTTTACAATCTATATACTTTACTCTTTTTCTCCTTTATTGCACTGGCCAGGGCCTCCAGTACAATGTTGAATAGAGGTGGTGAGAACAGATATCCTTATTTTGTTCCTGCTCTTAGAGAAAAGTATGTAATTTTTCACTATAAGTTTTTTTGTTGGCCAGTTATTGCTATTATTATTAAAGACTATTTTTTTTTACAGAAGTTTTAGGTTATTGGCAAAATTGAGAGGAAGGTACAGAGATTTCCAATATTCCTCCTGCCCTTACACATGCATGGCCTCCCCCATTATCAGCAACACTCACCAGAGTGGTACATTTGTTACCACTGATGAATCTATAGTGACACATCATATCCCTCAAAATCCATGTTTTTCCATGGCTTAACAGATCATTTCTCTCTAGGGCTGAATAATATTCCATTATGATATTTCACTGACTAGATGTACCACAGTTTACCCATTCACCTACTGAAGGATTTCTTTCAGTATCTTTCTTTGTTGCTTTCAAGTTTTGGCAATTATTAATGAACTGCTATAAGCATTCTGATGTGTAATTTGTGGGGACTTAAATTTCAACTCCTTTAAGTAAAT
Organism: Camelus bactrianus; assembly: GCF_048773025.1. Classification (NCBI taxonomy): domain Eukaryota; kingdom Metazoa; phylum Chordata; class Mammalia; order Artiodactyla; family Camelidae; genus Camelus; species Camelus bactrianus. Next base: position 14,020,379 of record NC_133554.1, read on the forward strand.
ATCAAGCAGGACAATTGCTAGATTGCATGGTAAGAGTGTATTTAGTTTTGTAAAAAAAAAAAAAACAAAAAACAAAAACCTGCCTAAAATGTCTTCTAAAGTGGCTGTACAATTTTGCATTCCACCAGCAATGAATAAGTTCCTGTTGTCCCACTTTCCCATCAACACTTGGTGTGCAGAAGTTCTCTGCAAGGAACAAGGGGTCTGAGCAATATATTGGTTTCCCCAACCAGGGGTCCTGGACTAGGAAAATGAGCCCCTCAAAGGTCTGCTTTTGAAGGTTAATAGGCCTTGCATAAGGGATAGCTGGAAGGCTTCAGGAAACAGAATCCCCATAAAGGGCCCATGCAAAGTCTCACATGCTACAATACCCAGTGCAGAGGCAGTACTTTGAAAGGAGCCTGGGTTAGATTCACTTGCTGATATGAAGGAACACCCTAGAGAGATAGGAGGCAACTGGGACTCCCCCTGGGCATATGGATAGTGGCAGCAGTCATTTTGAGGGGCTTGTTCTATCGTGAGGACACTGCTTTTGGCAATCACCATTTTGGAATCCTTCCTCTAGGTTATCAGTGCTAGGGTTTTACCCACCTACCAGCTGGTTGACACTAGTCCTGGGACCCCCAAGGCCATGCAGCCACCATACCAGGGCCCAGCCCGATTCACCAGTGGGCTAGCAGCTTCCACATGAGGCAGGGACTAACAGCCACTTGGGCCAGGGGCCAATCTTACTTATCAGCATGCCAACAGTAGTTGGCCCTACCACAATAGAAGGGCACATGCAGCCCACATAGAGGACAACCCTAGAGCATATACCTCTGAAGATCAGAGGGGAATGTGCTGCTGGGCCCCACAGGATGTCTCCTACATAGATTAGGAAACATGGTCAACTTACTTAATACACAGACTATAAACAGAGAATTAGGCAAAATGAGAAGACAGAGGAATATATTCCAATTGGAAGACCAAGATAAAACTCCAGAATAAGAATTAAGTAAAGTAGAGAAAAGCAATCTACCCAATAGAGTTCAAGATAATGATCAAAAAGATGCTCAATGAACTCAGAGAATAATGGGAGAACACAATAAGAAGTTTAACAAAAAGTTAGAAAATATATAGAAGACGCCAAACAGAGTTGAAGAATACAATAACTGAAATTTTTAAAGCACTAGAAACAATCAACAGTAGATTCAATGATACAGGGGAAATGAATCAGCAATCCAGAAGACAGACTAGTGAAAACCACCCAAGGTGAACAGAAAAAATAATTTTTAAAAAATGAAGATAGTTTAAGAGAGTTCTAGAACAACATCAAGCATACTAGCATTAGGTGGGGAGGATATAGCTCAGTGGTAGAGCACATGCTTAGCATGCATGAAGTCCTGGGTTCAATCCCCAGTACTTGCACTAAAAACAAACAAACAAACAAACCTAACCACTGTCCCCCCACTAAACAAACATATGGAGGTATAAAACTCAAGAGTAAAGAGAGCTATATGTTCAAATTTAGAATAGTCTAATATTGTAATGGTGGTGTGTTAATCACTTTAAACTCCAGTATAAAAGTTAAAAGACAAAAGTATTAAAAATAACTGTAGCTAAAATAATGTGTTAATTAATACAACATGGAAGATGTAAATTGTGACATTAGAAGCATAAAATATTGGAGGGTAGGAAAAGTGTAGAGTCTTTGCAGTTGAAGTTATCACCTTAAAACAGACTTATAACTAGTAAGATATTTCAGGTAAGCCTCATGGTAACTACAGATCAAAAATCTATAGTAAATACACAAAAGATATAGAAAAAAGAAAAAAAGCATACCACTAAGAAAATCAATTCACAAAGGAAAGCAGCAACAGAGAAAGAAAGAAACTACGAAAACACCCAGAAAATAATTAACAAGATGGAAATAGTCCTTACCTATAAAACATTATTTTAAATGTAAATGAATTAAATTCTCCAAACAAAAGACATAGAGTGACTGAACAAAATTTTTTTTTAAAGCAAGACTCTACTATATACTGTCAACATGAGATTCATTTCAGCCTTAAAGACATACATTGGCTGAAAGTAAATAAATGGAAAAAGACATTTCATGCAAATGGAAACAAAAAGAGGCCAGGGGGCAGCTATTCTTAAATCAGACAGAACAGACTTTAAGTTAAAAACTCTCACAAGAGAAAATGAAGATCATCACATATTGATGATCATTATAAATCATTATTTATCATTATAAAGAGGTGACTTCACCAAGAGGATATAAAAATTGTAAATACATGCATCCAATATCAGTACACCTAAATATATAAATCAAATATTAACAGATATAAATCAAATATTAACAGATCTCCAGGGAGAAGTAGACAAAAATACAATAATACAGTAGTGGACTTCAATATTCCACTTTCACCAAGGTATAGGTCATATAGACAGAAAATCAGTAAGGAAATATTGAACTTAAACTACACTTCAGACCAAAAGGACCTGACAGAACAATCCATCCAACAGCAGCAGAATACACATTCTTTTCAAGTGCAAGTGCACCCAGTATATTCCCGAGGAAAAATCATACATGAGACCACAAAACAAGGCTTAAGAAATTTCTAAGATTGAAATCTTATCAAGTATCTTCTCTGATCAAAATATGAAGCCAAAAAAAAAAAAAAAAAAAAGATATGAAGCCAGAAATCAGTAACAGGAGAAAAACTGGAAAATAAAAAAAAAATATGAAAACTAAACAACACATTCCTGAACAACCAATGGTCAAAGAAGAAATCAAAAGGGAAATTTAAAAACTATCTTGAGACAAGCAAAAATGGAAACACAATACAAATCTTAAGAGATAGAGGAAGAGCAGCTGTTAGAGGGAAATGTATAGCAATAGACACGCACATTAAAAAAGAAAAATGATCTCAACTAAACACCCTAATTTCACACTTCACAGAACTAGGGGGAAAAAACAAAGTTAGCAGAAGGAAAGAAAAAACAAAGATCAGAGCAGAAACAAATGAAGATTAGAGAAACAGCAGAAAAGATCAATGACACTGAGTTGTGTTTTTAAAAAGATAAATGATATTGACAATCTTTAGCTAGACTAAGGCAAAAAGAGGATGTACTTGAATAAATAAAATGATAAATGAAAGTGGGGTCATTATTACTGATACCACAGAAGTACAAGCAATCATAAAAGATTATTATGAACAATTATACATGAACAAATTGGGTAACCTAGAAGAAATGGATAAATTACTAGAAACATACAATCTACCAGGACTAAATCATAAAGAAATAGAAAACCCAAACAGACAAATTACTATTAAGGAGATTGAAGCAATAATCAAAAACTGCCCAATAAAGAAAAATCAACAGGACCAGATGGCTGCATGAGGGAAATATACAAAATATTTAAAGAAGAATTAATATCAATTCTTCTCAAACTCATAAAAATTGAAGTGGAAGGAACACTTCCAAACTCATGAGGCGAAAGTTACCATACTAAAAAAAGGTAGGCAAGGATAGTACCAGAAAAAAAATTAGAGGCCAAATCCCTGATGAACATTGTTGAAAAATCCTCAAAAAATACTAGCAAATTGAGTTTGGTAGCACACTAGAAGAAACATACACCATGATCAAGTGGGATTTATCTCTGGAATGTAAGAATGGTTAACTTACGCAAATCAATAAATGTGATACACAACAGTAAGAGAATGAAGGATAAACATCATATGATCATCTCAATAGAAACAGAAAAAGCATTTGACAAAATGCAATATCTTTTTATGATAAAAACTCAACAAATTAGGTGTAGAAGGACTGTACCTCAACTTAATGATGGGCATTTAAGACCAGCCCACAGCTAATATCATACCCAATGGTGAAAATCTGAAAAATTTTCCTCTAAAATCAGGAAAAAGATAAAGATGCCCACTCTCACCTCTACTCTTCAACACGGTATTGGAAGTTGTAGTCAGAACAACTAGGCAAGAAAGAGAAATAAAATGTATCCAAATTGGAAAGGAATAAATAAAATTGTTCTGTTTGCAGATGACATGATCTTTTACATAAAAACTCTAAAGGCTCCATCAAAAAAAAAAAACTGTTAGAACTAATAAATAAATTCAGCAAAGTTATAGAGCACAAAATCAATACACAAAAATCACTTTTATTCCTATATACTAACAATGAAATATCTAAAAAAGAAATTTTAAGAAAACAATCCCATTTATAGCAGCATCAAAAAGATAAAATACTTAAGGATAAATTTAACCAAGGACATGAAAGATCTTTACACTGAAAACTAAGAAATATTAATGAATGAAATTGAAGACACACATAAATGGAAAGATATCTGTACATAGATTGAGAGAATTATTATTGTTAAAATTTCCATACTACCCAAAGTAATCTACAAATTCATGCAATCTCCATAAAAACTCCAATGGCATTTTTTAACAGAAATATAAAAAATAATCCTAAAGTTCATATGGAACTACAAAAGACTCCAAACAGCCAAAGAAATGCTGAGAAAGAAGAGCAAGCTGGAGGTATCACACGGTCTAATTTTAAATTATATTATAAACCTATAGTAATCAAAACAGTATGGTACTGGCATAAAATCAGACATGCAGGCCAGTGGAACAGAATAAAGATTCCCAGAAATAAACCCATGCTTATACCATCAACTAATTCTTTGACAAAGGAACCAAGAATGCACAATGGGGAAAGGATAGACTCTTCAGGAAATGGTGGTGGGAAAACTGGATCCTTATTTAACATCATATGTGAAAACCAACTCAAAGTGGATTAAAGATTCAAATGTATGACCTGAAACTGTTGAATTCCTAGGAGAAAACATAGGAGAAAATCTCCTTGACATTGGTCTTGGCGATGATTTTTTTGGTTATGACACCAAAAGCACAGGCAACAAAAGCAAAAATAAGTAAGTGGGACTGCATCAAACTAAAAAGCTTCTGTGCAGCAAAGGAAAAAAGCATCAGAGTGAAGAGACAATCAATGGAATGGAAGAAAATATTTGAAAATTATAGATCCAAAAATATACATGTAAGGAACTCATATACTAACAGGAAAAAACCAAGTAATCCAATTAAAAATGAGCAGAGGAACTGAATAAACAGTTTTACAAAGACATACAGGTGGGCAATGGGTATATTAAAAGGTGCTCAACATCACTAATAATCAGGGAAATGCAAAACAATGAGATATCACCTCACATCTGTTAGGATAGCTGTTAGTTTAAAAATAAGAGATAATAAGAGTTGGAGAGGGTGTGGAGAAAAGGGAACCCTTGTACACTATAGTGAAAATGTAAATTGGCATAGCCAACATGGAAAACAGTGTGAAAATTTCTAAAAAATTAAAAATAGAACTGCCATGTGATCCAGGAATTCCACTTCCAGGTATACATCTAAAGGGAATGAAATCACTATCTCAAAGACATGTTCCAAGTTGATCGCAGCATTACTCACAATAGCCAAGATATGAAAACAATCTAAGTGTTGTCAATAAATATGGATAAAGAAAATGTGGTGTATATGCATATGTGTATATGTATATATACAATATACATATATTCAAATGTGATATAAAATATTATTCAGCCTAAAAAAAATCCTGCCATTTGCAACAACATGCATAAACCTGGAGAGTATTATTAAGCTGAAATAAGCCAGACACAAAAGAAAAACACTGCATGATCTTACTTATGCGTGGAATCTAAAACAGTCCAATCCATTGAATCAGAGAGTAAAATGGTGGTTACTAGAGGTGGGGCAGGGGGAGGTGAGGAAAATGGAGAGATGCTGGTCAAAGGGCACAGACTTTCAGTTATAAGATGAATACATTCTAGTTACAACATAGTAACCATGGTGAATAATACTGTATCACACACTTGAAATTTGCTAGAAGAGTAGATTTTAATTGTCTCACCACACACAGAAAAAGGTAACTATGTGAGATTATGGATATATTAACTAAGTTGACTATAGCAATTGTTTAACAATGTATCAAATATCAAAACATCATGCTGTAAATCTTAAATATATACAATTTGTATTTGTCTATTATATTTCAATGAAGATGGAAAAAAATCTTAAAAAAGCAAAGATGTGAGATAATTTTTAAAGTGAATATTTTCACTCAGATACTACAGAGACAAATTTTATAGCCTATAATAATTGTTTTATTTATAAAATGCTTGACAATAACTCATTCTTAATTTAATTTGCAATGTATGAATTTGAGAGGAATTTGTTCCTTGATAAAAATATAAAATAATAAATACTCTTCCCTACAACTCACTGGTGAGAAGATATGAAAGACAATCACATAATTCTATCTACTCAAAACTTTTAAACCAGATTATAAAGCTAAGTCCACCTGAACCCTTCATGGGCGAGGATTTCATTTCTAAGGCTGCAATAATTTTGTTTGTGGCCAAGTCAGCTTCAGGAGCAGACAGATTACCAAAGATGTTCTGAGATCAGTATGAAGCACAATTATAATAAACCAATTATAATGAAATTGTCAGATCACAGATGACAGCCAATTTCATGCATTTTGTAAGCCACTGAATTTATGTAATCACAACAGTAATAGAAATTGAACAAGAAAGATGTCATTACATATAATTCATTTGGAAAATCAAAACCTTAGATAGATTATTTTACAAATAAGATTCTATGGGTCAGCAAATATGATTTTAAGAAAAATATGTTGTAGGAAAGTGTGGATTTATAAATATATGGTTAAAAATTATACTTTCATGATAATTTTTTGCTTATTTCTATCCCATTGATTCCTTTTAAGAGAAAACTAACATGTAAGTTTAAATAATATATTTAATCTTTTACCCTCTGTATTATTTCATTAATAAAAATAGATGATAAAATATAGCTTGGTAGAAGAGCAATGCTTAAATAAATTTCTCACCTTTGTACTACTTTTAATGCATGGATTCTGAATGGTGTTCTATAATATGCACAGAAGGAAACAGTTTAATAAACACAATCAGCAAATTATTTCATGCATCCTTCAATATAAAAGCCTGTTCCAAACTAAGAGGAATTCACATGAGCTTTTCCTAAGACTGTTATTTATAGTGTGTTTGCAATAATAATAAGGACCAATCTGTTAGAAAACAAGTAAAGGACAAATTAATAAGGTCATCATTTTGGTCTAATGATGCTTAATGCAGTTTTAGCAATCTGCTCAAGACAAAAGGTAGCCACTCAGACATAGCCAATTATGCATTTGTGTGGCAGATGAAATCTTTAATGATGAATCTGATTAACATTCAATAATAAACATACAGGCTGAGAAAATGACCAAGCTACCGCCTGCAAACATCAACTAAGGCTTTGTTCAGATTGAGGTCAGACTGGTATTCCAGAAAGGCGCATTAAGATAAAAGTTTATCAAATGTGTTAACATGGATCCCCCTAAAAAAAACACAAAATCCCTATTATACGAAGGTCACCTTTTTAACAGCTGACTTGTCTGATCAGTTAGGAAAATAATAGACCAAATTTCTCTATGAGTTGTATGTATTTAATTTTTTAGAGAAGTTTTAAATAAATGTGGTTTGATCTCCAAACACTGAAAACATAATGAAAATCATGCCACAGGAGATTTAGCAGTCCCACTGCTGAAGTTTTTGTACCAATGATCTTTTATGAGCAATTGAAGGGATTCTATTTTGCTCAGACTTCTATTACTAAAATGCCTGGGATCCAGTGGGGGTTTCATAACTGTTTATCTAAATAAACACTAATTAAAATAAAATACAAAAGAAGTTAGATGAGGAATCACAAATTATATATTTTAAAATATTTTACTGAAGAATAACATAACCACAGAAAAATATACAAGTAAGTTAAGCATTCACTGGATTTTCACAAAGTGAGCACACTCAATAACCAGTAACCAGATTTAAAATCTAAACATCAAGAAACAGCATCTTAAAAGCCCCTTCTAGTCACTAGATCTCTTCCTTTCAGTCCACTTACCTGACTTTTAACACCATACATTAATTTGGCTTGTTTTTGAACTTGTGTCTGGCTTTTCATCTCAAAATTATCTTTGTGAAAGTCTTCAATGTTTCTGAGCATTTTTATAGTGCTTTCAGTCTCAATGTGCAAATACACCACGATAAGTATATATCCATTCTACTAAATAATGATAAATTTTGTATTATTTATCTATTCTACTGTGCTTGCTGCTGTGTAGCTATAATGAATCGTGCTGCTATAAACAATCCTGTACATGTCTTTTGGTGAACACATATATGCATTTCTGTTGAGCATATACCTAAAAGTACTGCTGGGGCTTAGGATATACATATATTCAATTTTATTATACACTGTGAAACAGTTTTCCAAAGTGGTTATACCAATTACATTCCCATTAAGAGTGTCATGAGAGTTCTGGTTGTTCTACACTCTTGCCAATCCTTGGCATTTTCTGTCTTCATTTTAGCCATCTGGTAGGTATATAGTGGTATTGTATTATGGTTTTAATTTGCATTTACCTGACAATGAGGCTGACGTATTTATTGGCCATTTGAATACCCTCTTTTTTTGAAGTACCTGTTCAAGTCTTCGGTCCACATTTTGCCTTCCAAGCCAAACTGCAACATCTCCTGAAAGTGCATACTAACCAGCATGCAAAAAAATTTGAGTTTTAACTATTTTTTAAGTGTTAAAGGAATCAAAATACATCACTATGTTTAAGTTTCTGAGCTTATAGTGGAACTAAAAAACAACCAACCAAAAACCATCACTATTGTAGGATGCTAGTGGACCAACTCAGTATAATAATTATGGTAAAGGAAGACATCAAGTATTTACCCTGGTTTTCCTATTTAAACTGTACCTCTGAGTAACTAAATAGCACACAGGAACAAGTTATTCTTCCTAAGACTCTGTATAATAACTGAATGATGGATGATAGAATCGGAGTATCACTATTTTATAATTCCTAGTGAATTAATGGCCCTAGGTGTTGAATATCAATGGCTGTTAACATCATCAAAAGAGAAATACACAGGCATATACTTCTTGATGGAAAAATACAGTATCGCCTATGAAGTAGGTTCCAAAAATATTACTAGGGATACTAAAAGACAAAAAAAATTTTTTTTGAAGAGACAGAGCATCAAAAGTAGACTTGGATATGGCAGAAATGAAGTTATCATACTGGGAACTTAAAACATATATGATAAATATGCAAAGAGCTCTAATGGAAAACGTGGATGGCATGCAAAAATGGATGGATAATGTAAACAGAGAAATAGAGACTCCAAAGATAATCTAAAAGAAATGCTAGAAGTTAAGAATACTGTAGTAGAGATTTGCAGATACTGACTAATATATATAAAATAGATAAACAACAAGTTTATGCTGTATAGCACAGGGAACCATATTCAATATCTTATAGTAATCTATGGTGAAGAAGAATATGAGAATGAATGTAGGTATGTTCCCACATGACTGAAGTATTGTGTTGCACACCCAAAATTGACACAACATTGTAAATTGACTGTACTTCAATAAAAAATTTTTAAAAAGAATACTGTAATATAAATAAAGAATGCCTTGATGGGATCAAAAGATTGGGGACACAGGTCAGGAAAGAATCAGTGAGCTTGAAGAAATGTCAACAGAAACTTCCAAAAGTAAAATGCAAAGAGGAAAAGGAATAAAAGAGAACAGAGCATCTAAGAACTGTACACTTACATTACAAATTATAATTACAAAGGGTGTAACAAATGTGTAATGAGAATAGCAGAAAGAGAAAAAGGAGAGAAAGGAATAGAAGAAATACTTGAAACTATGATGACTGACAATTCCCCCAAATTAATGATAAATATCAAACCACAGATCCAGGAAGCTCATAAACTACTAAGGTGGAAAATTCCACAAAACTTACACCAAATCATATCATATTCAAACTTCAGAAAATCAAAGACAAAGGGTAAATCTTGAAGGAAGTCAGAGGAAGAAAACACATTACCTATAGAGGAGCAAAGATAATAATTACATTGAACTTCTCTTCAGGAAACATGCAAGCAAGAAGAGGGTGGAGTGAAATATTTAAAGTGTTGAAAGAAAAAAAGTAACCAACCTAGAATTCTGTATTCAGCTAAGTTATCCTTCAAAAGTAAAGGAGAACTCAATACCTTCTCACACAAAAATTGAGGGAATTTGTTGCCAGTAGACAACTTTCATGCTTTGCAAGAAACGTAAGAAGAAATTCTTCAGAAAAAAAGAAAAATTTTGCTCAGTGTTATGGGCTACCTTGTGTTCTCCTCAAAATTCATATTTTCCCATATTTTTTGAGCTATTTGATTAGTGGTTGCTCTGGAGATTACAATTAGCATTTTAAAACATTCCATTTCAAATTAATAGTATCTTAGTTTCAATAGTATACACCATTTATTCTCTGATATCTCCATTCCACCCTCCTTTGTATTATTATTGCTACACAATTTACATTTTAATATAAGCCCATTAATAGTTTTATAATTATTACTCTATGTTGTTGTTATTAAGAGGTAGAAATAAGGATTTTGAAAAACGCACATTTACATTGTCATATATATTTATTTCTGTAGTTACTTTTACCAGTGCTCTTTACTTCTACATGAGGATTTAAGTAACATTAAGCTAAATGTTTTTTTCATTTAGCTTAAAGGACTCCAGTTAGCATTTCTTGTTAGGAAAGTTTGCTAGTGACCAATTCTGTTTTTGTTTATCTGAGAATGTCAGAATTCCTTCTTCATTTTAAAATGAAACCTTTCATTTTGAGATACTTGTAGACCGATATGCAGTTTTAAGATACAGAGATTCCATGACTTTTTACTCAGTTTCCCCATTTAGTATCTTACAGAATTTGAGCATGATTATCACAACCAGGATGTTGACACTGAAGCAGTCAATATGCAATATTTCCATCATGACCAGGATCTTTCATGTTGCCCTTTTATAACCATACCCACTGTCCTCCCACCTGCACTTTCTCTTTAATTCCTGGCAACCACTAGTCTGTTCACCACTTGAAAAAATTTGTCATATCAAGAATTTTACATAAATGGAATTACACAGTATGCAGTCTTTTGAGATTGGCCTTTTACTCTGCATAATTTTCCGGGGTTTCATTCAGGTTGTTGTATGTTATCAATAGCTCATTTCTTTTATTGTTGTGTAGTATTTCATAGTATGTCTATACTGTTTGTTTAGTCATTTGTTGATGAGTATCTGGGTTGTTTTTGTCTTTTGGCTACTATGAATAAAACTGCTATAAACATTGGTATACAGATTTCTGGGTGAACACAGTCTTCATTTCTCTGAGAATACAATTGCTATTGTATGGAGGCTGCACTCATAGCTTTTTTTAAAAAATCAAGACAGTTTTTTAGAGCAGTTTTAAGGTCATAGAAAAATTGAGAGGAAGATACAGAGATTTGCATATACCCTCTGACCCCACACATGTATAGCCTCCCTTATTGTCAACATCCCCCACAAGAGTGGTTCATTTGTTACAACTGATGAAACTACAATGACACATCATAATCACCCAAAGTCCAGTTTACCTTATGGCTCATTCTTGGCATTGCAGTCTATGGGTTTGGACATAATGATACTATAATTACACGTATCCAAAATTATAGTATCATACTACAATATACTATACTATACTATCATTGCCATAAAAATCCTCTGTGCTCTGCCAAATTCATCTTTTCCCACCACTCCCAAACCCTAGCAACCACTGACCTTTTTACTGTCTCTATAGTTTTCTTTTTCAAAATGTCATATAGTTGGAATGACACAGTATTTGGCCTTTTCAGATGGGCTTCTTTCACTTAGTAATATGCATTTAAAGTTTCTCGATGTCTTTTAATGGCTTAATCGTTCATTTCTTGTCAGTTCTGAATACTGGTCCATTGACTGGTATACCACAATTTATTTATGCAGTTACCTACTGAAGGATATCTTTGTTGCTCCCAAGTTTTGGCAATTATGAATAAAGCTGCTATAAACATTTATGTGCAACTTTTTGTGTGGACATAAGTCTTCAACTTCTTTGAGTTAAGAACAAGCAGTACAATCGCTGAATTGCATGGTAAGAATATGTTTAGTTTTGTAAGAGACTGCCAAACTGTCTTCCAAAATGGCAGCACAATTTTGCATTCCACCAGCAAGAAGTTCCTGTAGCTTCACATCCACATCAGTAATTGGTGTTGTCAGTATTCCTCCACCAGAATTTTTCTCCCCTGTCAAGTATCAGTTGACTATATTTATTGGGGTCTATTTCTGGGCTCTTTATTCTGTTTCATCCATCTATTTTTCTGTTACTTCACCAATAACACACTGTCTTGAAGTTGGGTACTGTCAGTCTTTCAATATTGTTCTCCTTTAATGTTGTGTTGCCTGTTCTGGATCTTTGGCCTCTTCTTAATAGGTCTGTCAATATCCACAAAATAATTTGCTGGAATTTTGAATGGGACTGCATTGAATCCATAGATCAAGTCAGCAAGAACTGACATCTTGACAATATTGAGTCTCCCTAACCATAAATATGGAATATCTTTCCATTTATTTAGTTTTTCTCTGATTTCATTCATCAGATTTATAGCTTTCCTCATATAGATCTTGCACGTATTTTGTTAGATTTATACCATTTTGGGAGGTGCTAATATAAATGGTATTGTCCTCCAATTTCAATTTCATTTGTTCATTGATCATAATAGGGAAAGCATTTGACTTTTGTATATTAACTTTGTATCCTATAGTCTTGCTATAATCACTTACTAGTTCCAGAAGGATTCTTTGTTGATTCTTTAAATTTTTTTCATAGATTATCATGACATCTACAAAGAGCTTTATGTCTTCCTTCCCAATTCGTGCATCTATCATTTTCTTGTCTTACTGCTTTAGTAAGGACTTACAGTACAATGCTGAAAAGGAGTAGTGAGGCTTAGTATTAAGGTAATTCTGGCATAACTACAATGCTACAAATGAGTTCAGCAGTATTCCCTCTGTCTCTAACCTCTGAAAGAGACTGTAGAGGATTGGTATAATTTCTTCCTTAAAAGTTTAGTATAATTCACTAAGGAACCCATTTGGGCTGGGTGCATTCTGTTTTGGAAGGTTAATAATTATTGATTCAATTTTTAAAATATCTATAGGCCTATTCAGATTGTCTATTTCCTTGTGTGAGTTTGGCAAATTATGTCTTTCAAGGAATTGATCTAGTTCATCTAGGTTATCAAATTTGTGGGCATGGATTGTTTACAGTATTTATTATCCTTTAAAGTCCATATGGTTTGTAGTGATGTCTCCTCTTTCATTTCTGACACTAGTGATTTTTATCCTCTTTTTTCTTGGCCTAGCTAGAGGCTTATCAATTTTTGATATTTTCAAAGAAGCAGCTTTTTGGTTTCATTGATTTTTCTCTATTGATTTTTTTATTTTCAATTTCATTGATTTCTGTTCTAATTATTATTTTTTATTCTGGTTACCCTGAAGTTAATTTGCTCTCCTTTTTCCTAGTTTCCTAAGGTGGAAGCTTAGACTGAAAATTTTAGATACTTTTTTTAATCTATGCATTCGATGCTACAAATTTCTTCTAAGCACTGATATTAATGCATCCCACAAATTTTGCTAAGTTGTGTTTCATTTTCATTTAGTTCAATGTATTTTAAATTTTCTCTTGAGATTTCTTGTTTGACCCACGTGTTATTTAGAAGTGTGTTGCTTAATCTCCGTGTATTTGAGGATTTTCCAGGTGTCTCTTTGTTATTGATTTCTAGTTTAATTCCACTGTGATCTGAGAGCAGACATTGTATGATTTCTACTATTTTTAATGTGGTCTATCCTGGTGAATGTTTATTCTTATTTTCTGAACAAATTTCTGGATTGTTTTTGAGAGTGGCTGTACTATTTTACACTCCCACAGCAATGTATGAGTGACGCAGTTTCTCTGCATTCTCACTATTGCTTGGTGGAGTCACAATTTTAAACAAATATTAGTCATTCTGATAGGTATGCACTGATAGTTCATTTCAGTTTGATTTGCATTTCCCTAGTGACGAGACATAATGCTGATTGGAACACTGATTGGCTTATTGCTTGCAAGATGCAAGATGTCAATTCTCCCCAAATTTACATACAGGTTTAATGCAATACCTGTCAGAACATTATCAAGGATTTTGTAGGTATAGACAAAGTTGTTCTAAAATTTATATAGGAAAGCAAAGGCACTGCAATAGCTAAAACAATCAAGTTTCTTTCATACCAGACTTGTACACTGCATAGTTTTTAGCATACAAGTCTGGTACATATTTTCTTAGATTTACACTTAAGTATTTCATTTTTAAAGCAATTATAAATATAATAATTCTATTTTTAATTTTTTGAGGAGCGATGTTGCTTTTTAACTGAGTTCCAGAGTGGCCAGTTCTCTCCATTGGCTGTATAAGTGGTAACTTTTAATGGCTACTGCACGATTGAGCTAGGGCAGGACAGGGGATGGGCACATCCTCATGTTAAAATATCACTAACACTGCTGTCTTACTGAGGTACAGTAATTTCTCTTGGATGGATGATTTTTTTTTTCTGTCCATTCTGTGGCTTTGTTTCATCTCCAGAGTTCTGTGATAGCTGTAGTTGTTTTGCCAGGATTTTCACTGTTTTTGTAAGAGAGTGAGTTCACCCTCATTCCAGTATTCCAAAGTTGATCTCCCACATTGTTTTAATTATTTTTAACTTTGCTGTATGTTTTTCACATGTTAAGGTGAGATTCCTTCATCAGTCATATTTGAATCAGTTAAACTTGTATCTTAATTTGTAAAGAACTGACATATTTACATTTATTTTTTTCTCATCCTATAACACAGTATCTATTTAAAGCTTTTATCCTCAAACTTTTCAGCCTTTATGTCATTTACGTGTGTACACATTTCCATCAGTAGAAGCTTTCATTATGTAGAAATTCTTGGGATTAGATGTACATACTCTTCTCTCCACTTGAAAATCACTGCTTAACATCTTTCAAAGAAGTTTATAATTTTCATCATATAGGTTCCAAATATTTCCTAAATTTCAATGGACTGTCTTATCTTGTATGAGAAATCGATATTTTAGATATCTTTTAAATGCTCTGAAACACTCTTAAATACATAAAGGTAAAAGTGAAAATTAGCTTTTTAAAAATTGAAGTATACTCAATTTACAATGTTTTGTTAATTTCTGGTATACAGAATAGTAACATATATATATATATATATAAAACTGTTCATATTTTTCATTATAGACCATTATAAGGTATTGAATATAGTTCCCTATGCTATAAAGTAGGACCTATTATTTATCTATTTTATATATAGTAGTTAGCATCTACAAATCCCAAACTCCCAATTTATCCTTCCACACCCCTTCCCCACCCCCTCTGGTAACCATAACTTTGTTTTCTATATCTGTCAGTCTGTCTCTTTTTGTAAATAAGTTCACTTGTGTCTTTTTTTTTTTTAAGGTTCTACATATAAGTAATATCATACGGTATTTTTCTTTCTCTTTCTGGCTTACTTCACTTAGAATGACATTTTCCAAGTCCATCCATGTTGCTGCAAATGGCATTATTTTATTCTTTTTTATGGCTGAGTAGTATTCCATTGTGTATTCATACCACAACTTCTTTATCCAGTCATCTGTTGATGGACATTTAGGTTGCTTCCATGTCTTGACTATTATAAATAGTGCTGCTATGAACACTGGGGTGCAAGTATCTTTTTGAATTAGAGTGAAAATTATCTTATAATTTCAGCTGTTTTCTCCTCAGAAGAATTTTAATTATGGCTCTTATCACAAGTACATATTGTTTTACAAAAAAATCAGGAGTTGTATTCTTAAACACTTAGTAATATACTCATTAAGAAAGTTTTAAAATGATTAGCTTGCAATTAAGGAGTTAGTATGAGAGTTTAAGATTAAAATAGAAATGTACTAAAATATTTACATAATAACAAATAAATAGAAAATTAACTCTCTAGAGAAAAAAAAAACCCAAATTTGAATCAGGCAACTATTTAAAATAATTACTAAAAAATTTAGATGATCAGTTACAATATAGTTGCTTAATCTCCTCTCACTAAAGATTATTAAAAGTGTGTGAATGTTTTCTCAACTGTATTAAGGTATTTTCTAAAGAATCTAAAAGTTTAGAAAGATAAATTCTAAGGATAAGGACATCGAAATTTCTGAGGCTTTAATAAAGTGAGTGGAGGATGAATTTAAAAGAGCATTTTAAAACCATTTATTTAGAATTTTTTTTCATTAATATTCACACACAAACAAAACTGGGAGATGTGAAAGAAAGCAGGTTTTAACCTGTTCCCCGTTGGACCATTACTCTTGTTGAACTTTGAATGCAACCCGAGATTTCTGGTCCATCCTTCATCCTGCTTTAGAGATATTGCCATGGCAGTGACGTAGTGATTTCAGGGTATGCCTTGCTCTTAGGCAGAAATGTTCTCTTAAATGAGGAGGATTGGTATATTTTGGATTGATACAATGTTCTAATAGTTGCCAAATAGGATGCAAATGATTGCTATGCTACTATATTTGGGTTTTTTTTTTCCTTCAGAGTTTCTTCCTCTCATTGATTTAATCTTTTTTCTAACCCTGTTTCCACCGAAATGAAGGCTTCAAGCTGCATGCATGTAGGTCCATTATCACAACATATACGTAAATTGTGAAAACATTCCTACTACTTTTTCTATTGAAGTAAGACTTATACCACCTAAAACAAAGTATTTTTATGGTGTACTGTGATTTTTATTGATGCAATCATTGAAGGAACGCTACTGTGCAAGCCCTAATTTAGCATAAATAGGAGCAAAAAAGAGAGAAGGGTTATAAATAGACTTACAAGAGAGAAATCAATAAGTAAAAGATAAGTTTATAGAAATTTGAAAAACTAATATTATTCAGTGGGTGTTTTGAAGATAAAAGGAAAAAGGGAGATATTAAGAAATATAAATCAGAGAAAATGTAGTTTGTTTACTCTGCATGATAATAAAAATATAAAAAGATACAAAAAATAAGTTACATATGATGTATCTGGGTTAAAAATATTAACATCTCTAGAGAACATCTCATTTTCATGAATAAGATTGCCAACAATAGCTATAAAAACCACCTTTAGTAGAGCCAGAAATAGCAGAACTAATCTTTCATTTGCATATAATACATTTGCATGTACAGTCATTTCAGATTTTAGATGCCCAAATATCGTCAATATTTTAAAAGAATCATTATATTAAAACAAGCAAAAAAAAATCTAAATTTTGCTGTGCTACTATTAGGTAAGATTAAACAAGAAAATAAAAAGTAAGTTATCTCTCAGTAATACAGATGAGTGGTTATGTTTAGTTAACATATATGATAAATTATATAATTTACTAACTCGCTAATGTAAGTGCATGATATAAATGAATATGACATGGGCATAACTATAAAAGAGAAAGTCATATTTAAAAGCTAATCTCCAGTGGTCCTAACCAAAATCAGGTTACATTTACCCTCCTGTGTAAATTTCTTATCAGGCAAGACAATAGAACAAAACCTTGTTACATAATCTCTATTACATTTCCAATTGGGAAGAGTAAATTTAAAAAAATAAAATACATAACCCTGCCAGAACTTTTCAGTGCTCCCAAACTGCCAATTTTACCTTCCTTGGAAGAAAGACAAGCTCTATTTTTTTCCCACAGAGAAGTATTAATTGTAAGGCATAATTCACCAGCCCACCAAGGAATAGTACTTAACTATGCTCTTCCTGTGAGCATTCAATTAACTATATGCTTATAAATGGCATTTCCTCTGAATGTGTATTGAAACTCACCTTATAAAATCCACAGCAGTGAGCATTTCTTGTTGCTAAGGGACTATGATACCATTTCATGATGCTAAAATAGAAATATTATGGTTTAAACTGTTCATATGCCTAGCCATCATCAGACAACTTAAATACTAAAGTGGATAAATGTTCTAACCTCTAATTATGTTATTTAATGTTGGGATAATGAATGATCCTGTTCTTTTTAATAACTAAAGAATTCTAAAGTAATATTAATATGAATAACAATAATAATAATATAGAATTATTGTCATTACAGTGAATATTTTGCATGAGTCTTGCATCACACCAGGCACCATTCTAAGTGGTTCTCAGGAATTAACTCATTTTAATTCTTAAAAAAACCCTATTGGTTAAGTATTATTATTTTCCAATTTTGCATAAAAATAAGCTAGAACACAGAGAAGTTAAGTAACTTGCTCTAGGTCATGGAGCTAATAAAGAGGCAGAAGTAGAATTTGATATCCAACCAGTCTCATTGCAGAGTTCACATTCTTACCTGCCATACTATATTACACTAAGAAAACATTTTTAAAAATCTTACTACGCTCAGTTACCTGCGTTTTTTTTTTTTTTTTTAGAGTGATGTTATTCATAGTTCTTTAAGAACGTACCTAGCCTCATTCATAGAACATATTTGGTGAAAGTACTTTCATCCTCTGATGGAACTATAAGATTTATAACCAAATTGTTTACGTTACTATTATAACTTTGAATCTGCTTGGCTTAGGGATGTACACTGGCAGTTTACCTTGAGTTGGAAATCCGATCCTTAATTTACAAGGCTAATCTTTGGCTCATGTCTTTGTCTCCAATGTATATTTAATCCTGATTAGGCTTAAATGAGCAGATTAAAAAACACACTAAGAGATAAGACAGAATTACTTTAACAATGTAAATTTTTAAAGTGTGATTTCACTCCAATATGGAAGCACGTGTCTAATTTTTCTATGCAGATGTACTAAATGGCTTTTTAGTTTTAGCTTTGATACTTACAGTTTAATACCAAATACTAATGTACTATACTATGAATAGTTTATCTTTCATAGTATATCATACTTTATATTTTTTAATTAAAGGAGAGAATGGGCCTTATTAATTATATTTATCTTCAGCATAGCAGTATAGTTATGCATGAGCAGCTCCATATTAGATTTCAAGAGCAAACATACATAAACTTACCTTGATTCAGCAATGTTTCCAGGGTCACTTATTTCAGCACCAATTAAAAGACGTGGGAATACAGACTGGTTGATACAATTTCTACACTGTAAGCAGCTGGTTAAAGAACATTCTTTCATATTCTAGATGGCATTTAAAGATAAACCTGTCTCCATACCTACAAAAAATTTAAAAAGGCCTTTCATAAACTCTGAACTACCAGATTAAACATCTCAATTTCACTTATAAAGGTCTAATAGAGAGTGAATTGTATGTTAAGACTGGATAATGTTTTTGAAAACTATTACCTTAACGTATTTTGTTTTGGGGGGAAAAAAAAGGAAAACTTTAACAATCTTTAGTCTAACACAAGTTGAGTATAGAAAATAAGTTTAAAAGAGTCAGATGAGGAAACTTGAGTTTCAGGAATTATAAATTAAAATTAGAACACAGTAGACTGGCAGTTAAAATGCCCAAATCCAACACTCATGTTCCAATCCCTTTGGCTTAGTGCTCTCCTAAGAATCAAAATTATTTTCAAGAGAAAAACGTTAATTCTTTGTTTTCAAATAAAACTATGTATAATTGAGAACACTATGAACAAATCTCTATACTCCACAATAAGAATATCTGTTTACATTAATTAAATGTGAAATGGTACCTTTAAAAAATTTATCACCAGTCAGTTTTAAAACAGAAATCTGATTATCACATAAAAATACGAGAACATAATCTTCCCCATAATAGAGGTTACACTAGAAAATACATAGAAGATTCATATTCTAAGAGAAGGCTATTTTAAAATAAAAAAATTTAAAATGCAAATAGTTCCTCAGCAATTAGAAACAGCACAGTCATTTTGCTCAAGTTCCTATACTGTAATGTATCTGTGGGAGTGGCATTGTTCTTTCACAGTACATTTGTAACAGTAATAGGTATCACTATTACACAACTCGTTTCAGGACAAAAAGTTTCTCCATATTCCTTAGTTGGACAATCCATCAAACAAATCTCAAGTATGCAAAGACAATCTTCATTATGTTGGACTGCCTTTTTTGTAAAGTGAATAAAACTCCAAGTTCTCATGAAGGAAGTGAGAGCTCCAGGTGTGAAATGAGCACTCTTTTCTTCCAGAGGAATTAATGGTGCTATACAAGAGAGGTGTTCAGTCATGCCAGACAGAAGACAGCAGATCAAGAGAGAAACTCTCCTACACACTCCACTCTCCTGATCTCTCTTGGGATTGAATTACATTTGTGCCTGAAAGTCACTGTAAAAAGAGGAGCGGAAACCCTGAATGAGGAGATGTTGTATGATGCAGCTAAGAAAAAATATTAACAACTTAGCCTTTCACTTCAAACTCAAAGGTATATGGTTGAAATGGGAAGAATCTATATAATAATAAGACTATGAATCTATGCAGAGTTGTAGTTCTCAAAAAAAAAAAAACCTTCTTACAGTCTTCCATATTGCACTAAGCCAAAAAGTTCTTAACAACCACATATTCATTTTTTGATAAATGAGTACATTCCCACAAGAAAGAATTTCCAATTCCAGAAAAAATATTGAAATTGGTCAAAGCTGCAAAGTACTAAAGGGAACATTATTAGAACCATATGATCTGACCATATGTTTCTGCAGACATTTGTAACCAAAGTAAACATTCAGACTTGTCATGAATGGTCCACCTTTGAGGGGGCAGCAGCAGGGGAAATCCCAAGTTATAGTTTTAAGTGTCTTTTATGCCTAAGTATTGAATGAGTGGCTATTATCATACAACTTGTGACCCTCAGACTTTTAAATGGGTAGAAAAGAGAGTTTAGATGAATCCATTGATGTTGAAAATGGATAAATAATACATGCTTGGTTATCTGAAGCCAGGATTTTGGAATACAACTAACAAGCTTCTCCTTGACCATACTGCTCCTAGGAATGAGTGAAGTTTAGGATTATTTCTGGGTGAGTGCAGGGCCTGGGATAAATCATAATGTGTGGCCTACTCCCTTCTACCCAACGTTAAAAACAGGTATTGGCAGAATAAAAAGGAACATGACGAACAGCCTTTGACAGTGGCTGGGAAATTGTAAAAGGGCAGTAGGCAACCCGAGATTTATTTATGCAAAGGAAAAAGGACTTGGGTTTATGTGTCATTTGTTTGTACATAATAAGAATCCATCCCATTGTTTCTTACGAACAGCTGGTGGAATCCAGTCCCTTTTATCCTGTAAGTTGCTTCCATGAGTTACTACCCATCTTTTATCCAAGTCAAGCCTGCCAAAGTGTACATGAGATCTGGGTTTTTATGCCTTGGGAATACTTTTGGGGAGTCATCATCAGACACAGATAGATCAATGCCTCATTTGTCCCAATGTGACATTTCTTATTTATGCATTTCTTTGTTTTGAACAGAGTCTGAGATTCTGTTTTATTTTTCCTTCCTTTGCAATTCTCAAGACAGTGGAACATATTTTAAAAAGTGACTTAAAAATTGCTTTTCATTTTAGAATTCACATGAAAATTAAAAGGTTCCTTATTTACACTTGAAGGCTTTAGAAGACAAGGAAGCAATGTTATCATTAAGTAAGTTTATCTTCATTATTCGTTGAAGTCCGATAAAGCATTAATGTGGCTTTTAAAGGGTTATTTGCAGCAATGTCACGAGTGACAAATTTTTTTCTTCTCATCTGTACTCAGCTCAGTTAAGCAATGGCAAAGGGATTTTGTGCAACTTAATTTAACACTCAGGAGGAGTCTTTGAATTTTCATCAGCACAGTATTCCTAGAAAAATCTCTTTTAAAAAAATCCTAAGAAAAGGATAAGGTGAAAAAGATTTATAAACAGCGTATCACAATAACGATTAGTTTCCTAAAAAACTAATACTGGTTCCAGTAGTTTATTACAATGTGTTTATATATATATATGTTAGTCTGTCAAAAGGCAACTCAATAGAGAATTATTGCACTTGATGGTAACAATAAAATAAGTAAATATATTATCATTAAAACCTATTATCGTCAACGTGTATTGCTTCTCATAAAAAACTCTAGGTAGATGAAGTCCAAAGAATGTGATCGAGTGGGTTTTTAATTAGTATCTTAATTTATTTCTTGGTTATCTAAAATTGTAACTTTCTCTTAGAGTGCCTGAGAAAGAGTCTAGTATGAACTAAACTGTATAAAAACAGTGTGGCCTATCACTATCAGTGACCTTGGATCTCTCTGGGCCTCAGTTACCTCATGTATAAAATAAGGGAAGTAGACGATTTGTAAAGTTCTGGACTACTCTAAAATACTAAAACAGTAATAAATAGTATAATAAATAAAAGCAGCACCCAAATAAAAGTTGCCAATGTCAAGAAAGCATGGTTCAGTTCATTTTGTGGAACTGAATAGTGCCATAAATTGGGTACTTGCTATTTTAAAGCAGTTACCAGATTCAAGAGTGACAAAGTCTTCATTTGTACAAACACAGAAGTCTGATAGAGAAGTCGAAAGCAAAAATAAACAACATTAAAAAAAATGTGACAATGAATATATGTATGTTCATGCATAACTGAAAAATTGCGCTCTACAGTGGAATTTGACACAACATTGTAAAATGACTATAACCTAAAAAAAACACGTTTGTATTCTATGAGTCTACTTCTGTTTTGTATTTATGCTTTTTTTGTTTTTGTTTTTGATTTTTTTTAGATTCTACATATGAGTGATCTCATATAGTATTTTTCTTTCTCTTTCTGGATTACTTCACTTAGAATGAATTCTCCAGGGACATCCATGTTGCTGCAAATGGCATTATGTTGTCATTTTTATGGCTGAATAGTATTCCATTGTATAAATATACAACATCTTCTTTATCCAGTCATCTGTCAATGGATATTTAGACTGTTTCCATGTCTTGGCTATTGTAAGTAGTGCTGCTATGAACATTGGGGTGCAGGTGTCACTTTGAAGTAGGGCTCCTTCTGGATATATGCCCAGGAGCGGGATTCCTGGGTCATATGGTAAGTCTATTCCTAGTCTTTTCGGGACTCTCAATACTGTTTTCCACAGTGGTGGCACCAAACTGCATTCCCACCAGCAGTGTAGGAGGGTTCCCTTTTCTCCACAGCCTCTCCAGCATTTGTCATTTGTGGACTTTTGAATGATTGCCATTCTGGCTGGTGTGAGGTGATACCTCATTGTAGTTTTGATTTGCATTCCTCTGATAATTAGTGATATTGAGCATTTTTTTCAGTGCCTATTAATCATTTGTATTTCTTGCTTGGAGAATTGCTTGTTTAGGTCTTCTGCCCATTTTTGGATTGGGTTGTTTGTTTTTTTCTTTTAAGTCATATGAGCTGCTTATATATTCTGGAGATCAAGCCTTTGTCAGTTTCTTCTTTTGCAAAAATTTTCTCCCATTCTGTAGGTTGTCTTTTTGTTTTGCTTATGGTTTCCTTTGCTGTGCAGAAGCTTGTAAGTTTCATTAGATCCCATTTGTTTATTCTTGCTTTTATTTCTATTGCTTGGGTAGACTGCCCTAGGAGAACATTTTTGAGATGTATGTCAGATAATGCTTTGCCTATATTTTCTTCTAGGAGGATATTGTATCTTGTCTTATGTTTGTCTTTGATCCATTTTGAGGTTATTTTTGAGTATGGTGTAAAGAAGTGTTCTAGCTTCATTGTTTTACATGCTGCTGTCCAGTTTTCCCAACACCATTTGCTGAAGAGACTGTCTTTATTCCACTGTATATTCTTGCCTCCTTTGTCAAAGATGAGTTGACCAAAAGTTTGTGGGTTCATTCCTGGGCTCTCTATTCTGTTCCATTGGTCCATATGTCTGTTTTTGTATAAATATCATGCTGTTTTGGTTACTGTAGCTCTATAATATTGTCTGAACAATTCTTAAGTATAAAGTTAGCAAAAAAGTGGCAGGAGATGAGGTTGGAGATGCTGGCAAAGACCAATTCACAAAAAGTCTGGTATGTCTTCACGTAGAGTTTTGATGGATCTTGTATAAAGAAGAATTTTAAACAGGTGAGTGAAATGGACAGATCTGCCTTTTTGGATTGGCTAAGTGGC
The DNA here is from genome assembly GCF_048773025.1 of Camelus bactrianus. NCBI lineage: Eukaryota > Metazoa > Chordata > Mammalia > Artiodactyla > Camelidae > Camelus > Camelus bactrianus. The sequence goes on from NC_133554.1 coordinate 14,044,543, forward strand.
AACAAAGTAGAAGGGGGGCTTTAGGGGAAGGACTGGTGACAAAGTGACTAGTTAAGAACTATCACAATAGTCTAGAAAAGCGATTATGAGGGTCTGATTTAATGAAGTTACTGTGAAGATGGAAAGTAGGGAATATTGCTCAACTCAAAAACTTGGATGACTCAATAGTTTAATATTTGGAGAACCAGATGGATGATAGTGCCACCAGCTGTTACAGAAAGATCAGGTTTCAGAAAATAACTGCTTTATAGAAACTGAGTTTGAGATGCTATGGGACATCCAAGATGCTGAGCAGTCAGCTGGAAGATGGGTCAGGAATCATTAGCCTATAGTTTAAAAGAGGATAAGATTATCCAGAGGAAGCATATCAACTGGAAAAGGAACTGGGCTGAGAAAAGAAGCAACATGTAAGTTTAGTCCAGTTACTGGTGGGTGAGGGAAGAGAGGGGGAGCTAGTAAGGGAACATACATGAGCTGAAAAGCAATGCTGAGAAGCCAATCAAGACTAGAAGCCATAACACTGTAGTGGCACCAATCCCCACTACTACACAAACTTCAGCAGTGCTCAACTTTCCAGGCTGGGAATCTGGAATTGGAAGTTATGACATCTGGGAACTAGTTCTGACTTGAATGTCACTAATTAGCTATGTTGCCTAAGGCAATGTTAAGCTTTTGGGGTTGTTCTGAGGAGATTTCTTCTTTTTGTAAAAAAGTATTTACTAAGCACTGACTATGTGTCAAACAGTATACTATTTTCTAGGATGATTTCTGCCCTCAAAAAACTTATACTCTTTAGTGGATGTTAATGTATCTTCATTTAGTATTATAAAAATGCTGTAAAATTATTCTAGAAAGTACCCCTTTGAAAAAAAAAGTACAATTGTGAGACTTGCTTTCCTTTCATAGAGAGATTCTGGGAAACAAAGGTGAACTAAAATCAATACAAAAGTATAAAAATACATCAAAAGGGTGGAAATTGCATCACGACCTTGATTGTGGTCTCGTTACAGTGTTTTATTTTCCTCATTTATAAAAATGAGGATAATACCACCTGTGTTGCTGACTTTGGCAGGCTATTTTGAGAACCAAATGAGCTAAGCGTTGTGAAAGCTCTATGGTACACTGCACTACACGCTATACTCAAGGCAGTACAGATGTACTTGCTATGTTCTTGCTTTGTTCCCTTTGGGTAAGTTAACACTCAATAATCCACAGTAGAGAGGCTAAGAGATCTGAAGATGGGAACCTTAGGAAAAATAGCATATCCTGAAATTCCTCAAGAATATATTTCAACACTGTAAGCATTTTCCCATTAAAAATTTAATGAAAATCTGTCAAGATGTTTCCTGTGTTAAACAGATTCTGCTGTTAACGTACAGATCCTCTAACTGTAATCATAATTGTGCATAAGAGTATGCATATCGACCTCAACAGCCACTGCCTTGCCTCTATGACAGCTCTTATCACACTGAACCATACATGTTTACTTGTATGTGAATTAGGGTGTGAATTCCTAGTGGATATATCTTTGTTATACTCATCTTTGGCACCCTTAGAGCATAGCACAGCTCATAATACAAAGCAGGATCTCAAAATATGTAAGATGAATGAGTGGATGAATGATTAAATGCCAGGTAATACAAAAAGTTGTCCATTTCCTTGGCGGAGGAGGGTCACAATATGCCAGAGAGACAGACTTTTACACAAGTCACTGCCTTATCATACAATAAATATTACACTGGGACACAGGCAGGAAAAATTAACTCTGTCCCAGGGTGAAAATGGGCTTAAATGGTTTATAAGATAGCTGTCATTTTGGCAAATCAATTAGTTAATGTGAAATTCAATTCATATTTTAGAATCCAACTGTGTCAGAATAGTACTGTTTATGAACATCTCAAACAGAATGTACAAAAATCCAACATTCTTCGTAGGTAACACTGGTAAAAGTACACCCTTTGGAAAAGAAGAAAGAGAAATGGCAGTCTCTGGCCCACAACTGAAGGAACAGAGATAGTGTGAAGGATTCAATGCTGTTTGGGCAGTAAGAATAAAAAATTTGTAAAGAGAAGGATCACTAGAGTCTAGAAATTAGTCACATGACTAATTTGTCAAATGACTTGACATTTATGAGAGCCAAGTACCATATATAAAGTCCTGATAGAAATACATTATTAATAGAAAAATCCATTAAATTTAGTCAGTAAATATAATGTTGGGAACACAGCAACAAATAACACACTGCCCTCCCCCATCAACAAAAATCCCTGTCCTATGGATCTTACATAGAATGTTCTCAGTGCACCTTACAGATTTCAGTGTTCCTTTGATGGCATTTTCCACTTTGCAATGTGCACACTTTTTAAGATATAAAAAAGAAGTGGAAAACATATTTTCACAATATTTAAGCCCTGCCAGTAAAAGAACAACTACACAGAATTTTTTTAAAAATGCAATGCTTTTCAGTACATGAAACAAATTCTAACAGGTTTATTAGTCCTTTTCAAGGTGCAATTTCAGGTTACTGAGATAACAATTTTACTAGACTATTGTTTCAGTTTCCTAACAACTATCATTTGGACAGTGGTTCAGAATTTATAAAGCACTCTCACATACTGCATATCATCTCATTTAATCATCACAATACTTTTCTTAGGTAGATATTGCTCATTTTTTCCCCCCAAGAGAATAAAGCTGAGGCTTCATGAGGTAAAATAATAGGACCAAGGCCAGTCAGTAAATAGTAGGACCAAAACTCAAACTCATTCCTTTGACCCCAAATTTTGTTATCTTTCTCCTTGCCTGATGTTAAAAAAAAAAAGCTTGTATGCAGTTGATACTCATAATGTTTGATCTATTTCTTATAAAATTATTTATTAACATTTTAAGATGAAAAAACGGAAGTTCAGAGAAGATAAGTAACTTGCCCAAAGTAAGTCAGCAGGTGGAACTGGAACATGTTTCCATGTCTAATGATAACAAAGCTCATCAAGTTGATCGACTTTAAAGACTGAAATATGGTAACAATAATATATCAATCTACCTTACTATAATTTAGGTAAGCAGATACTAAGGATAGCACAAAGTAATTTTTTATATTTCCTACCTCATTCTGCTTTATGTAATAATTCAGCTCTACAAGCAATAAAGTCCTGACTGGCAAGGTGGATTACTTGGGTCCTTTTACAACAGATACAATAAAAGAGATCAATGTCTGAAAGGGTGGTTAACATCTGACTATGAATACCATAATACTAGCTTGAAAAAAAGGGAAAATATACCAAGACGATACTTGATCCAAAATAATAAAAATCAGTATTTAGTATCTCTAAATCTTTTCAACCATATATGAATCATGGCATATGATATATATATCATGGCATATATATATATATATCATATACCATGGCAAGATGATGGCATCTAACTTAGTTTACATAAATGACATGCCACTTGTACAATTTAGTACTTTATAATAGCAAGAAGACAAAACAAACATTTGAATATTTAGTTTTGTCAATACTGATGTAAAATAATTTAATGTGAAATGATGAAATTTGGGGGGAAAGCACAAGAGAATCAAAGTTATATAAACTACTTTTAAAAGCAAGACCAAAATAAAAAAATACAAATTATAAAGAGTACAAAAATATCTACCTCACTGTGCCTTGTTAACAAATATTTCTTTTAATCAGTATTTACCATTAAATTTTCAAAGATTAATTTCTGGGAATAGTTAAGTTTCATGCAATTTTTGTTTTCCTTTAAATACATTGAAACTTGTTTATTACACAGTGGAATTTGGTATAAGATGGGTTGTTTTGGATCTTGTCCAAGAGTTTAGTCACTGAAAGCACTTCATTATAAGGTGGTTTTTCACCAATAAGGTGATCCACTGGCTGAGATCCCATGGATATTATAACAAGGCCCTATTGTAGAGTACAGGAAGCCAGGCAGCTAATGGTCTATCAAACGAAACCTTAAGAAACAAAATGCCTTTTTTTTGGTAGGCATGAAAATCATTTAAGACTAAAGAATCATAAGCCTAGGTCATCTCTCTAAATTTCCATCTCCTTAAGTGACTTTCTTTACCGTATGCTTAACTCCTGCACAGATATTTCTTTAGTTTTAGCTTCCTTAGACATTCACTGTCTGATTCGGCCTTAAACTTATTTTTTTTTAAGGAAAAACTTCAGTATTAACACTGCCTTTCTATTTACAAAAGATTGACTGCACTTGTCTATGGAAATAGGCAAGAAACTGCCACGTATTCATAAAGTTTAAAGTAAAATCTTGTGTAGCTCACTGATAAAGCTGAGGTTTATCACAATCATGAGCAAGAGTAGCTGTGTGGTACCAAATACAAATAAAATGCCATCACTTAGAGATTAAATGACTACAATAATCAGTCTTTCAAGTGATTTTACAACAGGCATTTTGATTTCATGAAGTTTTATAAGCAATTTCAAACAATTGAATATTTGGAATGTGTTTTACTATAGAAAAACAGCATGACAAAGTCATATTGCAGAAAAATAATAGGGAAAAGCCTTTTAAAAAATTAAGTCTTAAATGGAAAGAATACAAGAATAAAAACAAAGACTTATCTTAGAAACAATACCAAATTAAAAACCATGTAATTATCAAATGCATAATGGTAGCATAAAGAGTTGTCATTAATTTCCAACACAATTATTGTAAGTTTTAAATGATGCATGTGAATTTTAAGTCAAGTCATTAAACATCTACTCCTTATATTTTACCTTTCTTCCATGAATAAAGCCCTTTCTCCAACTGGTAGTTTTCCGGGCTCGGGGCCTGTATGCTCTATGTATTTTCAGCCCTTAAATAAATTCAGTATTAGATAATTATTTCATATGCATTAAACGGGTAAGGCAAATTACCTGATAAACAATTTCTATCATATATATCTCAAAAGCCTTAAAAAGTAAACTAGCCAAATAACTTTTCCTTCCTACTGTATGATGCTTCTTTATTGTCAGTTTATCTGTCTGTATGTCTGTCTGTCTGTCTATCATCATTAGGGAAGGCTTCATATAAGGCAAGGGTGTACTCCAGATACATGATTGATTTACGAAGTAATAATTGAGGGCTCGCCATGTACCAAATACTCCTTTAAATGCTTTTACACATTTTAACTTACTTTCTAAAAAGTATGTTATCACCAATAAAAATGTTCTACCTCATACTCTTTATAAAGGCTAGTACTTTACGTCTTGCAATGCCATCCTGGTCAAAACTGTGATCTGAGGAGACTATATACCTGTTTCAACAGTGATACCATTGTACAAAATTTTTGAAACACCTCTTGGACTTACTAAAAGCTTGTGGCACATCTCTATGTATATTACCAGTAATGGAAATTTTTAGCCTTGGAGAGAATTAGATTTTGGGAAGAATAAAGTATATCTAGGGAAAAGGGATGACATTGGGATTAAATTGGATAATAACACTAAGATATGACTAAAAACTAATGTGGTTGATTTTTCTCATGTAGTTTACTGATTCTTCTAAAGGCAATTTTAAGGATTCAAAAATATTTTAATTGCAGCACTGTTAAAATAAGTATCTTGCTTCCCAAATTATTATGCACATATTCATGCAATTATTAATTTTATCTTTTCTATAAATGGTTTGCTGTATCTTAAGCATTTTGCAACAAAAGCAAATGAAAATTGTTTCAGAATAAAATATCAACATATTTTTTTTATATTATGGATTTTTAAAGCTGAAAGGGATTTGCATGATTTTATAGCCCTAAGTTCCACATTTAACAGATGAAACTAATTCCCCAAAAGGAATGGTGATTGCCAACATGACTTAGCAAATTAGTGGCAGAGCCAAGAATAGAGCCCAGTCTCTTGTCTTCTACCTAATATTCTTTTTACTACTGCACTATCCTTTATTTGTGGATTAAGAACTATACCAAAGAGAAGAAATGGTTTCACCCATTCAAAACAATTTAAAAAGTACCTTCTAGTCCATTGTTTGTAATTTTTTTACTGATCACCTAAGAAAAACATGTAATACTAGGTGGGATCAAATATATCCCAATCTATAAACACTTCAACAGGTAAAAATTTAAATTTATTTGAACTATGCTTAGAGTTGTAATATCCAATGCTATAGAAACAATTAAGCTGTATTCAACCTAAACACCATCAAAATGAAAGTAAACATATGCATTTATAATAATTCATTGTTCCAAATGAATATAAAAAAAATCTGATTGTGGGAATTTTGGCTTGAAAAAGATAAACCAAATTTACAACTTGAACAGCTCATAAAATTTCAATTCAGTTCACTCACAAGAAGTCTAAATGTCCATTGAATAACAGATGTTTCTTGGAAAAGATCAGTGAACGTATTTTTGGAATGATTTCAGAGAAGAGCTTCTTCTATAATCATTTTTGATCAGAAATATAGTTTCATTCACAAAAACACAAACAGAGTCAAATTTTACAGAAAGGCTTACTAAGCTGTACTGGAACATTTTTCAGCTACAGTTATATGTTTGCGTTTACTTATTAAATTTAAATTAGAAGTTTTCTGTTAGTTGCATAATTAAAACCTTTTTGAGAGAACAAGTCACTTTTTTCCACGATGATGACAAAGCTAAATAATTAGAATTGAAAACTTGGAGTCCTTCATTTGGCATTTTATAACTTTATATAAATTTGTTTAAAACACGTCTGATTTTGTTTTAATGAACAAAAATGTAAAACCATTTCAATTAAAAATGTATGTAATTTTCTTCCTTAATTCTTAATTATTTATAAGTAGGAAGTTTAATACAGGAGTAAACTTTTCAAGAAAACTGTGATTTCTAAAAAAAAATCTCAGACCAATCTGAGGTGAAATCTACAGTGAAACATGATTGAGATGTGACTGGATTAGACCGTTATTAATTTTTATGCATCAGTATGAAAACAAATAGATGAAGAGTATTACAAAATACAAATGTTTATGTGAAATTTAAAGTGCTTTAGGAAACTACATATCTTTCGGATTGATTAATTTAATACTGCATTTAGCTAAGGAACACATGTTGGAGGAAAATAATTTTTATGATTCACTTTATCGAAACTTGAGAATAGTAAAGCTTACATTTCTGAACATAAAATAGACCTTTAAAAATTCTAATGACAATGGATTAAAGTGAAAAATATATCTCAAATTTAAAAAAATACCACTTATCCAATGTATAAATTATCATTTACAACAGTGTAATATAAACATGACAACATATTTTTATAGCTTGATAGTTAAGTATTATTACCTAACACCAGGGAACACACCTTTATTTTTGGAGGGAGACTGTTTAAAGTTCTTTATATTGGTTTCAAGAGCTTTTTCCCAGTTTCAGTTCATTTACATGAGTTGATTTTACATTACTACCAATGTCATCAACTTTACTTTCTTTAATTTGCATGAGTCTATTCAACTTTTTGTGCAATCCTCAGCTCTCATTTCTCTGACTGAATCCACTCCTTTTATAGTTCTAGTTTCAAAAAGATCTTCAGCTAAAATGCAATTTGAATTATTAGCCAATCTATCGTCTCTATCAGTTCCAACCAGTTCACTTTTTTCTTCACTTGTATCTACAGGATCATAAAGTTCAGGTGTAAAATAGATAGATTCATCCTCTGCTTCTGTTTCAACAGCTGTATTTGAAGTGGAACGTTCAGCTTCTTCACATACTAGAGACAACTGAATGTCCCGATCCAGGGCTTCTTCATAGCAAAGCAGCTGTTTGGAATGATTTTTAAGAGAAGCATCAATCTTTATTGATGGAGCAATGCTTTCTGACTGAGGGCACGGTGCAAATGATGTGTTTACTGTCAGAGGTGAGGATTCACATTTATCAGTGAGTGGCAAAACAGCTTTACATCCCTTTTCTGTTTTGAAAGTGGAAGTACTAGAGACACAATCCTCTGATGGCCTGAACTTAGGTGTTTCAGTCAGAATTTTACCAGTAAGATGTTGTTTCAAAGAATTAAAGCCAGACCAGCTAACTCTGTTTGTTTGTTTGTTGAAGGTTGGGCTTGTGGATCTTGAAATCACAATTTTTTCGGCTCTCATTGCCTGGGCAGATTCTTCCAATAATACTGGATCATCTATGAATATAAAAATTTAAGAGTGTTATCTTTCTGTACCTAACATAATAATTGTTGTGTAGTAAAGTGATTTGTTAGAAATACTGACATAACTGTATAGAATACATAATTTAGAGCCCATACCAGTAGTAGCAGGACTTCCATCTTAGAATGCAAAGCACAACATGTTAACTCTAAAAGGAATTTTAGGTCTCCAGTGATTCCTAGCCCAAGTTGTCATGCTGTCTGGTAAACTACTAAATTCCATACTAGGGACCTCAGAAATGAACAAGAAAAGGAAGGATGAAAAGGAAGAGGAAGACAGCTCAATAAAGGAGGGAATGGGCTGTAAAAATCTGTCTTAAACATTCACTAACCAGTGATTGAGAAAAACTGACAATCACAAAGACTAAGTTATTTGCCTAAAGTTATAAAACTGGTTGGTAATCAGACTTGGACTAGAACCTAGGTTTCGTGGTTACCTGTATAATGGGATTCACTATGACATTTATTTAGGATAGAAGCATGTACTATAAAATAAATATTTAAAAAGTGATATATTAAACTCCTAGTATATATTAACTAAAACAATTAAAATAATATCTAATAATACAGACCACAGTTTGGCAAACTTTTTCTATAACAGGCCAGACAATAAATATTTTAGGCTTTGAGGGTTGTTTTGTATCTGTTGCAACTACTCAATTATGCTGTTCTAATCAATACATACAACTACTCAACTCTCCGGTTGTGTACAATACGTAAATGTTTGGGTGTGACTCTGTTCCATTAACCTGTACTTACAAAAACAGACAGCAGGCCAAATTTGGTCCCTAGGCCAGTTTGCCAATCCATGGTACATTATATTCTAATATATTTAAAATTATATTCTAGTTTTCTAAATTATATTCTATAATTTCCTAAATTCTAATCCATTATATTCTGATATATTTTAAAATATTATTTTTTCTCATTTAGAATAAATGACTCTTCCCTAAAGAAATTCATGTAAGACAAGTATCTATAAATTAGGCCAGTTTTTATTATAGCCTTTAGAAAAACATGACTATTTGCAGAGTACTTTACAATGCTCTGGTATTTATCATCTTATTAGATCTTTACAATCCAAAACTGGAGGGATAGGCAGGCAGATATCCCTTCTTCTATTAAGACTCAAAAGTTAAGCGACTTGTTCATGGGGCCACACAGCTAGTTAGGGGCAAAGCTTGTTAGTGGAAAACCAGAAAACAGGCAAAGGTCTCCTGACAAAAGTTTGTTCCCATTCCAATACATACTGCTTCATTATTGTATGATAACACCTTGTATTACAAACCAGCATATTTAAGGACATTAATCTACAGCGTAACAAATACCATTTCACTAAATACAACAAAAGGCTTCTCTACCAAACATAAATGGGCAGAAGTTTTCGTACTTTTCTCCTTTCTGGAGATGATGCCACATGGTAGAGACGGACTTTATCTATCATTTTAGGACATGGGAGTTATTAGACACAATTCTGCTTTACCTTCCCTAGGATATTCTGGTGAGAGATGGCTTGCTGCTTCTAAAAAATAACTTGAGGTACTGTCCTTCAAGCAAGCCACTGGAACTGTAGACTCATTGTCCTTTGTAGACTTTCTGTCTTCTCTGGACACATCAGTGACCTTTTGGTGCTTCTTGGAAAATTCAGCCAAGGACTCCAGTGCACTCTCAAAGGTTGAATGGTGCTGAATCTGTTGCCGCACCCACTTAGAAAGTCCTAAGGAAAAAAATAAACCCAGTGAAGAAATTTTGGTTATTCAGTGAAAATACTATGTATTAAGAAAAGAACTTAGATAACTTTTCTAGTCAAGTAATCGACTTTGAATGTACAGCGGATAGAATGGTTCTCAACATTTTCTCTGCCTTTTTAACTCTGTATGTATAATATGCTCATGTATCAGTAGCATCTCTCTTTACATGCTCTGATTGTCAGGTGGAGGGAGGGAAGAGGCACTGGGAGTAGACTGGGGTTGGAAATGCATTATTTGTCAATTTAGAACAACTGGGGAATAAGGCAAATTTAATTTTATCATAATTCTTCACAAAAATCACCTATCTTTAATTGTAGAGAAAATAGAAGTTGTAAACAACACACTTTTTTATTCCAACTTTCTAAATTTGACTCCTTCAGCAAAAATAAATTCAAGATTACAGTCTCATTAGGGTTTTTTTGTTCCCCTTCTCCCCCAATTCCAGATATATCAAACCAATCTGGGGTAAAAGGAATACACTGTTTTATGGGCAAAATCATGTCCTATCTAAATATTTATTATATAATTTATTTCTTAATATTAAAAATATAAATAATCAAGTTGTAAGGGACAAAATTTAACCCCCTGACATATGAAAACTGCATAAAAATGAACCATATTAAGAGAATAAGCTGTTTCAGAGTATGAATCACTTCAGAATGAAATTCAAAATCAGTTATTTGGACTTAAAAAAATAAATATTCTCTGCTGATGTTACTAAAACTATCAGCATTTTCTGGAGTAGCTTAAAAAGTCACTATGGTGTTTTAAGTTGAGAGAAAAATAAGACAGGGCTTCAAGCAACTTGAATATTACACTTTCATTTCAAATACATTCCTTTAGTTTTTTTTAATGGAGTTGTTCTATTAATCTATACGTATCAAATTGAGTTTAAACAAAAGTGAGTCATCGAAAGGAATTTGTATCTTGTTGTGCTGTTATTGCCTAGATAAGATTTCACATTTTGAGTCTCAGAAAAAATAAAAACCTTACAGAAACAACAAAAAATATTTAATTTTAAAAAATTGCTCAAGAAACCTGAACTATACGGTAAAAATTTCAGCTCTAGACTTTAAAGTAAGAAAAAAATTTAAAACAAGCATTTTTTTTGAAAAAGTTCTTTATTTTTATTTGCTTGGGGAAAATAATTATAGCAAATAAAAATATGAAATTTTCCCAAATTGAAAAATGTTGGTATTACAGTTACCACTTTTATTTAGACATTTTTGTGATCAAAGAAAGCATTTTCAGCATAAATGTCAGAGTTTGCTTTTGAAAACTTGAAAGAATCTGAGCTCCACCTGCTGACTAAACAAGAGCACTTAACATTTGCTTTTGGTTTTATCTTGGCCTAAGCACTGTGGCTTGCTTTACGTGGAGAGGAAAAGAAAAGACTAGTAAAGCAGCATTTCCTGCTTCAATCCAGGAGGGTATGTTTTAATATTGAACTACACACAGTAATTAGACTCTGAAATATACAAAGTAGAATACATACCCATAGACAGCCAATCTGAAACAAATTTAAAACTTAGAATCTTTTCATGATAGTATGGCATGAACTTTTTAGCTCTAAGGATAACAAGATACAAGTATTTCCAACAGGTCTTTAATAATGGATCCCTGGTATTGATTCTAAAGGGACTGTCGTACTGCTGGACGAAAACTACAGGCACATAGAATTTGTTCATTTGAGTGGGAAAACATGACCATCTACTTGATCTTGCACCATGTAGTAGTGCTTTTTTTTTTTTAGAAAATACTAGTTCTGACTAATATAAATTCTTTAACAACCGAAGCATTTCTAAACAAACAAACAAACACAGCAATAAAACTCAAATAATCCAGAATGAAAGAATAAAAAGAATTCTAGGTATCCAGAGGACTGCTTGTGTGCTTAAATGTAAAATTTTACTATTTGTTGGAAAATTCATTTCTATGGAACAGCTTTTTCCCTGACAATGCTAAATAAACTATTGCTGTGTTACTGAATCAAATCCCACATTCTGTGAAATTGAAGGAACTCAACTGATTACTATGTTGGTAACTAACCAGATTCTCCTCTATAAAGATTTTTTGTAAACACATAGCATTAAAAGGCTAATTTCCAATGTGAATTTTGCCATGTTTGATCTAGTAATTCAAATTCTCTATCCAATTTTGTCTTTGTCTTTAAAAGCAGAAGTCATTAAATACCAAAGATTATTATTCATTCTTAATCTAGGCCCAGCTGAGAATCTTACCAGATATGTATCGACTTGGGTTACTCCTGAAGCGATCATCCACTAGAATAAGAGCCCCCCAGTCATTTTTGTGTCTAATACACCTATAAACGATAGGGAGAAAACCAAATAAATATAATACTGAAAATAAAGCCAAATTTCTAGTGGGGCAGTAAGAAGACTGAGAAAATCAATGATTCGTCCTTCAATCAAAGTCATTATTATGAGTAAGGTTATTAGAAACGACTCAACAAAATGTACCAAAGTAGCTGTGTAAAAAAATCCCCTCCTTTTGCCAACTGCTAGTAACTTATATCCAAAGATGTTATATGCATTCTATTTTGAAAGTCAAGAAAATTATAGAAAGTATTGTCTAAAGCCTTCCTTCAGAGACTATTTTTTTATACCTTAAGTATTATATTACCTGTATATTTTATGATGACCTTTATTCCAGCTTAATGAGTTTGTGTCATAAATGAATGTTTAATTTTGTAAAAAATGTTTTGGTGCCAATTGATTCAGCCATGAAATTGTTCTTTTTAGGTTGTTCCTATGATAGATTCCACTGGCAAAATTTCAAATATTGAGCTTGCCTGCCTTTCATTCTTAAAATAACCACACATGGTCATGGTTCATTATCCTTTTTATAGATTGTTGGGTTCAATGTGCTAATTGTTTTACTTTAAAATCATTACATGCTATCTTAACAATAATAAGTCTTCCAATTCATCGTCATGGAATTCTTCCATTTATTTAGAAGTTTCCTTCAATAATATTTTGAAGCTTTCAGTGAGTGTCCTTTCACTTAAAGCTGTTCCTCAGCATTTTGTTCTTTTTGATGCTGCTGTAAATGGAATTTACTTGATTTCATTTTTGGATTGTTCACTCCTAGTGCATAAAAATGCAATTGATATTTGTATAGTGAATATGTATCCTATAACCTTGCTGAAATTGTTTTAGCTCTAATAATTTTTTATGGATTCCTTAGGATTTCTATGTAGCATATTATGTCATTTGCAAATTTAAAGACAATTTTACTTCTTTTTCAATCTGGGTATCTTTTATTTCTTTTTCTTGCCTAATTGCCCTGTCTGAATCCTCTAATACAATATTAAATACAAGTGGTGAGGGTGAACATTCTTATTTTATTCTCAAACTTAGGAGAAAATGATCTTTACTTAGTCATTTTCATGGATCTCACTCAATTTGCTAATATTTTGTTAAGAACATTTTCACCCATATTCATGACAGTTTGTAGTTTTCTTTCTTTTTAAAATATTCTCTCCATCTAGTTTTGGTAGGATAGTGTAGGCCTTAGAAAATGAATTGGGGAGGGTTCCGTTATCTTTTTTTTTAGAAAAGAGAATTGGTGTTATTTCTTCTTTAAATGTTTGGTAATATTTGCTAGTGAACCCATCTGGGTGGAGATTTTTTTCAGAGAATTTTTAACTAAAAATTAAATTTATTCAATATATAGAAGACTATTCTGTTACCAATTTCATCTTGAGCAAGTTTGGTACTTCGTGGGTATTTTGGAAGTAGTCCATTTCACTTAAGTTGCTGAACATATGTGCATAGAATTTTCCCATACTATCCTTTGAGTGTCTGCAGGATATGTAGTAATATCACCTCTTTTATTTCAGATATTGGTAATTTGTGGTGTCTTTTTCTTTGTCAATTTATCTATATGTTTTTAGATTTTATTGATCTTTTAAAAATATTTTATTTTTTAGCTTCATTGATTTCATTGATTTATATTATTACCTTTATTATTTCCTTTTTTTCTGTTTGCTTTACATTTATTTTGTTCTTCTTTTTCTAGTTTTTTTTGTTTTGTTTTTGGTGGAGGTACTAGAGATAGAACCAGGACCTCATGCATGCTAAGCATGCACTCTGCCACTGAGCCATACCCTCAACCCCTTCTAGCTTCTTAATGTAGGAGCTTAGATAACTGATTGAGATCTTTCTTGCTTTTGAAAGTAAACATTTAATGATATAAATTTGCCACTGAGCACTGCTATAGCTGCGGCCCAAAAATTTTAATATGTTGATTTTCATTTCTGACTAGTTTAAAATATTTCTAATTTTCCTAAGACTTCTTGTTTTACCCATGGATATTTTTTAGAAGTATGTTCTTAATTTCCAGGTATTTGGACATTTTTGGTTTTTTTTTAAATTGATTTCTAGTTTGTTTTTGTCTAGTACAGTCAGAGAACAACTGATTATGATTTCAAATCTTTAAAAAAATTTTTTTTTTATCACCCAGGATAAAGTCTATATTGGTAAATGTCCCTTGTGTAATTCTGCTATTGTTGGCTGCAGTGCTCTAAAATGTCAATTCAATCTAAATGGTTAATAACATTGTTCAAGCCTTCTATCTCTTTATTGGCTTTCTGTCTACTACTTCTAACTATTACTGAGGGAGGAATTTTGAAGTCTCCAACTATACTTGGGGAATTGTCTATATCTCTATTCAGATGTCAGTTTGGGGGTCATGTATTTTGAAGCTCTGTTTTTAGGTGCAGAGACATGTAGAATTATTATGTCTTTTTGATAAATTGATCCTTTCATCATTATGTAATTTTCCTTTTTAACACCCCTGTAATCTTTGCTCTGAATTCTACTTTGTCTTTATATTAATATAGTTACTCCAACCAGTTCACTGGTATTTTGAACTGTGGTCTTCTTCCCCAGTCTGTCTACTACTATTTTACTTTTCATATACTCAATTAGTGGTTCCAAGCATTCTGTCTAGGTTTTAAAGGCAGTACAGGATGTACTTACTCCATCTTATCTAGAGTTGAAACCTCCAGACTGTTTTTTAAACGTTAATTCTAGCTTTGTAAATTTTAATTTTTTTAATCAAACACACAGCATAGTTTAAAAGTCAATTAGTATTATAATAGTTTTAATAAAAAACAGAATTCTCTTTTACCTAGCCATCTACACATCTCCAGTTCCCAATCCTCAGGAACAATTACTTTAAAATATCTTAGATAGTTTTGATGGTCATTTACCTCCATATTTCTAAATAACATCTGTACTACTACTACTTTTTTATTTTTAAGCCTTAGCAATTATGTACCGACTCTTCTTGTAAAAGATGTTCATCTCATATCACTGATAACTTCACTACCTCTCCATTTTCTTTGTCGAGTTATATCACAATTTTTATGTAAGTCAATATGCACTGGATTACCATTTACAGATGAATCACACGGTGTACTATGATTACATTTCCTTTCTTGTACAAGATGTTTTTGTCTGCCCTGGAGTTAATAACGGTCTCCTTTTTTGCTTATTTTTCTATGTTTTCTACCATTAGTTAATTCATAAATTTTGTCACAGCTGTTAAAAATTTTTCTCAGTATAGGCAAACCTTCCATCCTTGGAAACCAATCTAGACTAACTACTATGGGGCTGCTGTACAGATGTCATCCCAGAGCTTGCTTTCCTGATTCTTCTGGGAATTCTCTTTTGCATTGTTCTGAATTGGAACTTCAGTTTCCTGCATCCTCGGTATTCCTCTTTCCGAATGTTCTCTTCACTGATGGAGAATTTCTTCCAATAGAATTCTGAGAAAGTGTGTATTTGAAGCAAATGTTTTAGGTCCTTTAGTACTGAATTGGGTCCCTTCATAATGAAGGCTTTATTCTATCTTATTTATTGATCATTTGGGCTGCTTAGAACTTAGATTGCAAGTCAAAAGTTTCCCTCAAAAATTTGAAGATAATTTTCATCTGTATTCTAGCTGCCAGTGCTGCTTTTAAGAAGTCTGTTTCAATGCTGATTCCACATTTTTGTATGAGACTTGTCTTTTTCCCTCTTGAAGGGTTTAGGACCTTTTCTTATCTCAGGTAATTTGAAACTGCACAGTGAGATGCTTTGTAGCTTTCTGCCCTTTACTGGTGCTTGAGTGGGCCCTTTCAATCAGGAAATTATATCCTTTAATTCTGAGCATTTTTCTTGAATTATTTCTTTGATATGTTCTTTTCTTTTACTTCTCTTGTCTCTTCATATGAGTCTCCATTATCTTCTGATGAATCTCCTATTTATCAGAAGTTGGTTCCTGCATACAGACTCATTTTCTGGTTCTCCTTTCCCATTTTCTCTCTCTTTGACTTTTGGATGTGAGAAATTTCAATTTTATCTTCTAAGCCCAATTCTGCATTTAAAATTTGTTGCTACCATGTTAATGTTTAGGAGTTTTTTCTTATTTTCTGTTCCTGTTTTATGGAGGTAATATCTTACTTCCCTATGGATATTACCAATATAATTTTTTTTAATTTCTTCTATCCAAGGGTTGGCAAACTAGAACCCACAGGGAAAACCTGGTCCATATCATGTTTTTGTGCAGCCTAAAATCTAGGAATGGTATTTACATTTTAAAGGTTAAAGAAAAAGAAAGAAGAATATGGATGCATGTGGCCTAAAAACATAAAATACATACTGTGCAGACCATTACAGAAAAAGTTTGCCAACCCTTGTTCTATTGCACTGTTCCTGTTTTCTACAAGTTTCTCCACCCTATTTTTGTTCTGTTGGGCTTTTATTTGCTATTATTTTGAGTTCTCTTTTTCATGTCACAGACTTTCTCTGAATATCTGGTGAAGACTCTGCACTTATTTAAGAGTAGGGCACTAAAACGCTGATTGGCATCTCTGCATACACTGGTGGGGCTTATAGGCTGGAAGGCTTTGCAGTAAGGTAATCTGGTAGGAACAGGACGACTATGTTACTATCTGTAGCCCCTTATTCATGGGGCGGTCAGTTTTCTTAAAGAGGAACACTGTACGTTCCTGTCTTGAAGATAAAAGATTGATTGTCTGCCTACTCAGAGCTGAGAAGAAAAAGAGGATGGAGTTCTTACATCTAGTAGGAAGACTTTTCTTACCCCCATCTTTACTAATACATCCTTAGCTGTACCTGTAGTTAAAGAATATATAGGCTCTATAGTTCTTTATATAGAGAGAGTACACCTAGGTTGGGGAGGGGGCTGTCTCGTTACTTCTTATACTAACTTGCAACCAATCCTCTTTAGTTTAACTCTACTTTGACACTTGAGAGTGCCCCTAAGCCCTAAGCTTTTCCATGCTTGAATCTGGAGGATCATGCTAGCTTTCACGACTACAGATTGAAATTTCAGCTTTCTCTTGCCTGCTAAGTCATTCAATCATTCATCTCTTTTCCAGTGTTCAAAATTTATTGACAACTCATCTGTCATTGTCTCCTCTCCCACTCTTTTTAACTTTGTAGGTTTGACATTTTTATTCCTTTACTCTCATGGGATTTTGAGAGGGGGTGAAAATTAGCATAAATGTTTGATTTCTCCACAGACTTTAAAAATCTAAATTTTATATGACATACTTTTTTGATATTTTAAAGTAATCCACAGGTTCCAAGGCATCAGACCATAAAATTAGGCAGGATAGGAAGATGGATATTGCCCATATTATAGAGCAGTGTTGAAAATCAATGCAAAGTCAGGGTGCTACTCTATTTTGGTCCCACTTTGGTTTATGTTTAAAATATCCTTTGGCAGAGAGGCATTTAAGTTAACAAAACAGTTCATAGAAAAAGGCTTCACCTTTTCTTTTTTCCATTGTTTTCACACTGCCTTGCTCAAATGAATTATGCCCACTTGAGACAGATTATACTTTAGTAAGGCAGACCCGTTTGGAAACTTATAGTGCAGTTGTAACCTGGTCACAAAACCATCTGGTACATTCCTGAAGGCTGTTATTACATTTCATAGACTTATATTATTTCAAATACTCTAACAGTCCCATGTGGGCTTAAAAAAAAGATAACATTTTTTTAAACTCAATTTGTTTCCGCTTACTTTAGACCTTCCAGACATACCCCTTATAAGAAGAGTGCCTTAGTATAATGAGCACCTTTTACGTCGATCAATACACATTATGAGCTTTACCAAATGATGTAAAACATTCATTTGATTTTTAAGTGGCTGTTTCTTTGTAATAAGCTGCTACTTGTTGATACTGCTTCCCTGAAAATCAGTATGACAGCTGGGCTATCCATTTTTAAATTAACAAAATGTTGAAACGATACTATTATATATCAATATTATAAATATAGGCTTTTTCTGAAATCCTAGAAAAGTATGTTTTGAAGCTTTAGAAGCTCTCTGGCCATTATGGTATAATTGGAAAAAGCACTGAACTTGGCAATTTTCACTAATTCAACAAGAATTTATTGTGCAACAATGCCCCAAGATGAGACACATCAAAAATGTGTAACTCATGTTTAGGGAAGGAGACAGACATATAAACAGGCTATTCCAATACAATAAGATATATACTATAATAGAGATAGGTATAAAATGCCATGGGTTCCCTAAGGAGTAAATAACTCTAGTTGGAGAAATGAAGTCTTCATAAAGGACATGACCTCTTCAACTAGGTTTTGACTGGTAAACTTGCCAGATGAATTGCATGGTAACTTGTATGCCAAGGCAGAGAGTAATGAAAGGATATGGTATATTTAATGCTCAACGGTGAGATGTTTATATTTAATAGTGAGAACTTCAGTGGATAGAAGGAGGGCATAAGGATGAAAAAGCAGGCCTCAAGATTTTAAATGTAGGTGAGGTCAAGGTGTGAAGGCCCATTTAGTAGCTATGTGACGTCAGACAAGCAATTTTATCACTCACAACCTGTTTTGTATATGTAGAAAACGCTTATAAATGACAAAGTAGGATACAAATGTACTTCTGCTTCAAATAGTTTCTTGAAATTCAAGGCAATGCTTATATTAAGAGGAAAAATAATCAACTGAGGTAAAAACATCTGTTTTCCTTAAATTAAGAGTGACTAAAAGTCAAGAATTTTAAATAAATATTCAGGCTCCCCTAGAAACTATTTGCTGGATATTAAAATTCAAATAAAACAAAACGAAATAGGTCAATCCACAGGGAGAGAAAGAGTAAGTAGATGAAACGTCTCAAGAACAATTTCCAGTGCAATTTGATGCCAGGTACCAGTGGGATTTCTAAGCAGAGAAGGGCAGCAGCTTAACTATATCAATTTCAACACAGAACTGAATCATTTAGTTTGAAGAGAAACAACTGTAGAATACCATTCTGAAATAAGGCAGAGGAGAGTAAGTGATGTGTTCTGGGATTTAAATCCAGCTGTTGCAGTCCTATGTCATCAGCATATGTAAATCTGAACTGAAATGCAACCTGGTCTGCCTATGTGTAAATGAGTTAATGTAAGTAAACAAGAAACTTGAGAAAAATCTAAATTCTGGATTGGTTAGGGCAGATAACGATTAGCTGTGTGCCTTCTGGCTGAACTAAAAATGTATCAAATGGCTGGGTTTTCATGATGTTACTTTAACTCATGGTTTTCTATTTGAACTTTCTGATTTTTATTTGAACAGCTTCACAGGAAAAAAATTATTACATGGTTAAACTAATTATATTTCATAAAAAGAGAACATAAAATGTTAAATTAGGTTATTAAAAATCCAATAATTACAGTGTTTATAAATTTAAAGTGTTTATGTCCTACAATATGAAATTATGGTCTAAAATGGTGATTTAAAAACTAGTTCCACAAAGCACAAAACTTAATGGACCAGAATCTTTAGAAAAAGGAATATTATAATGAAATTTTATTGTTAGTTGGTGTTAATTCTTTGGTGCCATGAACAGTTTGTTGACTGTTTCTTAAATGGTTTGCTTTTTACCCATAAAGTCATCATCTAGGTTATTATGTTCACAAGATAAAACTGTTATTGTTTAGTGGTGAGTTTCTACAAATATTTACTGAGCACTTTTGCTGTACATTCATTGACCAATCATAAATCTTATAACTTTAGCAAATATTGAGTCTTATTTTTTACTTCATTTATTCCACTCTTTCAACTTTCATTTCTGACATCTATTATTGAAAATATACCAGGTTCCTAGGGTTCTAATGAAATAAAATTTATAAAATTTATTACAAGGAATAAAGTAGCAAGACTAGCTCTCCATATAGCCTGGGTCAGAGATAATATTACAGTAATGTTACATTAAATTTCATTCCACTCACCTACCTAGGGCCTGGTTTAAGGCCCTATATGCTTGAATTTCATACCATTGACGACCTGGTAAAAGACCTCTTAATTTTGAATGCTGGTCATTATACTGTCGCTTTAGTTCAACCTAATAATTTAAAAATATATAAAAAATACAGTAGATAATTAAAGCTCATTTAAAAAAATCATATTAACTTCTAACATTTTCAATATCACTTAATTGGGGTAGAAAGATTTTGTTTTACAGTACTAAACATTATCCAGTTCATTTAAAACATTTCTACTCATCTTTATATTACCTAAATTCCTATATGCATAATTAGTTATGTGATGATATCAGTTTTATTGAGAAATAATTTATATATGATAAAATTCACAAACTTTCAATGTACATGTAAATAAGTTTTTAAAAACATAGTCATGTAATCACCACCACAGTCATAATTCAGAATATTTTCAGTACCCAAAAACTCCCTCCTATCCCTCTATAGGCAATTCCCTTCACTGCTGACCGTGTCAACCAATGATCTGCTTTCTGTTTTACCTTTTTGAGAATTCTATGTAAATGTTATTATATAGTATGTGATCTGTGTCTGTCTTTTTTCATTTAGCATAATGATTTTGAAATCATTCATTTTGAAACATACATCAATAGTGCACTCTTTTTATGTTTATCCAGCCTGATAATCCCTGTTTTTTAATTGGGATGTTTAGGCCATTTACATTTAATGGAATTATTGTTATGATTTGGTTTAAATATATAGCATAGAACACACATTCTTCTCAAGTGCACATGGAACATTCTTCAAGATTGATTATATGCTGGGCTGCAAAATAAGTCTTAAGAAATTTAAGACTGAAATCACATCATGTGTCTTTTCCAACCACAATTGCATGAAATTAGAAATTAACATGAGAAAACTGAAATATTCACAAGTATGTATAAATTAAAGAACACACACCTGAACATCAATGGGTCAAAGAAGAACTCAAAAGCAAAGTCAAAAAGTAACTTGATACAAATGAAAATGGAAACACAACAAGCCAAAACATTGGGATGTAGCAAAAGCAGTTCAAAGAGAGAAATTTATAGCAAAAACTGCCTACGTTAAGAAAAAACAAAGATTTCAAATTAACGACATAACTTTATGTCTTAAGAAACTAGAAGAAAAAAGAACAAGCTAATGTCAAAGTTAGGAGAAGGAAGGAAACAACTAAGATGAGAGGAAAAAAATTAATGAAACAGACTAGAAAAAAACAATGGAAAAGATCAATGAAACTAACCGTTGCTTTTTTAAAGAAAAATAAAACATAAATTTTTGCTAGTTAACCTAAGCAAAAACAAACAAACAAACAAAAAAAACCTTAAAATTAAAAATGAAAGCACAGATTACAACTGAACTACAGAAATACAAAGAATCCTAAGAGACTACTATGAATAATTAATTATATACCAAAAAATTGGATTACTTAGAAGAAATGGATAAATTTCTAGAAACAATCAACCTACCAAACTAAATCATAAAGATATAGAAAATCTGAACAGGCCTATAACAAGTAAGGACATTAAAGCACTAATCAAAAACCTCCCACACAAAGAAAAGCTCAGGACTAGATGACTTCATTGATGAATTCTACCAACATTTAAGAATTAACACCAGTTCTTTTCAAATGCTTCTGAAATACTGAAGAGGAGGAAATACTTCCAAACTCATTTTAACAGGCCAGCATTACTCTCATACCAAAACCAGGTAGGGACACTATTATTTATAAAACAGAAACAGACTCACAGATACAGAAAACAAACTCATGGTTACCAGGGGGAAAGAGGGTGGGAAGGGATAAATTGGGAGTTTGAGATTTGCAGATACTGACTGGTATATATAAAAGAGATAAACAAGTTTATACTGTATAGCACAGGGAACTGTATTTGATATCTTGTAGTAGCTTACAGTGAAAAAGAATATGAAAATGAATATTGGTATACACTCAAGGATGACTGAAGCATTGTGCTGTACACCAGAAATTGACACAACATTGTAAACTGACTATACTTCAATTTAAAAAAAAGTTAAAAAAAAAAGAAAATTACACTACAATATCCTGATAAACATAGTTGTAAAAATCCTCAACAAAGTACTAGCAAACTTAATTCAACAGTACATCACACACCACAATCAAGTGGGATTTATCCTGAAATAAATTGGTTCAACAAACATTAATCAATAAATATGATATACCACTCTAACACAATAAAGGGTAAAAGTCATATTATTATCTCAATAGATGCAGAAAAAGTATTTGACAAAATACAACCCCCTTTTGTCATAAAAATTCTCAACAAATTAGGTATAGAAGGAATGAAGTATAGATTTCAACATAATAAAGACCACATAGATAAGACCACAGATAACATCATACTTAATAGTGAAGGGCTGAAAGTTCTTCCTCTAAGATCTGGAACAAGACAAAGGTGCTCACTCTTAGCACTTCTATTCAACAAAGTACTAGAAGTCTTAGCCAGAGTAATTAGGCAAGAAAGTAATGAAAGGCATCCAAATCAGAAAGGAAGGAGTAAAACAGTCTCTATTTGCAGATGGCATGATCTTATGTGTGAAGAACCCTACAGACTCTACCAAAAAACTCTTAGAACTAATGAATGAATTCAGTAAGTTTGCAGGATACAAAATTAGTTGTGTTTCTATACACTAACAACAAACTATCCAAAAAAGAAAAACGAAAGAAAGAAAGAAAGAAAGAAAGAAAGAAAGAAAGAAAGAAAGAAAGAAAGAAAGAAAGAAAGAAAGAAAGAAATTAGGAAAACAATCCCATTTATAACAGCATCATAAAGAATAAAATACTTTGGAATAAATTGCAAGGAGGTGAAAAATCTTTACACTAAAAACTGTAAGACATTGGTTAAAATCAAAAAAACACAAATAAATAGAAAGATCTTGTGTTTATGGATTGGAATAATTAGTATTGTTTGAATATCCTTATTACCCAAAGTAATCTACAGATTCAATAAAATCCTTATCAAAATTCAAATGACATTTTTTACAGAAATGTAAAAAACAATTCTAAAATTTGTATGTAACTGCAAAAGACCCCAAATAGCAAGAGCAATGTTAAGAAGGACAAAGCTGGAGATAACACACTTCCTGATTTGAAACTATATTACAAAACTTCAGTAATCAAAACAGTACTGTACTGGGATAAAATCAGATATACAGGTCAATGGAACAGAATAGACAGTTCAGAAATAAACTCACGCCTATATTGTTAACTAACCTTTGACAAGGGCACCAAGAAAACACAAAGGGGAAAGGATAGTCTCTTTAGGAATGATGGTGGGAAAACTGGATATTCACATGCCAAAGAATGAAACTGGATCCTTACTTTACACCATATATAAAAATCAACTCAAAATGAATTAAAG
The DNA here is from genome assembly GCF_048773025.1 of Camelus bactrianus. Classification (NCBI taxonomy): domain Eukaryota; kingdom Metazoa; phylum Chordata; class Mammalia; order Artiodactyla; family Camelidae; genus Camelus; species Camelus bactrianus. Next base: position 14,068,160 of record NC_133554.1, read on the forward strand.
ATTTAAATGTATGATCTGAGATCATAAAACTTCTAGAAGAAAATATCAAAAGCACAAGCAATAAAAGCAAAAATAAACAAGTAGGGCTACGTCAAGCTAAAACGCTTCTGCACAGAAAAAGAAACAATCAACAAAATGAAAAGACAGCCTACGGAACAGAGAAAATATTTGCAATCTATACATCTGATAAGAGGTTTATAGCCAGAATATATAAGGAATCCATGTAACCAACAACTAAAAAAAAAAAAAAAAAAAAAAAGCAGAAACAAAAGCAAAAGAAATTCTGATTAAAAAATCAAGCAGAAGGCCTGAATAAACAGACACTTTTCCAAAGAAGACATACAAATGGCCACTGGGTATATGAAAAGTGTTTAACCTCACTATTCATCAGGAAAATGCAAATTAAAACCACAATAATACATCACCTAACACCTGTTAAGATGGCTTTTAGAAAAAAGACAAGAGATAAGTGCTGGCAAGGGTATGGAGTAAAGAGAACCATTATACACTGCTGGTGGTAATGTAAATTGGTACAGCCATTATGGAAAATGGTATGGAGGTTCCCCAAAGAATTAAAAATAGAACTGCCATATAATCCAGCAATACCACTGCTCGGTATATAGCTAAAAGAAATAAATTTACTGTCTTAAAGAGATGTGTACACTCCCATATTCACTGCAACATTCTTCACAATAGGCAAGATATGGAAACAATCTAACTGTCCACTGATAAATGAATGGATAAAGAAAATGTAAATATGTATGTGTGTGTGTGTGTATATAATGGAGTATTATTCGGCCATAAAAGAGGAAATTCTGCCATTTGCAACAACATAGATGAACCTGGAGGATGTTATACTAAGTGAAATAAGCCAGACACAGAAATACAGCTATGACCGCACTTATTCATGGCATCCAAAAACATTAAACACATTGAATCCCAGAGTAGCAGGGTGATTGGCAGTGGGGGGTGGGGGGGGTGGGGGGGTGGGGAGGTGGAGGAAATGGCAAAATATTGGTTAAAGAGTATAAACTATCAGTTATTTTCAGTTATAATATGATTAAGTTCTAGGATTTGAATATATAGCATGGTGACTATATTCAATAGTAATATATTATATACTTGAAATTTGCTAAGAGTTTAAGTGTTCTCACCACACACTGAAGAAATGGTAAGTATGTGAGGTGATGGTTGTGTTAATTAACCTAATAATAGTAACTTTACAATATATAAGCATATTAAGTTACCACATTTTACACCTTAAGTATATGCAATTTTTATTTGTCAATTATACCATAAAAAAACTGAGGGGAAAAAAAGGTCCATGCAGTGCTGGGGTAAACTTTCTGCTGGCCTTGATCCTGGTTTTGGAAGGATGGGACCTCTTAACTCCCAATTAAAAAAATCTTTCACGGCCTCAAAACACCATAAATAGCATTCAAAGGCAAATGAAAAACTGGAGAAAAAGTTCTGTTATCTAATATACAGTGAGCTCATACACAATAACAAAATCTGACTACTAAAAATAAACAATCTGTGAGAAAGCAAGAGCGTCAAAGATGGATGATAAGTGGCTGGTTACCCACATGAAAAGATGCTCAATTTTACCAGTAAACCAAGAAATGTAAATTTAACATTTCCATTGTTTGCATTTATAGAATACTGACAAATATTTATCAAATGTGTTTATATTTCCCCCAAGTACAAGGATATTCACTGCATCTTTGTTTGTATTGAGGAAAAATAAGAAACAACTTAAACGTACATCAAGTGGATCAACTAAATATATTACATTTATCCTGAGAGAAAAATTGTGTTATTATATAAAAAGAAATAGATTTCTATGTTTTGATGTGAAAATTTAGCCAAGGGATATATTTTAAATAAAAAACCAAGTAGAACACATACACGTATACACACTTACAATGGCCAGGTGTCATGTTAGGAATAAGGACCACCATTTAGAGCAATGCCAATTCTAAAGTAGCCCCCCCCAAAACTTAAACAAAACCCTGACAAGAACCACAGGGGAGACAGTTTAAAGACCACATACTTTGAGCTCTTCCCAGATCTCCCCTATAAAATTGTCAAATTGTGCCCACTCAAGGTCAAGATCATCAGCTACTACTTGAACAAAAATCAGTATTCTTCACAGTATGATAAAAGAATCCAGAATCTCTATTATGTACCATTCACAATGTTCACCATACAATAGAAACTACTAGAAAAATGATCCATAATCAAGGAAAAACCAGGCAGTCAACAGAAACCAATCTAGAAAGGGCTCAGCTGCTGGAAGTAGCAAAGACTTTAAAGTAGCTGATACAAACATATTTAAATAACTTTAAAACATATGGTTTAATGAATGAACTTTAAAGAATCTCAGCAGAGAAGTGGAAACACAAAAAAGACCCAAATGGAATTTTTGCACTTGAAAGATACAGTAACTAAAAAAATAAAAAATAAAAATAAAAATAAATTCATTGGATGGGTTTAACAGCATATTGAAAAAGGCAGGAGAATTAGTAAATCTTAAGGCAGATCAACAGAAATAATGAAACACATCAATAAGAGCAAAATAACTTCATACATACCAAAGATATTGGTGTAGAAGAATCAAAGTATATGAAAGTAGTCAGCGATGATCTAAACAAATTTACAATTCAGAGTTGAAACAGTACTAATACACTTGATACAGTATTTAGTGTCTCAAAGATTCCACTATTAAAGGATATCAAGAATTTCTCCCCTTTCCCAATGATTGAATCTACATTTATTTTCTATCTAGGCAATAACACACAGAGACTGTGTTAAATTAACTTCTGCTTCTTTGCTGGAAAAGAAATAATAAATTCTGCTATCTAGCCGTTGAATTTGATATTATTCTCCTTTTCAAAGAGACTCATAATTAATTAAGGGCATAAGATTACATTCCTATTAAAAGAAATGTCACACCAAAGGGTACCACATACCCAGCCTTCATCTGGTCTTCATAAAAATCTTAAAAATAAAAATTACATCATCCCCAAAGTGAACTACTTTTATACAAGGTCAAAACGTATGGTATACACAAATCAGATTGACCTATTCAAATATATAAGTTAATGAGCTTTTTCCTGTAAAAAGTTCTCCTGTAAAAAGTAAAATGCAAGTTCTGAGTGAAAGGAAATTATATATTATTTTATATTTTTCATACACTAATTGAATGAAAAAAAGGAGTTATGTTTTAAGCTGCTCTCAGGAAAGCTACAGAGTCAATTATGCCTCAATAAAGCTCAAAAAAAGAGAACTTAAGTAAAAGTAATGTTGTAGAAACATTTAAAATATAGCATTAAAAGTAGAAAAATTGATATAATGGGAAGAAGAAATTTTGGGTAACTTAAAAAACCCCCACTGAATTCCAGTCAATATTAATTATTTTGGCTGCATGCAAGGCAGCTGTGAGAGGCACTAGGAACATAAAGATGAGCTAAAAATTATTTTTTTGCCTTGCAAGAGCTTACAAAGAACAGAAAAGAATATGAGTACCAGTGGCCATCAAGTAAATACAAGTGTTAAAATATTAACTTTGATGACAGTGTACAGAAGTAAGAGGAGGTGAGGAATAGGACATGACATGCTATGAATTTGGTGCAAGAATAATGAGGGCCCTACCTGGACAGGCAAAGGGAATGGAAAAGAGGCCTAGCTCGTAACACACTGTGAAGTTATAGAACTTAAGTGACAAAGTAGATGTGGGCTTACTAAAGAGGAAAAGTCAAAAAATGACTGCAAAGTTTCCAGATACTGAGAGAAGAAATCCAGTGATCCTGAAGGTAAAAAGAGAAGTATGTTTAAGGAAGATGATAAACTTGGCTTAATCCACATTAAAGAAATAATTTCTAAACCAAGAACAGAAATTGATAATGAGTTAGCTAATCAGAAAGTCAAAACTGGAAAAGTGGGGAACCAAAGATCTTATTAATAATAAATGATAACAACATCTATCAAGCTGCTATAATGTTCCATGCACAGTGCAGTACTTAATAGGTATTATCACTTCATTTAGCCCTCATGTCAATCTTAAGAGGTAGATATTGTTACCCCATTTTACAGATTAGAAAAATAAGGTTTAAAAAATTAAGTAACATGTGGAAGGTGACCCAGTCTGTAACCAGTAAAGCTGAGATTTGAACCTAGTCTATCTCCAAAGCTTCTTCTCTTTAGAGTGACAACTCCAGAGTCAGGACAGTGTACAGCTTCTCTGAGTGATCACAGGTAAGTCAATTCTGTTTACGGCTGACTTTTCCTATTTAAAAATGGAATGTGTAATAAAATCTACTTAAAGTAAAAAATGGTTCTCAAATTTAATGACAACAATTTATTCACCTATAACAAACTGCTAGTATTGGAAGTTCACAAGTGGACTATAATTCCTAGCAACTAGTTAATCCAATGTGAAACAGTAGGAATTTCTCCCTTCAGTTAGTCAGTTTTTAAGGACCCCATGTGGTATTCCTGGACAAGTATTTATCAAATAGTATATTTTTGTAGTACAAGCCTGATGAAACGTATGAAAGTTATTATTTTCTTGAAAAAAATTTGGACGTTCAAGACAAATGAACAATTTATAGTTTTAAGAATTTGTAGAACTACTCAAGAGAAAGCAGTCTCTTCAAGACAGTCTATAATACTATCAACCTTCTGATGTATATATAAGTACACTTCTGAAAAGTAGCTTTCCAACTGGTAGATAAGACATTTTATTTTATATCCCCTCAAAAGAAGCTGTAAAATGTCTAAATTAAAGCTTTATAACTAGAAGATAAAGGAGGTAAACTTCCCTCTAAGTGCCATAGACTATGCTTTTTAAAGTAATATAAATAGTAAATAATATGGCACCATAGGAAATATTAGATATTTTTTAAAAATCTGACAACTCAGCAGTGAAGTATGTTATAATATCTAGAGATTATCAGAATACTTTTAAAATTCTATCCAACTGGGAAAAATACACATTTCTTACCTATCTCTCAAAATGTAACTAAGCATTTCTCTATATTAACAGTATTCCACTCCCCTAAATTTGCATTTATCCCTTGTCAGACATAATAGCTTAAGGACTTTCCAAATTTCCTGTACTATATTGAGACAAATACTTTGTAATGATGACTCTGCCTATGAAAACAGTTGCTTTAGGAAGATTAACTATAAATGAAACATTTAAAGGTAATGTAGCAAACATTAGATTAAATGAAATTCTCTCTCTTTGGTCTTTCATTTTTCATTAAAATGAATTAACTTTTATGTATGACTACATTATTTCAACTTCTTGCAAATTTTCAAATACTTTTTACAATCCAAATTGCCTTTAAAATACTACTGCTGATATTTTACTTAGGGAAATTATTTTAGGTAAAAAGTAAAGAAAAAGCAAAAATACTTCCAGAAGTAAAATATATAGAAAATATTTGAAATACTTATTATATAAAGAAGCAGATTTTTTAAAATTTAATTTCAAAATTGTCTTTGGAGGAACACATTTAATTAGGGAAAGTGAGACTAAGGGTTTGGAAAAGGTAGAAAGCCAGTACACCTCATTTTAATGACATCAGAATCTATTTCATTGTACACTTAGGAATTATCAGGCACGAAAATCAATGCCCAATTTAAAATGACATAAAGCATATGTGAAAAAGCCAGCTTCTCCTGCCAGCAAATAGCCTAAATGTTAAGTAAACCAAAGGCTGGAAGGGATTAGTTGAAATGTCAAAAGACAACCTTTTACTTTTACCTGCTCATCCTTATAAACACATTCTCATCCCTCAGGCATGCTTTCCAAACAAATAGTTTCAATGTGCAGCAGGAAAAGGCCCATGGCAAGCTCTGCCATCTTGTAACTGTCAAAGAGATTAGTCTTTGATCTATTTGGGAGGTCATGTCCACATTCACATTAGCTATACAGTCCAACAGCATTATACCTGTTGACCAGTGCTTCTTTAATGCCTAATGAGACAGACATTTTATATTATGGAAGTTAACTGTGAATGTTTTTTCTAAGTTTTGACAGAAAGTAAACACCATAAAGTGAGCTCAAGTGTGGTTTGGAAAGATGATCTTTTAGACCAGTTAACATTATTTTTCAAATACATTTTACAAGGCTTTCCCAAAATAGAAAGCTATATTTAATTGTACACTCTGGAAGGAGTTTAAACCGCTCGCACCCCATCCCCAATAAATTAGTGTATGTGTAATTTTGGAGGGGTGTGTGAACAGCAGAGAGAAGGCAAATTATTTTATCAGAGCTTGCAAACTGAAGGCCCAAAGTTGTTTTTCTGTGGCCTTTACTGTAGTTTAAAATAATCTGAAATATTTGCCAACCCTCAACCACCTCGCTCATTTAAATAAATCGGTTAACTCCTGTAACAGCTTGTGTTTGCAACCCATTGGTTCAGATGTTGCACTGATTCACAAAGAATTTTTTTTCATAACTGGAGTTCAATGTTCACAGAAAATGAATAACACCCTTAATATGGTGGTTTCTAGACAACTGAAAATATCTCTGAATCAAAGGCTAACCTGATATAAGTAGAGATGGAATCCGGAAGAGCAAAGATAGATAATCAAGACTAAAACAGTACCTAGGGAATTATGCAAAAATACCCATATAGCATTCAAGCAGAAGTTATATGGCTATGGCTTCCGATTTTACCACTACAATATACTTGAGATGAAACACTAAGTTCCTTAAGTCCTCCAATGACTCAGTTGTACTGGAAACAGTATAACAGGTATATTACTCATAGCAGTAACATATACAAAATAACCAAAAGGATTACATCGTATATGTCAACAAGAAATTTAAGTCACAGTTTTCAACATTAGATTATTATTTTGACTTAAGTCAAATCCAACAGTGCTGGTCTTAAATAGTTCTGTAAAAGACTAGCCTTTTATAAGTTTTATAAGTAGCTTCTGAAGAAATAAATGGTGTGATAAATATGAGCTGGAACTATAAATCCATCTCTTCACTTTACTTCTGCCTCATATGAAAGACTGTGGAATTTATTCCAATTTGTATAAATATATATTATGATTTCAGTAATAAACACCTTCCTAAAAGCAATCAATATAGGCAAAATATACTTTTTTTCTTTTATGTAAGCTTTATGACAAAAGTTCAGGCCTTGAAATAAGACTAAGAACAAATAATCAGCTAAACTTACTAATTAAAAATATTAAGAAAACTTAGCCTCGGAAAAATAAACACATTTGTCTAGCAAACACTCAAGAAGAATAGTTTTATCTGTAGCCAAGGTACAGGACTTAAAATGTAAACATTTATAGCAAACCCAATCTGGTAGACAGAGACTGTGCATTAGATACATTTATTGCTCCATATCATCAGAGTGTAAACACTTTTATCAGAGTATCACAATATAAATTCCAATGGTTAGAGTTCTAAACACAGTGTAAGATCTTGTATGTGAAATAATTTAGCTGTATAAAAGGAATATAGCTGGCTTTATTTCATCTGGCGTATTTTCAGTTTTCTGAAACATCAAGTTAACCAAAATATAGTGTGTGTGCGTGTGTGTGTGTGTGTGTTTTTATTTTTTTTTAATGGGGAAAAACGGGATTCTGCCAAGAGTTAAGAAGCCAGGCTTCCTTTTAGACTTAAAACACACATACACACACACACAGAGACATGTACAAGAAATGGTTTTCAATTATTACTTACTTTCCTTGTTATACTACACAAGGAACTGACCAGAATAATCTACCAAGAAATAAGAATCAAGACATAGTAACAGACATAGTAATAGTAATATAATTTATCTCATATATGCTTTAAGACTGCTTTGGGTAAGACACTCTTTGCAGAGAAATCTACATTAAACTTTGTGTCATAAATTGTCAGTATTGAAATAAATAGCCTAAAAATTTCATAAAAGAAAAAGAACAAAATATATTCACCCTAAATCAGGCATCTCTCGCTCTCAACATATAACATATAACCTCAACTGATTATAACAATTTAGCTACTACACTATAATAGTTTATTGGTAACTCAGTAACATTAAGCAATCCTGAATATATGCTTTAGATAATAATAATGCAAAAACATTGCTCTCTGTCAGTATGCAGTAGTAGATCTTGATTTTTTTAAAGGCAGGCAGTTTTTTTTTTAATAGCTTTATGTTTCATTTATTATTGTATTATTTAATTATTTTGGTGGGGGGGAGGTAACTAGGTTTATTTATTTTTAGAGGAGGTAGTGGAGATCTTGATTTTTTTAAATTAGGAAAACAATTTGTTAAGATAAGAGCCTAGGAAAAAAGCAGAAATTAATATTTTTCTATTAAAAGAAAAAAAAAGACATTTACTACTTTAAGACATCCAAGAAACAACCTAATATATGCTTATTCTGTAAAGGGCTAAGTTAAAGAAGAATTAAGAGTAATAGGCTTTGTGGCAATTTAATTAGGCTATTCATACTAAAATATTGCCCAGGTAAACCTGAAAATGCTTAAATTATCATCTCTAGAAAATGCTACATGTACATGTATATATTCATGCTATACTCTATTTTGAGGGATATAATGGAAAAAGCATATCGCCTGGACTCAAAACTTCAACACTCAGTTGTCTGACCTTGAGCAAGTCACAGTACTCTACATTTAGCTTCCTTTCTCAGTTTCCTCCTCTGCCCACCTTACCTCATAGAGCTGGTTCAAGAAATTAATGACAATGGACACAGAAGGGTCATATATTAGAGGTAAGTGAGCTAGAGTCATTACTTGGCCCATATTTCTAAAAATCTGTATAGGTTTGGGTGGGCTCTCCATGCTGTTGTAATACACAGCTGCATGTAAATGAAAGAAGCCATAATGACATGACAGAGACAACGGCTGTTCATATCAGATCAGAGTTTTAACACTTGGGTCAACTCTCTTTGAAGGTGGTTAACCTACACTACTCAATACATGGATACATTATTTTAGGTGACTTACAAGTTTCTTCAGCTTATGGCGTGGCTACTTTTTCATCAAATATCAATGAAAATATGTACATTGGCAGGACACACAGAGAACAGTGTTCAGTTTGGAAACAACATTTTTCTAAATGACTTCTGCAAATTGATCTCAAATTTTCTGAGAAATTATAATATTAGCACTCTTTAATATTCTTCAAAATGTTTTTTGATCACTTTGCAACCTATCAGCCATATTTGAAGGGAACTATATAAAATGTTAGAGGTGTAATCTACAGAATGAGTGCATGACTGGTCCTCTATGAGTCCAAATATTATTTCTTACATATATCTTAAAATCTAGAGCTTCCCTTGTTAAAGTCACATATGAGAGCCAAATACCATGAATAAACCCTTCTAGCAATAACAACCAACAAAATGAAATACTGTCTTATATAAGAAAGCAACGTGAGGCTGTAAATGAAACCCAAGGCTCTTAAAGGAATGCGCCAATATTTAAAGGTTTTGTTAAGGGGAATGAGTAGTGCTGCATTCAGCAAGTGACTGAGACTTGTACCTACTCAAATACAACCTGCAAGAGAGCAAGATCTCTCATGGAGGAGGCTTGTGGAAGCAGAAGACGCAGTACTAAGTACTGAGGCCCTGGGAAAGTTGTACAGAATTTTTGTGGCGATGGCAGGCATAGAAAGTAGGAGCTAATCCCACTGAGAGGAGGTTCAGACTCAGATTTCACATGACTAAACACCATGACATGTAAAAACGAACATGAGCAACAGTGTGCACGTAAGAAAAAAAAGATCACATGAGTATAGGAAAATACCGAAAACATGCTTAAAACCTTAAAACTCTATTATCTCCACAGCCCAACAAATGAAGTATGATACTTTTGCCATCTAGATTTTTATTATTACATCCAAACTTATCTTTCAAACATGTTTGTTTTTTAAAAAACATTTACTATGTCCTACCTTTGCAATATTATTGTTAGGAACGTTTGATTCAGAGCTTCTCAAGTGTGAATGTGTGAGTGTGGGAATAACGCATATGCAGTCACTGTACTTTAAAATCTCACACTTTACCTTAGAAAGTAATGAAGACTTCTGGTTTCGGGGAGGCAAAAACATTTTTTTGCTTCTTTCTTTGCCTCTTAAAAAAACAACCCCAAATTAGAAATCAAATAAGAAAGAGAAATAGACTCCATCTTCAATTGAACTAAGACATCTGTAACCTTAAACCCAAATATATGACCATGAAAAGCAGAGGGACAATGATGAAGTAGAGGTGAAAGTTCAAAATGAAGAGTCCAGAAAGGCTGAGGAAATGGATGCATAGGGAACTTGTTGGAGGATGTGTACCACAAAGATGAAACGAGAAACAAGACATGGGAGGAAGATCTAAGACCCAGGAAAATTGGGACCCAACACAGAAGACAAGCAAATAAAATTCCTAGGATGACAGCAAAGGGAAGTCTCATGATACTGGCAATTAAGCAAACTTAAAGAGCAACTTAGTCTTGACTGCAGAAGGAGTTCAGAAGACTCCAGAAGGGATGTCTTTAAGAGGAGAAAAGAACTGACCTATTATTTGACAGGTCTCGTAGGAAAACTGTATTGAGAGGTGTTAGACATATTTATTGAAGATTTCTTTAAAGATCTTTTTAAAAGAAAAAATTAAAAAGTTAAAGAAAGGAAGGAAATCATTTGACCTCAGTGAACAATATTTTTTCATAGTCATAATAATGTGACTATTGATTGTGGATTAAACTTTAAAAACTGTTGCAAAACTATACTGGGAGGATATAAGAAATGAAAGGTGGCATAAGTGAGCTAAAATCCTATCTCGTATGGGAAGTGCATAGTTATTGTCTAAAACTGATTAAACAGAGACAAAATACGGAGGTAAATACCAGATGAAACAGATAAAAGAAGTGAAAGTCATTGCTTCTCAGAAGCAGGGGCTAGGAGAGGGGCAGAAGCCTGGAGACTGTTAATATAAGAAATCATCTACTGTATTTAGTATAAACAAGGCTCTTAGTAAAAGCTGTATTGGATTTTTTTCAACTTGATAAAAAATAATTTAAAAATAAATGCAGACTGTTCACTTTAATTCATGACATACACTTGTATGATTCATTATATAAAGCAAGGGTGTCCAAAGGAGAGTGATTTGGCCTACCAGAAGATATTGGCACTATCTGAAGACATTTTTGATTGTTACAACTGGTGGAGGGGAGAAGGGGTTACTACTGGCATCTACAGTTAAGTCCGGAGACGCAGCTAAACATCTTACAATGCACAGCCCATCACTCACAAAAAAGAATTATCCTGCCCAAAATGTCATTAGTGCCAAGCTTGAGAAACCCTACTATTAAGCAATTTTAAAGAATAAATCTGATCATTTTGATGCAATAGGAAATGACACTATGACTTATTATGTAGCTTATTATTCTCCCTGGTACATTGGGACTATGTGTCCCACAGTTAGAAAGCATAAACTGAACTCATTCCCAAAGTATCAAAACTTTAACCTCACTGAAAAACAGGAAGACTGATGCTGAAGACACTGAACAGTGATGTCTAGTACATCGTATGTTATCTGCGACCTTAAGGCTTTCTAGGTGGAAAAACTCCAAGTGATACACTCACCTGAAGCCCATCTACGTATCTGCACCCTGTAGGCTTTAAGGGAATCTGAATAAATTGATTAAAATCCACTACAACCAAAATTCTACTCTGAAGGAAAAAAAAAATTATTTTCAGAGAAGTGAAAAAACAGTTCCGCCGCTTCCCTTAAGTAGTGCCACTGATTATGCTCTATGCCAACAGAACTGTCAACCAACCCTCCAAGTCCCCAGGGTGATAAATGCACTTTTAAAGCCTTCAGTCTACCATGAGAGCAAAAGTAAAATATAAAGGTTAACAAAGCTCTTGTCCTCGCCAAAAACCAAGATGAACACAGGAAAATAACTTCAAAATTTAAAAAAAAAATTATTATTAATTATCCAAAGTTTAACTTGGAGCTATATTCAGGCATGGTTTTTTTCCCAAGGACATACAGTGACATGAATATTAGAAGAAAAAGTCTGTCAATCAAACTTGCTTAAAATTTTGTGATTTTAAATGTTTCCTCCCCTAATCCCCAAATACTCCTTTAATAAGTATGGGGATTTTTTTTAATTAAAGATATCTCAGCAATTCATCCATTTATTCTGTATTTTTATGTTTGTTTTTCAGGAGGGATGGGAACAAAGGATTTGGTTATCTCATTTTTCACAGTCCAAGGCAAACTGAGTTGTTGGTTTAGGTGGCATACTTAGATTTAAACTAGATTTTAATTTTTGAAATTCAAGATGTACTTAGAACTGACTATAACTCAATAAAAAAAATTTCATGATAAGTGTAAGTCAAATCACTACACTGTTACACCTTAAATTTACCCAGTGCTGTATGTCAATTATATCTCAATAAAACTGGAAGAAAAAATGAATTAAAATAAGATAGTAACACTGAAAAAAAAAAAGATATACTTAGAACCTGCGTTAATAATAATTTTGGCCAAACCACCTTAAAAAAAAAAAAAAGCTGAAAACAAAGTTTTCTGAGGAGGAAACAAAGGTTTAAATAACAAGCATAAACTTATTCTAGACATTCAGAGGTGACGAGGTTTTTCTCCCATACCTGTGATTTGGCCTAAATGTTTCCAACAATTCCAACAGCAAGTTGCTGGACGCCTACATGGCAGAGTTTAGTATTACAGCCCTTTAAGTTTATATACACAGCCTTTCCCCCTGGGTAGCCTCGTATTATCATCAGGGTGAGATCCAGGTGGGTTTCTGTATCAGATGCTACACTATAACCAGAAGTCCACTACACTCTGACCTCAGGCGCTATTTCTGGATCCGGTTTCCCATAGCTTAGAATAAAGTATCAAATCCTTAATATGGCACACAGGGCCCTAAATGATTTGGCTCCTTAATTCATCTCCCAGCCTCTGTCCACATGCCATTCTCCCTAATTCACTTTCTACCTTAGCTTCTTTCAATTCCTGGGAATAACTCTCTTCTTTCACACCTTAGGGCCTTAGCATATGCTGTTCTATCTGCTGAGAATACTCTTATCCATTCTGCTCACCTACAGAACTCCTAGCCTTCTTTCCTGTGTCAGCTTAAATATCACTTCCTCAGGAAGTCTGTCTTTACCCCCAAAGACTAGGTCAGGATCCTGTATATATTCTCATAGTTCCTGTGATTTTTTTCTTACACCCTTCATCACGAGTGTAATTAATTGTTTCTTTATTACTTTAATTTCAACATTCCTCACTAGACTGTAAGCTCTATGAGACAGGGGGCTATAATCTATGCAGTGCATCACTGTGTCACCAGTCTATAAAGTACTTGGTACTCCAGTCAGATATTCAAAAAATGGTTGTTTCATTATTCTAAATAGTCTTAATAATCTGAATAGTTTTGATGAGGCCATTCCAGTTTATCAAGTGTTTGTAAGTTTGAATCTCAACGTAGGCAAGACTCAAATCTCATTTCTCTATCTCCTCCATTTATTTTAGGCAAATCAGTCAAGATAAATGGATATCTGGATGGGAGGTGAAAGGTGTTGCTCAATTTCACTTTCCCTAAGCACTGGAACATCCAGATTCTACCTCACCAAAACATCCTGTTTCACGTTCAAATCCTTTAGTAACTCATAAACAGCATTAGAGATAGCATCTTGTTCATTTTTACACTTACTATATTTATATTTAGTACAAAGTAGGCTCTTATTCAAAATTATTAGGCAAAGTTTTCATTTCTGAAATTGAATTTGTCTTGATACACTATAATCCCTTGCATTCCTGCCTTCATTCATCTACTCATGAATATTCACACTGCTGTCAATGCAATAAGACTAATGAAGGAACAACATCAATCTACTTAAAAAGAAATGTCAGATTAAGAATTCTAATGCTGCCATCATCTAATAATATTTTGACACTTGAAAACTTGGTTTAATGTGGTTTAATGTGCACTCAACTTTATTAATGCTGTTATCCTTTGGGGCAAGCAATGGATAATAGCCCTTTTCTAAGGTTTACAAAATGCCAAGAACACATGGGAGCCTATAAATTTATGTGTGTTTGTTTTAAAGTCAATAACTAATTTAACAAAATTAAAATAGATGCCTGTATTTTTTAATCATTCATGTAATTTTTCAAAATTGACTCAAAAATAATATACTTAAATGGTTCAGAGCTAAAAGAAGTTTCCTAAATGAAAAAAGGAATTCATAATGATTATTATATGCCAGTACTAAATTAACTAATCACATCACTATCAGAATTTTAGTTTTCAAATGAAATCTATTTTCATAACTCAACATACTATATTACTAAAGATTAATAACACAGAAACATAAAATGTATTATCTTAATGTATCAGAAGAGCTCTTATAATAATTAATACACCAACTAAACCAATTACAGAAATCTAAGATACCAACTTGACCATTTTTAATGTGTAAAAATTTTTAGGCACATGCCACGGTTTTACGAATTTTCCCTCAGAGGAAAAGGCATAATACTCATGAAGGGAAAATATTTTTATATACTACTAAACTATATTAAGAAATACAAATAAAATGAAATTTTAAAAACTAAATACTGTACCTTATAATGTCTCACAAATTATGACCATGCCACCAATTTTAGATGTGGATGCCTGAATTATAAAGTTGAAGGCTGTTTAAGTCTTTAGATCGTACAAATTGGCCAAAGGATTTGCTTTAGATATCCACTAAAAGGGCAGTGTTGTTATACTGTGATTTAATTGCATTAAAATAAAACAACTTTTCTTTTAGTTATATTTTTCCACCAACATCTAATCATATAAAGGCCTTGGTTCACTCTGCTGCCCCTCAAATACTTTGCTTTAGTGCACAGAAAGTTTTCTTTTTAGCTATTACACGATTAAGTATGTCCTTATAGAATGATCAGAAGCATCTGGGAAAGGTGGAAGTGAAAAAAATCCTCACTGGGAAAGTTAGCTTAATGCCTGCCCTTCAGAGTGGCCCATTATCAACCTTTCATAGTGGGTTTCTTTATTTTCAGGTCCCTGAGGTATGTGCCATAAATTATGACTTGAACTAAACAAGTCACACTTGGCTCCAAAATGAAATTTTCCTACCTCTATTTTCTAGTCCCCAAGGTGGGAAGAGGAAATCCTGGTCACAGCCAAAGAAGTCATATTTTTGGCTCCAACATACATTTTCCTGCTTCTCTAAAAGCCAAACTCTGCAGTTGAGACTACAAGAGTCTTAAGTTAGTATTTTAAACTGTATTTTAATTTTTACTTCCATAATCTGTCTCAAATTTAAGAAAAAAATTTAGTATCGTAAAATTGTCACTGCCCTCTTCCCCCTACTCAAATCACTTTTCTAACTCAGACACTGACCTTGACTCTTTAAAATACGAATTCAAATGAAACTATAGAGAAAATAATACAGAAATCGTTTCATTTCCATAAGGTAGCATATTTAAGGTTTTCATTTATAAATAACTTCTACTTATTTTGCACAATAGACTGAATATTAATGTAAAAGAAAACTATGAAGTCTTAATTTATGGCCCAGCAATTTGAAGTATCATTTTAGGTTTGGAAGAGCCATTAACAGAAATCATTTAGTTCACCATTTCGTTTTATAGAAAACAAGAATATGGCAAGCACACCCTGAGGTGACTCCCAGAGAGTCAGGTCTTATATAATCCTCTCACCCTGAATGTGAGCAGAACCTGCGACTTGCTTCTAGCCAACAGAACATGGCAAGGGTGAGGGGGCAGTCACTCTGTTGATCAGGTTATATTTTATAAGGCAAAGGTATGAGGAGGTTACTCCTGTGATTATGTTGTTACATGACTCCATCTTAGGAGATCAGAGCTAGATAGTATCCTGAATTCTGCCAACATCCAGAATGAGCTTGGAAGAAGACCCCAAGATCCAGATGAGAATGCAGCCCAGCCAACACACTGACTGCAGCCTTGTGGAACCCTGAGCAGAGGACCCAGCTAAGCAAGTCCAGAATCCTAACTCATAGAAACTGTGAAATAAGAAATGTGTGCTGTTTTAAGCCACTGTGTTTGTGATCATTTGTAACACAGCAATAGAATACTAATATAGAGTGACAGCCAATATAATAAAAATAAGATACCCTCTCCATTTATTATGTTCTACTATGTATTAGAGTGTAAAATGATACTGGAATTGAGCATTCCCTTCTGTAACTCCTTTAATGATTTATGATTGTAACATACTGTACTGCCTTATTATAAGTCATATTAATGTTTACTACTGTCCTATTCATTATCATCTAATAATGCTTACTATCATTATCATGCCTTAATTAAAGTATCTATGAAAGAAGGGTTGTTATTTTTCCTAATAACAACATCAAGTAAAACAAACAACAAAACCAAATATTATGATAACATATTAAATATATTTAACTTTCCAGTTTTATTTTAATTTTACGTTAAGTAATATTTATATATATTTAATAATTATAATAAATATATTTAACTATATAAGTATACATATTTAAGAATTAAACTACATATAAATATTTAAATATCAGCCTATAAATATCAGTCTTTTGAATGAATGATTTATAAATATCCTTTAAAAAATCCTTTAGTTAAGGAAAAAAAGGCAGGACTAAAGGAGTCCTTATTCTAAGCCCTGTGCCATCTGTGGTGGAAAATACTCACCACCCCCCTCCCACCACTGCTGATTTGGGGCTTGTGCATGTGACATGCTTTGGGCGATATGTGAGTAGATGTGACATAAGCAGGTATGTGAAAAGACTTGCACAGTCAACCCTGCCCCCTTGTACTTCTGTCATTACGATAACATGTTTTGGCTGGTCTGTGGGTCCATGAAGGATAAGATACATGTAGAGCAGGGCTGATCAAGTTGAGCGCAACCTATGTTGGTCAGACCACAGCAGGGTGACTGAGCCCAGGCGAAATCACCTATTGCCCACCCGAACCTCACAGATGCATGACCCATAATAAATGATTGTTCTTTTAAGTCAGTGGGTTTTAGAATTGTTCGTTAGGCAGGAAGAACTGATCCAGACATATGGCAAAAGAAATACACTTCCCTTACAAATGGTGTTTCCTGTACAGATTTTTCTTCTTTATCTGTCCCTTGATCTTGAAGCTTGGATTACTCTAGGGTCTACCCTACTTGCCCTTTTGGGAACCACTAGGGAAACTCCTTTAGAGTCAGCCTCCTCCTCCCTACGCAGACTTCATTGAAGCTTCTGTTATTTTGCTGTTTCATACAACTAGAGCTACTGGAATTCAGGTAAGCAGAACCATGAAAAGCAGGACCATTGCTGAGGAAAGTCACAGCAGGTCACTGGTATCTTTTTTCTTTTTTTGGTATGACAGACTGAGACGTTGTTGCCTGGAAAGAACTTAGCCTAAGGAAAGAAAGCATTAAGAAACCCAAGATTGGTGAGATAATACCCAGAATTACAGTTGTTGGGAGAGAGAGCAGAGAAAATAGAAGGTCAGTGTAATCTTTTTTTCTTCTCAAGTAACACTTTATTTAATTTTAAGGATTTTTCAAAAAATAAAATAATAAACATCTGTCTTTTTATCATATTTTCTTGAAGCTTTTAAAAAAATAAAACGAACATTATAGAAAAAGCTAAAGTCCCTTTTGATAACTACCCTCTATGTGATTCCTTTCTCTTCTCAGATGTAATCACTATTATGAGTGCGAATCGTTTTAGGCCTTGTTACTTTGTAAGTGTAATATTTAGTACAGCTGAGATACTAGCCATACAGTTATCTCCTTTTCCAGCTCTCAATGACTCATATTTACGTCCAGGAAAGAAAGAAGATATAAACAAAAGTTGAAAGAGCTAGTTTTAGGGGAAAAAAATTTATATTTAAGACACAGGAAGAGCATGTGGTAGAAAGTGTGGGAAAGAAATTCTCTCTACTTGAACAGAGCAGCATTAGTGCAATACTATAGGGCCAAGGTAAAATGATACACCATCACAAAAGGCAGTACCACCGCCAACAGCAGTGCACTCAGCAGCACTCAGCAGCACTCAGCTTCCGTGGACGGAGCACAAATGCTGCTGATGGGGAACAAAACAGTTTTCTTGAGTGGACGTCAACTGTTTCATCAGTAGGAGTAGTCAGAGGCAACATCAGCCATTCTAGAATAGGAGCCCCTGGAATCATCAGCAGCCCTCTCAGTGGTAGCGCTGGTGACTGGAGAAAGGCAGTGGAAGCTACCCGAGTTACCATAGGCTGGACAGTGAAACATCCCCGAGGACTTTCAGAAATTTTGACAAGGTCCAGAGGTTAGGGAAAAGTAGGAGCTAACCAGAGAAATGCTGTTTGTTACCTTTAATATTATATAATTCACAGTGTCTAGTAAAGTATTAACAATAAAGAAGATAACTACGTAGGGAAAGGATTCTTGCTTTAGCATGAGACCCTAACAGGTTGTATCCTGTTGGATTATACACAATGGAGTCAGCTCAGCGGCCAGAAAGGCCTCAAGTCTTGGTCTCAGATTGCCAGTACCTTCAAATGCCTGCAGGAAGTAAAAGAAAGTCCTCCCTGATGAAGATGACATCATCTTAGGTTTCAAATTATCGCTACAACTAATTTTTCAAATATGTTTAGCAAACAATCAGTGATAATGAAGCAAAACTCCTGTGTCTGGCCAAGGCAGAATAAGTGGTTTAGAAATATCCTTCCCACTGGAGAAAACAGTTAAAGCAACTGCTTTCAGGGAGTAGACACTAGGCAGCATAAAACTGTAAACTCAGAGATAAGGGAAATCCGTTATGCGACCTCCATGATTCTCAGCTCTCTTCCTGTGTGTAATTTCAATACATAGCATAGAGCACTGAAGTACAGAGTACGGGGGTCCTGCTGAGCTGAAGTGGAAGGTATCAGAACTTGAAGCAGCTAAGATCACTGAAATCTGCAGGGCAGGGCAGGGCATTGGAAAGAAGAGAGACAGAGAAAGGGTCCTACAATTCCCTGGGAGGGTCCCTGTCAGTCTGTGGCTAAGAGTTTGACAAAACACAAATTGCTGGGCTCTATCTCCAGAATTTCTGACTCAGTAGGTCTGAATGGACCCTACAAATATATATTTCTATCAAGTTCCCAGATGATACGGATATTCCTGACTCAGGCCACACTGAGAAAAATTATTGAGCAAAAGACAGTGTAAGTTAAAAATAAAGTAAACCCACATCTACTAAACCTTTCTTACTCATTCCAAGTCACCAAAGCATCAAAATAAAATGTCTGAGGATACAGGAAAAATGTATAATTAACTCTACATAAAATCAACAACTTCTGTGATAAATAAAACTGCTTAAGGTTTTGACAACCTACCTGTAGATCTTTCACATTTGGGAAAGGAATTCCTACTGTTATGACAGCACGGGCATTATCATCTGAGAAATCCAGACCCTCACTCACTTTACCACGACAAACTGCTACCAGGAGGGCTCCATCTTAAGCAACAGAAAATAAACAATTTCAAAAGCACACTCAAAATTCCCAGAACTTGCTTATTCTTGTCATTTTGAAAATATCTGATTATTAAGTAATTATAAAATTTAAAAGAATCAAAATTCAAAACTATCATTAAGATAAAGTTTTTATAGTTCAGTGTCTTTAAGTAAAGGGAAACAAAATCGCACTTAGTTGCAGCATGGTAAACAAATTTACAAACTGTGTATCTCCCAGTTAAACTACACAGAAAAACCACCTCAAAGTAGTAACTTGCATGTGAACTGAGTAATTGTGAACCAACTGCTTTTTTATCTTTAAAATAATTGAAATTGAAATCACTACCTTTACCATCTGTATGTAAAGTTCTCAAAATGATTTAAATAACTCTAATTTATACTGTATATCACATTGAATCAATATTATATTGAAAAGTATTTAAAACACAAATACACAGAACTCTGTGTATAATCTTCCTACACAAGGATATGGACAATTGTTATATCTTTATGCTGTTGTATTGTTCATAAAATATTACTATTAGCCCTTCCTGCCAAACTTTTTATGGGCATTTTCTAACTTTGAAATTTAGCCTACAGTTATGTCTTGAAAGCCCAATTTTACCTTATGTAATAAAATATAAGCATAAAGTATATTATTTGAATCAAACTGTAGGGCTCATTTGGCTAGTAAGAAAAATATTCATGCATACTCTACCTGCCTTCTTTCACAAAATATATGAGGTAGTGTAAAGAAGACCATGGGATAACACCTGAATGCATGCCATTTCTTAAAACTGAACTGGCACCCACAAGTGAAAATATTTAGAAAGCAACTACAAATAAAAGAATTTCTTCACTTTTTTTTCACATAGGATTATAAAATATAATTTTCCTCTTAACTGCAATTCATTTAAAAAAGATAACACAAAATTCTAATAGCACCAACTTTTTCCACCTTATGGTAAAAAAATCTTTTTCTCATTGATCATCAAATAATCTCCAATTACCTCTCTCTCCTTTGTGCTTGATCGCATCATAGTACACCTGAAGTAATTCATCAAAATCAGTTTTTTCTCCTCCCTGTGGTTCTACGATGACTGTCTTCACCAACTCCAGATTATGCCATAAACCAGTGGAGAGCCAACGTTCTTTTAACTTTTCTAATAACTGAAAAGGGGAAAGAAAAAAAGCTTTTTTGTCCAACTGAAAAACTTACTTTGGTTTGCTGAAAGACAATGTGACTACAATGTGACTATGGCAAGAATATTAACCTTCCTGCGTTTTATTACATAAAATGAGGAAAACAATTATATGTCATAGAGTTGTAAGTGGGTAAATTCATTCACCGGTCTAGAAAGCTTTGAGTGATGCCTGGCACACAATAAGAGCTCCATAAATGTCAGCTGCTGTGGATGTTGCTACATTACTATTGCTACTAACGTTACTGCTGCTACTGCTACTACTTCCATCATTGCTATCTTGGGGATTTCAAAAGCAGGAAAAAAATTACTCCCGTCAAAGTTGATCAATTTTAAGCTATCTCTTTAAATCTAAGGTGAACGTCTTAATATCCTTAACTAAAGATTCTTTAAATGAAGATTCTTTAAGATCATTTTATCTCACCCATAGGCATCTATGCCATTTGAAAATTTGATCATCATTAAATAAGCTGAATCAAGTAAATACATAAACAGAGACAGGCAGCCAACAAGTAGAAAATATAAAGGCACAAATGGAACACTTAAAAAAACCACATGCTAGATTACAAAAGGACTTTCAATAAATTTCAAAGAATTTTTATCAGATTAACTACAATTCTAACAACAATGCAATTTTAGATTAAAAGTCAATAATATAAAGTTAGTGGGGAAAAAATCAAACAAACATACAAGCCCAACACTAAAGATTATATTCTTAAATTTTTAGCTATGAGTGATTTTAAAAAGCACCCATAATTCAAAACATGCTGGATGCAGTAAAGGCAACACTTAGAAACATGCTTATAAAACCTGAAATGTGTTTATTTACAAAATTTGAAACTAATTGAATTAAGCATTCTTTTTAAAAAGCTAGAAAATTAAACAGTAAATGTAAAGAAAGTAGAAATTAACAATAAATATAAGAACTGAAATAAATAAAAAAGACAAAACCAGTTGAGATTATTACAATTTAAATTGAACTATTTTACATACTTGTTTTATGCAGAGTTCAATGCAATATAGACCAGTTACTGTTAATATCGGCAAGCACCAAGAAATTACTCCAAATTCTCTAGAGAACAAAAACTCATTTTTGTGATGGCTTATTTCCTCAGAATTTTACCTTATCTATTTTCAGAAACAATGAGATCACAAAACAGTTTTTTTTAAATCACTACTATGGTCTAAATGTTGGGTCCCTCAAAAATTTCTATGTTGTAATCCTAATCCCTGAAGATGAAAGCCTCTGAGAGGTGATTAGGTCATGAGGGTGGGGCCTTCACAACTGGGACTAGCGCTCTCATAAAAGAGATCCCACAGAGCTCACTTGCCCTGTCTACCACCTGTGGACACAGCAAGAAGACACTGGCTTCCGATAGGAAGAGGGCCCTCACCCAACCATGCTGGCACCCTAGTTTCAGACTTGCAGCCTCCAGAGCTGTGACAAATTAATTTCCATTGTTTCCAAGCTACCAGGTCTGTGGTGTTTTGTTACAGCAGACAGAATAGACTAAGAAAAATCGCTAATTAGGAAAATAGTTCATTGCGTATTATGCAGTGATCAGGATATCTGGATCCATAAATATAAAAAATTCCCCAAAACACTTTACTAACAGGTTAAAAAAATAGGGCTATTAATCATTTTAAAATCTTTTTTTATTTTGAGTGCCTCAACAGTTGGCTATTAAAATTTGCTTTTTGAATGTGCACTTCAAAGTTTCTCACCAGTGCTAGAAAGTATTAAAACTCCTGGAAGTATACAGAGCTACCTACAGTACATGCCTGAGAGTCACACTGTAGCTTCAATTGAAAGGACAAGACTACTATAAAGTCAATAATGTTCAGAAAAATAGATTACTTTCTATAAACCCAGATGAAATGTGTCATGAATTTGCATAACTGTTGATTCTTACAACACAGGTAACATTTCATCTCTGATTCCTTGAGTCTGAGATAATAACAACTTCCTATACTATAGGCTTTGAACATTCAAGATCTAGAGAAATATTTCACATTTTACTTAAGGAAGACCATTAAGCTGATGATTCCAAAATTTATTCCATAAAATCTACTTAAGAAAGGAAGTCTGAGAAATAACAAAGCAATTGGTTCAAAATATAAAATTCCCCCCCAAAGAAATCCAGCAGGGATTTTTTTTTCCCATTATACAGAATAGAATTCCAAACATCAAAGTTGTACATGATGTAGAAAACATCTAACTCTGAGTTTACAAAAGCTTAGAAAATTTTAAAGTAGGTATGATATATGCAATGTTTCAAAATTTGTTTTAATGGATGAAGAAAAAAGACATTTTATTTACTGGTTTTGGATTCTAAGAACCTCAGAAATTTATGGATAATGAAAATGGCCACAGGTTCATAAATAAATCGTGAATATCACAATTAAAAAGAACAATATGCACTATTAATCATTTAAAAAAAAACATTTATGGGGGGAGGGTATAGCTCAAGTGGTAGAGTGCATGTTTCGCATGCATGAGGTCCTGGCTTTAATCCCCAGTACTTTCTCCAAAAACAAACAAAGAAACAAATAAATAAACAAACTTAATTACCCCCCTCCAAAAAACCAAACAAATAAATAAATGAATAAAATTTTTTTTAATTAAAAAACATTTATAGCAAATATAAATTAAATCATCACGTTACTGGGTCTTTAAGCTTTAAAGTTCTTTAATTCTATTACATTTTTAAAACTGAACTGTCAGGGCATAATACTTACATATAAGATTGTAATTAGGAGAGAACAGAAGGAGAAAGGTGGGGCACACAAAAACAAGCTACTTCTAGGTTTGCATTAGAGCTGAAAAATTTTTCGCTAATGCAAATTTTATAACTTGGACAAAATGTTTTCCCTATATAGAAATCATCCAAATTTAGTTTAATAAAAAGGAAGAACTATTTTAATTATCCAAACATAGCTAAGAAGTTATTAAGCTAATTTTTTTCAAGAAAAATTTCATGCAATCTGACATCAATTAGCCTTTCCAAAGTGTCATACCATTTACAGCCAGATTCAGAGTTATATTTTGGGCAACTCAAGCAAAGCTGAGGCGACAAGGGACAAAGTGTTGATTATGACTAGGGGAACTCTTGTTCAGCAACTTGCTCTTCAGTTGTTACCTATTCTTAATGTGTTAGTGAGAAAATGGAGAAATTGGAAATCTCATACGCTGTGGTAGGAATACAAAATGGTGCAGGTGCTTTGAAAAAAGTCTGGCACTTCTTCAAAAGGTTAAACATAGAGCTACCATATGACCCAGCAATTACACTCATAATTAAATTCCCAAGAGAAATGAAAAAATGTCCACACAAAAATTTATACATGAGTGTTCACAGCAGCCTTATTCATAACATCCAACAAGTAGAAAAATCCAAGTATCTTTCAACTGATTAATGGCTACGTAAAATATGGTATTTCATACAGTGTAATATTATTTGGCCATAAAAATGAAGTATGGATGCATGCTACAACCGGGATGTACTCTGAAAACAACATACAAAGTGAAAGAAGCCAGACAGAAAAGACTACATATATAATTCCATTTATATGAGAGTTCCAGAATAGGCAAATGTATAGAGACAAAAGTAAATTAGAGGTTGCCTGGGGCTGGGGAAGGGAGAAAGTTTGAAGGAAGACAGGGGATTAATGAGCATCACTCTTCTTTGAAGAGTAATGAAAATGTTCTAAAATTAGTGATGAGTTATAGAACTTCGTGAATCTAATTTAAAAAACCACCAAATTGTACACTTTAAAATAAGTGAGCCGTATGGTATGCAAATTGTATCACAGTAAAGATATTTTATTAAATCAATGATAAATAGGATATACAACTTCCAAACCACTAACGGGGAGGAAAGGACAAAAACCCAAGCCAATAGAATAAGATAAACAAGAAGGGAAAAGAAGTAAAAGAAAACATAAAATAAATAGAAAATAAGTCCAAATATGCCTAAAATCAAAGCAAACACAAATTTAATTCATTTATTAAAAATGAGACAATCAGATTGTTTGGAAGAAAGGGAGGGAAGAAGGAAAGGAGAGGCAAGATAAAAAAGAAAACCAGCTATATGTTGTTTATCAATAGAGACACAAAATTATACCACAAAGATTTCTTGAAAATGATGAAGATATGAAAAAAGATATGCAAGGAATATACTTATCAAAAGAAATCAAGTGTATGACAGTCATAAAAAATAGACTTCAAAGCAAAAAGCTTTAAAAAAAAAAGAAAACGATAGGTGTACATTCCATATACATAAAAAGTGCATCTACCAAAAAGAATCGCAATCATGAATCTTAATGCATTTAAGACACAGTTTGAAAATATGGAAAGAAAAAAAGGTAAGAAATACAATGATAAACTGAGCAATTCCCTAAATACCATAGAGGACTTCATACCTCTCTAAGATATCTACAGATGAATTAGATGAAATTAGTATGAGTATAGAAGATTTAAACTTGTAAGAATCATCAACCTTACTCTAGTATATGTAGAAAATTTGGTGCTGAATGGAAAATAATAATTCTTTTCAACCATGGAGCAATATGTATAAATTCACAAAGGACGTATCAATAAATTTTAAAAATCTGGAATCATATACAGATTCACTGAAAACAGATATTAACAGAAAGGTCACTTACATCCAAATGAAATAAATTTATCTACACAGAGATCAGAAAAAAAATTCCATACAAATTCTAGGTTCAAGAGGAAAACAAAATGGAAAAAAAAAATTACTTT
Organism: Camelus bactrianus; assembly: GCF_048773025.1. Lineage (NCBI taxonomy): Eukaryota > Metazoa > Chordata > Mammalia > Artiodactyla > Camelidae > Camelus > Camelus bactrianus. The sequence continues at coordinate 14,093,636 of NC_133554.1, forward strand.
GAAACATTTTAGCTATTCTAGGTCCTTTGCTTTTCCATATGAATTTTAGAATCAGCTTGTCATTTTCTACAGAATGTCAACAGCAGCATTATTTAAACAACAGAACATAAAAACAAATAAAATTAGAAATAATCAAAATATTTACTAAAGGTAATATGTAAATTGTGTTAGAGTCATACAACAGATTATAAAAAGCAATGAAAAGAACTGTTGTGGATTAGTAAAAAAACAAATTAATGGTAAAAATTATACACAATTTTTTAAAAACTCAGAAAAAGCAAAACTAAGTAACATATAATTTAGGAATATATTTGTTTTGTGAAACATGTATGTGGTAAAGTCACTTAAAAAAAGAAAGAATGATAATTATAAACTTCATGACCATTATTAACTCTGTAAGGGTGAGCAAAGTGATGGGAACTTGAAGGGGTATCCAGATGGGTTTAACAATATTTAGTTCTCAAGTGACAGTTTTGATGTTTTCATTTTATTAATACACTTCATAATTCAAATATATATTACATGTGACCTTATATAAATGTGAAATATGCATTTCTTGTGAATGCTATTAGTAATACCAGGACAGCAGGAATAGAGGATGAAGAAAACAAATAAAAACAAAAATATTAATCCCTACAATGTTCCAGAAACAGCATCAGAAATCTAAGAATAAAGCAGAGAACATCACAGAGAAAGTCCCTACCTTCATGGCCCTCATATTATGTTGAGAGAATACTACATTCCTAAAGATGCAGAATAAGTATGGCCTGAAACTTCAAAATTCATATTTATAGCCCAGATTGTTCCTCTGCATGCTATACTCATAGGTCCAATGGCCTGATAAAATTCACCAATTAAAAATCTCAAAGGCACCTGAAACGTCTCATACAAGACCAGATTTATAATATTCCAGTGTTTATTATCAACAAAGGACATCAGCATTCACTGAGTTGCCTTTACTAGAACATTGAGTCATCCTAAACAACTCCCTCTCCCCCTCATCACCTATATTCAATCTATTACCAAACCCTGTTGATGTCTGTCTTCCAAATCTCTCTCCATATCTAAAGCCACCACTTCAATCCAAGCTGTCATAATCCCCTGAAGAATTACTCCAACAGTTTCCTAACTCGATTTCCTCTTTCTTATCTATCACTCCCAGGTCTTTACATCTCAGCCCAGAGCAGTATTTTCAAAATACAAATCTTACCACTTCATCTACTCACATCTCCACTTTAAAAATTCAATAAAGGGTGAGTCAACAGACCCTCCTTGCCTCCATGGAAACACTGATTCAACCACAACACATGGACCAATTACTGTTGTGAGAAATCCAGAAAACAGTTAAGAGGCTCTTGCTTCCCAGATGAATATGAAACAAGCTGCATTGAAGATGGTAGGAAAATTCGTGGCATAACCTTTCCCTTAGTCCCTCCCCCTAGCTCAGCATAGTGCAATTGGGAGAAAAATTCCAACTCCAAGATTCTCCCTGAGGGGGTTAAAAGAAGACTGAAATACACATTTAATGTGCAGACTTTCAGGGCGGTTGCCCAGGGGACTGGTTTCTGTCTTGCCTGAATCTATGCACTGACAGGAAATGGTGCCAGGTTGGAGGCCTCTGAGTACAAAGGCAAAGGTTTAGATTAGCCATAGTCTCTTTCTCTGGCTCAGCAATTAACTACTGTGATAAACCCCTCAACTCCCAGTTTCTCTCTGAGGAGAGAAATTATTGGACCATATGTCCAATGTTCAACTTTTTCAGGGAGCTGAGAGACTAGTTTCTGTGTCACATATCTCAGAGTACTGACAATAGCCTGCATACGCTAGATGCCAAGGGGCCACTGAGAATAAAGGAGAGCCAGGCAGCTCGCTTGCTACTCCAGAGGACTAACAGACAGAGGCCAATACAGTGTGGTGTCCTCTACCTTGGAAGGGAGAAGAGTGAAGTACGTACAACATTCCAGCTTTTGGGGTACTGTGTGAGGGACTGGTTTCTGTCTTGTCCAACTCCGAGAGCTGATGAGACCTGGCATATTCTAAAAGGCTGCTGAGAGCAAAAGAGAGCTGGGTGGCTTGCAGCAGCTCCAGAGAACTTGTAGTACTGCTAACCAAAACCAGAGGGAAGGAAAACTTATGAGCTCTTGAAAAACAGAAACTGGAAAATCCTTCTAATTAGGAACTTACACACACAAGTCAAGAGAAGGCACACCCACAGAAAAAGTTTGAGAGGCCGCCAGAATCTGTAGCTGAGCTGAATGGTGAAGATATTTCCCTGTACAGAGCCAGTCCATAAAAGACTGAGAGAAGTGGCTATTTTTTCAGATGGGTAGATACAAACACAAAGTTACATGAAACACAAAGAAACTAGGGAAAATGGCCCAATCAAAGGAACAAAATAAACTCCAGGAACCAACCATATAGAAATGGAGGCATATGAATTACCTGACAAAGAATTCAAAATAACCATCATAAAGATTCTCAACAAGCTCAGGAAAATGATACATGAACAAAATGAGAATTTCAAAAAAGAGATAGAAAATATAAAAAAGAACCAAACAAATTTTGGAGCTAAAGAATATGATAATTGAGTTGAAAAATTCACCAGAGTATAAATAAATGAAATAGAGAATAGAACAAAACAGAGAAATGAAAGTGTGTTTTTTGAAGATCAACAAAATTGACAAATCTTTAGCTAACCTGACTAAGGAAAAAAAAAAAAAGCAGCTTCAAATTATTTAAACTACACAAGAAAGTAGAAATTTTACAAAAATAAAAAAGATTTCCATACTATGAATAACTGCACCAAACTGGTATGTAATGAATAAATTCCTAGAAACACACAACATACAAAAACTGAATCGTCGGGGACTGCAGCTAATATTTTAAGTAACTGTAAATGGAGTGTAATCTTTATAAATTGTATAAAAAATTTTAACATAATAAATTTTTAAAAATAAAATTCTTAGAACACTGAATTATGAACAGAAAATATGAATTGACTTACACAAGTAGAGATTAAATCAGTAATCAAAAACCTTTCAGCAAAGAAAAGCCCTAGACCAGATGGCTTCACTGATGAATTCCATCTAATATTAAAAAGAATTAATATCAATCCTTTTCACACTGAACCAAAAAACTGATGAAGAGAGAACATTTCCTAACTCATTCTAGAGGCCAGCATTGCCCTGATACCAAAGGCAGATAAAAACACTGAAGTCCAAGAAACTACAGACTACTATTCTTTATAAATATTGATGCAAAAATCCTCAACATATACTAGCAAACAAAATGCAGCAACATACCAAAAGTATTATACATCATGACCAATTGGGATTTCCTCCTGGAATGCAAGAGTTGTTCAACATATGAAAATCCATCAGTGTAATACACAACATTAATAGAATGAAGGAAAAAAATACATGAACATCTTAATTGATGCAAAAAATCATTTGACAAAATTCAATACCTTTTCATGATAAAAACAGTCAAACTAGGAAGGGAAGGAAGCTTTCTAAACATACTAAAGGTCATATATGAAAAGCCCACTTCTAATATTATACTCTGTGATAAACAGCTGAAAGCTTTTCTCCTAAAATCAGGAACAAAGATGCCCCAATTGTGCCACTTCAATTAAACAGAGCAATTAGGCATGAAAAAGAAATAAAAGGTATCCAAATTGGAAAAGAAGAAGTAAAACTATCTGTTCACAGATGACATGGTCTTAAATCTAGAAAAACCTAATCCCCACCAAACACACATACACGTCACAAACCAAAAACATTTGTTAGAGCTAATAAATGAAATCAGTAAAGTTGCAGTATACAAAATCAGTATGCAAAAATTGGCTCATTTCTATATACTAACAATGAACAACCATAAAAGGAAATTTCTAAGAATACAATTCCATTCACAATATCATCACAAAGAATAGAATATTTAGGAATAATTTTAACCAAGGGGTGAAATATTTGTACACTGAAAACTAAAAAACTGATGAAAGAAATGAAAGAAACATAAATAAATGGACAGACATCCAATGTTCATGTACTGGAACATTTAACATTATTAATGTGACAATAATAACTTAATCAATTTACAGATTCAGTCAATCCTTAACAAAATCTTTTTTTTTTTTTTTGCAGAACAAGAAAAATTTATCTTTTTTTAATTGAAGTAGAGTCAGTTACAATGTGTCAATTTCTGGTGCACAGCATAATGTCCCTGTCATGCATATATATATATATATATATATATATATATACATATTTTCATTTTCATATTCTTTTTCATTAAAGGTTATTACAAGATATTGAATATGTTTCCCTGTGCTATACAGAAGAAATTTGTTTTTTATCTATTTTTATATATAGTGGTTAACATTCGCAAATCTCAAACTTCCAAATTTATCTCTTCCCATCCCCTTTCCCCAGTAACCATAGATTGTTTACAATGTCTGCAAGTCTGTTTCTTTTGTATGTGTGTGTATTAGGGGTCTCTTTTTTTCTCTTTTTCTTTTTCAGGTTCCACATATAAGTGATATCATATGGTATTTTTCTTTCTCTTTCGGGCTTACTTCACTTAGAATGCCGATCTCAGGCCCATCCACGTTGCTATAAACAGCATTATTTTATTGCTGAGTAGTATTCCATAAATATACCACAGCATCTTTATCCAGTCATCTGTAAATGGTCATTTAGGTTGCTTCCATGTCTTGGCTATTGTAAACAGTGCTGTGTGAACACTGGGGTGCATGAATCTTTTTGAATTAGAGTTCCCTCCAAATATATGCCCAGGAGTGGGATTGCTCAATCATAGGGTAAGTCTATTTTAAGTTTTTCTGAGGAATCTCTATATTGTTTTCCATAATAGCTGCATCAAACTACATTCTCACCAGCAGTGTAGGAGGGTTCCCTAAGAAAAACTCGTATTAAAATTCATATGGAATCAAAAGGGATCCCAAATAGCCAAAACAATCTTGAAAGAAAAAGAACAAAGTTGGAGGACTCACTTTTCTTAATTTCAAAACTTACTACAAATATACAGCAATCAGTGTTCTACTGGCATAAGGACAGACATATAGACTAATGGAATAGAATAGGGAGCCCAGAAATAAGCCCTTGCATATATGGTCACCTGATTTTCAATCAGGGTGCCAAGACCATTCGATGAGGAAAAGGAATCTTTTCAACAAATGATGCTGGGAAAACTGGATAGAACATATTAAAAAAAAAAAGTTAAACCTTACCTACTATATATAAATTAACTCAAAATTATCAAAAACTTAAGTGTAAGACCTGAACTATTAAACTATTTGAAAAAAACATAGAGCAAAATATTCAGGACATTGGTTTTGGCAATGATTTCTTGCATACGAAACCAAAAGCACAGGCAACAAAGAAAAGACATTCAGATGGCCAATAGGCACATGAAAAGATGCTCAGTATTGTTATTAGAGAAATGCAAATCAAAATTACAATGAGGTGTCACCTCACACCAATGAGAATGGCCATCACTAAAACATTCACAAATAATAAATGCTGGAGAGGGTGTGGAGAAAAAGGAACCCTCCTACAGTGGGAATGTAAATCAGTGAAGCCACTATGGAGGACAGTATGGAGGGTTCCTTAAAAAACTAAAAATAGACTTACCATATGATTCAGCAATCCCACTCCTAGGCATGTATCTGGAGAAAACTATAATTCGAAAAGACACACGCACCCCAGGGTTCACAGGAGCACTATTTACGATAGCCAAGACATGGAAACAAGCAAAATGTCCACTGATACATGACTGGATAAAGATGTGGTATATATAAACAAAGGAATATTGCTCAGCCATAAAAAAGAATGAAATAATGCCATTTGCAGCAACATGGATGGACCTAGAAATTATAATATTAAGTGAAGTAAGTCTGAGAAAAACAAGTATCATATGATATCACTTATACGTGGAATCTAAAAAAAAAAAGATACAAATTCTATTTACAAACCAAAAACAGACTCATGGACATAGAAAACAAACTATGGTTCCCAAATGGGAAAGGGCGGGGAAGGATAAATTAGGGGTTGGGGATTAACAGACACATGTTACTATACATAAAATAGATGAACAACAAGGACCTACTGTGTAGCACAGGGAACTATATTCAATTTCTTGTAATAACATAATGGAAAAGAATCTGAAAAGAAAAATATATACGTATGTATATGTATTATTGAATCACTCTGCTGTACACCTGAAACTAACATTGTAAATCAACTAAGCTTCAATAAAAAATTATTTTAAAAAAGTTTTAAATCCCAAAGCAAAAAAATATATATAATATTAGTGCTGATAAAATATTTAGCTTTTAAACAATAAATTTAATATAAGGAACTGTGTTTATTTATTAATGGCAGTTGCAGGGAGGTTGGTGGGAGTTGCACTAAAGTGTACTGTTGTGATTTTACAAAGTATAGTAATTACTGTAATATTTTATTGAATTATTAATATCTACTATGGCTGCAGAAACATAAGCTTCTGCAGTCAAATTCATTTCAAGATTTCCTTTTTCCTCTTAAAAAAGAAACCACAAACCACACCCCAAGAAAACAAAACAAAAAAAGAAAAGCATAGAAGAATTAAACTTTATCAAAATTTAAGAAAAAACTTTCATGTGTCAAAACACACTATCAAGAAAGTGAAGAGGTAAGCCACAGAATGGGAAAAAATATTTGCAAGTCATTTACCTGGTAAGAGATTAATATCCAGAATGTATAAAGAATTCCTACAACTCAAAAACAAATAATCCAATTAAAAAATGGGCAGAGGACTTTGAATAGGCATTTCTCCAAAGAAGAGACAGAAATGACCGATAGGCACATGAAAAGATGCACAACTTCATTAATTATTAGGAACATGCAAATCAAAACTACAGTGAGATACCACCTGACACCCATTAGGATGGCTACATCAAAAAAGCAGAAAATAAGTGTTGGCAAGGATGTGGAGAAATTGGAATACTCGTACATTGCTAGTGAAATGTAAAATGGTACAGCCACTATGGAAAACAGTTTGGCTGTTCCTCCAAAAATTATAAACATAAAATTACCATATGATATAGCAATTCCCCTCCTAGGTGTACCATCAAAAGAACCAAAGGCAAGGATTCAGACAGTTGTATATCAATGTTCATAGCAGCCTTACTCACAATAGCCAGAAGGTGGAAACAACTCAAGCATCTATCAACAATGAAGAGATAAAGTAGTAAATACATCCAATGAAATAATATTCAGCCATAAAAAATGAAATTCTGATAACATGGCACAATGTGGATGATCCTGAAAACATTATGGTAAATGAAATAAGCCAGACACAAAAGGATAAATATGGTATGATTCCATTTTTATGAGGTGCCCAGAATAGACAAATTCAAAGAGGATGTAAGTTGTCAGGATCTGAGGGGAGGAGAGAATGAGGAGTTATTATTCAATGAATACAGAGTTTCTGATTAGGATGATGAAGATGTTTTGGAAATGGGTAATAGTGATGGTTGTACAATGCTGCAAATGTACTTAAAGACACTGAATTGTACAATTAAAAATGATTAAATGGCAAGTTTCATGTTATATATATTTTACCACCATTTTATAAATGGAAAAAATATAAACACACCCTCACATGCATAAAAAAACTAGTAACAAATGTATCAACAAGGATAAATACAAATCTATAGATACTAGGTTAAAAAAGCAAGCCATAGATAAACAACACACAAATGATTTCATTTATATAAAGTTCAGAAACAATATATTATTTAAGAGTATATAATATATAATTACATATACATATATACTATTTTTAAAAAAACAAGCAAAACTAATATCTCTACAGATGGGAGAACATGACTGTGAAGGGGCACATACAGACCTCTAATACACAAGTAACGTTCTACTTCTTAAGCTGAGTGATGGGTCTTTTGTGTTCATTATTTTATATTTAAAATGTGCATATATTAGTTTTATACACTTATTTGCACGTTATATTTCACAATTAAAAACATAAAGACTGAACAACATTACTCTGGTATTAATGTGGATGAGTTAGAGGAGGAGTTAGACTGGGTACATTTAGGTTAGTAATACAATAATCCAGAGATAGATGTAGCTTGAATTAGAATATGTTAAAAAAATTATACAAAACCTGAGAGTAAAGTGAAAAAACAAAATAAAACAGCATAACCTGTCAATTTCATATGAAGGCAAAGATCCATCCAAGGATTGAACAGTGAAATGTACTTTATTGAACTCACTGTATACTGTTGATTAAGAGCCAGACTTATTGAAATTACTTTTTTTTTAAATTGAAGTACAGTCAATTACAATGTGTTAATTTCTGGCATACAGCACAATGTCCCAGTTATGTGTATACATACATGTATTAACATATATTTTTGTCCAGTAGAAATGCAAATGATTTCTGTCCAAGAGGAAAGATAACCCCAAAGGTTACAGTTTATCGACAGAGTACATTAACCAGATTTGTATTCAGGCCTGTGATCTTATATTCTATTCCTTTATTAAGTTGTCTATAAGTACAAAGCTCCTTAAATGCTCCCTGAATTTGCTTTAATATCATACTCATTCCCTCATTAATCAATATATTGAATAAATTCTTTGACAGGTGTTCACTCTATATTTAATGTGAGTCATGATTTCACCTTTTTGAAATTATACTGTAGAAAAAGAAAAGTAAACAGATTATAAAAATATTTAAAACTTAAAATGAACAATGTGTGATATTAGATTGAATATGATAGGAAAGGGAGAAAAAGATTCGTAGATGCCCCCTAGTTATCTAATTAGTCCAAATATAAACTGTGGTACCATTCACTCATAAAAGCAACACTGGAAAAGGAGGAAAGATTGTAATTTTGACACCTTTGAAATACTCATATTGATATGTTGATCTAGCAATGGAATATATGGGTGTAGTGATATTTATATATATTTGATCTTTGTCCCTGTTTCTATTGTACAGAGCTTCTAAAACTTCTGGGATTTCCTGAGCAATAAGAGCTATAGGGGGAATCATTTGCTCTCAGTTCCTGAAACAGCTCCAGAGTCGCAAAGGTGAAATGATTTATTCACAGCAAGCCCCTTTCAACCACACCTGAGTGCATGTCAATCAGGTGACTCTTGGCCCGCCCACAGGTAATCTAAGGATGGTGGCTGGTTGCCAGCGGAACTGTGATATTGTGATTTATAAGAAAAATATATATTTCGTTATTCAGATAATCAAATATATTGCTCATACATATTTTGTCTTCATCCACTGCTCCTGGCTCACAGGTTCCCTAACTTTTGGAATTTCCTAAGTGTTGTAATAAAGATGTCTTATGTTAATGAGGTGACTTTTGGAAAGCACCTAAGGATAGGAGCTAGTTGTCAGTGGGGCCAACCATGTGATCAGAGGGATGAAGCTTTCAGTTCCACCCCTTCTGTTGTTAGGGACCCTGCCCTACTATCTCTCTATCTGGTTTCTGATTAGTATCCTTTAAGATCCTTTTATAATAAGTTGGAGTGAGTAAACAAGTTTTCCTGAGTTCTGTGAGCTGTTCTAGCAAATTAATCGAATCCGAGGAATGGGTCATGGAAACCTCTGGTGTACAGCCAATCTGTCAGAAGTACAGGTAACAACGTGGGGTTGTGACTGGTGTCTGAAATGGAGGGTGGGCTTGTGGAATGGGGCCCTTTACCTGTGGAATCTCATTCTGTCTCTGGGTAGCTAGTGTCAGAATTGAGTTGAATTCTTGACTATCCTGCCGGTGTCCAAGAATTGCTTGTTGGTGTAGGGAAGCTTAAACACACAGAGACAGATAGACAGACACACACACATCCACACACACACACTTTCAGTACATCTCTGACCTCCAGGGAGAGGACAGGGGCTAGAGGTTGAGTCACCTGCCAATGGCCAATGCTTTAACCAATCATGCCTATGTAATGAAGCCTACATGAAAACCAAAAAGAATGGGAGTCCAGAGAGCTTCTGGGTTAGTGAATGCATCCACATGTCAGAGGGTTGGTATACCCCAGTTCTATGAGGACAGAAGCTCCTGTGCTTGGGTCCCTTCCAGACCTCACTCCATATACTTCACGTGGCTGTTCATTTGTATCTTTTATAATATCCTTTATAATAACTGGTAAATGTAAGTCAGCGTTTCTCTGAGTTCTGTAAACCTCTCTAGCAAATTAATTGAACTTGAGGAAGGGGTTGTGGGAGCCTCCAATTTATAGCCAGTCAATCAGATACACAGGTAACAACCTGGACAGATGAAACTGGTGTGCGACGTGGGGGCAGTCTTGTGGGATGGAGCCCTTAACCTCTGGTATCCGATGCCATGCTCTAGGTAGATATTGTCATAATTGAGTTAAACCGAAGGACATCGTGCTGGTGTCGCAGAATGCTTGATGTACTGAAACCCACACATCAGGTGTCAGAAACTGTGCTGTAGTAGATTACTGAGAGTAGGGGAGACACAAAGAGCTGTTTTTCCTTTTGAATGTAGTACTTAGAGGTCACAATTGAATTATAAATTGAGAATCCAAGACAACAGATGTTACTAAAAGAATGAACATAGATGAGATTGACCAGCAGTAGAGTACAAATTTTTTTTAAAAAGCCCAGCAAGAAAATCTTATTCCCTCTCTTTCTATCGTACTGCACATCCAATCCATCAGCAAATTCTGCCGGCACTACTTTCAAATGATGTCTAGACTCCAAATACTGCTACCACAGTGGTCCAAGCCACCACCATCTCTCATGTGAGTTCCTACAGTAGACTCTTACACAGTCACTTTGCTTCTCCTTAGGCTCTCTACAGTCCATTTTCCATCTAGCAGCCAGCACAGTCCTTTTAAAATTAAGTCTAAAGCCTCCAATGGCTTCCTATTGCATTCAGAATAAAATCCGGATCCTTACTGAGGCTCGATTGTACCCCAGCTACTTCTCTGATGTCATGCTCTGTTATACTCACCTGACCACTCCTCTGCTCCAGCTAGAGTAGCCTTACTGTGGATCAAACAAACCAGGCACTCTTCTACCACAGGGTTCTCTCTGTCTGAACATTCTTCCCTTAGATCAGAGCGGTTTGCTTCCCCACTTCCTTTTAGGGTTTGCTCAATGTCACCTTCTCTAACAAGCCCCCCAGAGTCTCCTAGTGAGACTCTCTTCCAGGCTTGCAGACGGCCACCTTGCTTTTCCTCTGTGCTCACACGGTGTAGGGGAAAGAGAAAGATTTCTGGCACCTCTTTTTATAGGGACACTAATGCTACCAGATCAGGGCTCTACCCTTATGATCTCATTTACTCTTAATTACTTCCTTAGAGACCCCATTTCCAAATACAGCCACACTGCAGGTTAGGGCTTCAACACTTGAATTTGGGAAGGACACAAACATTCAGTCCATGACACCGTCTACTATGTTACTGTCTTTCTATGTGTCTGGTTTATTTTCTCTCACCCCTGGAATATAATCTCCATAAGGACAATGATTTTTGTTTTGCTCACTGCTAATTGTCCAGTACCTAGAACAGAACCTGACATGTAGAAAGTATGCAATAAATATTTGTTGAATGAATTTAATAAATGAATTTTAAAAAGAAGGTTCAAAAGAACAGAAGGTCAGGGAGTGGAGAGTGGGTACAGCTCAGTGGTAGAGCACATGCTTACCATGCATGAGGTCCTGGGTTCAATCCCCAGTATCTCCATTAATGAAAACAATATAATAAAATAAAATCTTAAAAAAGAACGGAAGGTTGGGGGTGGGGGTAAGAAGGGAAAAAATTAAAAAACCTGTAAAGTCAGTGCCAAAATCATTAATAAAAGAGTATTCACGTGATTTGAAAGATGTCAATAAAGGTGAAGGGGAAAGGATGACATGATTAAAAGACATGAGCTCAGAGATGAGTTTTTCTTGATGATTTTCTCTCTTTCCTTCCTTCCTTCCTTGCTTCTTTTTTTCCCTTCCTGCCTGCTTCCCTTCCTTCCTTCAGAAAAAAATGGAGAAAGCAAAATTAGAAAGAGCAATGGAAAGTAAATAGGATACCAAACCTGAGGTACTCCAGAGAAAAAACCAGTCACAACATGAAAGGGCTGATAAGGAAATGACATGCCCTCTGGGTACACCTAGATTTCAGTTCAGGTAAGGAGGTACAAGGAACACTGAAAAAACAAAACAAAAACAAAAGAAAAAAATGGGGTGGGGGAATTTGATAACTATGAGACAACATTTCCATAGGACACAATGTGTTTATCTTTAACTTGTCAGTGAAGGTTTTAAAAAATACCTTAAAGGTCTTCTGTTCAGGATTATACAAGGGCAACATGCAAATGGAATGCAACTCAGCAGCAAAAACATACTGATTATTTTGGTGAAAATGGTCTGTGGCAAGTTTTCAGTTTTAAGTAAAAAAAAAAAATTAGGTCTACAGCTTTTCCATTCTCACTGCAGGTGACACTCATATTGTACATCTTAATTACTTCCCCCTTACCAGAAAACTCATACAAATACAAACAACTAAACTCAGATACCTCAACTGACTTTTAAATTTTAAGTCTCCCCACTAGGTACTTAATCATCAAATAACTTAGAGGAAAGAACACTGACACAACCATCGCTCAGGTTTTAAGACTTACATATATGAAAAACTATCTCTGTTATGAAACAGTTTACTTAGCTCATAAACAACAAATACTATTCACATACACAGAGACTAGCCTACACACAGTGATACAGATGATACAGTGGATATAAGCTACTAACTGACGTTCACATCACTTGGATTTGGTAACTTTAGAAACTTTTTTTTTTTTTTTGAGCCAGATCTCACAAATTAAAAGACACTTTGGAATGTTTATGCCTTATCTGGATATTGTCATTTTACTTTTTCAAACTTCTTAAAACCAGTATCTCACCAGGGAGGCAGTAAGTCAGAATGCAACCTAGTGGGGAAATCCTGCACTTGCTCAATGTCCATAGCTTTTACACAGTTCCAGATGTTCAGTACATTAATAACGCACTAACTCAAAGCCTCTTTTTGAAACTTTAGAAAGTGCAAATTGCATTAAGACCTCTTTGCCCTCATTAATGGTATTGTTACAATCCCAGTCCTCTGGAAAATGTTTTTTGGCATGTGTTTAATTTTATAATATCGCCATTTACTCACTTTAACAGCCGGTACTCAAGTCTTAATGCTTTTAATAGGCCTGCCTAAACTGACTACCATCTTTTGTAATCTTTTTCACATAATTTATTTCATAGGTAAAACCCGTCATATTTTTCCATCTAAAGATGATTCTTCACATTCATTTCATGAAGTACTAATATTTAAGAAATGTCTACTTTCTTATACTCAGTTGGTATGTATCCTATAGGTGACATATGTTAGGAATAACATACAGTTCCTTTTAAATCGTAATAAAAATTAAAAATAAGTAGTAGTTTCTTTATTATACTTTAAATTACAGCAAAAATGGGTATATCCTTAATTCTTGCTGTATTCAACAGTAAAATATGAGAAAATCAAAACATTAACTTCTATTGAAATAGCTTCCTATGCTCTAGCTATCTGGTGATAGCTGACTTCACACCTTCACCTCAAGAGGCCGGGGGAAAGCTCAGGATCAAACTGTCAATGAATATACACACAGTCAGTAACACACTAGGAAGAACAGTACGAAGAATGCTGTCCTGAAGTGAAAGCGAGGTCCCTCGCAGCTGCTGGCTGTCTATGTAGAAATGAAAGGTCCTATATAGTCTCTGACAAGGAGTATTCCCTCTTATAAATTTGTTGAAAGAATGAGGACGATGAAAATCTAGAGCTGCACTACCGATACTGATGTGCTTATTTACAGAGCCACTTACGCATACATTTTAATAAAAATACACAATACTTACAAATGTAAAACTTTTCAAATAAAACTGAATTTTAGAAATAACTCATACATTTCTTCACCGACTTTGTTGAAATCTCTTGAAAAGAAAATAATAAGAACCCAACAGCTATTATGCATGGGACAAATTCTTAACTCTTTAAAACATGAATTCTGTATTTCTGTTGACTGATCATAGTTGGTTTATCAATGTCTGAAGTAACCATTTGGTTAAAATGTATGTATTTGACCAGTTTTACTACTAGTCAAGAAGTATTAGCTTAGTAAATGTCATCTGAAATCTGAAAGAATAAATTTTATTCACACAAATTTATTTACATGTTTCATATCTTACCTGAGTAGGTTAATGATAGTTTAAAGGTGGGGGGGGCACAACTCTTTCTATCCCTCTGTAAAAAGGATAATAATTAAACTAAATGAGATCAGTACACCTGCACTATTAGAAATCTAAGGTAGAATCTAGGTTGAGAAAAGAAAATGAATAGAAATAACCACCACAATTTTGCTAAAAGTTACTACTTTCAGGTATTGCCAACCTGAAGCTGCTGTAAACCTACTGCTATAAACTGGAAGGTGAAATGCTTTGGAAAAAACACCACTTCACAATCCAGTGGAGAAGACCTAAGAGAAAAACGCTTAAAATACAATGTGGTAAGTGCTATTGTAGATGTATCTGGCTAGGCAGAGGAAAGAGTGACTAACTTTGCCTCAGGGTCAAGGATGGTTTAATAGAATAAACTTTTGAGCTGGACAGAGAGTATAAAATTCCTGGATAATAAAATAGAGTGGATTTTGAGCAGACACAACACTATGAAACACTATTGCTACATAACAAATTACCCACAAACCTAGTGACTTAAAACAAGACCCACTTTTAAAAATAATTTTTTAAATTGTGGTAAAATACACATAAGTGTATAGCTCAATAACGTTAAGTACATTCACATTATTGTACAACCAATCTCCAAAACTCTATTCATCTTGCGAAACTAAAACTATACCCATTAAACAGCTCACTCCCCTCTTCCCCCAGCCCCTGGCAACTACCCTTCTACTTTCTGTCTCTATGAATTTGACTACTCTAGATCTCTCATACAAATGGAATCATACAATGTTCGTCTTTCTGTGACTGGCTAATTTCACTTAGCATAATATCCTCCATGCTGCAGCATAAAACAGCATTCATTTTATTATCTCAGTTTCTATAGGTCAGAAGTCCAGGCAAAGCAAAACTGGATGCTCTGCTCAGAGTCTTACTGAGCTGAAATGAAGGTGCCTGCTGGGGTTGCAGCTGTCATCTGGGACTTGGGGTTCTCTTCCAAGGTCACTGGTTGTTGGCAGAATTTATTTCCTACTGGCTGTAGGACAACTGCTCCCATTTTTCTGCTAGTCGTTGGCTAGGACTGCTCTCTGCTCAAGGGTTCCTTATCATGTGCCCCACCTCCCACCAATCAGTTCACAGCACAGATATCTGCTTTTCTCCAGGTCAGCTAGATATTATTCCTTTCTGGCTTTCTCTTCTGCAAAGAGCTTAAGAAAACGCTCTGCTTTTAAAGGGCCCATGTGATTAGATCAGAGCAAGCTAAATAATCTCCCTATTTTAAGGTCAACCGATTTCATTTGTAAAATCCGTCCACAGCAGTACATAGATTAGTATTTGATTGAATAAATGAGGGAAGGAGTGTGTACACCGGGAGTTAGGAATCGTGGGGGGCCATTATGGAATTCTGCCTACCGTATCTACGTAGGAATGAAAATACGTGGCCGCTCAAGGCACTCATAGCAATACAATATACCTTATAAATAGGTGTATGTAGGATGAGGGAATGCTAGGGGCCATAAGGCGTAAGGCTAACCAAGGCTTCTAGGAAATACAGAAGGTTTTAAGCTCTATATTTCGGAAAACTGGGAATTACTAAAGTTTTTAACACTTGGTATACCGTTAGGGTCCAATGGACCCTATTTTTTTTCAATATTTCTAACCACTTGTAAAGATACTTCATGACTTTTTTTCCAAAAAAGGAGAAAATTTAACTTCAACAAAACCAAATAAAACATACTGTATCTTGCAATTACCACATGGATTAACTGCACTCTTCTATAATTCTAAGAAATATCGGATCTTACTGACATTACTTTTTCTACATTGTGAAACATTCAACTATTTCAATACCCTACAAATAATTTCAAAATTATCTATTATTACTCATCAAACGATCCCTAATAATGCTAAGAAAAGCTAAAATAAGAAAACAGGAGAATGATGGAATAATAAACCACCATTTTTTTCTTATAGTATTGTTCAAAGTATTGTATTATCTTTCTAGAAAGTAGAAAAGAAAACTGAAGACACCATATTTGTAATCTGTTTTTAGCTTTCACTGAAGTGTTGAGAACTGAAAATTTTTCATTTTATGCTCATAATAGCAAAGAAAAGGAAATTAACAAATGAGGGTGTGTCATAATTATTAGATGAATAAGAATACAAAAGAAAAGGAACAGAGCAACACTCCAATTCTAGTAACAATGGTGAAATTGGGTGGTGTAGTTCTCAGATTTGAATGAATCTTTAGATAATAATATCCTAGACAAAAGTTCCCAAATTCGAGAATTGATGTAATTAATATATATCTAAGGACAAGCAAAAAACATGGTATTCTCATTCAGTTCAGCAGGAAAGACTCCATCACACAATATTTTGTGACAACAACATTGACCATCTCTTCCCATCTCATTGTTGCTAAAGACATGTGACATTACTCTTTGATTTTTTTATATTAGTACACCAAAATTTATTTGATACAAAGGGTTTTTGTTATGTCTAAACTTTTTAAAGTTTCTAATAATGTTGTTATTTTTTACTATCTCTATTCTTACTTTTATAAATTATTCCTAAAATGACTTAAAAATATAAAAAAGGAAAATGACAAATGGCTATGACTATTTTTCCTGGTTTAGTGAGAGTTAAACAGGAGAGTAACCTGATCAGTATGGAGGAAAAATTGGTGAGAGAAAGAATGAAGGGAGAAAGGCCACTTAACAATAATTTAATTTAGAGATGAGGACCAAACTAAGGCTGACAGTAGATATAGTATAACACAATACGTGAACGAGAAGACAAGCCACAGACTGGGAGAAAACATACACCTGGGCAAAGGACACATCTGATAAAGAACTATTACCCAAAATATATTTTTAAAAACTCCTGGAATTGAACAGTAAGAAAACAAACCTGACTGAAAATGGAGCCAAAGACTTGAATAGTCACCTCACCAAAGAAGACATACAGATGGCCAGTAAGCATACGAAATGATTCTCCACATCTTATGTCATCACAGGGAACTGCAAATCAAAACAAGGTACCACTACACACTTAATCCAAAACACTGACAACAACAAAGATGTGATGGGAATACAAAACAGTACAGACACTTTGAAAGATAATTTGGCAGCTTCCTATAAAACTAAACATAAACTTACCATGTGATCCAGCAATTAAGCTCCTGGATATTTACTCAAATGAACTGAAAATCCACACAAAACCTACACATGGATGTTTACAGAAGCTTTATTCATAATTACCAAAACCTTCAGTAGGTAAATGGATAAACAACCTATAGTACATCCATACAATGGAACAGTATTCAGCGCTAAAAAGAAATGAGCCATCAAGCCATGAAAAGACATGGAGGAAACTTAGATGCATATTACTAAGTGAAAGAAGCTAATCTGAGATGGCTACTGTACATAAAGTATAGTACGTAGGTATGAACATGGATGGAAAGGAATGGATGGATCAAGTAGACAGTCAATATTCAAGATACGCTATATATACACGAACCACCAAATAGTCAAGATATACTAACTATATCTGAGGCAATAAAAAACATACTCATGAAATCTTAATGCAGCCATCATTGTTGACACCCATCCTGGTCCCATGTATCCTCTTCCCAAGAAAGGCAAATAAAAGTCACAATTGCTCCCCGGGCTAAGTGGTGGGCCACAGCTCTAGCCAAGTACACTTGCCCCTGCTTTTCTTTAATAAAGTGTGTGTCATTAGCCTTGAGCACTTTCCATCTACTGGGCCACGTTGCTCAAACTCATTTCTAGTCTCTGTAACTGTACTGTAAGGAAGGAATGCTAATGTGGCAGAGAATGAAAGCTGTTGAATACTGCACAACCTGGGATTTAGGTAATGTGGTCCTTCCATTTAGCTGTACCCTATCTTAAATGTGTTAACTTACCCTCAGCTCTTTCCCTTTGCTTCCAAGTGTGTGTTTTAAGTTTATTTAAATAAACTACGTGATTCAAGCATCTTAATTTGCCTGTCAGCTTCTCTATCCTATTACCTCTGGATAGTCTGCCTGATTAGTGTATTTGGAGGTTACCGTTGCATCAAGGTAATTTCCCACCTGACAACAACCGAATCATTTAAATTCAAAAGCTGCCAATCTGAAACTGTCAGCCAAAAAGTAAAACTCCATTGGTCTCTATTACAAAGATTAGCTATAGATGGACAGTAAAGATTGTAACCAAGATGAATGCCTGGAGCCTCCAAGTTTGTCCAGCCCATATCAAGTTCAAATAAATTGCTTTAATATAGAAATGTGTAGTGAATTAATCATAAGTTGAATGTAACCAATTTGCCTGTTATTTCCCAAAAAGTGCTTTCTATATCTATGCTTTCATCCATGGAAAATACAGTTTAGAATCAATGCTAGGGAGTGAGGGATGCACAAGCAGTTAGACTGAATTCAGCTTCTAGATTTATTACTTGATCCTTGCCCAACTTGGTTACACGGCCATCCTTGACTATAGTTTAATCTTAACTTCCCTGATCTTATTCTTCCTAGATTTCTCACTTAAAAAATTACAACCAATATATTTTTAAAAAGCTTTTTTGTAGCCAGATGTAGCATAAATGTATGCATGTTATTTACAGACAAACGGTATAAATGATTATACACACGCATACAAAACAAACAAAACAAAAAATTGGTGATTAAAATAGTGACTTTCCAATTACTCCACTGTTTTTCAAAATATTTGATCACTCACTCATTAAAGCAGCTTTTCAGCCTACTCCTCCAGAGTAGCTCTTACATCTACCTTCCTAAGGATAACAGCTTAGCTCACAAACAAAGCTGAATGTGCAAAGCAAATATAACTGCTAAAATACATCAAAACATAGGCATTTGTGTACATGTGCATATTGTTACTCATCCAATCAACCATATTTCATATTTCAAACTCTAGAATGCTACTAGGAAGACAGTATTCAAGTAGAAAATTAAGAGTTCTAAGGCAAGTACTTTCACTAATTAAAAATGTGATCTTGGCCAAGTAATTTGAACTGTCTACCCAGAATATAGTATGTGCCCAACAAATATTTGTCAAATGAATACATTAATGAAGGAATAAACAAATGAATGAATACTGTTTAACAAAAAAAGAGGAGAATTTCTTAAGAACTACACCTCATCTCTCAGAGATGTACATACAACCTCCCCACCACAATCCCACAGACATCAATACTGTGAAGATTCCTTTTACTTAACGCTGTGGGGAAAAACGTTCCTGTTAAAGGCTAGGTTGATCACTTAAAATAAGGCAGATCCATAATCTATAGAAATTTCACGTTTCTACATAAGAAAAAGAAAAATGTTTTAAAGGGCAAATTTTGGTTTCTCCTTTAAGTTAACTGCAATATAGTTTTAAAATGAGAAACGTTAAACTAGTAGTGTTGCAAATTTCTCAACACACAAGTTAAATATTAAACAATACTTCTAAAAATTATAACTAGAGACTGAACGGAAGCATTTGCATTTTATTCTTTGACATTCAGTGGAGAACGTAAAATGTTCCCTCAGGCAAAATGGTTTTTACTCATAAAGATGTAAAAGAAAATCAGAGCCTGCAATGTACAAATAAAAAGATCCAAGTTGCTACTTTGGCACCAGAGAGTCTCTTTTCAAAATGATTTAATGGAAACATTTCTATCCATAAAAAGAGTTAAAAAACTCTTCTACCCATAAAAATGATCTCTCAGAGAGTTCTAAAGCAGTGGTGCCACTAGTTAAATGACAATAGAGAGTCAAAATCAAATTTATCTTAGTGGAGGAATGGTATTCTTCATGAAACTATTATGATATTTAGTAACTTTAGAAGGCTCTGAAAGAAATATGGGGGGGAAGGGGGAGTCTAGAACAACAGCTTTCTCACTTTTGTCCTTAAATAAATACTGCAATTTGTAACAAAACGAAATTCATTTCATTTCTTTCAGTGAAACAGTATAAAGTTTAAGTAAACCATGAATTGTAATTATCTAGACATACAGGGAAAAACTGTTTACCACTGCAATGTGTGGTCTGAAAATTTAAATTTGTAGGTCCCAAATTTCCCCTTGAAATAAATTCTAATGTAAGCTCTCATGTCTTCTGTATTTCAGTGACAAATCCCTCTAAAATGAAAAAAGATGACATGATGCATTTAATAACTGTAGTCACTGTGCTGTTTAACAGTTGACAATAGCACTGACAAAAGACTATTATAATGTGTTGGTTTGATCTTTTAAGTAAATTTTATCTACATTCTGAAGCTCAGTTGAAGATACATTTTTAAAGATAAAATAAGGACTTCCATTTTCAGCTCCGATATATAAAGAACTTGAAAGTCATCACGCCCATCTTACACCAAGAAAAAAGCTGAACAGAAAATCAATGGCTTGAACACATCAGAGAACTGAAGCCATAAGACAAACTGCTAGCTGAAATCTGGAGAGACAGTGAATAAAGAGAATCACAGTCCAGAACTACTTATTGGGAGCAAAAGCCACTAAAACCATAAATTGGTAGAAACGCCTAAATGATAATTTTGACAAACTGCTGAAGGCACAGTATATACTAGTATAAAAGTGAGAAACTCGTAGGGGCCACCTTCCTAGGGATCCCCCATATTTTTACAGATATTACCTCCAGGACCACCTCCCCACCCACACCCGAGGTTCTCACAGTAAAGAGTCAAGAAAAACCCTCCTGTTTCTAGCGAGGGGAAGGAAAAAAAATAACCATTTTTAAATACACTCAAAGCATTCCCCATAACAAAGGGCAGTCTCCCAGTAAGAGAGAAGATTGGCAGAATAGATTTTTTTTTTTTTAGTGATCCAACCAATATGCTATCTACAAAAGACACATTTTAAATTCAAAGGTACAAATAGACTGAAAGTAAAAGGAATGCCATTCATCCATAAAAAGTAATAAAGTATTGATTCATCTTACGAGACAAATGAACCTTAAAAACATTATGCTAAGTGAAGAAGCCACACACAAAAGGCCACATATTGTATGATTCCATTTATAAGAACTGCCCAGGAAAGGAAAATCCATAGCAACAGAAAGCAGGTTAGTGGCTACCAGGGGTTAAAGGAGGTAGGAATGGGATAGTGACTGGTAATGGATAAGAGGTTTCTTTTGGGTGTGAAGAAAATGTTTTGGAATTAGATAGTGGTGATGGTTGTACAACTTTATAAATACACTAAAAAAAACTTAATTCTGTACTTTAAAAGGATGTATTACATGGTACATGAATTGTATCCCAAACAAAAAGTTTGTTTATGAAAGCAGAACGGAAGATCAATTTGAGATAGGGAAAAAAATGTTTTTAATAAAGGAAAAATAATCAGGAGGCTTCTGAATTTTCAACACTTCAAGATTTTGAAAAAAATGTACCAGGAATCAAAATGAGTAATTAGATAGTAGGAACGATCTAAAAATTATGAATTAATAAAGAAAACTTTTCTCCTCTGTGACAGAATATTGATTCTTTAGAACAGCTGGCTCATTTAAACATTTCTTTCAATTGTGAGAAGTAACTGCTACCCATATTACACACCAAATTTTCAAAATTTCTCATGCCTTTAATCTCATGTCTCATGATAAATAAATTTTTAGTATAGTAATCACCTTCTACACAGAAAAAAAACCCCTCCAAGAAGCCATATATTGTGGATTTTTTTTAGACCCATACAGATATGACATGAAAATTCTATTTCAAAGTAACATTTAAGTATGTAATGTCCATTATAATAAAACCAATGCTTTTAAAAGTTTACTTAAATTTTTACATATTTAGAAAAAATATTTTTATTATGAAACCATATTACAATTGTCATTTTTAATGTTTTTTATTGTTATAAGGTGAATATCCACAAAAAATGTATTTATAGTAAAAATCATCAGCAGTGCTAGCAAAAATAACTTTTGAAAATGAACTGATACACGGTATCACAGAGCATCAGAAAGTAAAAATTACTTAGAAATATAAGTTGCTTTTAAACAAAGTTAAGATAAAAACCATTAGTGTACATGTCGCCAATCTGACTACATAAAGATGCAGAAAGGCCTGGGACCTGGTATCTTCTCAAAGACATAGTATGCAATGAAGAGAAATGGGCTAATACCAATAAACTAGCTGATTCATCATCATAGGTACTGACCTTTCTATGGAAGCTGTTACAGAGGAGATAAATGAAATAAAGAATAGAAAACAATAGAGAAAATCAACAAAACCAAAAGTTGGTTCTTTGAAAAGATCAAAATGACAAACCTTTAGCTAGACTGACCAATGGGAAAAAAAGGCAGGGGGGCGGGGATGCAGACTCAAATTACTAAAGCCTCAAAAGAAAGTGAGACATTGCTACATATTTTACAGAAATAAGAGAAGGATTATAAAAGAAGATTATGAACAATTCTATGCCACCAAATTGGACAACCTAGATAAACTGGATTAATTCTTAGAAACACACAATCCACAAAAACTGAATCATGAAGAAACAGAAAATATGAACAGACTTAAAGCTAGCAATAAAACTGAATCAAAAACCTTCCAATAGAAGGGGAGGGAATAACTCAGTGGCAGAGTGCGTGCTTAGCATGCACAAGGTCTTGGGTTCAATATCCAGTACCTCTGGTAAAAATAAATAAATATTCTTTACACTAACAATGAATTAGCAGGAAAAGAAGTAAAGAAACAATCCCTTTTAAAATTGCACCCAAAACAATAAAATACTTAGGACTAAGTCTCACCAAGGAAGTGAAAGACGTATTATGTGGAGAACTACAAAACACTGATTAAGGAAATGAAAGATGACTTAAAGAAATGGAAAGATATCCCATGCTCTTGGATTTAAAGAATCAATATCGTTAAAATGGCCATACTGTCCAAGACAATGTACAGATTTAATGAGATTCCTGTGAAATTACCCAGGACATTTTTCACAGATTAGAACAAACGATCCTAAAATTTATACGGAATCACAAAAGATCCAGAATATTGCCAAAGCAATATTGAAGAAAAAGAATGAAGCTGGAGAAATAACCCTCCCAGACTTCAGACAAACCTAGAGAGCTACAGTAATCAAAACAGCACGGTATTGGCATAAAAACAGACATATTGATCAATGGAACAGAATAGAGAACCCAGAAATAAATCCACAAAACTATGGCCAATTAATCTTCAACAAAGGAGGCAATGGAGAACAGACAGTCTCTTCAACAACTGGTATTGGGAAAACTGGATAGCAGCATGTAAATCAATGGAGCTAGAACACTCCCTCACTCCCTACACAAAAATAAACTCAAAATGGATTAAAGATTTAAAGACAAGACACAATAAATCTAGAAGAAAACATAGGCAAAACATTATCTGACATGTATCTCAAAAATGTTCTCCTAGGGCAGTCTACCCAGGTAATAGAAATAAGAGCAAAAATAAATAAATGGAACCTAATTAAACTTACAAGCTTTTGCACAGCAAAGGAAACCATAAGCAAAACAAAACAACAACCTACAGAATGGAAAAAAATATTTGCAAATGATGTGACTGACAAGGGCTTAATTTCCAGAATATATAAAAAGCTCATACAACTTACTAACAACAACAAAAAAAAAACCCATTCCAAAAATAGGCAGAGGATCTAAACAAGCAGTTCTCCAATGAAGACATACAAATGGCCAATAGGCACATGAAAAAATGCTCAGTGTCACTAATTATCAGAGAAATGCAAATCAAAACTACAATTGGGTATCACCTCACACCAGTCAAAATGGCCATCATTCAGAAATCCACAAATGATAAATGCTGGAGAGGGTGTGGAGAAAAGGGAACCCTCCTCCACTGCTGGTGGGAATGTAGTTTAGTGCAGCCATTATGGAAAACAGTATGGAGATTTCTCAAAAGACTAAAAATAGACTCACCATATGATCCAGCAATCTCCCTCCTGGGCATATATCCAGAGGGAACCTTAATTCAAAAAGATACATACAACCCAATGTTCACAGCAGCACTATTTACAATAGCCAAGACATGGAAATAACCTAGATGTCCACTGACAGATGACTGGACAAAGAAGCTATGGTATATTTATACAATGGAATACTACTCTGCCATAAAAAGGAATAAAATAATGTCATTTGCAGCAACATGGATGGACCTAGAGATCATTATTCTAAGTGAAGTAAGCCAGAAAGAGAAAGAAAAATACCATACGATATCACTCATATGTGAAATCTTAAAAAAAAAAAAAAGGACACTATGAACTCATGTACAAAACAGAAACAGACTCACGGGCTTAGGAAACAATCTTATGGTTACTGGGGAAAAGGGGTGGGAAGTGATAAATTTGGGAGTTTGAGATTTACAAATGTTAGCCACTATATATAAAAACAGATTTTTAAAAGAAGTTTCTATGTATAGCACAGGAAACTATGTTCAGTATCTTGTAATAACCTTTAATGGAAAAAACATTTACAATGAATATATGTGTGTATAAGCATGACTGGGACACCAGAGATTGACACGTTGTAATTGACTATACTTCAATTTTTTAAAACAAGCTGCAAATAAAGTATACAAAAATGGTCAAAAAAAGAAAAGAAACAAATATGGTTACCAGGGGGGAAGAGGGTAGGAAGGGATAAATTGAGAGTTCCAGATTTGCAGATACTAATATATATATATATATAATAAACAATAAGTTTATGCTGTATAGCACAGGGAACTGTATTCAATATCTTGTAGAAACCTATGGTGAAAAAGAATATGAAAACAAATGTATGTATGTTCATGTATGACTGAAACATTATGCTGTACACCAGAAATTGACACAACATTGTAAACTGATTATACTTCAATAACAAAAATACATACTAAAAAAAAAAAAAGAATATATTTTTAAAGTACTAAAACTGGCCAATGAAAATTAAATCATTTGAAAGTACAGGTACCAGAAGGTGTGGTGCATTGTTGAACAACAGGCTGTTTTCGTTTCCAGTGTAACTTTTTCAATGACAATTATATTATTTAAGTAACTTTACATTGGTTCTCCTCTATATACACCAAGAGAAAAACATACCCAGCTACTTCCTAGCATATAAATACTTATTCTTACCATGTCTTTGAAGCCTAACAAAAGTAAAATTGTTCATTTACTCAACTGGGCATTTCCTGATTCACTTTTTGTGACTGTGATTGGAAAATATAAAAGGTTTTCTTAACGTGTTGAGATTTTGCTTTTCTTTAATTCCAAGCTTAATTATCAGTTTTCCTTTACACAATCTTTGGTGTAGATGTTCACACTCTGGAATAAATGTTGCTTTCTATTAAGAATTTTTAATATGTTTATGTCTATTTTATTTTTAGATATTCTTGTTAAAAAAAAACTATCTTGATTAAATTTGTTCTGAAAGAAGTTCCTTTAATTTATCTACAGGAGGACTAACTGACTGCATCTTTGGCTAACAAAAAATGTGTCAGTCACATTCCAGCTGCTATTAATAAAATGCCAGAAACTGGGTAGCTTTTAAGTAATACAAATTTATCACTTACAGTTCTGGAGGCTGAAAAGTTCAAGATCAAGGCACCAACACGGTCATGTTCGGTGAGAGCCCTCTTCCTGGTTCATAGCTGGCACATTCTCATTGTGTCCTCACGTAGTGGAAAAGGACAAGGAACCTCTCTGAAGCATCTTTTTGTAAGACACTAATCCTATTCATGAGGATTCTGTCCTCATGACTTAAGCACCTCCCAAAGGTGCCAGTTACTCATGTCATCATCTTTGGTGGGATAGGATTTCAACATATGAAATTGAGGGGTACACATTCAGACCGTAGCAGTAAGTATACAGATGGAAAGACAACAGAAGAACCAAAAGTATCAATATTGCCATTCAAATATATTACTTATGCTACTGTCCTTACATATACAACAACTTCCTATTAAAAAAGAAAAGGGAATCCCAGTTTTCTACTCTGGAATTTAGATTTTGTTACAGTATGAAATAATTCTCAAGAATTATATATGTGGTTTTAATGCTTTGAATATTTAGAAGGACTAAAATACACTTTATAACTCAATTTAACTCTAGAAAAAAAATTAAAAATCAGAGCAATTCTAAAAACAAGAAAAAAATTCTTTTTTTTCAGCCAAACACATGAGGTAAAAAGATGGACAACAAAGAAAGTCTGTCTTTAGATTCAGATTACTGAAACATTCAAAAGTGTAATTTATCAAAGTGAAAAATAATGCTCCTTTTTCCTTTAACTATGAAAATATTAAGCTGCCCCTAAGAATAAAAATCACATATACAAAAATAGTTCTCTTATATGACTAACACTGCTTGAAGACTTTTAGTCTTACAGTGACAGAACAATTAGGCAGTATCTTAATCAATAAGCAAGTAAAATAATATATGATGTTTAGAAAACTGTAATTCCCCTGTTGCTTCGGATCCTAGGAGGCGTATCATGGTAATCCCACATGGTTTTTTAAAGGCAAAAGAAACAACAAATAGCCCCTTACCTTGTAAGATGGCAAGAAACACAAAATTCCTTGGCTCACAGTCTGGCACACAGATAACAAAAGTGCTCCCACTTCATCCTGAAACTCAAATGTTTCCGTGTGCTGGAAGGTAGCACAGAGATTGCGACCCTTGGGGCCTGACCCAATAGTGCCAACCCAAACCTGGAACATAAGTATGTCAGTATCAGAGTAATGCCGAAACTAGGCAGGCAAATTAGCATTTAGTTGGGAACCTAAATACACGTATGCCAAAAGAAGATCAAGCAATGAGTTTAGAGAAAATTTATTTTTAAGTTGTTGGGGTTTTTTCCTATTACCTTTAATTAATTATGTATAGATTTAATTTATAGACATTTTACTTCAGGTATGCCACTGAACTGTCTTACAATGAAAGAAAAACAGGTTTTACTTACCAATAATTATCAATAGCTTTGCAAAATTAAGCATGTAACCAAATTTTGTTGGATAATGAAAAAAATCAGAAATGAGTCAAAAATAATAGAGGTGAGGGCTGACATGATCTGCTACAGGTAAATCCCTAAGACTCAGCTACGACAGGAACTAGTGTTTCACAAATTCACTGATGCTCAAAAATCTACAGCCACTGAAAATGAGACCCACCAGTTTCACAGTTTTATGCAATTCCTCTGCATTCACACAGATCTACCCTTAGTATAGTCAATTTGACTAAGAGAAAGTACAAACTTTATTAGTATTCTGAAGATAGTACAAACTTCAGATTGTTGAGAAATGTATTAGTCCTATATTTTGAAATAATGTATGAGACTGAGGTACATTTTGCACCATGACATCTAGTGAACACCAGTTTAATCAACTTTAAACCAAATGATCAACTAGTAAGTAGTAAGACAAACTGATATTATGTGTTTCTTGATATGTACTGATTTTAAATTCCTTGAGTATGATGATATTGTGGTTATGCAGAATTATATACTTGTTCAGAGGAGAAACATGCTAAATTAATTAAAGGCAAAGTGTCATATCAACAAATTACTTTCTAATAGCTTATTCAAAATAATGTGATCATTAACATTTTCCAATATTGCTCTTCTCTCCTATATATATATATATATATATATATATATATGCAAAATGTTAACAATTGATGAATCTAGGTGAAAGGTATAAAGATACTCACTGTATTAATACCATTTTCCCACTTTTCTCAAGTTACTATTTTCTTAAATAAAAAGTTCAGGGAATCAACAAATGTGTGGAAAACAAAATGTGGTACACACACACGCGAGCACGCAAGCACACAGTGGAATATTATTCAGCCTTAAAAAGGAAGGAAATTCTGATTCATGTTACAAAATGGAGGAACCTTGAATACATCATGCTAAATGAGATAAACTAATCACAAAATACCTTGTGATTCCACTTATCTGAGGCATTTAGAGTAGTCAAATTCATAAAGATAGAAAGCAGAAATGGTGGCTACCAGAGGCTGGGAAGGAAGAGGAATGGAGAATTACATAGTAATAGAATTTCAGTTTCACCAGTTGAAAAAGTTCTAGAGATTGGTCACACAACAATGTGAATATACTTAACAAAACTGAACTATATACTTAAAAATGATGGTAAAATTTTATGGTATGTCTATTTTACCACAAATACATAAAATAAAAATTTTAAACGTTGGGGAAAATATTAAAACAGGATCCAGCTGAACATTTATTATTATTAATTCAGTGACATTACAGCTTAAATGGATTTTTGTGCACTGGACTGAGCACATAGTACCTATACGATGTTATTCTGAGAACGTATATGCTGAATTTATTAATAACTTCTCAGATTTATTTGAGCCTCTAAAGAAAACAATTTGAAAATGTGGAACACATATTTTTCCTTTTAAACAGGAGCACTCCGGCCTTTTGGAAGGCATAATTCTCATTTACAGGAATTTAGCATTCAAGGTCTTCACCTACTAAACGCCAGTAGTTCCCACAAATACTCCTTGGTTGAAAACTATAGCTTTATAAAGAACTAGAACTGTATTAGCCACACAGGAGGTATTAAGCGTGTAGCCAACCACTTTAAAAAAGAAACAGAAGGCAGATTGATAAATGACAATTCAAATGTTCCTAGGAAAACTGAAGTAACATTTATATGGCATTGTTATAAAAAATTAAAATCTTAAGTCATAGGAGTCATAAGAATACTTCTAATTCATTTCAGATATTCAAACATGTGCTGAACACTTGTTAACTAATACAGGTATTGGTTTAGGTGCAGTGGAAGGATAAGGATATAAAAATAAGAATCAGAAAATACCGTAGTCTAACAGAGAAGAGAAACATAAACAAATAATTATACAATTAGGAATTATGGTTAAAAAAAGTTGAATTTTTGTTTTCTTTTTCATTTTCATTAAAAAATTTAAAACTGATTTAAATGAGGAAAGTGCAATACAGTCTTTACACCCAAAGTGCACATTTTTACTTATTGGGTTGAAGCAATGTTATTTATTCGTATTTCCTTTTGTTAACACTATCAAATAGCTGACAAATTTTCTTTTATTCTAAAACTGAAATGTTGGATTTCCTATCAGGATCTGTTTGCTAGTACTTCAGGCATCTTTTGATTTGTTTATAGACAATTATATTGAGGTAAAGACTAGGAGCCTTCAAAACAAAACTAACCTGTGAGTTATTAATGACATGATTAGCCTCCAGTTGGATAGTAAATGTAACGCCAAGTTCTGATGAAAAAGATTTCATTGGTGATAATGTCCCTGATGTCAAAACAATCGTCCAAACCTTGCCATTAATATCTGAAAAGGCCTAAAGGGAAACAATATTAGATACATAAAATCATCTTTAAAACAGTCAAACACATTAATTTAATCGTTGGTATTGAGCAAGAAGACAGTTTTCATTTACTGCCTGATAAGCTTACCACAGCTGGATTTAAGCACCAAAAATTTAGCACATGAACTGCTGTTTTCTGTCGTAAACGTTTCTTATTTTTTGGTAGAACAAGGAACCCATTTTTATCTGAAGTATCAGTCTGATTTATCCAAGAGTAAGTCTGTTGAATAGCAACTTTATAATCATCTGCAAATCTAAATGAAAATAAAATGGTAATTAAATGGCAAAACTTTAGATAACAATGTCCCCACCAACAACCGCCACCAATAATTAAATTCAGTAATTCTGTTAGAAAATAAGTCATTAAACCTTAGTCAATCCCTTCGTACAAGATTAGATACCATCTAAACATCCACACTTTATCACTTCCCATCCCTGTGTTCAAAGATTACATAAATCATGTCAGAGCCAGAATCAAAATCCAGGCCTCCTAAAGCCCAGTCCAGAGCTCTTTGCACTCTATGTTAGTTACATCATTAGTTACAAAATAGGTAGCAATATTATTATTAAAGAAACTCAAAAGTGGGTTAAACTTTCTTACTGCATGAGAAAACAGAAAGACAATTTTTACTGTAAGTTTCAGAAACTAACAAAATTTTCAAGTTCCTTTAAAATCTGGATCTCAGTCTTCATCTATTTTTAATAAAAGTACTAAACCAGATGATCTCTGTGATTCCATCCAGCTTATAATTTCTTTCAGTAAGAGGCTATAAACACCTAAGCTTAAACAGAAAAAATTACGGTATTCTCTACCATGTCCTCACAATAATATTGACTGTTATCTTCACCCTTACAGAGATCAAAACTCAAAGTTCAAGTCAGGAACCCTGCAATATGTGGAGAGAATTTTATAAAAATACTGGGGGCTAAAAACTATAAAACTCTTAAAAGAAAACATAGGGGAAAATCTCCAAGACATCATATTTGGCCATGTTTATTGGATACCAAAAGCATATGCAGCAAAAGAAAAAAAATCAATAAACTGGACTTCACCAAAATTAAAAATCTTTTGTGCATCAAAGAATACTATCAAGAGTGAAAAGACAACCCACAGAATGGGAGAAAATAGTTCTGAAGTGTATATCTGATATAGGATTAATCAGCAGAATAACTCCTACAATTCAACAACAACGATAACAAAAAGCCCCAACTCAAAAATGGACAAAGGACTTGAGTAGACATGTCTCCAATGAAAATATACAAACAGACAATAAGCACATGAAAAGGTATTCAACATCTCTAACCATTAGGGAAATACAAATCAAAACCATAAGGAGATATCACTTTATATCCATTAGGATGGCTATTATCCAAAAAACAGAAAATAATAAATATTGGCAAGGATGTGGAGAAACTGGAAATCTTGTGCTTAACTATGTGAATGTAAAATGTGCAGTTGTTTTGGAAAATAGTACACTGTTTCGTCAAAAAGTCAAATATAGAATTATACCATGATCCTGCAATTCCACTGCTAGGTATGCACCCAGAATAACTGAAAGCAGGGACTCAGATACTTGTATATCAGTGTTTACTGCAGCATGATTCACAGTAGACAAAAGGTAGAAACAATCCATATGGCCATTAATAAGAACAGATAAACAAAATGTGGTATATACATACAATGGAATATTATTTGACTAGAAAAAGGAATGACATTCTGATATGTTACAACACGGATTATCCTTGAAAACATTATATTGTATGATTCTACTTACATGAGAAACCCAGAAAGGGCAAATCCACAGATCAAAAGTAGGAAAGAGGTTACCAAAGGTTGTGGTAAGCAGGAAATGGGAAATATTATTTCATGGGTACGGAGTTCCTGTTTGGGATGACAAAAAGTTCTGGAAATGGACAGTGGTGATGGCTGCACAAAAATGTGGATATACTTAATGCCACTAAAATGTACATTTAAAAAATGTTAAATTTTATGTTATGTGTATTTTATCATTAAAAAAACCTCTTAAAATAAAACTGGAACCAAGTAGTACTATAACTTAAGGGGTAGTGTGTGGGGAGTTGATTGCTTTTCATTTTCCACATTTCACTATTAGAGGCTTTATGCAATAAATAAGAAGAGGGTGGGAAGGGATAAATTGGGAGTTCTAGATTTACAGATACTAACTGATATACATAAAGCAGATAAATAACAAGTTTATACTGTATAGCACAGGGAACTATATTCAATATTTGGTAGTAACCTATGGTGAAAAAGAATATGAAAACGAATATATGTATGTTCCTATATGACTGAAGTATTGTGCTGTACACAAGAAATTGACACAACATTGTAAATTGACTATACTTCAATAAAAATATATTAAAGAAAAAAAGAGACTTTCTGATACTGGAAGAAACATACCTAAATTATATTTAAAACTTAAATTTAGTCATAGAAGCCTATAAACTTAATGCTGAATTAATTAAATATCTTTATTTACTGATAACTAATATTAATTGTCTAAATCTGTGCCAGTAATTTAGCTCCCATTAAGGCTAATATTTTTAAGAGGAAAAATACAGATCAGATATCTTCACTTACCTGCTATTTTGCCTAAAAAGATAGTCAAGTACCATAAAAAGTCCTTTGAGCATTATTTGAGTTGAAGCACTAATAATAGGTACTTCTCTTGCCTCCTCTTTACCATGAATTGATGACACTTTTTCTTCTCTCTGAAGGATAGCAGAAAAATGTCCCTACAACAAATTACCATATTAAGTTACTGGGGAGTAGGGGAAGGGTGAAAAACAAACTTCTCACAACTATAATAAAACCTAAATGAAATACTCATTGAAATTTTAGGCAAACATTATTAATACACAGTGCTAATAGTATGTTTTGAATTCCCACATATTCCCAAATCCTCTTCAGAGTCAAAGACATTTTAATAATAAGTTACACATTTAGGAGGTTGATTACTTCTTCAGGTAATTAGGGTTTTATTCAATGCCCTTCAAAAGTAATGAACTAAATAAAAATGCACCAAATGGTTTTTAAGGAGCATAAAAGACCTGCTATGCCACCCAAATGCCTGAATTATTATATAGTTATAAGTCATAATTATAACATTACCTGATGTCACCACCATGAGCAATGATAATATATATACATGATGATATGCACACTGAATATTAATATAATTATGCTGAGAGAATGGAGAGTGGAGAAAGGGAAATCAAGTAATCAGGACAGTGTGGTACTGATGAAGGAACAGATGAAACATATCAATGGAAAAAAACAGAGCCTAGAAATGGACCCACACAAATATAATCACTGCTCTTTGGACAAAGGAGCAAAGGTAATCCAGTGCAGAAAGGATGGTCTTTTCAACAAATGGTGATAGAGTAACTGGACAACTACATGCAAAGAAATCAATCTAGACATAAACCTTGCACCCTTCACAAAAGTTAACTCAAAATGGACAGCAGGCCAAAATGTAAAATGCAAAGCTACAAAATTCCTAGCAGAAAAGATAGGAGAAAATCTAGGTGACTTTGGGTTTGGTGATGAGTTTTTAGATGCAACACCAAAAGCATGATCCATCAAACAAAAAAATTTGACATGTATTAAAACTAAAAACTTAATGCTCTGTGAAAGACTCTGTTAATGGGATGAAAAAACAAGCCAGAGGCTGGGAGAATATATTTGCAAATACTTCTCTGATGAAGGTCTTGTACACAAAATATATAAAGAACTCTTAAAACTCAACAAGAAGCAAGCAACTCAGTTAAAAAGTAGACAAAATATCTGAAGAGATAACCTCACCAAATAAAACACATAGATGGAAAATAAACATGTCAAAAGATGCTCTATACTATATGTCATTAGGGGACTGTAAATTAAAATAACAATGAGATACTACCATATATCTACTAGAATGGCTAACATGCAAAACATTGATAACACCAAATGCTGACAAGGATGTGGAACAACAAGAACTCTTATTCACTGCTGGTGGGAGTGTAAAATGGTACAGCCACTTTGGAAGACAGTTTAGCAGTTTCTTGTGAAGCTAGTCTTACCTTATAGCCCAAGAATCATGTTCCTAAGTATCTACCCAAATAAGAAAGCATGTCCGTACAAAAACATGCATATAAATGTTTATAACAGCTTTATTCCTAATTGCCCAAACTTTGAAACCACCAGTGTCCTTCAGTAGGTAAATGGATAAACAAACTGTGGTATATACATGCAATTAATATAGTTCAGAAATAAAAAGAAACAAGCCATCAAGCCACAAAAGGACATGGAAGAACCTTAAATGTATAGTGCTAAGTGAAAGAAGCCGGTTTGAAAAGACCACAAAACTATATGATCACAAATGTATGACATTCTAGAAGAGGCAACACTATGGAGTCAGAAAAAAAAAAAAATCACTGGCTGCCAAAGGTTCAGCAGAGGAAATAAGGTGTGTTGAAGAGATGAACAACTGTAGCACAGAAGATCTTTAAGGCAATGAAAGCAATTCCATATGATACTATAATGGTAGATACATGACTTTATGTTTTTATCCAAACTCACAGAACTGTAAAACACAAAAAGTGATCGCTAACGTAAACTATGGACTTTAGTTAAAAATAACGTAACTATTGGTTCAATTGTAATAAATGTACTACTATTGCAAGATGTTAACAATAGGAGAATCTGTAGTATCTGTGTGTGTGTGTGTGTGTGTGTGTGTGTGTGTGGCTGGGAGTGGTGGTATATGAGAACTCTGTCCTTTTTGCTCAATTTTTCTGTAAACCTGAAAAAAAAACTTTAAAAAGTAAAGTCAATTACTATAAATAAATAAGAACAGAAAAAGAAAAACATTCTTATCTGCAAGAACCAAACACTCTTAAGAATAGTATGTCATGAAGCCTCTATCCAGAAAAATGTACAAAAGTACATACTCATAAAGTTTTGAATATAATTTCATAAGGCTCACAGTATCCCACCCATGATATCTATACAGTCAGGTTTATAACCTCTAAGTTAAAGAGAATAAAATACAAATTTCTTATCTTTTTGTTTTCCAAACTTTTAACTTTTATAATTGACAAAATATATTTACAACCTAAAAGTATTCTTTTAGCTTTAAACAAAGCAATTAATTCCTTTAAGCCTTATTTCCTTCAAACTAATAATGCTACTTTTTCATCCATAATTTACAACATCACTTAAAGATTATCAAACTTACATAATAAAATTAAATTTTAAAACAATTAAATTGCCACCTTTTTTTCTACTCTAGATTAACCATTCTCTATTAAATCATTTCTAATTCACGAAATGATTTCCACAGGTAGAAAAAAAATCTTACCTGCAAAATGGGAAAAGTAGCAGTGGTGATGCCCATTTTGTATAAATTTAAGAGCATTTCACTTCCACTCCATATTTTACAAGCTGATTCATAATCCCTTTCCATGAGATGTTCAGAGTTTGCTTCTAACCAACTGGAATAAAATAAAGCAATTCCATCAACCAGTATCATCCTTATGTGCCCTATTTCAACAGAACAAAGAGAAATGTGATACAATGACTTGTATCCCTTGAAGCTCTTTGCAAATAAATGTGGGTTCATTAATACATCTTTTAAACAACATGCATGTTTCTTTTTGCAAAGTCAATATACAGCTAGAAAGTAAGCTTTTATTCAGAAAAGAGAAACGTGCACGTGATTCCCCAATTGTGTTTTGTGGATTCACACTGCTTCACTGCTTTACTCGACTGTCTCTCCAGCTGACAGTCATGTCTTAGGAGCTTATCCCAAACTGCACATAAAAGGAAATACAAAAAAGCCTAAAAGAAATTATAGTGTTACATATTAACACAAGGGAATTACTAGAAAATATATAAATATATTCATTTATACACACACAAACATTTGTACATCGAATGAGAGCTTAAATGTCTATACTATGTCATTATGTTGGACACTATACTAGGTAGTGGAAACACAGCAGTAAATAAAATAGGTAAGGTCCTACTAAAAGGAAACAGAAACAAATTTAGAAACAACTACATGAATAAGAAAATAGCAGGTAGTGATAGTGATATAATGAAAATAAATTGGGTTAAAGTAATCTAATTGCTACTTTAATTTGAATGTCAAAATAGTGACCTTCTTGTCTCCCTGAGGTGACATTTATTCTAACAATTGAATACCAAAAGTACCCAGTCATGGGAGGATCAGAAAAAAAGAGTACTCCAAGCAGAAGGAGTACTTCCTGCAAAGATCTTGAGGTGATTAACAAATTTTGCTTATTTAAAGACCTGAAAGAAAGCCAATGTAACTGCAACACAATGGGCAAAAGGCAATAATATCACACTGTTAGAGTGATAAGCAGGAATCAGATCATGCTGAGCCAGGATAAGAGTCTGGATTCTATTCAGAGTGCAATGGGAAGATTCTAAATGGAGGGTTTTAAATAAGAGAGAGAGAGAATCTATTTTAGGTGTTTAAGAGATGATTCTAGTTTCTAAGCCAGAGTGGATTATAGGAGAAAGGCAAGAACGAAAGGAGAAACCTTTTAAGAGGCTGTTACAGCATTCCAGGTGAGAGATGGCTCTGGGATGACAGATGTGGGAATGAAGGATGTGGGATATACTGTGTAGGTGGCATTTATAAAACTGACTGGTAAATTGAATGAGGTGAGGCAGTAATCAAGGGCAATATTTAGATTTCTGATTTGAGAAACTGGTTGGTACAATTTGCTTAGATAATCAAGACAGGGAAGGTGGGAGAAGTAGGTAGGGGAAGGGAAGGAGGTTTGTTTTGGAAAGTTGAAATTTTGTGTCCAAACGGAGATATTGAGTACTGCTGGGTATCGGAAAATAGCATTCACTTCAGGAA
Organism: Camelus bactrianus; assembly: GCF_048773025.1. Classification (NCBI taxonomy): domain Eukaryota; kingdom Metazoa; phylum Chordata; class Mammalia; order Artiodactyla; family Camelidae; genus Camelus; species Camelus bactrianus. The sequence continues at coordinate 14,130,159 of NC_133554.1, forward strand.
GAGGTTGGGGAAGACACAGATTCAGGCCTCACCAGCATTGCCATAGGGTTATGAGTCCAGCACTAGAAAAGAAATGAGGTTCCAAAACCAAGCCCTGAGGCACTTCAACATTTAGACATCCAACAGAGTAAGAATTATCAAAAGAAACAGAAAAAAATGAACTTGGAGGAGGAGGAAAACCAGAAAATGTTATAGAAGCTGCCTAGGAAAAAACAGTCCTGTGTGGCTGCTCTGCTCTCACTCCTTCACTTCTAACACCTCTGGTCTCCACATGTAACACATGCGGGTTTTCCCCCCATACCAAGTAATTCTCTGAGACACCAGTTGGGTGTCCTGTAATTCAATTCAATTCTGACACTAACGAGGTAGCACAGAGCCCACAGGTTAAGCAGTCAGTCTCACAAAACTGTCCGTCCCCTCCTAAAGCTCAGATGCCAATTGTAGAAGTCCAGGTTGTCATCTGTGCTTCTGATCAAGAAGCTTTACATTGGAGGTTCCCATGACCCCTCCTTAGGTTGGATCGTTTACTAGAACAGCTCATAGAATTCGGGGAAACACTTATGTTTACCAGTTTATTATATAATAAAGATACAGATAAACAGCCAGATGAAGAGATGCACAGGGTGAGGTCCGGAAGGGTCCCAAGCACAGAAGCGTCTGTCCTTGTGGAGGTGAAGTGCGCCACCCTTCAAGTACACAGATAGATTCATCAAGCCAGAAGCTCTCTGAATCCTGTACTTTTGGTATTTTTATGAAGACTTCATTACAAAGGCATGATTGAACATTAACTCAATATCCAGCCCCTCTCCCCTTCCCACAGGGGAGGTGGGGCTGAAAGTTCCAAGCTTCTAAAATATGGTTTTTAAATACCTCTCAGACATAAAAAATAAAATAATGCCATTTGCAGCAACATGGATGGAACTAGAGATCGTCATTCTCAGTGAAGTGAGGCAGAAAGAGAAAGAAAACTACCATATGATATCACTCATATGTGGAATCTAAAAAAAAAACAAAAAAACATAGTTTGGTCTTTCTAGTGACCAGACCCATTCAGGAGCCCAGCAAGGATTCCCTCATTAGAACAAAACACAGTCTCATTACCCAGGAAATCCCAAGGGATTTAGGAACTCTGTCAGGAACTAGGGTCAAAGACTAAGCAGTAGAACAAAAGATGCTTTTAGAACTCTTATCAATTAGGAAATTACAAAGGTTTTAGGAGCACTGTGTCAGGAGCTAGGGACAAAGACCAATATATATATTTTCTGTTATTTCACAGAAGTTAAGACAAAAACCCTTTTCACAGAGGTGGTAGTCCACAACACCCAACACTGCTGAGAGACTAAGTAAAATAACAGAAAAATATTTGCATTTGGCAATCTATGGACCACTTGTGCCCTTGATAAGAATAGTTTTGGTAGAATTATGCAGATAGCAACACTACTGGGATGGATGAGAAAAGAATGGGAAGTGAGAAAATAGAATTAGCAACTATAGACAACTCTTTCAACAAATTACACTGTGAAATAAAAATGACAAACTTATACATGGCAGAAATACCACAAGGAAAGACACAAGCACGTGATAAAATGTGGGGAAAGGTGTTTACAACTCTTATCAAAAGCAAAGGGTTAATTCTCTACAAATCTATAAGAGAAAGAACCATAACAATAAGAACAAAGAAAGGACAGAGACATCAACAGGTGACCAAAAAAGGAAATATAAATGGACCTTAAAAATGCTTAATCTCACTCGTATTAAAAGAAATGTAAATGAAAGGTACGTGGGGATACTACTTTTCATCCATCAGGCTAGAAAAAAACATTCAGACTCTCATTGCTGATATGCGTATAAACTAGTCCTCCACTCACTCATCTATTGTGTAAACTTTAGAACTATCTATCAAAATTACATATAGATCTACGCTTTGACCCAAGAATCCCACTTCTAAAAATTGTCTTAGAGATCTACTCTCAGACATATGAAATAGTATATGTTCAAAGTTATTCATTACAGCAATGTAATAGCAAAAGATTGTAAACAACCTCAATATCTACAAATCAGAGGCTGGTTAAAGAAATTACAGTACATCCATGTAATGAAATTCAAGGCAACACTTTTTTTTTTAAACTGAGAAAGCTTTCTAGGTCTTGATATAAAAGATCTCCAAAATATATTAAATGAAAAACAGCAAGATACAGGAAAATATATGTATAAAGTACAGTGCCTACAGTTAACAATATTAAATACTTAAAAATTTGCTAAGAGGGTATATCTCATGTTAAGTGTTCTTATCACAAAAAGTAACAATGAAGAAGGCAGAAGGAGACTCCTAGAGGTGATAACTATGTTTATGGCAAGATTGTGGTAGTGGTTTCATGGATGTATAATTATCTCCAAACTCATCAGTTTGTAGATACTAAATATTTACAGCTTTGTGTGTGTCAATCATACCTCACTAAACTGGTTCTTACAAAATAAAGTATATTTTTTAAATGGAGAAGACAAAAAAAAATGTATGCATAGCATGCCATCATTTGGGTAAAAAGGAGAGATAAGAGAAAGTATCGATATTGGCTCATTTTTGCAAAAATATGCACTAAATGCTAAACTTGTTCAGGAGGACAGAAAGAAAGCAGATGGGGGATGGGTGGGCAGGAGGTTTTTACAGCATAAATTTGTAAATCTTTTTTGTTCAAACATGTAAGCGTATAACATTCAAATTAAAAAAAAAACACTGAAGGGAACTGAAAAACACTGTAGTAAATGGTCAGGGGAAGTTTTTCCTAAAGTAAAGAGATTCTAGATCAACAATGTAAAGGCTAATGAAAGGGAAATTATCTAATGTAAATTTCAATAAAATTACCAAATCTGTTATTTTACAGTATTGAAATCTCAGTTAAATGAAATTCAAACCAGAATCCTACTCAAATTGTAGGATAAAGCGATAAATTAAAGCCATGATCCAGAATTTTAAAATACGTTAATTAATACCATGTTTAGTTTACGTTCAGCCCATTATCTTGTATACATCCTATCGGCCTGTTAAATTATCCTGTTAAAATAGGAATAAGATTCACAATTATCAGTTTTAAAACGATCAATATGTTCATTATATTCTTTTGAAGAAGACAAAACTTTGGACTAGCCTATCTTTAAGTTTAACTGGCAAGGAACAATCCACTTCCCAAGGAGCCTGGTCAAAGTTTACTAATTGTAAAATACTCTGGCATCATAAGACATGTTTTTAATACAAAGGCAGCACAAATGACACTGAAAGACATATGTTCTTACTTAATGAGGCTATAGCACACAGCTCGCAGGGGTTCATGGTCTTTCTTCCTTATATTGTTGTTGACCATACTATCGAGCTCATCCCGAGCAAACCGAAGCTGGACTTCCGTTATACTGTAACTTGCTGATTCCCGAGCACAGTCCTCAATGTTATGAGCTTCATCTAAAATGACAACCTGTTCTTTCAGATTGATATCCATCTACAAGATAAAAGAGTTTTCCTGTAAAACATTCAGCAAAATGGATTTAACAGCAATAGGCAAGATATTTCATTTAAAATTTCACACTACAGGCCAATATCACAAGTCCAACTATATAAGCAACTGATTCTCAGTCTTAAAACTTTACATGCACTTAGGCCAGACAAATAGCAGCTCAACATCACAGAGTTTTCCTTTTTTCACTCTCAAAATACTTTGCAAGCCTATCAACCAAATAATATGTGTTAAGTGAGCCAAGATCAAGATACAGTTGTCTACACCAAGGGTTATAAAAATCCCACTATGAAGAGATCTCCAACATAATTCTAAAAGCATAATAAAAACTTTCAAAACTAAGATAACAATAAAATATTCAAGACTCAAAATACTAATATAATACAGTATGTATCTGTTTCATTTCAGTCTTTCCTGCAATTCTTCATTTTAAGAATTTCTCTTCCTCAACTCCCATATGACGTTGGTAGGACTGTTAATCTGTCAATCAAGGGACATCACCACTCTCATGACATGGGTAGGCTCAGAACCCAGGCTTGTCAATTAAATAAAGTATTCCATCCCTCTGTGGTCATGACTGGTTTAAGAATGGATATGAGATCCAAGATAGGCCAGAGTTAATTTTGAGTGACTAATATGAAATCATGTTCTTTTTTCCAGGTTACCTAGCTAGAAAAAAGCTAGCGGTTTAAAGCTATCTTTGTTCCCATTGGGAAGAATCTGCCTGAGAATAAAGACATAAAGGAGTCAGTCAAGTATTTTTTCTTAAGCTCTGTTGAAGCTGGGTTTGTGTCAACTGTATTTGAAAGAATCCTGACCAATGCAAAATGTTACAAAGCAATTGCCATTGAGTTATTCTGAAGAAACACTAATATACAGAGGGCTGTAGATGACTGAGAAAGAACCATGGGAGAAATATATTAGGGTCTAAAAGATGAGTAGGATTTGGATTGGATAGACAAAGAAAGAGTAGGGCATTTCCATATGTCATAAAAAGCAGAGATACGGCAAAGAACAAGGAATCCTCAGGGGACCTTGAGGCAATTTTTTTAAGGGTTCAATTTGGGAGTCTGTAGCAGACAAGGCTGAAAAGGCAGATCCAGGTCAGACTACTGATCATTTTGGGAGTAAGCTTAAGAAATAAGGACTTTATCCAATGAGCAAAGAAAGATATGAGATTTTTAAGCCATAGGAAAGATGCAAAAGTAATATTAGGAAGGCTGACCGGGCACTGATACTTAGAGTGGCTCAGGAAAGAGACCTAGCTGAAGGGCAACCAAATAAGAGGATAGCAGGTGTACTGAACATAATGCCTATTAATTTCGAACTTATAGAAAGCTAATGAGAGTTGGGCAGTCAGATCTAAAGAGAGAAATAACAATTGAATACACCAGATTCACTTTTTGTTTTATGCTGTAACAACCGGATGTCTCTAAGAACCAGGCAAATAAACGCAAATGCTGTATCCAGAGTTCACTTATTCAAAGTTCAGCATAATTTGCATAGTATGCATATTCTCCTGATGTAAATTCTTCAAAACATAGATTCTTCAGATAAATGTTTTAAAGTAATTCTGACTATTCATAAAGTGATAGTTATGAATGGGTTAAATGAGTCTCAAATGGGGGCAATTTTGCACCCCGAGGGATATTTGGCAAAGTCTAGAGACATTCTGGATTGTGACAACTGTGAGGGTAATAATGGCATCTAGTGTATAAAACCAGAGATGCTAACAAACATCCTACAATGTACAAGATAGCCCACCTCAACAAAGAATTACCCAGCCCCAAATGCCATTACTGTCGAGGCTGAAAAACCCTGTTATAATTCTACTTCAGTACTAGGTCCTTAAAGGTACTTATTACTTCAAAAATTAAAATGACGGTGTCTAAAATTCAGTTTTTAAAAACACCTTAGAATATAATCTGTTTATACACTTACATAAACATAAAGCAAAAAATAAAGTGAAAGACATTAAAACATCTAAAAGCTTTTACATTCATCACGTATACCCCAATAAGTAGGCAAAAGTCCCTTTAATTTTTACATATCTACTCACACTTTCCCTTATTTGTGCATCTAGAAGATAGTTGTAAGGACAAAATATTATGTCAGCATCTTGCATTAGTTCTCGTGCTGTGTAATATGGACATGCCTTTAGTTTTTTCCCCAAGCTGATGAGTTCTTCTATATCCCAGGCCTTGCACATCCCTTGGAGAGTCTGTAATGTGTGTTGATCACTAATTTTATGAACACCGTGATAAAAATAGCAGGATTTCCCCTAAAAACAAACATGCACAGCTGAAATGTGAACCAATACTAGAACAGAGGAAATGAAACAAGTTTATCTCAGAATTTTAGAAATATTAAAGTCACAACACAAGATTTTACAAAAGAGACAGAGTATAACACATCTATAACACAACCATTTAGAATAACTATATTAGTTGACTCAGATAGAGCTCTAGATCAGCATAAGCTCAAGATACCCCAAGTTAACTTGAGAAACATATTTTTAAAAGTATGTTTGTTGTAGCTTTGTTGTCAGTTTCTGTGTCTGTAACCAAAAGACAATGAATAGTGAGTTGAGTTCTTTCAGGAGTTTTCTGTTTTTCTGTTGATACCTCTACATATTTTTAAGGCAATGTCACTTTATTTTGTTTTCAAATATACTGAATATCTGTCAAGATTACTATTTTGTTATTGCCCTGAGTGAATTTCCTTGTCTATTTCGCTTGTTCTTTCAGATAAAATTTATTATTTTACTAATGTTTCCAAAAATTCTAAGTAAAATTAGCAATTATAGAAATAAAATGTTTTTAAAAAAAAAAAGTCTGATTAAGTGCTATTAGGCAAAAGTATTTCTGGAAGGATACCCAAGAGCAACAATGGTATCACTAGTTGCTGTCAAAGATGAGACCCAGATGACTTGGGGGCAGGACTGGGAGAGGTTTTACTCTACAGACACTTTTGTACCTTTTCTATCTGAGTCACTGAGATGGTATTACTTAATCAAATATAAATAAGTGAAAACAAAGGAAGGAAGAAAGGAAGAAGGGAGAAAGGGAGAGGAGGGAGAAATGCCCTGGAGGAAACAATAAAGTTAAGAGTGTTCCCTACAAAATATCTGGACAGTACAAGAGTTCCAAAAAACCCTAAATTATCTATAATCCCATCATACAAAGAATGTAACTATTAACATTCTGATGTATTTCATTTCATATTCCTTTTATGCATATGTATATATGGATATATCTCTACAACGCAACCCAATATTAAAATAATGAGAACAAAGCAAATTTTCCCTCGGCATTGAGGATTATTGACCATTTAGCCAAAATAAGTAAACATTTTTTACAAAACTGGGATCGCTTTTTTCTCTTACCCAATTTTATTAAAAATCCTATCAGAAATATTTTCTCATATCACTAAGTATTTTTTCATTGTTGTCCACACATATACACTGGATTACTATTGGGCATTTAGACTGTTTACAATTTTTGCTTTATAAATAATGCTGCAATGAGCATCTTTATGCCTATTTTTAAATATTTCCTTAGTATATATTTTTAGATCAGAGGGTATTTAGGGATCAGAGAGTACAAGTGTTTTTAAGTTGCTTGAAATCCATACCACCAGTCTCCAGAAAATGCATACCATTTTACATTACCCTTTTTCCATATCTTACCAACTCTAATATTCTCTTTTCTTATCTTTGTGCATTTTAATGGTAAAAAATGGAATCTTCTTGTTTTGATTTATATTTTTTATGCTTTCTAGGCAAGATTTAACCTTACATTGTATGAACATGCTAACAAGTTTCAACAGTAATTTGCACAAACTGCACTTCTTTCTTGTACTATCTACTAATGTCCTTTGTCATTCTATTATAGGAAGTAAAAAAAAATTTAACATACACAAATCAAAAACTAAGATGTTTGATAAAATCCAATCCTAGGAAAGGTGTGTCATATCCTGTTAAAAGGTATATAAAGTGAGTAGAAGTAAAACTTCTACTCCTACTAGAAGTACATAGGAAATTTGTCAGTAACTACAAAACGAAATTTTCACCATTAATGTAAAAATATATACTACACTGTTTAATAGCCCCCAAATTGGAAATAAGCCACATGTCTACCAACAGGGGATATGTCAAATAAATTCTAGCAAATATATACCAAACATATAACCCTTAAAAATTGAGTTAGATTTGTCTATGTGCTGATGTGTTTAAGCTTTTAAAAGACTATAATATGTACACATTATAGAAAATACATATTTTAAATAATTTAGAAGAATACACTTAAAATGTTACAGTAGTTTCCTTGAAAGTTTAAGGGGATGGAAAAGAGCTGGAAAGAGAGATCTTCTCTTTTCATTGAATGTCTTTCTGTAATTGTGAGTGTCTAACTACGTATATGTTACTTTTCTTTTTCAATTGTCATTTGAGAATAAATGGTGGAATAATAAGGCATTTTAATATTTATTAATTCTGTGCATCAATAAAAAAATTATACGTCATTTTGAAATCCAATATTTGTCTTTCCCAGTTTGCTGTACTTACCTAGTGAGAGGGAGGCGGGAACATACATATATGTATGTGTGTATATATGTATAGGTTTATATATAAATATATGTATAGATTTATACACACACACACACACACACACTCATATATATGTATTTTTATCTATGAACTATGCAAAGGGCAAATCTGTTTTTAAAACATTCACACATCATTACACAAAAGTACCTAGAAATTGCTAGAAATAGAATAAAGCATAAAAAGTTCATAACCTATAAAAGCACGTCAGCAAATCCAAGGACAAGAAGGCATGATCAGCTGAGGGCTACTAGTTCTCCTAAAGCTTTGTATTCAGTCGTGTTAGGGGAAGCCACTTGTTGATCCACCAAGGTATTAAAAATAAAAATTAGGAGAAAATTTCACCTAGCCTTATTTATTTGCTTTATTTTCTATATTATTTTCAGTTACTTTGGCTAATCTCTACTACTCTTTTTTATCGTTCGTGCCATGTCAGCTTCCTCACATCATGATGCCATCTTTTATTTTTGTTTCTACTGTAGTAAAGATAGCAATGGTTAGGAGTTGGAAAACTTGCCTCCTTTCTTGCTAATTAATTGTCTGACATTGGGCAACCTTCAAGGTCCACTGTTCTCACGTGGCGAGGCATCAAAAGAGTAGTTAAACCAGAAACCTTTTAAGATTCCTCAGACTCTTTGATTATACCACTTCTAAGGTTCCTTTCAGCTCTGAAATCTATGATTCTGGGGTCCAGAGACAGGTGGAGATATGCCAAGTATCTTTCATACTGAGTCTGATACAGAATGAGTTTAATAATACGACATTCACCATTTCTTCATTCCCAGTATCTTCCACACTATTCTGAAAGCTTATATATTTTACAAAATGTTAACTAAGGTGCCTTTAGAGTCTTTAGTTATGGTCTGTTAAATCTCAACAAAAAATAGATATTCTTTCATACCTAAAATAACTTTTAGAATTATTTCTAGAACTAGTTAAGATTATTTTTTTCTTAATTGAAACAAAATTTAACTTTTAGCAGATAAGTGCATCGCTTTTCCAGTACAGGAGCATAAAAGAAACAGTGAACAAAAACACATGTGCCTTTGGATCAAGCCAAAAAATCAGAAAGTTTACACTTTAAGGGCACTTAGAATGACACTCTTGTGCAGGCTGATAGCAAAACCAGAAAAGCTCATCCATTTTAGCAGTGTAATACAACCCTGAGGGGAGTCTGTCAATTGAAGCGTTATCACACTTTAAACTCTTTTTCACTCAAACTGTCGGTTATCCACTTATCATTTTGGTTTGGTAACTCAGCCACAGTAAACATAGACACCTTTAGAGACTTTGTAATTGGCCCTCATTACAATACCAAATTACCCTGAGGGCTTGAGAACAAGAAAAAGAATGTTCATGTACACCTATGTGCTAGGCATTCTAAGGCAGAATTAGCTCAAAACAACCACAAGGAGATATCTTCCATTATTTATATTGTTAATATTCAAAAATAAAAGACTTGTCTACATTACAACAGAAACTAAAGGCCAATGAAAAATTCTGAACTTTCAAAGCTATTGGATTTTTATTTTTACATGACTCAAACTTATGAGAGTAAAGATCACTCAAAAAACATAACCAGCACTGCAGGATTCTAGAGGATTACATAAAATAAGACTATTTGCTTTCAATACATAATCAAATTTTATAATTGGTTTTACCAATGAGATGAAAATTCATAATAAATTACATAATAATTTTCTCAATAACAAGTAGTAAAAAGATAATGACAGTGCCAGTAAGTCTTCTTGCATAGACTTGCATTATAGCTAAAAAACAAATTGCAAGCATTTGAGGAATTCAGTTGTATCAGTCAGCCACTTACTGAAACAAGTTTACTTAACCATAAAATTTATAGAGTTTTATTACGAAGAGCCTTTTCTCTATTTTTTTTTAGCATTTGATATTTTAATATTTCATCTCTCCTTGAATAGAACTTTTTAAATATCCAGATTGAAAACATTTCACAGTTCCTCAGTTAGTTAAAAAGAACTTATATGGAAACAGATATGCCCAGAGAACTTCAACAGTGGTCTGGATTCAATAATTCTGTATTATTTTCCTGGCTCTGAATAAGTCACTTAAGTTTTTTCATTGAAGCCCCTTAGTACTTATTCTTTATATTCTCATGTTTGAATATCTACTGAAGCATCTTTTGAATAACTCCAAATAAAGCTTGAATAAATTTCCATCTAATAAGAAAGCATTGAGAAAGAAAAGCATAATACAAAATAATCTATTCACATTTATATAGTAGGAGATGATATATATCAATTAAATGAAACTCTAGAAGCTATAGCTATTAGCCTTTTGTGTAGAAACAACTATGTTTGACAAAATACTCATGAAAGATAGAACAACTTTCAAAATACATTGAAATCATTTCATGCACTACCAGTTTATGGTTCACCAATAATTTCTGGGTATAATTCCAGACTTGTAAAACTTCAATTTTAGAGTAAACTAGTTATCAAATTGGTACACAGACTACCAAACTAATACTGCCAAAAATATTATTTAAAAAATCAAGTCTTTAGTAAGAAAGATTTCTTTGTTTCCACCTAGCCAAAATTCGTATTATTCTAGATTTTCCTTGAAAACTTTAAAACCATAAAAAAATATCTTTCCTTAGTAATTTAATTTTTGAAAGAAAAGTTTGTACTAATCAGAATTATGAGACAATATAGTCATTATACATCTAATCCAATTAAAAAACATTTTAAAATTTACTCAGAGAGAGCCTAAGTAAACTATCTCATTCTGAAAGTTTTAAATATGTAAAACAAATTAATTAGATCTAATTTGAGTAAATCATTTAAATACACTTATATCCTCATATAACATCCATGTTTAATTATTTTTGGTAGAAAGATTTGAAAGAAGAAAATAAGGAGATATCTGACTAAAATGGAAATTAATTTTCAAGGAATTAAATAAATATCCCCAAACTTTAGGACCAAAAATTTAAGCCCATAATTTTAAACTTGAATAAAGATTTTCTTATGGTAAAATTAACTTTTAAAAAATCGACACTAGCAATTAATTTGATTTTCATAAGTTACTTGATTATCACTGTAAATATACACATAAAATATAAAATGAACACATTAAATACTGAATAATTTTAATCTTTTCAGTTTAATTTTTTCTTTAAAATGAATTAACTTTACTTACATTTTTTCCATCCAGGAATTCCATGCACTTTTCATTTCTGTTGAAGTTGCCTACGACTTCAGGATGGACACAAGTATGATCTCTGCTGGAAAGAATAGTCATTGGGACCCCTGAGTATGCGGTCCTCCGGAGCTCTCTAGTAATCTGAGCAATCTGCTTGTGTGTGCGTGTCCCAAAATATATTTTGGGTATCTTGAATTTCCCCCCATGATCCTTCTTAGTGGTATTTGAAGAATCTTGACTGTTTCCTTGTTTAGTAGAACAACAGCACCTAGAACACTGACCAGGGGGCTGTAACAAAGGAAAGAAAAGATAACTGATGTCGACATTGGACTACCATAAAAATTGTTACCAAACCTCTCACGGAATCAAAACTATAAACAGTGAATCACAACTATCAAATAAAGAGAAATTTCAAGCCGTTTCATCATCTAAAACTTGCCATTGAAGAAAAAAACTACAAATTCAATTTCAGATTGGTTCTTTTTCACTCTTAGAAGTTATAAATGATGTTTCCATATTTGCATTGGTTTCTAACACACTACAACTCTCAAATTCCAAATGTTTTAAGTATATTTTAATTCTCCTCTTCTGTAAACTATAAAAATAAGACAAAATGGAGGATGGTTTTCATTTCTGCTTAGGCTTCAAGTAACCTTGTGATACTACAGTTTAGAATTGATAGTGCTATTTTTGTTCACAGCACAGCCCAATCAAATATCTTATAATATAGCAATATTTTTAAAGCATTTTAAATATAGCTCATAAAAGAATAGAAATATCAAGTTGAATCTAAAGCATCACTAAAAAACAAAACGAGGAAATTATTCTCTAGCAAAGATATAAAAATGAATGCATAGTATTAATATTTAATAATGAAGGCAGGTTGCTTGTGTGGAACAAGTATATCTGAAATTCAATTACCTGTCACGGAATATAAATCCATCGGTAACTTCTCATTCAGGATAGCCTTTCTGGACAATTTTACTCTTATTTTAGTTTCAAAATTAAAACAGTTATATAAATGTCTCCTTAAGTACACCATTTGGAACATCAGGAGTATATAGTTTAATATACTTGCTTTTTTCCTCCTGTTTCCAAAACTTTCAAAAATAAAAAAAAAAAGCTTAATGCTGTTTATTAGAACCCATGGGTTCTTAAAAACTGCTCACTTCTGAACCTCAATTACTCTACAACTGAGACAGAATGCTGCCTCATTTAAAAGAAATACTATGAAATGGTTAGTTTGTAGGAACAGTCACTGATGGGGAAAAAAAGCAAAATAGCACAGTAGCTTAAGAAAATTTGTACTAGAGTTTTAGTTTAGTAGAACAAATATACCATTTAACTGAAGTTTTTTTTTTTAAATTATAATCAGTAAGATTAACCTTCATAAACAAATGCTAAGTCACAGGATGTTACACCACAATCCTGGGGACCAGGCTGTCTTTTAGCCTCAACTCAGTGGAAAGGCAAGTTCGAATTACTCTGTCTCGCTCAACCTTGTCCGCCATTAAATATTACAATACATGATAGAATGGATGTAAATGTGACCCTTCTGGAGCTGTCACTCACGGGGATAAAAGGTTCACTGATGTGCCAAATAAACAGTCAGTCAAAGCAGATAAAGTTACAACCATGCTGGAATTGTTACATTCCCCTCTCAAGTTGCCAGTAACAGCAGATTTCATTACAGAGTGCTGCCACATTAAATAGCCAGTTCCAAATATCCTGCCTTCTATATTGAATAATTACTTATTCACTGAAAGGATAAAAAGAAGAGTTATGAATGGGGCTCTTGTCAACAGCAAGGCAGGAAACAGCTGACATGTGGTTTATGTTACATATGTTGCAATACCCAACAATTTATGGTCACACAGATAATGGAATGCAAATTATATGATATTTCTGACTGAATTCTTTTTTGGCTTTTGCATTGATCACATTAATTAAGGTAACTATAGGTAGCAGAATTAGTTCACTTTTTCATACTTTAAATCTTTTTACTCAATTATACTGTATCTCTTCCCTATGACACAGTTAAATTCATTCTGAATATTAGAATGCTAGGGCCCAATGTTTTGTTACATACTATATGATATAGTATATTCAAGCATAAAAGTAATCCAATAAAGTGGTCGTTTCTCAAGGTTTGGAAAACCTACTTTTTGATATAACACTTTGCAACATGAATTCCACTTAAAGCTTTATCACCTACTCCTTTTATTTTAATCCATTATTTTTTAACCAAAAAATTCAAACATACAAATAGAAAAATGCAAAATAAGTCAACCTCCACAAGAAATAACTCGCAGACCTTCTTACAAACGTACCTTCCATATTTTTTTTCAAGTAAAAAGGGATGCTACTCTATAGTCTGATACCTTGCTGCTTTGTATTCAAACGTTCTAATTTTCAAAAGGGGTACCTGCACTAATAATTTTAAAAAGGAATCTGCATATGTTTAAAATGTTATGCTAGTAGCTATACTAACAAAAGCAAAAGCTCAAGAACTAGTTTCGGAAAGCTTTTCCCATCAGGGCAGCTTTATTTAAGTGGCTTAAATTTGTTTTTCACTCCGTAATTGAGAAAATTATAAACCATGGCTAACTTTACATTAAAAATGTTTTTTGTTTGTTAAGTCTGAAGGTGCTCTGAAGTAATTATACCATCTATGAATTCAAGGGTGATTCCTCAAGAAGATGCTTTTTCAGTGGGTGGGTGGGCACGTAGAGAAGATGGAAATTAAGAAAGCCCATTTTTTTTCATTTGCAATATTAAAGAGGAATTATCTCTTCAGAAGTGATCTATTTACATTTTCATTTAAAGGATTTGGTATAATCATATTTGAAGACGGGAAAAACTGACTGTGACAATAGAAGAGAGGCTTCAAAAAGATACTTATTTAATAATGAAAGAAAGTTATTTGTACCAACATCAGCAATTTTCAATTTGGTAAGAAAACTTAGAAAGAATCCTGAAAACAGCAATGACAGGAAGTCACAATACCCTCCAGGCCAAAGCAGGCTAACACTTTCTGGCCTCTCTCTGAAACCCTTTGACCTAGAGGTCTTGAAACAATAGATGAACAAAATTAAGTATTTTTGTACCTTTCATTTAGTATTTCTCCTGCTAATAAACGATCAGATATCTTTCATAGAGATGTTTTCCTTTTGCTTTTGCTCTTTAAATTTACAGAGATTGTACTAGGAAATTGGAGAATAAACTGGAGAATTAACTAAAAAGTATTCTCTCTTATCTAATGTATCTGAACGTCAAGAAAGATAAAACACACGGGCTCCCAAACCTGTAATCTCTAAGATCTGTAAGTAGCTACACGGTATGGCAGAACCAAACTTCAAGAGATGGTCTCTAGCTTTTTCTCATAACTAGAAACTGTCTAGAGTTCTTTACTTGAACAAAAGGCAAGAAAACCTAACCCAAATAACAGCAAAAAAAAAAAAAAAAAAATTTTATCTTTTAAAGAGGAACACAGGAGATCCATGTAGATGTATTATTTCCACCTGCAGGAGTCAAAAGTTCAAAAACACATTTCAAATCTACAAAAGCCAAAACTGTTCTTAGAAGTACAGCAACCAAGGATTTTAGAAATTTTTCTTTGTATCTAACAATTTCTATCTATTCCCTCCCTTGTCCTACTATATAGAGACATATATTGAAATTTTTTGAAAGGATGAAGAAGGAATATAATATTTGATCTTGAAAGGCCAACTTGAGGCCTTGTCACTATTCCTTTCACAAAGCTGTAATTAGAAGGTCAAGTAGATTAAGATACTACAACATCAATCTCTAAAGTGACATAGCTTTCTCCAGCCTTTCCCACAACAATGAAAATTATTATGCCTAAATACTTGAAAAATAAAAATGAGCACAGTCACCAAATAAGCTTAAAAATGGAAAATAATACAGGAACAGTTAGAAACTACTGCACTGCCAGAGAAGTTACTTTGTGAATTCATACATCAGGGGAGCATCTAAAAGCAAGCTATGAACCAAATTCTAAAAGCAGGCATAAAAGGATACATTCAATATGGAAAATAAGTACATAAAGAAGAAGAGAGGAAAAGAGACCAAAAAGAAGCTTTATTTGTATGAAATAAACGGAAAACTAGGTCCATGAAACAATAACATACTTTTCTGTAACTTTCCGTATGTGCATGTTGTCTTTCAACCACACTGCAAATTCCTTGAGGAGAGAAACGATGTCTTACATTTCTTTATATAACTCATTCATTGAGCATGGTATTTTGCACATAACTGTAACTTAAAATTTTTTTTAATTGATGGAATGTGACTAATGTCTCTAAACCAGGTTACTGGACACATGCACCATATTTTATTTATCTGATAGATGCTAAATTGATGCTCTAATTTGAAGTTCATCACATATCAGAAAGTCACCTCAAAATAAAAAGGTTAGCTTTTAAAAGAAAAAATACAGGACAATTGTTATTTTTCAAGAACAAAAAGAAAAATCACTTGTTATGCTAATATCTGGGCTACTTTAACTGTGAGTTACAGACACATATCCTGATATATTCATTATTAATAACTGTCATTTATTAAGGCTGTCCCTGTGCTAAGCACTTTACATGAATTATCTCATTCATTCATTCAAGAAACATTAGAATTCCTGATATATCAAGCCAAGCAGACGACAATAGCCAGGGTCACTTCATCTCACTGACAATGAGTGCTTCACTTTTGAATTGTTCTACAAAGTGTATTATTGAATTTAACAATACCAGTTTCACTCTTGAGTTAAACAACTAAAATTAGTACTCTAGAGGGGAGGGTAATAGCTCAGTGGTAGAACACATGCTTAGCATGCATGAGATCCTTGGTTCAATCCCCAGTAACTCCATTAAAAAAAAGTATTAAAAAATTACAAATTAGCACTCTAAGTGCATTATTTTCTGAATGCAACTACAAAATATTCTTAATGGCAAGCTATAAGAACTATTTTACCTTGTTATTAGTTGACATTGAAGTCAAGTATTTTCTAACAAGATAGACATATGTTCCACAAGGGAAAAAACCAGCAACTCTCAATTAAGAGACTCTTCAGAGCAAACACCACCAAACTTCTTCAGTAAAGGACCAGAGAGTAAATATTCTAGGTTTTGTGGGCCATAAAGTCTCTGTCCCTATACAGGAAAATATCTTTATGATCCCAATATAGGAAAGGATTTCTTAAACAATACATCAAAAGCACAAATGACTGAAAACATAATCTCATTAAAATGTAAAATTTCTATTTACAAAGCCACTCCCCTTTTTAAAAAAAAGGTAAAAAAGTGGCACAGACTGGGAAGATTTCTGCACTGCATATAACCAACTAAGGATAAGTATTCATAACATATAAAGGATTCCAACAAATCAACTTTAAAAAGACCCAATAGAAGAACAAGAACCCAAGAATAAGAAAATCATAGAAAAGTGGAAAGGCCAACAAACATCTGAAAAGATGTGCAACCTAATGCTCAACCTCATTACTAATTAGAAAAACGCAAATGAAAACCATAATTAGATTCCATTTCACATCCACCAGACTAGGTGTTAGAGAAGATATAAAGCAACTCTCTCACACACTGCTGACCCAAGTATAAAATGGGGTATCCACTTTGGAGAACATGGGTGATCTAGTGAAATCAAGGATACATAGACCCTTTTGACCCAGCATGACACTGCTAAGCATACACACTGGAGAAACTTGCACATTAAAACAGATACAATAGGGATATTCTTTGTAGCGTGGTTTTAATATTGAGGAAGACAAGCTAAGTGTGACAATAAAAGAATTGATAAATTGTGGAGTTTTGTCCATCAATGGACTATATATAATCAAAAATATGAACCAGAGTTGCATGTATCAACATAAATATCAAAAAACAATGTTGAACAGGTTGAGTATGACTTAAATAAAATTTCATTCTCCCCATAAACTTCCAAACAAATTGATGATAGAAATACCTATAGAAACTTTAGGTAGAGAATTAGAAGTACCCCCTATAATAGATAATTCTTGGAGCTAAGGATTATAGTGGACAATATACCTGAAAAATGCTAAGAAGTATTTCAAGAGAAACCTAGAACGGTAAATACACTCTATTCTGGCTTCTCCTCAGTGGCTTAGTATTTCCTGACCAAAAATTCTCAACCTAATTTATTAGGAAATATGTTCTTAATTTAGGGTCTGTGGACTGTTACAGAGGAAAGGGTTTGAGATCACCCAGAAACTACAGACACAATTTTATATGCATTTTTAGAAAGTGAGTCTATAACTTTCATCACATGTCAAAGAAGATTGTGACTTATTTGGGTAAAGGCTTTATTCCAGAACTTACGTCTGATTTTACAATGGAAATAAAATAGAAAGAGCATTTTCTTTACAACCAACTTGGCCAGACACATTTATTCCATAAAGGAATAAACAAGTTGATAGTCCAAAGAAGATAATTTTATAAAGGTTCTTCTACTGCTTATAAATTCATTTCTCCTTTAATGTTTGTTAATTACATAATAACATACTCCTAAAACAATTCACTAATGTTTATTTCTAATTTCATTTTACAGGTGAAAAAAGTAAAATCTAAAGTCTTCAATTTGCTACAAAATACATGATAAATTTACAAGAATTTGGAATTCATAACCTTGAATTTTAAAACAAAATTCTAATAAGGTCATTTTTATTTACCATTAACTTGGCAAAAAAGCAAAATACTGCCCTTTTTATTTCAAAACATCATGCACATAAAGAGCTAGTGTTAAAAAGTCAATGAATATAGAATTATACTATGATCTTTGAAGTACAAAAAGAAGGCTTTACTGTTAACCTTTATCACCCATTTGTTGCTGTCCAAGCCATCTAAACAGGTACTGAATGCCTGTTGTGCAAAATCTCACATAAGCACACACTCTAGTAAGATAGGAAAAGTGACATAACTATACCTTTTCAACTATTCTTTTTTAAAAATTCAAACAGTAGTACTCTACTGCCACAGTTTCATGATTAAACTGCACAAAGCAGCTGTTTATCCACTCACAGCAACCAGCAGGTGAACCTGATTCAATATTTATCACAGGCTTTCACAGATCACTGCTAACCAGGCAAACGTTTTAATTAAGCTGGAACCTGCTTCAAAGAGCTCATTCACGATGTCAATCAGCAGGTAAGGGATCAGATACAGTGTCAGGTGAGAGTGTGTAATACAAATCCACAACTTTCTTCATCCCATCGCTGTAAATTAGCCTGCTCTAAAGTTCAGACTCTGATTGTAACAGACTGCCAGTCTCCTGGAATGTGTAACTGAAGTCACTCAAATTCTATTGTGAAGGTTGTAAGCAATATGTTAAACTGCAATGGGCTAGCACATTAAGACAGATCCTTTTCACGGTTGTTTTTTGATACCATAAGTGTTTGTTACCCTACTCTCCGCTTACTGTTTACTTTCTTGCCTAGTGTAAATGGGAATTCCTTAACACAGTTGCCCCAGTTTCTGAAAAGTTTATGTTTCAGTAGAATTAATCAAGAAAGACCCAAAGTGCTATAATTTTTTAATCTAAATTTATACTAGGACAATCATATTCTATAAGACTTCTCAGTTTAAGAACAAACATATCATAAAATGACCAACCTGCTGGAATGCAAAACTTCTCCTGGTATAACAGCACTTTATACAGATGTGACTATAGTAATGAGTCTCAAATTATAGTGATTAAGTCACACTGACCCAACATCATGAGAAATACCTGGGGTATTTACAACAATAACAACAATTAAAGAAAAAAAAAGGAAAAATGAAGAATCAAAGAAAGGAAATGGAGAAAAAAGGGAAAGCTCTTCCTTAAACAAGAATGCTAGTTAAAAATTGTCAGATAGAACGATAGAATTTTTAAATCACCATTTTGCGGCTCCCATGTAATAACTGATTCCCGTTACCTATCAAAATAGATGCTAAAATCATTGGGTAAAAGTTGCTGGGGAACAAGATATGCACATAGTCTCCAAGATTATTTATTAATCCACCCCACAGATTACTTATTAATGACAAAAGAAAAATATGCTTTATAATGGAGACCTGGGTAGTCATCACTTTAACCAAGTGGTAACACCTGACATTAGCATTAGTGAGACAAACTGGCATCATATATCTCTTGATGTGATACAGTAAGAAATATACTTACATGTTCTTCTTGAACAAAACTACATGATTATAAAATCCAAACAAGCCATGAATCAAAAAGAACCAAAGAATAGATAAACTGTGGTAAAAAGACATGGTTGGTGAAAATTAATTCAACTGCACTTATGATAATTGCACTTGTATGTTATATTTCAAAAATCCTATCCCTCAGGATTGCATGAAATTTTTATTTTCTCCTTTATAGTATAGTACTTTGGGATTTTTCAAACTTTCTTCAATGAACCTTTTAAAATGAGAAAACAAAGCCATCCTGTGACATCACGACTTCCACATACTGACTGAAATGCTATAAACAAAACCTATACAAAATAGAGATTTTTGCTTCTTTCACCACCATTAAAAATTAGTAGGCAAGTTATTATCAATATACAAATACAAACCTCCAAAGCAGCACTACCCAACAGAACTTTGTGATGATGGAATGTGTTATATCCACACTATTCAATACACTTGCCACCAGCCACATGTGGTTACGGAGAACTAGAAATGTGATTAGTACAACTGAGGAGCTGAATTTTTATTTTAATTAATTTAAGTAAATAGTCACATGTGGCTAGTAGCTACCATATTGGAAGTGCAGGTTCTAAATACTGCCACAGGACCAAAGAGAAAATTTTGGCTTAGACCAGTATTCAATCCAGTGCCAAACTTCCAATGGAACTCAAATCCGCAGTCTTAAAATTTCCTGTTTCAAAAAAGCTATATTACTTGGTGAAAACAATGTTAAAATTAACAGTAACTATCATCACAAGTTCTAAATCTAGTCTGGAAACTAAACTAATGAGAATAAGCAAAAGTTCTCAGAAAAAGAAGATGGGTAAGAATGGCGTATATTCTTATAGATGTAAGAACTTAGTGTATATAATAAAGATATTACACTAGGCACCTCTTCAGACATGTGCCCAACCCTTTCTTCTGCAAAGAGTCCATTGTCTGTAGTCCCTGCTAAAAAGGTGGATCTAGTGTCTACATTCATATGACTATGCCCAAATATACTCCCAGGCATTGCAAAACCAGTAAGATTCACTTTCTTAGGAATTTGTATTTGGGGCATTTAGACTGAGTAGATTAACTACAGGGAACAGATCAGAACACTTCAGGGACTTTAAGCCTTCCATTTTGAGATGTCATAGTAAGGTCATATGTAAGATGATAAGTACCCAGATAAAAGCAGTCTACAAAAAATAATGAGAGAACTCTGCAGAGAGAGGCAGAAAAGACACACCTGAGGCCCCAAAGAGAAGAGAGAAGCTGGCAAAAAACTTCTGAGTTCCAATAAGGGCAGTTGTATATCTTGCTTGATCTTTCTTTGAGTAGGCTTCTAGACCTAATGACCTTTTCCCCCCTCAAAAAACTAAAAATTAAAAAAAAAAAAAACTACCAAAAAACCAACAGTTAACATCATACTTAATGGCGAGAAACTTGAGGATTTTTCACCAAGACCAGGTACAAAGCAATGATCTTCCCTCTTATCATTCCTTTTCAACTGTGTGTCCTTGCTAATGTCAGAAGACAAGAAAAGGTATACAAACTGAGAAGGAAGATACAAAACTGTCTTTGTTTGCCAATTGTCTATGTAGAAAATTTGAAAGAATCAAAAACAAAACAAACCAAAAAAAAAAAAACAAACCCTCTTAGAACCAATAAGTGATTATACCAAGGTTCCACGATACAAGGTTCATTTATAGAAGTCAATTACTTTCCTATATACCAACAATGCACAAGTGGATTTCGGAATTAAAAACAATACCAATTATATCAGCACCCCCAAAATGAAATATTTAGGTATAAATCCAGCAAAATATGTACAAATCTATATGAGGAAAACTACAAAATTCTGATGAACAAAATCAAAGAACAACAAAATAAATGGAGAGACTTCCACAATCTTGGACAGAAAGACTCAATATCAATAAGATGTCAGTTCTTCATAACTTAATCTATAGATTCAATGCAATCCCAATCAAAATCCCAGTAAGTAATTTTGTGTATTTTGACAAACTAATTCTAAACTTTACATGGAGAAATTAGACCTAGAATAGCCAACACAATATTGAAGGAGAAGAGTAAAACTGGAGGACTATGCTTCCCAAATCCAAGACTCATTATAATCAAGACAGTGTGGTACAGCAAAAGAACTGACAAACATTGATGGAACAGAACAGAGAGCCCAGAAACAGACTCACATAAATATAAGTAACTGATCTTTGATAAAAGAACAAAAGCAAAACAATGGAGCAAAGACAGTCTTTTCAACAAATGGCGCTGGAACCACTGGACAGCCACATGTAAAAGATGAATCTAGATACAGAGCTTACAACGTTCACAAAAACTAACTGAAAATGGACCACAGACCTAAATATAAAACACAAAAGCATGAAACTCCTAGAAGATAACATAGGAGAAAAGCTAAATGACCTTGGGTACAGTGGTGACTGTTTAGATATAACACCATGGGCATAATCCATGAAAAAAATAATTGATAATCTAGACTTCATTAAAAGTAAAAACTTCTGTCTGTGAAAGACAAGGTCAAGAGAATGAGAAGACAAAGCACAGCCTGGGAAAAAATATTTGCAAATGACACACCTGGTAAAGGATCATCCAAAATATACAAAGCACTTCTAAAACTCAACAAGAAGAAAACAAACAGCCTGATTTAAAGATAGGTCAAAGACCTTAACAGACACCTCACCAAAGACAAACAGGTGGAAAATAAGCATATGAAAAGATGCTCAACATCATATGTAATTAGGGAAATGCATATTAAATGAGATAGTACCACACACCTATTAGAATGGCTAAAATCCGGAACAATCACACCACCAAATGCTGACAAGGATGTGGAGATGTTGAGCAAAAGGAACTCATTCACTGCCGGTAGAATGTAAAGTGGTACAGCCACTTTGAAAGACAGTTTGGCAGTTTCTTACGAAACTAAACCTAGTCTTACCATGTGATTTGAGCAGTTATTCTCCTTACTATTTACCTAAATTACTTGAAAACATAGATCCACACAACCTGCACACAGGTGTGTATAGCAGCTTTATTCATAATTGCCAAAACTTGGAAGCAACAAAGATGTCCTTCAATAGGTGAATAGATAAATAAACTGTGATACATTCAGACCAGCGGAATAGTATTTAGCACTAAAAAAGAAATGAGCTATCAAGCCATGAAAAGACAAGAAGGAATCCTAAAAGCATATTACTAAGTGAAAGAATCCAATCTGAATTATACTGTATGATTCCGACTATGTATGCCATTCTGGAAAAGGCAAAACTATGGAGATACTAAAAAGATCAATGGTTGACAGGAATTTATGGAGAGAGAGGAAGGGATGAATAGGCAGAACACAGAGGATTTTTAGGGCAATGAAAATACTCTGTATGACATCACAGTGACAGATACATGTTATTATTATATTTGTCCAAACCCATTAAATGTATAGCAACAAGAGCAAACTGTAATGTTAACTATGGATGCTGGGTGATTATGTCTCAATACAGGTTCATTAGTTGTAACAAACACACCACTCTCATGGGAAATGATGATGGGGTGGGTGGAGCAGGGCATATAAGGAAAATCTCTGTACTTTCCCTTCAGTTTTGCTCTGATCCTTGAACTGCTTTTTAGAACAAAGTCTCAATAAAAAATTCAAATGTAAAAAATAACTGATAATTTAAAGGAAAAAATAATAAAATACTCTGTGGTTCATAATTCATACAGAAGTAAAATATATAACAAAAATTGCATATAAGATGAGAAGATGGAAATGAACGTATAGTGGGAGAAGGTTCTCATACATTGCATGCGAAGTAAAATATTTGAATGTACAGTGATAAACATAATTTTACATACAAATTGTAAACCTCAGAGAAACCCCAAAACAAATAAGCTAAGAGTTATGGTTAAGAAAATGGTAGAGAAAAGACAGAATCTTAAACACGTTCAATTAATCCAAAAGAAGGCCAAATATTTTTAAAAGGGAAATAAAAAACAATTGAGACAAATAGAAAACATAGAGCAATCATATTGATTATGATATTAAATGTAAACACTCCAATTAAAAGGCTGAGTTTGTCAGGTTAGATAAAAAAGGAAGATTCAACAATGTACAAGAAATCCATTTTAAATGTAAAGACACAGATGAATTAAAAGTAAAGAATGGGAGGAGAGTATAAAGTGGTATAGCACAGGCTTAGCATGCACGAAGTCCTGGGTTCAATCCCCAGTATCTCCTCTAAAAATAAATAAACCTAATTACCTCCCCGCCACTGCAGAGATAAAATGATTCAAAAATACAATAATAAATAAATAAATAAAATATAAAAATAAAATGCTTTTTTTAAAAAAAAAAGTAGAAGAATGAAAAAAGACACACTAATTAAATAAAATCCATGATAATACAAAGGAAAATTACCAAACCACAAAAGGAAGAAGAAAGGAACAAAGAGGATATACCAATTCAACTGCAAAGATAAGTTCAAAATGGCAATAAACACACATCTATCATTAATTACTGTAAATGTTAATGGACTAAATGCTCCAGTCAAAAGACACAGAGTGGCAGACTGGATAATAAAGCAAGAACCTTCAATATGCTGCATACAAGAGACCCACTTTAGGGAGAAGGACACATATAGATTGAGAGAGAAAGGATGGAAAAGGATATTCCATGCAAATGGAAAAGCCAAAAAAGCAGGTGTTGCAGTACTGATTTCAGACAAAATAGACTTTAAAACAAAGGCCATAAAGAAAGATAAAGAAGGACATTTTATAATGATTAAAGGAGTGATACATGATGAGGATATTACACTCGTTAATATATATGCACCCAATATAGGAGCACCTAAGTACATACAAGAATTACTAACAGAGATAAAGGGGGATATTGATGGGAATACAATCATAGTTGGAGATTTTAACACTGCATTAACATCACTAGACAGATCTTCCAGACAGAAAATAAACAAGGCAACAGAGAAATTAAATACTACAATAGAAAAACTAGATTTGGTGGATATTTTCAGAGCATTACACCCCCAAAAAATAGGATATACATTCTTTTCAAGTGCACATGGAACATTTTCCAGGATCGATCATGTACTTGGGCACAAAAGAAACCTCAACAATTTTAAGAAGATAGAAATTATCTCAAGCATCTTTACTGACCACAATGCCATGAAACTGGAAATCAACAACAGAGAAACAAAGGAGAAAAAAAGGAAAGCATGGAGATTAAACAATATGTTATTGAAAAAACAATGGATCAATGAGGAAATCAAAGCTGAAATTAAAAAATACCTTGAGACAAATGATAATGAAAGCACAACCACTCAAAACCTATGGGACACAGCAAAGGCAGTGCTAAGAGGGAAGTTTATAGCGATACAGGCCTTCCTCAAAAAAGAAGAACAATCTCAAATAAACAATTTAACCCACCACCTGAATGAATTAGAAAAAGAACAAAAAGCCCCAAAAAGCAGCAGAAGGAAGGAAATAATATAGATCAGAGAGGAATTAAATACAATAGAGATTAACAAGACCATAGAAAAAATCAACCAAACCAAAAGCTGGTTTTTTGAAAAAGTAAATAAAATCGACAAACCTCTGGCCAAACTCACAAAGAAGAAAAAAGAGAGAGCACAAATTAGCAAAATAAGAAAGGAAAATGGAGAAATTACAACAAACAAGATAGAAATACAGAATATCATACGAGAATATTATGAAAAACTATATGGAACCAAACTGGATAACCTAGAGGAGATGGACAAGTTTCTGGAAACAACTGTCCACCAAAACTGAATCAAGAGGAATCTGAACACTTGAACAATCCGATCACTAGAAAGGAAATAGAAATAGCAATTAAAAACCTCCCTACAAATAAAAGTCCAGGACCGGACGGCTTCACCGGGGAATTCTACCAAACATACAAAGAAGAACTCATACCAGTGCTTCTCAAACTCTTCCAGACGATTGAAAAGGAGGGATTACTCCCAAACTCATTCTATGAAGCCACCATCACCCTGATACCAAAACCAGGCAAAGACACTACAAAAAAAGAGAATTATAGGCCAATATCACTGATGAACATAGACGCCAAAATCCTCAGCAAAATTTTAGCAAACAGAATCCAACAACACATAAAAAAGATTATACATCATGACCAAGTGGGGTTCATCCCAGGGACACAAGGCTGCTTCAACATACGCAAATCAATCAGTGTAATACATCACATCAACAAGAGAAAGGACAAAAACCACATGATCATCTCAATCGATGCAGAAAAAGCATTTGATAAAATTCAGCACCCATTTATGATAAAAACTCTCGCCAAAGTGGGTATAGAGGGAACATATCTCAACATAATAAAAGCTATATATGACAAACCTACAGCCAGCATAGTACTCAACGGTGAAAAACTCAAAAGCTTCCCACTAAAATCTGGGACAAGACAAGGATGCCCACTATCACCACTCCTATTCAACATAGTCCTGGAAGTCCTAGCCACAGCAGTCGGGCAAGAGAAAGAAATAAAAGGGATCCAAATTGGAAAAGAAGAGGTAAAAGTGTCACTATATGCTGATGACATGTTACTATATATAGAAAACCCTAAAAGGTCCACACAAAAGCTACTAGAGCTGATTGAAGAATTCAGCAAGGTAGCAGGTTACAAAATTAACGTTCAAAAATCAGTTGCATTTCTTTACACTAACGATAAATCAACAGAAGAAGAAAGTAAAGAAACAGTCCCCTTTAAAATAGCACCCAAAGTAATAAAATATCTGGGAATAAATCTAACCAAGGAGGTGAAAGAATTATACACAGAAAACTATAAACCATTGATGAAGGAAATTAAAGAAGACTTTAAAAAATGGAAAGATATTCCATGCTCTTGGATTGGAAGAATCAATATTGTTAAAATGGTCACACTGCCCAAGGCAATCTACAGATTTAATGCAATCCCTATCCAATTACCCAGGACATATTTCACAGAACTAGAAAAAATCATAATAAAATTCATATGGAACCATCAAAGACCTAGAATTGCCAAAGCATTACTGAAGAGAAAGAAAGAGGCTGGAGGAATAACTCTCCCAGAATTCAGACAATACTATAGAGCTACAGTCATCAAGACAGCATGGTATTGGTACCAAAACAGACATATAGACCAATGGAACAGAATAGAGAGCCCAGAAATGAACCCACAAACTTTTGGTCAACTCATCTTTGACAAAGGAGGCAAGAATATACATTGGAATAAAGACAGTCTCTTCAGCAAATGGTGTTGGGAAAACTGGACAGCAGCATGTAAAACAATGAAGCTAGAACACTCCCTTACACCATATACAAAAATCAACTCAAAATGGATTAAAGACTTAAACATGAGACAAGATACAATAAACCTCCTAGAGGAAAACATAGGCAAAACATTATCTGACATACATTTCAAAAATTTTCTCCTAGAAGAAATAAAAGCAAGAATAAACAAATGGGACCTAATGAAACTTACAAGCTTCTGCACAGCAAAGGAAACCAGAAGTAAAACAAGAAGAAAACCTACGGAATGGAAGAAAATTATTGCAAGTGAAACCGACAGAGGCTTGATCTCCAGAATATATAAGCAGCTCATACGACTCAATAAGAAAAAAATAAACCCCCCAATCCAAAAATGGGCAGAAGACCTAAACAAGCAATTCTCCAAGGAAGACATACAAATGATCAAAAAGCACATGAAAAAATGCTCAATATCACTAATTATCAGAGAAATGCAAATCAAAACTACAATGAGGTATCACCTCACACCAGTCAGAATGGCCGTCATTCAAAAATCCACAAATGACAAATGCTGGAGAGGCTGTGGAGAAAGGGGAACCCTCCTACACTGCTGGTGGGAATGCAGTTTGGTGCAGCCACCATGGAAAACAGTGTGGAGATTCCTCAAAAGACTAGGAATAGACTTACCATATGACCCAGGAATCCCACTCCTGGGCTTGTATCCAGAAGGAAATCTACTTCAGGATGACACCTGCACCCCAATGTTCATAGCAGCACTATTTACAATAGCCAAAACATGGAAACAGCCTAAATGTCCATCAACAGGTGACTGGATAAAGAAGAGGTGGTATATTTATACAATGGAATACTACTCAGCCATAAAAACCGACAACATAATGCCATTTGCAGCAACATGGATGCTCCTGGAGAATGTCATTCTAAGTGAAGTAAGCCAGAAAGAGAAAGAAAAATACCATATGAGATCGCTCGTATGTGGAATCTAAAAAACAAAAACAAAAACAAACAAACAAACAAAAACAAAGCGTAAATAAAGGACAGAAATAGACTCACAGACAGAGAATACAGACTTGTGGTTACCAGGGGGGTGAAGGGTGGGAAGGGATAGACTGGGATTTCAAAATTGTAGAATAGACTACACTGTATAGCACAGGGAAATATACACAAAATGTTATGATAACTCACAGAGAAAAAAATGTGACAATGAGTGTGGATATGTCCATGAATAACTGAAAAATTGTGCTGAACACTGGAATTTGACACAACATTGTAAAATGATTATAAATCAATAAAAAATGTTAAAAAAAAAGATACACTATTCAAGCACTAATTATAAGAAAACTAGAGAGGCTGTATTAATTAGGCAAAGGAGATTTCAGAATAAAGATATTCTACAATGACAGACGAGTTAATTCATCAAGAAGACATAATCTTAATTGTATACACAACTAATATCAGAGCTTAAATTCCAGGAAGAAAAAATTGATAGAATTGAAAGAAGCAAATCCACAATTATAGGGCTTTCAGCACTCTTCTCTACTTTATAAGTAGACCAAAAAAAAAAAAAATCAGTAAAAGTAAAGACATGAACATCATAATCAGCCAACTTGAGCCAACTGACATTTATAGACTACTACACCAAGTAACAGAGCAGTAGTCTATAAACAAATACACAGTCTTTCTAAGAACTCAGAGCATTCACCATTTAAAAGAATTTTATTTAAAATATTATTTAGAAGAATTTAAGAGAATGGAAATAATACAAAATAGGTTCTCTAACCACACAAATCACAGATCAATAAGAGAAAAATATCTCTGGAAAAAATATTTAGTGTTTAGTTACTGCAAATAAATTGGGAGTCAGAAAGAAATCAAAAGGAAAATGAGAAAAGAAAGTAACATAATATCAAAACCTGGTGATGCAGATAAAGCAGAGGGAAATGGATAGCTTTCAATGGTTGTCTTAGGGGGAAAAAAGGTCCAAAATCAATTATCTAAGCTTCAATCTTAAGAAATTAGAAAAAGAGTAAATTAAAACCAAAAAAAGTAAAATAAAGCAGAAATCAATGAAATAGAAAGTGGAAAGCATTAAAGAAAAATCGACAAAAACAGAATTGTTTTTAAAGATAATAAAATATATAAACTTCTTAGATTGATCAAAATAGAGACAAAAATAGAAATTATGACTATCAGAAATGAAGAAAGTATATTACTAGAGACCCTACTGATACTTTTTTTTTAAAGAATACTTTAACATTATGTCAATAAATTCAAAAACTTGAAATGAACAAATTTCTTGAAAGATACCAATCTTTAAGACCAATATGTTTATTAGCATAGATGCAAAAAATTCTTAACAAAACGTAGTAAATCAAATCCAGCAACAAAGAAAAAGGGTACTACATATGACCAAGTGAGTTTTATCTCAGCTTTAATCTGAATGTGAGGTTGGGTCAACATCCACAAACCAATCAAAGAAATATACTATATCCACAGGATACAGGAGTAAAACCATATGATCCTACCAATGGATGCAATAAAATTTTAAATATAAAATTTAACATTCATTTATTATAAAACTTTCAGCAAACTAGGATAATAGAAGGAAACTTCCTCAACATGATAAAGGGCATATTCAAAATACCTACAGCAAACATACTTAATGGTTCTGTTACCCTCTAAGATTTGAACAAGGCAAGGATATCCACTCTCATCACTCCAATTCAACCTTGTACTGCATCTCCTAGTCACTGTCATAAAGCAAGAAATCATATTACAAGCCAAACACTGTAAAAGAAGTAAAATAATGTTTACCAGAGAATGTAAACATACAGCTCTGTGTACTTAGAAAGTCCTACAAAATCTCCATAAATACCAACTAGAACCAAAAAGTTATTTAACAAGGTTGCAAGTTACATAGTCAATATATGTAAATGAATTCTACTTCCACAATAGCAACACAAACCTGGAAAAGGAAATTGTAATTGGAATCATACAATATTTGTCTTCTTCTGACTGGCTTATTTCTCTTAGCATAATCTGTTAAATCTTTGTTGCAACAATGTCAGAATTTCCTTCCTTTTTAGGATTAAATATTCCATATATACACCATGGATTTGTTTATCTATTCATCTCTCGATGAACATGTATGTTTCTTTTCACCTCTTGGCTATTGTGAATAGTGCTACTATGAACACTTGTTTACAAGCACATGTTCCAGTACTTGCTTTCAATTCTTTTGGATATACACCTAAAAACAGAATTGTTGGATCACATGGTGATTCTATTTTTTTTTAACTTTTTGAAAAATTGGGAACAGGTTTTTCAGTTAAAATTATAAAAAGGAAGAAACTTAGAATGAACTCTCTGGTGTTGAATTGGAATTAAGATGTATTGGTATGAATACATAATTTTTAACATGTAGAGAAAAATATAAATATATACTTGTGAGCATATACTGGTATACATGTGTATGTAAATTTTTCCAAAAGGAGCCTTTAAATTGTAAATCAGACACATTAATTATAATCTTAATATAGCAAATGTTACTAAAAGCAGCAATTCAAAACCATAAATCTTTTTGAAAGTGCACAAAGTAATGATAAGGTCAGTTGGCAGTAATGCAGCTATTACCAAGTATGAATGAAATTGCTGGAGTGCGAGTCAGGGTGACCTTACCAGGCTTTATGCTGACCTCCAGGTGGGGAAGACACCCTCTTCCTCTTTTCACCTTTTCAAGCCCAGAGCCTCCGGAGCTTGAGTAGAGAAAGTGCAGGTGCGCGTGCGTACACACACACACACAGACACACACACACACACACACTACTTAGCTCTGACACACACACACACACACACACTACTTAGCTCTGACACACACACACACACACACACAAACACACACACACACACTACTTAGCTCTGACACACACAGACACACTACTTAGCTCTGACACACACACACACACACTACTTAGCTCTGACACACACACACACAAACACACACACACTACTTAGCTCTGACACACACACACACAAACACACACACACACTACTTAGCTCTGACACACACAGACACACTACTTAGCTCTGACACACACACACACACACACTACTTAGCTCTGACACACACACACACAAACACACACACACACACTACTTAGCTCTGACACACACACACACAGACACACTACTTAGCTCTGACACACACACACACACACTACTTAGCTCTGACACACACACACACAAACACACACACACACTACTTAGCTCTGACACACACACACAAACACACACACACACTACTTAGCTCTGACACACACACACAGACACACTACTTAGCTCTGACACACACACACAGACACACTACTTAGCTCTGACACACACAGACACACTACTTAGCTCTGACACACACACACACAAACACACACACACACACAACTTAGCTGACACACACACACACAAACACACACACACAAACACACACACACACTACTTAGCTCTGACACACACACACACACAAACACACACTACTTAGCTCTGACACACACACAGACACACTACTTAGCTCTGACACACACACACTACTTAGCTCTGACACACACACACACACACTACTTAGCTCTGACACACACACACACACTACTTAGCTCTGACACACACACACAGACACACTACTTAGCTCTGACACACACACACACACACACTACTTAGCTCTGACACACACACACACACTACTTAGCTCTGACACACACACACAGACACACTACTTAGCTCTGACACACACACACACACACACTACTTAGCTCTGACACACACACACACACACTACTTAGCTCTGTCTGCTAAAAGGGCCTAGAATGGCAACCCCAACAGCAATAAGCAAAGCTAACACCCAAAACTCAGCTTCCAAATAGTACTTAAAAGAAAGCAGGGTTCTTTGGAAAAATCGATGAATCTGGGACTGGGGCAGGGAAATGTCAAGATGAAAATGACCCTGGAACATCTTACTGTGCCAGAAAGCACGTAAGTACTCCAAAAATGATGGATACATGTCAGAAGGACAAAAGCAGCTTAACTGAACTCCCACTTCCCACTTGAGCATCTAAATAAATAATATTATTAATGGATTATCACTCATTGAATAAAATGGAAAATCATGAGTCCATAAAGATATAAATAAAAGAAATGAACTGAATGTTTGATGAGGAAATGCTATTTCTATAGTTTCAGAGTTCCTCCCTATAGTCCTCTTTATAAAGGGAGAAAGATTACTGTGATGCCTAGCAGACATCATATTAATCAAGTTATCAAAGTAATCATCTGTAATTAAATAAAACGAAACTATTTGCCACCTCATAGGATGCAATGGGAAGAACACAGCATCACTGTTCTGACATCCTTGCCAAAGATACATAACTCTAATCCAATTATAGTAAAGCCCCAAATTGAGAGACATTCTAGAAAGGCTGCTTTTCTGAAGTGTTAAGGTGATGAAAGTCAAAGAAAAACTGAAGAACTGTTCCAGACTGAAGAAAATAGCAAAATGATAACTAAATGCAGTGTATGATTCTGAATTGGACCCTTCTGCTACAAAATCTTCACAGAGACAACTGGCAGAATTTGAACTAGTTCTGAGTATTAGATAACAATGAATCAATTATAACTCCTTGATTTTTAAGGTTATATCAAAGAATGTCTTTGCTTATAGGAAATAGACACTGAAGTATTCCAGGATGATGGGACATAATATCAACAACTTACTCTCAGATGGTTCAGGGGAGAAAACATGTATATTTGTATTATATTCCCAATTTTTGCATAATCTTGTGACTAGGTCAAAATCTTTAAAAACTATAATAAACAAAGAAAGAAACAAATCTACCTATCTACCTAGCTACTTATCAGTCAGACAACTGGTCAATTAACAAAGTATTTAAAGTTATCTTTCCATACCCACTATCAATGACTGAAAAGCTTCTATATGGCAATTGTAGATTCTACTATCACCAAATATATACGCACATGTCAGGTAGACTGCTATATGTATTTCATTAAATATTTCTACATATCAAGAAAAGTAACTGTCAAATCTTTCTGAAACATTCACCAAGTTCATTTAACATGATAAAGGAGATTTGAGATTTTTGACAATTAGCCTTTCTATTTCCACTACAGAGGTCACTATTATGTCTTCTACAACCTCTTAAAATATCGTAATTATTGGAGCTGAGGGAAACTCACTCAAACAATTACCCATCCATTCTATCACCCTGCCCTTACGCAAATTTGCAGAAAAAGCAAGAAGTTCCCACTGAAGCCGCCAACTTCTGGCCTCACTTAACCAAGAGTAAAACAGCACAGGACAAGGGTTGGTAAACTTTCTTTAAAGGGCCAGAGAGTAAATATTTTAGGTTTGTGAGCCATATCATCTCTGTCACAACTACTCAACTCTACCATTGTAGCACAAAAGCAGATACAAACAATACGTAAATAAATGTAAACTGTGTTCCCCAAAATTTATAAAAACAGGCAGCGGGCCATATTCAGCCCATGGATTGCAGTTTGCCAACTCCTGGCATAGAAAAAAACAGTTAGATCAAAAAATTATGCATCATAATAGACCACTTAAGATTTGGATTTTTAAAAGCCTTTTCTATGACCATGATAATTAGGTGAAAAGTAAAAGCTATAATCCAAATTCTGTTTTTAAAAAGTGTATGTGTAATACATATTATATATATATTTTTTCAGTGGCCACAAATTCTTCCCATCTCTATATGTAAGTTCCTTTTGCATGGTCACTTTGCAGCTCTTCTCACCAAGAAGTGAATTCCAGCCCCTGGATCTGGGTTATTCCATGTGACTTACTTTGGTGACTGAGATATTAAGAAGCATGACACAAACATAGGCTCAAAAGGTATTTGCACACTGGGGTTTGCTCTCTTGCTGCTCCTAGAACCCTCAGGCCACCATATACATAAGCTAGGGTTACTCTGCTGGATGATGAGATGCTTACCCCACAGTCCCAGCCAACTCCCAACAAATCCTATGAAGCAGAACCACCTTGCTGACTTGCAGCTGACCTGCAGCTGACCACGGATGCATGAGTGGCCCAGCTGAGATCAGCAGAAGAAATGCCCAGCTGTGCCAGACTAAACTGCTGACCCCCAGAATAGTTAGCTAAATAAATGGTTGGTTTGTTACACAGCAATTGGTAACTAATTATGCGTGTGTGTTGTGTGTGTGTGTGTGCCCGCACATGTGTGTATATGCAAAAGGATAGCAACCAAAACGACAGGGGTTGATAGTGAGGGAATAGTTGAATTAAACACCAATGTTAATAAGTATACATTTTGATGATTTCCAAATTTTAACTAAGGAATAGATAATCCCTTTGTAGTCAAAAAAAGTTAATGTCATTAAAATATACATAACTCAACATCAATAAAGTATTTTTCATTATTTCCACTAAATATTGAGAGCCTAAAAAATATGGACATTCTTTACCTGATACATTTGAATGAGTTCACAGATTTTAAGTTCTATCAGAGTTTGGGGACAAATAATTCCAGTTACATAGAAAACTAAGCAAATGACAAGACAAGACAAATATTAGCACTAGAAAAAAATAAAACCTGGTTTAGGGAAAGAACTGTTAACCATAATATAATGTTTGGCTCAGTTTTTAATAATATTTATATAATTTACAATAATGTAAGCACAAATATTGTGAGGCTTGAGGGGGAGAAGTAGTGAGAAAATTCGAAAGGATAGTAGGAAGATAATGGAAGGTATCCAAAACCAAAAATTCAAGAGAAAGGCAGTATATGCACGTTATTTTTTATCAAGTAAATAAATATCAGAATAAACAGGTAAAAAGATAAAAAAAATGATTGACTTCAGACAGTGGGGAATTGGTAGAGAACAGAATTAGGGAAGTAGTCTACACCTTTTTATTTGAAGCCACACAGAACTCTTTGACTCTGACTATATACACACAAGCTTCGAAAAAAAAAAATGTAAAAAAAAAAAGTCCAGGAACTAATCCAAGTATATATAAGAATTTAGGATATGATAATAGCAAAACTTCAAATCAGGAAAAAATATTCTTTAATTGACACTGGAACAATGGATCATCTGTTTGGAAAAGCATACAGTTAAGAGACTGACCTCAAAAATATTAAAATACATCCAATAAACGAGGGTTAAATGTAAAGAAATTTTTTTAATATAACAGAACTATTGAAAATATCTGTTGTAAATTTATACAAAAAGTTGCAGAAAGATTCTCATGAAAGTGTTCATTTTGTTTACATCTGGGAAGCAGAAAGGGGGATGGGAGTAATATTTCAAGGGAGAATATTATCATTTTTACTCTGTACTGGTTTATACTGTTAATTTTTTCAAACAATGTATATTCCCCATAATTATTTTTTAATTTGAGTTTAAAATTTTGTTTGACTCTTTAGTAAATACACAAAATGTATGTATTTTGTGTATTTCCCCAACTGCAAATGAGCTGTTCAAAAGAAGATATTTTAATGCTAGACATTACTGAATAATAAAATCTGTTTTCTCTTGTTAAACAACTGTCTTTTCCTCACAAGAAAATAAAACAAAAAAATTTCAGTCATTCCTCTTCTTTCCTTTTCTTCCACTTATAATCCATGAATCTATAGTCACCCAATTTTAGAACTAGGCTCAAATCATGGTTCTACCATATACCTGTAGTTATGACCACAGTAAAAGAATATAGTATCTTTGGGCTTCAATCTTCTTATCTATAAA
Organism: Camelus bactrianus; assembly: GCF_048773025.1. Taxonomy (NCBI): domain Eukaryota; kingdom Metazoa; phylum Chordata; class Mammalia; order Artiodactyla; family Camelidae; genus Camelus; species Camelus bactrianus. Next base: position 14,165,756 of record NC_133554.1, read on the forward strand.
ATGAGACTAATATTTGCTCTACTTTCTTCACAGTGATGATATAAGGATATATGAGAGAACAAATTGCCTGGCACAAACGTATATTCCAAAAACTTATCATTACATCATTAGCACTAACTGTTAAGAAAATGTAAGTTATTGTTTTTAACTGTCTGGCATATAATAGTTTTCAAAGATTTTGCTGCCTTCAATAAATTATACTTCAACTAGATGCTAATATTATTTAACAACTTGTTCCTACAGTAGCTAAAGAAATTAAAATAAATCTTTTGTTTATAGTAAGCACCAATTTACCTCTTGGGCTCTGAAATCATTATTTGATCTTTTATTTTTATGTGCTAGTACATAAAAAACTACAACCAAAATATACTGCAGAAGAAGAAAAAAGACATAAAAACCTGCTGTTAAGTCTCGTCTATTTAAGTACTGTCACACCTCCTTAAGTATATGGATGTGAGTAAAAGTTGTAAGCCACAAGAAACAGTGGTAAATAGTAAACTTCCTTAACTTTAGCCATTTTCCCATTCATCTATTCAACAAATATGCGAGCACCATGTTGGTGCAAGTCCTGTGCCAGATGCTGGTTACAAAAAATGAACAAGAGAGACATCACACTTGTCCTTATGGACAGCCTGCCAAGCAGGCAAATAAAACTGTGAAACCTATAAATAAATATGTAATCATAAACTCTGGTAAGCATCATAAAGAAAAGAACAGGGTGTTGAGAGAGAGACTCAAAGAGGAACTAGTCTTAAATAAATTATATAATATGACCTGGAACAGTACAAAAATGAACTGTCTTTAAAGGTCATCTGGAAGAATTCATTTGGAAGCAGAACAGTGAGGTGGCTGAGAGGATCAATTCTAGAGCCAGATTGCCTGGGTTTCAAACTACCTCAACCCATCAGCTTTGTGACATGAACTTAAATTCTCTGTGCCTCAATTTCCTCATCTGTCATCGAGGAAGATATTAATACCTTCCTCATAAGCTTATTGCAAGGACTGAATCTTTTGTTTTATTTTAAAAATTGTCAAATTCACAAAAAAAGTCAAAAGAACTTAAAATAAGCATTAACTCACATGAACCTGTATTTACCAGGTAAATTAGTGTTTCTAGGCTGCTTAGGAGAGTTTCTGAAACATGGTATGCATCATTTCACTATATAGTATAGCAGTTATTTTAATAAAAGTAAATCAAAACTATGAGGAAAATGACTTGTAAAATACTTTTCTGAGTAAATTGATTATATTCTCCTGAAAGCCTAGAGAATATCTCTAGTATTAAAGGGAGGGAGGGGAAGGAGGAGGAAAGAGAAGGAGAGAAAAAGAGAGAGAAAGAAAAGAAAGTAAAGGTAGGAATGTTAAGGGGAAGAAAAAGAAAAACAGCCCCAAGGCTTTGCCCAATACCAACATTTTATCCAAAGATCAACAGTGCACTCTGCTGGACCCATCTCTTTCCTACACATTAGGCAAAAATAGTCAATTAAAATAATAAACACTACAGCTACCTCAAATCAAAGAATTACTTTTATAAAAATATATACACAATGTTATTATTTATTTAATAAACAAATAAAAAGCAGTGTATAAGCATAAGAATGTGTCTGTGAAAATATCTCACCTATTGTAAGGATTTATTAAAAGAATTAAGAGAATATAAATGATTATGAATGGCAGAACAAGGTAATATCAAAATGGTAACATTCTATTCAAAAATATGGTTTTTCTTAATGATTATGAATGGCAGAACAAGGTAATATCAAAATGGTAACATTCTATTCGAAAATATGGTTTTTCTTAACTGTATTTTGACCACATGAAGACTGATGTTTTACTAGTTCTTTTACATATGAATTATCCATATAAAAACATAAATCTAAAATGTAAGAAAAGGGAACAAGCAGGAGACACTGGAAGCTAATTCATATAAGAAAGGAGATATTAACATCATTTTCTGATTTGAAGAGGAAACTGGAGGTAATTGGAAGGTAAGAAGCTAAATACTCAATTCAATTTACAGGTTGAAACCTAAATTATTTTAATAAAAACTAAGAAAATTTGAAAGAAAAATATAGCTTCATAAAAAAGCTTAATGTCGAATTTAGAGGAAAACAGAAATTACTGAACTAATTTATCATTTAATATATGGAGGAAAGTTTTCCAAAAAATAATACAACTGCAGATTTTAAATGTATCGGGGGGAGGGTATAGCTCAAGTGGTAGAGCTCATGCTTAGCAAGCATGAAGTCCTGGGTTCAATCCCCAGTGCCTCCTCCAAGAATGAATAAACCTAAACTCAATTACCTCCTCCCACAAAAACAAAAAAACATTGACGTTACATTCTAACAGGGCAAATAGATAACAAACAAGTAGACAAATAAATTCAAATAGTAAGGGCTACTAAGAAAATAAGATACTGTGAAAGAAAATGAATGAGAAAACATTGGCAGAGACAAACATACAGCATCATATTACTATTAACAATTGAACATTAAAAGCTCCTCAGATGACTTCTCCAAATGTAAGGCTTCTGTGAAGATAACTAACAATTTTCCCCCATTTAGAATTTTCAAGAATTTAAGTATTTTTTAAAAGTATTTTCAAGAATTTGAAAGAAGGCTCTTTGAAGGCAAGGATTATGGTATTCATTCACTTGTCTACAGCTAGGTTCCTGGCAATAGGTTAAGTGCTTGGAATATGAAGATGAATAAAACAGCCAGTCTTCAAGGAGGTCTCAGTTTACTAGAAAACCTGGTGGTGTCTATAATGGAACTCAGAGCCTGTGGAAAAGGTTTTAAGATTAAGTGTTAAAAACTGAGAAATAAAAAGAACATTCCAGATGGGAATCTAACTCAAAACTGGGCACACCAAGGAAGGCTTCCTGAAGGATTAGCAGAAGTCAGTCAAAAAAAAGAGAGTGGGAAGAAGGAGAAAGGGAAAAAGAATGCAAAAAGTTTATAAGGGCCTAAAGACTATGTAGGCAAACAGGAGTTTTAAGTGAAGACTTCGGCGATTTGTCAGTGAGTTTTTTACTTTCCCTACTTGAAAAACTAAATACACAGACAGAAATATATGAAACAGTAGTTTTTAAGATATAGGACATTAGGCAGGGAAGAATGATTCCCTGAGGAATGGGAAACAAATGAGATTAAGCCTTATGATCATCTCAGTTTATTGTCCTGAGAGAGATTCCAGGCTGTGGCATGAGGAAGGGGAACTCAGATACAGCCCAGCAAACCCAAGTTGAAGAGACATTGCTGAGGGTCCAGGCAACCAAGAAGACTAAATTTCACAGGGAAGAACACCGGAGGGGAGAGAGCTGCACAAAGAATGAACTCCAGAGACCTGCAGAAGGACCTCTCAAGTACCTAGTAGAGCACCGATCAGTACATGCCAGTGAGGAAACAATCCAAGACAGTGGCAGGCAGCACCTGAAATGATGGGGCACTCATATAGAGCATAGAACAGTGCCTGTGCCCACCAGCCAGACTAGAAAAACCTCCCAATTCATGGAGCATTAGGTAGAGGATTCAGGAGGAACAAACCTCTATTGAGGTGGCCCGAAACTAAACCCTGCTCAGGTCCTAACTAACAAATACTAAAAGCAAGGTCCAAAAGGATCATCTGATTCCAAGTAATTTAACTGCTTCCCAGACAAAACTCAAGAGTATTTACAGAAATACAATAACATCCAGTACCCAACAAGATTAAATTCACAATATTTGGAACTCAATAAAAAATCACCAGGCATGACTCCACTGACATAAAACTGTGAAAATGAAAACTAATCTACAATGACCGGAAAAAAAAAAATCTGTCGTTGCCTGAGGATGGAGGAAAGAAAAATGTTCTTTGGTCTATCTTGAATTTAGGATGGATCTTTTCCAGGCATCATTTTGCAGTATCATATACAGGTCACTCAGAAAATATTTGGTTTACTGATTTTACAGATCTTACAAATGTTAATATACTTCGTTACACAATTGCAAAAATTCACATTATATAACATCACCTCCAATAAATACCATCAAAAAAAGTCTTGAAGTATCAGAAAACTAAGCTCACAATGGTATATACAATTTTTTAAAATTCTAATTTTTCACTTGAAAGCTCAGGTTTTATCAAGCTCACTTTATTTTCAAGATTACCATAGTTAGTCTGTTAGTGATTGTTTCAAGTAAAAACAATCTTCTGTGAAAAAAGGGGCTAGTTCAGCTCACAATCCAAACTAGTCTACAAGTGCTTTTCCTCAAGACAACTGATTTACCACTGAATGTGGAAGTTTTATGAAAACTACTCATTTCATCACATAGAATGTTAAAAATCTCAAGGGTGAAGATTTAACAAAATAAGTAATTTCATTCCTTTATCAAGGACATTCTTAAGTGAAACTGGCTTTTCTTACCTGTGCATAACAATGGTGAAGAAAATGACTATTAATACAATACACTATCTTCACTGCACTAAAGCACCAACAGTTTTACCAGTCTTTGCTTTTGCACCACCAGTGCAAATGTCAAGACAGTAAAAAAAAAAAAAGGCAAGCAACATCTTAACATCACTATGAAAATACTTCTGACTTTACAAACTGCCTGAAAAAAATCTCAGGAATCTCCAGAGCTCCCTTGAGAACTGCTGCCCTAAGGACACTGAAAGAACTTTGGGAAGTGGAGTTCACAAACATTAGAATGTAGAGAAGGAAAAAACTTTCAGATCTCATTCTGGTCCAATTCTCTTATTTTATAAATGAGGAAACCAGGGCACAAAGAGCATGGGTTTGCCATCTCACACAGTAGCAGTAATGTGATAGCACTTAGACTTCTGAGTTGTGTTCTACTCTGCTTTGATTACACTATTTTTCCTCTTTTTCAAAAATGGATTTAGCAAATTCCATACTTCCCTTCTTTAAACTAAGCAATGATATAAATACGTACATTTTGTGGAGAAAAGGAGTTTATCTCTCCTAACGGAGAGTTGAGTTTTGCGGTCTTTCCTGAAGCAACTTTTGCATCCGAATGGGGTACCTCCTTTTCAAAACAATGACGTTTTCTAATCTGTAAACACAGAACCAACATGAAGTTTAATGTAAACTAAAAGTTTAATGAGACTAGTTGTTCTCAAAGATCAAAATAGCTATAGTGAGTTTTTCCAGCATTAAAAAAAAAAAAGACTACTTCTAACTGGCAACAATCAAAAAATTTCTAAAAATACAAATAAAATAGACTTAAATAAAACAGAATGACTTAAATTAAATAGAATGTAGTAATACCTCTCAAATTCCAACTAAAATAGCTTTAATTAGTGATATGTCACAACTATAGTATTGTAAAATGATCTTTCAGTAAATCACCATATGGACACCAAGTATAGTATTATAGCATACTTCACAAATCTAATTGGAAAATAAAAGTAAATAAAAATGGAAATCTCTACCAGGGGGAAGGGGGTGGGAAGGGACAAATTGGGAGTTCAAGATTTGCCAATACTAACTACTATATGTAAAATAGATTAAAAACAAATTTCTTTTGTATAGCATAGGAAACTATATTCAACATCTTGTAGTAACCTATAATGAAAAAGAATATGAAAACAAACATATGTAGGTATATGTATGACTGAAATATTATACTGTCCATGAGAAATTGATAACACACTGTAACTGACTATACTTCAGTAAAAAAAAAAAAAGAAAACTAAATTGAAAAAAATAAAAAATTTGAATGTAAAAATTCATTATTTCCTACATAATAAAATCAATTACTTCATTACTATTATTACTATTACTTACTAGATACTTGATAATCCAAATTGTATTTGACTAAATTTCTTTTATAAATACCAGTTTTCTTTCCAAACTGTCTATGCTTTTTCTACTTGCCAAAAACCTACTTACTTAAATTATAAAGGGGGAAAAAAGTATTTCTATTGATAATTCCATTCCTACCAAAAAAAAAGAGAACCAACAAAGTCAAGGAATAATTGCTGTATGTTGAGTCCAACTTCACAACACCGAAATCTATGTACACATCTTGCGGGGTAAAAAATCTCTAGATTCACACTTCATTGGTAGTTGGTGCTTTTCCAAATATAACCTGGAAAATTGATTCATTCTATTTCTAAAAACAAGTGTAATTACAGAAGATAATAAATGGAACAGATAAACTACATAAAAATGCAAACACTTTTTGAGTATATTCAAATAAAAATATACAATTCTCTACAAATGACATGCTAATTAATAATAATCTTTTTTATTTGTAACTAAGTCTGTTAAAGTCATAGTCTCCCTATCTCAGTGCAATGAACTCTTATGAGTAAATATTGCATTCACCTATGAAACATACATTTCATTTAAAATTTCTAGTAATGTAGGTCAATAATTTTTAGAAATAAACATATTTTATAATATATTGATATCAAAAACTCAATAAATAAGAGTAAACCTTGTCACTATATTAAAACTATCAATACCAAAAACATCTGTGACCTAAATATTCATATCAGAGGTATTTTGGCCAAAAGAAAATACCATTATTAGCTAAAAACAGAGGAATTAAGAAGTACTAAGTAGCTCTACATGCCTTAAGTAAATATTTTACTGTCAAATTTTCTTTATATACAAAAAAGCATCATGCAGTTTCACTGTAACACGCTACTATGAATAATCTACTATAACAACAAACTCCTTTGCAATTAGTAACTATATAAAATGAAATTATAATAATTTATAATTTAATTTACATCTGTGACACTACCCAACTTATCTCTACAAAAGCCACTGAAAACTCAGTTGATACTTGAAGACCTCGCTCAGCTATAACTCACAGGGTTATTTCCCTGCCAGTAAACTGTTTACCTGCTGTGTAGTTTCTAAGGGTCGGATTCTTTTCTTCTCTACTTGAAAATCATCATTTTCATCTCTGTTCATGGATGCCTGTTTCTTAGCAGATAGTTTCGCAGCCAGTGTAGTTTTTTCAGGAGAGTCTTATATAAGAAGTCATTGAAAAATTAGTATAAGTAACTTACATTTAGGCAATTTTTCTAGAAAAAAATTGGAATCAAGATGTAAGACTTTAATCCATAAAAATACTGAATCACTATGCTATATACCCAAAACTAGTATTGTAAATCAACTATATTTCAATTTTAAAAAGATGTTCAGACTTATTTCTAAAAACCTAGTAACATACTTTAAAACAGGAAATGGTAAACATCTTTTAAAAGCGCTTATTTACCACTCAGTTTACTTTAACAAAGACACAGCAAAATTTTTGAGAAATGTACTTTCAATAGGGAAGTCCAATTTTGATTTTTAATAGGTTTATGCTTTTATAGAACACTCCTGATAACATGGTTTAAAAAATATAACTATAAAATTCTCTCAAAAATTTTTCATCTCTATAAAAATCTTTATTTACAGTGTCTCAATGTTCCTTTTCTACTAAGTTTCTCAATGTTCTTTAGGCTTAAAAATAAAGTAGAATCAAGCTCCTATAATCTGCTTTTTAATCCCACAATTCTGAAAGCTCAATCTTAAGGTTACCAGTGACCTCAATCACCAAATATTATCCCCACTGCATGAATATAAACACTAGGTTTTAAAGAAGTAACATGCTCACATCATACAGCTACTAAAAGGCAGAGCCTGGATGTGACTGACTCCTGCTGTCTGACTCCAAAATCCATACACATAACCTCTAGGCATACAGCCAAACACAACACTGTCTTCTTGGAACATAAGAAAAACATTTCCTTTTGCCTTAATGTCTTAACACTGTTCTTAACCATTCCTATACATTAGTTTCTCCCTTTCCCTAAATGTGAGTGTTCTTCAAAGTGCCTTCCTTACTCTTGGCTCTTCTCTACAGTCCCTCCACTCCTAGGGCTTGAATTCATTTAACAAGCATTCATTATACTGAGTCCATATAATTCCAGACACCATGGAAAAACAATGAAGACAGTTCCTGGCCTTAAAGGATTCACAGACTATTAGGAGAGAAAGTCCTATAAGCAGGTCCAAAATCGTTTCCAAAAAACAAGTTTGAACCTCCACAAACACTTAAGTGATCTATGTCACACAGCACTGGTTTTTCAAGCTTCTTTTGAAGAAGACTGCATTTTTTAAAGAAATATTGTTTAAAATCTCTAAAATAGGATGAAAGACCTAGAACTTCCCTGATCCACTGTCCCCTTCTCTCTATAAGCTATGTTGCTTCCTAAGACTCTCAGGAACATAGTTTGAAAACTACTATATTCTAAAATCTTACTAGTTCTGCCTTTCATACCTAGGTCTTTAATCTACCTGGAGTGAATGTTTGTGTATGGAGCAAAGCAGGGCTCCAATTTTAATTTTTTCCATATGGATATTGAAAATAGCACAGTACCACCCATAGAAAAGTCCCTCCAGTGTCTTCTGCTCTGTAGGAGCACTTATTGTAAAAAAAAAAAAAAAAAAAAAATCAAGTCTCTGTATATATGTGAAACAGAATTTGGAGTCTCTATTGTTTTCCACTGTGCTAATACCAAACGATTTTAATTATTATAGCTATTTTAATAAATCAGGATATTGCACAGATCAAGTCCTTTCACCTTGACTTGCTTCTTGCAAACTGTTCTGGCCATTGTTAGTACTTTGCATTTCCATATATATTTTAGAAAAAATATGTAATTTTGAGATCTATAATTTTCTGGTAAACTAGTTAAATAACTATAAAACAAATCTAGATCAGTGGTTCTCAACTGGGGGCAATTTTAACAACCTTACTCTCTACTCCAGGGACACTGGACAACGTCTGAAGACATTTTTGGTTGTCAGAAGATGGGGGGTGGGGAAGGATGTACTACTGGCACCTAGTGGGTTATGGCCTGGGAGATGCTTCTAGACATCCCACAATGCACAGGACAGCCTCCACAACAAAGAATCATCTCATTCAAAATGTTAATAGTACCACTGCTGAGAAGCCCTGTGCCAAATAAATCAAGGGGCAAGTATGGGCTCATTAAAGAGTAGGGACTATCCATCAAAAACAATAATTTAGTTTTAGAAAAACTGAACTGCCATGTGCCAAATAAGATTAACCTCAATTCATCAAAAAAATATATATATTATCTACATATACAAAAAGGCTTATCTTCCTCTCCATTATAAGCAGGGGAGTTTGCAGGAAGTTTACCAAAGGGGTTAAATCTTTAAAATACAAAGGTATAAGGAAACAAGAAATATCCAGAATATATGTTTTAAAAGATCCTAGAAATCAGTAAGAAACAACCCAAAAAGAAAATGGGCAAATGAGTTGAATAGGCAGTTCACTAAAAGGGATATTCAAATGACCAATAAACATATAAAAAGATGCTCAACCTCACTGGTCACCAGAGAAATATCAATTAAAACATCACACATGCATCAGAATGGCTAAAATTTAAAGAGTGGAAATATCAAGTGCTAACAAGAATGTTGAACAATGTAACTTCCATATACTTCTAGCTGTAGGGTGGAGGGGTGGTGCAAAAAATGGTTCAGCCATTTTGGAAAATGTTAGCAGTATCTACTATTTATTGCTGAACATATGCATGTACTGTGACCAGCAATTCCATTCCTTGGTATACATCTAATAGAAAATCTTTACTTACTTGTAGCAGAATGAACAAGAATGTTCATACCAGCATTAATAACCAAAAGCAGAAACCACCCAAATGTCTAACAATTGTAGAATAAACTAATAACTTGCAGAATATTCATAGAAGGAAGTAATACACAGCAACAAGAACTACTACTATATGCAACAACACAAATGAATCTCAGAAATACAGCATTAAGCGGAAGTAGACATACACAAGAGTACAGATATAATTCCATTTCTATAAATAGAAGCAAAACTCATCAATGGGGACAGAAGGGAGGACAGCAATTACCTGTGGAGAGAAAGAACAGTGACTGGAAAAAAGCATGAGAAATATCACCGGGGTGTTGGTTATACCCTATTTTTCACCTAGGAGGTAGTTACAAAAGTGTGTTTACTTTGTGAAAATTCATCAAGCTTACACATAAGATTTGTGCACTTTTCTGTATTTAGGTTATATCTTTTTAAGGAAATTACTTAAAAATATAAAGAGAATGTCAGGATACAACACAGATTTACCCAATTTGATCCTTGAAGAGACTATTCTAAACAACTCTAACTTACACTAATGTTAAAGTTCAAGTTGTGTACCTATTGACAACTGATTTTTTGTAAAGGCACAAAGGTAATGAAGTGGATAAAGGAGAGCCTTTTCAATAAATGGTGCTGAACAATTAGATACCTACAAGCAAAATAAATGAACTTGGATCCACACCTTGCACCACACACAAAAATTAACTCAAAATGGACCTTAGACCTGAAAGTAAAACCTAAAACTGTATTTGATTAAAAGAAGAAACTTGTTTTCTTGTTTCAAACTATATAAAGCACTCTCAAAACTTAACAATAAAAAAAAATGAGCAGGCAAAAGGTTTGAACAGACATTTCATCAAAGAAGATACACAAATGGCTAATAAGTACATGCAAAGATGATCAATATCATAAGTCATTAGGGAAATACAAATTAAAATCACAGTATCACTACAAGCTTATTAGAATGGCTAAAAAGATTGGCCATACCAGGTGTTGGCAAGAATGTAGAGAAATGGGAACTCTGAATACACTGCTGGTGGGACTATAAAATGGTATAACCACTTTGGGAAACAGTTTGGAAGTTTCTCAAAAAGTTAAACGTAAGTGATTTAGTTATTTACCCAGAAAAATCAAAGTATATATCCATAACAATAACTTATTCATACACAAATTTTCAGAGTAGCTTTATTTTTAACAGTCCAAAACTAGTAACAACTCAAATATACTTCCACAGGTGACTAGAAACACAATTTGTAGCATATCCGTACAATAGAACATTATTCAGCAACAAAAAAGGACAAACTGCTGATACATGCAAAAACATGGAAGAATTTCAAAAGAATTATGTTAAGTGAAAGAAGCTAGACAAAATAAGCACACAAACTGTATTATTCCATTTATATAAACTCTAGAAGATACAAACTAATCTGTGGTGACAGGAGATCCGTCGTTGTTGGGGAGGGTGAACTGTAGAGGGGTGGAAAGGAGGGATAACAAAGGGGCAGGAGAAAACTTTTCGAAGGTGATGGATATATTCACTATCTTGATGTCAGTGAAAGTTTCAGGGAGATACACCTTTGTCAAAGCTTATCAAAATGTACCATTTAAACATACACCATTTGTTAGGTAAATTTCAATAAAGCTGTTTTTAAAAAAATACAGATTGTACATAAATATTATAAACCAGAGTCTTATAATTAGCTCCAAGTCAGTTCCATTCATTCACACAAGAAATATTTACCTAGCTCCTACTATATGCCAGGCACTTGCCAGGTATACAGTGGTGAGCAAGCTGGCACAGTCCCTGACCTCATGGAGTATACAGTCTGCTAAGAGAAGCAGAGAGTAATAAAAGGTGCACACAGACACATGGATAATACAAACTGTGACAAGTGCTAGGAAGGAGAGGTACACAGTGAGATGACAGACTACAACAGAGAAACGAAATCTAGTCTGATGGAAAGGTTGGTATGGCTCCCTTAAAAAATTGATATTTAAGCTGAGAGCTAAAAGAAGAGCAGGATAACAAGACAAAGAAGGAACTTTTCTCTAAAGAGACACTAACGCAAGCAAAGGGTCTGGAGGCAGGAGAAAGCATGACCCTTTGAAGGAACGGAAAGAAAGCCAAAAGAGTAAAGGGTCAAAACAGCGTAGTCAACACCACTGGCCGCCTCTCCGGCATCTATTCCACCTCCACTTCCTCATTCCTAACAGAATCACACTTTAGTTCAAGCAGCTAGCATCCTCCACTCATCATGTGCTTTGGAGGAAGATGACTCCATCCTTGATTGTAGGAAGTAGACACTGTCTAGACTTAAGTCAATCATGGCGGCCTCTTTTCTCCCTGCCAGTGATTAGCTAAGGAATGGCATAAGTGAAAGCAGGAAAAGGAGTTATTACATGCTCTAAGCAAGAGACGGTAGTTTGGACTAGGGAAGCATCAGTGGAGACAGAGTTTGCTAAAGTTTGCAAGGAGGAATAAGGAAAAGTGTACAGGATGTCTCGTAGGTTTCTGGCTTAGCAAATAAAGGTCAATCCTTTCCATATAGTCAAAGCAGAAGAAGTATTTTTAAATTAATAATGTTATGTTATTCTTAATATATTTCTCTTAAATAAATCTAATAAGAACTACTTAAAGATCATACTTGAAACATACCTGATCTCATGTAGGATACTGGTCTCAGAAGTTCAGGCAAACATCAAGAATGATTGAGACTAATTAGATTTTGTCTTACAACACAAATCAAAATATTTTATAAAATTCTAACATATAATTAACAGTACTGCCTACAAATGACATCAATTGCTGACTATCATTCATTTTGCCTTGACTTCTTCAAAAATGATTTAAGCTGGCAAGATGTCTGAATCGATCAAAAGTTAAGCCAAGAATAAAGATTTCTGACCATTCTGTGTGTTATTTAAAATAATTCCAGAGGGGAGGTTATAGCTCAAGTGGTAGAGTGCATGCTTAGCGTACACGAGGTCCTGGGTTCAATCCCCAGTACCTCCTCCAAAATTAAAAAAGCCTAATTACCTCCCCCTGCCAAAAAAATTAATAAATCAAATTAAATTAAAAAATAATAATAATAATTTCAGAGAAATGAGGTGGAAATACATAATCAATTATTCTAATCAAGTTTATCTAAATTAGGTATTATAACAGCGATAAATAAAAATCTTATTAGATACCAACAGACTCAGGCAAAATATAAACTACCTTGACACACTGACGAAGTGCCACTTCTTTCAGAAGGTAGTGTACTGGGACTGCTGAAATGATATGAAGCTCCTTGGTTCATGTCATTATTTGTAAAATTCTTCGAATGGCAAGTGCAACAACAAGATAATGGTACTTCAGTTTTTTCACTCAAGCTTTCATCCACTGGCTTCCCTAAAAATGAAAGAAACACATTATAATATTTCTAATTTTAAAAATATTAATCTTCCTCTGCAGGGTGGGTGCACAACCACCCCAATTCGCCCAGGATTGGGAGGTTTCCCAGGATGCAAGATTTTCAGTGCTAAAACCGGGGAAGTGCCTGGCAAATCTCGACAAGGTGGACACCCTTTCTGCAGCATCATGTCAGGACAGGAGAGAAACACTTATGCCAGAAACATTTATAGAGAAATTATCAACAATTTACATAATTTACAAAAATCTAATAATAGTCAAAGATTAATAATGTAATAAAGGCACAACCACTAAAGCATTCATTTATATTGAGATTTATTAAAAAGTCAAGCATAGAGGATTAAAAAAAGACCTAAAGTATATTCTTAATTACTGCTATTTCCCTAAATGAAGAATTTGAAAGCTCAATATATTAATAATGTAAACACACAAGGGTTAAATCATTCCCACATTATACTTCTATTTCAAAAAGAAACATAGTTGATGATATTTCTGATAATGTATCAAAATACATTTTAAGGGCAATATTCAAATGAAATTTAAAAAGTAATTTTAATACTTAAACATAATACAGAATTGTAATAGGTCTACATTGTGTACCTACACTGTATAAATATATACTTCACAGACACAAAAAAAACTGAATAATTAATTTTCTTCTCTATAAACAGTACGGACATTACTGTCCCATCTGTACTATATAAATACTACTAATTTTATTTTTCAGTCTCCCATTAAAATTTTAAGTTATTAACAGATAATTTGATTTTTTCCCAAAGATAAAAATATTTATTTTTATTTTTAATAGTCTTATCAGTAGCACAAGCATCTTCTTTCAAAAAACATATATATGTATATGTATGTATTTATATACATATACATGCACATACCCATGGTTAACTTTAAATTCTCCTAATACTTTAGGTCAAAGCTATCTAATTATGCAACTAAAATGTATCCAATATTTATATTTCAGATACATTATGTATATTAGGTAGTCTTTCACAAAAGTAAACGTTACTGAACATCCGTTAACAAATAAAGTAATGGGAAATCATATAAATTCATAAAAACAATACTACAAAAAAACTGCTTATGTGGCATCCAAACAAGTAGAAAGATCAAATAGAATGTTCTCTTTTTGATGTTATTTCATGTTCTAATGTTATGAAGGGACAGATAAAAAACTATATTAAAGAGTTTACTCAAAAAAGCAATTATTTGTACATGCTGTCTACTCATGATAGCTCCATCTCTTGCTCCTTTTACATACAAATCATCACCTAATTATTTTCATAAGTATCTTATGAAAACAAGCATTCCGAGATTCTTATGTACACCCTAAATCATCAAATAAAGGACTACCATGTGTTCAAAATTGTTTTAGGTTTAATTGAACACATTTTGCTATATTGACACTCTTTTGGAAGAATCATAACTGATTATAAAGAAACGTCCTAAAAAACAGTATTCAAATTAACTACAACATGGCTGAATCCTTCTGAATAAAAAGTATTTGATTATATTTTTTCCAGGTCCCATAAGTAACCTGACTATATCAACCAATGACTTACCACTAAGAGATCGTTGCCACGCTAAAGCAGAACAAAGCAAGGCTAAGCTTTTCCCACTTCCCGTGGGGCTCTCCAACAAACAGTGTTGCTTACTATTTAGTCCTCTGACAATCTATCAACACAAAAATAATAAAAAGATCAATAAATAATAATTTACTTCATTAGGGTCTCTCGCCAGATAACAATGAGAAGTAGAGTTACATGCACTTTGGGGAACATAGCAATACAATAGCAGAAAGGAGAACTAGAATTTAGTTAAATCTAGACTTTATGTGTTTATACATTTCCCTAAAATCATGTTAAAGCACATCAAGCACAAAAGAAATGAAAAGCAATTTGTTCCTTACTTATGCAAGCACCATCATTTCTGTAAAACTAGAATACACTAATACCTTTGATGAAATCTTAATGGGGGATACTGTTAGTGGGAGTGTAAATTGTTACAATTACTTTGTACAGAATTAACAACTAGTAAAGTTGAAGATACTCAATGTCAGCAAGTCCAGTCCCTTGTAAATACCCAAAACCTTTCCCACATGAACACAAGGGAAACATTTACATAAGACAGCTCATAGCAGCACTGTTAATAATTGCAAAAGTATGTAAACAATCTAAATGACTATCAAGAAGAAAGTGGGTAAATAAAATTCTGGCATATTCGTAAAATGGAACACTAAACAGCAATTAAAATGGATTAACAATCAACCCCATAATGTTAAGCAAAAAAAAAAAATCAATTTCTGTACCTAAGTATAGTATCATATCATGGAAAGTTTAAAAATATGTAAAGTAATAGAATTCTAAACTATTTATGGATATATCATATGTAATGAAAGTACAAAAACATGGCTAGGAAAGAAAAAAGACCAAGTTCAGGATACTAGTTATCCTGTTACTCGTAAACAAGGTATAAAGTAAATATGGCAAAATATTAAGGTTTAACAAAACTGGCAAGTTGGTTTACTCAGTTTTGTATATTAATTTTCTATATGATCAAAATACCTCAAAAAATTATGGTAAAAAAATATACTATTCTGAGTAAAAGACAGTAAATATTTTGTATCTCAAAGTAATTCAGTAAGTAGAGCAGTAATTCAGTAAAGTAAATAGAAGTTCCAAATGAGCTAAGAACATTTTCCAGAATGTTCTTATTTGCCTCCTAAACATATAATATACAGTTTAGCAGTGACCAGTATTATTTTTCCGAAGGTTAGATGTACTTCAATTAACCCAGCAAATATTTTTGATCCATTTACTATTGAGAAAATGTAGCCACAGACTCAAAGTTTGTTATGAATTATAAGCAACTGTATCTTAATAAAGACCTAAAATAACTGCTGAAAAATACTTACAGAATTCATCATAGCAAGCTGTGATGGATAAGCTTTACAAGGAAAGTTAATCTTCACCCCACCAATTGTATATTCAGATGACACTGAAGACATCATGCTTTCTTTTTTATTTCAGATTCCTAACTGCAACAGAAATGAAAGTCAATACTGAAACAATGCCATTCAAAGAAAAGTAGATACCTAACAGTAGGTCAGAAGTCTAGAAATAAAAAATTGCAATTAGTAAATGTATAAACAGAACAAACAGAAGTAAAAGAATGTCCTACTTTTGTAAATCACAGTGATTAAGAGCATGTCTTGGAATCTGACAAATCTGGATTTGCATCCCTATTCTGCCAAAGCTGTGGACCAGGAGTTGGGCAGTATATCTATACTAGTTCAGGTTCTGACATCTCAGATGTGTTACCCTGATCATGTCTCTTCACTTCTCCAGACTAAGATCTTTATCTGTAATAATCTCTAATTTAAAAACTGTTGTAAGGGAGAAAACATTGGCATATACTAGGTGCTCAGTAGGGTCAGTAGGGCATAATGGAAGAAAAAACAAACTTTGGGGTAAGGCAAGCCTAAATTTGAATTCCATTGTGAATCACTCAACCTCCCAGAGCCTATTTCTTCCCCTGTGAAATGGAGATAGTATTCATCCAATAGGGTTTTTATGAAAACTAGCCAGGCACTGAATTAAGAATTAAATAAGGTAATGTACAGAATGTGCCTCAACTCCAGTATCTGACACAGAGGAAGTGATCTACTTTAATCCCTACCTCTTCTAAACCATCTTTTCTTAACCTAGATCTACAGATGTGATCTCTTGATATCGTATGCATAGTTTTTTCTGCATGATTGAATTTTTTAAAGATAGTCAGTCCACAGATTCCTCAGTCCCAGAAATATACTCTAAGGAAATAATCGAAAATAGAGGGGAAATGAAAGACCCCGTTATCAACTGAGGAATTATTTGCAATAGTGGAGAAAAATGGTAAATTCTGGGGATGGAGAGATGGATAAAATACCAGTTTAACAGATTATGAAGCCAATAATCTTAACCATAGTTTACGTGTTCCCAAAGAAGTTAAGCACCACTATTCTATTGTCCAGTTCTAATATTTTGTGGTTCTATTTGTGAGGCTCTAAGAATGAAATTCGGTGGAATTCAACCCCTTAATCTAAACCAACAACTCAAGGCTGGTCTAGGTACTCAGATATAACTAGAAACCCATCCATCCTCGCCCCAGCTGTGGCAACAGGCATTGCGAATTGGGGAAGCTTAGCCCATACATGGATAAAGGACATCCCGACCCATCTGGCTCCCGCCGCCGCCCCCTCCCGCCCAGAGGTAACGCGGGGCCCCGGGCTAGTAACAACAGGCCTCTGCTCCGAGGAGTTAAGTGCAGGCTCCCCACCCCACCCCACCCCACCCCCTCCAGCCTTTCTTCCCCGTATTCCCTCCTCCCTCAGCAAATTGAGACTCGCGAGGCCCCGATGAGCCAGTCGACACCGCTGGGCCTGCAAGGCGGGTGGACGAAAGCACAAGGCACGCTTCGGGCAGGTTTCGCCCCCTCCCTACGAAAGACAGACTTGCCGCCCTGAGGAAAACCCAAACAACGCTGACTGAGCTCCCGGTCCCAGGAGACAAGGAAACCGAAATCTGCGAGCTAACACAGCGGAGCCCTAGCAGAGGAAGAAGGTTCTACCCTTTCTCGCTTCCTCCCCAGGCTGCCGCTACTCCCGGGCCTGGTGGCGGGCTGCGGCCGCTTCTTTACCTCTTCTCCCGTTCTGCTCTTATCTGCTTCCCGCGGACGAATTCCCGCCTCCCACCCCTCGACTCCCAACACCCAATCGCCCGGCGAGCTCAGGCAACCAATCACCCGCCAAGACCGGAAAACAAGTAACCAATGCCGGCGCGAGGTCAGGGGGCGCGCGCTCCCTGGCACCCAGTGGAAGCCTCCGTAGTCAGAACGGCCCAAGCTACGCTGCGGCACCGGAAGGTGAACACCTGGAGGGTGAACGACTCCCGAGAGTCCTACGGATTTAAAGGAAAAGAGTCTTCTCCCTTGGATTTTTTTTTGAAACTCGTGATTTAAACTGTGCCTCAGTTTCCTTGGGAATTCGAAGTCTCATTTTTAAGGTCTGTAGACCAACGGAGAGGGAACTGTTAAGCCCCGCCGAGTTCTTCTCTCAGCATCCTTAGGGCCACACAATTCAAATTCCGACACTTCAGGCCGCCAGGGCAGGGAAAAGACCGAGGCGGGAGTTACCAGACTGCTGAGCCAAACTAGGCAGAAAGGTTTGATGACCGCTACAGAATCTTGTGATATCCCAGGCTTTCCCAGATGCCACATTCAACCAGAGAAACGCTCACCAGGTCTCCAGCACCAGATCATTATTACCTCTATTAAGGCTTATCAGCCTTATATCCTGCCTAAAGCCAATTTATTCTTTGCCAAGAAATACTTAAGTTTCCTCAAACGTAGGGGTTTAATCATGATTTCGCCAAATTGTTATTTTAAAACAAAACAAAACAAAACTCTAGCCTAAGCTTGGCTCAGATACTTGTGTCCAAAAAAGCAAAACCTGAGACAGTTTATCAAATACCCAGAAATTATTTTGGGGGGAGAGGTTTGCTGCAGGAGGGGGCAGCAAAAGGCGAGTTGATTTGTTCGCCTCACTTTCAGTTTTAACATATCTTCCCCAAATGACAAAACTTAAGTCATAAAAATAAATTATACGCTTTAATTTAGTATTCTCAGGCTCAGAAATTTATCCTTAATAAGTAATCCAAAAGAAAAGGTAATACCTCAATTGATACCAGTGACTATCCTAATGTTAAGGAAAAAAATCATAAACTTCCCAGTCTAGTAGTAATAGGGAGATGGTTATATCAGTTCATTCATTATGAATTATAGAAACTAATTAACTTGAAAAAACTCCGTATTAAGTTAAATGAAAAAAACTAGACTCCAAACTGGGTATTATGAATTCCATTATGTGAAAATACATATGCATAAGCAAGGATGAAGGGAAAGTACAAAAAAATGTTCATTTACCATTAAGATAGTGCAATAAAGGATAATTTATTTTTAAAAAAAACCCTTAAAAATACCTTCAAATTATTATCTTGCTTTTACAAATTTTTTTAAATATCAGAATCTTCTAAGTAACTGCTCCAGGGTAAGTACACTGAATTTTGTCCCCTAAATTCCTAAGGCTCTCAACTGACTCTTACCTTGTATGGCCATTTGATATATGTGACATAACAGAAAGGGATACAGACAGTCCTGGATTCCAGTCCCTTGAACTGTACCTTTCAGGTTAACAGCAGTGAAATGAAACACAAAAAAACTACAAGCTCATTTGATAAAGAATATGAATGTTTATAAACCAATATTCAAAATAGCTGCACACATCTTTTTTTCACTTGAATAAAAAAAAATCACATTGTGACAAATTTTATAACCTTAACTTAAAATACATGAATATTAACATTTACTAATATATTTACACATTTTATTTACATCATCAACAAATCTGATGAAAAACAGCATATGTTATTACTTTAACACAGCAGGTTTTGACCAGTCTTTGGAAATTGATCCAGGAATGTGCACTGCATTTAGTTAGAAAACATATTTCAACCTTTTCTGAACTCCTAGAGGTTACCTACTCACATAAAATATTCCAAAGCCTCAGTTTAAAACAAAACAAAACAGGAGCAGTTGTATTTAATCTCAAGAGACTACAAAACTGCCTTGTTTAAAAGTATGAAAATTCTTATGGTTTGTCTTTAAGTGTATGCTTTTATTTTTTGCATCAAAGTTACTTAATTGAACTTTAAGCATTTAATAGAAGTTATAAATACTGTTGTCGTCTATGGTACTGTGTACTTCATGATTTGAAACAGCTACAAATTAGTTCTTATACCCTTATGAGGTAGGGCCAGTAATAATCCCATTTTACAAAGGAGGAGAATGAGATGTGACTATTTGCTAGTGAAAAGGCTGAAATTTAAATGTGTTCGCTTAAAAACCACGCATTCTTATTAGCCTGCCAAATTTCTTTTATAAGTGAAGAGGTGTGTTTCAAGAGGAGAAGGCAGCGGGGTGGGAGGTTCATTCAGGTATATTTCAGAAAGCAAAGACAAGTACCTTCTACACTGGACACTTCATTAAGGAAAAAAAAATGAGGATTACAGGTTATCTGAATGTATCTGCCTAATCAATGGGAATTATCAACAGAGGACTGCAAAATCCTTCAGCAACATGTTATTTCCCCCTTTTTAATTTTTCCTGAGGTCCAAACACTATATATATATTTTCTAACTTCAAAATCTTCTAAAATTATGATCTGAATTATAATCCTGATGACAAACCAAGAGCTCTTTAATCCAGTGGGTTTTATTGCTCTAAACGTTATTTAGATACCAATGTATTTCCCCCCTCTGACCATTATAAAAATAATCTTTAAAAAAACTAAATGAGACCTCCTTTCAGGTTCTCTGCACAAAGATGTTTCTGTAAACACTTTTAAACCAGTATCTTAAAATTCCAAATTATTCAAGTATCTCTTTAAACATATGGCTTCATATATTGTAAAAACTGAAGCAAATATGTAAAAATCTTAAAATCCTCATCTGTAATTCCACGGAAATCATCTACAAAAAGCTATTTGCCTTTGTTAAAGCCTTCCCAACACTGTTTGGGAACTGGAATTCCATCTTGCATTACTATTACTTGCACTGTAAGTTTTGGAGATTTCTATTTGGATATTTAAACTCCTAAGTTTTTCTGAATTCTCCCTTTCGTTTTTCTCCCTCTCATTATTTCAGCATTGTATTCTGTTACTAACTGACAGTTAAACACTAGGCCTACCCACAGACTCATTTTTATAAGAAATTAAATTAAAGGCATGGCAATTTTTCTTCACTTCAAAAGCTTGATGCAAGGCCAAATTCACTTTTCAGTAATGAGTTTCTTAAATGTGCTCCCAACAGGAAGAAAAGAAAAAAGCTCAGCTGCTACAATAAACATACCAGCAAAGTAGATCCAAAGAAATGCCAATCAAATACAAGCAAGCATAATTCTCAAGAGAGTTCTAAATTGTATTCATGTCGAACTGAATCGCTTTAGTGATTCCAAGACATGACTGTTCCCAATCAGTTTAGCTGTTACAAAATGCAGATTAATTTTGGGTATATGCAGGAAACCGCTTCATGTTTTTTGTTGTTTCGAGTTCTGGTTCTTCTTTAAATTCCACTAACACTCATGTTTATTATTTCAATGATTGTGCTTTCAATACAATGACAGAGCTGTACGTCAGGATCCATGCTTCCAGTGTCCCTCGATCCATTTTTATAAGATGGATCTTTACAGATTCCAGACCATCCACTTGGTTTCTCCTTTATTTGTTGAAGACCTTAAAACATAAGGAAAAATAAATTAATTAAGGCAAGCAATCTGGAAAGGATTTTGGCCTTCCTATCTCAGATATAAAAATAACTCCTGAAATAAGTTACTACTTACGTGTGATAATTGGATCAATGTCTCTTGTCTGGGTGGCAACATCAGAGGCACAGACTTGCCCTATTTGGATCAGCAAAGACATAATATCCTCATAAAGTGGCGGAAATGCTCGACAAAAAGAGACCAAACTTGGCAAAGTTGGCATGAAAAAAGCATATCGCTTAGCCTGTGTTAAAACTGTTGGAAAGAAATGAAACAGAAGTGCTGATTTTACAGCTATAAATTCAACATAAATGGCCAATACAATATAGCAAGCACCAATGTCTGTGCTGAGGACATGAAACTTAGTAGCTTCCTAAGACACAGTCGGCCCTTGCCTTCAGAGAGCTCCCAACCTAGTAGTCAGTTATCACCCAACATATAAACACTTACGTCCAAGCACTGTGACAAGTGCATTACATGCATTACTTCATTCAATTCTCACAACTTTATGAATGAAAAAAGTACTTATATGATACCTATTTTGTATATGAGAAAACCCTTAAATAAACCTTAGAGAGATTAAGAAGCTTGTTCAAGGCCACATAGCCAGTTAGTGGTGGAGCTGGAATAGAACTCAGGCAGTTTAGGGTTTTAACCACTAAAAATTACAAAGAATTATAACATGAATTGAATACAATGGGAAGAAAAATGAATAGGTTATTATGAGAGCACTGAGAGAGAATATGAAATTGACTAAGCCATAAATTTGAAAGACTGAATTATAGCTCATCTCTTCTAAAGTAGTTTATTTTCATACCATTTTACTTAAGAGCCTAGAAGATGGTCGAAATGTTATGGTAAGTTTTAGAACTTAAGGAAACAACTAATATATTTATCTCTTATTTATACATATAAATTAGATTTTTCTGGAACTCCAAGCATTTGTAATAAATTGTAACTTGTTTTCTATTGACATAATTACATTCAAAAAGTAGCTCTGATTTCCATTTATAAAATGTGGGAAGCTTAGTGTATTTACCATAAATCTGTACACAGTCGTTCACAAAGTGTAAGCTACAACTTGCCTACCTGTTCATCTCCTCTACACTACACATCACATTTGTAATACGAAAATTTTCAAAAGAATAATTCAAAAGATGGCATCAATTAAACTACTAGCGACACAGAAAACATGGTGTCATTAATTCGGAAAAAAACACGTACTACTTTATGTTAGAAATTTTTGTTATTGATGTTGGTTGGCTACACACCTGTTAGCAAAGTTCCCATGACATTGACAGCTAAGCGAGCCACACTGAGTGACTTTGGTAATGCATACTGGATACATAAATGAGAAAGCAGCTGGATAGCAAATATCTGCAATACAGAATCCAAATATTACATGTTTCTGAAGAATACCTTTAAGTGTTAAAAATTATAAAACATTTTATGTAATGAGCAAGATTAGAGGGAGATCAAAATTTTCCTGAAGTTCCAAAATGCTCATTACCTGTTTTTCAAGTTCTGGTTGTGCAATAAGTTCAGGTATGAAATCCAGACAGATGTGCATAGATGGAATTCCCGCGACTGTCAGAGGTAAAAGTTCACATGGATAACCCTATCTCAACAAGAAAGGGGGAAAAGTTAGAAATAAAATAACTATAAGTCAAATATAGATAAAAATACAAAGGCAGGTTTCATTTCCTTTATGTAAAAACTGCTCAGAAGATTACAATGCCCTACGTGTATGCAGGCATTTCATCTCTCTGCTGCACTAAAATAGAGATAAATTATATGAACATTTTATATGGATGAAAAAAATATTTTTTTAATCTGGACTTTAAAAAAAAAAATCTGGATTTTTCTCCATATTGCAAAGGACATGTTTGTTTCCATGATCTCCAGTTTCTAAATGATTCCCACTAATTTATGACTCAAAACCACCTCCCAAAATAAAGTTCAACCACAAAGCATCATTCTTTGAAGCCAGACCTGAAAGTGAACAAGCTTAGCAATGTTGGGATCCGCAATGTACATTTGGTGCAACAGACAACAGATAAGGCACTGGACTTCCCGAAGGTTACAGAGCAAGTTGTCTTCTTCTTCCTCCATTCCCTTATTTGGAGTGCTGGCAGTAATAACACTTTGAACATTCCTTATCAAGCTGTCTGGATTGACACCCCTTGCCTTCTCTTCTTCAGTAGGTAAGCAAATCTCCAAGAGAATCTGGACAGCTGCACTATCCTACAAGCAAAGAAAACACAGTGAATTTAAGACGTTTCTGAGAAGTTTGTTTGAAAACCAAATCTGATTTTGTTTTCACATGAACAGATGTGATAAAAAAAATCACTTTCCAAAAAAAAAACAAAAACAAAAAACAAAGACGCACTTCCAAGAGCAAATGTGTACAATCTAAATGGCAGTGATTCTCACCTTTTTTAGGGCCATGAACCCTTTTAAGAATCTGAAGAAAAGTGTACCCCCTCTCAGCATAAAAATTAACATACGTAAACATATTGCACAATTTCAGGGTGGTCACATCTCTCTAAGGCAGATCCATGGACCCACTGTAAGAACACCTACTAAAAGAGTATTCTGATCCAAAATGGGCCCAAGACAAAAGCTGACTTCTAACCAGCATCTCCTTTCCTTCCTCTTAAATTCCTACTTCCCTCAGGATCCTATCTTGTAGTCGCCTCTTTTTCTCATCTCTGAAGATGGTGGTTGATAATTAATGCCTAAAAGTCACTCCCCGAAGCTCCTTTCCCTTTTAATTTGAAGGTGTGCTTTTTAAGGCTCTGGTTTGGCAAGGAAAGATTCTGCCCTACCAGCCATTCCACCTGTACAACTCGTTACTCAGTCTACAAGCTTGAGTGTCATTTCATGAAAAAGTAGTTTCCTGAGGGGTGATCTACTTGAAACTTTACTCTATAATCATCATTATTCTTGAGTTGAGGAGTTTTGGGTCTGGGGTTGTTAATTATCTTCTGTTGTTTTTGTTTGTAAACTCTGGAGCCAGACTGCCTAGTGTTGAATCCTACTTTCACCATTTACGAAATGTATAACCTTCAGCAAGTCACTTAACCTCTCTGGGTCTCATTTTCCTAATCTGTAAAAATGGAGAAAATACTCTTATACTCATAGATTGGTTGTAAGTATTAAATGAGTTAATACACATAAAGAATTTAAAATAGCACCCAGCATATAATCAGCATTATATAAATGGTAGTTACTACCATCCTCAATCCCTTATCTGAAATTCTGAGGGTCAGATTTATTTTAGAAGTCAGAACTGTTTTTCTGTAATATTATATAATACCTCCAGGAGAGACTAAGGTAGCACACTGTAATCAAACATCGTAATATTTCTGCAGCAAAACATACCAATATTCACATTAAGTGGGATAAAGGCCATAAATAGCTTCACATCAATTCAGGTCAAGTTTTGCCACAAATGAGGTCACACCAGGTCAGGTTTTTCTGCCAACTGAATTACCAAAAAGAATGCTTCAGTTTTCATAGCTTTCTGGACTTCTGTATTACAGATAAGGGATTGTGGACATATATTATTACTCTAATTCTCTTTATTGCCAATGAAAGGATTTCAGAAAATGTATTTCCAACTAATAAAACATTTCTACTTTGAGGCCCTCAAACTGTTTTAACATTCAGTCATCGCACATGTTTTGCAGTAGTCAAAACTGACTATCTAAGGCTTCAGTAAATTCTACATTGTTATAAAACTTTTCTAAATATCAAATTGAACCTGCTGATATTGTCATAGTATTTATCACTGCCTGGCATTTTGTTATATATATACTTCTCCTTGTTTATCTGTCTCCACCATTTAATTTTTTTCCACCATTTGATTTTAAGAAAAAACTCTTAAATTTGGTTAAAATGTCAATCTCATTTAGATGGCTATTAAACTAATACCATGAAGATTATTCCTGATTTTAATAATATAAACCATCTGCTATTCAGAGGCAAAGCCAACACCACTATAATATATGTTCTGTAATAAAAGGAATGTACAATATGTCATCACTGTATATAGACGACATAATATGCCATCTATTTAATTGGTTACATTAGCAGGGAAGCCTTTGCCCTTATTTAGTTTTTACCTGAGCAGCCAGTAAGGCATTTTTCAATTCCTCTCTGGTAACTTCTGGGCCATCAGCTTGTCCAACTAAACCTATTGTATTATTCTGAGAAGGCCTGTCTTGCTCTGCAGTTTCCTTGAGATGTGCACTAAGGTAGGCTTTGGATGCAAGAAGATACCCATTCAACATATGTAGAGTAATATCCATCAGTGGGGGGCATCTAAACACAGAAAGAAGAAAAGGAAAATACATGAGAAGGAATATAAATTTATAAATTTACCAGAGCATGATCAATCAGTTTAAATAATTAGAAAAAATTGAACAGTACCTGAAAACCTGAAAATAGTAGAAAAGTAACACTTTTCTTTTCCTACTGAAATACTCATTCACAAAATCAAAGTTTAATATACATATGTAATTCTCTTTAAGGTTGTATAAATAGTATTATCTATTTCATCTTATCAGCTAAAGTCAAATATAATGAATGCCCAAGAGAAAAGGCATTCCTTTTTACCAAAATATGGCACTGCCAATAAATCTCTTCAAAATAGCTGTCTGCAAAGAAAAAAATCATCTGTTAATTGATTAGATGAAAGAGACTAGAATAGAATATTTATTCTTTCTACTCCTGTTTTTTCTTTGGAACTAGACAACTCTGTATTTCAAGAGCACTTCATCCACTTGAACTGGTAAGTTATTTACTGAGCCTTAGTCTCCTCAACTATAAAATGAATATAGCTATTCATTCCTCAAAAATTATCATAAATTAAATTTAAATGAGATAAGAATAGATATAAGAATTAAATATAAAAAAGGAAACAAAAAAAGGTAATATGGGAACCACCAAAATTTTAAAACCCAAGCCCTTAGAAAAACGTGACAATGCCACTTCTCAGCCTCTAACAGACTGACCATAAACAGGCACTACAGCTTTGTTTTTAACTGTGAGACACTGGAAACAGCTTAAATGTCCATCAATATGGCAACTGTTTTTCTGCAATGTCCAAATTTTCTATAATAAGTGTGCAAGTATTAATAGTGAAAAAATGTTACTGGTTAAATAAATCATTGCAATGTTTCCCCAAATGGAAGGTAAGAATCACCTGGAATATTTATTCTGAAAAAGAAAAAAAGTCCTAAGCTCCACCAGACATTCTTAATTAGAGTTTCTGGAGGACAGGTCTGTATATATGGAATATTAATCTATAGATGGAATACTATGCAACAGTTAAAACAATGAGATGGAACTATGCATACTAATATGGAAAACCTGTTGAGAGCATTAAGTTTTTTTAAAAGTATAAAAATAAAACCTATAGTAAAATACCACTTACAGTTTTTAAACGACCCAAAACAAAAAAAGTAAGTATTTCTATTTATAAATTTGTAAATACATAGAAAGTAAAACTACATACACACAAGATTATGACAACTAAGTTTCCTCTAGAGATGGAACTGGGATTGATCAAAAGTAGCCAAAGAGGAGTTTTGCTTTAACAGTGGCAGCGTGGTAGATATAAGAGAACAAGACTTTTCACTGTACACCTTTTTCCTGTTTGTGCACTTATCAACGTATATTATGAAACTTTTCATGCATACATAAGAGGGAATATTATAATGAACCTCTAAGAACTCATCACCCACAGTTATCTACACGTAGCTAGTCTCATTTCATCTACACCCTCACCCACTGCCCCATCACCACCATGGATTAGTTCAAAGCAAATCCAAAATGTCACATCTTTTTATAGTTTGATATTTTTAAAAACCATTTGAATGATCACTTGGAAAAAATTAAATTTTAAAAAGTGAACAAAGTTAAAAAGCAAAGTGAACAATAAAAGAAAAAAACTGCTATATATATATATATGTATATGTATACAAAGTGCTGATATCCTTTATAAAGAGCTCTTCAAATCAAAAAAGGTAAGCATTCCAATGGAAAACTAGGCTAAAAATATAAAGAAATACTAATAGCCAATAAGTAGATTAAAATATTCAATCTAACCAAAAAAAATTAAAATGGGAATTGACTTTTCGCTTATCAAATTGGAAAATCCTATATAAAATAGTGTAGGAAAGTGCACAATATCGAACACTACTATGGGAATGTAAACTGGTTCAGCCCTTCTGGATGGCAGAGTGAAAACAATGAATCAAAAGACTTGAAAATGAGTATGTTCCTTCTGCCCCGATAATTACATTTTTAAGAATCTGTTCTAAGGAAATAGTACACAGAACCATGACCACAGCACTATCAATAACAAAAAATGGAAATAAAATATCCAACAATATGGGATTGAGTTAAGCATAGATAATCTATGTGGAATACTATGTAGCCAATTACTATAAGAATATCTATTAACATGAGAAAAGGTTCACAAGTTGTTAAGTGAAAGATCCAGGCTACAAAAACATTTCATACATCATGAAAGCATAATTTAACAACTTCCTGAACAACTGGAGGTGATTTAGGTGAAAGGTTACCTACTTACGTGGATTTTTAACACTGATAAATTGTTCTAGAAGCGGCTTTTCTCTAGAAGTATTATTTACTGTTGTTTTCCTTTTATTAAATAGACACTTAATGTCATCTACACTGTTTATTCTTCTTCTGATTCCTATTTCCTCTAAGACTTCAATCTCACCAAATCTTATTTGGTGATTCTGCAGGTTTTGTCATTTCAAGAATCTCATCCCCAGGGTTAAAAAGACAGATGAGTATATCAGAGTGTATCCTACCTAGTTAGTCTTCTCCACTCCAGTTTCTCTTCCCTCTAAACCATCTGTCATGAAGCATCTCTTCTTGAGTTACCACCTAAATGACCTCTTCAGCCTAACATTCAAGGCCCTCCATAGTCTGACTCCAACCTAATATTCCAAATCTAATGTTCTCAAAAACTTAGCCCTCCACTCCAAGCCTTTTTCATTCTTGCTTCTACACTTTTCTCACACTATTCTTCTTCATACAATACCTTCTTTGACCTCCTAACCCCATCACTGTAGTATCTATCTATTCATCTAAATCCTGTTTCTACCCTTAAAATACAAAACAGGTCTCACTTCCTCCTGAAACTTTTAACAGCATTCATTTACTACACCATCACCTACATATAGTCACATTACCTAGCTTTCCATGTATTTGTCTTCTTTCCCCATAAAGATGATCATCACTTTAAAGACAGGCCCCTTGAGTTGTATACTTTTGTTATTATTTAGCTTAGCAACTAGAAATTCAAATATGAATGATGTCAATTAATTCTGCCTCTTGAGGTGAAGCTACTTCAAGGCAACTGATTAAGTTCAGCAACTGGCAAGGAATTACAGACAAACGTGGAGTCAATGAAGCTAACATCACAATCAAGGAAGCCACAAAGGTCACAGTTTTAATGCATGTCACGGTTCACAATACCAATTTTTTGGAAAGCCTTTTCTGACAATGTTAGCAGAAATAGTATTATTCTTTACTATCTTGACTTTGAAAGGACAGCCGCTATTGGGGGTTGCCAAAACCAACAATGACATTTTGCCAAGGCTAGGTTTTATTAATCACATTTTAAATATTAAACTGAATATATAATTCATGAATACAGACAACCAAAACAAACAAACAAACAAAAAAACACTTCACAGGTTATACTGCCAAGTTCTCTACAAGAACACTAAAATATAATTTTATACTGAATTTCTGCAATGTCCTTTGACGCTCCAAAGCATAACTCTAAGAAATAATAAAAATGAAACTCAAATGACACATACCTGTGTACCCTCTGATCACATCTCAGCACAATGAGAGGATCTATCATCAGGTCATTCTGAGTATACTTTTGCTGTCGTACAAACTTTATTGAGGGCTGAAGTGCATTAACTGTCATTACCCACAGCCTGGTGAGAAAATAATCATATGTTTAAAAAACACTGTATCATAACTGAAACCTGTAGCCATCCAGGCCCTTCTGTCTTAGAAAGATATATTTAGGAAAAAATTTAAAAATTGGTATAAATGAACTTGGAAAAATTAAAAACTATAGAACTCTAACCTATTATTATGTCTCTGAAATAAATGAAGATAAAACAATAAACACAAAGTAGTTTCAAAAATCTTCAGTTATAATGGAATCATGGCCTGTGAAGTGAACATTTGAATTAAAAATACCTCAATTATACCACACTTGCTCTATGACTCTGTATAAGTCATTGAGCCTCTCTGAACTGTTTCCTCACCTGTAAAATAGGAATATAATACCTGTAAAGGAAACGATATGCACCAAAGCAATTTGAAATTGTAACTGGCCCCCAAAATTAAGTCATTGTTCTGTATTTATCATCACAGAATCTCAATGTGAGATGTCACTTTGAGATTAGACATCAAAACACTATAAAAGTGGTTACTAACCTGACTACACACCAGAATGACTAAGGGATATGTCAATATGGAGGGTGTCTGATCTCTTACAGGGAAGATCATGAGTTTACCAACCCCATCTCACACACAGCTTGCCCACTTTTAAATGAGCAGACAGCCAAGGATCATCAGATATTTAAAGGATAAGCGTCTACCTTGAGAAAGATTAAAATATACAAACAGAAAGAAAGGAATGCCAAAGAAACAGAATATATAGTTAATATCCTTATAGGTTAGAATATCTCATATATGAAACAAGAACAGGAGGCATTTACAGATACTCAGATAAAAGCTCTTAGAAATTAAAACTATAGCAGAAATATTTTCTATTCAAAGGAAAGATCAGAAGATAACACAGAGGAAATATCCAGCAAGTGTATTCAAAAGATAAATTTAAAAATAAAGGAGAAAATAAAGAGTAAGCCTAAGAGGTTTAAAAGGGTTTAAACTTCATTTTTTTTTTAAATTCCAGAAAACAGAGGGGGAGGCTAAAGATAAAATCCTACACTTAGGCTAAATAACAGTCACATGTGAGGGGAAGAATAAAAATCTTTTCACACATGAAAGTCTCAAAAAAGAAAAAAAAGTTTCCCAAACACCCTTTCTCAGGAAGCAACTTGGGTGTGAGTTCCACTCACTGAAATAAGGACCTAAACTAAGAAAGAGAAAAACATGGAATCCAACCAAGAGACAAAAGCAATTCCAGATGGCTACTGTCTGTGCATGTCCCAGACTGAAACATAAGGATGAAAAGCTCTGAAAAGGTTTCCAAGAAAAACTGTTACTGCTGTTACCTGATGTGTTACAACTAACTGTAATGTAAATTTCCCCTCAGTAACAGAGTTTGAGGGTGAATTAGTTCTTGATACAAAAAAACAAAAAACCTGAACAAATGGAAAAGAGGCAAACAGCTCAGAGTTTTGTGTGTGGGGTGGAGAGGGGGGCAGTTGCTTAAGAGAGAAATTGTAATCAAAGAATATCTTATAGATCAACTATAACACTTATGTAATTACAATAACGTTGAATGTTTCTCTAACCAGAAATTTTGATATAACTGTGTTGAGAGAAATGGGAGAAGGGAGAGTATGTGTTTAGATAAGTGCTAAATCTTCATCTTGTGTAGTAGAAAGTCAAAAGATAATCTTTAAATTGGAAAGCCAGGAAATTACAGGATAACTATAAGCATATGATTGAGATATGTGGTGGGATATAAATGCCAGAATGAAAAATCAACTTATGTGCATTCATTAATTTGATATAAGTAAAAAAATCAAATTTAAAAAGCATAAATATTCCTGGACCTACTGAATCAAAATCTCAGGGAAGCCCAGTATTTGTCTATAGAGCTAACCAGGTGTTTTGATGCAATCTGTGGACCAGTACAGGCCCATTTGACTAAAGACAAAATAACGAATCCAGTGTTCTCTTAAACTTTAATGCACATTAGAATCACCTGGGGAATCCTTAAAAAAATACTAATGCCCGACTCCCACTCACAGACACTCTGATTTAATTGGCATGGGTTACAAGTTGGGGATCAGGAGTCTCAAAAGCTCTCCAGGTAATTTTAATATGCAGCAAAATTTGGAGTCACTGCAAAGATGCAAGACACAATGGTAACCTAAATCACGATTAGCCACAAATGACTCTACACGAGAACTTACTTTTTAAAAACTTTCTCGAGTTGGAAATATTTTAAGGTATCTCTATGTCTCCTAAGATGAAGTTCATTCTTTAAAGTTATAACTGCTCTTTAATTAGTGGTCTTCAGAAGGGATTTATATTGTTAAATAGTAAACAATTTTTTTCAACATTAAAGTTTAGGTTATTGTAAATAATCACTGCTATACACTCATCTATTATTACACATAACAGTACACTGAAATTACCTTCTAGGCATCACGGTATTAAGAACCATCCATAGTTTATTGACCGTTTGAAGAATTCGCCGGGGAACTCCTGAATTCAACAGCTGGTTCATATTGGATGTTAAAACTTCTGCATATGGTATAAGTTCGCTGGCAGAGAGCAGGGTCAAGTGTTCTAGAATCTGCATCACTTGTGTGTGACTCACTGGGACAGCTGAAAATGCTAAAAGGAAAACTTAGTAGTCAACCTAAATTCTATACAGCTTACCAAATAGGGAGTAATACTGCCCTATCAGGCTACAGGCCAAACAAATAAAGAAAACAATATTGCTTAAAAACAGTAAAATGTTCAACCCTAGCCAAAGTATTGCCTTTGGTAGGAACATCCATTTGAAAAATTCAAACTTCTTGACACCATCCTCTGGGTAGCCTCCTCTGTGGACTGTAAGCACCCAGCAAATTGCTGTTAGTAAAAAAATACCTAGAACTGTGCTCCTTCAATAGAATACTCACTAACCTCTTCTAACAACTGAGCACTTGAAAGGTGGCTAGTCCAAAATGAGATGTAAGTGTGAAATAACACACCACATTGCAAAGGGTTAGTAGGGAAAAGCTGTAAAATATCTCACTAATAGTTTTTTTTTATGTTGATTACATGATGAAATGATCATATATCAGATATATTAGGTTATATAAAATAATTATTAAAATTGTGCCTTTTTTTTACTTTTTTAATGTGGCAATATATAGAAAGTTTAAAATTATGTGTGTGGCTCACATCACATTTCTATCTGAGAGTGCAGCTCTAGAACATTGTCAACAGCAAATACACTGTTCTATTCTATGATACTTATTTCTGACCAGTTTCATAAAGTCAAAGAGAATTACTTTAAATATATTCACCAAAACATTATTATATCCCCGGGAAAATTCTGCATGATCTTAAGATTTCAATGAGCCTAACAACTCTCTGTACCACTAAAGGTGTAAAAGGGTACCAACTTACTATACCTTCTTGAAGTTGTTTAGGAGAGTGGTTTTTGGCATTATTAGTCAGGAGCATTCGCCTTAACAGGGTATCAGTCCCTGTGATTTCTTCTTCACAGATCCAATCATCCACGATGCATAAATGTGGGTAGTTAGTTGCAAGGAGACGTAGTAAAGCAGAATGTAAGCCTTGAAAAGTTACAAGAAACCAAATGGATTCTTCATTCTTAAATTACAAAAATCTTCTCTCTCCTCTTCCCCGTCTCTTCTCTCCCTTTCATTTTCAGCAAGCCAAAGAAATCTGCACTTCTTACACATGTATATATACTACAGCTTGAACTTCTGTTCAGTCATACAGCCAAAGAACCTGCTTGAAGATTCTGATGTGATCTGATACACAGGAAACTGGAAACCACTACTTTTATCAAAAGTTGTCCAGCTTTCTTCCACCCTATCCCAGCATAAAAGTCTCCCACCAGGAAACGTTGTTTGACAGAGCAGTAGTTCAAGAGTTGAGTGGGGAGGAAAGAAAAAGAAGGTAAAGGAATGTTCATTTGGGGGAGATCATATAAGGTTTGAAAAGGGCCTCACTCAGAAATTCTGATAGGTTTCTACAGAACGTGGCCTCTCCTCTAACCCAGCTGAGAATCATTGCTCTAGATGGGTAATATTAAAGTTGCCCACCTTGAGTGCCTAAATGTATACTTTATATACATTTTCTCATTTCACCCTAACATTCCTACAAGGTAAGCAAGGAATACAAGCCTGTAAGGAAACAGGCTGAAAGGTATTTAGTAAGGTTCCCGACATCACACAGCTAAGAATGTCAGCCACTCAAGCAGTACTGATGATACCCACAAGAGGGTGCACTTGTCTTCTTTCAAGAAGGGTTAAGGACACTCAACACTGACTACATCAAAATCTTGTTGCTAACCTTTGGCTTATAGCATAGTTTAACTATTCATGACTATTACTGCGTAATATGAATAACGAAAAAATAAATGATGAGACTGTAAAAATGCCTGTTTAGACATGATACCCCACTATATTAAGTGTTTGGCACATAAATACCTAATGTTGTTACTATACAATTATTATCAACATTCTTCAGAGATGGAAGAGTTAATAATAAGAGTATTAGTAGTAATAAAAGTACTTTAAATCCAATCAGCCCCTTGTGATGAAACTTAGATCAAATCATACCACTGTTTAGTCCCAACAGGGTAAGTACCTGCTTCCTTTCTCATAGAAACTGCTTAAAATGTTTCTGTTTGAAAAGACACTCTAACAATCAAGAGTGGTATTATTTTAACATTTAAATGCACAAGTCTATGCACTGTCAAGACTACCCCAAACCAGTCACGAAAATGACTGCTTACAGTAGTGCAAATTAATCTACATTTCATAATTTATTCAATAAAACATGTTAGTTGCCAAATGCTGCCAAATATAACATCATTTCTCTGGAAAGAGATTATGCAAAGATATAAGTAAATAAATGCAGACATCTGGCTAAATATGACCAAACAAAGCTCACGTTCATTTCTGAAGCCAACTATAATAAATGAAAAGAAAATTCCAACTTCAAAAAACAAACCAAAACACACACGTTCAAACATCATAAAAAGGTGTTAAATTAAGAAAAATTTGATTTTCAAAAAATATTACTATATTTCTATTTGACGGTTTCACAGTAAAAATATTATAGT
Source organism: Camelus bactrianus (assembly GCF_048773025.1). Taxonomy (NCBI): domain Eukaryota; kingdom Metazoa; phylum Chordata; class Mammalia; order Artiodactyla; family Camelidae; genus Camelus; species Camelus bactrianus. Next base: position 14,200,266 of record NC_133554.1, read on the forward strand.
AATTACATACTATAGAATGTAATGGAGGGATTAAAAACTATAAGGTAGATTCAAAAAAAACGAGGTAAGACCTACATGAAAAGATTTCCAAGACTCCAAAAGAAAAAAGCAAGTCACAGAAGAGATGGGTTTTAATACCATTTAGGGTTTTAAAAAAGGATTTTTTTACTCGTGTGTGTATCTACTAGTTCCAACCATATGGAAACTGCATTTTTGTAGGTCAAAAATACTTGAATACTTGTAATTTCACACTGTTCAACCCGTAGAAAAGAATGTCTGAACTTTCACACCAAAATAAAATAGCTGGGGTCTTTGGGGCGGGGAGAGGTTTGCAGCGAGTAAGATAGTGAGGGAGACAAAGAGGAATTTCACTCTTAAACTGGGTTTTTAGCAGTGAGCACCTATCACACTTTGTAGCATTATAATCAGTAGTATTTTTTAGCAATAAACATTAGCAGTAAAAAGCACATAAAACAAATACCTCCCAGCTCCTGCTGCAGCCCTTGAGCCTGTCGAATGAGGAATTTGATGGGAATCTGATCCATTAAAGAAGATGAATATGATTTGGGCTTTCTTTGCATGGCAGCTGTCAAAGACACAAAGGATAAGATAAAAGAGTCAGAAAAACAGAAACCTTAACCTTCAAATGGGAACAAAAACAATGTCCAATTACTTTTAATTCACTTAATCTGTGAATATAGCTCACAAAAGACAAAGAATAAATACCCAAATGGTGAATACACAGGAAGAGCAAGAACATACTTAAGGGCATGATCTGGAAAATGCCCCAGAACTGAAACTAGTGGGGAGAAAATCATGAGTGAGAGAAGCCACCTGCAGAAATGCCCCACACTGGGAGGGGGAGGGGGGAATAAAATTAAGACAAGACTCTCCCAGACCCAATTAGGAAGCCCAAATGCAGTCATGACCACATAACTTAAACCCTCAACAGCTTTTTGTTTAATCATATTATATTACAGTGGTGACTGACTCTTTCTGATGAAAGTTGGGAAATATGAATGACTTCCTTCTCTCACAACTTCTACCTTCAGCTAGCTAACAAGCCCATCCTGTTTTTCTTTTCCCCCAAATAAATCTATCTTAACTTCTGTTCTTTTTTTGCTATCCTAATTCACTCCCATGTTCATTGCCATGTTATTTACAATAGCCAGGATATGGAAACAATCTAAGTGTCCATCAGTGGATGAAAGGATAAAGAAAATGTGAGATACACACACACCACATACACATACAATGGAATATTATTCAGCCATTAAAAAGAATGCAGTCTTGCCACTCACAACAACATGAATGGAACTGGAGGTCATAATGCTAAGTATTTTAAAATAAGCCAGACAGAGAAAGACAAATACTATATAATCTCTTTTATATGTAGAATTGTAAAAAAAAAAAAAATTTAAAACCACACAACTCATAGATACAGAGAACTGATTGGTGGCTACCAGAGAGACAGGGGATGAAGGGTGGAAGAAGTGGATGAAGAGAGTCAAAAGGCAAAAAGAGAAAAGAAAAAAGAGGAAAAAAGAAATTCAATACTAAAAACCAATTTGAAACCACAGCTCTGTGACCTTCATGGATATAAAATAACATTATTGTTTATACAAAATAACATTAAAGAGGAAAAATGGAATTAAAAAATTGTATTTCTAAGATGAATAGATTGACTATAACTATGTAAAATGCTTATTTGTACAATTAGTAAAGATAGATTATTCTGAATAACCAAAATGGCTTAATATTAAAAGTATATGTATGTAAGTTCCAGTGATAGTCAAATCCTGATTCCAACACATACAACTAAGGGAAGTCACTTAACTTCCCTGTGCTTCAGTGTTCTCACCTGTAATATTAAGATAACAACAGTACCTTTTCTCACAGAATTGTTGTAAGGGTTTACATGAGTTAACAGATGTAAAGTCCTTCAAGTAGTGTCTGGCACGTAACAAATGCTCAAAGCGTTAGCCAGCATTATTAAGATCTAAAGTCCCCATGATTAGCTTAGGGTAAAGTATCGTTATTTAAGTTTCCAGATCTATGAAATTGAAGACAAAATCCTGATCACATTTTAATGATTCCATCAAAGAACTAGCAGCCCATGAATCCCTGCTAAAAGCAATTACTTCTTTAACATCCCTGAAATACATCAAGGATATCTCAATCTTTCATTAAAAAACTCAACTATAATTTGAAAGGCCTATGAGGTGGTCATTGATTTTTATATATGCAACATGAGCCATTACATTTCCAATTTTCTTCCAATGTATGGCTTTCAAAGATTCACATCTAACTTTTAACCTCATCCTCAACAAAACTGTGGAAATATTTTGAATACTATTTACATTGCCCCTAGTTTTTGTGACATTTTAATCCTTAAAACAATCCTATGAAAAACTAATTCACTTTGGAAATTTCTGTAAACTTGAACCAAAACAAAAAAAAAAAAAAACAAAAAAACAAAAAAAAAACCACAAACAAAATGGGGGAGGGAGAAGAAATGAAAAGAAAAAGAAAAGGAAAAAAAGGTCAATTTCACTTGTTTAAAAACAGACAGAAAAAAATCTTATTAAAAAGAAAGGTAAATCAAATCTAGCACTAAAATGCTAAAAGAAGAACATACCCAGAGCAAGTAGGGTCCATTCCAGAAATATAAAGTATTAATTATTGCATGAATTATATAAGTAAACCAAACAAATTATCATAACTGCCCCAAAAGTTTTACTTAATAAACATTTTTTTAAAAAGATACTCCAAGAAATTCAGAGACTGACTAATCCAAACTAAATGTCAATACCTTTCCTGTAACCAGTGTAACTTAAGAAAAAATTATACAGAACCTATATAAAGTAAAATTATAATGACAGACATAAAAATAAAACTTGAATAAATTCATTAATTCAAAACCATTTATTAAGTGATTACTATGTATCAAGTAATATTCTAGATCCTAGCTATGGTAGCAAAAAAACAGACAAAATCAGCCTTCGTGAAGCTTACATTTTAATAATTTAATGAAAAAATTATTTCATATTCCTAGGTGGAAATACAATTTTGTAAAGATGTAAATTCTCTCCAAATTAATCTTTAAGCTTAACATAATTCTGACCAAAATTTCAATATAATTTTCTTCTTTGGAATCTGACAGAATTATTATAAAGTTCATGTAAAAGATTAAATATGTGAAAATGGACAGAAACACTGAACAAGAACAATAATGGTGAAAGGGACTGGAATTGTCAGACCCAAAAAAGAAAATCCAAAACCAGACATAGCTTTGTAATAAAACTTCAATATACTTCAGAGCAACTTCCCAAAGCAACAGGAAAATAACAGATTATTCACTATGTGGTACTGACAAATAACCAATTACAAAAAAATTAAAACTAGATCTGTACCTCATACTTGACTCTAAAATTAATTAAAGGGATATATAAATTTTAAAAATGAAATTAAAAGGTCCTAAAAGAAAATATAGGTGATTAGTTATATAATGTTAGTACCTAGCTTTGAAAAAGTTTCCTCTCCATAAAATTACATAATTAATAAACAAATGATAACACTCAGTACTACAAAAAAAACTGGCATGCACATCTGATACAAATGTCTTATACAAAATGTCTGTAACGGTATAACTTATCCGGAAAGCAACATGGCAATTCATTTTTTAAATCTTATGATTTTTCAAAACCTTTTTTTAGTTCTACATGTAGGACTCTGTCCTAAGGATAGACATAATTATACCTGTATACAGAGTTAGCTCTAAGGATATTCATTCCTCCACTGTTTACAGTGGCAAAATCTGGAAATGATTTAAATGTCCAGCAACAAGGAATTTGTTAAGTAATGGTACATATTTATGAAGATACAGTATACAACTATTAAAAATCATGTTTTACAAATATATGTATATATATGCATGATTGGGACAATTGTGCTGTACACCAGAAATTGAAACACTATAATTGACCATACTTCAATTTAAAAAAATAATAAAAAAAAATTTTTAAATTATGTTTTAGAAAAGAATTTACTCTAATAGGCAAAAATTTTAAATGTATTATTAACTAAAAAGGGTGGGTTAAAAACATATTATGATTCCAACTTTGTGAAAGCTATCATATATGCAAAGACTGAAAGGTTTTCTAGCAAAATTCTCTGGTAAATATTTCTGGGTATTACAATTATGGGTGGTTTATACATTGGTCTTTGTACTTTTATTTGCTAAATTTTCTCCAGTAAACACACTGGAGAAAATGTTCTTATTTTTAAAACCGGTTCTTTTGCTTTAAGTAAGACATGTACACAATTAGGTAAATAATGAAGTAAGTTTAGCTGTGGAAGAGCAAATTCTCTCATGTTGTGACATATCCTGCAGTTACTTTTTCCCTTTGGAGATAAGAAACCAGACTGGGAAAAAAATCTAAACCATCAGAAAAAATTCTCCAAGGCAAGGCCAACCCCTCTATTTGTCTTCCACATCCTGTGTCCTCTCACCTATCAAAGACAGCCCTTCAGGGATTCTCTCACCAACCTTCCCTCTCTACTAGATTACTCCCAACAGCTGAGAAACATTCTCCTAGCTCTTTCACCTTAAAAAGAGTCCTATCCTGACCTCATTTTCCTCTCCAATTACCACATCATTTCTTTCCTTCTCTTTACAGCTCCTCAAAAGAGCTGTCTGTATTCACTGTCTCTAGCACATCGCCTCTAAAATTCACTACAATCAGGCTTTCATCCTAGGGGGAAAGAAAAGTAGTAACTTTAGCAGTAAAACTGTAAAAGTCAAAGAACCCCCAGTAAGCTATATGTGGTAATCAGCTGAACCTCAGTCCCAACCTTACTTGACCTATCAACATCATTTGACGTCAGTGATCTCTCTCTTCCCTTTGAAACATGCTTCCCTTGGCATCCAGGACATCACATCCTCCTGAGTCTCCTCCCACGCCTTCCCCCTTGGCGATCTTACTCAATGTCATGATTTTTAAACATCATATATATGCTGAAGAATCTCTAAGCTTCAGTCCAGGTTTATCCCCGCTAAATTCCAGGCCAGTATATACAATTGTTTCCTTAACATCCCCACTTGCAAGTCTATCACACACCTCAGACTTAGTATGTCCAAAACCAGCTCCTGATGCCTCACAGACCTGGTCATTTATTTCAGTTGATAGACATTCTATGGCTCAGGTCAAAAGTCTACACACCAACCTTGGCTCCTGTCTCTCAAACCTCATGAATCCATCTCAGCTCTACCTTCAATATGTATATACACTGCTACCAGCCCAAACCACCACCATCTTTTGCCTAAAACTTAGAAAAGCCTAATAACTTTCCTCTAATCCCCTAGTTCCTTTTCCAAGACCCAGCCTAGGCTGAGTTGTACACCTAAACTAAAATTTTCAACTTTCCAACTGAGACCAATCAGATTATTGGCATAAGCAGCAGCGGTTTCACAGGAACACAGCACTGAAGTGAGCATGTCATTGGGGGCTGGGATACATAATCTTTAAAGATTCATCCAGTCCTAAAAATTCCGAGTAACTTGTTAGTTCTGCAATGGTATATACACAAAAGTTGGCTGTAGTAGTCTCTGTACTGTTCTGTATTAAAAAAAAATTTTTTTTGCTAGACATTAATCTAAATAAAAATTAAGGGTGTATGATTGGTTCCCTGCTACAGTACTAATGGTCTGAGTTCTCCCCAGAATACCTCCTTATAATTCATTCCTCTACTATTAAATCACAAGTGTCACATTCCTTAACAGAATTCATTATAGGTGGATAAAAGTAGCAGACTATTATCTAACACTTATTATTATACCATCTTATTCCTAATATGACAAAGACTATAATTACAGTGGTGGGATATTATCTCTATAATCCTAACAACTGTAGTCAAGAAAGAAGGCAGCTGAGAAATTCACAGTGTATTTAAAACACAACACTTCAGATAAATAAAAGAAACTGATCTGTCAAACACTGAAATGTAACTTTAATTTATATCTTTCAAAAAGTAAAAATCGGGAGAGGGATGGGAAGGGACAGTCTGGGAGTTCAAAATTTGTAGATACTGACAGGCATATGTAGAATAGATAAACAAGATTATACTGTATAGCACAGGGAAATATATACAAGATCTTGTGGTAGCTCACAGCAAAAAAGAATACGACAATGAATATATGTATGTTCATGTATAACTGAAAAATTGTGCTCTACACTGGAAATTGAACAACATTGTAAAATGACTATAACTCAATAAAAAAAAAAGTAAAAATCACTCAGCTATTGCAAAATAATCACTCTTACAAGAATTTTCCTTGCATTATATACTCAACGCCTACCAAATTTCTAATGACACTCTTTGTTTTAAATATGGAACTACATATATTAAACAAGCCTAATATAGGTGAATTTTCTTTTTCAAATAGAGGAAAACACACTACTTTATATTGATATCATTTATGCTACATCTGACCTTCTGATATTACATGAAGTAGCTAAGTTTGAAAGTTCAGTGATAATTTTAATGGCAAAGGAAACTTCCATTGGTTTTTTTTTTTCTGTTACTTTGATTAAACTTATTCTTTCACTAATGGAAGGAAGAATAGGGCAAAGATTGAAATCAAGCAAAAAAATTTCAGTTACAGTTCCTTCAGGTTTATCTTTTAATTTACATTTTAACTAGTAAGGTCACTAAAATTGTTAAAATACAGACAATTCAATTATCTATTAATTCAGTCTGCTAAAAGGAGCACTGAACCTTAAGGGGCGGTTATGTGCCCACATGAACACGTATTTATGTACCAGAATAGAAAATGCCCACACTGCAAAGACTACAGAATGACGCTGGAACTTGATAGACGATTTGACCTTATTTTTTCATATAGCCGCCTGGAAAGTAAGAAAACAAAAGCAAATAAGATGAATTCTCACTAGAAGCACTCCCATATGGACAACTTACCTAAAGTCTTTGTGTTTGCTAGGAGGGCTTCCTCATAAGACAGTATATAATAAAGCACTAAAAGCTGTGCCGTTATACTGAAACGCTGATTAAGGCGAAGGTTGTCACCCTGGAGGTAATATTATAAACACTTTAAAATACTATGCGATTTCATAAGTGTTTTTATAGTAAAAGCATTCAAAATAGATTATTCAGTGTTGCTGCTCCCAAATTCAGAAAACTAGGAAAAATCTTGCTATGTTTGCATTAAACTCAAAGAAGCAATCTGAAGTCTAAATTAAATCTGAGACGGCTTGGGAGGTGAAAAGCAACATGCTTAACAGTCTTTAAGATAGAAAAAAAAAAAAAAGTCAACAGCAACCCCATCAGGCTACTTCTGAAAAAGGCTTACAGGAGTCCAAAGTATTATCTGAAATCAGCATGAAGAAAATAACTCCTAAAAAGATATGGTATAGTTAAGTATATTTGGAGAAAAAAGATTTTCTGCAAATTTTCCATAAACAATCTAGGGATAGCTGAGATTCCCAGGAAGCTAAACAGGCTGTGTTGAACAGGTTAAAATGTCATATAGTCTTTTATTAAACACACAATCTCCAAGACATTCCTTAGACTTTAAAATGGAGCTTTTAAAATAATTCCTCAAAAAGTGCCTATTCGACAAACTATCTGGAACTAACACCATCCTTTTAATATTTATAGGTGATCTAAAGAAATTTAATCCCATTTTAAATTCAGAACCGCCTAGAAGTGGTTCTCCTCTAACAATCGGGGAAAAAATATGGAGTAAGTCAGAAGAATAAAAGAAAAATAAGCTAATAATCATAAAAGAAGCACTATTTTACCCCAATGACTCCTTGGAAAATATTGAGTATCTCCTGTTCTGTGACTGGCTGATTTGTGGCTTCTGGATTAGATTTAGATGCAGGAGTAAGTATAGAATTTATGTACACGTCAATCAGAGGAAGTAATTGAGGATGGAGTGGAGTGGAGGTTTCACACAGCTGCCTATAAATCCAGTCCTAAAAAAGAAGGTTACAGGCACGAAATCAATTACGGCAATAAGAAAAAGCAAGCAAAATTTCAAAGCACATATAATTTGACATGATTTATGAATCAGTGAAACTCACTATTAACTTGCAGCAGTTAATAATAATCTACTACCCAATTTCATAATTGCCTTTGATTTAAAAATACGAAATACTTTTATATCCTAATCAAGAATATTGTCCAGTAGAAGATAAATTTACAATGATGAGTCTCGGTTTTGTGTTTGGACCATGGGTTTCTAATCTACTAGTTTTTAAGTAGCACGTAAAACACTGTAAGTCCCTGCTGTGTCTGTATTTAGAGCACCACACTGTTATCATGTAAGACCCCACAACAGAAAGGAACTTAGGGAGATGGACAGTTCTTCACGACAAACACTCACATAGATTAGGAAAGTGGCTTTCATAGCCACTTACGGGAAACTGTCACTTAACTACCTACACAGAGAGGCCAAGAAGAAACGCTGGGTGTACATCTGCACTCCTAATTCCTATCTATTTCACTTGCTAAAAATATAAAGCAGAAAATACAGTCAAGCTGGAAAATAACTTCACTAAATCATAAAAACAAAGAAAATTAAATGGGGTATATCAATGTATATATTGTTCACAGTTGTTATAAAGAAAATAGCCTCATGGTAATGATTCAAACAGATATGTTTTACCTCTTAGGAGTCAGCCTTTTCTTTAGGGGAACTTTTAACTGTTTAATATGGCCAATTGCATAACAAATTGAAAAGACATCAAAATATGTACAGGTGAGGTGTCAGCTGTCTTGCGACAAACATACAAATGCTAGTCATGGCTATCCAGCAACTTTCTCAGTTTGGTGAACAAAATCAAGTATAGAAAATGGCTAAATTCTATTATTGAGAATTTAAAGGGATTAGTACTATTGTACATTTTGTAAATAAGTGAACAGTTACACTGTTTCAAAAAATCTGAAATTAAGAGCTTAATCACCATGACTATATAAACAGGTAGTAACTAGGCACATTTCACACACAGAATCCACGGTAAAGGTCTACAAACTGAAACAGAACTGGGAAAAGGCATTAACTTTGGTTGCAGCTTGAAATATCAACGGAAAGTCATACCTTTATGGATACTTTGTGCTTGGTAAAGGAACGACTCCTGAGCAGCTGGTAAATACAATGAATAGGCAAAAAGCCCGTAATGTTGGCACTCAGGTTGCTGGTGACAGGGACCCGAACTGCATGCGCTGTGACAACCTAAAAAGGAAAAATAGTATTAATACTTACAATAGAACCAAAAATAAAATTACTCTGAAAGAGGGAGAATTAGCCAGGTAGACTTTCAATACTTAATACAAATGTGGTCCTTAGAAACGAATAATAAAAACCAATTACACGATTTAATTATTTTGAGTGATGAGACAGCATCATACATTGAGGGAACTTTTGTAAAGTTCTCTACTTCTTAAATTTTGTTTTTAAACAGATATGTTGACAGGGGTATAATAAGGTAAAAAATAATAATAATATGTAAAATTTGGAATCATAAAATCTGGGCTCAGTGACTTTGGATAAGTCATTTTATCTTCTGAGCTTATTTTCACATCTAAAAAATGGGACAATACTGTCTTACCTGCCTCAAAAGGCTTTTGCGAGAGGGAAAAAAATTTTTTTGAAAACGTATGAATGATAAAGAAACAAATATATACAAACAAGAATTTTCATTGTTATTCTCATTATGTCAATGCATTGACTGCTGTCTTTCAAAGACCCTCCCTAAAGTTGTCTTCCAGTTAGTTCAAATTAAACACATAAAAAATAACTTATGAGTCTCCTGTGTTCCATGTGTGACTGTTCTGTAGGAGCGTATGTGCCCTGAAGGGAGAAGGGAGAGTTTGGTATAGGAATGAAAATATTAACTACCCAAAAAGAAACAACAGTTACGGATCTATGATATTTTAAAATACTTCATTTTTTAAGACATACTTATTTTTGTATTCTGAAATTTAAATTGACAAAAAAACCTGAGAATTAATTGTAAATTTCAGAATAGTCTCTGTCACTGAAAAAATAAAATATTATTAGGATTACCCATGGACAAAAGTGCTAAGACCAAATAAAAAGAGGTAAATATAAGAATAAGGAATTTGGACCCTGGCTTTTAATCTAGTTATAAATGAACCCGACAGTCTAAAGGGTTAAACAGGTGTCTATTTTATTTTTCTCCTGATAAATGCAAATGATAATCCTACATGAGAGCCCTACCATCAATATCTAAGACATCTTACATAGCTACTCAGTCTTCAAAATACATAAATTCAAAACATGCTTTTATATGTAGTAAAGAGCTTTAAAAGTAAATTTTAAACAGGATTATCATTTACAGAAATATCAAAAATTAATAAATCATCACTGGAAACTAAGAAGAAATAAAAAGACTGTATTATCCTCTTAAACTAAAATATACAAAGTTTATCCCCAATGAATGTAGTACAAGAAAGTTAAAGTACCTAAGAATAAAGTTAAAACAAGTACCTGCTCAGTAAAAATTTCCTGTGTGAAGATAGTCTTCATCCTGCTCAGGGAGCTTGGCTTAATCACAATCTAAATCAACCAAAAGAATTTCAACAGCATGTAAAAATAAAATATAAGAAGCACAATTTTCTCTGGTAAATTTATTATCTAAAATGACTGTGATATATAAAATTAATGTTCAAATATTCTATTTCAGAAATGGCTTCTCCAACCCAACATTAAGTCCCATGTTTTTCCTCAGAAATTGAACCACCGTATAAATGTACTTAATAAATACCATTATTGGCATTTCAAGTCAGTGGGAAGAAGTGAATTATTCAATGAATGGAGATAGGATAGCTACCTTTCTGGATAATAACATACAAAGCTTTGCACACAACACCATACCCAAAATAAACTCCAAATGGATTAAAATTTTAAATGTAAAACATGAGGCCACAAAAACACTAGAAGAAAAATATAGGTGACCATTTCTATAAACCAGAGGAAAGAAAAACTTTTCTAAACATAACAAGAAAGTAAGAAACAAAAAAGAAAAACAATATACTACACACATAGAAAATATAATTTCACATGGCAAAAGAAAAGTCAACTGCAACACATTATACTTCTCCACTTTTAAAGACGGTAAGGATTATAAGATACATTGCCAATTTAAGAGTAGCTTTTCAAGAAAAAAAGGAGGGAAAGACCACCATGTTAACATTAGACATCAATCGTAAAATAAATCCCAGTTTCAATATTGGGTAAAGTAAGTGTCTTGAAATCAATGAAATATAATATATAAAGCATAATGGCAGGTCATTTACATATAAAGAGCCCTTTTGAATCAGTAAAAGAAAAAATAAGTAAAACTCCTTTTGGAAAAACTGGGACATCAATAAGCCTTGCACAAAAGAAATAAACCAGCTAAAACACAGATTTTTAAGAACTACCCCCCCCAAAAAAAAACCCACTATAAACTATAACTATAAAAATAATAATAACCAGCTTCACTAGTAATCAAAGAAATGCAAAATGTAAGACCATTTCTCATCAAATTTGCAAAAACAAAAAGAAGGGTAATGGCCAGTGACGCTGAGAGTTTAGGAGAACAAGGCACTCTCATTCATTAATGAGAACAGTCAAACTGCTATCATCCTTGTGGAAGACAATTGGCAATACTCATGAAACACCTTAACATCATCATATTCTCTTACTTAGTAACTACTTTCTAGAATTTAATCCCACGGAAATAATCCCAAAAGTGTTTAAAAACATACATGTATGAGTGCCTGCGTATTTACATGCATAATGATATTCATCTAAGCATTATTCAGAAATTGGAAAATGTACATGGCAAATAAGAAAGGATCCATTAAGAACGTCATGATCGGCCCATATGATGGACTACAATGCAGCCACTGAAAATTACATTGTATTAGAATATTTATTGACATGAGGAAGTGTTCATCAGACATTGATAAGTTCTTTAAAATTACAAAATATGCCTATCAATTTAAAGAAAGAACAGATACCAGACCATTAACAGTAGTTGATATCTCTGAACATGGAATTACATTTTTCCCTTCTTTACTATGTTTTCCAAGGTTTTTACATCGAACATCTGCTATTCTTGTAAATAAATGTTTTCATAATGTATTTTTCCCTTAGAGTTCCCAATAAAGTTTCAAACTATTAAACAACAGAAATTACCTCAAAATGAAAACAAGCTATTTACTTAACACCACAAGAAAACGTCGAGATTAGAAACACCTTTAAAAAGAAGATAAAATTACCTTCATCCCCAAAGTGGAACAGACCAAGTCAATGATAGCACTAAGTTGGTTGCTGTGAAAGTACATGGCCACCAATAATAACATCTCCCCAAAAGAAGCAGAGACGCCTGAAGTACTGTTGAAACACAAAAGAAAATATGAATTTCCAAAGAGAGGATAAGAAAAACGTACTCAGCTCACTGAAACAAATGAAGTCACCTTACCTCTCAAAATAAGCTTCTTCTTTTATCATCCAACTTAGCCACACTACCATTAGCTGCTCCTGTTCAGGTGTACTGTATAAAACATACCAGAAGCCACTGGGTTAAATCACATATATGAACACAGGAAGAGAAAAGCATTCTGCAATCATTTTTGGTAGAAATTACTTTTCCTTCCTTGTTTTGAAATTTCAATTCAAATTAATTGCTTGTTGAATTGGCCTCTCTCACTGAGATATGAAGTAGTTTTAGGGAAGAAGAATGAAAACTTTTGTTTTTCTCCATGAATATGAGTAGCCAAACCCTCTCAAAATCTCAGTTACTACATTTGCAGGTTGGAGAGAGCAAACTTCCTCACATTCCTTGGAAAAGCAAAGGTCCCTTGGGATTAAAATGTTAGAAAACTGTGTATGTTAACAGCTGATATTTATTTCATACAGAAAAACATCTCATGTTAATCATCAAAAACCTGTCACAAACTGAGTACAAGGGCAGTAAAACAAGTGAGACAGATCATCTTTTACCTGGAAAATGAAAGTTGGCTTATAGAAGCATTTTTAGCAGAATTCAAAACTATAGAGAAATAAGTGATCACTATTCAAAAAAGAAAAAGAAAAAAGAGACAGCCAGGGGCTCATCAGAAATGAAAATGGTTATAAAAATATACCAACTTATATAATGACTTGTTTAAAAAGAATTCTTAGATTTAGATTGAAAGGTACAAGTCAACTTTGATTTGTAAGAATAATTTTCAGGGGGAGGGTATAGCTCAGTGGTAGAGCACATGCTTAGAATGCATGAGGTCCTGGGTTCAATCCCCAATACCTCTGTTAAATAAAAAAATAATAATAGTAAATAAACCTAGTTACCTCCCCCCAAAAAACAAAACAAACAAACAAACAAAAGAATACTTTTCATTGATTTCCTTCTATTTCATTGCAGTGTAAACAGGTAAAACAAAAGCAACCACAAAGCCTGCTACCCAAAGCTAAGAAAATTAAAAAGGTCATTCTCAACCAGACCTAAATCATTCCACCAAAAAGAGACAGTGTTATGTAGTAAAAAGATTATAGCCTTTAGAATCTTTGAGACCTGAGTGGGTATCCCATCTCTGCCAATTAGCGTGATCTTGAACGAGAAATTTAAATAATCCTTCTGAACGTTAGCTCCCCTACCTATAAAATGAGACAAAAATACCCACCTTACAGAAGTAATGCAGATGAGATGTAATGCTTAGAAATTACTTCAGGTAAAAAGAAAAGAAAACATTTCATTTCATGTACTTAACTTCACACCCTCCTGAAACACACCACTCAAACTACATTAAAGAGATTTTCTTAGAAGGTGTAAATGCACAGGATGATGATACGGGACAACAACACAAAATCCTGGAAGCTAGAGCCCATATGGATGAGTGGTACCTGACTTAATAGACAGAAGAAAGCAGAATACTAAACTGGCAGGAGGGAAAACCAATCCAATAAACCAATGCTTTCTAACACAGAATCCCCAAAGGGCTGAGGAACTGACAGCTCCAGGCAGTCCTGGGAGTGAGAATAAAGACAGAGACTAAAGGCTGAGATCTCCCAGCCCTGAACCCTCACTTTTTAACTCTGCTTATGGGTCTCTTGTCAGGCCTTCACTCTCCAGACAACAGTCTCCTCTGAGACTCTGAAAAGCCCAAGAGTTTTTCATCTCTTCATTCAAAAGCTTTAATCTCCTTTTTAGTTTCCTACTCTTGAATATGAACAATCAAAAATTATCAAACCTCTGAAAAAAGTTTCTAACTTGAAAACGAGAGAACAAAAAAAGGCAGAAAAAAAGAAACTTAGAGAAAAGAAGCAGTACAAATAAAACCCCTCCATCATTATCATTAATATCAGAGAAATCATGTCACCAGGAAGCAACAGACACTATAAAGAAGAAACAATCAGACAATAGAAAAGAGCTCTTAGGAATTAAAAACTAAATAGGATTATAAGACAAGGTTGAGAACAAAGCCTGAAAGGTAGTGTAAGCAGTATGTTCTAAAATTAGACTGTGGTGATGGTTATACCACTTTGTAAATATACTAAAAACTACTGAACTGTACACTTTAAAATAAGTGGATTGTATGGTATGTAAATTGTGTCTCAATGAAGCTATTTTTCAAAAAAGCAGAGCACAACAAAGATAAGGAAAATAGGAAAGAATAAGAAAATATGATGATCATTTCAGGAAGTCCAATATCCAAATAAGAAGTTTTAAACAGAGAAAATTCATGTGGAAGATATTATCAACAAATTCGTCCAAGAAAATTTCCTAGAACTGAACAACATGAGTTCCCAGGTTGAAAGGGCTCTCTGAATACCTAGGACAAAAGACAAAAACAGACTATACAAAGGCTCATCACTCAGAAATTCCAAAACCCTAGGGACAAAAAGCTAATCCTACGTGTTTCCATATTTAAAAAGAATAGGCCACAAAAAGGACCAGGGATCAGAATGTCATCAGACTTTTCAACAGTATCATTGGAAGTTAGAAGACAGTGGAGCAAGACTTTCCAAATTCTCAAAGGAAATTACTTCCAACTTAGAATTCTATACCCCATCAAACCATCAGTCAAGTCACAGTAACATTAAAACATTTCAGAAATACCCAGTCTCAAAATACTTTACCTCTCACACACCCATTCTAAAGAAGCAAAATGAGGGAGCAAATGAAAAAAGATGGAGACACAAGATGGAAGAAACAGGAGATCCAACAAAGGAGAGATGGGGCAAGTCCCCCAGATAATAGTGAAGAGCAATTCCGGGATGAGAGCTGCGTCCCAAGTGCAGAGGTAACCAGTTCAGCGTGGAGCAGGTCAAAATGCTCCAGGAGAGAGTTCCTCAAGAAAATGAAACTGATAGAATACCTAATGAGTCTGAACATCTTGAGAGGAGGTTTGGATCGGCAGAGAGTTTGAGATTGCATTCCCGTTAAGTACACAAAACACCAGGCAAATGAAAACAAAGAACAAAAACACAGGATAATTATCAATGGAAAAACCAAGTTTTGCAGAAGAAAAGAGATCATCTACTGCATGGCTGAACTTCCAACAGTGCCATACAAACCACTGTGTATCTGCCAAAGCAAAATAAATGTAACTGTACTGGGAGAACGGGAAGATAGGAAGGAGATGCAGATGTGTTGAGGACAGAGACAAGAGAGAACTAATTCCTCACTTTCATAGTAGGAAGCCAACAGATCCTCCTAAAACTGAAAAATCTATATGTAGCAAATACAAACATGTTATTTAAAGGTGTGCTAGGAAAAACCAAAAGAATCAGCCAAAAGAACTGAAAGGAGTTTCCTCTAGGGAAGGACTGCTGTTTGTCGTAACAAATCTTGAAGAACCGTTCTGACGCCTTTAAACAACGTGCACACGAAACTCTGATAAAGATAAATCAAATAACTGGCACACAGGAGATGCCACTGACACCCTTTTACTAAATGATAAAACCAACATTCAGACCTAGACCAATTTTTGTAGTAGGCTCGTAATTAACGCTATACGTGTGTTTTAATAAATAAGCAAAAGCAGATCTTGAGAAAACAGATCAATCATATAGTCAGGTACCTGACAAGTGTGGAGAAGGCCAGCAGCATGCAAAAGGAAAGCGAAACAAAGCGAACCCCAGCGGGGGTGGCAGGAGGGCGGCTTGTCATCAACTGCAGTAATTGCTCAGCTTCCTCCTCAGTTGGTCTAAAAAAGAAACATTATTAATTAGGCTTTACTTTTTTCAGTTGCGAGAAGGGAAAAGAAAAAGGGACTTCCCAACAGTTTAACTCTTCAGACACAAATCTTGAGCTTTATAATGATACCTCACTGCTTATGAAATCTTTAACACCTTAAGATGTCAAAGGCAAGACTGTTGCGTTTACATTCAGGGTTTTCCCTCAGACGCAAATACAAGCAGTCCTCACTTTGCACAGTGGTATGCGCAACAGTACGGGACCAGAAAAACAACCACACAAGCTGAAACTGTGTATCACGATCTTAATAATCAATGTAAAAAATGACAACTGTTCCGTTTTTTTGTCAAAACATTAAAAATCCTGCCAGTTATAATGCATACGGAAAAATTTTTAATGGCAAAATCAATATTTATATACATTCTATAACTGAAAATATTAGAAACACTGGAAATTAAAGTGTTTTCTTTGTAAAAGATTTATCCAGAGTAGTTTGAACAGCCTTGGGTTGGGGAAGGGTATAGCTCAGTGGTAGAGCACGCGCTTAGCATGCACAAGGTCCTAGGTTCAATCCCCAGTTCCTCCATTAAAAACAAATTAGTAATCCTAATTACCTCCGCATACCCACAAAAAATGTAAAATTTAAAGAAAAAAAATGTTAGACAAAAAAGTATTTAAGTGCTTAAAAAAAAAGAGAGTAGTTTGAACAGCCTCGAACCTTCTCATTGTGTAACTTGACAAATTATCAGACCCCCTTCTAAGTTTGGACCAGCTTCCAACATTTTCTTTGTACTTTCAGTCAGGAACTATCTGAGAGTTCCTTTAAAGTGAAGACTTCTGCCAGCATCAATCTTCTGGGTCTTTATCCTTTTTGTCACAATGACTTTCCTCATTTCTGTTGACAAGTTCTCCTTCACGAAGTTCACCTAGCTACGTATCTAAGGCCTCTCAGATGGCAGCAGTGTCAACCTTCTCACCGTCAGCTCTTTCTTCTATTTACATTTGGTTTAAATGTCACTTCCAGTGTTACCACTTTTTGTTTCCTTGCTACACTTTCACTTTTATTGGCCAATTCCCTCTTTCAGCTATCCATTTTTGCAAAATATCGCATGGGTTTATTCACTGAGACAAGACTCCGCTTGTCTATTCATGAACTGAGTCATAGTTGCACAGTGATCAGTCGCCAACAGACTTTAAAAGAAACGATGTATGTCTGTTATCTACGTAGTGATTTGTAGCTTGAAAAGCTCTCAGCAAAGTTTGTTCTTCATATAATAATTTGGGTAATGTATCATTAGTTGTTGAGGAAGCAGTGTTATTCAACTAAAGTGGGGTAACTGAAACCCATGTGTATTGGAGACATGCAAAGTAAGGACTATATGTACAAGAGCTGAGGACATTATTCACAAGCATGTGGTACAGTGACCAAGAAAGCTTGTGCTTAATAATCACATTCTATCAACTTTAAACAATTTATGATCTCCGTTGTAAAAGGAAACAGAGATTTACTTCCACTAGCTTCACGGGCTAGGTGAACGATCTCTCACAGATCACTCTTTATAGCCATGTCAAGCTGTGGTAAAGTCCTACGTTTCTTAAACTGCTTTGGCCCCTCTCACATTTACATAATTCTATTTACAATCAGACTGAAATAGATGGATACATCCCAGCTTGGAATGTTTGGCCTTAGGACTTCGTTCTTGATATAGGCCAGCTCACTTCCTGACCCAATAGAAAACCCAAATCCTCTGTATCAAAGGCCTATGGCTCACTTTCTTGACATGAGAAACAAGCAAGTAAAATGATAAAAAGGTAAAATATCAAATTATGGAATACTTGAGTCCGGCGATCCCCATCAAAGCACAGTACAGACGTAAGAGCGCACTGGCTTTCACAACATGTTCTTCTTTCAGCCCCGAGTACACAGACACGTTGGGCTCCAGCTCCATGTCCGCTTCTTCCACAACGCAGGTACTTCTCACTGTGGGGAGAATGCCCATCAGCTCCAGAAGAAGCTGCCTTCTCATTTGCCAAAGGACAGAACTACTGGTCTCTCTTTTTCTCTGTAAGAAATATGGACCACAAAAGGAAGAACGCATGGAGCACTTACTAAGTCAAAAAGAAGCCCAAACAAAGCTTTCCAGTTAAACACTTGAAATGACCCACCTGAGGAGGCTGTCGTAACTGCAGGATCTCATTTTACTCAGTCGCACAAACCCTAAACTCACTGGCTCATGTGACGAATACTCTACCCGCACTAATTTGGATTGGTTGTACTGAAAACACCCATTAATGGCAATTTGAACTGTAAAATGTCACATGAATGATGCTTTCAAATACATAATGATTAGGGGAGTTGTATGTGGTGTAATCAAAGTGCTCAGATTTTGGAGACAGAAGATCTTAGGTTCAAACAACAGCTGTGCTATGAATTGACCGTGCACTGTTAGTTACATAAGTTAACCTATCTGAACCCCAATTTCCTTAAATGACAAGGAAATGAATATTATTACTCCTGTAATTAGGAGTTTACAAGTCTCCCACCCCCACAGTTCTTCGGGCAGGGATAACGTCCAGTCCTCTCTTACTCAGCAGGGCCTGATGTATTGTGCCTGACATATAGTGAGCACTCAACAGCTGTTAAATGGGTGAATGAACGAACAAAGATAATAAATATGAAAGCAGTTCTAAATTGTAAACAACTAGGCAAATGTTAGTTATTATTTTTAGAGTGTTTCAAAGTAAAATATGATAAGCCTGTTTTAATAGTAACATTAGGTTCAATATAAGAAAAGTTTATTGCACACAGAAGACAATTTCAAACAAAAGGAACATATCAAGTGCTCAGCACAGTGCCTGACATATAGAAAGTGTACAACAAATGTTAACTTCCTTTTCAGAAGTAAAGTTTAAAATCACCTTTTTTGGGGGGAAAAGGTATAGCTTAGTGGTAGAGTGTGTGCTTAGTGAGCACAAGGTCCTGGGTTCAATCCCTAGTATCTCCATTAAAAATAAACAAACAAACAAACCAAATTACTGCCCCCACAAAAAAAATAAATAACTAAATACAATTAGTTTTCAAATAGGCTAGAAGTAAAGTAAAACTTGGATATAGAAAAGTATGGTGAATTAGTGGCATTTAAAAAAAAAGACTGAAGGATCTAAGCAGTACACATGCTACTATCAAGCTCACTGACCTCAACCAGTTCAAAACCATTCTGCATGAGCTCCTTTGTAGGAATAGGACTCTATTCACAGAGTTGGCATGAGAAGTTTTTTGATAAAGTGCAAAATTTTGCAAGTTAAAAACCATTAGAAAATACAATATATATTCATCAGCAGATGAATGGATAAACAAAATGTAGTAGGTATATATAATAAAACATTAGCCTTAGAAAAGGAAATTCTGATCCATGCCGCAACTACGGATGTTGAAAACATTATGCTAAGTAAAATAAGCCAAACTCAAAAAAAAAAAAAAAAAAAAGAAGAAATATTGTATGATTCTATTTATATGAGGTATCTAAAATGGGCAAATTCACAGAGACAGAAAGTAGAAAAGAGACTATCAGGGGCTGGGAGGAAAGAAGGATGGGAAATTATTGTTCAGGGGGTACAAAGTTTCTGTTTGGGATGATGAAAAAGCTCTGAAAATGATTAGTGGTGATGGTTCAACAACACTGTAAAGGTACTTAATGCCACTGAACTGTACACTTAAAAATGATTCAGATGGTAAATATGTAATATATATTTTACGATAATAAAAATATTTGTAGATATAACTACATTAAAATTACAGATTAAATAACAACTTATTTTGAAGACCTAATGAACCAAGTTTCATGAGTCTGATCCAGAAACCTAGAGATTACCAAAACTCTTTCAAGGGATCCAGAAAGATCAAAAATATTTCCTTACTAATACTAAGATGTCATTGGCTTTTTTTTACTCTCATTTTCTCACAAGAATGCAGTGCAATTTTTCCAAAGGCTTCTATTAAGCCAGACATTAAAGAGATTTGCAAAAATGTACAATAATACCAATCTTCTCACTAAATATTTTTTGTTCTCGAAAATATGGTTGTTTTTCATTTTTAAAAAATTTACAATCGTATTTAATAAAGTTATTGTTATTTTTAAATAAATTAAATAAACAGTTCCAAAGTTTCAGTTTTCATTTCCAATATGATAAATATCAATAGATAAAAGCTTATAAACAAAAGCTCTTTGGTGTCATCATGATATTTTTTTAAATGGTAGGAGGTCCTGAGACTAAGAAGTTTGAGCGCCATGGGCTTAATGACACCATTCTAAGCGTTTCTTCCTCTTTTACTATCTACCAAAATATCCTGATCCTTGGCCTATACAGATATTTCTCTCTCACCTGCTGTCCATTTCGGATAAAAGTTCCAAACCAAGTCCGGACTTTCGCATTTGTTCCAAGAAGCAGACCACTAACAAAACAAACCAAGTCACTCACTCCATCTTCACTAGCTTCATTTTTAGTATGATCCAATGTCAAAGCCACTCCAAGACCAGGCAAGTGACATTCTTCCACCTAACACAGCAGCGAAAACAAATTGAACAATTGAACTCATTATCATAAGGAAAGGGGCCAGGATGCTTCAGAATTGAAAGCACCTAAAGTTTAGAGGAAGACATATCACAAAATAGAAAAACCCAGAAAGCAGGTAACACATCCATAATTCTAAATCTCTGTAAGATTCTAAAACCATTTCAAAAAAAGTTCCTGGTCCTAATATAAAGACTTTTGTCTCATAAAAATAATAAGATCTCTTACCACCATGCCTCGGACCTTGAGGGCCTGAGAAGGATTCATTTTACATAAGAAGCGTAAGGCATCTGTCCTGCGCCTTCCTCCAAGACTTTCTTCATCCTGTCGTTCTCCATTTTTGATCAGGCCCCTACAAACTGAACATTTAATAGTCTCTATTACTTAAAGCTTTGTAAGTAAGATGTAAGAAACAATTTTTTCAGCCTTGAGAATCAATTGTTTATGTAGATTAGACACTATAGAAGAAAAGGATCAGGAAACTTGAAACCAAATAATAGAAACTGGTCAAAATAAACCAAAGAGTGAAAGGACACTGCAAAAATGAACAGTGATCTGTGGAACATCAGTCAAACATATTTGTAATTAGTGTCTCCGAAAGAGAAACAAAATGAAAGACAAATATGTATTTGAAGAAATTTTTCCAAATTTGATGAAAACTAAAAACCCAGAAGTTCAATAAACTCCAAACATAATAAACACAAAGAAAATCATACCAAGACACATCATGATCAAATTTCTGAAACAGTAATAAAGAGAAGATCTTAAAAATAGGCAGAAGGAATTAAAAAAAATAAACAAAAGTAGACAAAGGGAAAAAGGACACATGTATAGAGGAATAGAGATAAAAAGTACCATAGACAACAGAATGGCATCCTTAAAGAGCTAAGAGAAAATGTCAACCTAAAATTTTATACCCAATGAAAATATCTTTCAAAAATGAAGGCAAAATTAGGTTTTTGTTTTTGGTTTTTGTTTTAGGAAAAAAGCTGGGAAAATGTGCTACCAGGAAACCTGCACTTAAGACACATTAAGGGAAGTTCTTCAAGCTAAAGGGACATTATACCATATGGAAATGGGGAGCCACACAAAGGAATGAAGAGCACCCAAAATGGTAAATGTGGATAAAGAAAAAGACTTTTTTCCCTTATGTGTTCAAAGTCTTTAAAACATAAGTAACTGTTTAAAGCAAAAGTAGTAACAATGTACTCTGAGGTTTATAACACATGCAGAGTAAAACCTATGACAACAATGGCACAAAGGACAGGAGGGGGAAATAGAAGTATATTATGTGACACATGAATAAGTATAAAATCATTTGAAAGTAGACTGCCCTAAGATAAAGGATGCATACTATAAACCCTACAACCAAAAAGAAAGAAAGAGCAAAGAAGTATCACTAATAAGACAGTTAGTAGATAAAATGGACTCCTAAAAAAAATCCAATCCAAATAAAGAAAGGAAAAGCAAATGAAGAAAAAAGGGAAAAAACAGAAAACAAAGAGCAAGATGATAACCATCACAATAATTGAATTAAACGATCTATGTAAATGGTCTAAGCACTCCAATTAAAAAGCAGACTGCCACTTAAAAAAAAAAAAAAATCAACTGCACCCATCCTCAAGAAATCTACCTTAGAATTTTTTTTAATTTACAAATGCATACACCAAAAAAAAAAAAAAAAATGCATACACCATGCAAACACTAACTGTAAGAAAGCTAATATGGCTGTATTAATAACAGGAAAGTAGACTTCAAAAGAAGGAAAATTACAAGGAATAAAGGACATTTCATAATGAAAAAGAAAAAGGCTCAATCCATCAAAAAGATATAACAAACCCTAAATGTACATGGACCCAGTAACAGCTTCAAAATACATGAAGGACAAACTGACAACTGAAAAGAAAAGTAGACAAATCCACAATTTTTCTTGGAGTCATCAACACTCCTCTCTCGGTAACTGATAGAACAAGCACACAGAAAATCAACAAGGACACGGTATACAAAGGGCTTTTACATACCAAGTAATATTTAATGCATCTCTTAGAAACACAAGGGAAATATTATCAGTATCTCCATTCTATAGACGAGAAGATAAGTATCTTGATGGAGATTACACAAGGAGTGTGTGACCAGAAATCATGACCCCCAGATCTAGCACTTTTTCCTCCGTGACTCTCAATTTACAAATTGCCTTGCTCAATAAATGTTATTTTTATATCACTCAGACCCAAACAACAATCTTCAATCACCAGCAGTTTGAAATAGAGGTGAAAATTTCAGTTGATTTTTCTCAATTTCTACCCTTTACTTTTCAGCAAACTGATAGCAATAAGCCGAAAAAACAGAGTTCTGACTCCCGGTATTTCTGATCATATATACGTCGTATTGACCTCTGGCTGTTTCACAGATGTATGTCTTCTCCCCTTCGTTCCCTGAACGTAGAGATTATATCTTCTATTTCTTTAGTATTTTTTACTTCCCTATTATAGATTGGTGACTAAGGGCAAAAAAAAAATATTTTTTGCTACTCATTTATTGTACTTAAATTTGTAATCTCAAAACAATTTTGAATTCTTTAAACTCAGTATTTCTACAATGAATACTAATAAATTTTCAAAAAACAAAATCTCAAATAAAACCCTGTAAATGTTTCTTCTTAGCTCAAAAAAAAAAAAAAAGGTCCTATACATGCTCGTGCAAATCTCTTCAATATCTCATTTTAAAATTACATTTACCTTCATTAAAACTATCAGGAACATTGGCCACCAACAGACACAAGAACCAGGCACCATTTCTGACGTGCAGCAAGGCTTCAGCTACATCAACTATAGGAAGCAGTGAAGGGAGCTCTGCAAGAAAACAAAGCCAGTGTTACTGGCAAGGAGTACTGACATTTCACTGTATTGTACATTAAACGTCTTTTGACATTTCACCGATGTTCTCTAAAAGCAATTAAATTAGGGTGCTTACTTTTCATAGTCCAGCGCTAAATTGTCCAGCAGGAAAGCCACCAGCCACATATGACTATTAAAATTTAAATTAAATTAAAAATAGTTCAGTTCCTCAATTACACTAGCCACATTTCAAATAATCCATAACCACATGAGGCTAGTGGCTACTGTACTGGACAGAACACTGCCATCACTGTGGTGGACAGTATTGGTCAAAAAAGTTTTTTTTTTTCCATGCAGATCTCTGCAGTTTTATGTCTTGTATCCTTTAATTCTGATCATACCTACTACCTATTATAAGGAATCTGGAAAATATAAAAAGTGCAAAGAATAAAAATAAAATCAACTTTAATCCCTTCACTCAAATTTACTAATTTAAAATATTTTATTTTAATCCCCCAATGAGTATCACTTTTAACAAATCTGGGATTATATTCTCCTTGCCATTTTGCCCCTTGTTTTTTTCATTTAACACATTATGAAATATTTTTGAAAGTATTAAATTTCTTCAAATACACCATTTTGATGGCTGAATAACATGCCGTACTATGGAAATAATATAATTTACTCAATCATTGTCCTACTAGTAGTCATTTTTGACCTAACTTTTTAAGGTAAATTTTTTTCCTTTCTTTTTCAATAAGGTATACATTTTTAATTAGGTGACCCTTAAAATAACACAACATTCCAGGTTAAGAAGTTACACAGTAGTTAAGAAGTACAAGAAATTATATCTTAATGTATCAGCACTCAATACCGTACCTGCTTGTAAAATACAAAGCACATCCGCAGCTTCCTCTAAATAGACTGGACTCTCAAATAGCTCAGATGACTTGAAAAAAAATTCTCCACTCGACTCAGAGACCTTAAAAAAAATGAACTCTGTTAATTTCAGGTGATGAATTAAATCCCTTACTATTTCTGTAATTATTTGTTGCGCTTACAGACCATGTCTCTTAATATGTCAGTAATATTCTGTAGAATATGCCATATTGGATGAATCTGTACCAGTTGAACTACAATTAGTCAGTCACATTAAGTATTATTCCAGTATGGGTCTTGAAAAAATTATTTCTATATAAAAATGTCGAGACTCCTGGAATTAAAGATAGGACGAGCCAAAGAAATGAACTAGGAATGCCACCTACAAAAGTTGTAGTTCAAAAAAAGCTAAAAAACTATAAACTTAAAGCAGTATAACAACTATAAATTCATGTTCTGAATGAACTGTGGGAAAAACAAATTATAAAAATGAAGTCAATGAAAGTACTAACTTTTTTGAAAATTTCCTACAGAAGTTTCGTCCCTACATTTAACACATGCGGAGGAGGGCTGAAATGAAAACCTGGAAGCCTCCCAGAGGAGGAAGCTCACTTATTTTATTAGAGCCATCAAGTGAGGCATTAAGAAAAAGCTGTAGGAAAATATGAGTTAAAATTAAAGATTAAAATTAATTATTTAAAATTAAGACATTTGCTTCTCAAACTCTGGGGCCACTCTCATGTAAGACATTTTTATATGAAGATCCAATTCAGTTCTCTGTATGGTAACCTCCGACATTCACAAATTTAAAATTCAGAGTTTCAATTAACCATCATTATCAAAAAGTCCATGACCCAAAGGAATCTATGTACACCTGAAACTAATACAATGTTGTAAATCAACTACGTTTCAATTAAATACATAAATAACCTATCATTTTGCTGAGATGAGAAGTTGAATAACCTTCATTAGCGCACAGGAACAATTCAGGCATCTAGTGAGTGAGGCTGGCCAAATGTCCTTCATCCAAACCTGCTCTGATCCTCCTCACCCTGTTATGTATGAGGTAAGTAATTCGTTCAGTGTCTACAGGAACCACATACATTTTTCACAATATTTCATGGGGGAAATTATATCCTATAGAGATATTATCAAATTTGGTCATCTATACAAGTCTTGAGCTATATATCCTTCCAGATATCAAGAAGCCATGGTAGGGACTCTACACAGAAAAAACAAAACAAAACAAAAAACACCCTTATGATAGAGAATACAGAATAGGCATAAACGAGAGAAAATAGTAATTAAAAACAAACAGCCTTCAAGGCAGGCATTTAATATCCTTCCAAGCCTTTGAAAGGAAAACGCATGACAACTAGAACGAAGTGTACAAGAGGATGCAACCTGCCGGTCTTCTTGCCTGTTTCTACTTTCTATGTGTAGACATCAAAGCAGGCATATTTCAAGCTGTTATGAGAATAAATGCACCTTGTTCATAATTGCCAACAGTTCACTAAGCACAAGACGCAGTCGGCGAGGGGAATCACTGTGTTCAAACTCTAAAGTCAGTCCGTGCTGAAGCTGAGATACCAGGATGCTCTCTCCACTGCCTCCGCCAAGTTTATGCCTAATAAAGTATAAACATGTAAAACAATTATGAGAACACTGGCACAGAAATAACAGCATAAAAATTATCTTTTATAGAAATAATTTACAAAAGGATGTATGAATTCTTTTCATATATTTCATGAATGTATTACTACTGAGATACTATTTAGTTCATCTATTTCGGGAATTCACAGCCTATATAAAAACTCCATCACAAGTGATGGTTAACACCCACTTCCATTAACAACTGTGGCTCATTACTGGATTCACAGTGGGCAAGGATGGATGAAATATATGCCCAGAATTTTGGGGAATCAGTGAAAGCTTAAAAAGCCCCTTAGGAGATTCCAATAAATCCTTCTACTCAAGAACTTACCCTACCCACTTACCACCGAGAGTAACTGATCTAATCAGTTTAGCCTGAATACAACACTGTATATAGCCAGTTTTCTGCACAACATTTTACAATATGGGATTCCAGAGATCCTAGAATTTTAACTATAAATAAAAAAGAACTAAGAAAACTGCTCTCCAAAGTTTAGAGTGCAATAAGAAGCCCTAAAAGCTCCAAGAAATATCTGATTCCCTCTTCTTTAGCAAATCCAAGTAAATACCAATCCACACACTGTACAACATTACATTACCTAAGCTGCTGTTCTTTGCTGGCATCTTGTTCTAAAGCATGGAAGTCCACAGACAATAATGCAACAATAGAATTGACAGCTTCCACTCCGGAGAGAAGACGAAGGATGAGTTTTTTATCCTGAGCCCAGCTTTGGCTCTGGTCAGCAGGTGCACAAAGTGCCATCCGCACTAAGCAGGGCAGGAGAAGTCTTAATTCTGGATCACTTAAAGATGCCAAACGAACAACATCCACCTTCTGCATTGCCTCAAAAGCAAAAGGACTGACAAACTGAAGGCTTGTACACTCAGTCATTATCACTGTTGATCCTAGTGGTTAAAAAAAAAAAAAAAAAGACAAATTAAAGGAGAGGTATAACTCCACATGTATGAACGCCCATCTTTTTAAGAACTCTGAAAAATGTGCTCTATCTTTAATAGGTCTCAATGCTGCCAATATTTCTGATACAATTAAAGGTCCCCTATGTTTCTACTGACATCTGGAAAATAAGAAAACAGAGTATACTAATGTCTCTTCCAGCCTTAGGGATCTTCTGTTCTAATACTGTCATTTTACAAAGGAATATGAAGCCCAGAGAGATTAAGAAACAGGCCGAGAGTAGTACTACCAGTTAGTGGCAAAATCCAAGGCTGAACCCTCATCTACTAAATCCCAGTCCAAGACTTTCTCCACTAACCAGTCATGAGTGCCACCGTGTAAATAAAAGTAAATGAATAACGTCATTAAGAATGCTCCTCTGGGGGATATAGCTCAAGCGGTAGAGCGCATGCTTAGTATGTCCTGGGTTCAATCCCCAGCACCTCCTCTAAAAATAAATAAACCTAATTACCTCTCCCATTCCCACCAAAATTAAAAAATAATTAGATAGTACAATGATAAATAAAAATATTAAAAAAAAAAAAAGAATGCTCCTCTTCTATACCTCTTTAGTTTCACATGCCTACCCAACATATATAAAGAACTATGAGGGTTCTCTTTCCCACCCTCCACGAGTCGGTGGAAGCACTGGTAAATCGCCTCACTAGCCAGAAGCAATGTCAGCTTCAGCGCTCTGGAGACCGTAACACTATCCTATACCGTCTGTTACTTGGTTTAAAAAAAAAAAAAAAATCCAGCTGTGGCGGTGAAATTAGCTATGGTAGAACGCGGAGTCCCACTTGGGCACTTCTCTGTCTTCAAGAATAATCAGAAACAAACAAAAGGGCAGGGAGCAGGGAGCCAAAGCCATGTCCTCTGAGACCTACAGACTAGCAGAATCGTGGGTTACAGAGCCGCGGGCAGGAACGTGGGTTTGCTTACAAGCAAGAGGAGCTGGCCTTTTAACAGAGGGGCGGGCTGAGCAGAGGCGCCCAGACCTGTGTGCTCACAGGTTTCGCCCCGGGCGGAACTAGAACCAGTCAGTCCCTCTGGCTGGGAAAAGTAGGGCCGGTTGCGGACCTGGACCCCGGACGCTGAGGCCTGAGAAGCGGAAGCTTCATACCTTAAGATCTACCCTCCAACCTCCCGGGGCCCCACCCGAATTCCGCGCCCTAGTGGCGGGACGCCGTGGAAATCGAGAGCGGGGTCCGAAGTTGGGCCTAGGCGATAATCCGGATTCCCCAACCCCAGCTGTGCCCTGAGCCGGCCTGGCACCAAGATCACAGACGCCACGACCAGTCGTGCCAGTGGTGCGATGGGGGCTGGATGGGAGCACTGCACAAAGGCAGAGCCCAGACTGAAGAGAGGGGAAAGCGGAGGGGACTCTTTCAACCTGCACAGAGCACCTTCATTCATCCCCAGCGTCTGGCTCCCGTCGGCCACCGTACTGAACTGAGCAGAAGGGTGGCTACGAAAGGAAATCCAGAGGCGTTGGCGATGACGCAACGGCGCGCGTGCGCGGCCCCACCCCTTCCTCCCCCGCCCACCTTCACCCTGGAAGATGCAGGACGGTACTGTCTTCGAGTCTGTCTTTCCTCCAGAGCCTATCAGCGGAG
This sequence comes from Camelus bactrianus, assembly GCF_048773025.1. Classification (NCBI taxonomy): domain Eukaryota; kingdom Metazoa; phylum Chordata; class Mammalia; order Artiodactyla; family Camelidae; genus Camelus; species Camelus bactrianus. The sequence continues at coordinate 14,229,007 of NC_133554.1, forward strand.
TCTTTTCAGGTGAATAGTTAAGCCCCTCCGAACTGGAGTTTCATCACCACAGGATTATCGTCGCATTCAAATGACTTAACGTATGTAAAAGAAATGTTAAAATTGTCTCCAGTGTTCTTTGACCTGAACACTAAGGAACGAAACTACACATTTCTTTCCATCTCTGCCTATGCCCTTCCAGCACCAAGAATCCTAGGATTTGGAGGAGAATTTAAAAAGTAATGTAATAACCCAGAGCCTTCTACTCTAGACCGCACACATTCACAGTCGTAAGTTAAACATCTTCATTTCAGGGTTCTTAAGGTCCGTAGATCCTTAGAGGGCGATGGATGGAGTATCATAAATTTTCTAGAAACTGCAGAATTGTGAGTGCTTGACACTTCTTCTGGAAAGAGGGTCCAAAACTTTAAACAGTTTCTCAAAAGAAGCTTTGATCACGCAGAAGATTAAGAACCTCTAGTCTCTATATTTTCAAATTATTTATACCTCCTGGGTCAGTCGATGTGTATTGAACACATCCTATTAAACAGATATTGTGCCAGGAGCTGGAAACAAAAATACTTCACAGAGATACAACATTTCATACTTTATAGTTTCCAAAGCTTTGACAAAGGGATAATCTCTTTAAAAATTAGATCTGCTTTCAACATGAAAAATCAGCAAAGGAAGAAAAGAATTAATATATGTTTGTCAAACTGTTTTCACCTGACCCACAATAATACATTTCACATTGTGACCCAGAACAGACAGATACATATATATCCACATTTACATGGAAACAAACATTTTATGGAATAATACATACATTACATGTTATATATTCTATTTTACTTGAAATTGCTGGTCACTACACACTGAAATTGATTTCACAACCTGTTAATGAGTTACACACTGTACACTAATTTTTAAGCTGATACCTGCTGAGGACTTATTTATTGAGCACTTGCTAGGCACCAGTGCCTTATATCTATTATCTGATTTGATTCTCTGAGGTAGGTAATATTACTCTCCATTTATAAGTTGTGGAAGTTGAGACTGAGAGGTTAAGCAATTTAATCTCCCTGGATGGTCATTTCACAGGAAGAGTAAAGGGAATTCAAACACTGAGAAATGAATGAGAGGAGGAGGTAGATGTGAACTGAGTGATTTTTAAAATCTCTACCAGTTCTCATTGTTTATGATCCTTCAGTCACCAATGGAGAAGCAACATGCAGATCCAACTTGATCTACAGAGAATAGCAAATCCAGCCTGATGTCTAGAGTGTCATGGTAATGTGCATTGATCCTTACTTTCCTCCAAGTCCTCTTCTCTTCCAATTTTTATCTCCGTGAATATCACCAACACCCTCAAGCCAGAAACCAGGAAGTCATCCTAGACTCCAAACTCTCCCCCTCATATCCACTTAGCAAAAATCTTTCAAATGTACACTGTAATGTTTGGCCAATGAAATCATTTTTATAATCATTAAATAGAACTCAGACATCCTAGTGAAAAACAGATTTATTCATGAGTTTTTGAGTTTAAATCTGCTTCCTCTGAGGCTGACTCCCTAACTATACTAAAATCAATTTTTAAAGACTTTGCAGTTCAGATGTTTAATTAGTCAGATTCAGGAACTTCTCCAGTGGTAAATGTTGCTAGAAGTTAGCCCTGACACTTAGTTGCCTATAAATGACAAAATCTTTGATTATGCATTCACCTCTGACTGGCTTACTTTGATTTGCTCTTTTCTACTTTAACTATTTTTCAGTCAGACCAGGGGAAGAAACAGAAGGAGGGGAAAAAAGAAAGAAAGAAAGAAACAATGTCTACCACATTTCAGGTATGTTAGGTGCTTTTATATAAATTATTGCTAAGTAAATGAGCTTTAAAAAATTAGGAGACTTAGGTATTTAAAGGAGAACCAATGTTCTTTGGAAACAGAATCATAGAATTTCAAAAGTAAAAAGTATCTCAGGAAACATCTAGCTCCAGTTTTCTCAACAAAGAATTCTTTTTATAATTATCTTCAATAGTGTGTCTATTTTATAAGATTTCTTCAATTGTTTCAGCCTGTCAAGATCTTTTGGACTCTTCTATTACACTGGCTGTCTGCTTTGGCTGAACGTATCATATCTTCACTGATTTTATGGACAAAATGTTGAGTAGATTTGGGTCCAGCCAGGGCTCTATCGTATAACTTTAGAAACATCCTCCAGGTTGATAAAGATCCACTAATCAAGCCTTTTTGCGTATGATTATTCAACCAATTATGAATCATTCCAACTACTAAAACACTTCCCTGCTTAGGGATAAATTTCTCTTTCCTTAAGGTGGCCCTGAAGAGCGATTTTTGTGGCCTGATTTCTCTCTAACCTGGACTTCTGGCATATCCCACCATGGTGCCTCCAGTTCAGTCAGTTTAAACTACTTTCCCATATCCTTCATGGGCCTTCTCCCCTACTATTCATTGTCTGGAATGCCTTTTATTCTATTTATGTAGTACCTCCCAAGTGTCCTTTACATCTCACCTCTAGTGTTCCCATGCTAAGAAATCCTTTCCTGGCAAATCACGTATCTTTTCATTAAACTAAGTACCCTTTTTCAGTGTTCCCAAGCCACATATGTGTACTTCACATAATACATATGTACTTCACATATTACACCATAATTTTTAGAACTAGTCTGTCCCTCTCACCAGAATGTGAGTACTTTGAGGGCAAGAATCATCTATTTTTTGCCCTTGGCACACAGTATGGTATTTATATTGGTTTTTTGAATTAATAATTCAGGCATGAATGTGATTACCATAATCTATCAGCTTATCAGTGCTGTCAAAATAAAATGTAATGAGGCTGATTTCAGCTATTCCCTTTTGTATATGTATTGTCGTTCATATCACTTCAGAGGGTTTATCACACTCGCTGTATTTACACAAATATTTCTCAGTAGACTGAAGGTTTAAGGTCAAAGGTTTGTGGCTCACAACTAGTGTAGATAACCAGTTACTTTATTGAATGAATAGTGCTTTAGTGAAACTATCCTGGCTTCTAATGATCGTTCATGGTCAAGTAAGTTTGTTAGCAGTTTTTAGGACATACTTTTTTTAAACTTTAAATCAGTTAACTGTCTCAGCTTTTAATTCCATCATGTTATTTTACATTTTAGAGCTTGAAGCCCCTTCAAGCTGGTTTCTTTTTAGTAGGGGTAGGTTGGGGCAGAAGGGAGATACAGCTGGAGTACTAAATGCTTTACTTTTTGCATCTTTTCCATCCTTGCTCTTGCTAGAAACATATTTGTTGTTGCCATTAAGCATCTTTTTTCTCTTGCAAACCTTAGTTCATTCTGGATTTGATTGTTCTAGAGAAGATAGGTATTATATTAATCATCCTTCACATTTGTACTTTACAAATTCCAAAATGTTTTTTGCAATGTCATTTGAGGTTCACAAAGCTGATTAGGAAGGTATGGTTACTGTTGAGTTCATGTGCAGGTGAACAAATTGAGACTTAAGTGGTTTAGTGATTTGCCTGAATTCACTAGCAGGAAGGTGGCAAACTTAGGAGGACAAGAATCATAATCCAGTGACCCTAAACTATTTCTGCTACTGGGAAACTAAGAGTTCCAAGTAATTAAAATTGTATAACTTCATTTTAATTATTTGCAAAAATCACATTAAAGCTGAGTTCTGTAGTTTGTGGTATTTGTTACAAGAAGTCCATTCAAAAAATATTCCAGTGCCTTACTACATTCTAGATGTTGCATTGGACTCTGGAGATACAACTGTACACAAAATAGACCCAGTTTCTACCCTCATGGAGTCATTTGGTAGGAGAGACCATCAGACAATTACAAACTGCAAAAAACACTATGGAGGCTCCATGTAGGTTGTTACAGTCAGAGTGTGTAACAAGAGCCCCTGTTCTGAAGCAAGGGTGTCTGTGATTGGGAAGGAGGCCTAAGGCAAGAATAACTCTGAGGCTTTTAAAGAGCTCAAATGCTTAAGTGGCTAGGAGAGCACAGGGGAAAAGCCCAGTCGGAGGCCTGTGGAGGGTTAGGCAGAAGACAGATCATGGAAGACATTTAATCTATCTTTCGAGCAAGAAACAGCCAAAAAGGATTTTAAGCTACCAAGGAAAGAACACACTCAAAGTAGGAAGACCAAGTTAGGAGGATATTGCAGTGGTCTACCCCAAAAATGGCTCTTTTGTCTAATAACTTATATGGCATTTGATAATGCAAATTTAGACCAAGGTCAGGCCAATAGATAGAAATGGACATATTTGAGAGTAAATACACAAGACCAACAGTTTTTGATGACTGATTACAAGGGAGAGTTTGTGGCTTGCACAACTGAGTGGGTGGTAGTGCCATTCACAGTGACAAGAAACACTATTAAGGACAAAGTGGCTTCTGTGGGGGAAGATTATTGGTCTCAGTCAAAAGTACAGATTTACTCCAGAAAAAAAAAAAAAAACAACAGAATCAAGACTTAATCACAGGCATTCTGAATGCAAGTTCATAGGACAATACATAGTTTGGGGACTGTAAATGTATCACTCAGGAAGATTTTTTTTCTCTACACTAGGAAGTGGCAAAATAAGGAAAACATCAAACTTTTCACAAAAGGTCATTCTGGAAACAGTTCCGGTGGGTTGCTCTGAAAGAGAGAACAAAACAAAACAAAAAACCACCTCAAATAATATTAAACAGAATTTGTGACTATAGCTATGAGAATGAGGGTTCTTCAGCTTTCAGTCCAGGATTGCTAACTCTCCTAGGGTATACACAGGAAGATACTGAAAATGATAAAATTAGTAACAATAGATGACAGGAATACATTCACAAGTTACATTTTCCTTTCTCTTTTGTTTTTCTGTATGTGAAGCCTTCAAATAACCCAGTGTGCACTTTGAACTTCTACACTCTTAATTACATGTTCTTGGGGACATGAGGAATTGACTTACCTGAACTAGTTGTTATTAGAGCAATAAATACATCCTGAATATCTTGTTAAACAAAACCTTGACATTTAACATGCTTGAGAGATGGTTCCCACTAAATGTCCATGCTTACCTAGAAACTGTAACATTTCAAAGATTGTTTACTACAAATGGTTTGAATATAGTTCAATTTTATCCTGAAATAGATGTTAAACGCCCCTAGATCTCTTTAAAAACCTACAATGACCCTTTATGCTCCAAATATTTTTTTAACAATTTTGTCTCAGGTATACTTTGATAATAAAATCATTAAACAGAAAAGAATTTGTCAGAACATGTAATTTTGATTCTAGAAATGTGGGAAATGTGTATGTTGAGTAAGAAGCTGATGTAAGTCATCTCATCAACGTAATTAGCAAATACATACAGGCATACCTCAGAGAGATTGTAGGTTCGGTTGCAAACCACTGCAATAAACTGAATATTGTAATAAAGCGAGTCACACACATTTTTTGGTTTCCCAGTGCATATAAAAGTTACATTCACACTATACTGTAGTCTATTAAGCATGCAATAGAATTATGCTTTAAAAAAATGTACATACCCTTATTGCTTAAAAAAAATGCTATCTTCTGAGCCTTCAGTGACCAGTCATAGTAACATCAAAGATCCTAAATCACTGTAACAAATATAATACCAAAGTTTGACATATCGTGAAAATTACCAAACTGTGAGGGAGACATGAAGTGAGCAAATGCTGTTGGAATAATGGTACCAACAGACATCCTTGACTCATGGTTGCCACAAACCTTCAATTTGTAGTAAACACAGGATCTGCAAAGTGCAGTAAAGCAAAGTGCAGTGAAATGAGGTCTGCCTGCACACTTTGTGCATTAGTAACGTGCTACTGAAATCAAGAGGTCAAGATAGTTTGCAGGTACAATATATGCCTTGTAGAACATTTCAAAATGTTCGCCATATTCCAGTTTTCCCTCTTTATCTGTAGTTCTTAATTCATATGAAGAACTTGGCAAGAAATTTTGCAAGAAAAGATTCTCAGGGAAGGAATTCACTAGCACTTTGAGCTTTCAAGTCTTGGATTATGCCACCGTGTAGCAGTGGGTCATGATGTAAAAACTGTATTTCCTTAAATATGTCTTATCTCTAACCAAGCAGCTTGAATTCTTAATGAATACTGAAGAAAAAAATCATTTCCTTCAGTAAGCCAGTCAATAGAATTTTTCAGAGATTGTTTTTTAATACCAAAAACACAAAAAGTAAACATAGGTTGTATGTAGTTGTGCAACAATACTGTTCCCTCCCAAAAAAGCTTGATTTGCATAGTTATTTTTAGTCTAAGACTATAAATTTTTTAAAGAGTAGAAAAAAAAATCAGGGGTAATATAAACCATGAGACAGAAAATAATTTAAGGTAGAAGTTCCAGCAACATACATGTCCCTTTAAAGGAATTTTTTTTTTCACTTCTGCTGAAGTTATTTTAAAATGACCACAACAGTTTTTGGATTTGCCCTTACACAGTTTATAAATTTGGACACAAATATTCTAAATGGCTGCTTACCCAAAATGGGCAGAGCTATTTTCGATGGATTGTTCATATCTGAACAAACAACACTTTTCTTATGTTTCAGAAATATTTATGTAATTTTAAAAAATAGGATAGAGTTCAGCTTTAAATATTTGAAGGTTGCTTGTTTAGACTGGAAAACTGATATAGAAATGACCAGCCTAAAAGGAATTAGTATGTATGTATATACATATATATATAATTTTCCTATATATTATACACTGATATATGATTGGAATCTTCAAAAAAAATAAAATACATCAAAGAAGTTAGAAGTTTGTCAGTCAGTTTTTAGGCTGTCTTTTTTCATTTATAAATGACACAAAAATAATACTGCTACTACTCTTTACACAAATTTAAGATGGAAATATTTTCAACAGAATAAGACACCACAATGAAGGCTTCATGAATAATTTATTCCATTTGAAGTTTTGTTTTTTTGTTTTTGTTTTTTTTAAAAAGTATAAACCTTTTCATTTCCTCAATCACAATGTGTACAACTCAGTGTTATGGCATTCGGCAGCAATAGTGTTTGTTCCTTATTCTTTTTTCTGTCATGTTAAAAAAAAAAAAAAGCAATTGGACCATATTAAATGTCACTGTTAAACAACAACTTTAAAACGCCCCTTCATAAAGTGACCAAGCTATTTTGAGATAGTTGATGCTGACATGTCCAGTAATGACATTACAATTTGTAGTTTAAACTCACTAACTTTAAGGTCCACAGATCCAGTTGACTCTGAAAACTAAAGCTATTTTAAAACTTCATGAATACAACAACCTGAGGAGTATTTTAGGTCCCAAATCCAGTTTTTAAATTAATACTCCAAAAAAAAAAAAGAAAAAAGAAAAAGAAAACACATATATAAAGATTTAAACCACAGTTCTGGGCCCATTTAATACACCAAGAAAAACTGAAAGGTTAGGATTTCTAGCTGATTTTTTTGAGGGGTGGGAGAGACAAAAAAAAAAAAAGTTATGTCAAAAACATTTTTACTTAGTTTAGACAAACTAAAATCTTAAGAGGAAACCCAGACCAAAACATCATTCATGCAACATTAAATGTATTAATAGATTGATATGCGATGCCATAGTGGATGAGTAGCAAATTATATGATGCAACAGCATTTAAAAACTTCCTTTTAATGTATTCAATTTGAACATTTTAAATAATGCAACATAGTATTTTGATATTACAGTATTAACATAGTGCTTGATTAAAGATCTGCAAATCTTTGTAGTAACACATTAAGTTAAAAAATTACCTCAGAAGGTAAATATGAAGACGAAAGGAGAATATTTTAATACAGTAATCTGTGCCATACTGACAATTGAGTACGAATACAGCTGAGGATAGTTGACTAAGTAGTAAGAGCTTAATTTTAGTGGTTTAAGAAAAGTTTAGAAAGATTTAAAAATTACAGCTACTTTAAAATTTAAGGATTACATATAAGTACACTTGGTGGCCTTCTGGCCAAACAATAAGGTGTACAGAAATTTATTCATACAGTGTTAATTCACAGTCCTGATAACTGAATGGCTTGCATAAGAAAGGTATGGCTAGATGTTTCTCACTGGCTGGAAGCAGACATTATATAACTAATTTTAAAATGCCAAAATACTGAACTTCCACCCTGCTTTGTAATGGGTAACTGCACAAAAAACAGACGTTAGCACTGTAACAAAGAAGTCAAAGTGTTGGTGATCAACTGGTATAAAGTATATTATTTTGCTTACCTATTTAAACAAAACAAAAGTACCCATACTTGTCTGTGACAGTACATTAGTAAGTCAGATCCATCATCCCGCATGAAAGGCTTAATTTTTTTTGTTTCTGAAATAAGTCTCCTGACCTTTTCAAATGGCTATTTAATAATTTTCTATTTGAGTGTAAATTTATATATGAAGGGAAGGAAAAAAATGTTATCAGTAAATCCTGTATATTTGGGAACTATTCCCTGATTCCCAGATTAAAAGGAATTGTATAGTGGGTTTCTTCCATATGGCTCCATATAAAAGAAACTGTTGGAATAATTTTTTAAAATTCTGTTTTCAAACTGAGGTTTGGTTGCTACAGGCTAGTGATTTTAAACAACTGAGAATATAGCTTTTATTTCTAAAAGTCTCTATTGAGCTAAAGTATATAAAAAAGGATATTCTTTTTATAGAAATTCCAAATAAGCATCTTTCCCCTCAAATTTCAGACAAGCTTTTTTCTAAAATACAAAACAAAACATGCCAACATAATCTGTAGTGTGTTAGCATAATTTAAAAACAAATGCAGAGATGTGACCTTTAAATTTTAATTTCAAAACATTCTAACCACTGGGATTGCATTGTAATTTTGAAGAAATGATTGAAAACCTTTGTCACTAATTGTGTTTTCTTTATAGGAAAAACAAGACTTACTAATGTTTTAATATACAATTTGAATAAGTTATATTGTTCTTAAGAAAGTGGTATTTAAGCATATAGTATTTACAAAACAAGTTTCAGTAAAACAAAACAAAACATACCAAATTACAGTTTTGTAAATACAATCGATTTTGTCCTTGTAGAGAATTAGTGAACATACAAATTTGGAATTTTGCTAGACTGCTTCCAAGAAAGATAGGTAGACTTGGCGACTGTGAATTCAAGTCAGCAATACAGGTAGAAGGCTAACTTGGACTCTCTTGTGAGCAGCACTGTAGAAAGGATTTTTTTTAAGGGGGTAAAGCCTGCGTAAAAGCAGTTATCTTGGCATGTGCAAACAAGAAGGGGGAAAGCTGTACTGAAGGAAGGGGTGAATTAAAGTCCCTAGAATTCAAGTCCCTTCTTTAGGGAGGTGAGAACCTCCTTGGCATATGCCCTGCCTTAATCTGAGCTGTGTTATAGAAAAGAACAGACTCTGGTGTTTGGGACTGCCATCTCCAAACCAAGAAAATTAAATAAATAAAAAAGGCAAAAGGTAACAGGTTAAGTTTAGAAAATGGTTCTTTAACTAGTGGAATAGTCTGAATACCAGAATTCACTGAGAATCTATTTACACCACAGTTTGATTGCACACACACACACCCATACATATGCATACTCTCACACACATTCCCAATCTTTAATTAAAAAAAAAAAAAAGCCAAACAATCAAGAGTGACTGCTTTTAAAAATAATTTGTAAAATGCCTAGAGCTGGGCTAAATTTCAACCTTATAGCAGATCCTGAAGATAATTTTCATAATTAATAATATTCCCATGCCTAGATGTGCCACTGTTAAAACAAACAAAAAAATTTAAGCATGTAACATTAAACACCAAAATTAGTTTAAGCATTCAGTAGCAAATGTTTTTCTTGTAAAACTAAGTTTCTTTCACTGGAAATGGCCTGAAATATTAGTCATAGCCCTAAACCATAGTACAAAATATAACTGAAGAATTCTCATTTTATTCTAAGTTAAACCACCTAACAATATCACTTGTATATTGCCATCATGTAATCCTGTAAAGGTGTGATTGATATATAAAATGTTGTAAGACCCGGTACCTTTTCAATTTATAAACACAGTGAACTTCATTACTGTACATGTACTCTGCAACTACAGCTTAGCTGTAAATCCTCCACACACAATGGTATGGACATTATTCCCCCTCTATCCCCATTAAACTGTACATCAAGACAATACAAATTTACTGTCCCACCCACCCCCTTACAAAAAAATAATACTCTAAAAGCAACCCTACTGCAACTTTTTAATTAAGACGATTACATATATTTTAGACCAATTGCTTTAAAGCAAGAAGGCAGTATAAACCTTCTAGGAAAATTTTTATAAAAGAGGTTAAGAAATATAAGACAATTTGTACATTTAAAAACTTACAATAAATAAGAGATGCAGGCATTTTTGAATACTAGATACTATAATCCAATACAAGAACATCTTGATGTTCTGAAGCCATATGTTGAAATTCATTGTTCCTCATGTTTCCTTCTCCATGCTTTTAATATTCATTTAACATGACTGGGTACTATGGCTCATTACTTTTCACAAATACTGTGACTGGGAAAAAAAAAGGTTAATTTTGCTACGAAAATGTTATAATACGTTTTTGTATGATCAGTCATCATCCTGAAGAGTTCAGTATAGTCAGTGGAAAAAAAACAGGGTTGTAGCCCCTCCCCTCAAGTCAAAACAATATTTGTTGAAGTAATAAGAATCAGACCCCATCACAAATGACTTTCACTGAGAAGATAATTGTAATGTAATCTTGCAGCGAAATGTCTTTTTTCCTTGTTCTTTTCTTGGACAGTTCCATCTAATGAAGATCACAGCATATTCATAATAAAGTTATATAACTGATTCAGCACCACAAAATGAATTGGGAGACATGAGCGTCTGTCCTGGATTGCAGGGTCACAGGTTAGCCAGGAGAGTGCATTGTACTGTTCCAAAACAAACCTGAAAAGCAAGTAAACTGTGTAAGTCAGGTATTTACGTACACTGTAGATTTTGGAAGCAATTTCCAATTATGGTATCTAAGATTCAAAGTCACTATAAAGGAAAAAAGATGGTAGAAGGTATGTAACAGAGAGTCCTTGGGGAAATTAAAGAAAACTGTTTTCATAAAAATTGTTCCCAAAAGTAGATTATACATGTTTGAAAGAAAAACACCCATTCTGAATGATATAATTCATCTAGAGATCCAAGGGTATACAACAGTCAGCTATTGCCAAAACTGAGAAAAAATAAGGATCAACATTGTATTCTTTCAGAGTTGCAATGGTGAATCCTTAATGATAAAAAGAGGTGTACCTGAGGACATCTGAAGTCTGATTTGAGTCAAGTGGGTGGGAGTGTTTACTGTGAAGCAGCTCGTCAGATTGCACTGAAGGCACGTGGAGGTGCAAAGAGGCCTAAAAAAATAATAGGTAATCAGTCAACCAAATGGAAAAAGATCTGTTGGTTTTACCTTATTCTCCCAAGGTCTCTTCCTCGATGAAATACATTTTAGACCTATGTAATGAATGGGAGCCACTATAAACATGACTGTTCTTCTTGTTTAATTCATTACATAAGTAATTTTTAAGTGCATAACTTATATTCTTACTTACTTTTGTTCAGCTTTATTGTTTTTGAGACCACGTAATAATCCTAAAAAAAGGATTTGTAGCTATTTTCTAAGTGCAACCTGCCTAGATGTGTAAAGTAAATGCTTAAGAAAGCACTAAAAAGCCAGAATACAGTGCCTAGGTTACACAGACAGAGACTGTGCAGATGCACCCAGGTCTGGCGCTGAGGAAAGTAACAGGAGTCAAGCATATGTAAATATCTTACTTAGAAAGCTACAAATCTTAAACAAAGCTACCTCTGGTGAAATTTTGAGCATGCTAAGTAATACAGCGCCTTCTTCTGCCCTCCCAATTTCATAATGAGAGCTTAGTAACAAGTGGCACACCCATTTAGGTAACAGCAGTGAAGAGTGACACAAAGAAGTGTGGTTCTCTTCTTCATGTTTCAATTAAAGAAAGTGAATCATTTAGTTTTTAAGTCAATATATATATATAAGTGTTAAAAAACCTATGGCAAGATGGTGGTACTGAGTGCAGAAACTCTTGTTAGATCTCATTTTTTTAATTTGGGGAAGGAGGTAATTAGCTTGATTTATTTTTAGAGGAGGTACTGGGGATTGAACCTAGGACCTCTTGCATGCTAATCATGCACTCTACCACTTGAGCTGTACCTTCCCCCCAGATCTCATTCTTTATAATGTAAAAGGTACTATTTTATATTTAGGTGCTGTCTCCTCTACAATTATAATATATGTATAAACTCTTGTGTTACATATTAAGAAATATAACCAAAAATATATGTTTCAACTGCCTATACACCCTTGATTTATGAGTTATAAGCCAAAGTCTCATATGGCAGATCACTACAAATTAAATGAATGTAATCAGTACCAGTGCTCTAATTTCAATGATAAAAAGATTTTTTAATTATCTAGGTAATAATGTACTATTTTTCCAAGCAAAGAGAAACAAGCCAGATGGTTTTATTGCCTATGGTATAGAAATAAAATGGGATGTATGAAAACAAAAGGTGAATAAAATTATGGTAAGTTATGCCTTACCTGGTAATTCAGACCAGAAGTCCTAATCTTGTTACACTGTATCTGAGGGTGAATGCCCACTTTACACTATCCTCTCTGCAAATAAATATTGAGTAGAAAAGAATCTGGATAGTCCCTCGGACTTTTTGTAAGGTGGTGTTTCTTTAAAAAATGTTCTGTGAAACACTAAGGTCATGAACTATTAATAGGTGTTACACAATCCTTTTCTTGTGTATTAAAGTAAGTTTGGGAAATGGTACATAAACAATGTTATTTGCTGCTGTTTTTCAGATTTTTGAATGTGCACGCATGTAACAACAAAATGGGGGCCGAAAGCACATGAAGCACTTCCCAAAGAACCATCTTGTAGAAACTCCAAAGACTACTACTATTATGCAGAAACTCCTTTGGAAATATGTTCTTGTAATGAGATCTGTATAGACCATTGCACATATATTGGAAGGGGGAAAAAAGTCATATGCTGAAGCTATTACCTTGGCTGACACTCTCTAAATATATTACCTCATTAATAGTCAATTCAGATCAACAGCTCTTGTATTCTTCATGAATGTGCTACAGAAGTTCATTGCTTAATCTCAAGTGTCACTGACTCAATGGTATGTGAGCCAAGGCAATCAGGATAATGGCAGAGGCTTAAAAGATAGCAGTAAGCTGTTGGTTCTAGTACCCACTAAAATATAACCCTAAAATACTAAATTATACCATCCAACTTTTACCCTACAAATAAAAATCAGTTGGCAAGTTGTTAAGTTAGCATGATTTATAGCATAAATCAGTCAACTTCTGGTGGATCTGCGTAAGAATAAGTGAAACTAGATCTGAATTTATTATTTTGAAATAGTAGTAGCAGCAGCAACAAATTCTAGATAGGGCTTTCACATCTCATTTTCCCTAAATTTTATGATTTATCTCAACCTTGTTATATCACTTGCTAATGATTCTGTTTTGATAAAGTCACTATGGGTTTGAGAATCTTATTACTTGAAAATCACTCAGTAGCTTTAACACAACAATTTACACAAAGTTAGAAAGCTTTTTAAAGGAGGTAGTAAATGTATCTAAATATCAAGCACTCTTACAAAGAGTATGACTCCTCTAATTCCCAAAATGAGGGACCATAGGACTGCAGTATGATGTAATTCAAAGAATAACATTACATAATCATTACAAGATACCAGTTTTAATCTTGAGTATACTACCAATTTATGACTTTCGACAAATGAATTTTTCTAAACTTCTAATATGCTCAGCTAGAAAATGAAAATGTCATATTAAAGGTAATACAAGGTTTCTCCCAGCTCTAAACTTCTATATATGCAGCTGAAAATAAGAGCAAGAGTCCCAACAATTTGATTTAAAGTTAGTTAAAAGTTTAAACTTAATATGAATTTAAAAATTAAAGTTGTTTCATAATTATTCTCTTTGTGATCTTGTCTAGTGAGTTATATGTGGCAATGCATTTAAGACCTCAGTCAAAAGCTGTAAGATTCTATATTTCTTATGACTTAAGCCATCAATCAGCATTACTTAGGAAGTGGCAAAAAAAAAAAAAAAAAAGAAAGAAATACCTTAAGAAAAAGAGGACACTGATATTGTGCTTGAGGACATGCTGACCAGAACCAGTCAGGTAACGGACCCGCTTTGGCAGTTGATACAAAGTAACCAAGGGCCAATGGTTGCTGAAGAATATAAGTTACTTCATCATGAGATTCTGTTGAAAGTAGCCGATCAGTACCCTGACCCTTAGAAAGACAAATTAAAAGTGTGTTAGTGCATTTGATATACCCAGGCACTAGCTATAAATACAGAATGGTTTATGGCAAACAGTCATTATCTTATGACTTCAATTTTTAAAAGTACTGAAGGATATTGAAAAGAATCAATTGCTTTGTATCATAACCAATAATAGCATTAAGTCTTAAGAGTTGCATGAGGAAATGAATGTACCAACTATTTAACAAGTTTGTATTACTATGTCAAGCCCAAGTTCAGTGCGTGTGTGTGCTAACCATTGTAGCTGACAAAAAAAACAAAAAATGTTTAATGAAATCTGTAACTTATTTCCTAATACTCCCTCAATTAATTCCTGACTGTCACACTCCAATCCAAAAGTGGATTAAATTTAGCTTTATTCATTTAGAGCAGCCTAAAAAATGCAGTTAATAGTGTTTTAGAAAGCATTATGGCATCATGAAAAGACAACTATTAAGTGATGCTCATTTCCTTCAGATTATTTATTAAAGTAGTAAGATTACTGGTGCTTTTCCTTATATGATTTTTCCCCTCAATAATCTCATTTCTTTCCAGTTTAAAAAAAAGAAGGAAAAGATGCAAGGTAAGGTTGGACAAAGATCCTTCTTTATTTTAAAAAGGCAGGTTCTAAATGTACATATAATAATCAAATAAACACTACATAAAATTTCATTCAAAAAATGTTGTTCAAATGAAGCCCAATTAGTTTTGAGTTCAAATAGAAGGAACAAGACAGCCTGCTTCCGTAACTTCTGAAACTACAGGGAGGGTGGGGGAAGAAAGGTGGTGGTGGCCTTATGAGAAAATTACTATTTCCTTTATGTTCCTTTTCACAGCCCTGATATGAATGCCAGCTCTTAGAGCAATAT
This sequence comes from Camelus bactrianus, assembly GCF_048773025.1. NCBI lineage: Eukaryota > Metazoa > Chordata > Mammalia > Artiodactyla > Camelidae > Camelus > Camelus bactrianus. Next base: position 14,244,241 of record NC_133554.1, read on the forward strand.
ACTGATTATCAGATAATCTAATCCTGTACCTGAGTAGAGGGAATGGTGAAGAGGCAGGAAAACTACAAAAGAAGGACTAATGCCAGGTAATTCAGAAAATACAAAGAGAAAGCAGAACCTAGAGATCTTCTTAATAATGTGCAATTCAAAATACTGATGTCTACTGTTGCTCTTTCTGATTTTCAAGGAAAAAGGTGTTCTATTTCATACATAAGTCCATTACTAAATTAACAAATGACATTTAGATAAACTAAACTTTTATAACAGGGTTACCTTGCCAGCATCACCTCCATGGGGGTAATGAGATCCTGGAGAATGTACAGGAGACCCCGTTGGAGATGCAGGAAGAATATTAATGATATCAGGGTCAAGATCATCTCCTGTATCTAATAAATCAAAGAGACCTATTCCATCTGCTCCATCTATAGAGGAGGAAAAAAAAATATTCCATTTCTCATATCTCATGGTCATTTACAGGAAATGGTTAAAACAATAAACTTTAACCCAAAATGAGTTAATTTAATCAACATCTACTGAGTGTATACCATGTGCCAAGTACTGTGCTAGGAGGCAAATAATCAATTATACATAAATAAACATGCAGGAGCCTGAATAATCCCTCCACCAAAAATGTCCACATCCTAATCCCAGGAACCTGTGAGTATGTTACCATAGAGAATTTTGCAGGTGTGATCAAGCCAAGGACCTTAAAATGGGGGAGATTATTCAAGATTATCCAGGTGGGTCCAGTGTAATCACACAGGTCCTAATAAGAGGGAGGGAGAACGGTTAGAGTCAGTGACAAGACATGAGTACACTAAACTGCTGACACTGGAGGTGGGAGAAGGGGCCATAGCAAGAGATGTATGTGGTCTCTAGAAGCTGGCAAAGGGAAGGAAATAGATTCTCCCTTAGAGTCTCTAGAAAGAATAACCCTGCAGACACCTTGACTTTATAGTCCAGTAAGACTGATTTTGGATTTCTGAACTCCAGAACTGTTAAGATAATAAATGTGTGTTGTTTTAAGCCACTAAGCATGTAGTAATTTGTTAGAGCAGTAACAGGAAACATACAAATACTGCAAATGAAAATGTATTTAAAATGAGACTATTCGTGACTAATTCCCTAATTCTTTATTATTAAGTAAAATATTCAAGTTACTGTGTAACACACTAAAAGAGAATAATTAATACCCGTACTTGTGCCTTTATTAGAGATGTGCCGTTTTCTACAATAACTCAGAGAAACAATAGGATATCACTTATTTTCTCTTCTAGTAAAATGCAATCTGTAAGTTCATCTAGAAAAGTTATGTCCCTCCTCTGGCAATTTGTAGATTACTGTATTATTTTGGCAAATCAAAATAGAAAGGAATATAAAATGATCTGCAAAGTTTAGGTACAAGTAACTCAACAGCATATGCAGAAACCTGTACAAATATTTTATGATCAAAGTTGCCTTTTAAAATAAGTAAACACATAAAATAATTCATAGCACCAGCTCTGATATCAGCAAAGTATAAGAATGGTTGTACTGTTGCCACTGTAACAAATTACCACAAACTTGTTGATTTGAAACAACATACATTATTCTCTGACAGTTCTGGAGGCCAGAAGTCCCAAATCAGATTTATTGAGTTGAAAACGAAGAGCTAGTCATTAGGCCAAAAATCAAGGTACTGGCAAGGCTATGCTCTCTCTGGAGGCTCAAGGGGAAATCTGTTTCCTTGTCTTTGCCAGCAGCTAGAACTGTAATCCTTGCCTCATGACCTCTTCTTCAAAGTCATCAGCATAGTCATTTCTCTCTGACTTTGCTTCCCTCTGTTTCCATCACATGGCCTTCTCCTCTTCTGTGTCTAGTCCAACTTCCCTTTGTCTCCCTCTTATAAGGACACAGATGATAGCATAACCTGGCATAACCCAGGATAATCACTCCATCTCAGGATCCTTAACTTCATCACAAATGCAAAGGTTTTTTTGGTTTTGCTTTTGCCATATAAGGCAACACTCACAGGTTCCAGGAACGTTCACAGGACATAGATGTTTTGGGAGTCATTACTCAGCCTGTAATCAACCACAATCATCAAGGTTTATTTTAAATTTGCAAACCTTTATGAACAATTCACCTACCATTGTTGGGATTGAAAGCTAAGTCCAAATTTTCAGTGGTATAAGTAGCTGAAGCTACTTGCACAGAAGCAGAAGTAGGGAACACAAGTATATGAGTACATGATGTATCCTGTGGGGTATTTAGCTGAGACGTCTGCATGTTTAGAGTCGTGCTTCTTCCGAATACAGAACCAGTTGACACAGAATCTGAAAAGAAGATGAAAGGTATTTTTTTCTTTTAATAAATGAGGAATCGATTTTACATAATACTTAGAAACTTAAATGCATAAAGAATTAAATCTGATATAAACTAAAGATAGCTAACCTGGCATAATAACAAAAGAGCCTTGGGGTTCCATTGCTACCAAGCAAGCACTGAGAATGCTGGGAGAGTCGGCAGCAGATATACCACACATTCTACACATGTCTTTAAGCCTTTTACTTAGAGACTGCAAGTTTCGACGACTCAGCAAACAGCTCCAATCTGTGGGTACCAACAGTTTAAAAAAAAAAATCCAAAGTAACAGCATTGTTAACACCCTGTAGAACCAAAGTTAAAACAAAATGGTTTTAAAATTAATATAGTCCTCAAATAAGTAAAAAATCTCTTATTGCTGATGTTACTCAAAATCCTTTATCCCCCTAACTTTAATGTATGTCAGTATCAATTAGTATCTGTTGAACAAAGAATGATTTGAATAAAAAGCAGAAAGGAGAAAAAAATGGAGGATGACAAATAGGATTGATAAGTAAACACTGATACAAAGTTGTAATATGTTCTTTTAAAATCTGAATTAAGCCATTTGTAGCCTAGACGTATGTGGTTCCTCTTTAAAAACAAAACAAAATTCTAGTTTTTTTTAGAACCTTTGCATTTTATTCAGTACCTATAGCTAGCTGTGATCTGGATATAGTACATGAATTAACAGAAGACAGAAATTTAAGAATTAAATAATAAAAGTACAATTTTACCTTTCAATTCTCCATGACCAATTCTTCCTAGACGGCCAATTACAACTCTCCAGGGTAATGAACTCATTTGTACAAGTCCTAAGCACCACTCCCAAAGTTTCTGTAGACCTAATCTTCTAGCAGATCCTTTTTTCCGACGAGCCCTATTATTTGGAATAGAGACAGTCATAAATATGTCTAAAATTCATATAATGACATTCAAAAGAGCTCAAATTTGTGAAAAACTGGTTCCTTCATTTTAATGCTTGCTATATTTTACACAAGTCCTAAGCAAGAATATTTATAAAATCACAGGTTTGGCATGCTAGTTCGCACTTTTTAAAAATACAAGTTAAAATATATACTTAAAAAATTGTCCACAAACCACCAAAATTCACCAGAGACACTGTTCTACACCAGAGATTGGCAAACTTTTTCTTTAAATGGCCAACAGTGTAAGCCTTGCAGGATTATCAAGAATTCTTCAACAATTCAATTCTGCTGCTGCAGCATGAAAGCAGCCATAGACAAGAGGTAAACAAATGAGCGTGGCCATATTTGGCCCATGGGTTGTAGTATGCCAACCCTTGCTCTATGCTTTAAATTGAAGAATATCGACAAAAACCCCCCACACTTCTCAGAACAAATGACACTGCTGTGTTTTCTGCATGTATGTCCTTTATTAGGCAAGTACATAAAATGAGCACTCGATGGCTGAGCAACAGGAGCTACCAATTATTGAGTACTTACTATGTACCAAGCACTATGCCCAAACAATTTACATGTAATACCTCATTTCATCCTAACAACCTTATGAGGCAGATAAAATTATCCTCTTAATTTTACAGAGAAGCAAGCTATAGCTCAGTTGGATAAAGTAATTTTCTTCAAGATCACACAGCCAGCGAGTAGCAGAATTGGGATTTGAAATCTCTTAACCATCATCTTACTTCTACTTTCAGTAAAATGGCGATACTATCTGGCGATACTATCTTTGTACAGGAAAGGTAGTATTATTCTTTCTCTATCCTCTTTCTCATTCTTCACACGTAAGTATACTCTTTCCAAAGCTTGCTTAATTAGCACAACTATCCCACTTTTTAAAAATCAAAATTATGTCAAGGAAGTAAGATAGGAAGTAATGCTCTAAAGGTTTATAAAATAGTCAATAAATCTTTATAATCGATAATGTAAAATCAGTGTTTCTATATTCGGTTTCTTCAGCATCACTATAATCTAATAATCATTAAATACTTCTACATGTAACCAATTTCTGAACTTAAAAGAACAGAACATTTATTATGTAATAAAATAAAAGACAGAACTAAATCTTAATATTGAAAGTAGAAGCCTTTCAGGTTCTCTTAGGCAGTGTTCACCAGCCCTGAAACATGTTATTAGAAGTGTCTATTAAGTGGTAACTCAATATAAGGCTCACCTGTTGTGACCTATTAGTTATAGTTTCAGAAATAAATGGTCATGATATCTAACTACTATCAAGAAGAATTCTGAAAAGGTCACCATTTTCAGAAGACACTCCAGCATTTAAATGGTAAAATTTTCAGTCAACAATTTTAGTAAAGGAAGTTAACTCACTCAGTTAATTAGGGACTATATCTTAGATAGTACTTGAGAAAAGTAAGTGTTCTGGGATAGTAAAATATATAAAATTAATATATTTTAATTTGCAGAGGGCTTTCTAGTTCCATGTTTCAAAATCTGTTAGACTAAAATCATTACCTCAAGGTTTATTACATAGAATTTGGGGACTTTAATCTCTTTTGTGTATGTAACAGAGATTAATTATTTTTAATTCTCTTAAATGATACAATATAAATATTCACTACAAAAGAAGTGAAAAGCACCCACAATTCCAAGACTTAATATTTTAATGAATATAACCTTCCAAACTGTTTTCTATTCAATAAAAATCAAACATAATGTATGCATGAACTTTTTTAATGGGATGGTATAATAATACATTTAAGGAAATAAAGTACCTATTTGGGACATCAATGTTAATGATACAAGTTTCTAAAAGTTCTCCATATAGATCTGTGCAAGATGCAAGAATCCATCTTTGATCATGTGATAAACAGTAGCCCACGAAAAGAACATTATACTTCTGTCCAGCTTCTCCAAATGTTTCTCCTAGCTCTGTCTGTTTATCCTTCACTGGAGCCAGAATAAAAGGTGGTGTATAAAGTCGAATACACTCTGGTCTCTGTAAGATACAAAATCTTTTATTGAAAATGAGATATATTATCTCTACTCATAAGATAATTGGAATATGAGAGCTAAACATAGAACTGCTCTTAGTTTTGCATAAAATCATAAAATTTAGTTATTCAATAACTTTGGTCATGGAAAACATACTTACATCAGGACTTTTAAGAGCAGTTTCCATGGCTAAACCTGGACCAAAACCAGTCAATGTTTTCACATTGGTTGATGTTGGAAGTGGTCTCCGACACTGAGTAAAGGCCGAAAAAGCCAGGGATTTTAAATGCTGGGTATAGATTTGTCTATCTTCATGCTTCACAGGTTGCAACAGGTACTGACAAGGAACAATCTAAGAATCATAGACAAATATTACAGATGTTAAATTTTCAACAAGAGAATAAAAAGGACTGTGGGTCTAAAACTCTAAGAACTTTTATGAGAAAATTTAAACAAACCCTAATTAAATTGATAATCTAATGAATTATATTTTTTATCTATTATGTAGATTTTTAATAGTCCATTTACTAAAGGGTTATGTAAAAATCTCTAAACATTTCTATATTGCAGTTATGGTGATTAATTCTGCCATTAACCAGAATTAATTGTTGTAGTCTATAAAGAAACAATTCAAACTCTGCAAATAACTTAATATGGGGTAGCTTCTACTTTTACTTGCAACTTGTCTTATTTAGAACTCTAGCTTATATAGGACCATGCTCAATTTTCCTATTTAAGCTTATAAATTTAAAAATTAGTTTATAAAAGTAACAGAGGGGAGACATTTAACGTACTTAATGCATTTTTTTATCTTTTAAAAACTCTCTTAAGATTATAATATCACTTAAAATAAAACCAGTAAGATAGAACTTGACTTTTAGAAAATCAGCTGAGACCTAGAATTGTATCCTTGAAACTTCTGTCAACATCAAACTGTATTGTATAAATTTAACTTGTAATATTTATCATTCTTACCTGTACAGAAACAGTACTCTTAATATGAGGAGGCAGAGTCTGGACCATTTCTAGAAAGCATCGAAGTAACCCCAAAGTCCATACATTAGAAGAATTAGTGCTCTCATCTTTATTTTCATATGTAAAAGGATCAATTATATAAACAACAATTGCAGGTGGATAAGTGATTGCATGTGAATCACCATCTGTGGGGATGCCCACTTTATCCCGATCCATTGTGCTAAAATTAAAAGTAAAAATAAAACAGTTAGAAAAAAGTTGTGCTGTACCTTCTTGAAATAGCATCAACGCAGGTTCTTAACACCGTCTCCATCTTTTTTCTTTTGTTAGTGGAGCAGGGGGGAGAAGGTGGTTGAGAACCTCATCTTTCTCTCCAAAGAGAAAGGGAATGGATATCTTTGTCTTCCAAGAGAACCATAAACATTCACAATTTCATGGTGTACAACCACCCTCCGCGTTAAGAGGTCTTGCATTAAAAAAGAAACAGAATCCTTAAAACCACAGAGTATCAGAAACTTTAAAGAGCTTAGTGCTTATGTGAAAAAACTGAGACAAAGATAAGGTAAATGAGCTGTCCAAGACAACAAAGCTGACTAGAAGCAGAGCTAGACCAGAAAGAAACCAGTTTTCCAGACTTAGTCAATGTTCTACTAAATTTTTAGAATATACACATTCATTTCCTACTTCATAACTTCATGGTGCATGAGCTTCATTCTTTGACAGTAATAGGATTTTTTTAAAGTCCAAATCTATTTAGATGTTCAAGATGGATGGATCTAGCTGGGTATTAACAGTTTGTTTTTAATCGCATAAATGAATATAACTATGGGCAAAGCTGCATCCATGTAGCTGACAGATATAACCAACCTCAGGCTAACTTAACCTATAAATCAAAATTCATAAAAGGAATAAAATGAGCTGTCCTGTTGTCATTATAAATAACTCAAGTGTTTGAAAGCACTCTGTAAAGTGTGTAATGTACATTATATCCTACTGCTCCCATTTTATAGATAAGAAAACATGCTCAAAAAATGTTAGATAACTTTCCTAAAATGACACAGCCAGTAACTGACAGAGCTGAGATTCAAATCTTGGTATGATTCTTATGCCTCTTAACAGGCTCATTCAATAGTGACTTCTAAATCACTGAAGTGATTCACATAGGCAAATCTACTTGACAGTTATGTCATAGAACAGACTGAAACATCAAAGGACAGTTGGACTAAATGGTTTTCAAGGTCCAAATTCCCACTCTGAGATTCTATGATAAAGGATTCTATATAAAGACTTCATGAAGAATCTTCATTATAATTTTATAGGTAAAAAATTCAACATTATACAAACTGAAAATTTAAAGATAAGATCAAAAAGCTCTTTATGTTCTTATTTATACAAGAACATAAGTTTATATTTATAAATAAATCATGTTTTAATCATGTTATAAATAAATCATATATTTCTTTAAAGATTAGTATACTTAAATATACCTTTCAGACACATCAGGATGTGGCTGAGTGGGAAGTGAAGATGACTCTCCAGAAATCCCAGGTGTCTGTAGAGCTGATGATGGTTGCCCTCCTAGCTGGCCATTCTGAACTGTACTCGCTTGTGTAGACATGGACCCTGCAGCACTACTGTTCATGCTGCCAAAGGGTGGAAATGAAGGTAGTTTATTTGATGATACTCCACTATTCAAGCTGGAGGATGATGAAGATGAAGTTGAAGTTGTGGTCAAAGTTGAATTAGCTGTGGCAACTGAAGAAGACATGGCAACACCTGAAGTCACTGTCATAGTGCTGTTTGCTGCAGATGCTATGCTGGCAGATGGAGTATTAGCATTTCCAGTATTTGTCATCTGAGATGGAGTAATCAAAGACTGACTTGTAGGGGCAACTAAATTTGGCTGGGAAAGTAGAGAGCTGTCCAATGGCTGGGAAGCAAGATAAGGACCTAAAGATAATAAAAACAGGCAGGATATTTAATTCTTTATTTCACTGGGTGGTTCTTTATTTATTCTAATATATAAATAATAATATCTAGTTGATACTTTTTTGGTAATTTCCCTCCCCTAAGTTGCTTGCTAACAGTACAGCAGATACTAGCTTTCTATTTCCCCTAGAAACTTCAGAAACAAATTTTAAATGGAATTGAAAAAGTAAGCCAGTATTTTCATACAAAATAAAGAAATGGTTTCCATGAAAATATAATCAAGTTCTATTTCCTGGGTATAATTAATTAAATGGAAATAACAGTACCTAGCAAATTTTCATAAAACCATTCAAAGATATCCTAAGTCACAAAGTGAATAAATACAGACTATATTGGGAGCTAATTAAATATAAAATGGATGAATGTTATCATGGGGTTCAAATTATAGGAATGTCTAATGAGATTCAATGCTTTGTTTCTGTGTCTCTTTGGATTAAGTATAAAGCAAGTCCGTTGATATTTAAATTCAAGGGTGTTAAAAACAAGTCTTCAATAGCTATCATTTTCCTAGTTCCAAAAAAGAACTGCTTGTTGGTGTTGTAGAGGTAATTACAAGTTGTTTTATCTCTAAACCATTAACAAATCAAGAATCTTAATGTTAAGAAACTTAAATAAAAATACAAATTCATCAGACCCTAAAGAAGCCACCAAAATTTTTTATAACCCACAATTTCTTCCTATTTGATGAGATCTCTATTGCAGCGATCAACAAACTTTTTCTGGAAATGGTCAGAAAGTAAGTATTTCAGCTTTACAAAGTTACAGTCTCTGTTACACTACTCAGCTCTGATCTTATAGCACAATGAATAGCCACAGATAATTTGTAAATAAATAAATGAGCATGACTGTGTTCCATTAAAATTCTATTTACAAAAAGCTGGTGGACTGGGTCATACTTTGCTAACAGTGGCCTTATACAATAAATACAAATTTAATACCTAGGTCATATCTGCAGACTTGTGCATAAAGCTTGAGTTTAGAAAATGCTTCATTGTTACCATCAGCTGCCTGAGAAAACCATTCTGCTACCAACTTTTCCGATAGTTTCTTTGATGCAGTAGATCCAACTCTCATGATTCCATCCGTCAACAGTCGAGAAATAGGTCTATGTTGACCCAATCGACAGGACTATAAATATACATGTAGAAATCAGAATTATTGAGTTTATTATAGTTTTTAATATATATCATAAAATAAAGCATTTAAGTTATTTAAAATAAGCTTTATCATTTTTAGTTAGCATTTGGAATAAAATTATCAAGGGTGAAATGGTGCCATAGGTCTTTTTACATTAGAAATCCACTAAATTTTAATCAAAATTAAAATATCTCCAATGAAATAAAATAATAAGAAGGGCCCTAGAACTTGTAGTCTGAATAATGAAAACCTGCAGAATATAGAAATGTGAACATAAACATGCAGTCATTTTAGTTGTGTATCTATCCCAACTCATGTATGTAAATACATGTATCTAATCCTTCCTCCAATTCTGCAGGCTTTCAAAGACTTTCAAAGGCTTTAATAATCTAATATGAATAGTGACTCTCTAAAAGGTAACTAGATAAATGATGTCTCCCCAAACCTATTAAACTATGGAACTTCTTTCTGGGAAGATTCTGTAGGACTCGTGTTGTAAATAACATTCTTTGGAAATACTTACTTTTACAAATCACAGTACAGATAACCTTGTAATTAAATGGGACATAATGAGGAGCTTAACTAGCACAAATTAACAATTCATAAAATAAATTAAATTTCAAAGACTAGATTTCAAGCATTTGTGGGAAAAGGTAGATACTTGGCTCTTCGTAACCTTGGATTCCACATCCATGGATTCAATCAACAACAAATAAAAAATATTCCCAACAACAACAAAAGGGAAAGTTCCAAAAAAACAAAACTTGCATTTGCCATATCTGCAACTATTTACACAGCATTAGGTATTATAAGAAATCTAAAGATGACTTATAGTATAAGGTAGGATGTGTACAGGTTATATGCAAATACTATACCATTTTTTTATAAGAGACTTGCGCATCCATGGGTTTTGGTATCTGCAGAAGGTCCTGAAACCAATACCCTGAGGATTCTCAGGGATGACTTTACAATGAAGACTTTATGTTCCAGAGTACTTAAAAATTTTAATCACTGCACTCAGTGACGGATACAACATGAAAATTATAACTTAAAGATCAGCCAAGAATTTCAGAAATGAGATGGATCTTAAGAGACATCTAGCACAGCTTTATTTTAGATATGAGGAAAGTGAGACCTAGCATTATTAACTGAGGTCCTAGAGACTCATGACTAGAATTTTTATAAATGTAATTTTTTTCCTGGCCATTTAACAATGTTACCTTTGTTTCAGAGAAGGATTATCTTAAATGGTACATACATGCTCTCAATGTTTTTTCCCCAATATGGCGGTTTCCACTGTGACCCATGGCACACACATCTAACAAAGGGTCTGGGTCAAAGCTGTAAAGAATGTAACTGGCTGGTATGAGAAATAAACATCTAGTCTGACATCATTATTATTCTTTACCAGTCAACTGAAATGTCCAGTACATTTTATATATAAACATACAAATCATAAGGTAGTTTTAAAATGCCATCTCTTTTTAAGAACCTACCTCATATATTGCAGTAAGATCTCTAAAAAAGCTTTTGGCTCCATTTAACAAGGCTTCATTTTCTGGACATAGTACAACATAGGCTATATCTCGTTGAGATCCATAGGGTTCCAGCATAAGTCTCTCCCAATAAGGGAGAGCAAATGGAGAAAGCACCAGAAAATCAAAATCATAACCCAACAGAAACGTGGGGATTGGCAGTGGTTCTGGGGATTCATCAGTTCCTAGATAAGAAACAACATATTTTAAGAAAACATTTAAACGAGGAGTATGTCTTCTTATTTAAATTTCAAGAGTTACTGAAGTCAGTAGTAGTAGTAAAAAAAATATTTGACTGAAGGCAAAAATACCTAAAAGCCAGTGATTGAGGCTCTTCCAGTAAGGAATTTGCTAAAGAATCTTCATAAAACACATGACTTACCCCTTCACTTAAATGTAAAAACAGTAACTTGAACAAAAACTTATTAGTACAAAAGAAAATATGGGAGAGGAATTTTTTCTTAATTATATTAGTTTCAGGTGTACAACATAGTGATTTGATATCTTTATACATTATGAAATAATCACTGCAATAAGCCAGTTGCCATTTGTCACCATACAAAGTTGTTACAATATTATTGACTACATTCCCTATGTGTACATTACATCCCCATGACATTTATTTTATAGCTGAAAGTGTATACCTCTTAATCCCCTTTACCTATATCACCATTTTATTTTTAATAAATCTGGCCAGGGGAAAAATAAAACAACAAAAAATTAAAATAAATTAAATTTGGACTGGGAAAAGTCTTTTCAAGCATAACACAAAATCTGTCCATTTAAAAATTAATTAATCTAACAATAGATATTTAAAATTTTGGCCTAAAAAAACACTATAAACAAATCCAACAATTAACTACACATTGGAAAAAGAAAATCTGCAACACATGACAAAACGTTCATTTCCTTACCATATAAAGGAGACCTATAAATCCATGAGAAAACTATCAACATCCTAACAGAAAAATGGGTAAAGGATATGAGCAAAGTTCACAGAAACAGAAATACCTCTTATACATAAAGATGTTCAATCATTTAATTAATAGCAAACAATTATAAAATTTACTATGTGCTAGATAATGTTCAGGTATCTTTACATACATTAACTCATTTAATCCTCACAAAAAAGATGAGGCAGACACTAATATTAACCTCACTTTAAGAGATGAGAAAGCAGAAACGGAGAAGTTAAGCAACTTGTTCAGTATCACACAAGTGGCACAGGTGGAATCAGAACCCAGGAAATCTACTGAAATCCACCGTCGCAGTCTATATGATTCTACTTCTCAAACTATAATGAAATAACCATTTTCACCTCTACTCAGCACCCTAATGGCAAGGGTTTGGGGAAACATACATTTCATTGGTGTGAGTTTAAATTGATAGTTTAGAGAGTAATTTGGTAATATTTTAAAAATATACACATATGATTTAAGCCAGGGATTTTTGTTCATTACAGAAAATGTTGTAATGATAATGATGCCAACAATCCTTATGTCCATAAACAGTGGACTGGTAAAACTTCATATGTAAAGAATAGTGAAATATATTCAGGTATTTTTAAAAAAGCTCCATACGGACTGATCAGTAAAGTACAAAATTCTTGCATGTCAACTGTTTTGGTTTTAAAAAAAATGTTAAAACTACTAGTAAGTAGTTAAGTAACAGAGAAAAAAAATGATGAGTTGAAATCAAGACTCAACTTTTAGTAACCTTCAGCCCATTTTAAAACTTGTTTCCAAATTTCAGAATGTAGCTGTCTGCCCTGCACAGGATTATTATGGGGGGATGACACAAGTATACTCCACTTAGATGATTTCAACAAATAAAGGTTATCAACCCTAAGAATTCTTGGTTCAAAATCAATGTCTATCTCTTCATTAGTGTAGCAGCCCTGGTTCAGATCCAGCTGAAAGATAGTTTGCCTCAGGGCTAGACTTAAAGCAGTGAACAAAAGCCAGCAAATAGTGACAAAAGCCAAAAGATCAACCAAATCAAAAGTATCTGTCCCTCCAGCCTGCCAGGGCCTGAAATTCTTTCCAGTAGGTACTGAGGTCAAAAGAGTAGACCTGGGTTTGAGTCTCATCCTACCATTTGACGGGCTGTGTGACCTGATACAGGTCATCTCACCAATTAATGGTTTCCTTATCTGTGTAATTTGGCCCTTTGGGGGAGACTGTTATGATAATCAGTGAAATGATATAAAATGAATTGCACAATGCCACATGAATTGTGGGCAAGTAAAGAAAAACTGCAAGGATAAAAAAAAAAATTATTTAGCCATTAATAGAAGGATGAAAGAAAAAAAGCGAGAATCTGCTACTTCTGAATATAATGCATTCTAAAACCATGCACAAAAGTCAAGGATTTCAATGTTAAGAACTGTTATTCCAAATATTTTTCAAAAGTTCCAATTACACCCCACCTTTCAGAGATAATCTTCAATACATAGTTCAAGCATTTTGAATGTTCTTTCCATTACAGACCATAAGTCTGCTGTGTACTATATTGAGATAATTCACTTGCTGCTCTTGTCACGACTGATAATTTGTTTTTTGTTTTTTTCAGTGAAGACCTTGGAGCCTTTTATCACTACTATTCCTCTCTACTTTGTACCCCATTTTTCATTCAGTTTTGTAAAATGATAATTTACAACAAGAGTAGTGTTTCAGTCTTTTTTAAAATTTCTGGCCATGTGATTCTTCCTCCACGTAAGATCTTACTGGTCAATATAACATGTAAAAACAAATCTAAGTCAAGCTGTTCTTTCTGAAGTATAGCTGGAGAACCTAGTAAATTAAATGTTGAAAATGTTCAAAATAAGAAAAGGCTAGGATTGACCACGCTAGATTTAAGTCAAGCGTATGCCACAAAAACATTTAAGGAAGATAAATGTGCTTATTAAAGTTGAGCAAAAGAAACTGAGAACTGAAATAAAATAAGTCCATACACATTACTACAAATTACTTACCATAAGAGCCTCGGCCAGCCATTTTATGAAATTGTTGCCAAGTGAGAGGACCTTGAACTCCCCAAGGCCTTACTGTTCTTTTTTTCTGAATAGCATCCTGAAGAACTGGCTGAAGAGATAGGAGCATTCGAAGTATATCCTGTGAGCACTGCATACTCACATCTACAACCATTTAGATAAAAAAAAAAAAAGAATAACAAATGCTTTTGTCAACTCACAAAAAAATTTTAAAAAGAAATGTAACAAACCATTGTAAATTAACTATACTTCAATAAAAAAAAAAAGAAATGTATCTAGGGAAGTTCAGCTCTTCACCCCAGATTAAGCATCTGCCTATGTACAGAACTATATTAAGTTCTATCTAAAATGATCTATAGAAATGAGTTTTCTAGACATTTAAAACCAAGAAGAAATATAATAAAAAGTTATTATAACTCATCTCCATAAAAAAGTGATTCATTAGCTCATTAACCAATTTATAAATTAATCCAAAAAATTTTTTTTGCATTTATTCTGGTTATTTTTTGGTGCTTATAGGTATCTTACCTGAAAGAACTTCGTCTCACACAGAAATGAGCTATAAATTCATATAAATTATGAAACTCAATTAACATCACTTTGGTAAAATGACCAGATAAGACTGGTTATAATGATTAAAGTTTAATTTGTGAAAAACAGTAGTCTGTTACAACTCTGAAACATACAACTTGCAATGCAGAAATGACTTGCATTGCTGACCGACTATCAGAATGGATATAAAAGGTGGTGTTCTTACATGTCAAATGGCTTTTTTAAAAACAAATCACAAAATATTACTGATATAATTAATCTGTCCCCCTAGTATGGTTCAGTTGTATCACAGAGACTGTTTGAATATTCTGCTACATTAAATCATTCAACTTACTGCCTAATTTATTATTCTGGTTTTAATTCCTTATATCTAAATAGTGTATAGAATCAGAAACAATTTAATTTCATATATACTGCTTATTATATGTTTAAATAAACTATTATATATAATAGAATACTACATAGCCATTAAAAGTGGTAACAGAGCTAACTGAAATGGACTAATGACTATGACACTAGTAAATTTTAAAAAAGGTTATATATAAAACAATCGATGGAAAATATTTTACATAAATAGAACTATGTGTATTCATATGTGAATATTTACATAAAACAAAATCTAGAAAAAGTTTTCATTGGCTAAGGTTGCCTACCATAATCAAACTGGAAACTTTTAAAAAACATGTAACTACAGAGCTTACCCTGAGAAATTCTGATTTGGGTGAAGTTCAGACATCTGTATTTTGATTTTAACTCAGATTTCTCATAGATACTCTTTCATTCTTAAAAAAAAAAAATCCTGAAGACCCACTATGGGTCAGGAATTTTGCTAGCTGTTAGGAACACTGTGTAAATCAATTCTTACTCATATCTTCAGGGATTTTATAATCTTGTGTGGGAGACTGACATGAAAAAGAATATAATCACACATTATGACAAGTACCAGGTCTCTAAGCTGAGAACTGGTCAGAAAGCAATGGTTTTTAGAATATATAATGATTTTTAAAAGTGATTATGAAGGACAGACATATAGATCAATAGAACAGAAGTAAATGTCCAGAAATAAAACCTCACATTTATGGTCAACTGATTTTTGACAAACATGCCAAGACAACTTAGTGAGGAAAGAATCTTTTCAACAAATGGTTTTAGGGTAACTGAATATTCACTACAAAAGAATGAAGTTGGACCCCTTCCTTACATTATATACAAAAAGTTAATTCAGAATGGATTATAAACCTAAATGTAAGTCCTAAAATGATAAAACTCTCAGAAAAAAACACAGAAGTAAATTTTCATGATTTAAGATTAGGTAAAGCCTTTTTAGATATGACACCAAAAGTATAAGCAACAAAGGAGAATAGTACACTGAACTTCATCAAAATTTAAAACTTTTCTCCTTCAAATGACATATCAAGAAAGTGAAAAGACGACCCAGAGAACAGGAGAAAACATGTGCAAATCATACAAGATAAGGGACTTGTATCCAAGAGATACAAACAACACTCTATCTCAGTAATGAAAATACAAAAACCCTATTAAAAAATGGGCAAAGGATCCATCTGAAAAGACATTTCTCCAAAGAAGACATACAAATGGACAATAAGCACATGCTCAAAATCATCAGTCATATGGGAAATGCAAATCAAAGCCACAGTGAGATAACATTTCACATCCAACAGGATGAGTATGAAGCACGCGTGCGCGCACGCGCGCACGCGCACACACACACACACACAATGACAAGTGTTAATGAAGATGTAGAGAAAGTGGAAGCCTCACATTCCAAGTCGGAATGTAAAATGGTGCAACTGCTTTGGAAAACAGTCTGGCAGTTCCTCAAAAGGTAAAATGGAGTTATATGACCCATCAAGTCTACCCAAGAGGAATGAAAACATATGTTCAGACAAAAACTTGTACACAAGTTTATTATTCAAAATAGTCAAATAGTGGGAACAATCCAACTGTCCATCAACAGATGAATGGGTAAATAAAATGTGGTATGCCCATAAATGGAATATTATTTGGCAAAAAAATGAAGTACTAAACACATGCTGTAACATGGATGAACCTTGAAAACATTATGCTAAGTGAAAGAAGCCAATCACAAAAGACCATATAGTGTATAATACTATTTATATGAGATGTATAAAGAGGCAAATCTGCAGCAATAGAAAGTATTCTGGTGGTTGCCTAGTGCTGGGAGGGAGTGGTTAGAGGAAAATAGGGATTGACTGCTAACAAATATGGGGTTTCTTTAAGGGTGATGAAAATGTTCTATAATTGTGATGATGGCTACACACTCTGTGAATACTAAAAACCATTCAACTGTACACTTTAAATGGGTGAACTGTATGGTATGTCAATAAAGTTGCTTAAAAACAAGTGATCGTGGAGTGGTGTGATGATGGGGATGGGCAAAAATATGGGGCAATTTTTACTCCTACTTTACTGTACCATCTAGATTCTTAACTTCCTTTTCAGCAAGTATGTATTTTTTTTTTATCATTAGAACAAAGCTTTTTCTATCTTGAGAAAAATAAACATTGCCATTAAATTATATAATCTATAGTTTTGTAAACTTTTAATTCCTTCAAACAATTATTTCAACCCTCCTTGGACATCTACTATATGCCAGGCACCGCTCTAGGTATTGGGGATATATCAACAAAAAAGACAAAAACCCTTTCTATTACACAGAACTTTCATGGGGTGAACTTAATGGAGTGAGAGACAATAATTAATCAATCAATAAATTATACAATATATTAGAAGGTAATAAGCAAACACTATGGAAAAAAGCAGAAGAAGCAGGATGGAGAATATGAAGAGGGGCTTGCAACTTTACACTGAGAAAATGACTTCTCACAAGATTTAAAGGAGATGAGTCACCCATGTAAATACCTAGAGGAAGAATGTCTCAGGCAGAGGAAACAGTCAGGGCAAAGATTCTAATGCAGGAGCTTGCTACTATTTCATGATGTTGCTATAATTTAATGGAAAGTATTCTAATACTGCACATTTAGGGAAGTTTATACCATCAATTTGTTTTTATATTGAAATTTTAAATTGAAATGTAAAGCCATTTCTCTTTTTTGTTTGTTTTGAATTATTTTCTCAATATAAGTTCTTAGGATGAAATTCATCTTTATGGCTGCAGTTATCTGTTTACATCAATGTTTACTGTTATACAAAAAAAGTACACAAGATAATATTCAATATTTTCTATTACTTGGCAATAAGTCAGTTCTTTCTTTTTTTTTTTTGAGGTGTAATTGACAGATTATATTAGTTTCAGGTATACAAAGTAGTGATTTGATATTTGTATATACTGCAAAATGATCACCACAGTAAGTCCAGTTAACATCCATTTCCATACACGCTACAAAAATTTCTTGTGATGAGAAATTTCAAGATGGGTTGGTTCTTAAAAATAAAGAGTACCACTAATGCTGCTGCTGCTGCTAATGCTACTACTATTACTACTGCTAACATTTGCGTTCTCACTTTGTGCCAGGCATTGATCTCTGTTTTACACGTATCAGCTCACTTGCCCCTCTCAACAATGTATGAGGTAAATACTATTATTGACTCTATTTTAAGAAACTGAGACACATAGAGGTTAGATAACTTCCCCAAGGTCACACAGTATACAGCAACGGAGCCATGTTTCAAACTCAAGTAGTCTGGCTCCACGGTCTGTGGTCCTACCTATGGTTGAAAATAATCTTGCCCTCTGTTTGAATATCTATGACATTTACTTACACCTTTCTCTTTAAAAACTTGATCCTTGAATACAGTGAGTTTGGTGAATCATCAAACTGTACCATGAAAAAATTTAACCATTGGTCCATGCATTGCCCTATCTTATTTCACAAACTGTCTTTAATGATAATATAATAAACAACTATGACCTCATTACCCAAGAACTACAATATTACCCGAACAATCCTATTAAGTGCGTCTCCCTATCCTATCTCTCAGCTTTTAAGAATTAACCACTATCCTGATGTGCATCTAAAAAATACATTTAGTTTTGCCTGTTCTAGAATTTTATAAAAAAAAAAAATCTTACTACACAAAATCTGGAACTTGTTCCCTCTCCCACCCCTCAATACTATTACTAAGAGTCACATATTTGTTATATATAGTTTTATTCATTTTTAGAGCACATGCCACCTGTACTATCATAATTATTATCCATTCTTCTGTCAGTGGGCATTTAGAGTATTTTTACTTCAACCCTGCATTACAGTTTTAGTTCTCCAGGTAGTCTATGTATAATTTAAATGCAGGGTATCTTCGTATCTCTCAGAATACCAAGCACATTGTTTTGCACATGTGTCAAAAAAAATGACCAGATTAGCAGATGACATAAGGATCAAATCAACATTATTAAATGGCATATATTACCTAAGAACATTAATTCTTAACAAAAATCACATTTTGAAGGAGGCTAACTTTATGGATAATTACCAAAAGTCTAAAAAGTTAATCAGTGGTATACTGAGACATCTTTTTAAAAGTTTAAGTTTTCCAGTAGCTGTGCCTAAAAGAAAAATACCTAATTGATTATTTTAATAATAATAATAGCAGCTTATATTAATTCAGTACTATGCGTCAAGCATTGTGTTAAGCACTGCACATGGATTAAATCATTAGATCTTTAATAACTATACACAAGTATTTGACATTGATGATCATTCTCTCCTTCAAACATTTTCTATACTTGGCTTGCAGGACACCATACTCTCTTGGTTTTTCCCCCTACCTCTTTAGTTTCCTAACCTAGATCCTCCTCTTCTTCCCCATCTCTAAATGTCAGTTCCATCTTTGGACTTCTCTATCCACAGTCATCCTCTGGCTTATTTCATCCAGCTCTATCATTTTAAATACTAATAACTCACACACACAAAATTTTAATCTTTAGCCCCAACCACTCCTCCGAATTTTAAACTCTTATCTCCAAATATGTACTTGACATTCTCTTCCAATGTTCCCCGCTTCTATAATTAGCACCATCATTCATCCAGTTGCTTAAGCTATCCCTGATGCCTTATCTTTTCTTGTGTCAGCAAATCCTGTAGGTTCTATTTCCCAAATATGCCTAGGCCTCTACTCCTCACATCTCTGTTGCTTCCAATCTTGTCAAAGCTACTATCACTTTTCACCTGAACTACTGTAACTGCCTCCTAACTGATCTGCTTCTACTCTCACCTTCACCACCTGCAATAGCTCATGTGATCTTTTAAAAAACTAAATAGTAAAAAGATCATGTTACTTCCCTGCTCAAATATAGCTTCCCATCACTTTTAGAATGAACTATAAAGGTCTTACTCACATAGTCCATAAGACCCTATGTGATTTTGGTGCTCAGTCACCTCCTAGACTTCATCTCCTACCAGTCTCCTCATCACCCAATTCCTTCCAGCAACAGGGCCTCCTTACTGTTCCTCAAATACATTAAATATACTACTCCCTCATGGTCTTTACACTGTCTGAAAACGCTCTTCTTTCATTTAGCCACACAGCTCACATGCCTCTACTTTATGTAGGCCTTTGCTCAAATGCTGTCCCTCAGTAACAGATTCTCTAAACATACATCTAATGTAGCACATTCTTGTCTTCTTCCACTTGTTTACCCTCCCTTTCCTTCAAAACACTTGTCAGTTTCTGACACTATTATAATTACTTATTTTTCATTTATTATTTTGAGTCTTACAGATTCAAAAAGGGCAGGAAATAATGTTTGCTTTGTTGAATACTGTGCTTTATAAAAGAACAGTGTCTGGCACTACTAGGTGCTCAATAAATATTTAATGAGTGAAAGAATGTTGAATAAAGCCGACAACTAGCAGTCCTCTGCTAATTAGCATGTACGAAGTACCTTTTATACTCCTATACAAGTATATAATTACAGGCTTGCAATAACCATACTTTTATTAGTGAAATTAAACGAAACTGCTAAGAAATTCTTCCTTTAAAAATGTCACTCTTAAAGGAGTTTTAAGTCCAAATTTAAGTGTCTCTATCAATTACATGGGAAATTGCCTTTAATACTTTTTCCTAAGAAGGAAAAGCAAAGTCATAAAACTAAATGAAAATAAACAGAGAAACTATTCCATTAGCATACTTACCATTTCTTTTGGACCAGGGGTGTAAGCATGAACTTTTCACAAGTGCTTCATCAACTTTTCCTCCAGACATGTTATCCATGAACTGACGCCCATGCTCTAACGCAAGGTAGCAATCATTGCAACAGTCCCGTTCTTCAACACGTATCCAATTATTAATTACACCAATTTTAGGGAAAGGATCTTGGTCTGCAGCTCCAAAGGGTGAAAATAAATTAGTGCACTGATCTTGTAGCAATAATATCAACTCATCAGGCAATTTTTCAGATTCCTTTAGTCCTCCATTAACATGTTCAGCAGAAGTAGCCCTGAGAGCTTCAAAACGTTTTTCTGCTTCTTTGCCACATTCTGTGTTGCGTCCTATGATATCTAGCTCATCTTCAAGAAATAATCCTGAATTGTTTCCAAATTTCCTGTTCATGACAGCACTGAAGCCGCAGGTACACCTATACTGTGCTTCCTGCGTTGGATCTGGAATGTAAACTCCAACATCGGCACCCTTGATATTCATGTTGCAGACACAGATACAGCAACTATCAAAGTTACAGTCTTTAAACAAATTCATAACTGATTCCGAAAGAATGAGGTTTACATAAAGACTGTGTGCTTCAGGGATGGAAGGAACAGTTGCAGGTTCAACGGAATTAAGGGGTCTACATGTGGATGGGGTGGAAGCTGGTGAATATAAGTCTGAATTTTCATATTTGACTGAACCTTGAGCACTAGCAGGTCCACCAGCTCCACGAGGAGTCCTTGGAGTCCTTGGAGTCCTTGGAGTTGGAAACCTAGGGGTAGATGGGGAAGGAAGAATTCCTGCTCCACTGTTACTAGGAGGTGCA
This sequence comes from Camelus bactrianus, assembly GCF_048773025.1. Taxonomy (NCBI): domain Eukaryota; kingdom Metazoa; phylum Chordata; class Mammalia; order Artiodactyla; family Camelidae; genus Camelus; species Camelus bactrianus. The sequence goes on from NC_133554.1 coordinate 14,265,673, forward strand.
CTGCTAGGAGGCATTCCAAAAGAAGTATGAGTTTGAGGTGTATAAGCAGGGCCATATTCTTGATCCATAGTACTTCCATCACTAGTGTCACCAGGGTAAAAGAAATAAAAACATACACAAAGGAACATATTAATAATGTGAAATACAACTAAAAATGTCCCAAGTATTTTCCATTAACACTGAAAAGATACGAAAGCACAATTACTGCAATTAAATATATTTTTGGTTAATATATTCACTCTAGGTGATTGTCCATTATAAATAAAACCTGTGTACACTCTTCCACATCCACATTTACTATCTATACATTTCCTGTACTACAAATACCCACATTTCATTGATTCTAAGATGCCACTGATTGATTGCTTTTTTTTTTTTTAGAGATATTCATGTATAAAAAAGGACAATAGCAATTTTAAGATGTTACCAATTACAAAAAAAATTTCAGAAATATTTAAATACAAAAAGTTTGTGAAATATGGCAAATGTACAAATGAGAGTAATTTAGAATTTTAGACCAATAAAAGGTTCTTCCAAAGACATAATTAAAGTTTATTGGTCTTAAATGTTTCAATAGTTTAACTATATCCAATTAATACCATTATAATCTATTAATTAGAAAACAATTTTCAGAATTGAAACTAGTATCTTTCTTTCAGGTACCAGCATACCAGGTTCTCCTATGAAAAAAATTAAAGCTACATAAGCATTCATAAACTTTACCAATAATATGAATTTAAATCATACCCTTCTTTGATGAATGGCATTGTAGGTCCCGAAGGAAGCAATTCCAATTTCCCAACAGTCCAACTCTGACGGTAAACACACTCTTCTGGCAATTTGATAGGAGGCAGACACTGGCTTGGTAGAGTTTTTAGAGGTGCAAACATGGAACATCCCACTAGAACTTGACAATTTTCAGGCTTATAAACGTAAGAAAAATCCTACAATATAAAGACCATAACTTTCAGCATCTTATCTTCCAAGGGGGAAAAGAAAAAAAGAAACTGATTCTAGTCTTTTTTTCCTTTCTTTAAACAAAATAATAAAATGCAAATATAATTCTACTCTTTTCTAAAAGGCAGTCTTAATAGTGTCACCACAATTTAAATTTGTTAATTATAAAACTAGAATCACTATGAAAGGACTTTTTAATATAGCCACAAACTAACTCTATATAAAAATACAGAAAGTGAATTATTTCCTAGAAAAATAAAATACTTACTTTGATTTCAGAAGGTTTTGGGCTACAGAATCCTTCATCAACCTCAATTTTGAACTGTGCTCCTACACTAGAACTATTTCCTTCTAGAACAGTTCCTCCAGGTGTTGTATCCATACTACAATATTCTTTATTATTCATATTCATTGGGGAAAATCCCATAATATGTTGTTCCAATGATGGTGGTGTAGGATACATTTTATGAAGATCTGCAGTGCCTGTATTTAATAAAACACACATTTTAACCTAAGAATAAAAAGAAGTTACTCTGTGTTTAAAACAAAGGGGTAGGGAACTTTGTTGATATTAAAGTCTGCAGATTTATCTGGAACACAGATTTGGGAAGCTTACTTATGCAGGATAATGGGTCCAGATTTCCTGTCTTTGATTCCTTGCAGCTGGATTTATCATCTGATCCATTTGCCAATTTTTTCGATCCAGGCTATTAAGGAAAAAAAAACATTTCTCTGAAATTTAAATCCAAGGTGATCTCAAGATAGTAATCATTCAGATGTGGTGATCTCAAGATAGTAATCATTCAGATGTAACTTCAAAGTATAGCCCATTTGTGCCAAATGTGTAGAGCCAAATACATACTAGGTACAATTTACAGACATAAAAGACATTTTAGGTAATCAATGAACCCAGCTTAGGTTTCTCTACTGATTTGATAATGCTCCAAATTAACAGAGGGAAAAGTTCCTTCAAAGAAAATGACCAATACTTTCAAAACACAAAGAACCACCTACCACTTAAAACCTATTGAAATAAAAATTTAAAAAACTTGCAATAAGAAAGGTTTGTAATTAACATCAGAATTGACTTGTAGTAAAAGATATGCATAAAGCTTTTGTCCCTTTAAATACAAGGCATTAAAGATTCCTATATAATCAATCACTCTTCTGAGTTCTTCTTTATACTTTTATCTTGTTTAATAATCCCTGCAAAAATGCTACAACAGGAAAAACTAGGCAAAACTTAAGAAAGATCTCATATGATAAAGCAACAGGATCCCTAACTACAGGTAAGTTTTAATACATTGAACAAACCAAGTGTTAGCATCTCCAATCTGTCACCAGTGTTGTTAGAGCTGTCAGCTTGGTTCCTTGTCTCCTGTTAGCCACTCTGTCATAGATATGTAGACTAAGCTCTGATTACAACCTTTTACCTCAGTAGAGCCACAACTGACACACAAATGGTAGAGGGAAAGAGAGTATAAAGGTACCAGAGTATTCAGGGATATATTTACCTAAAATATATTATATTATGAGATGTGGAGTTAAAGTTTATGTATAGTGATATCTGCTTTATGTCACTTAATTGAAGACAACAAATATGCATATATAAGTGTGTGTCTATATATCTATACACATATAAATATACATACACACACACACACACATATCTTTGATGAGAAAAGATTAAAAGTATATATTATATAGGACAAGAAACACCAAATGTACTATAGAAACTTCCAAGCTACCTTTACGCAGATGAAAAAGGAATTCTCTTTTATAATGAAGCACCCAATTCATTAAACTGTCAGAAACTTGACATTCTAGGGAATCTCATTTTAAAGTTTTAATTTTTTATCTTCACTTTTCTCTGCAAATGGGTGTTAAAGATTAAATATTACTTTTTCTTCCTCTTTCATTATTATAGTATGTAGATGTCTTAAAATAATGACTATGATGTCAAAGAAATTCAAAAGAAGTAGTATTCCTTTAAAAATTGACAAGGAATATAATTTTAATGTTAATTACTTATTATTTACTAATTGAGTCGATTTGGGGGTCATTTCTAAAACTAGAGGCTCAAAAATTAGCTAAATAATTTCTGCTTCCTAAGGACTGCAGAAAAATAACATATAGCAGAGCTCAAAATAAGCTTAGTCATACATATCCTTCAAACGTTAAAAAAAAAAGAAACTCAGTTTATAGATGATATTATGTCAAGAATGCTCTAACATGAGGTTAAAAAGAAAAACCCAACTAAAAAAATTTTATTCCAAAATATTTCCTATTGTTCAGGACTAAAACATAATATTCAAGTCACATATCTCTTAAATAAGCTTATATAAAATCAAGGAAAACAAATTATAATCTTAATCATTAATAGGATACTCACTGTCAGTTCATCTTCATCAGAATTAAAAAGATTATCAAGGTCAGTATAAGAAACAGCCAGGTCTGAGTCATAAATCAAACTGGTTGATGGAGGACGAGCATGACTAGTAGTGCGTGGAGCATCTACATATGTCAATCAGAAAAACACAATCAAAAATTCTACTACTGACCAAATAAGTATTATTCTATTTATTTAAGCTAGACATATAAATAACTGTGATTTGTTTAAAAGCTGAAATTTTTTTCCATACAAATAATGTTGTAAATAAATGATGGTATCTTCTCCAGAAAGCTCACCAAGGGCTATGTAATCCATAACATAGCTAAGTAATCTACATGAATAATATATCAAATAAAAATATAAACACTATTAGGAAAACAGAATTAAACACACACCCATTTTAATTTTGCTATCTTCCTGAAATGTAAAGGAAGCACAGAATAATTAAGTGATCTGAGTCAGACAGACTATTAATTTGAATTCCAACTCTAACATTAACAGTATGACCATACAAGTTACTTAATTTCTCTGTGCCTCAGTAATGGCAAGAATTACATGTGATGGAATGTAGGTAAAGCAATTTGCCTAGTGCCAGGTACTCAAGTACTTACTTAAGTAACTCAGTTAAATTTCATTTCAGTTCCAAAATTTTCCTTTTTGCTTTTCCACCCCAGTTTTAGGGGGAATATATATGATAACTTAGGAAAAAATAAAAATGCCAAAGTAAAAGTTAAAGTCCTCTCATCTTTGTGCACAAGAAAAAAAAAATGCAGTTTGGTGTATAAACCTTCCAAAGCTGTTAAATGACTTGAAATAGCCTTCACTTTCAGAAAGATGGAAGTGACTTTCCAAGTGCCTCTGCATGTCAGTTCTAAAGATTCACTAGAGCAGTAACTCTGAAATTTTAGTAAAAACGTAAAAAATCTAGAGTACTTACTAAAAATCAAAATTTCCAAGTTTCACCTCAAAATATGCTCCAGAATGTGGCAGACGGTCCCACATTTTGAGAAAGCCACACAAGTACAAGAAGGCAATTACACATTCCCTATATCTAAGGGTAGGCAAATAGGCTAAAGAACCCAAACTGTTAACTCACCAAGCTACTTAAGAACCACTGACCATCAAATTTACTTCATGAAAGACCATCTCTTCCTTATTCCAAAGGACTCTTTCCTAATTCCTGTTTTTAGTTGCACAGAGCCTGATCCTCTCCATTTATTCAAATATTACAAGAAAAACTTGTTCCTAAAAGATACATACCAAAGGACGACTTCCTTTGCCTTCCATCAAGTTAAATAGATTTTACAAAAGAATTAATGTATCATTTATTAGTATTCTCTACTGTATACACACACAAGAAGCACAAATCAGACATTTTCAAAGTGGAGTATTGACCACTGAATCTCCAGTGATGAGAACAAAGCCTTACATAATATGTGCTCAATAAAAAATTTGTTAAATTAATAATGACCTCAGCAACAATCCTTCTAATTTGGAGGGAGAGGGAGAAAAGGACAACAAAATTACAGTAAAGCCTAATTCATAAATTGAGGTTTTAGATCTGAGAGGGATCCGAGGTGATGATCTTATCCTAACTCATTACTTTACAGACGAGAACTATTTTTATTTGTTAAAAAAGGAAAGATGTTCCAACAATTCAAAACAGAATTTCTATAACCTAAACCTGTTTCTCCCAGTAGAAGATAAACAGTAAGTCCATAATTTTAAGATAGGTCTCTATGAAACATATGAATTATGCAAAAAGGAACATTAAAAGTCCAACACTATCAGATTAGTGTGGAGTAACAATCCTGGAATGAAGTATTTTGATAGGAAATAAAAGTTTTACCTTGCTTGACAGAGGAACTAAATAATGACATAGCATCTTCGTCATGTGATAACACTGTTACACTAGATGGCCCATCTTCTACCTGCATACAATATTACATATTAGGCCGAAATATACATTTTACCAATAATAAAATGCACCAACTATTGAGTAGCTGTGAATGAAGCATTCTGCCAGGTGTTCTATAGACATTATCATTAGTTCTTAAAACTAACCTATATAAAAAGTAGTATGCTCACCTTACAGACAAAAAACAGTTCTAAAGATAACCCAGGAAATACAGCTGGTAAGTAATGGAGCTGGGATTTCGATCTAAATTTGTCAAATTCCATTGTCCACGGTCTTTCTACAGTACCAACTGCCTTCCCAGCTATTACTGTTTTCATATTTATAAAAGAACAAATGTCAAGTACCTGGCACACATAAGGCTAAATAAAACTTTGTGAAATGAATTCTTTGTATTAAACATATTACTGGGTCCTTTTTGCAATTTTATAATTTGCAATTTCTAATTCTGTATTTAAGGCAAAACTCTTATCTAGCAGAACTATCTTGTGCTTATTAATAGATCCTCAGATACTTGATATTTAAAATTTTAATCAAATATGTATGTCCCACACTTCATTAAAGTAACTTTTTATTTTTAGAGGGACTCACTATAAGTTCTTGATTCACATATTTGAAAATATCATATATTTTATAAACTCAGTGATATGTATTTTATTGTATTTTTGAAAACTGGATATTCACTTACAGATTTTTTAACTCAAAATCAACACACTTCATCTACCTAAATGTTCTGATTTCAATGTAACAGAAATTAATGTACTCTTTCTCCAACCCCAAAACTTTCACAATAAAGATCTTTCTAATAGACCAGCTATAATTTCAAGTCCATATAATCTCCTAAATTTTATATGCCTGATTTACCCATTTTTTAAAAATGTTTTTCTAAGTTAAAATGATATATATTTTTTTTTAATGAGAAGTGTGGTACTATATGCAGAGCTACAAATCATCAGTGACACTTTGATTTCTCTTACCTTGTGTTTTTTTCCAGCTTCTCTCTCATTATTTTGTCTATCTTTCTTATCAGGAAAAAGAAATTCCTCATCTCCTTCAACAAATGCATAAGGATCAATTTTAGGTTCTTGTTCTGAATCAGATGCTATTGCTGAAAGATACTGATTTTTAATTTGATATTGCTGCACTAATTCATCAGAAACTTTTAAAGGTTTCTTACATTGCACCATTAACCTGTGTAAAAAAAATAAAATTAGAAAATTAATTAACATTTATTCTCTATAAAGCATAAAAATTTCCAAAATGTCATAAGTATCATAAAGTTTTTAGAATTACTTAGAGATGATCTAACTTGCAATTCTTCATTTTACAAATGAAGAAACTGAGTCATAGAAAGGTCATGTGATTTACTGAAGTATCTCAAATTTAGCAATAGAGAAATGGAGCTAAAATCCAGGTCTCAATAGTCTTCCCAACAAAACATGTCACCTTTTGGTAATCCAGTCTGTTCCCAAGTCCTCAAGAGCACTCTGACTTGTCCAAATCCATTCACTTGAAAGGGGTTTAAATCTAAACTGATCCAGCTCAAGAACTTTCAAAATGTGGGCTATACAGTGAAATAAGACTACTATCATATAATTTATACCTTTATACATTTATACAATGAAAGTGATTATCCTTTTCCTATTGCCATGAGTGGACATATTTTAATTTTTAAAAATTTAAGAGCCTCATTTGTTTCATGAAAATAACATTACTATGACTAGTTCCAGCAAAATGTTTTTACAATCACAAATGGAGTTTCAGTGCAAGTACCTCAGAGGTTTTCAATAATCACATAAATTTTACAGTATCAGTCTTCCAGTTCTACCAGGTGACTGATAAACAAATGTTTCTCGGTATTCTCCTAAAATATCGAATAAATGAAAAAGGACAATAGAAAAAGTGAGGAGACAACAGGGATGTTGGAAAGACGAACTACTGGAAACCGAGAGAGCAGAGAAGGCGAAATCTAAGACTAAGAGAGGGAAGCCACAACAAGCTGACCTGCACCACAGAACCCTGAAAATCATCAGGACTTTCACAACTCTGAAGACCAAGGTGCTCGGGGATAGAACACTTTTAGACTCCTAGATTCATGTTCTCTGTGGCTTGCAAAGCTGAGATTCCCAGGCTGCCAGAAGAGCGGCAGCCAAGCTTCTAGTCAGATAATGCTCAAAATCCTTCAGTGACTATTTCACTTAGTGAAAACCAAAGTCCTTATAATATCCTACCAAAGCTTTCTATGGTCTGTCTCTGCCTTACCCCTCCAACCTCATCGTCTACTTCTCCCTCTCTCACTCTTTTTCCAGGGGCTTCCTTGATATTCCTTAAACAGGTCAGACACAATCCTGGCTGTTCTCTTTGTTTGGAACATTCTTCCTCCCAATATCTGCATGGCCAACTCCCTGAATTTCTTCAGGCCTTCATCCAAACGTCACTGCCTTAACATTGATCCCCTTTACTCTGCTCTATCTTTCCCTCCATAGCACTTGTCTCTTAACAAACCATATAATTTGCTTCATGATTGACTGTCACTTCCACTGGAGTGTAAGCCTCTAAATACCTTCTTTGTTTACTGAACTATCCCAAATGTCTAGAATAGTGCCTGGCACATAATAGGTGCTCAGTAAACATCTGCTAAATTAATACATGAAATCTAAAAGCTACACAGGATTGAGATACTGTGTTTGCATTAATGATTCTAAAATGCAGTATCTTGTAATTTGAAAGAAACCCTCTTTATTCGTTAGAAATTGATAACGGCTGTCACTGCTTGTCTGTCCTGAGTATTAAGACAAAAATTCCTAAGAGAAGTAAGATTTGGGAGCAATAACGGTATCTGCTAGTTTATAAATTCTTTGAATGACAGAGATACCATATCCTGTTAATCTATTCACCAATGCCCAATACTAGAAGCACTCTACACCCTATAAATTAATGTTGAAACAGGTGATCAAAAGAATAACTGATATTTTCTAAACATGCTTTCAGATATGATGTATGTCTCTGTTATTCCCAATATGCCTCAGATTCATCCCCAAAACTAAAATCCCAAGCCTACAGAAATTTTCATCCACAGGAACATAGTGCTAACACAACTGTCAGTGGGGATATGTTCTCTATTTGTTAGATTAGTTCTGTTCTACAGATGAAGGGGGAGAGTATAGCTCAGTGGTAGAGCACATGCTTAGCATGCACAAGGTCCTGGGTTCAATCCCCAGTACCTCCATTAAAAAAACAAAAAACAAAAAACACCTAATTACAAACGAATAAGCATTTCTTAAGAGAAACTTTGTACCTCACCATATTAGACCCTAAAGAACTGTCTCCTGAATTGTCTATCAGATACCAACATAAAACTCTTCAAAATAGCACTTCCATCTACTTTGACATGCATTTTCTTATTTAATACTTAAAATAACCTCATGAAATAGGAATCAGGGTATGCTGACTTTGATGTGAAAATTATGTAGAAAGAAAAGAGTCACCTGATGGCAGAGTTAGGTAGGGCTGGAAAGGTTTTAAGTATGCATATTCACACAACTACTCACAGGGGAAAGTATAAGAACCTACCTCCACCGCCACTCGCTAATCTGAAAGACTATACTGTGTTAAGGTGAATAAAAAAACTGTTTTTCATATTAAGGTGTCCTCTGGCAGAAGCATTAAAAACTGCCACACTGTTTACACACAGGTAGCTGTTAAGCTAGTGGGCAGTAACATTAAAAGGAAAAATCCTGCTGCGCAGGGCTCTATTAGGAATAAAAATGAGTAAACCAAATGCAATACCTAAAGACAACTTTTTGTTATTTTATTGAAAGTTCTCACAGACATTGGGATATGCAAAGAATTTAAATGAAGTCAATAATATCAAAAATATCAAGTCACAATAAAGTTAAAAATAAGTGATTTATATTATACATCTTTCTATATTTAAAACTGATAAAAATTGAGTAATTGTGATATTTAAGAGATGCCAGGTTAAAAACTCAAGTTATCATTTAGTCACTATCCAGTTATAAAGTATACATACACTTTCGTGAACAGGAACAACATACCTCTTCTTTTCTAAAAGGAATTTTCACATATAGCCAAATAGTTAACTACAGAGAGAGTTTCAATCAGATATAAAGCTAAATACAGACAAACTAGAAAAGAATGATTAGGTACAGCCATGAACAGGAAGCTTTGCAAAGCCCAAAGCAAAGTGAAATTACTTTTATATTATTCATTAATTGTAGCTCCTTCCTTTTACTATGACATAGTAACATAGTACCCTAAAATGTACTTGCAGAGAATTTAACATGGCTTATAGCAGCATAAGCTTTTATGCCTTTATTAAGTAAAAATTCTTCCAGACAAGGTATGACAATATTTAGAATTGGCAATTATAGGAGATAAGCTATAGAAGGAAATGTTAAGGAAGAAATAAATTTAATAAATCTCAAAAAAAATTTAATAGTAACTTTTTCAGCACCGTCTGCAATATTTAGAACCAATCTTGAAACTGAGTTATGCTAGCTGTCAAAAGTATAGCTTTATTGTATTAAAATGAGATATCAAATAAGGAAGATTCAAAGAAAAGAAAAAAATTTTAAAAGAAAAAAATCCTAAAAGATTTAGAATACAGTAAGACAAAACAAGTTTATTTCATCATGGACTTCTGTCTATGAAACAAACGAGAAACTATCTTTTAGAGATCAAATAATGCATTCTATAACTATATACATACAATCAAAATGTGGTGTATCACTAATACAACATAAGAGGTAATACTATTGTGAACATTATGGTTAAGATACCCTGATGTAGTCTTACTACTGAACAAGACATGATAAGAACTATGCTCAAGTACAGTTCTTTGTTCAGGATTTAGGAAAGTTTCTTCTGATCAGAACAGCAGACTATTTTAAGCAATCACAAATTTTACTAAAACTAAGTGTTAAATTCTTTAAAAAATATATTTAAACAACTGTAATGTTTCCTGGCAGAAATTTTGCTCTCCTTAAAAGTCACAAGGTCTTAGGCAACTATTCTAAGGTAGATGTTATCAATAACTAATAAAGAAACTAAAAATAATTAGAAGCAAAAGAAAGGTATTTGCCATAAATGTGTATATCCTATGTGGGGGATATGCTATGCTTCATCCCCAAAGTCTCTCTCCCCCAATTAAATTATCACAAATTAGAAAAGGAATTTTGCTCTAAATTAGCTGCTAAAAAAATTGGCATCATCTGCTGCATATGAATTCTAAATAAAGGAAGCACTTAGAAATAAATTCTAATGAACTCTGTACTAGTTAAGCAGCCATCACCATCCAAAACTGATCAGAAAAATCAAGAGTATTTCTTTCTTTCATTTATCCACCGATTATAAAAGCCTAGTGCCACCCTGTAACAGCAACCAATGGAAAACTTCACTTATTCATTTATTTGTGCCAAATGGAGACCGAGTTATCACTTAACATAATGAAAACAAAGGTCTAAATTTCTTCTCCATCATTTCTAAAAAGGTACACCTCTGGAAAAGTCAACTATTATAAACAAACTATTTTTTTAAATTTCTACTGATGCATTCTTGTCCCTCTTTGCACTATGTATCTACTCTAACTGGCCATGAAGTTCTTTAGTCTACTCCACAACACCTGTAAAAATCCTTCTATCCCTACTATGTCTTTCTAATTTCCTAGTGAGGGCCCTGTATCATCTCACAATTAAACAATTCAAATAGATGTTCAAACTGATCTCCTTTCATACATATATATCCCTACATTTCAAACAATCTTTCAATAATCCTACTTGATTAATATTTCTAAAATCCTTATTTTCCAAACCCTATTATTTTATCAACCTCAAAAAACTTGCAGCAATGTCCCTATCATCTCAAGGATAATATATAAAGATTATAAATAATATTTTGCCATTCTATTCTATAGCTCTATCATAGTTTGTTGGTCTCACTTCTCATCATGCATACCAAACTACTAAGTAGCACCCTATAATCTACCTACATAAACCATATAAAGCTTCTGATCTCCATAAATAGAATTAAATTACTCCTCATTCTGGCTCTGCATCCCTACTGTATTCTATACATATCTCTACCAGAGAATTTAATGTTATTTTCCATTAGACTACAATTTCATTTTGGTCAGGACCAAATTAATTTTATACCCCAACAATGCCTCACAGCATCTTGTATATTAGAGAAACTTTAGTTTTATTCAAACTGATAAAATGTATCTTTGAGGTATATGAATTTAAAAAGATAATCTTCCTAAGAAAGGAGGAAGAATGCAGGAGTTGCAACAACCCTCTAACCTCATTAAAATTAACTGCTATACATTCAAAAACACTTTCAAACTCAAACTATCAAAAAAGATAATAGAAATTTATAATGACTGGTAATATGAATTCACAAATTTATATAAAACAAGCCAGGCTTTTGAATGGATTATTCTATGACTAGAAATGTGTTTGATCATATTAATCTTTAAAACTACAGAATGTTTCTATAAAGAATTTAAGATTGCTTAAATGCCACCAAGAAAGCATAATAGTAATTCATAGAATTTATTTTTAATGACAAAGGACATTATCTGATTTTGTCAACTGGCTCTGCCACTTCCTATATGAAGATGATTGATCCTCATGATATCCCGCCTCAAGTAACACTAATTGCAGCTATCCAAATTAAAAAGATCTTGTTGGAATAACTTACTAATTATGAGAAAAAAATTTTCTTTGTTTTAGCGTAATACAAACACTGAAGACCACGACAGGTATTTTACTGTGGTTTTGGAAGACTAAAATAGTATGGGAAACATTTCCCTAGTGACACTAATCAGTAAATATGTCTGGGATACCTAATTTAATAACTTATTTTAGAGTTCAAGTTTCTGTTAAAACTTATCTGTGACATTAAAGTGCCTCAATACTGTTAACATTTTGGAATAGAGAATTCTGTGTTGGGGGACTGTCCTATACATCGTAGGATATTCAGTAGCATCCCTGGCCTCTACCTATCAGATGTCAGTAATAGACCCTCAGTTGTGACAACCAAAAATATCTCTAGACATTGCCAAATGTTACCTAGGGGGGCGAGGCACAAAACTGCCCCAATTGAGAACTACTGCCACAGAACAGTAACTCCAGGAAAAGGAAAGAATCATCCAGATAACATAAAAACCAAAACTTTTAACCTACCAAGCAGAAAACAATTATGTTCCATAAATGTTTCTTACTTCACACAGCAGCTAAACCCCTGACAGTTGACTTTCTGCAATACCTTCCCTATTCTAATCTACTAGTACCATTCAAAAACAAAGATTCTATCTACAAGCAATTTGTGACATACTACACATTTTAGTAACTAGCATAACCAAACAATAGTCTTATGAAACACTCAATTAAAAAAACTCTTTATTCAATCTCTTTTTTTTATTGTTTTCTTTTTATGGGGCAGAAAAAAAAGGTGACCAGGAATAGGCAGAGGCATGTTATTTCCTTAATTTACAAAATCTTGATCCAGCAGCATTCTACTCTACATGCTATGGCTACCTTTCTACATTATGCTTCTTCCTTCTCATTCTTACTCAATGAGAAAAATCAAGTAATTTTAGAAAGATTCTAAGGTTAAACTGTATTAACTTATAAGAGACCTTCATTTCACTTACAGATACTCATGTACACAAGCAGCCAATACACTTTATAAAGTTACACCTAGAATTCCTGGATCTTATGAATATAAGCTCCCCATAAAAACTCTCATTCTTAAAGTTAACTAAAAATATTTACCCCACTATGTTTTTTCACACATTAAATTAAAAAAAATAACACCTAAAAAGAAAATAAGTTTTAAAATCGTAATCTAGGGCCATACTGTCATTTCATTCATCCAAACAATGGCTGAATGTCTACTATGTGGCCTAGGATTATTCTATCCTAGGGATGTGTATGTGTGTTTGTGTTTATGCCGGAGGAACACAGTAGTAGACAAGACAAAGTCCTTGCCCTCATAGAGTTTACATTCTAATATAGAAGAGACCAGTGACAAATATGTAATATTATTTCAGATAATTATATATATGTAATTGGCATTATATATATATATATAAATATATATATATTTTTATATATAAATAAAAAATATATATTATATATATATATATATTTTTTTTTTTTTTACAGGGAGAAAATGAAAGCAGTGCACAGGACATAGGAAGAATCAGCACGGAAATACCTTCTGAGAAGGTAACTTTTGAGTTTGACTGATTGATACAGGGTGAGCTGTTCCTCCTATCTGTAACGCAATTCTGAAGGCCATGAGAAATGATCTAAGCTTTTTGAAGGAACAGCAAGAAAGCTGGTGTGGTTAAATCAGGAAGCAAATCAGAAAGTAACAAACAAGAGTGAAGAACTAGGTAGCAGGAGACTGTACAATCTCACAGACGAGGAAAAGAGTTTGGATTTCATTCTAAAGGTAAAGGGAAGGAAACTACTGAAGAGTTATAAGCAAATGAGTAACATACTATTTAACTTACAATGATTATTCTGATTACTGTATAGAGAACATATGAAGAGAAGTACAGAAACAAGGAGACCAACAGTAGTTTAGGCAAGAGCTGAAGCTAGATTAGGTTTTTATATTACAGCCAGCACAGATAAGATTAAGATCTTTTAAGACTTATTTCCAAGACATCATTTGTTTTCAAGAGATCCATTTCTTCCATGAGCATAAGGATATCCTGAAGTCCCTCAATTTCAAATTCAGCTTAATTTTAATTTTCAAAAAATCCACAGTAGAATATTTCTAAGATTCAAAGTGCTAGACGAAGCACACAGGTTTGCCTACTAAAATGATAATCAAGGAATTTAAAAGAAAATAAATTTCCAACAGCAGGAAAAATGAGAGAGAGGCTATATACATGGATCAGGCATTTTATTTAGTCTCAGGGAAGCTCAAAATGAACGAAACACAGCAGAGTAGTAAGCTCATGGCTTAGAATATGCAAGAGGGAGCTAAAGGCAAACTATATAAACAACTAAAGAGTCAAACTGCCTAAAACCAGAGAAAATCTGGACTTATATCTCTAGACAGAAAGGAAAAAAAGTTGAAAACAGAGGAACAGAAAGGGTTCCTTTTCTAAGAAAAAAAAACTATGTGAATATGCAAGATCTGGCATCCTTTTCATCCTGGAATTTTAACTACGAGGACTTCCCTCTCGAAAGATCCCCTACTTCATTACCATAAAGCAGAATGACTGCAACTGATACACAGTTCATACTAAAATATTTATCAAATGAGTATGACCTGCCAACCAACACTCTGCCTTTATACACAAAATCTCCAGTCAGCTCCTCTATTTCTCATTCTAAAACGTGTAAGATAAAATAGTAATAAGAAATGTGGTGAGAAGCAGTACAGTAAAGCGAAAGATCAAAATAAAGTAATTCCAAAGGAAAAAAATTCCAGGACATTAAACAAGGGAGTGTTATTAGAAAAAGTAGTTTAGAATTTTTTTTAAATGAGCAAGAAATATTAAGACTATAAGAAAAGAGCTAAAAGAAAGCTAAGGAATCCCCTCAGGAAAAAAAGATGGAAAATTAGAGAAAATATAGAATTTCAACATCTAAATTACAGAGGTTCCTCGGAGAATAGGGAAAAATGGAGATATTAGCCAAGAAAAAGAGAAATTTCTCAATGACAGGACAAAAAAAAAAAAAAAAAAGACTTCAAATTAAACCAGTCCTCCTCAAATGCCCAGTACAAGGACATAATGAAAGACCACTATATATACACATATTCTTGTGAAATTTCAAAATTCTAAGCCCTTTAGCTTTCAGTGACAATGGACTGATAGAGAAGCAAATGTAATCTTTGCACACTACTTGGCTTTGCATTGATAAATAGGTAGATAGTTTTAATGAATAGAATGGCATTTTGTTGGTTGATTTTTCACCTTAAAAAAAATCTCTAGATAAAAATTCAAAAAGCTTATGGGACAGACTATAAATATATTCAGAACATACAAAGTAAAGGGAGACCTGAAAAAAACCTACTTCTGCTTAAAGTATATCATACACAATGTGGACAAAGAATGGAGGAAGGTATCTCTAAACAGAAGATTAATAGCCAGAATATACAAAGAATAAATCAGGAAAAAAAAGAAAATACACTAAAAATATGATATACAGGCAATCCACAGAAGAGGAAATCTACATGCCCAATAAACCTTTTTAATGATGTTTAACCTTACTAGGAATCTGGAAATCATGTATTAAGACAGTAAGATGCCATTCTGCATGCAGCAGATTAGCCAAATTAGGTCTTACTATACGAAGTACTGAGGAAAATGTAGAGTGACAGTCATTTTCTTATCTGATGGTTGATGAGATGAAGGTGTAAACTGGTACAGTAACTTGGCAACAACTCTTAATGTTGAATATGGACATACCCATATGCCCAGCAATTTCATTTTCAGAGGAATTCTTGCATAAGAGCACAAGGAAATGGATACACAGTTCACTGCTACATTCTTTGTGAAAAATCAAAAATAGCCAACATGTCCATATCTAGAAAGTAGATAAATTATGGCATATTCATAACAAAGAAATACTAGAGAGCAAATTAAAAAATTTAACTAGAGTTACATGTATAAAAACATGTGTAGAAATGTTAAATTCCAAATTCAGGACAGTGGAAGAAATGTGGAGGAAGAAAAATAGTACACAGGAGTTCTAATTGTATGTAAAATCCTTAAGTTTGTTGGTGGACAAATCTTTAAGTTGGTAGATGGATAAATGTTATTTTCTCCACTTTTTTGTGACTAACATATTTCATAATAAAGAAGTTCCCTGAGGAAAAAACACAGTAAAGAAATTATACAAAACTAATACTCAAAGGATTTATTATCGTAAATCCTACCCTGAAACCAATTCTGGAGTCCTAGTATTAAGAACTTACATCATTTCCACCCTTATATTATAATAGTGACTATTAAAAAAATACATACTCTGTAACTGATGTTACACTTTCCTGTCCAAAAGGTCCAACTGGATCATCCTTGAATTTATCACTTGGAAGTTGAGGTGGTAAAAATTCTACATCTTTTTTCTTTGGGACCTTGTAATACTTCCAGGCTATATTAGCTTCATCTTCTTCCAAGTTTACTGCTGTACCAACATATACTGTAGGTTCTACAGCTTCCTGGAATTGAGCTGGGAAAGACTGGGATAAACTGTCTATCCTATCTTCAATTGGTTTAGAAGGAACCAAGGGATCCGGTGTTGGCATTTGATAAAAATGTTGACTTTGAGGAGTTGAAGGTGTTTTAGTTAGTCCTTCATCAACCACATCACATGGGTGAGGACTAAGTGGGGGTGGTTGAGGTGAATTTGCCATTTCAGTGCCATGCATCTGAGGAGTCTTTGCTACATCATTAGTTCGGATGTTTGAAAATCTCACTTGACTGTCTGGAGCAGACATTACAAGTCTTTGGCTGGCTGAATCCGTGTCCATGCCAACATCATCACTAATAGATATACGGTGGTGAAAAGGAGTCAAGGGGCGTTTCTGTGGTTTTTCACTCTTTTCTTGCTTTTCATTGGTCTTGTGCTTAGCAAGTACTTGCTGTTGCTGACTTAAAGATGGTGCCTGTCCTTGTTGTCCAGGATTTCTTGGTTTGAGATTTTTGTGCCTGAAAAGTTAAAAGAAAGGTTTATTTATAGTAAAACTACTATAACTATTTTATTATACAAGTTAACACTATTAAGACATTTCAGATAGCACTTGTTTTTCATGTACAATCCTAAGAGTAAAATTTTTTGAATATATGTGGAAAAAAACCCACTTTGTTCATTGACCTAAAACTAAGAGCATGCAGATTCATAAACCAATTCTCTCATGCTCATTTAATATGTGATGAGACAGCCAAAGATGATTTGCCTTACATAATCTAAATATTTTACTATCTGAATAGAGATAAGATTCTAGTTATTTTAAGATAAAAAGGTATAAAGTGGTATAAAATTTATTCATTTATGAATATATCTTGATATTTCACAATTAGTTATTACTATAAATCAGTGTCAACAGATTGAGCTCAGTCATCTACAATCCTACAATAAGAAAACTTATTTCACTGGATTGAAAGAAGTTAGATCAGCTAGACTGATGTTAGATCAGTGTGGATAGCTCTGTGACTGACTGATTGATGGGTCCCATAGCATACCTACCTTCCTTCTCCCAAGGCTTACATTACAGAAAGAATAAGCTGACAGGAAAAGAAAAGAAAAGAAAAGAAAAGAAAAGGAAAAAAAAAAGGAAAGCCTCAAATTTTTCCTCATGATGTGAAACAACTCTAAACTGAAGAACTTAAAACTATATACCTAAAAATCTTATCATTTTGTTCAGCATAAGATTTCTTTCAGTGTAGTAAAGCATTGTGCACTTTCAGATTTCCAAATTCAACTGATACTGTTGTATATAAAAAATTTTTTAATTAAAAAAATAGGGGGGAAAATGTGGAGGTATTTGGGGTTAAAGCATTCAGTATTCATTAATTTTTTTTTTTTAGTTCTCTTTTTAAATTTTTTTTATTAATGCTTTTGTCATATCAGAGGTAACCTGAGAGTACTAAAAAGCAGTGGCAGGCACTTCTTCAAAGAACATTCTCTACTGAGGGAACATGCTGAGAAACCCTTTTGTACAGAGCCTTGGACATCTTTTTGTACATGAGGGGAAAAAGTATGTAAGTTATCAAAGAAAACTGCAGTTACGTCAAAAAGACACAGGAGAAATCTATCATTACCCTGACACCAAAATCAAAGACATCATAAGAAAAGGAAATCACAGAACAATATTCCTTAAGAACACAAATGTAAATCATTAACAAAATATAAGCAATCCAGTAATATATAAAATGGGAATATATCATAACCAAATGGGATTTGTCCCAAAGATGTAAGGTAAAACATTCACAGGAAAAAAATCTATTATTCATCACATTAACAGAATAAAAGAGAAGATCATATGATTATCTCAGTAAACACAGAAAAACATGACAAAACATCTATCCGTATAAAAAGACTCAGCAAGCAAGGATTAGAACTTAATCTGATAAAGGACATCTAAGAAAAACTACAACTAATATACTTAATGATGAAAGACTAAGTCATTTTTCCTTAAGACTAGGAACAAAGTAAGAATAGTAACTCTCAGCATTTCTACTTAACAATTTTACTAAAAGTTTTAAACAATGCAGTAAATCAAGAGAAAAAAAAGAGAGCAAGATTAGAGAGTTCAATAGAAGAAAAACTGTCTTTACTTAGAGTAAACATAATTAGAAACTTTACAACAAGGGTATCAAGCTCATCACCACCTGCTCAATCTTAATGTTATTAAAAGTGGGATAACAAGGTATGTGTCTCTTCTGATGTGACACAATACAAAGCAACATAGCACTGCCTATGAAGTATTCTCACCAAAAATACTAAACGTGAATCTAGACAACCTCTAGGATCAGTAGTGTCCAGAAGAACTCTCTGTGATGATGGAAATGTTCTTTTTTTTTTTTTTTCATCACTGAAATAAGAGGTTGAAGCGACATAACAATTAATCTATGTTTTTGCTGCCAGGATTGTTTTTTTTTTTTTTTTTTTCCAAAATTCCCATTGCTATTTTTTGTTAGCCTTCAATGTTCCTATGATGGCTACCATTACTGCCCTAGAGTCATTTTTCTTTAAAATTATAGTTGTTCCTCTCTAGCAACTTTTCTTTACTCATAGACCTCCCTCTTTCTTTTTCTTTTTTTTCCCTTTTATTATTTTATTTTTGACATTTTGGTGTATTTATTTCCATAATTTTCTCTTCTACATATGTTTTTCTCAGAATTGATTATATAAATCTGTAACTTGCTTAAAAAAGTTTATTATAAAAAATTTCAAAGTTACTAAAATTTGCCATAAATATTTATAATGCCTGCATAATATTCAAAAATAGGTGTTTTACACTCTCTGCACATTCCCCTATTGCTGCACATTCAGGTGTTTCTAATTTTTATTTTTATTCATTTAAACTTTTTTTTATTGAGTTATAGTCATTTTACAATGTCGTGTCAAATTCCAGTGTAAAGCACAATTTTTCAGTTATACATGAACATACATGTCACTGTCATATTTTTTTCACTGTGAGCTACCACAAGATCTTGTACATATTTCCCTGTGCTATCCGTCAACTAAATCTCACTTCTGGAAATGTTCTAAATGTGGATACTGAGGCCTTGAAATGTGGCTAGTGTAACTTAAGGACTGAGGTTTTAATTTTATTCAAATCAATCTACTTTAAATTTAAATTGCCACTAGTGGTTGCTCACATAGCTAGTATTGGATAGCACGGTTTGAGAACTACTTTCCATTTACCGAAATGTAAGGGATAAAAGAAGCTAAATGACACTAAAAGAACAAGTTACCATACATGACAAACTGAGAAATCCAGAAGGTGGGACATTCTATAGGATAACTGACCTAGTTTCTCCGACCAGGTCAATGTCATAAAAGAGGGAAGGAGATTAAGAGAGAGACCTGGAAGACTTAAGAATGAAATGTATACTCCTTGTTTGAATCCTAGTCAACAAACCAACTTCTGAAACAAATCTGTAGGGGTATCAGATGATACCAAGGAAATATTGCTCCTTCTATTGTGTAGGTACTCAGGATAACTGTTTATTAAAAAATGCAACTTACAGAACAGTATATATAGCCTGATTCCATTTGTAGAAAGAAGGCAGGGAGGCAGATCTACATACACATAAGAGGCAGAACTTGTAATTTTTAGTTTTATATTCGTGGGCATGATTTGAAATTATTAAACAGCTTTTTAAAAAATTTAATAAATGTTATTGGCCATTAAAAAAACAAACAGCAGGTCTTACCCAATACAGGAATAATCCATTCTCTGACCATCCCCTCTCTGAATATTTCCAATGACAAGGATTGCATTATTTTATGAGGAAATGCATGCCATTGTCCAACAGCTCTAGCTGTTAGAATATAATTTATGTTGAAAAGAAACTTGCCTTTTGTATATCATCCAGACATTAGCCCTACTTCAAACTCTGTTTCTAAAGCTGTGCTGTCCAACAATGGTATCCAACATCACATTACTAGGCACTGAAAATGTGGAGAGTCAATCAAAGTTGTGCTACAAGTGTAAAATATACACCAGTTTTTAAAGACATGTTATCAAAGAATGCCAACTATCTCGTTAATGTTTCATATTGATTGTATGTCAAAACAATTATTTTAGATAAATCAAGTATAATAAAATATTTTAAATTAAAAAAAAATCTTCAGTAAGAGGTCTAGATGAAGCAAAGGTAGTAAGTGAATATGGATGGTTGATATACAGGAGTTCACTGTCCAATTCTCTTACTTTTGTGCATATTTGAAGTATTTCATAACAGAATAACGTAGAATTAAAATGCTAAAAATAACATAGAAGGTAACTGGAGCAAGATTAAGGTGTTCCAAGGTTCTTAATGAGAACAGAGACACTGATTAACTTGAGACTTTAAGGAAAGCAAGCAAAATAAATATTTAATTCAATTAACAAAAGAATTAAAATAGAATACCTAACTTCTAAGCCAGCTGTAGAAAGGGGGGAAAAGGAGAACAGTCAAAATAACAGCAGGAAAAAGAAAGGAAAGCAAAGGAAAAAACAGAAAAAAGAAAACAGAGTAAGAAGGTAGGAGTAAGTAGATGCCATGACATTACCATTCATTTATTAATTATTCAAATATTTGTGTGTCTTTTCAAAGTATGGTCCATGGACCCTTTCAGGGGTTTTACAAGGCTCAAAACCATTTTCACAACAGCACCAAGACATTATTTGCCTTTTTCATTACAATGATATGTACAATGATGGTGCAAAGCAATGAGCAGTAAAACTGCTGGCAACCAAACATGAATCGGTACTATTAGT
The DNA here is from genome assembly GCF_048773025.1 of Camelus bactrianus. Classification (NCBI taxonomy): domain Eukaryota; kingdom Metazoa; phylum Chordata; class Mammalia; order Artiodactyla; family Camelidae; genus Camelus; species Camelus bactrianus. Next base: position 14,286,918 of record NC_133554.1, read on the forward strand.
AGGAGTAGCCATTGTTTTCTGTTTTCTTTAACCACTGTACACTCAGTTCTTTTTAAGCCGGTTTCTCTTAAGAATGTCCTTCATGAAGACAGTAAAAATGATTAAATTTAATAAAATTGTATTAAATCTTAATTCTTACATACACAGCTTTTGCATATTCTATACAAATAGGAAGTACACAGAAAGCATTTCTGCTGTATGTCAAAGTACAATTTTGAGAAAAAGTACCTATATAATTGTTTAAGTTATAAGCTGAACTAGCTACTTTTCTCATAAAAATGTAGTATCATTTTTATTTTAAAAAAACAAAAAGGCTGACAAATGAACCATGGTTATCCAGATTTGGTTATTTGGCAGACATGATTATGTAGTTCTCAAAAATAACCAAGGTGAGTTTATCATTTTAAAGAAAAATAAATGATAACATTTGAGCTTTTAAAACATCATTTAGAATTTGGAAAATTGTTATCTGCCACAGTGAGCTTGACAGCTTTCCAATATTTAAACAATTTTTCCGATAAGATTACTGGTGATATTAATAAATGCAATTTTTGGATACTAATATAACAAAATATGCCAACATTCAGAAGAAATGCATTAACTCAAGTGAACTGATATTTTCCAAATGATCAATGCAGGATATTACAAAATCACACCTAAATAAAAGATCCATTTAGTTATTAGTGGAGTACAAGAATGTCATCAATATGGTTTCAGATTCCATACTGACTAATCTTTAAGAAACTACCACTTGTCAAATTTTGGTTTACTAGCCAAGAATATCCAGATTTTATCTGAAGAGAGTATTAAAATACTCTTCCTCTTCCCAACTACACAGCTATGTGAGGCTAGATTTTCTTTCACATACTTCAACCAAGACAATATAAAACAAAAGACTGAATGCAGAAGCAAATGAGAATCCAGCTATCTTCTGTTAAGATTAATAATGAAGAATCTACGCAAAACTGTAAAACAATGCACTCTTCTTTTTTTTTTTTTTTGCTTTGAAAACAGAGTTGATTTTTATAAAAGAGTTTTTATTCATTTTAGTATGTACTGGGTTTACTGTAATTTTTTAATAAATTAAGCAGTGCTTTAAAGTTTCTTTAAAAATGATATAAACAGACATAACACACACAAATAAAAGCACTTTGGATCCTTTATAATTTTTAAGAGTGTGAAATAAATCCTGAGACCAAAAGTTTAAGAATTCATCAAGTTATACAAGGCACTAAGGAGAGAGAGGATCTCCAATAATCTAAGGTGAACTATTTGGTTATACTCCAAGTATACAAGGGATATGAAAAGTAAACAGCCATACATTTCTTTACCCTTCTCTAGCCAAGAAACTATTAATTTGGGCTATATACTAGTAACAGTGGCTCTCCAAAACCTTGATAACATTTCCTTTCTTCTATCTAGAACTTTTTCTAAAAGTTAATCTTCTTTAGAGAGAACTGAATTTCATACTAGAAGTCAACCAAGTTGGGGAATCTTTCTAAAAAAGAAGTTTGTCCTGAAAGTACAATCTAACAGTGATTCTTTTATTTTATTATACTTTATTTAATTTTTCCTATTGACTGAAGTTCCTAGTATTTTAGGGTTAAATTTATTGTATTTATACAATACATATATTTAGTATATTATATTTAGTGAAACTTACTGTATTGCTTTCTATTTATCCAGCTTCCTACGTGCTAATTTTCTTATGAATATTCCACCAGACTAAAGCCTAATATCCACAAAAGCATAATTTTTAACCTCACTAGTAACTGAAAAATGCCAATTAAAACAATTTTATGCTTTTCACTTATTGTAATGGCAAAAATAATAATTATAATTTTAACGACAGTTCTCAGATCAGTGAAAGCACAAGGAAAACCAACATTCTTATATGCAATAAGTGGGAGTAAAACTGGTAGAATCTTTTTGAAGTCACAAGAAAAGTATTTATTTAAATAGCCCCCTTGCCCACAACTCTATCATTTTATTTTCTTCTTTGGACTTATCACTCTTAAATTTTTAAAGGATTAAGAATTCTTTTTGAAAATGAATTAATTATCTGCCCCACTCCCCTTAGAATTTAGGCTTCATAATAGCAGGAGTCTTATTCACTAATGTATCCTGAGGCTAAAACATCTTCTACCATAGTGTTAAAAAAAAAAAAAAAAACTAACAAATAATTGATAGTTTTAAAAGTATTATTTTTTAAAAAGTAAACACAAATAAAGAATCTCTGAAAACAACTTATCGTCCTTCAAACTCAGAATGATTATCTATGGTACTTCCATTCAGTAGAATACCAAGAAGTTTTCTTTTGTTTTTTTTTTTTTGAACAATAAGGCAAATCCACAAGCAACTATAATGGGAAAAAAGTGGAGCAAAAAAGTGCCAAATACATCAGTATTATATTTATGCGCTGGGAGGAAAAACACATACACACAAAATCACAGAAAAATCATGGAAGTATAATACATAATTGGTAAGTAATCACTTCTAGGGAGAGGCAGTAGGATCTACAAAGAAAGAGTAGTTAAGGGGAACCTTCAGTTCTATTTGTAATATAAATTTCTTTAAATTATTTCTTTAAATATTTAAAAAATCACATATACTCATACAAACTGCTTATATAATGATGTAATTTTTTTTTCCCAAATCATTTTCTAAGAGAAGCCAACATATCAGTGAAGGTCCAGTCCTATCTTTCACATAGACTGAATTTATTGTAGAGAATTTTTACCAAAAAACCCCAAAAACAAAAAAAAAAAACCAACAAAAAACAAAACAAAACAAAAAAAACAAACACCACAGGAAAATGAGGTAACGCAGGGAGTAGTAATAGTAGAGATTGTCTACCACTTCTATGACTGAAAAGTAGTAAGATGTAGTCTCACCAGATCACAGAAGCTTGGGATGGTATTAGAATCATAGCAGGACCTGCCCAGTGGTAAGTGGGACCATGGAAGAAGGGGATGTTCAAGGGACATAAAGTTGCTGCTAGAGTTGGCTCAAAAAAGGGGTGGGGAAATACACAGGCTTCTTCCCTCATCTCATCAACCAATCTTCTGTTAGTGCCTCCAATTAGCCAACACCAAAAAGCAAGTGGGACTAATCAAATCATCACATTGTATACCTTTAAAATCACACAATATTATTTGTCAACTATATCTCAATAAAACTGGGGGAAAAAACCCCCAACAAACACATGTGGAAAGCAAGGGAGCATAGGAAATATAATTCCCTGCAATATAGAACAGAGCAGGGAAAAGGCAGGGATAGATGTGAGAACAAACTGGCTGACTAGGATAGTCAGTCATCTATGGATGTCCAACCTCCCGTACTCTATGGCAGGGGAAGATACACACATATGGTGGTTCCAAGTCTGTTTCAAGCCTTACTTAAGAGCTAAAGACGAGAACCAGATTTTGGAGTGGAGAAGAGGGGGAACCTAAAGTACAAGATGCAACAGCAAAAAAGGTAAATGATTAGAAATACTGTGTTTACTAGAGGGGTAAATTTACCAAAGCAAGTCAAACGTATAGACAACAAGAAATTTCATTATTATCAAGCCTCTATATGCCTAGGAGGAATTTCTGGAAATACGTAAGAAAATACGTTTTTAAAAATAAAAGTTCATCTTAGAGACCAAGAATTTAAACTTAAACTTATGTTTACCAACATGCATTCTGTCTTCCTCTAAACTATTTTAGACAAATAGACTTAAAATCCAATCTTTCAAAAAGAATAAAGCAAAAGTCCAAGTCAGGAACTATAAAAGAAGAGCTGCTTGATAAAAATGCCAATACAGGGAAAGAAAAGCCTGATTTCCTTAATGCATTCTATTGGTCTTAGACCAGGCACTGGTAAATTTTTTCTGAAAAGAACCAGTAGGTAAATATTTCCGGCTCCGGGGCCACACAGTCTGTCCTGCAACTGCTCAGCCCTGTGGAAGCTGCCACAGTTCACACATATATGAACAGATGTGGCTCTGTCTCAATACATTCTTATTTATGGACACTAAAATTTCAATTTCACATAATTTTCACAAAATATTCTCTTTTCAACTATATAAAAATGTAAAAATCATTTCAGCTTACAGGCCATACAAAACAGGATGTGAGCCAAATTTGGCCAACAGATCACAGTTTGCCAGCCCCTGGTCTCAAGCAAATAACGTCATGGAGGCCAGCATTTTAAGACGAAGTTGGTTCTTTTTTCTTCCTAGGTGAGTGTGGTTTTTAATTATTTTAAATTGTTAAACAGAAGTTAATCTATCCATATTCTTATTCCAATCTATCAACAATAGAGGCAAGTTTTCAACGAAGTTGCCAGACTTTTAAAAACTGTATAGTCTTTCATCCAAATAATCTATGTAAGAACATTTAATCTGTGCAAAAACACATCAGAACACTTGAGCATCTGTCACTGTAGCTAATCAATCAGAGCTAATGTAAGAAAAACCTTGGTCCTAACCTGCAGGCACTCCATTCCTTTGGCTCATACACATGCCAAGAAGGGGTGGTCAACTGTTCTTTCACAAGTCCTAGTTAGGGACATCAATACCATTATTTATTTGAGTGCAAAAGCATAAGATCTACCTTTAATCTGTAGAATAAAATAATAAACTCTAGGCAAAATAATCTTCATGCCTCTGATAATTAAATTTCATCAAAGTCCCTAATATATAAAATAAATACCATTGCCTAAATAATTCTAAGTACATCCAGTCTTCTACAAATCTTTCAACCAATAATCTATTAGAAAGTTTGTATTTTTACAGTATACAATCTTATTTTCTGAATCTTATTTCAGCATTTCACCTACAGCTCACACAAGGGGATATAAGAAACTGCTACACAAACCCCAATACTGTATTTACTATAAAAAAGACTGTGAAAAATTTTATCTAGTATATCATATATCATCTTTTTTATGAGAACATTTGGGAGAAATTTCTAAGGCACAAGGCCATTTATGAACACTCTTCTCAAGAGACTTGTGTTCCTCTTACCTTATAGATGCCATATATATCATAATTCAGCATTAAATTCGTTTATTTGACTGTGAAACCAGGCTTTCACAGTCCAGGTCTGGTGACAATGTAAGACCTTATGACACACATTTATATGTACTTCTGTAATAAGCTCAAAAATTACTGAAATTTTGTTTCCCTCAAATTTTTTTCTTTTGAAAAAAATCCTAACACACTGTGCTTATATAAGTTACCTCAAACAAAGCGGGACATAAGTATGCAACAGCATAAGAAACTATCACACACATACATACAGACACCGATCAACTGGAAAAAAAAAATTCTACCTCAAACAGCTGCAATTTGTTCTCTGTGTGGCTTCAACAAAATCCCAGGAAGCTACTTTATCAGCTATCTCTTCTTCACACAGACCACCTGATGAAGCCGAATACTTTCTCCTAAGATTTGAAATCATAAAATTCTTTAGAATTCATAGAATTTTCTGCAACCCTGAATTAAGCATTAACACTGAATTTTTGAAAATCGATTTTCTGAATGAGAGTCCTATGAATGACTGTTAAAATACTTTAAGTGTCTCTTATTTAAAAGTAACTAAGCAACATGCAATTTTTAAACTTGAAAATGAAAATACATACTTGTTCTGTGCTCTGTTCATATTGCATTCTTGCCAAACTCTATCCACCACATGATTTGCTAATTTCCTGGGTATTTTCCCACCATGGTGGCTAGTACTATCAGAGTTGAAACCATCAGATACCGCAGAAAATTTGATCCACTTCTGGGCAGACTGAGGATCAACTGAAAGCAAAAAAGAATAGGCTGTAGAAGAATAAAGGTAGGTTTAAAGTAACATTATTTGGTTTTTCTGTTGTTTTAATTTCTGATAGAACTTGCTCCAACTATGTGGCTAACCTTACTTATATTTTAAGGCAAAAAACCATGTAACTTTACTTAAAATACAGAAAGCAAAAAGAATCTGAACAAAGGATGTGGATTACATGGTAGCATTTTATCATTGTTGATTTCTGACTTGAAGGATTACACAGCCATTTGGAAGAGTGTCCTTAATTTTGGGAAATAACAGAGTACTTAAGGGTGATGGGGCATCATGTTTGCAGCCTGTTCTCAAACAGTTCAGAAAAATATCAGTGACAAGGAATTAATGCATACAAGAGGATGACGGAGCAAATGTTAACAGTTTAGGAATCTGAATGAGAAGAGCTCTTTTTACTCTATATGCAAACTTAGTTAAGTTTGAAATTATTTCAAAATAATTATTTTTAAGCATTTACTATATTTAAAATAAGACATATCACTAGAGCAAATGAAGCAAATCAGTACAATACCTGTCTGGACTTCCTCAGGAGATGTAGGTGGTGTAAGAGTAACCGAAGACATAGCAGGATCTCTTGTGGAAGCAGGCACTTGATGGACACCCAAGCAAGAAGCTGAACAGTGAGAGGATCCCACAGAGCTAGGAGTAGGAATGTCTGACTGAGGGACTAGAACAAAGCATGCTGGGTAGATCATTCGGACACCAGCTGAAAGGAAAAAAAAAATGGACAGGAAAATCAATTACCACTGTGACTGTAGTGGAATTAGTTTGATTTAGAAGTGCAATAATGGAAAAGTAGACATAATACGATCACATTTGTTGAAATAAAAATATATTTAATGTATTTTTATAAATATACACTCTTTCTGGCATAAGGTTTTTCTAGAAGAAGCCACAAGATGCTAGTAGTGGTTACCTTTAGTGACAAAGACTTAGAAGAAAGCAGCTTTCTCTTTTCATTTTTTGATTTTCTAACCATGAATGTGTATTACTTAAAAAAAAATTTGCAAATTTGACCAAATTTATTTTAAAACTTTAACAAAGGTAATTGGGACTAGAATTATGAACCATTTTCTGGTTTCTTCTTTGTATGTCCCTATTTTAAAAGTCTAATGGGGGAGGGTACAGCTCAGTGGTAGAGTACATGCTTAGCATGCATGGGGTCCTGGGTTCAATCCCCACTACCTCCACTTAATAAACAAACAACAAATCTAATTACCCCTCCCCCCAAAAAGCCTAATATATATTTGTGTTTTGTTTCTGTTTTTCACACAACTACTCTGGTAATAATGTATTTACTGAAATTGAATGTATTCCTTTTATTAAGAAAAAAACAAACAAGGTAATAATCCTCATTTATAACATTTACCATATGACCCATTAAATGCACTGTTGCAAATTCTAATCCCAATTATCTGCTCAATCATACATCCCCCATACCTCCCATGTCTCTCTAATGCAGAGTATACATCTTCACCTCATTGTTAGGCTATGCAACTTGCTCTGGAATGTAAATACATGTTATAGATGCCACATTCCAACAGAAACTTCAAATGTACTTGCAGCATCAGTGCAGCTTCTTCTACTTATGTCCTCTACCTTGAGATTAGCATGTCTCAAATATAGTTTACCTTGATAACCCAGGTCCCTGAATAAGAAGACATATATATTACAGCCAACCTGAATAGAGTTGACCTGGGCAGAGCAAATCAAAGCCGCAAGTTCTTTAGGTACATTTTCTGCCTTTTAAGTTATCAGAGGCGGCAGTTTTGCCAAATGTTAAAATATTGCTTAAAACAGGTTGCCAAATTTCCAGCCTCCAAATATTATTCATTCACAATTTATTTTCATCCCACCTTTAGCATGCTTCCCTCTAGGTGAAATATAGTTTCCTGCTCCAATGACTTTGGCTTGGCCATGTCACTGGCTTTGCCTAACGGAGTGTAAGCAGATGCAACATACATCATATCCTAGCAGAAACTTTAAATACACCTACATGGTTAGACTTGGTTCCTGTCAGAAGAGCATATCCCAGATACTGCGTACTCCTTGGACCTAGGTTGCAGAACGAGAAGATACAAGGAGCCAAACCACAACCAAACTGCAGCTCTTATGTAATGTAAGTAGGAAGTAAGGAAACAAATAAATGTTTGTTGTTAAAAGCCACTAAGATATAGGAGTTTTTAATTATTCAGCAAAGTCTAACAAATAATATACAGTCATATTTTCCGCTTAGGATTAAAGCTCAGAATCCCTACCAACAAGAACTTCTACAGCAGCTAGAGAGTCATCTTCCCAATCCATATCTTCCTGCTTTTCTTCAGACATCTCCTTCAAACAAGATGAGATAGGATAGAATTGTTTCCATTCACCAATCAATTTTTTTGTAGCTGAATCAGACATCTTGAATGCCTGTCCTGTGAGAGTGCCATTTAGTCCAAATGGGCTTAAGATAACTAGAAACCCAAAACAGATATCAAGTAAGTAACTGAAGACTGTCATCCCAAATAAGATCACACTGAACAGTGTGGCAAGTAATTACACAATTCAAAAAAAAGGAAGAAAAGGAAACTCGTAATAATCAATTCCAGAGAAAATCTATTTATTTATTATACTTTCTAACTGTGAAGATAAAGTACAACACTGAGTTTATTATAAAAACTTAAAATTTTGTCTACCCCCAAATCTCAGATGAAAAGAATTTTAACAGAAACTGGGAATAATTGTATATCCTTCAATTTCTCTTGAGTTTCTGCTAAGGAAAAGCAGTTTGAGGGAAAAAAATGTATATATAAAAATCTAAGTACTTATTATATTCTACCATGTAAATTTTAAAGAGCACTTACCAGGCTCAGAATTAAAACAAGAATACACTGCCAGTCCCTAAAAACAAATCAGCAGTCTTACAAAATGTTTCCTCTCGAGTTCAACCACTTTCATGGTATGAATTAAATCAACAGTCCCTGTGTACCTATGTTAAAAATGGCTTATGCAACAAGATGACCCTGAAAACAGACATGAATATCAGCTAAAGACTATTTAAAATAACACTTTAAAATATGCTAATATTCATCCACCAGAATTTTTAAAAATACTATTTGTATTAAAAAACTTATTTCATGAACTTACTACTCTAAGGGCAGAGAAGTAACTACATTAGAATCATCATTAGGCTAAAGATCAGGAGGAAATCTCATTAATGTCAAAATATAAAACTACCAATTTCACTAAGAATTTTATTGAAGCAACAATAAAAGATTAAATAACTAAGCCAATAAAATAATCTACCTTGAAATGGGCTATTAGATTGTTGAGCAAGGGTGATATGCTCTTCACTAAGAAGGTATACAGGTTGATGTTGGTTAATTTCCACACTGGTACAAACATTGCTGTCTCCATGCAAGAAAAAGGTGAAAGAGCAGGACAAGTGTTCACTAATGAAGAAGAAAAAGTTGTATTTTAGTAATGATTTATAGCCAAAAAAAAAAGTTAATTTGCTTTTCTTTTTTACAAAGTTATACTACAAAAATGCACATTTTCTTTAACCTAGAAACTCTACTTCATCATCTAAAGGAAAAAAAACAGATGTGAGCAAAGATTTAACTATACTAAATGTTCTTCACAGCACTGTTTACAATAGAAAAAGCTGCAAATAGAGGAACCAGTTAAACAAGTTAGGTACACCCACACATACAATTATAACATAGCCACCAAAATAAACAAAGGCGGGGGAGTGGGTTTAACGCAAAAGGTAGGCTAACAAAAGTACTATTTTTTAAAGGGAAAAAGGGTTTCTTTGATCAAAAAAGTCTAGGTGTACAACAGAATTAAAGATGACCTAATTTTTATCATTTATTTTCCCCTCTCTATAAAAAATTAAATACAAATATATTTTCTCATTTTATTATTTCTGAAATTGGGCTGAATACAATTAGTCAAGCATTTAAGTACCGGTCTCCCCCATCCCCAATGAAAAGTTATTTTAAACCACTAATGAGTCTTACAATTGAAGGCATCCTAGAATCAAAGTTATATACAAAAACAGAACATCTTATGAAATTCAGACAGAAAATTTACTTTCAGGGACTAGGACTAGAGTAATTAAGCAGGGATCTTTAATCTTTCTAAATTTGTAATACTATCCTGTACTGCTTGAATTGTATTACTCTCTAATTTTTAAAATTTATGAACTCTATACATTTAATCAGTGATTATATCTTTCCCCACCCCAATAGCTTTTGTTGCTTTAAAACAAACTTACTTTCAGAATAATTTTGAATTTAAAGAAAAGTTACAATGATAGTTAAGAGTTTCCATATACCCTTTTCCCAGCTTCCCCTAATGTACATAACCATGCTACATTTGTCAAACAAGTAATTAACACTGGCACACTACTATTAACTAACTCCTGTCTTTCTTGATTCACCAGATTTTTCCACTTATCTCCCTTTTCTGTTCCAGAATCCAATCCAAGATTCCACACTGCATCTATCCAATATTTTTTTGTTCCAGCTTTATTGAGATATGATTAATGAGGACAATAGTTTTTAATAGGAAAATTATTTACATTATTTAATAAATAAATTAAGCTTATTTCTTCTGATTAAAGACTATTAAGTCTATTAGGATAACTATCCGTTGAGTAATTACAAAGACTATAGACATTTGCTTTGGTGTGAGAGTGCAGTTGATCCTTCAACAACGCAAGGGCTAGGGCTACCAACTCTCCCCATACAGTGGAAAACACACCTAGTCTGCCCTTCATATTCAAGGTTCTGAATCTGCAAATCTGACCAACCACGGATCATGTAGTATTACAGGATTTACTACTGAAAAAAATCTGCATATAATTGGACTTATACAGTTCAAACCCTTATTTTTCCAGGGTCAACTGTGTAAATCTAAAATAATCACCAAGTCAAGATAAAAGACTGTAAATTAGTAACTTGGAGAAGGAGCTGTCCATCCAGAAACAGACCATTCCAAATGACCATTTAAAGCAAACTCGATTTTATTATTGCTTTCCAGCAGTGGTAAGGAACCTACACTGCAAAACAGACCAAAAAAAAGTACCAAACACAAACTTAACTCCAAATGCTTAAAACAAACAACCCCCTCCAAAACACAAACATTACAATAACTCAGCATTAAACTCAGCATTACATTCAGATGTAAATGCACAATACACTAAGCCACCAAGGCAAGTATTATTCCTTTATTCAATAAGTATCTTATGGCAAAGCACACAGCACTTATCTATATTAAGCACAATTATTACAGTTATAGTAAGTAATACAACAAAAATCAGGTACAGAATGCTAACAGACTGTCTTAACAAGAGCTAGATAATGAAAATAAAGTTTTAATTTCTAAGGGGGGGAAAGAATCACACTTGGGTAACATCATAAAAGTTATTATTGCATCCTATAGTGCCTAACACCAGCCTGCTCCCCAATATCTATTACTTCCCCAACCTTATGTCTTACTAGTCTTCCTCTAATACTTTCCCTTCTCCCTCAATTGGCCTCTCTGCTGTTCCTTAAACACACCAGGCTTTTGTACATACTGTTACTTGATTTGGAACACTACAGATAGCTATATTTACCTTCATCAAGCTTTTGTTTAAATACCTTTTAGGTGAGGTCTTCTCTGATCACCATAGTTTAAACTGCCCTTCAATTCCTCTTCTGGGATTTGTTTTGGTTAAAGAAATAATCACAATCTAACATTATTTATTTCTCATAGTCACTGAGAACTAAGTGCTACTGGAGGAGCGCTTTGTTCAGTCGCCTCTGTTCAGTATTGTATCCCCAGCATTTAGAGTAGGTCCTTGGCACATAGGAGGTACACGCTAACTACTGCAGAATAAAGTCCGTATCTGAACTACTTATTTTTTTCTAACCAAACATAACTCCTTTTCTTATCAAGTCTACAACTATATAGTTGTACAAGCCAAAAATATGTCATCCTAAATTTTTCATTTTTCCTAAACTCCCTACATTCAACTAATCCATCACCAACTCCTACTGATTCTAGTTCTTAATGATTATTTGTTTTTTGTTCTTTGTCTTTTTAAGGTCTGAGTAACTATTAAAATCCCTAACTTATCTTTCTTGCTTTACACTGCTGCCAGCGATCTTTCTAAAAATTAATTCTAACCATGTAATTGGGAGGTTTGAAATCAGTATTTCCCCAATGCCTTCAGGACTAAGTCAAAAAAACCTTAGCATAGCACTTTAGACCCTTCACAATCTAATCCTTGTCAAACTCTCCAGACAGATACTTAATCCACCAAGAACTATCCCTTTATTTAACGTAAATTCCTCCCCAGTTTTTAATCATTCTTCAAAACCCCTTCAAGCATCATTTCTGTGCTCCCATAACATTCTATGCTTATTACACTTATCATAGTACTATTAACTGAACTCCCTGTCAGGTTGTCAGTTCCTTGATAAAAGGAATTCTAACTTTAGTATCTGTGCAAGATTGAGTATTGGCCCCAATTCTTCACCTCTTTCTAATTTATTGAATCACAGTAAAGCGCGCACACGCACACACACACACACACACAAAACATAAACTCTACCATCTTAACCATTTTTAAGTGTATCACTCAGTAGTATTAAATATATTCATATTGTTGTGGAACAGATCTTCAGAACTCTGTCTCATCTTGCAAATCTGAAACTACACTCATTTAACAATTCCCCTTTGCTCCTCCCCTCAGCCTCTTGTAACCACGTTATACTTTGTTTCCATGAACTTGACTACTTTGGACACCTCACACAAGTAGAATCATACAATATTGTCTTTTCGTGACTGGTTTATTGCACTTAGCAAAATGTCCTCAAGGTTTATCCATGGTGTAGCATGTGACAGGATTTCTTTCCATTTAAAAGATGAATAATAAATTCATTGTATGTGTATAACACGTTTTGTTTAGCCACTCATCCATCAATAGATATCTAAGTTGCTTCTACCTCTTGGCTATCAAGCATAATGCTGTTGACATGGTGTGCAAATATCTTTTCAAAGTCTTGCTTTCAATTCTTTTTGATACAGACTTGGAAACAGATTTGCTGATCATTTGGCAGTTTTGTTATTAATATTTGAAAACATCTCTGTATCGTTTTCCATAGTGATCACACCATTTTACAACCCAGCTAACAGCACAAAGGTTCCAATTTCTCTATCCTCACTAGCACTTGTTATTTATTTTTTTTTGCAGTAGCCATCCTAACAGATGTGAGGTGGTATCTCATTGTGGTTTGACTTGATTTGTATTTCTCTGATTAGTGATGTCGAACATCTTCTTATATGCTTATTGGCTATTTGTATATGTTCTTTGAAGAAATGTCTAGTCAAGTCTTTTTTTCTTTTTTATTGAGTTTGATATTTTGTTGAGTTGTAGGAGTTATTTTAAATGCTAGATATTAATGCCTCATCAGATATACGATCTGCAAATATTTTCTCCCATTCCATAAACTGCCTTTCCACTATTATGTCCTTTGATGAACAAAGGTATTTAAGTTTTATATAGTCTCATTTGTCTATTTTTGCTTTTGTTGTCTGTGTTTTTAGTGTCATAAGCATAAAATCATTGCCAAATCCAGTGTCATGAAGATTTTCCCCTATGTTTTTTCCTATGAGTTTTATAGTTTTAGGCCCCACATTTAGGTTTTTAATCCATTTTGTTAATTTTTATATATAGTATAAGGGCCCAACTTCATTCCTTTGCAGAGAATGTCCTTTCCCCACTGAATGGTCCTGTGGGCACCCACGCTGAAGATCATTTGATCATATACACAATAATTTATTTTTGAACTTTCTATTTTATTCCATTGGTTTACATGTCTTTATGCCAGTACCGCACTGTTCTGATTACTGTAGCTTTGTAATATGTTTTGTTCACCCTTCTCATTATCCAGACTTTGTAGTGAAGTAAGAGGTGAAATAAACATCCTCAACCCTTGACTTAGGCTTCCTTTGTGACTTACTTTGGCCAAGCAAGAGCTCAAAATATGCTTCTGTGATTTGGTTTGCCTTCTGGTGTTCTTTCATTACCGTAAGAACATGCCCTGACTGGCTCACTGGTCTAAAGCGAACCATGTGGAATACATCTCTACCCACACTATACCTTCACTATAGTGTGACTAGACTAGCTAACCCCTGGTTGACCCACAGGTACATTAATGATAATACGTAATTGCTGTTTTAAGTCCCTATGTTTTGGGGGCGCTTTGTTACACAGCAATAGCTGATACAGAAAAGGTGCCACTATGACAAAAACCTGAATATGTGGCATTGATTTTGGAATCAGATGACTGATAGCAAGGAATATAAAACTCTGAAAAACTGAGGAAAATGGTAACCTATGTTACATAATGGAGAAATTCTTCAGTCTGGACTGAAGAAAATGTGCCTACCAAACTTATAGTTGGGAGAACACATCAAGTCACAATGTAATTCGCTTGTTTTTTTTTCTTTTTTCTGTTATAAAACTTTAATTATTTTTAACAGTAACATGTGTACACTCTAAGAATAAGGAAAAATACAAACAGGCTGAAATTTAAAAAATCACTCATAACTGTACCACTGACTACACTTTTTGTCTCATCCTTCACATGTTCTTCTGTGCTTATATGTAATATATAACTGTACTCTTCCCTCTCAAAAATGATATTCACATGTTATTTAGTAACCTTTTTTTTTCCATTTTATACCCTGTTGGGAACCTCTTTTTGTACAAATGAGTAAAGTTCTCCTATTAAAAGGCTGAGATTTGTAGATTAGGTTGAAATACAATAAACAATGAGATGCATCTAAAACCACTAATAGCAACAAGTTAAAAATAGAAAGGTAGACAAAGGTATATAAGAAAAATGCAAATCAAAAGAAAGCAACATCAACACTGGAAAAAAAAATTAAAGTGAACTACATTAAATAGAAGTAAGGATAGTTTCAATTAACCTTCCAATTCATCACTATACATTTGTTTCTTACTCTCCCTTATCTTGCCTATTTCATTCACTTCTCTAAACATCTTTGTTGCTTAAATGTCTGCTGTGTTTATCTTCTTTAAATTCCTAGAGAGATAATTAGCCACCCTCTAAAAATTCCTTCTGTTGTTTCCTCTTACTCTGGCTTTCCTTCCTCCTCTGGCTTTTCCTCGGTCTTTGGCTCTTCCTCAAGCTTCGATTCACTCTCATTTTCTGGTTTTCCTTCAATTTTTTGACAGAGTTTCATCTTGGCTGTCTTCCTTCCTTCCTTTCTTTCTTTCTTCCTTTCTTTTTTTCTGTGAATTCCTCTTTGAAAACAATTATTTCTGTACTGATCCTGTTACTTTCTTTCTTGCCTTTTCTAGCCCTGAGTACTGCTATGTACAGACCTGCAAAATTCCAGCAAGCTGACTTCTCCTCCTAGTTTCAGGCCCTGCTGTCTGCACTGCTAAAGGAAACTGGTATCCAGACAGGAATAAGGACCAGACTTCAAAATGTAATATCGTTGTCACTAGCTGTATTCCGATAAAGTATTTAAAAAAGAGAGAAGAACTCAGAAAAGAACTTGCTGCCTTGCAGGCATAATTTAAAGGAAATGTTAACAGTCCAGAAACTGTTGGGCTAGAAAATAAAAATGTTTCTCAACAATTTGATGGTGTGGCTTATATTTCTAACACAGACCAAGAAAAAGCCCAAATCAAGAGTGTGACTGCAATACGCTTTGTTAAGAATACCAAACGTGACTCTTGATACCAACTGAAACATTAGGATTTTTAAAAAGTTCTCCAAAGTCTCCATATATTTACTTTCCTCAAAGAACATTATCTAGAGTAAACAAACACATATGCAACTAATCTTCTTACTAAATGTGGGAATGCATATGTAACCATATTTTTGCTTTTCTTTCTTCTGTATGTCCTTTTTTCTAACAATTCTATGACTGCTAAGGTTGAGCTACAGAGCATATAAATACACAACATACTTTCTACACAGTATTTTTATCTTAGCAAACCACTAATGCTTAATTTCTCTCACTGAACAATAAAAAAGGATATGGGAATTTAAAAGCAAGACAAAATACTAAAAAAAAAGTTAAGAAAAATTCATATTCAACTGGAATAAATATATATTTTTTAACATTATAAGCTTTTTACATGTTTTTCAGGTAACATTAAAGACAAATTTCTTGGCAGATGGGGCAAAATTTGAGTTTTTTTAAAAGGAATACTAACTAAAAATACTTTATGCCAAAGAAAATATTTATTAAGGAAGTGACTCAAGCAAGAATAATCTATTACACAGAGAAATTGTAATCTGATTAATTTTAGGAATCAAGCAAATATGTTATACAAATTATCGTGAATCCTGTGTGCTTTCTCAGTAACTCAACAGCAGATTCCAAAATCTGAATTGCAAATACTTCCAAGAACATTTGCAAGTATAAGCAACAACCTAAAACAGTCTCATGTTCTTTATCTTTAAAAGACAAAGAGACTAGAATTTTTATCTTCTTATTCACTGTTCCTTTAGTGAATTAGTTCTTAAAAATATAGCTTTCAACCCTGTTTCATTCATTACATAAAATATTAAATGAGAATAAGAGGAATTTTTCCATGACATAAAAAGGAACAAATAATGCTAAAACTTTTCCTAAAGAGAGTATTATAATCTGGGAAACGTTAAAAAGTTTGTTACTTAAATTTTGTTATCTTGTATATATAAAAATCATGGCCCATAAAAATGAAGGCCCAATATAATCTTTCCATACGTCCAATGGGCACTCGACTATCCTTTTAAATCAGAAAATAAAATTTGGCTCTATGATAGTGATAAATCTCTCTCCAAGAGGTCTTTGTAAAAATCCAATATTCCAACAGATGTGATCAGTCTCTCCACGCCCACTGTTTACCTGCACTGCCCTACTTAACAGCAAGCTCTCAATTCCAGTTGCCTATTTTAAGAAAAATATCACCTACTATACTGCTAGCATATGTTCCAATACAGTCTGACTTAATTGTAATACAAAATGGTTTAAAATAAACCAAGTTTGTGCGTGTTATAGGAGAAAAAACTAAACATTCTAAAAATGGGATAAAATTCCTGAAATTCTTATACAGGCATACCTCACTTTACCGTACTTCACAGACAATTCCATGTTTTATAAATTGAACTGTGTCGAGCAAGTCTGTAGGCACTGTTTTTTCAACAGCATTTGCTCACTTCATGTACTGTGTCATATCTTGGTAATTCTCACAATATTTCAAACTTTTTCTTTATTATTGTATTTGTTATGGTGATCTGTGATCAGTGATCTCTGATATTAATATTGCAAAAAGATTGTCTTACTGAAGGTTCAGATGATGGTTAGCATTTTTTAGCAATAATTTTTTTTTTAGATTTCATCCTATTTTAATCCTAAATTGCCTTCTTTTGCAATAATGTATTTTTAATTAAGTTACATACTTTTGTTTCAGACATAATGCTACTGCACGTTAATAGACTAGTTAATATAAACATAACTTTTATGTGTACTGGGACATCAAAATATTTCTTGGGGCTAGATTCATTATGCTATTTGCTTTATTATGGTGGTCTGGAACAGAATCTGTAATATCTCCAAGGTAAGCCTGTATTAAAGGTAATCATCTAGTCGAAAATATTACAGGCCAAAGTGATTGTTAGGTAACACTGTCAAAGTGAATTCACAACAGACTACCTTTCAAGGATCATTATAGCATCACCCCATTTTTGGTACTTAAGCACTTAAAGTGGAGTTAAAACAAGTTTGTGTAACTACAATGAGAATCCAAGGTACTGTTAGCTACTAAAAAGTAATGCAGAGAATAAAATTGCTCTCCAAGAGCTTTTACTTAAATAACCAAAACAAAAAAAGTATGAGTGAGGCAGAATTTTACAGATGAAACGTGAACAGCCAATCTGTTGTAAAAATGTTCCTTAAGTACTAAAATTAAACAAGAGATTATTTCTAAGACAGAAAATGAAAATGTTTATAGATTAAAGTTAGCTATTCTAATAACGTAACAGTTTAACATATATACTGGTTTAGGAGGTGCCGTATCTAATGTATTTTTTTGCACTTCTTGTGGGTAGGTATAGAAAGATGATATCCCAGTTTGCTGGTAAGGAATTCAAGGCACAAAAAAGTTAAATGGTTTGTCTTAAAATCATGAAACTAGTTAAAGGGAATGTCGACTTAAAATCATAGTCATCCTAACAACCGATTAAAAATGGGCAAAGGACTTCAACAGCCATTTCTCCAAAGAAGATACACAAATAACCACCAACCACATGAAAAGATGCTCAACATCACTAATTATTTAGGAAATACAAATCAAAACTGCAATGAGATAACCACTTCACACCCATAAGAATGGCTACTATTAAAAACAGAAGAAAAGGAAAAGAAAAGATGTGGAGAAATTGGAATCCTCCTGCACTACTGGCAGGAATATAAAATGGTGTAGCCACTGTGAAAAAGACTACTGCAATTCCCCAAAAATAAATAAATAAAAATAGAATTATTGCAAGAGCCAGCAATTCCACTTCTGGGTATTTTCCCAAAAGAACTGAAAGCAAGGCCTTGAACAGATATTTCTGCACTAATATTTATAGCAGCATTATTCATAATAGACAAAAATTGGAAATAATCCAAATGTCAATCAATAGATGAATGGATAAACAAGACGTAGTATAAAAATACAATGGAATATTACTCAGCCTTAAAAAGAAATGAAAGTACATGCTAAAACTTGGATGAGAACCTTGAGGACATTATGCCAAGTGAAATAAGCCAGACACAATAAGACAAATACTGTATGATTCCATTTATATAAGACACCGAAAACAGTTAAATTCATAGAGACAGAAAGTACCACAGGCTTGGAAGGGAAAAAATAAGAATTATTATTTAACAGGCAGATTTTTAGTTTGGAATGATGAAGTAGTTCTGGAGGCAGATAATGGTGATAAGCTGCACTACAACGTGAATGTACTTAATGCCACTGAACCATACACTGAAAAATGGCTACAATGGTCAATTTTGCTCTGTATGTAGCACAACAATGCAAAAAAAGAACCCCAGTCATCCTAATTCCTAGATTTTTATTTCATTAATTCAGTAGTTTTCAAAACTATGTTTCTTGAGAACTACTTGGAGATCTTTAAAAAAATTCCAAAGCCCAGACCATTCTCCCAGGTTAAAACATAGGCATCCATATTTTTTTAATTTCACAAGGTGATTCCACATCCAGATAAGTTTGGGAACCACTGCATTAATCTATGGTCCTAAAGCCCTCATAGTAATTTTTTTAATTTCTTATATTTATAGGTATAATTTGAATATTAAGTATTCTTAACATATTTCCATGATCAAAAGATGTATACTAAAATCCAGAATATAACATCTCATCTGTGAAGTTTGTATATACTTCTGCTTACTTAATGAACACATTGTTTACATTATACAGTAAAGAATATTTAGAAAGCAACTACATTATTCTGGTTTACAACTTCAAGTGCTTGCCAAGTGCAGTATTTCCCTAACATTTAAAAATTTTAAGTCTTCTGTTCTACTATTTCCTATCACTTAAAAAGATGTAGGTACAGGAGATATAATGGTCTACAGCATCCACTATCTGTCTTCATATTTTTTATGCCCAAATCCAGCTCCAACACCTGCAAGATGTATGAACTTGGACAAGTTCCTTAACCTCCCTGTGCTTCAGATTTAAAAACTGTAAAGTCAGAATAACAAGGTTGTTGTGAGAATTGATTTAATACGATTAAGCTCTGATTTCAAATACTACCTGGCCACCTCTGCTTAAGCAAAGGTTTCTCATTCCCTTCTCCCCTTCAGAAAAAAAAAGTCTCTATTATCGTTAATATCTAAATCCAATAGTTGAAAAAGATTTGTGTAAGCCTGTAAGAACCATAGTAAGAAATACTACTAAAAAAATCTTAACAGGGAGGAAAAAGAGAGAAAGAAGTCTTTCTTAGCACTTAATTTTTCCCATAAATGTTTCTGGAAAACATGAGAAGTACAAAACTGACCATGCAAATCCTAATGACTCAAGCATCACAGAGAAATTTCATGGGTCGTAAGTATTATTATATCATCACCTAAGACTTCAGAATGCATAATAATCTTCATGACAGACATTTATGATAGACCAGCATAGAAAGGTTGAAGGGAGAGAAAATAAGACAGGCTGCCCAACCTAGCAAATAGTGGATATTTTGACAGAAGGTAGAGGTTTCCCCTACCTTAGAGATGCTAGAGCACACTCATAACTTAGCATACAATTCCAAGAGGGTTCAGAAAATATCTTTTACCAATAAACACTATGAACCTCGGCTGGGCTTAAAGCCCAAGAACTGAGCAGTTAATGGAATAACCTATATACACATGATTATTGCGCACTTGTAAATGTGGCCAGTCCATGCTGAGATGTCTAAGTATAGAATTTATATTAGATTTCAAAGACACAATTTAAAAAGTAAAATACCTCATTAATACCATTTGCATATGTAATTACATGCTGAAATACTGAACATACTGGTTTAAATATATATAAATTAATTTCACTTTTTCCATTTGTTCTAATGTGCCTACAACATTTAAAATTACATGTGACTCACATTATATTTGTATTAGACAGCGTTACCTTAGAAAACAAGAAAGGAATTGAGTCCTTAGAAAACGTAATAGTGACAGCTTTTAGTTCCTCTAATTCAGGTTTTCAGAGGTACTGAGGAACACAACTAAAGGACATCCTAAAGCTACATATAATGGCTACTAATATACCTCCAGAGGGGACTTTAATCTCACGATGCTTATATTTAATTAAAATGGAGATTAAGAGACTGTGTAAAAGCCACAGGTGTGGTGGAGAATAAACATAGCTTTATGGGTGAAATATAAAATATATTCTTTCACTTACCGCCTTAAAAAAAAAACAAAACCCAACCTTGAATGACTTACTTAGTGAAGCTCCTGAAGTATTATTTTAATCATAAGTGTAAAGGCTCTGGTGTAAGCAATGTCATCCAAACAAACTTTCTGCAACGATGAAAATGTTTTATGTTTGTATTTTCTCTGAGGAGCACATCTATTGCCTTAAGCTCAGAATTACAGGTTTTCGTTTTAAATCTTGGGAATCACCTTGACTTCTTAAAACTATATAAATGTATATAGTGAACACTGCTAATTGCCTACTTGATATCTATTTCCCCTTCTCCTAATTGACTGCCTACCTAACATCTACTCTCCATTTTTTTCTTACTAACCAGAACCTTATTTTGTTCGGAGAAGCAACATTCCCACACAAAAAATATTTTTCTCTCAGTATAGTCAATGATCTGTTAGCTAAAGTTTCCAGAAAAGAATCTTTCTGATCAAAGGGTCACCCTTTCTCACTTCCTCCCTCTTCCTGCCTGGAATCCAGTGAGTGAGGCCCTGGAGGTACAACACTTATGGGGACCATGAGGATAAAAGCCAAAAGCTAAAGATGACAGAGCAGAAAACTCCAGGGAACCTGAATTTTGATGACATTATTGAATAGATTATCTACCTCCAGACTCCTTGCTATTGAGAAAAATTAAATCCTACAGAAGCCAGGTAGTTAGGTTTTCTACCATTTGCAACTTATAGAATTAATTATTTTGTTGACAATAATGATTTATTTTCCGAGGAGGAAAAAAAAAGTCTTGATTTGTCCAAGCTTGCCAGTATCCATTCTACTAAAACTAAAAAGATAGGTAGTTTGAAAAAACTCCAGGTGCACATGAAAAAACGTGCACATGACATAAAAATGACATCTCAACAAAGATTACAATCACAACCAAATGTTTACTTCATATCCTCACGTCTTCTAGGGAAAACAAATAAATTTCCTTTATCTTCTCCCACTTCCCATCTTACTCACCACTACTTCATCTCTCTTGAAGTCTCACTAATTCAACAACTGCTTGGAACTAAATCTTCTAACAGATTTTGCCTTATAATATTGAAATTACAGAGAACAATAGTAACCTAAAGCTTTTAACCAAATAGGTCTTAAAATCTTCTGTGCCTCCATCTGCAACTACTCTATAAATTAGTGTCATAAATTTGCTTAATTCAAATGTGAAGAAAATTATAAATACCCCAAAAGGACATGTCTTATATAGAAAAAACAAATTTAAATTACTTCAATATAAAGCAAAAAAAAAAAAAAAGGGTTAACTCAATCCAAAAACATGACTACAGATCACCATCTAAGAACAAATATTAATATTACTTAATTTTAACAGAGAACCACGAATGTATTTCCACTAGTCCTAAAAAGTATTCTTCAATGCACAAGTCTCTGCTTTCATCCCACATTTCTTCTATCATCCCAAGTTGAAACTTAGGCCACTGTTACTGACACACAGCCTACTACCACTGCGAGAAAATTCTTAAGTCCGTAAAAGAAAGGATGAAGGGGTGAAAGAAAACTAAGTACTTATATTATTTGCCAAAGTTAGCTTGTTTAATTCTACATTTTCTGTAAAGCCATTAAAATTAACAAACCTAGAGAAATATCATGGAAGAATTTAAATAAGATAGCTTACCTTTTATTTATAGGTTTTTCATCTTTTTCATAAGGCTTTACAAACCACTTGCCAATTCGTACAAAGTTCCGGTTCATCAAACACCGTTCCAACAGATTGTGAACTGCTTTAAAAAGCAAAGTACGACATTCATAGGAAAGTCCATTCTCCCACACTCCATCTTCCTCTTCTAGAAGAGAAATGAAAGAAAAAAAAAGTAAAGTAGTGACACTATACCTACTCTGAACCAAGTAAAAAGAGTTACAGTTTAATGCCTAAGTTCATAAACCGTACTTCATCTCAGAATATTGAGCTGCAATCACTTCAGTATCTCTCTAGATATTAAAATATCAGGTTTCAAAGCTACTCCACTGAGAATAAAAGGTCTAAGTGCCATGTATTCTATTAAATTACCTGAAAATTACTTTCCCATTGTATAAAAAGGCAACAATATGTTGTAAACTTTCTGATTTGGTTTCTCTATCAATGAAAAGGACATTTGCATAACCTGGGAAATCTTAAACACTCTGTACCTAAGATGCTCATTTCTAAGCTGGCTCACTTGTTACTTTGCCCTAATCCTTCTAGTCATTCACCCTGCCAAAAAGACTAGCTAGTTAATAATTAAACTCAAAACATTTTATGTCCATCAGCATTCTAATCCACAACTAAAGTATAAAAATAAGCAATGAATTAAAAAAAAGGAAGCTTTTGGCAAGAGCCTAACAAGCAGTGCATTATCAGCCATCTTCGGTCTCATTTCAACCAAATGATTTCCATAATTACTATTCAACACAGGATTCTCTACTTGGGGGAGAAATTTAAAAATATAAAGACAAATTCTGATACAAAGTTATAGTGATCTTAACTAACCGTATTTTGCCAACAAATCAAATCGGACACTCCAAGTTACAAAAACAAAAAAATTAAGTCATTTTAAGTATGAACATAGTTCAGAAAAAAACTTTTTACTCTATCCATCTCATGCCTATAACAAAGCATCCAATGAGCTCTACTACAAATGATAGCTACTGCCTTCAGCATTTTATCTTTTGCAATATTTTAAACTGTTATTTCAAATATAACTTAGTATCCTTCTACAGCCTTTATGACTTTATAAACATTTTATAAATACGGCTCTTCTTCCAAGTAAGTAAAAATAAATAACCTTTCTTAATTCAACACTAAAAAGGTATATACCATTCCAACAGAAAAATAATAAACTGACGCTTTTGAATAAAACAGAAACACATATTAAGAGTGACACATAAAAAAAAAAAAGTGTGACACATGGTTTATATTCATAACATACTACAAATGGGTCGAATAAACATTAACTCAAAAGCATAACGACAGTGGACTTTAGCTGCACTAGAAATTCATGCCACTACAAAGGTTAATGTTGATTTTATGTTCTTTACAATGTTTCCTAAATTACAAAGTCTTTCTTTCAAATCACATATTTGTGTTTTTTTCTAAGAAGGTAAGCTTTAAAAAAAAAAAAAAATGAAGTAAGCTTTAGAAAATGACAATACTTAAGAACTGAAATAATTCTTAAATCTTTAACATTAAGCATTAATATTAAAAAGTTCTTTACATTTAATATTTATTGACATCCTTATCTACTTCCATTTAAAGCCAAAATTTTACAAGTTTCCCTTTATTAAAGAAAACAGTAGGCTAGGAGAAGAGGGAAGCAGTACATAATGACTTCACTTTAATTATTTAAAAGATCTAGATCACAAGCATATTTGTGAGTTGCTGAGAGGAAAAAAAAATGAATCTTTCTCAATCTGCTTTCAGCCTAATCAGGTTCTATTTTTACCATTTCAAAATTAAATAGCTACATTAAGAATTGTACCTCAAATTATGTGATTTGTGATTACTAAAAAACACATATTCTTAATTTCAAGAGAATTATGCTGGGACTATCTCCCAACTCTTTACTTCTTTATAATCTATTTAGTGTACTTTTATTTTTATTACCTTTTACCTCAAAAATCCTTACCTTCTAAGAAGCACTAAGAAGTAACATTTGTCACACACAAGTAGTCCCTACAAAATCTTTTTTCTAACTACTGCAGTTTTAAAACAAAAATCCAAGACAGTTAGCCATTATATATCAAAGTTGTACAGTCACTATAAACTTCAAACATCAGAAAATTATTCACTTAAAACTTGAGACTGAATTCACCTTCTTCCCAAAGAGTAAATAAACCTTTAGAATAATAAAAGCTACAATATAATTTATATAAATATTCACACAAAATTCTAAGAACTATATAGTTTAAAAAAAATCTATTTCAGTTAAACCTATAGTTAAATGGTTTGAGAATACTAAATATAGTTTAGAAAATTAATCAGTATTAATTTTCAAGCATTTCTCCCTAATTGCTCTAAATTTTTTTCCAGAGAAACTCAGATGAACTAAATCTTCATTTTACATTATACTCTCAGATGCCAACAATTCTCATTAACACTGAATGGGAGTTTATACATAAAACAAAGAACAGACCACCTGTTAGCATTTTCTAAGGCCAACAAGATCTTAAGTACATCTTCGCCTACATGGCAGGTGACCAAGCAATCATTACACTAAAGTAACATAACTTCATTTTTCATGGCTAAGGAAATAATGGTAAGTCCCAGTAACACTCAATGAAAAGCTGGAAGGTTTTTGGTTTTTTTTTTTTTTTGGTGGGGCAGGTGTCACTTAGAAACACGAAGCCTACTAAGCCAAGCTTCTAATATCCTGATATTATTAATAACAATAAAAATACTTCTCTACATGTTGTAGTCAGAGAAATAAAAAGTGAAATGGTATAACCAAACCACCCAAGACACAGTGATATGCACCTCTTACATTAATTAAAATAAGTCCTTGATTCTCAACACCAGCATTATAACAGGGAAGGGAAGAAGAGGGGAACACATGGCAAATCTTTACCTAGCTCTTTTGAACTTAATCAACCATAGCCTAATGGAAAAAGTCCACTTAATGCATTTAAATAAATGTTTTCCTCCTCCTGTATCTGTATCCCCAGAGAAAATAGTTTCAATTCTGTGTTTTTAGTACTTTTCCATTAACCTTAGCATTAAAACTCTTAAATATTACTTGAAAAATTTTCACAAAATATTTATTTGAAGAAAACAATATAAAAGATCAAATGCTAAATTTTATTTCCACAAGATATTTTTTTCTGAGGATACAGATTATAGTGAGGCCAAAGTATGTGACAGGTCATTAATATAATTCTCCATGAGGGGGAAAAAAAATCAAAACCAAAAAACTGATAATACCCAGTCCTTGTACTCAGTTTTCACAAAACTGACATCTTTAAACATCTTTACAGCAATAAACTGGTAAAAAGGGAACCTTTTTCTAAATATTTCTGCCAAACTATTAAAATGCAACATACACCAATAAGTAATAAATGGGCCATGGTAGAAAATACCATGTATTCCTTGAAAGAATAAAGAGAAATGTTTAAATGTCAAGTTTAGTGTTTGTCTTGAACAACTGCCCATTCATAAGCCATTCATTCAACAAATATTACTGAAGAGTCTTAAATTGGCATCATTGATCAGCAAAACCTGAAAAACATATTAGGCTGCTTTTAAACCAAAGTTTATCTTTGATTTGAAGGTTTAAAAGATACACTTTCTTGCTCAAAACAGACAGTACACAGAAGAAATACAGTAAACAAAGTTGTCCCAAGACTAGCAAACATGAAAAGTAAGGGCACAGTAAATTATGGAACAGAAGACAGACATGAATTAACTCTCTTCAGGTTACCTGGGGCACAAAACAATTCTTTAGTTCGGCTAAACTTAGACTCCTATACTTGGCTATTTATCTACTTGTCAATTCTGTTAAAGCTGTTAAATTAAGGTTAAATTCCACTATAATTAATATCCTTCAATGGAAGCATCCAAAATTAAATTCTGAGACTAAACAATGGCCTGTTTACTTTGACAGTATTTATGATGAAATTGTTACAAGGAAAGAATCTGGACATGTCGCTAAAATTCCGTATATAGACCGCAGGAGCCAGGAAAAATATTTTTAGCCCTGACTGAGTCTGTTTTTTTAGTTCTCAAGGTATCAAGTTTTCTCGAAGAGTCTCATCACATTCTAGCTTACGATAATTTTTTTTTAAGATGCAAACTTTGGGAGATGGAATAGTATTTGTTTTTATTTTTGTTTCAAGGGAAAGACTAAAAGCCAATGATGACAGCAATAAAATTCCAAAAAGGTTAAGGCACAGAATAAAAATACTCAGAAAACCCTTCTCCTTCAAGGACGCACTAAAGATAATGAAACAATCTTGTTCTGAAGCAAACAAATGGTACACTCAAAAGAATCAATCGGTCCTACCCACTACAAAGACTTTTGACCAGAGGTTAATTAAGCTAAAATTTTCCCACTACCACTTTTACACTTCTGTCACACAACCACCAAATACGGTTTGCTACAAAGTTTAAATCAAATTTAAAAGGCTGTAATCAAAGAAGTGTTTTATTCCCTAATCTTTTTTCTATCAAAACATATCAGTACGGATCCCACTATCCATTCTCAGAGGAAAAAGAGCAAAAAGAAAAAAGAAGTATGTGGCTTTGGGATTCAAGGGCTATTATGAACAAACATCCTTCTGGAATATTACAGTTAGGGCAATAGTAGGTAGTAGAAATCCTGACCCAGAAATCATTAAGTCTTTGCAAATTACTAAACAGTACTGACTACTGCTACAAAACTAGTAACTGAGAGTTTAAAGTATGTATCAAAGCAGATTTAGCTTTTGTAACAGAATTATACCAATTAGCAATAAAAAGTTTATATTCAATTTCTACACATCAGCAAAACTTGAAAGGAAGGTGACCCAAACACATGCTTCGTGTAGGAAACAGGCAGAAATTTAAAACACACTATGGAACCTGACCAGACTCTTCAGAACTATCAAGATCATCAAAATAAAGCAAGTCTGAGAAACTGTCAGTCTAGAAGAACCGAAGGAAACATGACAACTAAATGTAATATGGTGTCCTTGATGAGATCATAGGATAAAAAAAGGACAAAAATAAAGGAAACCCAAATATTGATCTTAGTTAATACTAAGATATTAATATTTGTTCATTAGCTGTGGAAAATGTACCATTCTAATGGACAAATGTACCATTCTAATTCTAAATGTACATTTTAATAAAAGAAACTAGTTGAGGTTTATTCAGGAATTCTCTATACTTTCTTTGCAGCTTTTATGTAAATATAAAACTATTTTAAAATAAAAAGCCAATTTAAAAAAAATACACTATGGATAACACAAGGAGGTAAGTAAGCAAAGGCAATTCTGTATTTTTAATATGATCCTTCAGTTAATAAGAAAAACTGAGAATTCTAATCTGCAAAAACCTTCCCTCAACAAGAAGAGCAATATTATCACCATAATCACAAACATTTCAGTAACAAGATGTGGTAGGTGCTGAACCAAACAGAAGGACACTGCCGGTAAAGAGCAGACTCAAACTAAATTAACCAGCTTTTCAGTTACCACCTGGGTCCTTCCGGTTCCCCTTTCCTCACTGCTACACCTCCGCTTGGAGCTCAGGATTGCCTCCTACAGCTGATGCCACCCCTACTGTCCAGCTGCTCTCTTCTCAGGGGAGCTTAAAAGAAGGGGATAGAGTGCCACAGATGGAAAGAAATGAAAAAGGGGTTAGCTAGAGAGACAGAGGCAGACTAATTACCCCAAAAGGGAGGCAGACGGTGTCCCTGGAGAAAGAAAAAGGAGAGACAAATATACTCCATCTGAAAAGACCTTATTATTCCTTAAGATATGTCTGATTTAAGTAACAACATCCAAAAGTAAATGACAGGTTAAAAAAAAAGTTAAAACATTACAAAAATGCCACTGGCTACACAAACTGTTTAAAACAGTACAGGACAGACTTTGGAATAGTAAAAATGGATTACATACAACTAATATATTTTGGTTTACTATTTCACTTGCTTTCACTCTGGTAAATTCTTAAAAGTTATTTACCATTCTATGTCATTTACAAAATCTTAACAAAGCCTAATCGTCCAAAATTATTTTCATTATGTTTAAATCAATATTTTAAATTTTTAAAAATCATGCTAAAAAACAAAGTTAAATGATAAGAATTTTTTTTAACTGTAACCCAGTTTCAGGAGAAAACATATTTAACACATAACATGAAACTTAGGGGGAAAAAACACACATATAGTATTTTAAAATACAACTAAGTTTTTAATTTTCAAAACATTTGTCCTACTATGGCAAAACTAAATACTATGTATCTGTTAAAAGCATCTTTGATTCCACAAAATGTATTTCATGGAATGTGTGTTGGCAGGGAACGGTCTGTTTGGATGCTCTGCCAACTTTATTAAGACGTGAAACCCCCAGGTCAGAATTATAGTTTACTTATAGTTATGAACAACATTAAAAAATCTTCAAACATTTTGGTAAGGTGGTTTTTATGACCACTTAAAATAAAAATTAAAATAATTCAAGCATATCCAAGTCAATGAAAAAAAAAGGAAGCTGGCAGGCTTAGCTTTTGGCATGACAATTACAAAGCATCATCCTGCTGATGCTGTAAAGGAATATTATGCCCTAATATATATATGCATATATTATACACACATACATAAACATATACAAAAACACATCATTTAGTGTATTTAGGAATATAATACATACTTAAAACTAAGGCTAGACTCTCCAGTAGGATCTTACCAGGAAAGCTGGAAAAGCTCAAAAGCATTTATCATAGAATTGCAATCACTCTCAAAGTATTAACACTGAAGAGTTTGTTCATTAGAAGGTAAAAAGCAACTACTAAAACAAATATAACACACACATTCCTGCACAAACATCGGTTCCACTAAGTGTTTATTTGAGATAGTCACCTGGATTATATTACATCCAAAAATAAAACAGATTCTATAGGTCAAATGGACAATAACAAATTTCAGAGTACTCGATTTCAAATAAGAACTTTTTTTTTTAGTTATCTAAAAATCCTAAATTTATCGGTCAAGAATCATTATGTTACATCCCGCTGAAGTCTTTGGTACCTTGCAGCAAATTAACCAAGCACATTTCTATCATCAAAGAATCAGTTAACACTGACTCGTACATTCTAAGGTAAACACAAGTGTCAGGAATTACATGAAGAGCTGTAGTTTCTCCTTCTAAAGTAACATTTGGTACTAAAAGTCAAGAAAATAAGGTGGAAGTAGTCTCATTGCTTTGCTCATAGTAAAAATAGTTCTGTGAACCTTTTTTAGATTATGACCCCTATGTCCCACTATAAAAGCTAAACAAGTTGGCACTGTTTCATATTAAAGATAGTCTTTGGTGCAACAGTATCTGGAAAAAAAAAAAAAGAATCACTTCAAGAATAACAAAATATATGCCTTCATATGTTAATAAACCACAAATAAAAATAACAAAATAACTATATGCCTAGGAAAAAGATACATGAGAAAGTTACAATAAAACATTTCTAGACACTCCTACAATTGTTTGCATATTCATACAGGAGAGGGCAGTGGCAGAATTGACTCAAAAATGAGTTACACTTGGCTTCAAAGGTACTTATGATTTTGTTAGGAAACGCTCCCCAATTCAATTTTTCTTAGGATAATTAATGTAACATATCTTCCTTGGGCCCAATTCATGGTGAGTAAGCTAGGTGGTGGAAGAATAAAGTTATCCAAGGCTTAAAAAACCTGCCATGATACGCATAATTTAAATAAAATAAAATAACCACAGTGAAATAAAACATGACGCTGAATTTTTATCTGGCTTTATACCCAACAATGCCGCACTAAAAAAAGAAATCCTAATTTGTAATATAAATATTTTGGGGGAAAGTGTACAATACTGCTATATCATTGGTTAGAAATAAGTTGCTTTCACCTGACAAGTCATGGTGAATAAGGTCAGCAAAACTGGGGTCTTCACCCCACCAAAATATCCACAACTCTCTTCTTCCAGGTCTTTGATCTCGCCGCCAAACACCAAGTACATCTGCCTTAAGGCAGCGACTAAAACTGCTCAAAATGGGGTCTTCCTCTGTCACCGGAAATAGAATAGGGGCAGAAGTTGGGCCTTGCCATACATATCTTTTCCATTTAATTCCAGTCAAGTCAGCCTGAAGAAAAGAAAGCATGGTTTTTTTATTATTGCATATTTCACTCAAAATCAAAAGTACTCACTATTGAAGTCCCTTATTTCATTAAGGCATTATAATTTTTCAATATATGCTTAAGATATCAAAAGCAAGCTGACTGGGGGGGACCTTTTAATTCTGGTAATTCAACAACCAAAAATTAAAGGAGAAAAAAACAGTTAAAAAATTAACACTGGCATGCCACTGAATAGTAAGTCAATAAATATGTGTCCTAAGGAGAGAAAAAGAAACTTAATATTAACTATGAACATGTACTTTAATATTGTACACTGACTAAACATTTGCAATCTGTCCCAAGTTCTAATTGGTTACATTTGTTCCTTGAGGTCAGACTTACAACAAAAAATTAATTTTTTAAAAGACTCGTCATTCCACGTTTATAGAAGCCACGGCTGTAATGAAATCTAAACTACAACCGAAAAATTCTTGTTAATTCTTTACATATCTCTTTTTGAAGTTAAATAGCTGTTCACAAAGAACCGTCAGATTTGTGCTAGTCTTATCTTCAAAGAACCTGATCCTAAAAGTACCAAAAATAGACAGAGTTGGAGAAGACAGAAATGTAAAACCTGCTGTTTGTCTTATTACACCTGAAGAGATGCTGATTAATGAACATTGTATAAGAAAACACTTAATAAGGTGGGTAAGGGCATTAAAAAGTTCAATTTAGCATCCTGAAAGAAATCCATCAGAGCGAACTCGGTAATTCCGTAATATAACTTAAAGGTGCAAAGCATAAAGTGCCAAAACTGAAACTGCTGATACATGACTGGCAGTTTACACTTGCCAACTAGTTGTGCTCCGCCCACTCAATTCACTCACCTATCACACACTCTCTTAATATTTCTCATAGGACAGAGAAAATGAAAAAGGAAAGTCACCGAAACTTTAAATCATTGATGAAGCTAAGCTACTGTCCAACTGAGGACTAAATATTTGCAACAGTTGGTACTTTGGAAGTCTTTTAACTATTGGATGTTCCCAGACCTGAGCCAACTTACACAACTGTCATCCCTACATCCAGCTTCCCCTGACTTTTCAATAAAAGGAGGAATCTCCTCAAAACGTTCTAAAAACGCAGGCAAAATATAAAAATATTTAGTGCAAAACCAGAGCACCTCCCCCATAAGTCCGCTCCAGTCTCACACAAACATAATGCTCTAATAAAAGCAAGATGACTAGAAATTGTCAAAATGGCAAACTGTTTTCAAAGTTTAAAGAGAAAACATATGAAACGGCATCTACTGTTTTTTACACACAGTCTGAAGTCACCCAAAGAAGAAACTAACCTTCCGTTAGTTTGACTCATATAAAAACACGTAAAACGAAAAGAGGGTTTTTAGTGCATAAGTTCCGGGGTCCGGTTTATTGGGGAAAACCAAATTACCAGAGTGAGACAGTGGCAATAATGGAAAGTGTGAAGAAGAGCTACACGGTCAGTAAGGAGAAAAGCAACAGTTAAGCAAGAAACACACAGGGAAATGCTAGTGTCCTGCCAGATAAGGAGCCCAAGTTGAGGACAAGACTACGGTGAGAAAAAGAGAGTCAGAAAAAAGGCCGACACTCCTGAAGCAGAGCCCGGGCTGGTGCGGGGCTGGCCGCGGCGCAGGCTCGGGCTGGGCCTAGCCCGGGGACTCGGGCATCTGGATCCGACCCGGACCCCCTCCCCCACGGCCCAAGGGCGCACCTCGCGGCCCCTCCCCCACCGCCCGCTCGCCGCGGCCCCCGCCCGCGGCCCGGGCACTCACCAGGCAGAAGAGGTTACAGTGACAATCTTCCAGGCTGGCCCCGTTCGGCACGAAGGAGGAACTCATCGTCCCTCACAGCAGCCGCCGCCGGCGCCACAACCCACCATCCGCCATTACCGCCGCCTCCGACCAGAGGGAGAAACACAGACACCGGGGAGGGCGGGGGGGTGGTGGTTGGGGGGGCGGTGGAAGAGGAGGCCGCCGGGCCGCCCGCCCTCCCCACCCACCCCCCCGCCGCCGCGAGCAGCCCCCGCCGCCCGGCCGGCACCCAGCCGCCCGGGGCCGAGGGCCGGAGGCGGGAGGGCCGCGCCGCGCTCGCCCCGCGGGCCGGACTGCGGCCGCCGCGGAGCCCGCGGACGCTCGTCCCTCTCCGGGGGACAGAGGGGATGTGTGACCCTGCCACAAGAAAAATAATAAGTTACACAATAAATAATTAAAATTGAGTCCGAGAAGGCAGAGCCCAAGCCCCGGAGGCTTCTCCCGGGCGGAGAGGCGCCCGCAGAGGGGCTGGAAGGGCGAGAACCGGGAGAGAAACCCAGGCCCCCGGCCCGGCAGCGGCGATGTCCTTAAGCCCAGAGTCTCCTCAGTGGCGGAGGTGGTGGCGGCGTCTGCGGGCTCAGACCATTCTCTGGCTATGTCTTCGTGTCGCCCCTGGACCAAGCCGGCCTAACGTCCGCTCTCCTGCGGCCTCACCGCCGGGACGCCGTAGTCTCCCCCATTTTGTGGGCCCAGCGGGCGGTGTTTTTCCCCCTTTAATCCGAATTCACGGGTTTTCCCTTCGCTTTAATGGCGGCCACAGGGACCAGCTCGCCCTCTCTGCTCGCCCATTGGCCGTCTGGAGGTCACGTGGGCGCGGGCTCCGTTGGGAGGGGGAGAGAGGAGGGAGTGAGGGAGGACCGGGAAGCTTTCAGCAGAGGCGCTGAGCCCGGGGGGACGGGGCAGCCAGCTGGTGTCCACTAAGATAGCGCCATCTGCTGGGTGCCCCGGCCAGTGTAAAATGACCCGGGACCCTGGCCCTAATATTTTTCCGTGCGGGTGAATTTACAGTTACAAGAGAGTTCACATCAAAAATCTGAGAATTACGTTTGAATCAGTTTGAATTCTTTGTAAGAGAAAGTGCTGCAAAAATTCCAAGCCATTCTCATTTACTCAGCAAGGCAGCTGGGGTGCAATGCAAACTTCTGGGCTTGGGAGTCACACAATCTGAGATAGGACTCAGCCGCTTGAAAAGTTGTGATACTAAGAAAGAAACACAAACGAAACAATATAGCTTTGTGGTTAACAGCCTGGGAGTTAGAGCCATACTGTCAGGGTTAGAAGCTTGAGCGAATCACTTACCTCTGTGTCTCAGTTTCCTCGTCTGTAAAATGGGGAAAACATATCCCCTACCTCACACGGTTGTTGTGGTAATTGAGTTAATACAAATAAAGTGCGTACCCCAGTACCCGGCACAGGTAAGCCCTGTTTGGAGTTATCTATTATTGTTGTCATCATTGCCTCGTGATTATTGTGAGAAGTGAACCAGTGTATGTAACGGGCCCACTAGAGTGTAATCTCCGTGAGAATCAGGACTTACTTTGGTTTACCGCTCTATCTCTAATGCCTAAAATAAAGGTTCCTAGCACACAGTAGGTGCTTGATATTCGTAAATTTGCAAATGAATGAATGGTAAGAAGCAGGAACCAAATAAAACGTTCATTTCTTTCCCCACAAAACATTCAGTTTCTTCACTGAATTACCCTTCGATGTAGGAGTTTACAAATTTTTTTCCTGAGACTTTTAGAGGTGAGAGGAAGAGAGAAACAAAGAGATGGGAAGAAGGCGGGAGGGAGGAAGGGAAGGAGAAAAGGAGGGAGGAAGAAGTAAACGTGATTCAAAGTTGAAAGCAGCGAATTAGGACTTACCCTACCCTAATTTTAAATCTTAATTGCCTCTATGAAATAATGGTGGATTCTTCCATGTCACTTCTTCAGACACGGATTGAAAAGCATTCCTCATCTATCCACTGATTCATCTATGATGGTGAAGAGTCCAGATCTTGAAGCCAAAAGCCTGTAGAAGTTCTGCCACTTAACTAGTTGATCTTGGATCAAACTTGACTTTAGATCAGATTAATTTCTATTACTCTTTCTCATTGTACAATGGGGATCAAAAAAGTACTTTTGTCCTAAAGTGTCTGGTGGATGAAACTGTGGGCATAGGGCTTGCTACAGTGCTTACAAAAATGTTAACTATTAATATACTTTTAAAAATCATTATTAAGCATTTACATGCTCAAATCAGTGTGTTCGTGGTCTATTCTAGGCCTGGAATACAGATATGAATAAGACACGTGTATATCCCTAAAGATTCCTGAAGCAAGACAATAAAGGCACATTTCCTCCAGAATAAGATAAAATACAATATAGGTAATTGCTTGAATAAGGTATGTATCAACTATGGCACAACAGGAGTGCTGGAGGAGGAGCACCAAAGTCAGAGAAGGCATCTTAAAGTAGGCAGCATTTGAAATCAGATTTGAAGGATAAAATGAATTCTTATAAAGCCCTTTGAAGCAGTTAAATCTTATTAAACCCAATTCAGAACCAAAGGCCACATATCAAAGTCAATTATACAACCAGGACTAATTCAATCCAGGAGTTCAAATCAACTAAGGTCCACATCCTTTCTGAGTTCCCCAGCACTGGGAGATGGCAATCCCCAGACCCAACAAGATAAGAGACCCTCTGCTCACCTCTCTTTCCGCTGAGAGAATCCTCAGACCTTTGTTCCCAATGCTTTTGTCACTCTCTAATGTCCTCCTCCACTTTTTATTTTATCCAAAACATCTCCATCCTTTTTAGAAGTCTTGCCCTCCACTACCCTACCCCCAACCTGAGCACCTTCCTGGGACTCCAGAGGCAGATGGAATCTGCCTGAAACCAACCAGGTGGGAAGTAACGTTTGATTGACATTTCATTTGAAAGTCAATCTTCTCAAAAAGGAGGAGGAGAGAGAGGAGGCGGGAGGGAGAGGTGGAAAAATTAGAAGAGTGAGATTGAGAGAGAGAAAATGGAGAAACAAAATGAAGGCGAGGGACACCAGCTGTGAGAGGAAGGGAAACATCATGGGGGGGAGATTAAAGAGCAATCTCAGCACACAGGGAACATGTCAGCAACCATCTACATTCTCTTAAAATGACATTCTTTGTGATTTAAAGAATAATGGAAATAAAGCAGTATATGTACATTTTCCAAAGTTTGGAAGATACAGAAAAGTGTAAAGATTAAAAAAAAAATTAATGTATATTACCCCCCACCAAATGCCCATAATATCACCATTCAAAATTAACCATCTTAAAAACAAACAAACAAAAAATTACCATCTTTTAACATTATGATGTATTTCCTTCCAGAATTTTCCATATAGATAGACAGATTTCCTACATGGTCGAAGTAATACTACATATGCATTTTACTACACATTCTTCTCATCTAGTATGTGTCAGTCGGATCATGTAAGGACAAGACACAGGACATACAAGGAGCTCATAATCTTGCTAGAGATGACAGCTGGACAGGTGGACCAACTAGGTCAAAACTCCACACCAAGCCTGTTAGTTCCCGAACTTCTATTTACTCATTTGTAAATGTATGTAATAATAGCACCTAAATGTTAGAGTTGCTGTTGACAATTAAAGAGATAATCCAAGTAAAACAGGAGAGCCCACCAGGAATGTCAAAGTGAATGCAGAGGCTGCCTTGAGTCACCTCATTCACCTATTCTACTCTTTGAAATGTGGATTAACTCAGTGATCTGCATTTAAAACTGTTCTTTAACTTCTTCATCCTTTTCTGGACTCATTCTGAATGGGATAATGGAGACCCCTGGCCTCCAGGAAGGGTGACCACGTTACATCACCTGTGACTGAGAAAGTCGAGGAAAGGGCAATGTTTGGCCTTAGGATTAATGCTCCCCACCTGATTCCAAAAAAATCCCAGGTTCTAGACAGCACTGTCCAGTAGAAATATATGAGCTAAAGAAGTAATTAAATTTTTTCAGTAGCTGCATTAAAAAGAGTAAAAAGAAATAGGTGAAATTACTTTTCATCGTGTATTATATTTATCCCAATATAACATAAATATTATTTCACATATAGTCAGTGTAAAAAATTATTAGGATAGTTTGCTTTTTTCTCAATCAAAACCTTAAAATCCATGTGTATTTTCGCTTACAGCACATTTCAATTTGGACTAGCCACATTTCAAGTGCCAATAGCCACATGTGGCTAGTGGCTACTGTGTTGAATAACACAAGTCTAGAGTCAAAAGCTGAAAGCTGAGGACTGACCAATTAAGCTGTAGAGTGAGTGGTCCTGAGCCCGGGGACAATATTGATTTTCTTCAGGTCATGTCAATGGTTTAATGTTGTTCTTAATTCAATAGAAAAAAAAAAAGGTTAAGACATTACAAACCATTTTATTTAGTGAACGTGGAGACACTACTTCGTTGAATATAGAAAGAAAAAGACGAAGTAAATTAGCAAGTTGAGACAGTTAAGAAGACATTTCAGTTCTAAGCCTCAAATATCTTGAATTGTCTTGAAAGTTGCCTTGATTTGCCATTTTACTTAATAGTATAGCATCTACTCTCAACCTCAAGTTTCTCGATAAATGTTTTATTTTAATATTAAATTTGAAGTCCATTCCCCCTAACTTCCTCACTTTGAAATCTGATTTGTAAACCTGCATAAGCAAATCAGATAACCCCACCCCTCACTTATTTTTATTCTACTTGAGCCAGTCACTTGACTGCTCTGGATCTGTTTTCTCAAACATAATGAAAAGATTGGATTAAATAACTGCTATGATTTATCACCTAATATGCAACACAATATATCTCAGGCTAAGTATTTTGCATTAACTATAATCCTTGCCACAAGCTTTTTTTTTTTTTTTTTTAATTGAAGCATAGTCGATTTACAATGTTGTGTTAGTTTCTGGTGTTCAGCATAGTGATTCAGTTATACACATACACACACACACACACACACACACACACACACACATTCCTTTTCATACTCTTTTTCATTATAGGCTATTACAAGATATTGACTATATTGTTCCCTGTGCTGTACAGTAGGACCTTGTTGTTTATCTATTTTATATATATAGGAGTTAGTATCTGCAGATCCCAAACTTCCAATTTATCCCTCCCTACCCTCTTTCCCCTCTGGTAACCGTAAGTTTGTTTTTTACGTCTGTGAGCCTGTTTCCATTTTGTAAATAAGTTCATTTGTGTCATTTTTTAAAATACTTCACATATAATTGATATCATGTAGTATTTTTCTTTCTCTTTTCTGGCTTACTTCACTTAGTAGGACAAACTCCAGGTCCCTTTGCCACAGGCTTCTGAGATAAGTATACACTACATTATCCCAATTTTCTAGACTGGGAAACTGAGGTTTAGAGAGCAGCTTACCCAAGGCGGAAGAGGTCTGTAAAGTGTCCCAGTCTATTGTGAGGGCTCATGAGAAACTTCCTGGAGAGACAACTGAAACCAAATCTTGAAGGATGAGTTGGGTTGAGCTAGGAGAAGATGCAGGTTAGAGGGGAAGGAGAGAGACAGACGGAAGAGGGGGAAGACTGGAAAGCCTGGGGTTGGTAAGAAAAGATTTGGCTGAAGAAGTAACCCCAAGGTCAAATAATGAAGAGTCTGGATTTCATCCAGAAGAGAATAAATAACTATTGAAAAACTTTAAACATGAGAGTGCCAAGCTAAGATTTGTTTTTGGAAACAAAGATGCCAAGAGACTTGTTGGGGGCATTGTGGTAATCCAGGCAAGAAGTGAAGAGGCCTGAATTAAGAGAAGCTTATCTGAAAACATCCTTTCTGTTTTGCATGTATCCTCTCTATCAGGGCATCAGCAAGGGAGACAGGGAAGTAGAGGAAATCACTTTTGCAAAATGCGGAGCATTCCTTTGTTACTGAGCAGATGACTTTTCTCAGCGTAGTCAAAGCTGAGAGAGGAGACAAGTGCAGTTCTCCAAACCTTCTCCTGCTGAAAGGTTCTAGGCAGGACTTTGTTCTCACAGGATAATTATTCCTGCCCAGATATAAACCAGTTTGCAATTTTATTGTTTCTCTTCCCCCAAGAAAAGGTTCAAAGGAGTTCAAAAGATATAACCAGCCAAGAAAATAGGAAGATTATTCTAGAATCTCTTGGTTCTGCCAAGACTATATAAGGGATTTAACAGTAATATAGATGAAGGTAATAGACTTTTATACCATTTCTACCACTGACTTTGACATTCATCCATTCTCTCATTCGCTTGCTTAATACCTACTGATAGTAACTATGATCAGGGTTCTGTACTAGATGCTATGATGATGGGGCAATACGCAACAGTGCATCAGAAATAGATCTGGTCTTCAAGAAGCTGAGACAATAAGACATGCACTAAATAACTGTAAGTTGTGTTTGAAAATGCCTAAAATGGGTATAAACTGAATGCTGTAGAATTGAAAAAAGATGAGGCTATCCCAGGTAATAAGGAACAAAAAGTTACTGGAGAAAAATTTTGCCTTTAACGTGAATGATAATGGATGTCTAAGATTCAGACTTGCAGAGACTTGAGGAAGAGCCATTTAGGCCATTGTTTCCCAAACTGGAGTCAAGGGTCCGAAAAAAGTCATTGGGAATTCCATGTGAAAAGGGTCCCTGGTTGCGCTGGTAATTTGCCTATTTGTTCTCAGATTAATGTCCTTCTCTCTCTCTGCCCTGTTCTGTATTACAAGAGGTTGTTCCTTGCAAATGACATTTCTCAGGCTCCCTCATTGATTTCTTTGTGGTTTGATTTGGCCAATGAAGGAAAGGGTGGCAGGTGAGGGGCCATGGAGAGGCTAGGTCTTCCCTTCTCCTTGTGTTTCAGGCAGTGTCTCCAGTTGTGGCTGCATCTTTTTTGTGGTTCCAGCTGCAGGTGGAAAACTCCTCCCTCTTTAGTCCCAGCTTCTGCTGGGCAGTCCTGGCTCTTGGGCTGGTGTGTTTGTTATCTATTGCTGCATAATAAATTACCTTGAAACTTTAGAGCTTAAAACAAACATTTTATTATCTCACACAGTTCCTAAGGTTTAGTAACCTGAGAGTGACTTAGCCAGGTGTTTCTGCCTCAGGAACTCTCATGAGATCACAGTCAAGATGTTGGCTGGGGCTGCAGTCATCTCATGGCTAGCGTAGGGCTGAAAAATTCATTTCCAAGTTCACTCACATGCTTGTTGGCACGGTATAGTTCCTAGCTGACCATTGGCCAGAGTCTTCAGTAGTCTTCCAGGTGGCCTTCTCCTTACAGCTACCTACAACATGGCAGCTTGCTTCTCTAATAGGGAGTTATCCAAGAGATAGAGATACCAGAATGGAAGCTGCAGTCTTTTTAATAACCTAATCTCAGAAGTAACATATCGTCATTTCTGCTACATGATGTCGGTCACACAGACCAAGTATGACAGAGTGCAGGAGGCGCCTACACAAGGGTGTGAATAATAGGAGGCAAGGATAATTCAGGGCTATCTTTGGGAGGCTGGCAAACACAATCCATCCTCAGGTCCCAAATGATTCAGGTCCTTCCCATATGCAAAATATGCTCACTTCCTTCCAAAGTCACCAAAAGCCTTATTTCATTATAGCATCAGCTTGAAGTCTAACATCTTATCATCTAAAGCAGGTCCAGATGCAGCTGAGGCTCCTTGGGTGTAGTTCCTTAAGTACAGCTCCTAGAGTACACTTCTTCTTCCCCTGTGAAACTAAAGCAACAATTTATTTGCACACCCCTCCCCCAATATACCCAACACACAATATGGTAAGACAGGTGTAACAGGGTAACTGCTATAGATATTCCTGATCAAAAAGAGGGAAAATGGCAGGCACAGAGGAGTCACTGGTTCATCATAATTCTGAAATCCAGTTGAACAAACGTTGAAGGTTCCTTGGTTAAGTCTCAAAGCCTGAGAATAATTCACCCTGGCTCTCAGCTCCATGTTCTGGAGTCTTGGTTCTGACCTCTAAATCTTCCTCCTTTTTTTTAATGAAAGATAGCCCATGTTTACAGCTGAGAAGTTCTCTCAGCCTACTTCTTGTCTGTGGAACTTTGAGGGTCCCAAGGCCTCTTTTCATTTTGCACTCTCTCTATCCCTTTTGGTTCAAGGTGGCAATGTTTCTGCATACATACTTAAAAAATGTTATGAGTCATCTGTAAATATTATTGGGGTCCACTCCATTAGATGAAAGCCACACTTTCAAATATCTTTCAGATAAGCTATTTGCTACTTTAGACTTCTGATGAGATGACTGAGGGACAGTGTCCTTAAGCTTCCTAGGTGCTTTATCATTTTATTGAGAGAGTATGTGAAACATACCTTTAATATCCTTCGAGGGCCTTTTGTCTGACTTAATAGTATTCTGATGCACAACCTTAAATCTTTCTAAGATTTTAACAAAAGATTTTATAGTCATACCCTTGGCTTCATCTTAGGACCATGTTTTACTAGCAGTGCCATGGATTTGTAGCTCAGAAGCTACATCTTAATTTTAGCATTGTTTGCCATTTAGAGAGTCTGAGAATCTTCAAAACCAGCAAATTATGTCTTCGTTTGTTTAACAGTTCTTCCCCCAGTTTGCCTCTCTCCTCTTACATTTTACTATAAGCAACAAGAAGTAACCGTTGCTTGGAAATCTCCCTAGCTAGATTGCCCAGTTCATTACACATAGTTTCTGCTTTTCAATTACTGCAGGCAACAGTGTTACTGAACTTTCTGCCATTATATAACAAGAGTCCCCTTTCCTCCAATTTCCAATAACATTACCTTATTTTTTTGCAAGCCCTTACCTGCAGCCATATCAAAGATCATGATGTTTCTATTAACGGTTTCTTCAAGTTTAGGCTTTCACTAACACTCTCCCCCAAATCCACTGTCCAGTTCCAAAGTTACTTCTGCATTTTAGGGTTTAGGATTTTGTTACAGCTGAATCCCACTTCCAGGTAGCAATTACTGTTCCCCTAAAAAAAAAAACTAAAAAAAATTTTTTTAAATGTTGAAT
Source organism: Camelus bactrianus (assembly GCF_048773025.1). Lineage (NCBI taxonomy): Eukaryota > Metazoa > Chordata > Mammalia > Artiodactyla > Camelidae > Camelus > Camelus bactrianus. The sequence continues at coordinate 14,328,381 of NC_133554.1, forward strand.
TAGAATTTTTTTAAAATCTGCTTTTTCTTATAGTAATAAGATACTGCAACGCCACCAAACGATCATTAGATTATCGGTCTTGGCTTAATTTTCCCAAAGGCTATAGAAAATAAAATGCCTTAATCTTGAGGCACTTTGAGAAGTACTGAATGAACTTTGCAGGTATTCACCTTTGTAAGACTCCCTCTGTTTTCTAGATGGAAGGGGTAGAAGAAGAATAATTTCCAAAGTCCTTTTTTTTTGTATATTCAAATGCAGATCAAATGCATAGCCATGATCAAAGAGATGAATTACACAAAGAATAATCAAAAACCTAAAAATGTACACATCTTGAATCACTAGTAAATGACTTTGACAGTTTCAATTCAAACAATTTCATACTTTATATTTATACCTTAACCTTTTAATATACTTAAAAAAAAACTTAAATGCAAATATTTAGAAAATACACAAAATGAGCAGGTCTGCTTTTAGAAAAGAAAATATGAGTAAACCAGATTGAGAATATATGATTTTTTAAACTTCATTTATAAAGCAGCTGCAGATATTCTTCTTATTTTACTATTAAACATAGTTAACACAAAGTATTAGTGTAGGCTTGTTTTCATTCTCTGTGCAACTCAAAGCAGTGGTTCATAAAGGACCACAGCCTATTTGGATATGCTGGAATGCTACGTAGCTACCACCAGTGACAAGAACCTGGCTTATGTCCACATTTGGAAATGCGTACACAGAGTAATGTAAGTACATAGAGTAATATAAACAGAAAAGAAGAGACACAAAGTAGCGTATATACTGTGACTAAGTCATGTAGAAATGCATGTATGCATAATGTAGTGTGGTGGAAAGGAAAGCGGGGAATCAGAAGAGCTGAGTTCTAGTTATGACTGGGCCTTCACTTGGCTGGGTATCCACATCTAAGCGATATAACTGCTTGTTCTCAGTTTCCTCTTCTGTGAAATAAAGAAGGTGATCTCGACTGATTTCAAGACCACTCTTAGTGCTAACATATAGTGATTCCGTAGTTCAGAGATTTGTAGTGACATAAATATAGTTTCCTGTTTATTACCTTCTTTCTGGGAAAGTTGTTTAGGTTAATAATAATACTAAAGGGATATCACATGTCTTTAGTAAGACCTGGCAGAGGAATAATATTAATCAATAAATAAGATTCACTGATAGATAAATATACCACTTGCTTTAAACTTTGTTTAAAAAAAAAAACAAAAGCAATAGCAAGTCACTGAGGGTTTTGGAGTAGAAAACTGGCATGATAAAAGTAGCATTTTAAGTCAGGCAGTGGTGTGCCTCTTATCTGAAAACAAGGGAGAATGAAGGCAGAGTGATCCATTAAAGGGCGACTGACAATATACTAGGCCTGAGGTAGTGAGGGCTCGAACTTGGGAGAAGGCAGTCATTTACTTATTGGCACTTATGGACCCTTACTGTGTGAAGTGCAGAGGGAGCAAATACACTGTGAGTACACAATTATTCTCCATCTCCTTTCCCAATGTGTCCTCACAGAACTTATCATTACCTGAAAATATAAAGATTTGTTTGTTTGTTATTTTACTGTCTGTCTTACCCTCCAGAATATAAGTTCCATGAGGCACACAGTACCATAAGTATAAGTACTCAAAAGATCCTTGTTGAATTACAGAATATGTGAAAATTATATTGAATCTTACAGGCAGAGTCAAGCATCTTTTCTGATACATTTCTATGGCCTTGTAGCTTCAGGCTAATTTAGCACCAAAAGCCTCTTACAAGACCTTCCTGCTATGTTCATGATAAAATTAACTTAAGATATTATTCCTATAACTGCCTTCCTTTCAGCCTACTACTAAATATTTCCCCATAAATTCGCTTCTCTTCTGTTTAGAAATTCTTCTTTCTCTAATGCAAATGAAGCTGGAAGAGAGAGATGATTACCTGCGCTTTACTCTCAGTGCTTCTTTCTGAATTACCTGTATCTAGATATTAGTTATTAATTTAATACAATGGTTAAATACTCATTAGCTTTTCCCTTGCACTTCAGTTTACAAATTTAGTTGAAGATAAATAATACCAAACACTTTCTCTCTCAAAGCTGTTGGGAGATGTGACGGAGGGTGAGAGCCAGGGTGGAGAGCTCAGAAGTTCCAACAGTTAGCAATGGTCTCTATCTACTCTGGTCTCTGTGATTTTTACAACTCCCCACTGTGTTCAGCTTCAGAACTGCTCACCTCAGCCATGGGACTCGAACACTCCCTTCTCTGAGCAACACTTGAATCTGATTCCCTTAAAAATAGTAGCATTTCACATTTGTAGAGCACGTATATGTTTACAAAATTCTTTTTACTCTCATGATCTTACTTAAGTCTTATTTAATCTCTTTGTTCCCAAACAGATGATTACTTTTTTTCTCTAGAACAACAAAGAGGAAAACTAGATGTGGAAAAAGGGAGTTTATAGATAGTGAGTTATAAACTGACTAAACGCTAACATTGTCATCATGATGAGACCAAAGCTGTTTTGTTTGGCTCAGGTTCCTCACCCAGGATGGAATTGATTTATTACCTTCCCAGGGCTGGTTTTTTTCCTTTGTCCTCTGCTGTCTGGATCATCCATAATTACTTGTGTTGGAAGGCTGACACTACTCCAATGACTACTTGTCTCTCAGTCTGTTTGGTACCTGGCTCCGTCTTCCTTGCAGGCTGGAAACTGGAAGCTCCTCATTGCATTCCCCTTTACAGGTATCTCTATTAATTAGCTTGCCCTTATCACCTGTTAGGGGCCTATTGCTGACTAAGAAGTAACTGATTCTTCCTTTTGTTCTGATACCTCTCCTCTAAACTATTTTCTCCTATTCCTCTGAACTCAAACTATTTTTATTATTTCTTCCTGTTGTTTTTCTGGTACTTCCTGCAACTACACTTGTTGATTCTCTTTTCATCTTGCATGCGGGCAGCTGATAACCTTGTTCTGTCCCCATTATCTCAGGTTAACAATTCTACCTACTTTCTTGGGTATCAATCACTCAGGTGCCCTGGGAAACTGTGACTTCCCAAAGTCATCTCATTACGTTTTTACCAAGGCCAGCCCAATACCTTAGGGATCCTACCAGTAACAAAATAATAATTACCATTACTGAGCACTTACTGACATGTAGTCCAAGGCAATCTGCAAAAATGATTTCATTTAATCCTTCACAGAACCCTATGAGGTTAAATTTGAGAAGGTGGGTCAACAGAGGCTTTATTTGCATGACTGTAAGTTAAACTATATCCAAAAGACAGTAACTGGATATGTTGGGGTGTAAGACTAGTCCTACAGACTAAGACCCTCAAATCTCAGGAAACACTTTATGGAGATTGTACCATACGTAGAAAAAACTTTTCCTGCATGGAGAGAGAGGTAAATCCTGGTGGACATTTACTAAATGGAAAGACTGCAAATGAAACTGACACTGATATTTCTTCTGAAGTCAGTTATACTGGTGACCCCCAACCAACCATACTTGCCAGCACTTATACCCTTATGTAGTCCCTGCCCTTCCATCAGAGCTGGACCTATGACTGGCTTTAAGGGTTAGAAATGGCAGAAGTGACACTGTGTCTGTTCCAAGTCTAAGCTTTAAGAATGTCTGGTAGCTTCTATTTCTTGGCTTTCAGGAACCCTGGGCGCCATTTGATAAGAGGAAGAAGCCCTGGGACTACACAGTGAGAAGGAGAGGTATTGCCTTGCTAGCATCCCAGTTGAGTCTGGCCTTCCAGACATTCCTGACACGGTGTCAGACATATGAGTAACCCTGGAGATTCCAGCCCCAGCTGCCATCTGACTACAACCATGTGAGAGACCCAAATGAGACCAATGGAACTGACCAGCAGAGCACCAACCAGTCAGCCCACCCAATCATGAGAAAAAAGAAAAAAAAAAAAAAAAAAAAAGACTGTTGATTTGATTTAAGCCACTACATTTTGGAGTGGTTTATTAAGTAGTAATAATTAACCAAAATATTACTAATATTAATAATGGTAGATGTTATGGTTGGTTTGGAGTCCCATTAGTTAATATTAGATCAAGAGGCTTAAGACTATCAGAATCCTACCTCAGACCACAGCCATGCCCCAACCTTCAAGGTCTGGAGGAAGAAATATACACGGGAGACAGCAGCAAAAGACAACAAGTAAACCTGAATTTTAGCTAGGCTTGCGCTCTCTGGTAAGGTGGTCTGCGGTCACATGCCTAGAACTGGAGGCTTACAGGACCTTTTCCAGGGGCAAAATTAAAAATATCTAACCACCAGGACAGCGAGGACCTTGCCTAATCAAAACGGACACTGGCTGAACCAGGCTGCACCTTCACAGTGTAAATATAGCCTAGCTGTTCCCTCTCTCTAAGCCTGCGATCAGTGTCACTCAGTCCCATAGGGACCAAGGGAGAAGAGCCCAGAGGGATCCATACCCATGTGCGTAATCCGAGCACATCACGCGTGACCTTAACCTTAACTGCTGGGAAAAATGGCCTGGTCTGTGACTGAGAATCTAACCAACTACAGATTGACTACTACTCTCATGGAGGCAGAGGAACACCAAGGGTGATAAGGAAGAAACCGTGGAATTTCCCCTTCCCTAGACCCTTTACATGGAATCTCATTTAATCCTCACTGAAAGGCAGATATTTTTCTTGCCATGTTACCCATGAGAAAATTAAACACTAGAGAGGCTGAGTAACTTGTCTGAGGTCACACAGTTTGTAAGTATTAGGAATTACAGGGGTGGGGTGGAGAAGGTCAGTAAGGAGAGATGGTTTTTAAGTACAGTGCATTGTGAAGTCACTCACACGGTCATCCGTTTTTTGTTCAAGTGAAAAACAAAGTCAAATGCAAGTGCTGTACCGTTAAAGGCACCCAAGGAAACAGGGCCCAAAGTCACCCTTTTTTGTGGCTTGATTATGGACCAGGTGGGAGGAAGGCATCTCTCTCGACTTCAGCAGAGAAGTGGCTGCACACTGGCTGTGGTTAGTGATATGAGTCAGTGAATAGCCACTCAGAAATGCATGTCAAACCTCCCTTCCCCCCGTATCCTTCAGAGATACAGAAGGGACCTGAGCTTCCAACAATCGCCTTGTGGAGGCTGCTTCCATCCATATTACCCAACTGTACTGTCAGACTCAAGTGGCCTGGAGAGATGTGCGTTACACAAACACTACAGCTCTGACAGAAAACTCTATGTTTGTTCCACCCCCACATTCTCCACTCAAGTTCCCAGAAGTTTGCAATTATCCTCAAAAGACATTTCCAGACAAAGCTTACTCAGCTTTGGTTTTCACTAGAATGAGATTGTTTTGTTTTGTTTTGTTCTTTTTCATCTCTTTAAACTTGGTTGACCATTCTCCTTCAACTCCTAGGCTGGTGTATAAAGGCCAGTCATGAACCACACACCTGCTCCCATTCACTCTTCACCTGCTTGTTCTTTCTCTCCTCATCCTGGATTCTTGGCCCTATTTGCCAGTTAGATATTTGCATCTCTGTCTTTCTTTGTGTCAACCCCATTTCTTTCTTCACTGGACTCCACTTTCTCTTGCAGGCTGCATGGACATTGACCTCTTGCCCAGTTTTCAGTTGTTCTAACTCCCCTGGCTTGGTGTCCTATATTGACTTAACTGAGAGTCTTCATACTAAGCCCTAGTATTGCAGAATTCCACCAGCCAACTGCAGCTGGGTGGCATCTACTGTCCAAGTCCTGTGCCTTTGGAAAAAAAACTACCTAACAAAAACAATGGCAGAGGAGATGGAAGAATTGCTTTAACCTGCATTTGCTGGCACTGCCTGCCAAATTTCTACTTGCCTGCCTCTGCACCCCTTTCCTTCTGGCTCCAAGAGATTTAGGAAGGATTAAAAATATATATTCTTTTTTTTCTTTAAAAAAATATTCTTGGTTACAACTTTGGAAAACTGTTCAGCAGTAGCTACTAAAACCAAACACATGCATATACTTTCACCAAACAATGCTACTCTTAGATATATACCCAACAGAAATGCATACATATGTTCACCAAAGGATATATACAAGAATGCTCATAGCAGGACTATTCATAACAGCAAAAAACTGGAAATAATCCAAATGTCCAACAGCAGTGGAATGAATAAAGAGAAGTATATTCATATAATACACTATATAATGATGAAAAAAATACTACTGCAATGCACAACATGAATGAATCTTACAAACACAGAAAAGCCACACACAAAAGAATACATAATATATATTCCATGCATATGAAATTCTAAAACAAAAAAACAGATCAATGTTGTTACAAGTCAGAAAAGTGGTTACCATAAGGGGAGTGGTAATCAGGTGGGGATATGAGAGGATTGGACGCTGATAGTGTTTTGTTTCTTAATCTGAGTACTGATTAAACTAGTGTGTTCACTTAGCAAAAATTCGTCCAGCTGTACACTTAAGATTCATGTATTTTCCTATATATGGTATATGTGAATGAAGTGACAGAAAGAAAAACTTCCTTGCTTTCTCCTAAAAATGTAGTTGTGAAGGACACTCAAGGTTAGTGACTGGGTAAATGGGGTTTCCTGTGTTTCTACTAGCCATTTTGGAAAACCTGGCAATTCCTATTAACCTAAAAAAACCCCTACAGATTTCTCTGCTGTAATGGAAACATTCCCCACAACCTCCAAGTGAACATCACGATGTTTGGCAGGATGTGATCAGTGGTATGGCACACAGCCAACACTATACAGGTTCCCAGGTGGAACAGAAGGAACATCACTGTGGGCCTCCAAGAAGGATTCAGGGGGATGTTCTGGGATGAATTAACCAGGTTGGTTGGATAAGACAGCTTGCAGGCTGCAGAGCATGGGGTCATGGCAAATCTGGACAAGGGGTGAAGCGGGAATAGAGGACCAAGGAGATTATTTTAGTGAATTACCTAGCCAAAGAAACAGGCAGAGCAGCAGAGGCTAGGTACAGGACACCAGGATGAAAATGGAGACCATCGGGACAGCGCAAGTGGATTTGATAGAGGATGGAGCACGGGAATGAGCTGTGTGTAGGGCCCTTACAGTCTCCACAGATTGGGAGAGAACTGTGAAAGGGCTGTGCTGTTTAAAACAAAAATTTTATAATCTTTCCACTACTCTACCCAGCCTCCCTTTCTAGGCTCTTCGTTTGAGTGACATCCCTCGCTCATATCCTACCTCCAGGCTCTCCTTCAAGCTTCTAGGAATTTGGTTCCTTTAACATTTCTCAGACTTCTATGATTTGGGCATCTCCCACTGTTTTGGGTGAGAAATTCCACACATTAACCAACAACCTCCTGACCCCTCCCAGGTCAACCATACCCCTCTCCTTCAGTCACCACCACCCTCCTGTGGGCTGGGGGAGGGGGAATCCTTCAGAGAAAAAACAAGAGCAGCTAGAAGCTAGCAAGCCTAGTGCCTCAGAACTCAAGAGCATTCCTTTGCTGCTGGAGTCACAATATACCCTCTCTGATTCTGCCCCTGTTCTAGTCTATTCCCTTCCAGACTATGTTATTATACTTGGTAAATCCATGCAAACTGCCATGAGAGGCTTATAACAAAGTCCACTAGTGGCCATCTTCCACACCGGGAACTCCTCCAGGCCACAGTCCTTTCTGCCCCTTTTGCTCCTATTTATTAATTGGCTCCCCCTGCTTTCCCACCATATTGGCTCTACACCTTGGCCCCGCTCTAGGACAGTGAGAGTAACAGGCACTCTCTCCTGGTCCCTATAGGATACCACCCTATACGGCCACCTTTGTTCCATTTTATCCTATCAGGAGAGAGTAAGCAAAATTCCCTTGTTTCTATGGTACTACTTGCTGCTTACCTGGCTATTTGATATTCTCTTTCCTAAAATGTTGCACACTAAGATCTGAACCAACAGCAGTGATAAAGGGTAGTGGAAATCTGCATTTTGGAAACTGATAAAGTAAGTTTAAATTTCTGGATCTATCACCTACTAGCTAGGAGACTTTGGACAAGTTACTTGACCTTTCTAAGCCTGTTTCCTCATTTGTGAAATAGTGATCTAGTCTTGCAGAGTTGTAGGAAAGATTAAGTAACACTATGTGAAGATAATGAAGTAACATTATGTGAGGCTTATATGAACTACTTAATAAATGTTTGTTGTTATTGTTGGAAGATCTGTTATAAGATATCCTCCTTTCCAGTTACTGAATAGCGTTAAGGAGTTCAGCTGACCTGAAAAATAAAATGCATTTGCTGTGAAGTACACAAACGAATCCCTTTCTATGAGTGTCCACCAAGAGAGGCATAAACAGTAAGTTCATCAAAGAAGCACATTCTGGGTTACCAGGAGGAAAAGGCAGGGGAGGGATAGATTGGGAGTTTGGGATCAATAGATATACATCACTATATATAAAATAGATAAATAACAAGGACCTACTGTATAGCAGAGAGAATTATATTCAGTTTCTTGTATTGAGCTGTAATGGAAAAGAATCTGAAATATATATATATTTATACATATATATAACTGAATCACTTTGCTGTACACCTGAAACTAACACTGTAAATCGACTATACTTCCATAAAAAATAAGAATTTTAAAAAATAATTTTAAAAAAGCACATTTGGAGGTGCAGAAGAATGCAATTCAAGAATACAAATTAAGCACCAAGATCACATTATGCATTAAAAAACACAAATATTTGGGGAAATGATAGAATCAAGAAAAAGTCACAGTCCTAATACACAGCTGATCTCAATAAATGGCTGTTGACTATGGAAGGGCCTAAGGGAAGGTGGCTCCAAAGAAGTCTATGTCCAGTCTACCTACATAGGATTCTAGAAAGAAATTGTGTGCACGTTGGATGTGGCAGCAGGCTGAAGCTGAGAGAACAAGGCAGTAGTAAGAAATGCAATGCTTTGAGCAGCAATAAGACAAAGGCCAATTAATCCACAGAAGTCAAGAGTGAGTAAATAAATATCAGAGGGCAGAACCAGATAGGATGACCAAAGTACATGTAAACAATCTGCAGGGAGGAGAGCTGTTGAACAGACAAACAGCTGGCGTCAGAGAGGGTCACAGGCAATGTGGAAGAGGCAGAGTTGGAGGGAGAACACACAGTACCCAGACTCAGCAGAGAAGGACTCTCGATACGGAAGCCAACACACTCTCTTAGCCTCAACAGCCATTAGTTTCCTTACCCTGGTGAGAAGGCATCTGTAGCAAGCCTGGTCTGTAGTCTTGCTGGTAATAGTGACTGGTTGGTTAGGAGTGGGGGGGTAAAACTTGACAAAGTTCTCTGGAAAAGTATTTCAGGGCTGTCTTCATTGCCCTGGGATATGCAGGATAAACCCTGGATGCAGGTTTATCTGAGTGTCATTGATGGAAAAAGAGGACTTGACTAGATCGCAGATCTGATCAGTAAATCCCCACGGGCCGGCCTCAGGTCCACAACCTTCCTAGATAAATAAAATGGCAGGAGGGGAGGGGATAGCTCAAGTGGTAGAGCGCATCCTCAGCATGCAGAAGGTCCTGGGTTCAATCTCCAGTACCTCCTCTAAAAATAAATAAATAAATCTAATTACCACCTCCCCCAACAAATAAAATGGTAGGATTATCCATGGTCTCTTTCTGAGAAAAACATTTAGTGTGCCTAGCAGTAGTGTGCCAAGTATAAAGAGTCTAAGAATGTCAATCTTAAAGCCCCTGAAGGAATCTGTTGTCTGGTGGTGTATCAATTTTCATATAGATGAGCTAAGTGCCACAGGAAATTTGGGAGGCCAAGTGACACTGTGAAAAATACATGGGTTTTAGTGTCTGACAAATCTAGTTCGAATTCCAGCTTTACCACTTAACAGCTGTGTGACTGCACAAATTATTAAACTGCTCTGAGTCTCAGTTTCCCCAACTATAAAATGGAGACAATATTTACTGGAAAGAGTTATGAAAGTTAACTGAGAGAAACACGTATTTCACTATGCTAGACACAGTGAAGCTAATGGCACTCAATAGGTGGGAATTGTTTTTCCTTTCTGCTGATTTTTAGTGAACAAAGCCATACCTTGTATTTGTTATTGTAAATTTCCCTCGATCTAGAAACCTACTTGAACTTTTTAGACATTCTTACAGCTATCTGAATCCCAGATGTTCTGATAAGAACATAAAAGAATTTGTAACTACAGTGTGTAACTGCAGAATAATTGCTCCTCAAAAATGTCCAAGTCCTAATCCATCTAACTTGTGAATATGCTAAATATGTTTGCTACCTTACTTGGCAAAAGGAATTTTGCAGATGTGATTAAGGTTAATGACCTTGAGATGGGGAGATTAATCTGGACTATCCAGGTGGGCCCCAAATGATCACAGGAGTCCTCAAAAGCAGTGAACTTCTTCCGGGTGAGGTCAGTCAGAGGGAGATGTGACTCTGGAGGGTCAGAGGTATATGTAAAGAGGACTCAACTTCACCATTACTGCCTTTGAAAATGGAAGAAGGTACCGTAACCAAAGGAATGCAGGCATCCTGTAGAAGCTGGAAAAGGCTAGGAAACAAATTCTTCCCGAGAGCCTCCAGAAAGGAATGAAGCCCTGATGGTATCCTGACTTTAGTCCAGTGGGGCCTGTGTTGAACTTCTAACCAACGGAGCTGTAAGATAATAAATCTGTCGTTTAAGCTACTAAAAGTGTGATCATTTGTTACAGCAGCAATAGAAACCAACATCTACAGGCACCAATAATGGCTCAGGACTATGGGGATAATTGACAGCATGGCCGTCCAGTTAACCAATTGATGATTCATAATAATCAAGCAGTAAATATTCACGCTATGATGAAAATGATCTTCGTAACACCTCACAAATATTCTTCTAAAGTCATATTTATTTTTTTCTCTTAATCTTCAATTTTAAAAGGCAGATGTGGCCAAGCAGATCTGGCCGCCCTAGCCCAAGGGAGATAGGAGGGCTTTCTTGAAACTCAGGGTGAAAAAATAAGATATGGATGGCAGGAATTGTAGACTGAGCCTCAGCTATGTCTCCACTCTGACTTCATGCATGTCAGGACATTTCCATAGGGGGCTGACCACAGAGGAAGAATGTCCTTCACGGGAAAAATAATAACTGAACTCCTCGGAGTTCAAGTGCTAGCCTCAGGCTCCCCAAAGCAGAGACTTCCAAGAAGTGACAATTCACTCAAGTTACCTTTACTAATAAATGATTTGTACAAAGATACATATTTTTGGAAACACAGGGAAGGATGCGCAATCAGGATCAGGAAGAACAGGAATAGGAGGGTGGCTATGGATTTAAGGTAGTTCCAAGATCTTAGCCACAGATTTTGTGAATCTTTACTCTTGAGTGACTCAGCCACTCCCACTGTGTCTGCCACACTCTCCACTCACTATTGCCTGGCTTTCTTAATCTACTCTGTGTGTCTTTTCTGCATCATAAGTTCTGCTTATTCATAACCTGGGTTACTCATAACTTGACTCAGTCAAACCTTTGACTCATTCAAGCTCTCTCCTGACTTCCCCAACTTCTCTTAACCTTATAGCCTTTCAGCTTTATTCATGCATTTTTTTCATAAATTTGAAAAATTGCTGTTGAGCTCCTACTGTGTGCCCCCATGCTGATTATTGTTCGGTCAGAGAGAGAAACATCAATCAAATAATCATAACAGTGCTTCAGGTAGATTTTGATTGCCTCAGATAATTTGTTTAAAGCAGTCCCAGGGATCAGTTACTGGACGCTCTATGGCCTGAATGTCTGCTTTCAGGAGCAGCAGCAACAGGCTGTCATGTTTATTACTAAGACACTCCCTCTTCTCCAACGTCCAGACAGAGCTGATTGGACTAAGAGTTGGCATTTGACCAAGGACAGTTAATGGAGTGGCTGGCCAGCAACCTGCAATTTAACCCAAATTATTAAGCTTCCCATAGAAGGAAGAAATTATAGTGTAGCAGACATACAGAATTGATAAGTTTACTATTGGGGGATAAACCTTACATTCCAGAGCAGTAATCTAAATGTGGAAAGACTTCATCTATAGGGAACTTTCTCATTTACAAGATGGAAAGTTAGAGGGCACTTATTTGATTCAGGGACTCTGAGGAGGAAGCAGGGCAGAGGGCAGGAGTGGTTTTGAACATAACACAGGGCAGGGTTTGTCACTCAAACGATGGCCAGAGTGAGGCTTAGGGAAACTCTGCCAGGTTCCTTCCAAGGAAGTTGTCAGCCTTGGGTAGGAGCAAATCCATGCAGTGTGCTTCCCAGGGCTGGCTGGAAGAAGTGGCAGGAGCAAGAGGTCTTTGAATTCTCTGAGACAGTCCTCAGTCTGAGCCTGAGTGCCATAGGTTTCAACACAGCGCTGGCTCTCACGCCAGATTCAGGGCCTTCGTATTTTCAATGAAATCTTTTAGACAAGCCATGGTATGCAAAGGCACCACAGCCACAACCATAGCACGTGACCTAGAGCTTCCCTGCTGGGACCCACAGATAGGCGTTTATATGGAGAAAGTCAGATTGAGGGGCAGCGCCCTACATGGGTTGGCAACAAAGTTGGCATGGCTTAACTGGCTATAGGTGCTGTGTTGTGTTACTGATGTGGCTGGAAAAGAGGTAAATCCCAGGGGTATTGAATAGTAACAGCATTCTCTAGAAGGCAGATTGACTAAAGGGCTGGTGGTTCCTGGGAGTTTGTGTATTTTGGGTTTTGGAACAGGATACTGGCACATTTGTTCTGCTGTCTGAAGATAAGCTTGATTTTGAAATAAAAACACACAGGGAACTAAAGTTCCTTTGATACCATCTGGTATTGTGTCCCAAACCTGACTTAGAAGTATCTGATGTTGGTCCATAGTTACTTGAGGTAACGACAGTTCATGCTGACCCCAGCCACTGTCCTGGGACACAAGCAGGGATCCAGGAACTGTAACTCTGCCATGAGCAGGAGAACAATAACCAACAAATAGGAGACACTAGAATTCACCGTAAAAGCCCAGGAGTTGGGCAGAGATCGGCATGACGAGTACTTCTGGAAGACCTCTGGCTACTAGAGACCACTGGCATCCACTCCCCAACTCTGCACTACTCTTTAGAGGCCAACTGGTTCAGCTTTCTTGTGTGACTGGTGTTAAGTACTAAGGCCCAGAAAAGCCGAGTAACCTTGTGCTTTAATTAATGGTTGAAGCAAGAACAGGACTCACGGGATGATCTCTCTTTTAAACAAGGTCTGGTGGGGAACGATCACAGTGAGAGCTGAAAAGCAGACAATGAAACGTCTTAAGTATGAGCATCACATTTACGTGCATGCTGAGAACCTACGTGTTCAGTGGTTTCTTAGCAAGTAGTGATAATGTTGATAAAATTGGCCTAGATCCTCATTTAATCATCAAGTTGAGAAAGCCAGAAATCTCAGTGGCCCTTGATCCCCAACCCACATCCAGTCTATCACCATGTCTTGTCAATACCATCTCCTGTCCATTTTGCTCCCTTTTCTTCATAACCGCTCTGGTCTGAGCTGCATCTTCTCTTGCTTCGACTTCTGAGACAACTTTCTTATGGTTTTGCCATATTTCCTCTGCCTCCAATCTACTTTCGTCACAGCGGCCAGTGGTCTTCCCCGTCCTCTTTATTTATTTTTTATTAAATAAAAAATATTTTACATTATATATTAAATAGAAAATTAAATAAGAAGTCTATTTCTTAGAGCACTTTTAGGTTTACAAAAAACTGAGCACATAGTACAGAAAGTTCCCTATACCCCCTCTCTACTCCACTCCAGCTTTCCCTATTATCAGTATCTTTCGTTAGTGTGGCACATTTGTTACAATTGATGAACCAATGTTAATACACTATTATTAACTAAAGCCCATAGTTCATATTCTTTGTGCTATACAGTTAATGTGGATTTTGACAAATGCATATTGTCATGTATCCATCAGGAGATATCATGCAGAACAGTGGTAGTGCCCTAAAAAAGCCCCTAGGCTCCACGTATTCATCCCCTGAAACGGATCTTTTCAAAATGCAGATTTTACCCTGTCACTCCCCTCACTCAGCCTCACCTTGCACCATTCTCTTTATAGTTTTCTGTCTCCAACCACATAGATCTTTTTTGTTTCATTTCCTCAGACCACACTCCATTCTGCCTCAGAGTTTTGCTCATGCTTTTTCTTCTTCCTGAAATGCCCCTTTCTACCTCCTGGCTCCACCCCCAGGTCTTATCATGGTTTGTAATTATGTTCTATGTGTATGATTACTGGATTGGCGTCCTCTTGACTATGAGCTCCTCACTGGCAAAGATACGCCATTGTAGCCACAGTACCTGAAACATAACAGGTGCGGAATAAATATTTGCTGAATGATATAAATGAATAAATTAATAAATGAACAGAGTTTCCCTGATTGTGTGGAGCTTGGAAAGAGCAGTGAAGGTCTGCAATGATCGCAGAGGATGAAAGGGAAAGCTAATAGGAAACAAGTGAAAAGTTTTATCCAACAGGCTGAAAACACAGCTGAAAATCTGTAGATGCTTCAATCCATCAGATTGTGTCAGAGGAGAGAGCTGAACGGGTAGTCAGTAATAGTTTACATTTTCCACGGTGGAATTGTACCAGCAGTGACAAAGTACAGGGTATGGCATAGGCGTACACTGAAATAAACTGGAGGTGAAGATGTTAAATTTGAAAGGTCAAGGAAGCTGGCCACTGAGTAGGGGTTCCACAGACTCAGCAAAATCCCCCTCCCCAGAGGATGAAGAAATAAGCCAGGCACTTAACAAAATGTGAGGGTATAACCACGTTGGTAGATGACAGGAGAGAAGGTTACTAGCTGAACAGCATGGATCTCAGTGGGGCAGGTTTTTCACGCCTGCTGCTGCTCAGAAGCAATGTCTAACTTTGGGAGCAAAGAATGTTGCTAGTGCCTCTCTCTGTGTGAGGCAAGGAGGAATAAATAGCTTCTACTTGAAAGGACTGCAGGGGAAGTGGTAACCTCAGGGGGAAGCCAGGTTTCAGTTCAGGCTACAAGGTGATGGGAGATTAGCTAGGTTAGGTCTCTGGTTGCATGTAACAGAAATTAACTCTAGCTCTCTGCCGTCGGTGGTAGTGGAGGGTTGGGGGAATAACCATCATGGGTGAGGAGAGGTGCTATGAAGGTCTTTGTGACCTGGGAAGATCCCCCAAGAGGTGTTCACTATAGATTGTTCTGTGAAGAAGTGGAGAAAGTAGGAGAATTTGTTCACCGACAGGAGTTCCATACGACCAAAATAAATGTCTGGTGGGGTAAAGAGAAGCAGAAGTAGGGAGTTAGGGTGGTTTGTGGATTCCAAATTGTGGTGTCAGGAAGGTGGTATCTAGAACGGTAGCTAAAGGAGGAGGTGTACACACATGGTGACAGTCGTCCCATCTGTCCATTGCCTGAACTCCTGTTCCATTCCAGGTATCTGCCTGCTCCTGATTCATCATCACCCACTGAATTTGAGTTTCTGACCTCCCCCACCTCAACCTCTCCTTTGCCCCAGGACATCTCTGAGATCTTCGCCCTGCCTCCAGACCCTCCACTGCCTCCTAAGAAGCTGCATTCTGGATTATTTCTTAAATTAACACTCAGTGTATGAGTTTGACGTGACCCAGTCTGCCTCTTCAGCCCTGTCAAGCCCCTATTTATCTTTTAATTTACAAAATTATATTGTAATTATCTTCATATGTCCTCTCCAGTTCTAATCTGAGTTTCTTCAGAACAGGGGCCATTTTTAAAAAATTCTCGTTTCTCCCTCTAATGCTTAACACATTGCCTGTAACCCACACAGGGATTAGTTTGTTGGATGAATGACCGAATGAGTGAGTAAGTGGACTTTTTATCTACTATTGCCCTGTTCCTGTAGTCTAGAAATGTTGGACACAAAGAGGTGGCCTCTCTGTGAGACTCTTCCATTCTTGCCTACCCTTTTCCATGATTACTGATCTCCTGGCCTTGATTCGGTGCTTGCCAGACAGAGACCATCTGCTGGGCTAGACAAATCCAGCTCATGGGACACCCTGTCCTGATTCTTCCTGGCCTGCCTTCCCTACATGCTTCCAGAATATGGGCCTGATACATACGGTTTTTTTCCATTTCCTAAAATGATACCTCTACACAACATGGGTTGAGTCCTGATCCCCAAACACTTGGATTAGGGCCAGGATCACCTGGTTCATATTCCCCAGACTGACTCTTTTCCCACTCTCCACATTTCTATCATTCCTGCAGAGGGGACACCCAGTATACATGTATAGAATGGTTGACAATTTACATGGCCATGACAGTCACTGAAACCAGGAAAGTGATTACTTCTAGAACAGAAGGGAGATGGGATGAGATTAGGGACAGGCTACAGGGGCTTCAACTGTATATATATTTTATTTCTGAACATGGGTACATAAGCATTCACTATTCTTTATACCTTTTATAATTCTGAAATGTTGCCATTTAAAAATTTAGAATCAGAGGTACAGTTGTCCCTCAGTATCTGCGGGTGATTGGTTCCAGGACCCTCTGTGGATACCAATATCCATGGATGTTCAAGTCCCATGGTCGGCCCTCTAGCCTTGGAAGCAAAATCTGTGGGCATGGAGGGCTGACTGTGTTCAGCTTTTACCTTACTGAAATGCCTACAGGTTGATCTGGGAATAGAGACAACACTGCTGATGGACTCTTGAGGCCAAGAGGAATTCAATCAAAATGTTCAGCACAAAGAGGACAGAGGGGCAGAGGAGGACTCCTGGGCTCAGAGCCAAAATCTCAGACTAAACTTCAGTTTGACTATGAAAGCCTATGAATCTATTGTGTTTACCAGTGAAAAGCCTCAAAACAGGCAATTCCCAGATTGTTAGCTTATTTGTTGGTCTGTTGTCTGGAACTGGGAACAAGTTTTCCTATGGAAACAATATTACAAATTGTGGCTCTGCCCTCAAGGCCAGGCACAAAAGTTTACGGAACCCTAATGTACCTTAATACTGCATTAATACTACTAAAGACCCTGACCGATATTTGTAACAGTATTTCTGTGGGAAAGTGCATTTAGAGTTTTAGTGCCAGTAACACATATTCCTCAGCCCTGGGAGTCCTCTGGACTCTTGACCTTATTCCCACAGTGCTGATTCTTATCAGAATGTCCCCATACGTGGTGGTGGGCAGACTAGCTGCTTTCAGTTGCTACAGGATTCAAGCTGGAGTTCCAAGCAATTCATCTCCACTAAAATGATCCCAACTCCCACCATGTATCCTGGCCAATGATCTAAGTTGAGCTTCCCAAACACAAAATGGAGCCTCTTATTTGTACATGCCTTGCACACCCTATCATAAGCAGACACTTAAACTCTGTCACATTAGGGACCTCATTTGCATTTCTCTGGGACACCAGGAGTCCTCATTTCATGAGAGAAATGGTAGGGAAGACTTTGGGACTAATACAATCCCTGAAACACTGAGTGGAGAAGTAGGGTGGGTGGATAAGCCTGGGAGAACCTTTGAATAGGGACTAGCAGGCTGAAGAAAAGAATTCACCCTGATGTTGGTTAGAATAAGATGAAGAGTGCTTCAGGTTAGGATACTGACGGTTTTGTCAGGGAGAAGTATTCCTGAGGGTGATACAGAGGAGTGCACTCAAACACTCTCACTTGGGGAGCTCACTCGGAGAACTGAAAACTGAAAGATCCACATGGCATTCTGGGGGCCTAAAAACAGAACTATCAATTCTCTGTAGGCAAAATGTCTCGCCTACTGGCTATAAAAGTTATAATTGTGGGAAACCTTTTCATGACATCCAAAGTCCCAGCTGCGGTGGTGGAGGACAATGACAGGTGGTGGTCCTGGTGACCAGGAGAAGTGGTGAGAATTCAAAGCCAACTCTAGGAGAGCTGCAGAAGCACTGAAGGACAGCAGGTCCCTGGGACACTCAGGACGAGAGTAACTGTGGACAGCTGGGGCTTAGAGCCCTGGTATCACACAGGCTTATTCTGGGAACAGCACTCTTACTGGGAAACTATCTTGCCGCCATGTGTATAGTCTTGGTGGGACTATAAATCAAACTGCCTTGTTCTCCCACGCTCAAGGAGCTAAGCAAACAGGCTCTCCGGGGACATGAATCTTGAATGATGTGACCTAGACACTGAAAATCTGGTTGGCGCCCATTGTCCCAGCAGCTGTACCCTCAGACTGTCAAGGGCTTCCTGCCACCTACACCTCTAGAGATGTCCTGGTTCCTGTCCTTCTCTAGGAAGATTCCCTTGCTTTCGCATTAGTTCTGTCGGCTACCCGCTATCCTTCTAAAACATTAATTTTCTACTCATGTTTTCCAGAGTCTGTTTCCCTTGTGTACAACTGACAAACTGTAGCTAATACAGACCCTAATGGCAGAATGTTGATAAATTAGGGCAAACGGCTACTACAACCTGTAAAGCAAGTTGAAGCATAAATCTACTGAAGGAATAGTTATAGCATGTCATCCCCGCATACAAAATGATCATTCATATCATTGAGACATAGTGGGTTCTACTTTTACCTCAGAAAGCCAAGGTGGGTGGGTAGAGGGAAGGTTAACATAAACATTTCCCTAGGAGCAGGTTACCAATTACTAGCCCTGCACTATGCTATGTACTATGATGACATAATAATAACAATGGTTGTATTCAATAGTAACCATGGTTCTGTCTCATATATTTATAGATATAAATATATTTATTTATAGTAATAGAAAGATTTTTGGGAAAACAGGCAAATTGCAAAGCCATTCCTTTGTCATCGTTTAAAAGGACTGAATTAAGATTCAATGTTAGACTGAAAATAAATGAGACAAATGTGTCCGGAAGTGTGTCTGTTAATTAAACCAAACAATTGGCCAAATAAAGTGACATATGTTTCAAGTTAACTAGTTGACATTTTCTGTTTGCTCCACAATTAGCAGGCAGGGCAGCTGGGCTTGTCGGAGAAAAGGCAGGCTACTTTATCTACTGACGCCTGGTCCAACCCCACCAGATAGTCTGCAGGACCTCAGCCGTGGGGTAGCCTGGTTCTTGGGCTCACGAAGGGACGTTTCACATACCAGGGGAGCACAGGTTTGTGAGTTCCAGTCTTCAGTGATGGACTCAAGGGGGTCAGGCAGCTTTCTCTGGTCTAGCTGGTCTTTCTCTCACCTGATATGAGGCCACTGCAGTATGGACAGAAATTGAGAACATTCAATGTACATGTTGCCCCTGGATTTCTGTCTCTGAATGGAGGCCCATGACCCCACCACATCCTGGAAGACCCACTCCCTCTTCTCATTGTCGTATTTCTGCCACCATTACAGCTTGTGCCTCTCCTTACCCTAGCCCACAACCAAACTCTATCTCACCCATGATCTCGGTTTCCAGAACTATGGTTGAGTGTGAGAACTTCAGGGAAATGCTTTTGGACACAGATGTATAGGAGCCTCTCTACTGCACAAGTGGGACCATTCAACAGCTCTCATGTCCTGTGACAATCCTTCATGTATATTCTTTTCAGAGTTAGAGTCAGAGACCTCCAGCGGGTATAACTGACCGCCTCCCTTTTGTGACAGTTTTATCAGTCTCTTCCTCTCCTTCATCTCAGTCCCAGTGCCCTTTGCAGTAAATAGAGAATTCTGCCTCTTATAGAACTACTACAACTTCTACAAGTCCTCTATCCGAGCTCACTGTCTATTTCTACTGATCTCTGACTTCCAGCACAGGTCTTTACAAAATGAAAACTTTAAGAAGCCTGCACCTTCTCTGCAATTTTTCATTGGAAGGAAAATGAAAGAAAGATTGCTTACGATTGAGTAAGTCTAAATACGTGGCATTGCCGTGTTGCCTATGCACTGTCTCAGTCATTTAACAAACAGCAACTTGTATGACTTCCTGGAGGTCATGCTCTATCAGCACAATCTTGTGAGATACTTCCCCAATCTGACATGAGCCCACAAACCAGGTTCTTTGACCATGAGCAGTAGCACCACTCCAGGTCAACTCCAAGAACTGTTAGAGATCCTCATGGATTTCTACATAGTGGCCTTGTACTTTCTACTCGGCCAGATTTATCAAAGGCATTGAGTTATTCCTGGAATTCTCACAGGCCTCTGCCTTTCCTGGACCAAAATTAACCTTCTCAAAAGGAGGAAACAGTTTCTCTCAGATCCAGAGTTAGATAAAACATTCCAGCTGTTGAACACTTGCATATCCCCTTCCCAACTTTGACTTACCTTCATCCAAACAGTTCTACACCATTGAAACCAATGCCTTTAACAGTGCAGTAGGGCCACGTTGCCCAAATATTAGGAAGTCATGGCCTGGCAACAATCAGTCTATGTGGAGGAAGCTGGCCTAGCTGATATCAACCACCTGACTTGAGAATGGGAATGATTTATCATATCTGCTACCTTAGAAGTTTGAAAGCATCAAACTAGATACAGGTATCCAGTATTTTGTGACAATGTGCTTGGACCACTAGAGCCTGGAGTAGCTGAGACAGACCTCGTGAGCCCCTTTCTTTGAGTGTTTTGATTTTACTATCTCTTACAAACTAGGGAGTGAAATGGCCAGGTGGGTTCCTTATTGCAAAGTACCAGGGAGTAGAGAAAACATCGCTACTCTTGGAAATCCTCCTGTGTTTACAACTAACAGAGGCAATCCAGTGTCTGATGTTCATAGGCACCTAGGATAGAACTAGTCACCCAGGAGTAAGCCAAGACCCTGAACACCATGAAATCCCTTCACCAAGATCAGTGGCTGTATTTCACAAGAATAGAGCCTGTCATAAGCACTTTGCCTTAATACACAGTACACTCATTCTCACCATAACTACACATCAAAAGGAAATCCTACTAATTTAAAGTTTTAAATATAAGAAGATAAAAATCTTAAAATACTAAAAGAAAATGTGATAGGATAAAAAGATAAGATTCACCTTATCTCAGAGATAAGGAAAAACTTTATAACCATTAAATTAATAGATGAAATGCCAAATTAATGAATAAGCTGAATTACATAAAAGAAAAATCTTCTGTAACCAAAATATTATAATAAAAATAAATGCCAATAGTTAATATGAAAAAAAGGTTAATATACTTTAAAATCTTTATAATGTTGTATTTAAATAAATGTATAAAGAAAACACTGGGTTCCAAATTTAGAAGAATAGGTAAAAGATACAAACAGACAATTCATAACAAATGAAACACAAATGACTAAAAAATATGAAAAAAACCCTACAGCTTTGTTAGTATTATTGATCAAAGATCACATTACTTAAGTACGTAACATTTGATGCTATGAGAATACAAAGAAATATGTAGATTTGGCCAAACTTCTATAAAACAGTTTGACCGTATATACCAAGAGTCTTAACACACTCAGGCTCTTTGACTCAGTAACTCTATTTTCCAGAATAGCTTCTAAGGAAATAATTAGAAATGTGAACACAGTGTCATGCACAAAAGATATTTATCATAGTATAATTTATAATTGAAAACAACCTAAATGTTCAATAGCAGTGAAAGTGTTAAAGTAATTTATGGTCCCTCCACATGAAATTCATGTCTCCCATATGCAGTCATTAAAAATAACTTCATTACATTGATACTTATAAAATGATGATAGGTGTAGAACACAGAATACCAAATTGAATATACTCACAAACTATACATTTAAAATAAGACTACAGATCAATTTAAATTGTGGGAATATAAATCATTTTTTGTTTTATTTATACTTTTTAATATTCTCCATACTTTTGAAGCCCAATAAATGTATTTTAAATTACCTCTGGACTTCTGATGAGTAGAGCTTCATTTGTTTTTCTATAACTTTATTCTATAATGAATTTTCTGATGGTGCAGAAAGAAGTGCAGTTTAGATTATAACTGGCAAATCCATTTTACCCATCAGATAATTACACATTAAATAAATTTGTGTTTTAGTATCTATTATCTTGGACCATGACTGAATTAATTAGTAGAGTTTACTTTAAGGCTGAAATAATCATTCTAACAGTGTAGCGTGAACTGGTTTGATTGTTTGGGCAGATCCCACACAGACAGCAGCCTAGATGCTCCGTCGCAGCTCCTGCCCTCTGTCGACTTTGCCTTAGGTCATATTTCTAGGCTCCCTTTGTGTCTTGGTCTTGGCTTTGGCTTGCTTTCTGTGTAGGTTCTTCAACACAGATCTGATTCTTAAGCTCTCCCAGCCCTCTTGCCTTGATGTTTTAACAGTTCCCTGCTCTTCCAGCCTGCTCTCTGGGAGACTTGGTTGTTTGAGACTTCAAGTCAGACCAAGCCCATGCAGAGATTTTCTGAGGCTCTGGGTTTTCTTGTCCCACGTTTCCCGGGTCCCCAACTGACATGGTACCTCCAATAAGCCAGTAAGACACACACTTCTTTATCGGTCCTCTTTCCTTCTCTCAACTTTTCTCTATGAACAATGTCCTAGTGCAGTCAAGTTGCCTGGGCCAGTTCACCATCCTGACCATCTGGCACCCTCCGGTGGTCATGGGTGGCTGTGCCCTGGCTAGCAGTGACTTTCAGAGCTAGATCCTACTTGAGAATCCCCAGGCCTGTTAGGGCCCTCCAGTAACACTTAAAAGGAGCAGCTGTCAGAATCTACTATCAGATCTTGGCAAACCTTACTTCTGCCTAGCCCCTTGCGATTCAACCTCCTGTAACTTGCTGATGGAGAAATTCACCAAAGGCCCTGCCTTCCTTTCTCTTGTAAATGTATTTGTATCAAGAGATACTAAGATACACATTCTCAAAGGAAAAGCCTTTTCTGGTTTTGCATTTGGCAGGGAAGTAATAATAAGTACTAACGTAATTGAGCGCCAGATGTCGAGCTAAATGCTTTACATACATTATCACATATAATCTTCACAACAACACTGGGAGGTAGGCACCTATTTTTAATCTCCATTTTACAGAGGAGGAAACAGAGGCTCAGAGAGGTTACTCAGAAGTCAAGGTTAAGCTTAAAGGTCAAGATCTCCCTGATGGCTAACTATGGATTCAAAACCACCCCTCCTGACTTGGGGCCCATGCTTCCTAAGAACTAAACCATACAGCTCTGTAGAAAACTGGGAAGCTCAGAGGCCATGTTTTCTATCATGTAGAGAACATCAGTCTGCAGCAAGAAGAAGGAATAAAAAAGAGGGAGAGAAGCAGAGACAAAAGGTAGGGCTAGAGTTCCAACAGGACTTGAGTCCTTGGTTCCAGTTGTTTCTGAGGCCCAGGAGCATCCTTGTCTTTCTCCAGACTTGGTTGTTTCATCACATACTTCAGTTCTTCCAATAAACTCCTCCCTTTAGGTCAGTTTGATATGGCTTTCTGCCACTTGCAATGCAAAAGTCCTACTAAAACACGAAGTAAGTCGGGTACTCTTGAAGACAGTCCAGGTGTTAACACCCACAGCAGCATTAGAATAGTGATGAATTGTCTGATCCATACTGGGCTCTTTTTGTTGCAAGAAACGGAGATGGAGTCACGCTACTAGAGGTAAGTTACTCATCACTTAAACACAAGTCAAAAGGAGGGTTTACACAAAAAAAATGTATGTGCACTAAAACCTAAGTAAACGGATCCACAAGACCTCAGGAAGAAGTGAAACTGCAGCAGTAGCACTAAGTAACAGCTACTGAATCATCTCTCTCGGGGCTTTCCAACCTCGCAGCGAATCGGCACCACTCTCTCTCTGGACCAGCCTTCTTTGTGAACGCATCTTGTACCTGGCTACAAAAGTGGCCGCCCTAGCTACTTCTATGGCCTTCCAGTTTCAGTATATACCAAAATTCCCTTTGTGTCTCTTATTGTAGGTTCCCAAAGAGAGAAGATTTGACTTCTGCTTTTCTTTTTAAACCAAGTTCATGGAGTATACATCATTGGATATGGTTTATGGCCACTCCCTTGGACCAGGTGTCCAGTTAGGTGTGGTCATGGCCATGTGGCCCACTGACCACTCAGTAAGGTCAGTGGGCAGGGATTTTATTAGAAAGGGACGTGAGCAGGCCAGTAATAACTGGCATCTCTAATCAAGCCTACTTAAATGCAATTTGAACTCTTGCCAATAACAAAAAATTAAACATGTTGCAAACATGGGCAACCCATTTCCCAAAGACCCTCTTTAATTATCTCAAGCTGGCAAGAGAGTTCACCTTCTGGTGCTTTTAGGCTTGTGTTCTATCCTCTACCTCAAAGTGCACTTTCTTCACATTCCCAGTCCTGTTTGCACCTACCCTAAACACTGCAGAGAGCTAGACAACTCCACTCACTTGGGAGTCTATTAATTTTTTTTCTCCCCTTAACCACACTAAGACTTTGCTTAGTAAAGCATTTTGAAGATTTAGAAAATGACTGCTCAGTCTGCTTAGGATTTATATCTCAGACAGATGTGCCAAGAAGTCATAGGAATCAAACTGCAGTTCTGTGAGTAGAATAATATATTAACTTCCCTTTTAGTAGTTTCGATTACACAGCTGTACAAATTGCAATGGAGTGTTCACAGCTTAAGCTGCTTTTATCAAAAACACATCACTTCTTCAGGGTGGAAGTTTTAACACAGCAGGCATCTTGATGGGCATGCATCCTTGCAAAACACGTGTCATTACTTGAGAGAAAATCATCCAGGAAACTGAGAGATGGCAGTACTTACTTTACCTTGAGGAATCCTCTACCCTTTTAATAACTGAACTGGATCGTTTCATGACGAAAATAAGGAGCTCCTAATTAATGGTTCCATCATCTTATACTTTTAGTCTCTCTGAGCCTCAGTTTCCTCAAATTTTTTTTTGTTTTCATATCCTTTTTCATTAAAGGTTATTACAAGATATATATAGTTCCCTGTGCTATACAGAAGAAACTTTTTTAAAAATCCATTTTTACATACAGTGGCTAAAATTTGAAATCTCTAACTCCCAAATTTATCCCTTCCCGCCCTCTTTCTCCAGTAACCATAAGATTGTTTACTATGTGAATCTATTTCTGTTTTGTAGATGAGTTCATAGTGTCCTTTTTCTCTTTTCTTTTCTTTTCTTTTTTTTTAAGATTCCACATATGAGTGGTATCGTACGGTATTTTTCTTTCTCTTTCTGGCTTACGTCACTTAGAATGACAGTCTGCAGGTCCATACATGTTGCTGCAAATGACATTATTTTGTTCTTTTTTATGGCAGAGTATTATTCCATTGTATAAATATACCACAGCTTCTTTATCTATTGATAGACATTTAGGTTGCTTCCATGTCTTGACTATCGTATACAGTGCTGCTATGAACATTGGGGTGCATGTATCTTTTTGAATTAGTGTTCCCTCCAGATAAATACCCAGAAGTGGGATTGCTGGATCCTATGGTAAGTGTATTTTTAGTTTTTTGAGGAATCTCCTTATTGTTTTCCATAATGACTGCACCAAACTACATTCCCCCAGCAGTGTAGGAGGGTTCCCTCCTCAATTGTAAAACTATGATATGAGTACCCATCTTGTTGGGTTGTTTTAAGTAGCCAATGAGAGCTTTATAAAGAGCTTAGCAAACTGCCAAACATAGTAAGTGCTCAATAAATGTTAGTTACTATAATTATCATTATATTTTGTTTCTCACCTCAACTACTTTTCAAGGTTTTTTATTAGACCACTTTCTCATTTTATTCTTACAACTTGTGGGCAGGTATGGTGGTAAATGTATCCTCATTTTATAGTACAACAAATGGAAACAGAGAAGTTAAATACTTTATCCAGGGTAAGTGATTTTCCAGAGGTAACACAGGCAATAATTCACATCTCTGATTACCAATTGAGTGTTCCTTCCTCACAGAACTTAAGTTCTGTGACAGGGACTTTAGTAAATGGAGAAGCTTAATATTATACTAATAGAAGAATCCTCCACAACTTTCATCCAAGAATTGCTACTAGCTAGAAATGTTGTGTGTTCTATTTCTGGCAACCTGGAAAGCTAGATAACCTGAAGGGCCATTAGCTATGAGACAATTAAATCCTGATTTGAACCAAAACTAAAAGGCATTTTAAAGTTTTTCTGGGGTTTCATGAAAGGGGTCAAAAGGAAAAAAAAAAAGTGAGCCAAACAAGAACAGAGAGCAACAAGCGAACATAAAAGCTAGAGTTGCCATGGGCAAATGACAGTACCAGCCCAGGACAAGGAGACTAAGCATGAAGGCACACTTGCAGGGTCTGGGAATTACACCTGAGATGCCTGCTTTGAGCCTGGTTCTGCAAGAGGAGCTTCAGAGATCTCTGATCAGTTGTATCCCAGGCCACCTCACAGAATCAAATGCAAGTACTCCCTGGAGAAAAGCCACTCCCAATTTGGGTCCTTGGATTTCCATAAATTAAATTCTATAAAATATGAGCTCACAATTTTAAAAAAAATCTCCAATACATAAGCCACCATGAGTTAGAATCAACAGAAACAACAATGAATTTATAAAAACTGAAGAACTGGAACTGGAATTGTCATTTACAGATTACTAAAAAAACCTTTTATTAACCATTTAAAGAAATCAAATATGGAGTGAAATAGATTAAGAAATAAGAAACTGTCAAAATGATGAGAAAGATTAGTAAAAGAACCAACTGGAACTTTCTGGCCAATAGATACAGATACAAATTTTGAAATTAACAACTCAGTGAATGTGTTAAAACCAGAATAAAAACAGCCAATGACAGGATTAATAACCTGGAAACTATATCAGAGGAAATTATCTATACAGAGGGTATAGGAGATGGAAAATATGAAAGAGTGGTTAAAAGACATGAAGGATAGAACAAGGTTCAACATGTATCTAATCTAAGTTCTAGGAGGAAAGAATTGAGAGAATAGGAGGAAGGCAATATTGAAAAAGATAATGGGTCAAGAATTTTCCTGAACTGATTGAAATCAATTGGTAAAACACAGAATATATCAAGCATGATAAATAAAGAGAACTCCACACCTAGTTGAAATGGTGCAACGTCAGAAGTGAAGACCTTAAAAATCCCAGAGAAAAAAAGCCAGGGCACCTACAGGGAACAAACAATACACCATCACACTTTTTTTTTTTAAAAGTAACTCTAACAATAACTTATTGGTGCTCACAAAAACTCTATGTAGTAATTACTATTATTATTTATATTTTAAGGTAATAAAACTCTGGCTGAGAGGGAAAACCCAAGGTCATTCAGATACACAGCAACAAGGATGTAGCTTAGAAACACAAGAATGAGTGGAAAAAGTAGGTCATAAAACACTGTTTCAGCCATATGCAACAACATATGAATCTTAGAACATAATCTTAGGATGAATCTTAGAAACATAAAACTGGGTGAAAAAAGCAGGTGGCAGAAAACGACATGCAGAATATCATTTTTATAAAGTTCACAAACAAAATTAAATAATACATTGCTTAGAAATACATACACATGATCAAATTATTTTTTAAAAGCAAGAGAATGATTGCTATAGTCTGAATGATTATGTTCCTCCAAAATTCCTATGTTGAAACCCAGTGCCCAACGTGGCAGTATTAGGAGGTAGTCTTTGGGAGGTGATTAGGTCATGAGGGCAGAGCTCTCACGAATGGGATTAGTGTCTTTTGAAAAGAAGCCTAACAGGGCTCCCTAGCCGCTTCCACCATGTGAGGTTACTGTGAAGAGATGGCTATGTATGAACTGGGAAGTCAGCTTTCACCGGACATGGAAACTGACCATGCTGGCCATGGGGGTACCCTGAATTTGAACTCCCAGCCTCCAGCCTTCCAGAAATAAATTTCTGTCGCTTATAAGCCATCCAGACTGCAGTATTTTGGTACAGCCAGCTGAGACAGACTAAGGCAGGAAAATACACAACATTCAGGGTAGTGGTTACCTCTTGGGAGGCAGAGCAGAAGAGTTAAGACAGGGAGAAGCGTATGTTGCAAGCATCGGGTAATGTTCTAGTTCCAGTTTGGGTGGTTGGTAACAGGCACTCATTTTATCATTATTTGTGCATGTCACTTCCATTCTTTTGTATGCACCGATTTACGTAATAAAAATAAAACAAATTGCCAAACGACTTATTTTTAACTGGATTTTTACAATGTAGATTTAAAAGCCACTGGTTAATCCTTCTGACTGATGGCTGAGGAATATAATTAGCCTCTAGAGCTTAACTGCCAAATTCTTGTAGTGAATCTCAAAAAGGCTTCCTACATAATTAGTGGAAGACAATGATGGAAGTCATTCCTGGCTTGGGGTTTTAAATTCCCGGCCTTGTATGTTCTCTCCAAATGGAATAGTCTATTTACACAGCTCTAATAAGAGGTGTGCTATTCACATCATTTGTGTGGGTATCTTTAACCTTGTATTCCAGATGGTAAAGAAAATTTCCTATATAAGAAAATATGTTATAGGATAACTATATCAGAAAAAACTAGTTTCATTTTGTGTTTAATGTCATATAATTAAGTTGTTAACAAATGAAAAAATTTAAGTCTTTTTTTGGTAGTAGAATTATAAAACAAATTCACTTTCTCATATCAAAAATTTTATGAGCCAATTTGCTCAATTTTAAAGTAAACAAATACACCTGGGCTTCCATTACAGCAAGAGAGGTTTTACTCCGTAAACTCGATATAGATGTATTTGTGCTGAACTAAATTTACATATTAATCAAGTTCTAATTGCTTTTTTTAGCCAATTTTATGCAAATATATTTACTGCTATTTAAACATGTTTCAGAATGTTTGGAAAGTGCCCAAGCCAAATTCACTAATTAACAATTAGAAAGCAAAATCAAAACTGATATTTTCATACTATATCTTAAGAGAACTCTTTGAAACGATATTGATGGTATTGTCTTATTTTTCAATCTTAAATTCAAAATCACTAGATCAGTTTAAAATGATTTCTCCTATTCTCTATATTTCCTGTAGTGAATCTCAATATTGATGGTATTGTCTTATTTTTCAATCTTAAATTCAAAATCACTAGATCAGTTTAAAATGATTTCTCCTATTCTCTATATTTCCTGCATACCATAATAGTTAATTTTTTTAATAGTTTATGATTATCATTAAAGTATCTTTGAGTTGGATGAATTACTGGCACCAACATTGAGTTTTACTTGTTTCGTATGGGTGTGTGTGTTTAATGCAATAATAGTCTAATGCAACAAAAGTCTACACTATCTTTCCCTAATCGAAGTCCATAAACTTGATCTTCCTTCAAGAATTTCACCAAAAAAAATCTCAACATCTCACACTCTTTTAGTACAGGAGAATGTTTAGTAGACATAATACATGCAGCTCTCCCTTCATGAAAAATGAAGCTTAATTTGTTTTCATAGGGGTAAACCAGCTTAGTGGTTCATTAGGCTTAATGCGTTGTGAATTGAAAGATATGATTTAAAAGATTTCTGTATAATTCTTCACTCCTTTGATTAGCAATACAATCTGAAATTACCACTATAATTTCCTGGAAAAGTAAAAAGGACCTTCACGTAAGTAATTAAGATAAACTCTCAAGATGCCCTACTGAATCTACACTTAGTAATATGCCAGGTCTCAAACTCTCCTTGTATAGTTTGTTTAGTTTTTAAATGTGATGTTCACTAGTTTAAATACATTTGTGAACACGGAGTAGACTTTGACATTTGCAAGGCATTTGTCCAGAGGTCTCTATGATTCCCCAAATTTAAAACAATCAAATAAAACAACAGCAACAACAACAAAAGTTAAAACTCTATAGCATAAAACTTGTTCTATGGAGAGAAAAATCAGGTTGTGCAGAGAGATTATTACACCTATACACAATGCCACTTGCTTCCTGAAACCTGGCTGCCTT
The DNA here is from genome assembly GCF_048773025.1 of Camelus bactrianus. Taxonomy (NCBI): domain Eukaryota; kingdom Metazoa; phylum Chordata; class Mammalia; order Artiodactyla; family Camelidae; genus Camelus; species Camelus bactrianus. The sequence goes on from NC_133554.1 coordinate 14,358,200, forward strand.
CCAGCTTGGGATAACGCTTTATCCATATAATAAATACCCTTTTTTAGCTGTAAGCTACTTCAAGTTGATTTCTGTTACCTTCATCAAGAGTCCTAATATACATATTTATGTTATTTGGTTTTATATATACATATATATATATGTTAAATATATTACCATATATATATATTTTATATATATATATATCTTTTTGATATATTACTGATGTCATGGAGCTAAGAATCGTTTTGTTAAGAAATGATACTTAAACCAATTGGATTCCATCTGACTTGCAAACAAGATTTGGGGGTTCAATGAGCATACCAAGTAAGGAGCATGCATTACTGAAGGTGGCCCCTTTTTATCCGGGTGGTCTACAGGTTACACTGTGCAACTAGATTTAGGAGGTAAATTAAGAGAGTGAAAGGATTTCAATATACCAGTTCTCTGCAATGTAGGCAGCATCTCTTTCTTTGAAGCCCAGGACTGAAACCAGATGCTTACTTTATGACTTCCTTCTCTCAAACAATAAGATAAGAAGAAAAACATACATAAGTCAGTTAGTGTTATCAGGAAGTGATTATCAGTTTTGCTGAAAACATAACGCCTTTGGGGCTTTGAATGAAAGTAGTAATTTAAACCACTCCTGGAGTGAATAAATATTCAAAAAGAGTAGTACATAAACTTCGTTTGCCTCAGGCTAACATAAGTGTTTATGACTCTATCATGTGTTCTTCTTTGGAATATTTCTCTTTCATCTGAAAAGTGATTCTTTCACCTGAATACCCTTTAGGAATCAAATTTAGATACAAAGCAGTGACAGCTTGGATCTTGCCCTGTGTATAATAAATCAATTTATGCAACTCCTTTTCGTTAAGAACAGCTCACTAATAGCCAAGTGGGCATGCTTTAAATTAACCTGATATACAAGAGTCCAGTCAAGCTGTAAATCTATGGATTATGGTCTCACTATATCTATGTTTTGTAAGAGTCCTTTAAAGAGTGTACATTTTGTAATTAACATTTTAGCAACATCAGGATGAAAATCACATATAGTGTCTCAAAATACTCTGTAAGCTCCTCGGAGCAGGGGCTATGTCTTTCCTATCTTTTTACTCCCAGCACCTGCATGCTGGGGTGATTGGAGAGTTGTTCAGTAGCACGTAGAGCTGGATTTATAACAGTAATGGGAGAGTTGGGCAGGAAGAGAAAGACGAAACAATATGGAAAGAATGTGGTACCAGACTTAGCAAATGAGCAGGGACTAAGAATAAGGAAAACATGGAAAGGACATGAGGGCAAGAATGAAACAAAATTTTGTTCATCCTGAAATAGTTATACCTAGGATACAGAAACTAGCAAATTCCCTACGCCCCACTCTTTTATGGGCTATGTGGATTTCAGGAGTAGTCTGGATCTAGTCAGTGAACTGGAAAAGAGGGGAGATAGAAGACGGATTGCTATTAATTAAAGATCCATGATTCAGCTGCTTGTGGTGAAGTGAATGTGAAGTGAAGTGAATGTGCTTGTGGTGAAGTGTATGTAGCTCAACCACAAATTCAGGTGCACAGAGAATGTAAGTTTATTTTCTTATAATATTTAGTTTCTATTAAAAGCTTCCATTCCATCAAATGTATCAATCAGGATATACTATGAAAACAGAAACCACTGTAGATGTTTCAGGAAGGAGGGGATTTAATAAAGGGAATAAGACGCTTATAACTCTTTGGAAAGGGTTAAGGGAGCAAAGGTCAGGGAGAACCACCAATAACCTGAGGGAATAAGGGAGCTGCAGAAATCTTAAAAGCTATCTCAGCTGCCTGAATGGCCAAAGAAGAGGGAATTCAGGTGGACTCCCAGAAGCCACCGCAAGACTTCATTTTGCTGTCTCCTGAGGCCCATGTACCTTTGTTGTTGGAGAAACAATGGCTGTTGCATCTCCTCTACCTTCCAATCTCCCTGGTTTGTCTTTTCTTGTCTGAATCTAAACAAGGCTGTAAACAGGTGAGTTTGGTAAGTAGTTGCTAGGCTTCTTGCTCCTACAGTACTAGGAAGAGCTGATGAGAATAGGGAGGACTTTGAGTACAAATATACAGTATCTGGGACGTAATGGAAACTTAATCTCAGCTAACTGGAGGATCCCCTACATTTTCTCCAGGGTTACTAATGAGTTTTGTGGCTCATGTAATGTCAAGGCATTGGGGTAATGGGTGGAAGCAGTTTTTATGGGGCCTGAAGTTTATACAGTTGGGAGGGACTTCCATAAAGAAAAAGAATACAAAAAAAAGAAAAGTAAAGTAAAACAATACAAAAAATAAATTAGGTGGCAAACATGAATTTTTACTTAGAATGAGAAATATAACAAATTATTGATTTTAAAATGCTGAAAGATATGAAAGTGTAACAAATTACAGAAAAATAACATGGTTTCTATTCATTATCTGAAATGTTTTGACAGCTTCACAATTTGATGTTAGCAATGTCAAGTAACTTTTTAGAATTGTTAAATTTAAGAAACACCTATGAAGTTTCTTTCACGTAACAGGTATTAGATTTGAAATTTTTCAAGTTGAAAATTTGAAATATTAATTTCAAATAACCTTTGGGGGATATAATTTTATTTTTATTCTCTTATTTTTATTTTTCTAGCTTTATTGAGGTATGATTTACAAGTAAAAACTGCATATATTTGGGTTATACAATGTGGTTTTTTTAAGGTGTACAACGTGATGATTTAATATTTGTGTGAATTGTGAAATAATTACCACAATTAAGTTAATTAAAACATCCATCACTTCAAATAATTACTTTTTTTTTTTTGGTAAGAACACTTAGGATCTACTTTCTTTGCAAATTTTAAATATACAATACAGCATTCTTAACTATAACCACCACACTGTACATCAGATCCCCAGAACATACTCATCTTATAACTGATATTTTATACCCTTTGACCAGCATCTTCCCATTTCCCCCATCCCTCAGCCTCTGGCAGTGCTATTCTACTCTCTGGTTTAATGACTTTGACTTTTCAAGATTTCACATGCATGTGAGATTATACAGTGTTTGTCTTTCTCTGCCTGACTATTTCACTTTAGCATAATGTCCTCCAGGTTAATCCCTGTGCCACAAATGGCAAGATTTCCTTCTTTTCAATGCTAAACATGTCACATTTGTTTTATATCCATTCATCCATCAATGGACACTTAGGTTGTTTCCGTATCTTGGCTTTTGTGAGTAATTCTTCAATTAACATGGGAGTGCAGATAGCTCTCTGTGATACTAACACATCCTTTGGAGATATACCCAGAAGTAGAAATTAATATATATCATCCTACTCACTCTCTTTCTCCTTCTTTTCACCCATGTCTCTCTTTAACTTGCTCCACCTTCTCCAGTTGTGTCTTCAGCCACTTAACATCTAGGCTGAAAGGTCACAGAGCCCCGGGACCCTAAGTCTCCTTGTGACGATGGCAGTAGATAGGCATGGCAAAGTCGAGGTATGGCAGGGAAATTAGGGGAGAAGTAGAAACTCTAGACTGAAGGAAAGAGTAGGTACCTTTTTTTTTGCTCTTCTTTCAGAGGCTATTCCCCAGAGCAGATGCTACATTATGAGGTCCTAGGTGCCCACCTATGCTCTGCAAGACAATAAAATTCTGTCATCCTGCCATGTCTCTGAGCCTCACCTTCTTCACAGCTCCCCTGTGTCTCTTAAGACCCATCCTCCCACTACCAAGAACTCTATTCTTACCTTTAAGATCTCTATCACTCCTGCTCAGTTTTTAAGATTCAACTCAAAGGGGGATGTCCTCCTCAAATCTTCTACAGTCCCCTCTCCCTATTTCACCTCACCTTTCCCATTTTTTCAGCTATCCCCCTGAATTTCTGGAACATATCATTTACGCTTCTTTTACAGCATTGATCAACTTAAACCTTGTGACATACTTTAAGCCGTTGCCTTCTCTCCCTTGATAGAGGTTGGTGACCATCAGCATTCTTTGGGCAGGATCCATGTCAGGTTTAAATCTGTGTCCCCCATGGCACCTAGTACCGTGCCTTTGATGTAGCAGGTGCTCCAAAATGTCCACTGAATCAACTACGTGGCCGTTGCTCCACTACAACTCCCACTCTCCTGAAGTCTGGGGCCCTGTAAGTGCTCATTGCAACTCCCTCACCTACTTGGAAGCCTCCCTCTCTCCCTTTCCTCCCTTTCTCTGTTCTTTCCATCTACCACAATGGCCATCTCTCACCCTTGCTTCCCTGCCCCATCTCCTAGTTAATCCCACACAACGCTTCTTCAGAGATGTGCCCTACTGGCAGCTGCTCATCTCCCTTTCTGCCTCCTGCTCTTCCGATATTTACGTTCGTAACTCAACTACTACAGACTGCCCTGGAGGCTCACTCTAACCAGATTTCACCTGTTCAAAAAAAGAAAGGCAAGCAGGCCTCAAAGTACAACTTGCTCCCAGTCTCACTCAGACCTGGGGAGGAATCTTCCTGGAACTGAGCCCAACATTAATAACATGGTGAAAAAGGGAGATGAGAGTAGCACCTGCCTTATAATCATGGTGCATTAGCCTTTTATGTAAGTAGTTTTTCTTGTGGGAAACAAGATCTAACTTGTTCTAGTTATAAATCCATTATTATAAGCCAGGTTCTACTGTAACATTTACCCATCTCCTGATCTCAAAATACTAAACTTGAAAGAAGAAAATATGCCTCTGAGGACTAATACTATCAGTTTGAATTTTTCTAGCCAGTGCTTAAAACACAGACACACACACAGACAGGCAGTTTTTTAGAGAAATTTTTCTAACCATGACTCTGTGCTGTTATTAGAACGAAGGTCTATCTGCCACATCCTACCGGCAAGACTCTTGGGCTTTTAGAGAGGTTTGCTGATGAGTTCCAGGGCTTAACAGCGAGAAATCGAATCTGGCTAGAAGATAACTTTGTATAGTAAATGAACTTCTGTTGAACTCTCATCTCTCAGTTTCTTATATATGACACTTAAATTTCCATTTTTTTCTTTCCTAGAAGGAAAATTTTCATTAGACAATGTGATGTATGGTAAGCAGTTATAATGAAAATTAACAGTAGTAGTTGTCTACCCCAAATATGTTCTCTCCTTCCTTACTAACAGAACTCCTATATTATTGGACATATCAATGTATGCAGCTTAAAAAAACACCTTCACTTAAAAACTGTGTGGCCTCATGACTAAATTCTGGACAAATAGATAAAAGCAGAAATGTGATGAGGGACCTGTGGACAGACTCCTTAAAGGTGAACTTAGTCATGTGGGAGGTAGAGGTCTTTTGCCTTTCCTCTTTTTCCTATTTGGAATGTGGATGATGGCTGGATTTCCCAATAGCCATCTTGGCCCATCACTAGCTACGTACTAGAATGGTGTATCTGTGAAACAGAAATGGTGTTATCTGGTAACTATGGAGCTGCCAAATCTGCCCTAAATATCTCCTTCTGAAACTCTTTCATGTGAAAAAGAAATAAACTGCTTTATTTAGGCCATTGTTATTTTGAATTTTTAATTATGTACAGCTAGCTGAGTCTAATCATAACTGACAAAATAAACAAATGGAGTAACATACTGTATTGAATTCTAAATAGACAAATTAGAATTTACCTAAATATCTTTCTTCTCAAATACATTATTAAATGACTGCAAGCCAATCTATTTTAATTTATAAACAATGTCCTTTACCTTTGAGGGTGCAGTAACTGTAAAGAGGCACGAGGAAGGTTGCGCAATGCTGATAAAGTCTGTTTCTTGATTGGCTGTGTTCAGTTTGTGAAAATGCATTGAGTTGTACTTGAGATATGCACCCTTCTCTGTATATATTTTGTATATCAATTAAAGTTTAAAAATACATCCACTGTATGATGTGACTGACAGGGCCTAATTTCCAGACTATATAAGCAGCTCATACAACTTAATAATGAAAAAACAAACAACCCAATCCAAAAATGGAAAGACCTAAACAAGCAATTCTCCAATGAAGACATACAAATGGCCAATGGGCACATGACAATAGCTCAATATTGCTAATTATCAGAGACATGAAAGTCAAAACTATTATGAGATATCAACTCACATCAGTCAGAATGGCCATCATTAAAAAGCCCACAAATGATAAATGCTGGAAAGAGTGTAGAGAAAAAGGAGTTTTCCTACACTGTTGGTGGGAATGTAGTTTGGTGCAGCCATTATGGAAAACAGTATGGAGATTTCTCAAAAGACTAAAAATAGACTTACCATATGATCCAGCATTCCCACTCTTGGACATATATCCACAGGGAAATCTAATTCAAAAAGATACATGCACCCCAATGTTCATAGCAGCACTATATACAGTAGCCAAGACATGGAAACAACCTAAATGACCATTAACTGGATAAAGAAGTTGTGGTATATTTATACAATGGAATACTACTCAGCCATAAGAAATAAAATAATGCCATTTGCAGCAACTTGGATGGACCTCAAGACTGTCATTCTAAGTGAAGCAAACCAGAAAGAGAAAGAAAAATACCATATATCACTCATATATGGAATCTGAAAAGAAAAGAAGACACAAATGAATTTATCCACGAAACAGAAACAGACTCACAGACATAGTAAACAAGCTTACGGTTAATCCAGGGAAAGGGGATGGAAGGGATAAATTGGGAGTTTGAGATCTGCAAATACTAACTACTACATACAAAATAGATAAACAACAAGTTTCTTCTGTATAGCACAGAGAACTATAGACAATATTTTGTAGTAACCTATAATGAAAAAGAATATGAAAACACATATATGTATATGTATGACTGAAACATTATGCTGTACACCAGAAACTGACACATTGTAAACTGACTCTACTTCAATTAAAAAATAATAATAAATTAAAAAAATTAAAATACATCCATTGTAAATTTGTCTTTTTGAGTGGAATTACTAACCAGTTTAGTTACAATTAGAGATTTTTAAAAGGTTAAGTCCTCAGAGAATTGTGAAGATTAAATGAAATAATAAATGTAAATTATTCAGTTTTAACATATTGAGTCACGCATCCATGAAAATTTTTGGAGAACCTATTAGGCACTGGACACCCAGGGTCAGCCGTTACTATTAGCCCTAATTTAACTGTCTGCTAATTTGTGTTCCTCTCATAGACTATAAGCTTCATGGGGACACGGACTATATCTGTTTTGTTCATGTTATACACACAGTTGTTTAACACAGTACCAGGCAAATAGTGGCTCCTAATGGAATGAATAACTGAGTGGATATACTATAGGTTAAATAACCTCTTGTGGACCACTAAGAGAATGTATTTCAGTTTCAAACTGACTTAGAAGTGATCTTTTTGAATTCATTTGTAAATTAAGGGCAATCTAGGGCTCTTTAGCATCAGTATCAAATCAAGAACTACAAGTAAAACTTCAGGCAATTCTTTTAATGCTTCACCAATTATGTAGTCCAAAACATAAGAGGGTGAAAATCATAATGCAATTATCACAAGAAACCATCAAAAGCTCTTAGCTACACTAGTTAAAAAGAGTGGAACAGATTAACTTCTTGATATCATAAAGAAAATGCAAACACTATGACTAACACATACCATATCAAAATAGAACATTTTCATTGCATGGCAAGAAAGAAAATGCATCTGTGTTTCAAGCAAAGTACAAAATTAAAAATGTGAGCAACTGGAAAATGGCAGCCTATAGAAATTCTCTTAAAATACAGCAAATGTATGACTATAAATTTGCTATGTAATTTAGAATATGCTCCCTGATGGTTTTAAAAACTGTCTGCATTTCAAAATAAGAAAAATATCAATTTGACATCTGTAGGAGACCCACTTTTGGGGTGCATACGCAGCCCACAGTCCTTTCTGTGAAAACTGCCTCCTTGACAAAAGGGTCAGCCTACACAGCCATTTTTGTCATGTAACGGTCCAGCCATAGCTTATTGGACAATTGGAGAACTCTTGACCGAGGCTGAACCAACTGGAATCTTTCTCCTGAGAATCTAAATTAGTAGGCACTGAGTCTGTAGTGGGCTCCAGAATTGAAGGTCACCTAGAGATGGGGCTGAGGTTTGCAGCATTATCCTAGAAGACTTGTCCCAAGGGTATCCAGTTTCACAAAAGCCAAAATTATGAGGGAGCAGAAATTACACGTAAGTAATGGAAGGCTATCTGAACAAAAAAGGAAAATGGAATATTTATGTCAAAAAGTGCAGAGGCAAGGCACATGGGTAGGGTGCAGGGTAAGGGAATAAACTCTGTTCCTGAATTTTCAATTCCCATGAAGTCTGTCTAACTTTGTTTCTTGCTTTTTTTAAATTATTAAAGTAATCAACTAACACCCTGTCCCCACCCAGTGTCCCCAACCCTACTTTTTATTTGAACAAATATTTCTTCAGTACCTATCATCTGTCAGACACTGTTCTTTGTACCAAGAATACAGGAGTAAATAAAAAGGGGGGAAATGAAGTTATGGGGATCAAGTGGGATCACTATAATGAACATATAAATGGAGAATTATAACACAGGGCAGTAAATGCAATGACAGAGATAAATGCCCTAGAATATCTTACTAGGCTTAGGGTGAGTCTCACTCAACATTTTACTCATTCGAAATAGTTTGTTTTGTACCTTGCAACCAAAAGAACAACAACAACAAAAATTCCCTGCTTGAACATCTAACTTATATTGTTCACCCCACTCCCTCACCCTCAGCGAGTGGCTAAGAATGTGCACAGCCTACCTAGGTTAGAATTTAGGCTCCACCACTCACTAGTACATGACCTAGCACGTACTACAGAACCTCCGTGTGCACCAGGGTTTTCTCTTACTTCATGGGGTCGCTGTGAAGGCTCAGTGGGTCATCTGTATGTAGAGTTTTAGAAGTATGCCTAATATTTGGTAAGTACTCAACAATAGTTAGTTACCATGATTGTTTCTGCTGCTGTTATGTTAATCATGTGTTTGTTAAAATTTTAAAGTTACAATTTTAAGAAGTGTCAGCTGGGAAGGGCGAGGTAGCAGTATTTGTTGGTCGGGGGTAGAGAGAGAGAGAGAGAGAGAGTGTGTGTGTGTGTGTGTGTGTGTTTTGGATGTGCTGTCATTGATGAATAATCTCATCTAATTTTATTTCTTGGAGGGAAATCTTAACTTCAGCTTTACGGGTGCCCTGTAGTCATCCCCAATATGAAAGATCATGTTAACCATTTAAATGTAACTTTATTTTATTTAAAATTACTATGTGCTTTTGGCCACAATAAAATGAACTAATACTCCCTAAGACGGGTTGAGTCTAAAATTGTCTTCTTCCCATCTTCTTGGAATCCTTGCTATCTGGATTATCTCCAGAGGGGCAACTGCTTAAAGCTTTGACTCGTCTACACGAATGAGAGTGCTTGGCACTTAAGTACACTTTAATAGCTATCACTCTACAGAGCAGATGTTTGTGTGTTTCGTGGGCATCATAAATATTAAGAACGATGTTATATGGCTTGGAAAGCACTTGCCATTAATTGTTAATGCTCACTATGTGGATGAGAGAGGGAGATTCCTTGAGGGAAAAATCAAGAAAGATATTTATGTCTAACATTACTGTATTTCAATTTCAGGGCTGAGGCTGGAGAGAATTAGTCTCTGATTTCTTGAATATCATACGAAAGTGAATGTAATGCCTGAGTGTTCCTTGTTCCTTACAGCTCCATAGTGAGATAAGTAATATGTGACTATAACAGGAAGAATGGTAGAAGGAGAAGGCAGAGGTGGATTCAAAGGCTAGTTTCATCTTTTCCTGGCACAGTGATCATGAACTTACTTAACCTTTCTGAATTTAGTTATTTAACCTATAAAAGAGACTAATAATATCTATCTCATAGGGTTGTTATGTTAATTTAAGAAGAGATGTGTGTAAAGATCCTAGGTCAGTACCTAGATTACAGTTAATTTTGTTTTGTATCAAATTAGAGACGGTAAGTACTTGGTGTAGACTATGCACAAAAAAGGGCCAACGGGTAACTAAATTCTTTGAATTTTTGGCAACTGAGGATTGTTCAGGGTTTCTGATCATCGTACAGAAGGCTCTGCCCAGTGAGACTTCAGATTCTTCATTGATGTCCCACATGCAGTCTGAATACCTGTTGATCATTCCCAGCTGCCTATGGCATTTATTCATTCATTTCTTGAGAGCTCACCAGGCATCATGAAGATAATATGGTCTCTGAGCTAAGCAAGCTCATAATCTAGTAGAGGACAAAGACACAAAAGCAATTACAATATCATGTGGTAAGTATCACCCCTAATCAAGGCAAGGTAGAGGACTGTGGAAGGCCCAAGCGAGCACACAGTTCTGTTCAGTTGAGGGACACAGCTGTACTAAGGAATGAGAGATTGAAGTACCTGTCTAGGCACCAGTACATATAGGATGCCACAAAACCCAAAAGTGGGTTTTTGTACAGAAGTCGTTACCTTCCTGGTGAAAGATAATTTGGTTTTGCTTCCACCCAAGACAATGGTCTCATGTGGAAATTTAAGAAAAACCAAAGATCTCCTCTCTAAAGCTGACCTATGTCTGTTGATTAGTTTTGCCACGAGCAGCTGCAGATGAAGCCGACTGAAATTCTGAAATCAAGTCATGCACAGCACCAAGCTGTTTTTTCTGGAATGAATTTTAAACTGTCGAACAAAGCCTAAATTTTAAATTCTTTGGTATGTCTCCCAAGTAGTCTGATTCAGTAAATTGCAAAAGAAAACAGAAATGAGAGTAAGAATTACAGAAAAATGAGACTTCTTTTTTCCAGAACATTGACTCTACTTTAGCCAGTGGAAGTGGTTGAATCTCTTTTTTTTTTTAATATAATAATAAAAATACTGATTTCTCCCTAACCCTACCTAATAGATGTCAAATAAATATTTTAAGTATATTGTTTTAAAGAGGCACCAAATTATTAGTTTGCCTGGGATATGTTTGTGTCTCCATCTTTCCCTGGAAGAGGAATGAAATAGGAAAGGCATCACAGAGGAGATGGCTTGTGGCAACCTCCAGGGATGAAATTTATCTGGGAGGAGGAAGTAGAGAACAAGGAATGCTTCTTCTTCCCCTAGATTCACCAGTTCAAGGTCTCCAATTTCTAAGATATGGTCTTTTCTCTCTTTGGAATGGCATCTCCTGAAGCTGACCATTTTACCATCATGAAGGTAAGTCATAATCATTTAGTTTATAAGCACTTCTTAGATACTTTCCCAAATTAGCAAACCCACTAAGATAAATGCCAAGATATTTCTTGACACACTATTTTGACTTAAGGCTGTAAGTCAGGATTCCCATAAGGTATCAAATGTCATTAGGCTTGGGCATGTTGGACTGATGTAAGGGGAAAAAAATACAGCCATTGGCACAGGATTTTAATTAGTCATCCTTTTAGGTGCTAGGGATTAAAATCCAGGATCCTCCTCCCTTGAGTTTCAAAAAAAGAGCTTCCCTTTAAATCCTCCAAGTTTTAGTGGCTCTTAGCCTTTTGTTCCATGGAAAGTAGCCAAGGACAGTTGAACAGGGCTGATGGTCTGAGTGGGGTGTCCCAGCACCAGGCTCTGTCTCCCTCAATCTTAACCAAAGAGTGATGGTAAAAGTAAAGCCTGGAGTTTCACTATAGCAATACTTTTCTCCTACTGCAAATCCAGAGTCTGCACATGGGGTTTCATCCCATTCCGTTGTGCCCTGAGATTCCCTTCATACCCTGACCGGGTGGACACAGAACTCTTTATACATCCTGGAACCCCTAAGTAGAGCAACTTCAACTCTCTCTAACTCCTAAGCCTTCACCCTCAAATTCCTGTAAGTACCTCTGTAATCCGCAGCTTAGAAGGTCACAAAAGTAGGTTTTATTTTGGCCTACTAGGAAGTTAGGACAATGGACGGTCCCTTTAGAATCACAGAATATCAGTGCTTCTTAGATGATGTTGTCCGGCTCCCTTATTGTACAGATGGAGAAGCTAAGGCCTAGAAAGGTGAAGTGTCTTGGCCAAAGTCATATATCTTTTTAGTGAAGGAAGTTAATACCCAGGACTCCTCATCCAAATGCCCTTTTCAGTCTTCCACTTTGACTTTCTTATGAAAATACTGGTAGAAATCAGAACATTTTAAGAAGGAAGACTTATGAGGCAGGCTAGTGTGGTGCAAAGAGCCCATGAATTGAAATGGGAAGAACTAAACTTGAGTTCTAACCATAATTACCAGGAATGCAATGTTTCTGAACCCACGCTTCAGTTTCATCATCAACAAAATGGGCTAGTTTTATTCTAAGACTGTGGTGAAGATAAAAGTACTTTGTAAGTCATAAAACATTATAGAAGCAAAGAGCTCCACATAAGGAGTCTGAGCTGCAGAGAGGGCTCTGAAACTGTGTGCATAGTATTTTGTTTTCGTACATTTTTCTGGGAAGAGGATCCATAAATTGCATGAGATTTTATTTCCCAGAAAAATTAAGAAAAGCCACGGATGTTAGTATTGAACACCACTATCATTGATCTACGAACTGTTCTAGTTCTACAGAAGATGAACAAAACTTAATTCTTGTGCTGGAGGGACCATTTTTGAGAAATTCATAGAGTTGCCAGGTAAAATACAAAGTGCCACTTACATTTGAATTTCAGATAAACGACAAAAACTTTCAGTGTAAGTATGTCCCAAGTAACACTTATTTGAAATTCAAATTTAACTGGGAATCCTACATTTTTACTTACTAATTCTGGCAGTCCATGAAATTTACTCTCATCAGCAGGGAGAAGGTGACTTGTGTTTCAGTGAGCTCCTCTTTCAGATCTTCTTGTGACACGTTCCCATTGGCAGAGAGTTGGATGAGGATTATAATGTATTCAAAAAGCAAAACCGAAAGTCAGGGGCCACACTGAAGATCAGAAAATTTAGAGATCATTTTAAATTAAAGCATGTCACTTTCTTGATGCCACAGCAGGGGCAGATTCAAACTTTGTGCATCCTGAATTCTATAAAATGGTGGAGACCCTCTTTACGAAGAAGAATGCAAAGTTACAAGAACAAAATTAGGCGTAAAAGTGTGTGTCTATTTAAATGAGAAAAAAATTAAAATAAATTACTGGATGTTTAGAACAGTGCCTGATATTATAGTAAGCACTCAATAGTGTAAAAACAAACAAAAAACAGTAAGAGAGAGGATTCTGGGAAGATCACACAGCAGGAAGAACCAGAAATCTATCTCCTCACTTAGACAATAATTGCACTGGAAGAATCTGTCTGCTGTAATTTTGGAACTCCGGAGTGTACTGAAGCCTCACAACTTCCAGAGGAAAACTAGACAGCAAAATTGTGATTAATTTCAGTCAATTTTAGTTCTTAGCCCAGTAGCAGCTATGCATTCCCCACACACCTCAGCCTCATTGCAGGCAGCTGTGCCTGTGTTCACGAAGTAGCTTGCATACTGCTTACAGTGGACAAAAAGGACTGTTCTTCAGGTATCGGGGATCTATGCTCTGATCACTGATCACACAGGTTCAGGTAAAGAGGCTATGGCCATTGCTGTTGTATACTCCCCACCCCTTGTTGCAAGGCCTTCCCCTCAGGTGGGAGTGATTGTCAGGGGACTCAAAAGGACAGAGCCTTTTTCCCCCTCATTTTTTATCTTAAGCTTTTGGGAGCCAGACACTGAAGACAAGGACATTCAAAAGCAACCACATATACAGGAAAAATCAGAAAGTCACCATGCATGCCCTGGGGAAGGACCAGGCTCAGAAAAGACATGAGAAGACCTTAAGTTTACACTTCAGGATAATCCTTGGTACAGAGAAAGCCTACAATAATCAAAAAAAGGAACAATAACTAGAACTAAAAACACTAACCTTGGGGAAGAAAGAGAATGTGATTTCAAAAATTATCACATTATTAGATTCCAGTTATTAGAGTATTAATTCAACATACAGTTTTTAACAACAACAACAACAACAACAACAAAAAACCCCAAGGCATACAAAGAAACAGAAAAACATGGCCCATTCAAAGGAAATAAACAACAGAAACTGTCCTGAAAAAGACCTTATGGTGAATCATCTAGGCAAAGACTTTAAAACATCTGTCTTAAAGCTGCTCAAAGAACTAAAGAAATATGTGGAGAGAGTCAAGAAAACAATATATAAAATAAATAAGTTATGAGGATGTAGTGAACAACATGGTGACTATAGTCAATAATATTGTAGTGCATTTTTCAAAGTTGCCATGAAAGTAAATCTTAAAAACTCTCATCACAGGAAAAAAGGTTTTTGTAACTTGGTGTGGTGAAAGAGTGACTAGACTTCTGTGATGATCATTTCTCAGCATATACAAACATTAAATTGTTATGTTATCACCTGAAACTAATATAATGTTTGTTATATGTCAAGTATACCTCAATAAAAAAAACAGAAAAAGGAAAACTATGTATGAATATAATGGAAATATTAGTGAAGTGATTGAAATCTTCAGAGAAACCAGAAAGAAATTATGAAGCAGGTAAGTGCAATAATTGAAATGAAAACTTCACTAGAAAGATTACTAGAAAGCAAGTTTGAGCAGGCAGAAGAAAGAATCAGCAAACTTGAAGATAGGACAATGGAAATTATTAAATCTGAGAAACAGAAAGAAAAAAGATAGACATGAACAGTGCCTAAAGGAACTGTGGGATGCCACCAAGTAGACTGACATACAACTCATGGGAGTCCTAAAAAGATGAGAGAGAGAAAAAGGCAGAGAGAATAGTTTAAAAAATAATGGCAGAAACTTCCCAAATTTCATGAAATACATGAATATAAACATCCAAGGAGCTCAATGAACTCCAAGATGAACTCCAAGAGATAAACACAGATGGAAAGATACACCGTGCTCTTAGATTGGAATATTGTTAAAATGATCATACTATCCTAGGCAATCTACAGATTCAATGCAATCCCTATCAAAACACCAAGGGCATTTTTCACAGCACTAGAACAAATAATTTGAAATTTTTTCTGGAAACACAAAAGCCCCCAAATAGGTAACACAATCTTGAGAAAGAAGAACAGAGCTGGAGGAATCATGCTCTCTAACTTCAGGCTATACTACAAAGTTACAGTAATCAAAACAGTATGCTACTGTACAAAAATAGACACAAAGGTCAATGCAACAGAATAGAGAGCCAAGAAATAAACCCACAAACCAATGGTCAATTAATCTATCACAAAGGAGGCAAAAATATACAATGGAGAAAAGACAATCAATTAGTGGTCCTGGGAAAACTGAACAGCTAAATATAAAAGAATGAAATTAGAACATTCTCTAACACCACATACAAGAATAAACTCAAAATGGATTAAAAACCTAAATGTAATACCAGAAACCAAAACTCCTAAAGGAAAACATGCGCAGAATACTCTTTGATATAGATCATAGCAACATATTTTTTGGATATGTCTCCTACAGCAAAGGAAATAAAAGCAAAAGTAAGTAAGAGGGATCTAAGTAAACTTAAAAGCTTTTGCACAGCAAAGGAAACCATTGGCAAAATGAAAAGACAATCTACTGAATGAGAGAAAATATTTGCAAATGGTATGACCAACAAGGGGTTAATATTCAACATATATAAACAGCTCATATAATTCAACATCAAAAAACACACAACCCAATTAAAAAATGGGCAGAAGACCTAAATGGACATTTTTCCAAAGAAGATATACAGATGGCTAACAGGTACATGAAAAGGTGCTCAACACTGGTAATTATCATAGAAATGCAAATCAAAACCACAATGAGATATCACCTCACACCTGTCAGAATGGCTATCATGAAAAAGAACACAAATAACAAATGTTGACAAGGATATGGTGAAAAGAATACTTTCTTACAGTGTTGGTGGGAATGTAAATTGCTGTAGCCACTGTGGAAAACAATATGGAGGTTTCTCAAAACTAAAAACAGAATTACCACATGATCCAGCAATTCCACTCCTGGGTATATATCCCCCCAAAATGAAAACATGAATTCAAAAAGATACACACACCCCAATGTTCATAGCAGCATTACTTACAATTGCCAAGATATGGACGCAACCTAAATGTCCATCAACAGATGAATGGATAAGGACAATGTGGTATATACTGTATAATGGAATACTACTCAGCCATGAAAAAGAAGGAAATTTTGCCATCTGCAACAACATGGATGGATTTGAAGGGTATTACGCTAAATAAGTCAGAATGAGAAAGACAAATAACTGTATATCACTTAAATGTAGAATCTAAAGAATACAACAAACTGATAAATATAGCAAAAAAATTAACAGACTTACAGATATAGAGAACAAATTAGAGGTTACCAGTGGGGAGAGGAAAGAGGGGAGGGGCAATATAAAGGTATGGGAAAAAGAGGTACAAACCATTATGTATAAAATAAACTACAAAGATATTGTACAACACAGGAAATATAGCCGATATTTTATAAGTATAAATAACCTTTAAAAATTGTGAATCACTATACTGTACACCTATAACTTACAGAATATTGCACATCAACTATACTTTCAAAATTTTACATATATATAAAATAAAAAATAAAATGTAAAGAATAAATAGCCCAACAAAAAATAAATAAATAAAAATAGAAAGAAGGGGGAAGATCAATATGTGATAAAATTTATGTCTACAGATTGGCATTTACTATATGACAATTGCTTAAAGCCTATACTGGTTAACTCTCTATTAGCAGTTGACAAGAAATAAACATCCTTACCCGGCATCTTAAAAAACAGAGAGAGAGGCAAACACCAGGATACATTGTGATCAAACTGCCCAAAGACAAAGAGGGAATTTTGAAAGCAGTGAGTAAGCAAGTCCTCATGCAAAGGATCCTCAATAAGGTTACTAGCAAATTTCTCAACATAAATTTTGGTTTTTTGTTTTGTTTTGCTTTATTTTGGTATTTTTTTATTTATTCTTTTTTTTTATTGAGGTATAGTCAGTTTATAATGTTGTATCAATTTCTGGTGTACAGCATAATAGTTCAGTCATACATATACATACATATATTCACTTTCATGTTCTTTTTCATTATAGGTTAATACAAGATATTGACTATAGCTCCTTGTACTACACAGTAGAAACTTATTGTTTATTCAACATAAATTTTGGAGGCCAGAAGGCAGTGGGCTGATATATTCAAAGTGCTAAAAGAAAAAACTATCAACCAAGAATCTTATATTTGGCAAAATAGTCCTTCAAAAGTGAGGGGAAAATTCAGACATTCCCAAGCACCAGGGGAATCTGTGACCAGTAGACTTAAACTGCAAGAAATACTTAAAAGAAGTCCTGCAGGTTGAAACAAAAAGACACTAGACGTGTAAAATGATTATAAATCAATAAAAAATGTTAAAAAAAAAAAAAAGACACTAGACAATGACTTGAAGTTATACGAAGAAATAAAGATCTCAGTAAAGGTAAATACATGAGCAATTATAAAAGCTGGTATTATTGTGAAACTCCACTTTTTGTTTTCTACACAATGTAAGAGACTGATACATTAAAATATTATTAACTTATGTTTTGAGACACATAATGCATAAAGATGTAATTCTGTGATATCAACAACTGAATAAGGTAGGGAAGAAGCTGCTAAAGGAGCAGAGGTTTTGTATGTTATTGAAGGTAAGCTGGTATAAATTCAAATTAAAATGCTATAACTAAAGCTATAAGATGTTAAATGTAATCCCCAGCAAATATCTAAAGAATTTTTTTAAGAAATGATAAAAAAATTAAATGTTTCATTACAAAAAATCAAACTAAACACAAAAGAAGACAGTAATAGAATAAATGAGTCAGAAAGGCTGTAAGGTGTATCGATAACAAATAGGAAAATGACTGAAGTAAGTGCCTCCCCATCAGTAGTTACTTTAAATGTAAAAGAATTAAATTTTCCAATCAAAAGACAGATTGTTAAAAAAAAGATTGGCAAAATGGATGAAAACACATGATTCAACCATATGCTGTCTATAAGACTCACTTTAGGTCCAAAGACATAAATAGGTTGAAAGTAAAAGGATGGAAAAGAAAATCCACTCAATAGTATAATGGCTATACTAACATCAGACAAAACAGACTTTAAACCAAAAAGTGGTTATAAGAGATTAAGAAGGACACTGTATATTAATAGAAAGTTCAATACAACAAGAAGATGTAACAATTGTAAACATCCATGCACCTAATAACAGACCAACAAAATATATGAAGCAAAATTGGATGGAATTGAAGGGAGAAATAGATAGTTCTACATAATAGTTGGAGTTCAGTATCCCATTCTCAATAATGGATGGAACAACTGGATATACAGATGCAGAAGAATGAAGCTGGACCCTTACCTAGCACCGTGTACAAAAATTAACTCAAAATGGATCCATGAGCTAAATATAAGACCAAAAACTATAAAATACTTAGAAGAAAACATAGGACAAAATATTCTGACATTTGACTTGAATGACAATGGTTTCTTGGATATGACACTAAAGGCGCAGGCAACAAAGAAAAAATTACACAAATTCAACTTCATAAAAATTTACAATGTACATGAAAGGATACTATCAAGACAGTAAAAAGTCAACCCAAAGAATGGAAGAAAATATTTGTAAATCATATCTGATAAAGGATTAACATCCAGAATATATAGAAAATTGCTAAAAGTTACCACCAACAAAAACAAAAACAAAAAAATGGGCAAAGGACTTGAGTAGACATTTCTCTAAAGAAGATACACAAATAGCCAATAAGCACATGGAAAGATGCTCAAAATTACTAATTGTTAGGGAAATATAAATCAAAAACTACAGAGGGACACCACCTCACATCTATTAGAATGGCTATGATAAAAAAAATAATGATAACAAGTGTTGGCGAAGATATGGAGAAACTGGAACACTTGTGCACTGTTGGTGGGAATACAAAATGGTATAGCTGCTATAGGAAATGGTATGGAAATTATTCAAAAATTTAAAAATAGAATTACCACATGATCTAGCAATTCTATTTCTGAATATAAAACCAAAGTAAATGAAAGATGTTCTTGAAGAAGTATCTGTATACCCATGTTAATAGCAGCATTATCCATAATAGCTAATACATTAAAGCAACCCAAGTGTCCATCAACTGATGAATGGATAAGCAAAATATGCTATATACATACAATGGTATATCATTCAGTCTTAAAAAGGAAGGAAAGTCTGACATATGCTATAACGTGGATGAACCTTGAGGACATTTTCCTAAGTGAAATATGCCAGTCACAAAAAGACAAATACTATATGATTCTACTTACATGAGGTACCTAGACTAGTCAAATTCATAGTCGGAAAGTAATATGGTGGTCACCAGGGGCTGAGGGGAGGAGGGAATGGAGAGTTATTGTTTAAGGGGGTTTAGAGTTGCACTTCTGTGAGATGGAAAGAGTTCTGAAGATGGATGATGGTGATGGCTGCATAACAATATCACTGTATTTACTGCCTCTGTACTATACACTTAACAATAGTCAAGATAGTAAATTTTATGTTTTATCAATTTACCATGATAAAAAAATTGGGGAAAAAAGTAGAAATCAATGCTTCCTGTCCATGACACATATATAGAAATAATATCCAGGTGGTCTAAAATTGCACTGTTACTTTGGATTTATGTAATTGATGAAGGATTAATACCTTGAATAGGGGGGTACTTAAGAAATAAATATTTGTTAATGAATGTTTCATTTCTCATGGGGATATTCTCCAGGAATGAAGAGCAGAGCAATATCATGATAATCTTTATGTCACATTTCTTGAATTAAGCAAAGATACACTTGGGAAAATACAAAATACCTACATAGATTTTTGGAAATGATATACAAGTTGTACCTTTTTTCAATTTAACTTTTGCTTTTTCTTTTTTTTATTTTGGCTTACAACTGCATGATAGAAATTTTGAATTTAGAAATACTGGTTCTCATATTTTATATAGCACCATTTTCCTTTTTTCTTAAAATGAAGATTCACCTGTCCTTAAAAAAACTATTCAAAAGGTAATATACTCATTACTGATTCTACAATTTGCTGGCAAATAAAATGTAGTAACTGTTCAGTTGGTCTTTGCATTAGATACATTGTTATAAAAAAAATGCCAGGATTTTTTTAAAAGTAGCCTATCTAATTTCTTTCTAAATTTTTAATGCCTTTTTTTAGTTTAACTCTGCTTTTAAAAAATATACACACGTTTGGAATAAAAGCCAGTTTTAAAATTTATTCTATATTATATGCTATTAAGCAGTACTGATAGAAAAATTTCTGACACAGTTCCTTCTCAAAGCATTTGAAAATTCATACAAATTTATGCATGGAAAACACATGAAAGGGCACCTATCAAAATCTAGGAGCAATTTTCTGTTGGTGACAGTGAAATTACAGGAAATTTTTATCTTCTTTTTCCCTATCCATATTTTTAAATTTTTTATCAAGTAAACATATTACAATGTAGAGATAACTCTTGAGAAAAAGAAAACTATTACAGGAGAAATGATCTTTGGGACATTAAACTTGACATTTGGAAGTCTGAATTTTCACTTAGCATATTTTCTCACCATTAATGGATTTGGATGTAATTGGAGTACAGCTCACCTTGCCATCTGTTAAATGGGAGTGAAGGAAATACCTTCTTCACACAGTTACTCTCAGAGCAGTAGAGAGCTTATTTAAGGCACCTCCCATAGTGCCTG
Source organism: Camelus bactrianus (assembly GCF_048773025.1). Taxonomy (NCBI): domain Eukaryota; kingdom Metazoa; phylum Chordata; class Mammalia; order Artiodactyla; family Camelidae; genus Camelus; species Camelus bactrianus. Next base: position 14,378,975 of record NC_133554.1, read on the forward strand.
GCACACTGTATGTGCTCAATAAACTGTAGCTGTTGTTATTATTAGTATATCTTAAAATTGTAAAAATAAACTCCCTAGGTACCCTTTAAGCCTTATTTAACCACATTTTCAAATCAACAGGAGGTAAACAGTTTGATCCTTTAGAAAAGCAATCAGAAAATTAAGCTGCTTTTTTCCCCCCAGATTTTCAATTAATGAAATACTACAAACACACAGAAGATATCAAGAGAAACCCACACCCTTTCTTACTCTTCTTAGAAGCAAAATATTACAGATACAACTAAAGCCCTAAACTCTCCCTTCCCCTTTCCTATCCCTCCAGAGATAATCACAACCCTAAAGCTGACTTCCATGCACATTTACTTCCATGCACATTTTTGTACTGTTTCTACTTATATCCATTACTCTCCATATTTACATCCATACTTTATAATACATATAATTGTTCACATGTGGGGAAACATGAAGCCTAATCGGAAATTCCTTCCACTTGGGATGCTCTTCTTCTCCATTTCCCCATCTTAAAGAATAATTTGTTTTTAATAAAACTTTGCTTGATCAATATGAAATGACTCCAGTTGTAAACCTTGCATTCTATATTGATGCATGTTTAGCTTTAAACCAAATAAAGTTACAGAAAGACAAGCCAAACCTCCCTGAGGGCTCCATGTAGAATGGTTTGTAATCCACATTCTAATTATGACTTTTAAAACATACAACTTAGAAAAGTAATTACATCTTAATAAGTTTGTTCATTTATTAAATTGGGTTTTACTCTAAAATATTTATGTTACTATGTAAACAGAACAGATCTAATTAATCAAGTCAACAAGAGAATGCAGTTATACACAGAAATAAAATCTTTTTCTAAACCATATTCAAATTTAAAGCACCAAATCATTTTTGGAAAAGAATTACTACTTCTCCAAATTATTAACACAAATCCCATTTCTTCAAATTTTGTTTTTCAACCTGAAAATATAATTTATGGAGAGCTGTTACTGCAAACTATGACACATGATTAGTACATATACAGATAGAGGATTACTAACACATTTATGGCAACCTGAGTGATGAACCCATGCTATCTCCTACTGGTCACCACTTCTCTTCTCACTTCACTTCTAACGTTAGGAAATTTAAGAATGTTACCTCTCAGGCCTCTGCTCACAACCTAAGAAATAAAGTGAATGATGATAGTCTGTGCATGTGAGTAGGAAAAACTCACTCCTCCTCCTTTGTGTTTCTCATTTACTACTCAGAGAGAACATTTCACTTCTGACACTTCTGATCACCAAATGCATGGGTGTTTTTCCCCTACAAAGCTATTCTCTGTGACATCATCATAATTCAGTTCTGAGACAACCAACTTGTATTAGCGTCAGATCTCACAACATAAGGGCTCAGCCCCACAAGACTGCCTTCCTCCAACACTTCAGATGCCAATCACAAGTCCTAGGTTGTCACCTGTGCTTCTGACAACTGGCTATAAATCAGGGTTCCCATGACCTCCTTCTTGGGTATGATAATTTACTGGAATGACTCACAGAACTCAGTGAAACACTTACTTATGTCCATTGGCTTATTATATAATAAGGGATATGATAAAGAATACAGATGAACAGCCAGATGAAGAGATACATAGGGAGAGTTCTGGGAGGGTCCTGAGTACAGGAGCTTCTGTCTCTGTGGAGTTGGGGTGCGTCACTCTCCCAGTACTTGGATATGTTCAACCTGGAAGCTCTCTGAACCCCATATTATTGGTGTTTTTTTGAAGGCTTCATCACACAAGCATAATCAATTAATAACTTTCCATTTCCAGTCCCTGACCCCTCTCTGAGAATAGGAGTTGGGCAGAAAATTTCAAGTTTCCAGCCATAGTTTTGTCTTTCTGGTGACCAGTCCCCAACCAGGAGCCCACCCAGAGGTACTGCCTAAAGACACTCCTACCAACCTGGAAAGTCCAAGGACTTAGGAGCCCTGTGTCAGGAACCAGGGTCAAAGACCAAATACCAGAACAAAAGATGCTCCTAATGCTCTTGTCACTTAGGAAATTACGAGTTTTAGAAGCTCTGTGCCAGGAACTGGAGTCAAAGACTAAACATTAGAAAAAAAGATTCTCCCAGCACCCCTATTTATAAAAATTTTAGGAGCCATGTGTCAGGAACAGAGAGCAGAAATCAATATGTATGTATACTTCTTATTATTTCACAGTATGATACACAACTCCGTCTCTTTCCTTACTATGAACTTTTCTTGGCTTTCTAATACAGAAGTCTGATAATGAGTTTGTCTTTTCAGGAAAACGCAGAATTAATTTCTCTGCTGCAACTCCTGGTATCTATCTATCTATGCATCCATCCATGTATACAGTTGACCCCTTCATTATGATTTATTTAGAAATTACAGAGAAAAAGTACCCAAACAATGAATTTGTTAAGCTCAAATTCTCAAAGCCATCATATTTGTCAGGCAGGATCTACCCAAATATAAGGAAAAGTCTTGACTCAGAGCTTAAACTACACCGAGGATGCTTGAGAAGCAATAATATTGTGTTCAAAAAGAAGTTGAAACGCTAATATTTGAATTAAAAAAAAAAGTAAACTCTGAGCTCCAGAGGGCAGAGTCCATGTCTTACTCATTTTTGCCTTATACTACCTCTAACACATAGCAGATGTTCTATGAACTTTTAAATAAAAGTAGGAATGATTAAATAAACAGAATTACTTTTAGTGGGGTTATGTTCTTGGCCCTGATTCAGGTATGTCTAATTTTCCTAGCCTGGTGAAACCTTTTTGAATGCTGCTGATGTTACCTGAAAAACTGGGTTTGCCTCTTGGCGGGTGTCAAGCCAAAAGATCCAGAGAGGGAAGAATTTATTATTTGCAGCAAGCAAGGAGAACACCGGGAATCTTTCTTAAAGCAATGTCTCCCCAAACAGCAAAATTGGGGAAGTTTTAAGCTAAGGGTACATGCATATTCATGAAGGGGCTTGGGTGAGGTCACAGAATTGGGGCAAAGGTTGACAGGGCCCAAACTTTGGTTAATTTAAATCAGGAGGGTGAGAAAAGGTCAACATCATCATCCCTTAGGTTCTAGTTGATCTGGTGATCGAGTGCTTCAGGCTAATCTTTATCACTGAAACAGAACTGGGAGTCTGATAACAACTGATAAATTATCTTTGCTATTGTTACTTCTCTTGCCTGTTAACAGGCATTCTTTTGTTCCTTTTAGATCATTAATTACTGAGACCTGTTCAAGGACAGGCATTGTGGCCAGGCTTAGATTACTAAACAGCCCAGGCCAAAAATGGCTTCTCTTATGTCAAGAAAGCCATGCCTGGTTCTCTTTCTCCGGGTACTCCCTATCCTATTTGCTTACAGTTCCATCTCCGATCTCCCATGACATTGCAGGTAAACTGTCGGCTAGGAATGCAGTCAACTTAAGTCTGGACTGAGTCTAGATGATTCACTTCAAACTCACATGGCTATTGGTAAGAAACTTTCTGCCCTTCACCATGTGGGCTTCTCCATTCAGCTGTTTAATACATTACAGCTGGCTTCCCCCAGAGCAAGTGGTACAAGAAAAAACTAATAATGCTGTATTGCTTTTTTAGGACCTTGTCTCTAAGTCATACTGCCCTATCTATTCATTGTAAGTCATTAAGTCCAGCCCACAATCAAGGAGGGGATGACACAGAGGCATGAATCCCAGGAGCTATGGATCAGGGGGGCCATCTTGGAGTCTGGCTACCACAATTCCCTGTAAGATGTCATCTGATTTTATCAAAAGCACCTCCAGGGATGGGTAGCTAGATTGAGAGGCAGCTCCATCTGAAGGAGGATTAATAAAATGGCCACATTTAGGCTAACAGATTGCTTATTCTTACGCTTGCCCTTAAAACAGTAACTGACCTGACTGACCAGTTGCTACTCACAGCTCCAGTTGCTACTCACAATAAAGCTATTAATTTTACTGTTTCTGCTTTATTCCAGTCGGGAAAAAAAGACAGAAAAAGTGACAAACAATATTCTCTATAGAATTGGTTGCCTGGAGGCATCATGACGCCACTCTAAGTCTTATGACGAGAAAATGATTCTGTTGATTGTTATCTATGTTTTATCGTTTGAGCAATGGCTATATAATCACCCTACCCCATCCCAAAGGTGGGTTCATAGTTTTGAAGGCACCAGCCTGCTGTGAGTCTCCTTTGCCTAGCAAAGTAATAAAGCTTTCTTTCTTTTTTTAAGTTCCAAGACCCCGTCTCTGAGTTTCAATTTGGCTTGTCAGGGACGGAGGCCAATCTTTTGGCAACAAATCCATTTTTGAAGAGCAGTATGGTTTAACTTGTACTGAGTTAATATCTCCAATAACTTCCACACATCGGTTCTAACTCAATCCCAAAATGTTCTTCCACAAGACAGTCAACTATTTGAAGACATGCTACTCCTTCAGTCACTGGAGTGACAAGAAACTCAAATTTCTTTGACTACTTTTTTCTGTGATAATCTGTTTTTCATTTTGGTCCCTTGCTTGTAGGCATGGCTTCACTTTTCAAGTGTATGGGCAGAAGCAGCCTCGTACTTTGCTGGAGGGCAGAAGGAAATGGAGAAGACAGGATCCTAACTTGAGCTTGAAACTCTATTTACATAGATTGCTTTTTGCCTAATTGTATCTCATGATTGATTCTTACCAAGTTTTCAGTTAACTAAAACTCCTAGATCTGTTGCTGTTGAGCCACATATCTCTCCTCTTGAAACTGTGCAGCTGATTTTCAGACCCAAATTCAGAATCTCCTATGTATCCCTGTTAGATTGTTCTGTGTTTTCCTTTACTTGTTTAACAGCTGCAAATGACTTACATGTATACCTCTCAAATTTTCTGATGATACAAAACTTTGACAGCAAGTTAATACTGGCAGGTTGATTTCCTCAACTCTGAAATGTCAGTGACTGTAAGAAGCACCATTGATTTCATAATGGTTTTTCAGGAAAAATGACACTACCTTTTTCAAACAAATTAACCATAAGAGAGGCATCATGATTTCAGAAGTATTATAATATGACAAGAATACATACTAAAATTTGTATAATATAATGGAAATGGAAATGTTGGGTGGTGTCATTGTAAGAAGATAAGGTAGGGGGTTCCTTATAACGAATATGTGTATACCTTTAGCCTAAAACTTCCCCAATTTTGCTGTTCAGGGAGACACTGCTTTGGGAAAGATTCCCGGTGGTCTCCTTACTTGTTGCAAGTAATAAATCCTTCCTTCTCCAGATCTTTGGCTTGGTTGTGTCTTTTGGCTCAACACCCACCAAGAGGTGAACCTGGTTTTCAGGTAACACAACCACACAGATAAGCCACTCCAGGATTCCTGATACTCTGAAACTGTCTGAGATAATAACTGTGTTTTAAGCCTATTAATATTGGGGAGCAATAGACAACACATACAGGGATGCTGCAGCTAGTTCAAGTATCTCGTTGGACTATTTTGTCTTTTATGGTCCCTTTGGTTTTGAGAGTCTATGATGAGGTATGAGATAATGTATTTGCCTACAAGATTATTCCCCTACTGGGAGTTAATGCTAAGCAGATGAAAACAAATTGTCATCGATATGCATTATTTTGGATGGCAGAAATAGCTTTGTTACGTAGAACCTTACCTTAGTTGTGGTAATGAAATCATATTTCTATAGAGTTGGTGTTAGGTGGAAGGCATGACAAGACTCTAGTCCCAGAAGCCTCTGAGATCCTGGAAGTGAGAAGAAGCACTGATTAGAAAACTTTGACAAATTAAAAGCCGTTCAAAGAATCCCAGGCATCCATCCCGGGCATCAACTTTGCTTGCTTCTTTTATGCTCTTTCTTGTTCTGGATCCATTTTTGATTACCTGGTGAGGGTTTGTTTGTTTGTTTTGTTTTGTTTTCTTGCAGGCATTACCTCATTTAATTCTTTCAACAACATCTTGAGGGTGGTTTTATTATTATCACCCTTATAGATGAGGAACTGATCCTGATATGGTCTTTGTCTATCCATCCCAACTGTCAACCCACTTCTGGCTACCGGGTCTCTGCTCTCAGAATCCTTCCCACAGACAGGCCCATTGTCCAGCTCAACTCTTTAGCATTTCTTTACTCTTGGTTCCACACTTGTACCTCTATTTATCTGGGACTGACTGGCTTATCTAGGTTTTCTTAGATGTAGGCTTTGCTCCACCTGTACTAATCACTTCTGATTTGCCAGAACTTGGAGGTCATTATCCACTCCTGATCATGTTCTAGACCTAGGAAGCTTTTCATTTAGCCAATATTCCAGCCCCTCCATGCCACCCTGGTTCAATTAGTCCTAGCACATGGACTCTGACAGGCACAAAGGTGTTAACTACAAAAAAAAAAAAAAAAATGGGAGTCTTTTTTGACAGACTTCAGAGCTGTATCATATTCTAAACATTCTCAGGTGGGGCACCCATCAAGGCTTATTCTGTCCTGGAAACCTATATTTTTGTGATTTCTACTCTACACCTTGTTATATACATTGGATCTTTCTTTTACTTAACATCTTAAATGATTACCCAAGTTCGCCTCTGACAGGGAAACATTGAAACAATCTTTGATGATTCATTTAAACCACTTATTTATAAAATTTTGAAGATGATCTTTCAGATACAGCACTAGGGATTGCCCCTAAGGCTCTCAAAACAAGCTTAATAAAATAGTGATTTTTCTTAGTGTACAGAACTGGGGCAGAATAGAACCTGAAAAAATAGTTACTGTTACAAATGTGTTAATTAAGATCTACTTGAAAGTAACTAATTCCTGAATCTGTCCACCTTGGCAGCACCTATAGGATTCATGATTTCATGCCTGACGTCTTTCTTTTGCACTCCAGTATGGAGGTAAATCAGGAAAATGCATACCTGCTTTCTTAGACTCTCAAACACATTTTTGTACAAACCAATGCCAACAGCTGTGTTAAAAGTATATGAGAAACAGTTATTTCGGATGAGTTTAGCACCTACAAAATACTCAAGTAAATTGTGACTATTAATTTCAGTCAAATAGACGATCAAAGACATCCTCTCCTTTTGATCCTCCTGGCTGTTCAGATTCTATTGCCTTCCTCATCAGTAGAATTCACTGAGTGTACAGATAAAATCTGCAGAAACCTCGACAGCAACTGACAGGCAACGCCACAGCCTTTTAACTAGTGCTTTACCTCATTTTAGCACCTTGTATTTCCCTACCACTTTACACCATGCCATTCCTATACTGAAATCATTATGTAAAATGAAATGTGAAAGGAAGCGGTTGTCAACCTTAGAAAGATCTGAGCATTCACACACCTGGGCCTTTACAGTGGGCAGTTCAAAAGCAAAGTCATCTATCTAGCCACAGAGGGAGGGGAGTTAAACTGAAATTATGACTATTCAGTGTCTTTATTACTTTGAAGAGCAAAGTGTCTTTGATCCTTGTTCTGATCCGCGCTTCCTGGTAACACTGTGCAGAGCAGATTGCTGCATCTCATCAGCCACTTTGGCATTTAACTCTTGCTCATACCGCCTTCCCAAACAATCAGGAGGAGCATAAAGAAAGCAAATATTGTACTTAGTAAACACAAGTGACAGTGTGGGAAATAAATACTTACTTTCAAAAGTAGAGCTTTTAATTCATTTGGTCAATATAAAAGAAATACATCCTTATTAGAGAAGATGTTGAAAATGTTAAAAAGGAGAAAGAAAGAAAAAAAAATCCTTACCCCACACCTTAAAAAAAAAAAAAAGAGAGAGAGAGAGACAATTACAACACCAGAATACATTACAATCAAACTGCCCACCATCAAAAGATAACCATTAATAAAACTTCAAGGCATTTCCTTTTGGGTTTTTATTCATGCAGTTAAAAAAAAATTGCCGTGATCATCATATATACGTACATATATATATCCTATATAAATGCTTTTGTGTCCCATTTTCACTTCCAATTATAACACAAGCAAAAATGTATATTTTAAAAGTTGTGAGTAAAAGAGTTTAGTAAAAATATGTTTCATTTGAATTGGAAGTTGAGATTATAATATCACTTGAACATCATAATACATACTTCTTCATCATTCTACCACATCTTTTTGCGCTATTTAAGTTGAATATTATATCTTTCTAGATTGTGAAGACTGTTACCATTCTGGACAGTGAGTATGATTGTTAGCAGTTATTGTATTTTATGACAAATTTTAAATGTTTTAAATCTGTTAGTTTGTAGTAGTCTGACATTTATATCATGGAATATTTTATTCACCTCATTAACATATTACTAAAGATCTAGCATTACCTTTGAAATGAAATCATTCTATTTTTATAGTAATAATAATAATATCCTTCTGTGACTCAATCATTTTAAAACTCCAAATTACAAATATTTATTAAACTCTCAATGTTCCATCAGTTCTCCTCCCACACACCCATACTGCAGTCCTGACATAAGACACATAAGGAGTAGTAATCAAGAATTTAATTTCTTTTTTTGAAAATTGTCAAAAGCTTGCTACACCAGCATCCAGCAACAGGAGGAGAAATGTCTCCAGTCTACTACGCTCCTCTCCAAGCCAGGTTTTAATTTGTTGAGAAGGGGGAAAAAAGCCTATAAAAATCTTGGCAAAATACAGAGCTGCTAATTTAATCAATTTTAGTAGTTAAAGCAGTGATTTCAAGTGCTAACACAATCTGTTGAAAGAATTAAATTCCAAGGTAGGGGAGATTCATTTATTTCTATTTTTTCTTGCCAGTGTTCCAATCTGAGGGTATGTGGACAGCCATCATGTACCCAATGAGGGACTCCCTCTCCCAAGATTTAGGAGGATTAGGCATTAATTCAAACCCTGAGTAGCAGAGAAATATACTCTCCTTTTCCCTGGAAAAGGTTTCTGAGATGCAGATGAAAAAAACCTCAACTGATATAGTAACAGATACCTGCCTGAGACTGCAATAAAAACGAAAATCATGCTGAACCAAAAGAAATAGCTATGTGGCTTTTACACACTGCCAGAGAGAGGGGGGCAGGGAGTGGGGGACGCTCTGCTTCTCACCTGGCACTGAAACCTCCTAGCTCTCATTGCCTCTTGTCATTAAATTTCTATTATAGCAGTATAGTGGCACCATATTTTGATATATTAACAGATACGTTTCTAATTCCTGGTAGTTCGTTTATACCTCCATTTAAAGCTATACTATGAAGCACTGATTACCTTGGGGAAGGGCTGCTACAGCAGAAGAGGATTTTTGAGTATGACAAGCCCAAACCCTGAAGCTCTCTGAGCATGGACAGTTTGGAAGATCTGTGTCACCTCTAAGACCAAATAAAGTCTACTTGGATTGGAAGGTGAAAAGAGAAAAATCAGAAGGAAAGAAGAAAGTTTAGACCCTGGTGGGTTCCTAAGAAGGAGTTCAGAGTCCTTCTCCAATTCATCTCATCTGGTAGAGGAAACCTGGGGTGCATCCACAGATGGAGCCCAGGGAGGTTTCAAGACCAGAGTCCTCCTCACTCAGCTTGATGAGGGCACAGAAGAAATATCCGTGCCTTGGCAGGCAGGACAGAGGCAGTCTCAACGCATCTCCTGGGCCTCAGTGTGGTGTGGGGAGAAGCTTCTCCCCACACCTAAGAATAACACAGTCTTGGGACAGGAGCTTAGATACTCCATTAAGTATTCTGCAGTGTAGGAATGGTGAGGGAACGTGGAAGTGAAACATGAAAAAGCGTATCCAGAGAGGTTCTACAATCAAGAGGAGAGACAATGGAACAGCCACTTGGGCTAGAGACAGAGGAATCAGACAGGATGTTTCAGCAGATGTCATTTTAGCAGATGTCAGCATAGACTGATGAACAGGGACAAGACACTAGCCATTCCCACCTTGATGCTCTGGCACTATGGAAGTCCCTGTATCTCAGAAGAAAAGAGCACTGGAAATCCTAAACTCACTGGAATTTAGTATCTGTCACTTGGTAGAATGATACTAAGAAGAGAGAGAAATTAAGTTGCAGAAAAATGAAGAAAGATACATTTCTTGAAAAACTGATTCATATTATAAGATTTATGCCAGTTACATGCATCCTATAGAATTTCCAATAAAGGTACAGCATGAATCACACACTTTTTAAAAGACTGTCATATGTATTAGACTTTGAATAAGAGTTGGACATCATGTAGGAGTAGGAAGAAAAGAGTATCGCTGTTGTGTTCTGATCAGTATCACATTCAGACTGGAATCACAGCTTTACCGTATTTCTCTGGAGTTGGGGTAATTATTTTCCTTATTTATTCAAGAATGGATTGTTTGAATCATCAAGATTCTAGAAATAACTGGAGGATTATGCCATACTGCCTGCTTATGCTAACTGCTCAGTTGGTGGACTGACAGCGGTTTAATCATTTCTTCTCAATTCTTGTAGTGAAGTAATCTGAATGTCACTACCAGAGTCTATTTCCCATCAACTTCCATATCTCTGCTATGCCAGGAGGACCTGGGATAAAGTCAGTGGGTGGGGACAAGGGTTGTCAGAAATCACAGATTAGGCAAACCGTAGGGGACCTCAAGAGAGCATTTATTTCAGTTCTTCCTTCCAAGCAGGTTCGCAGCTAAATCATTCAAGAAGAATGATCTATTTTTAAAAATCCACAAGGAAAGCAATCTCTAATAATCTGTTTTGATATATAATCTATATTTTCAGAAGTTTCTTCCTTTTAGCAAATCTAGACCTAAATCCATTTCCTTTTGTTCTCCTCGTAGAAAATTGTGATAAAAATACATTATACAATTCTGTTTTGAAATGCTGTTTTGGGCTTAAACATTGGATTTTGACTTTAAAGATAGCATGTTTTCTGCTAGACATGTTGACCCGTTTAGTAAAAAATTCTGGCTTAAAGGAAGATTTTGTAAATTTCTCTGTCAGAGGCAGGTTACTGATTGCTAAAGTGGTCATTCTATGCTGAGTGAGAAACTAATAGACAGGGTAGCTGGGCTCTTGGCTGACGTGCTCTCTTCTCAGAGGCTGCTTGGGTGGAGATACCCTTACAGGACCAGAAAGAGCCCTTCAGTTATGTCAGCTGGGAAGAAGAAGGGAAGAAACAAAAAGCAGAACCTGAGGCAGGACATCCCATTACTTAGCTCAACTCCCAAACAAGGTCCCTAAATGGGTAGTGACTGATAAGGGAAGCCAGAGCAGAGGTTTGGATAGCAAAATATCCTCAAATCCGGAAGTTTCTATGTGAACCTTAGAAAGGATATTACTCTGAGACACAGCTTTAAGGACTTAAGTTCAAAAATAGAATTCCACTCAAATATGTATGTATATGTATGACTGAACTACTATGCTGTACACCAGAAATTGACACAACATTGTAAATTGACTATGCTTCAATTAAAAAAAAAAAGAATTCCATTCAAGCCTCGTAAGAAAATCAGGAAAAGATTGTTAAAGTGATAAATAAAGGTTAACATTTAGTGAGAAATGTAGTAAAATATATTCAGGTACATATTGATAAGCCTTTAGCCAGGCTCACCAAGAGGAAAAGAGAGGACCCCCCTCAAAAAAAAAAAACAAATAAGAAAAGAAAGAGGAGAAATAACAGCTCATACCACAGAGATAAACACAATCACAAGAGAATACTATGAACAGTTATATGCCAATAAAATGAACATGTCAAAAAATGAACACAATGTTCATAGTATTGTGGCAAGTCTTTTGTTAATTTCCAAAGTTCTGAACAAGTTGATTCTGATAATTATTCTTGCTGCTTTTATGGAAAGGCAGATTTTCAAAGGTCTTTACTCTGACATTCTGGAAGTTAGCCTGAACACAGGTTTGAGCTGATTGAGAGGTACCAGTTCAACAGTAGATAACATGGGGGTATCGGTCATCTGCTTATGTCTCACTTACCTGAGCCCTCCGGCCCTGCAGATGCCCAATACTGGAAGCATCACTTCCATCTTACAATGGGTTGCTACTAGGTCTGCTGATCTTATGCCTTAATGGGCAGCTATGGCCACACGGTTACTTGATCAGATGTGCCGTCCGTACCAGGAGCCAGCAGCATGCCAAGAGCCAGTTTTTGAACAGTGCACGATTCTCTGCTGCAGCTGGCATTGCCTTGCTCCAGAGCCCTGTGTGTCAACTGTGATTTTCACATTTGGACTGGCATAAACTTCGCATGATGCGTCTTCTCATCGCAGATTCCTCTAATACCATAGCACGTGATGGGTCACGTGGACCAGGAAGCAGAGCTGCTGGCACTGCAGCCTGGAACTGCCATGGAGCCCTTTCCTGCTCTGGGTCTCGCTCAAAGCTGGTAGACTTCTTTTTGATTTGGTAAAGTTTAACTTTTTTAAATTTTTTTTGAGGGGGGGAGATAATTAGGTTTATTTATTTTCAATGGAGGTCCTGGGGATTGAACCCAGGACCTCATGCATGCTAGGCACACGCTCTACCACTGAGCTGTACCCTCCCCTCTGATTTGGTAAAGTTTAAAACAATATTCCCAAGTGTGTAATATGCTGCCTCTAAAATCCAAAGAGGTCTGCCAGGTATTGTTTCCTTCTTAGTGGTGAGAAGTACAAAATGGAATAATTTGAACTTTACTTTGGAGGAGATGCTCCAGTATGCCTGACCACTGGTCCCCCCAAAAATTTCACTAGTGGGACAGGCCTCTGAATCTTTGTAGAACCTTCTGAAACACATGTGTCTTACATAGGTCTCCAACAAGTGTTTGCATTTCTTGCTCATCTGATCCAAATAACACAATGTCATCAACATAATGGACCAAAGTTATGTTCTGCAGAACGTCCAGGTAGTCAAGGTTCTTTCAGACTGTATTATGACAGAGGTCAAGAGAACTAACATAGCCCTGGGTCAAGACTGTAAATATTTACTGTTGTCCATCCCAGGTGAATGCGATCTTCCAGACAGGGATGGATAAGAAAGCATTTGTCAGGTTAATGGCTAATACCACATACCTGAAACCACGTTAGTCTGCTCTCACAAAAATACCACTTGCAACACAGCAACTACAGTTGTGGTTACTAGTTAGTTAGATGAGTTTTCCATCCTTCAAATTCGTCCTAGCATTTCTGTTTGGATTAGATTGGTCAATTAAATGAGGTAACATTACTCTTGCATTGTTAAGTCTTTAGAGGTAGCTTTCATCTCTGCTGTGTTCTCTAGAACACAATATTGTTTCTGATTTACTCTCTCTCAGATGGGCAAGAGGGAGCAGTTTCAGAGTCTTCTTCTTGACCTCACCCACTATAATAGCACTTATCCTACTGGCAAAAGAACAAATTGTTGGGAAAGGGAATCTGCCATGGGTTCTGAATATCCCTGCACTTTCTTGTTGGGTATGCCAAGACCTATGTCAAGGTCATAACTACTGTTTATCCAGGAAATTTCTCAGGGTTGTGTCTGCAGCAAAGAACCTTGAGAGATGAGCTGACATCTCCCTCCAAGACAAAGAACAGAATTGCATAGCACTTATTATAAAAATGGTAGATTCTGAAAGCTCAGTGATCTCCCATAATGCAATCCACTGCATGCAGGCATCCATCTGGAGTGTCCACATTACTCCCATAGGAACTTAAGGGCAAGGAGAAGTGAGGTAAGTATGCCGCTCACGCTGCTTACTGTGCTGTTAGAAAGTCCTGTTTCTGATCCAGGAGTTTTATATCCTACTAGCATCCATGAAATAATAACAGGCTAATTTATTAGCTTGTAAGGAAAGTAAAATTCCCTGACAGGAATGTGGGAGATCTGCTAACTCACAAGTACACTCATGTCATTATACATTTGGAGACTCAGCAAAGTGAGATGGGTCCCTGGATCCACTGTGAGCTACAGTGTAATCTATTCATTACCTAGCCCCAGAACACTCCCACTCTAACAGGGAGATTGTGATAAAGCTTTGGGTGCCCAAGGATCAATGTCAAGTCAGGCTCTGTATGCAACAATCCTTAATATATTTGGGCATCACCCTTTCCTGAGGAGACGGCCATTGGTTCCTTTGAAGAAGGATTGAGGGAATGATCATATATACTTGCTGTGGTGCTTCTTCCTGGAGACCTGGCCTCTCCTTCAGTCAGTAGGTTCTAAGTTATTTGACTGCCCTCAAACTCCTAATTATCCACTCTTGATTTCTTCTGGTTGTATAGATTGAACAACTCACTTTGTGACTCTTCTAGCCCCTAGGAGGCACATTCTTATTGACCTTCTCCATAGCTCTCCTTGGATCAGTTCCTCCTGACTGTCTCTATGGTGCTGCTATTATGATAACTGGGCCCACCTTGTTTCTGAGGTTTAAGTGCTACCACCTGGCATCCTATCAGCCCCAATGTTCTTAGAACTTGGTTTTGTAACAGCATGTCCTACCGTTAACACTGGCCCACACATAACAACCACACTGAATTTCTTAGTATTGCTGGTTCCCCCAGTAAACATTTCTTATGGATTTGGTAGATAGAGTGTCCTCCAGGCCCACGTGGAACACAGCTGGCTGGTGGGTTTTCTGGCATTATACAGAATATCCACTCTAATATGCCGACTTCTCTCAGCCTTTTGATCTCTTCCTTCATGATTTGCCATGATAGCTCTAGCATTTCTGCTTCATTTAGAGTGGACTGTCACTTTTTTAAGACTCCAAAAGGCAACAAAAAGCTTAATAACACCATTTCCCTGGATCCTTAACAGGTGTTAAATCTTATATCATGGGTCCCACATCAATAAACTCTGTTATCCAATCTTATTCAGTGCTCGTTGATCTAGCAACCTGAGTCTGTTTCCCGGGGAACTCAGTCTATGGCCTATATGCTCTCCCAGCTCCTAAGGATATAGGTAGGCTAGCCCCTACCGCTCCTTTAGTGTACAGTCCTTTCCTCCCTCAGTAGGCCTAAGACTTCCCCTGTTAGATTATGTTGTGCCTTGACCCTAGTTACTGGTTCTATGGCAAAGGAGAGAAAATGAGAATGGATCCTATAGAAGGCATGAATTGTCCTGCAAGGCAGCAACCCCAGACCCATCTTCAAGAAAAGGGGGGAATGGTAACCTTTAACAGGGAGAAGTGGGCTACTTCTGGGGGCCCAGAGGATTCAGAGGAATTTTTAGGGCATTGACTCAGAGGATTTTGAGTTCACAGATACTGAGTTCATCAATACAGACTCTCATCCCAAATCTTAGGGTCCCACCTCTTCCCAGTCAGGGCCCTGACCTTGGTATAGCAGATCTGACATGACAGAAAACCCAGTTTTCTTTGGAACTCCGCTACTCTTACAAGTCCTAGTTCTGCTCCTCAGCCTTTTCTGCCCTCCAGGCGATAGGAATCTCTTTATACTCTGCCAAGGAAGGCCTCCGGTTCATCTTATGTAGGTGATTAATGACCCCCAGCCTTTCATTGTCTTTCTCTAATGTATTTAATAGCTGGGAAAAACAGCCATCCGGTTCCAAAGTCCTTATATAATTATTTGCTTCTCTTGAAACTCTCAAATGACCCTCCAGTGCATCCCCTTCCCCCAGTCTTCTAGCCCAGTTCCTCACATGTGAAGTTTTCACAATTACACCTCAGCCACTTGCAAAGGGTCAACATCTATACCAGTGATCAGGTCTTCACTGTCAGCCAGTTGTTGGGTGAAACAGCTCCAAAATCCCATTTTAGTCTGTTTCTCCTAATATCTCCTGGTACCAACTGTCATTTGGCCAACTGTCATTTTGTCAGTGGGATCCCCGTGAAGCAGACTATGAGACTCTGAGATTTAGATGCAGGAGGTTTATTTGGTAGTGCTATTGGTACAGGGTTGCCAGATAAAATACAGAATGCCTAGTTCAGTATGAATTTCAGATAAACAACAAATAATGCAATATTTATATGCTTATATTAAACATTATTCTTGTTTATCTGACATTTACATTTAACTGGGCATTCTGTATTTATATTTGCTAAATCTGGCAACCCTATCTAGGGAACAACACCTATGAGAGGTGCAGAAAGCAGGCTTAAGTGGGGAGAAATTGAACTGTGAAGCAAGTGGGGCTTCAGCTGACTCTACAGGGAGGCCTAGAGATCAGATACCCCCTTGAAAGCTCTCTGCCTTGAGGAAGAAGGGTAGGACTTTATTTCTCCGTATCAACCAGCCATCAGATGCAGGCTTCACCTTGCCAGGGGGTCTGATCTTACATGAGGTAGCTCTCTTTGGCTGAAGACAATTCTCAGGGAGGTCCCCAGCCAAGGGCCATCATCTGCCAACATACCCCTAGATTGGGGAATGAGTGCCTCAGCCCTTAAGAGGGGATCTGGGTGCAACCACTGCATCAGTATACCTACTGAATCAGAATCTGCATTTTAACCAGATCTCCAGGTGATGCTTATGCACATTAAAGTTCAAGAAGCACTGGTTTAAATTCTCAAACTTCTGTGTGTATTAAAATCACCCAGAGGATGATGTGTTGTTACACCACAGCTTGCTGGGCCCCACACCTGCAATTTCTGATTCAGTATGTTTAGTGTAGAACCTGAGAATTCACATTTTTTTAACAAGTTCCCAGGTGATTCCAAGCTGCTGGTGGTTTACAGCTGACACTGAAGAACCACTGGCTTAAGAAATACAGACATCTATTATCTTATATACCTAGAGACAGGTTAATATTACAGCTGGTTCAGCTCCTCTAAAATGCCATCAAGGATACAGGCTCTTTCTTTCTGCTCTGCCATCATTAGCATATTGGCCTTTGTCTTTGGTGTGGATCATTTTCTGGTTTCAAGATGGCTGCTGTATCTCCAATGATCACATCCGTGGTCATAATGGAAGGGAGTAGAGGAGTTGTCCTCTGTTTCTTTTATTAGGAGACAAAAATGTTTTGAAGTCCCTCACTCCTGCAGATTTCTTTTTAATTTCATAAATTCATGCTATTTTAATTACTTCAATTACATTTGCGATATAGCTATGGAGGAGAGAATTGATATACAGGGCAAGACTACTCAAAGTCTTTGCTAAAAATATTACAGAAACCCAACAAATAAAAATACCCTTCCCAACTGTCATTCACTCCTAGGAAAGGAAATGAGATAAATCCAATCCCAAGCAGACAACAATATCTATCAATTTCCATAAAGGTGCTAAAATCTGACTAGTCTCTCCATTACCTGCATTTATCTGAAAACAAACAAACAAAAACCACGTCTCAATGGCTTAAAAAAACACTATTTTTTAGAGCAGTTTTGGCTCACAGCAAAACTGTAAGATTTCCCATATACCCCCTACTCATGCACAGCCTCCCCCATTATCTACATCCCCCAGTTGTTACCAGTGATGAACCTACACTGACATGTCATAATCACTCAAAGTCCAATTTACCTTAGGATTCACTCTTGGTGCTGCACATTCCATGAGTCTGGACAAACGTATAATGACATGTATCCATCATTATAGTATCATTCAGAGTATTTTCACTGCCCTAAAAATCCTCTGCACTCTGCCTCAATGGCTTTTAAAATTTATTTGCTTAGAAATTTTTTGCCCTAGTTTTTCTTTTTTTTCTTTAAGGGAATCAAGTTTGCAGACATCTTATTCTACCTCATTATCTAGAAATGGGTATATGACCAACCTATAAGTGCCTACGTGATCTCTGACTCCCTCTCCTTCTCTCCCTTGTTCGTTACACTGTAGTCACAGTGGGAACCTTCATGTTTCTCAAACACATAATGCATGTTCCCACCTCAGAGTTTTGACGTTTGCTATTCCCTCTGCCTGGAGCATCCTCCCACCCCCTGCAAATATCCACCTATATGGCTCAATCCCTCACTTCCTGTCATTATTCAAATGACGCCTCATCAATCAAGCCTTTCTGACCTCTCTATTTAATACTACATCACCCTGCCTCCACTGATGGTATTCCCTGTCTCCCTATCTCCGCCTTATTTTTAATAGCACATATCATCATCTGATATACTATGTATGTTATGTATGTGTTTATGATCTGCCTCTGTCTCTAGCATTATAAGCTCATGAATGCAGGAATTTTTTATTGTTCTGTACACTACTGTATCCCCAAGGCCTAAAACAGTGCTGACACATAGTAGACTCTCACTAAATATGTGAGGAAATGCAAAACCCAGAGAGAGAGACTGACTGATTGATTGATTGATTGATTGATTGATTGATTTTAAGAAATCAGCTTATGTTACTGTGAGAGTTGATAACTCTGAAACCTGTAGGGTAGACTGGCAGCCTGGATACTCAGGCAGGATTTCTATGTTGCATTCTTGAGAAAAATTACTTCTTTGGAAAACTTATCTTTGCTCTTAAGACCTTCAAATGATCAGATGAGGTCCATGCATTATGGAGGGTAATCTGCTTTATTCAAAGTCTAATGATTGTAAATACTAATTACATCTAAAAAAAAAAAAAACTTCACAGCAACATCTAGACTGGTGTTTGACCAAACAACTGGGTACCATCGCCTAGCCAATTTGACACATAAAATTAACCATCACTGAAAACTACACAATCCCTATTCTTTAGGAATGATAGTAAAGACAGGTAGGACATACAGAAGAATGAGGGAAATGCTGTAATACAGAAGAACAAAGAAGACTCTGTGGAAAGGGAGAATTTTGGTGGAGGTGTTCAGCTGGGAAGACTTCGTAAGGAAGTGGTCTTTGAGTCTTGCAGGATACATGGGATTTCGACAGGAGGAAAGCACATTGCAGACTAAGGAAACATAGAGACCTGAAAATCCTTGGCCCATTTAGTAAATGGCCTTGAGTCTTCAGGAAGCCAATCCTTGCTGCCATAGCGTTCACCTCTGGTAACTTCAACTCAATGCTAATATTATGCTGCTTTAATTTGTTCATTATATTTATTTTCATGTGCACAAGTCTTGTTTCCCCATTCTTCAAAGCAGGCAGGGACCATAGGCTATCCTTGTTTTTCACTCCTCATAATTCTCAGCTCATAGAAAGTACTTCAAATTGTACCTAAGTTATATGTCTAAGGTAGACTTGCCAGTCCACCTTAAAAGGGTCTTCTCTTCTGGTATTAATTTTTCTTGGAGAGATCACCCTTCCACTTGCTAACTGTGTGTAGTTTAAGTGGATTTGGTCCCTCCCCCAGGACCAGGAGTGGGCACATGATCCAGCCTTGGCAGTCTTTCCTGGGAATGTCCAAAGCCTTGGATGTTCAGTTTTAAATGAATGTATGAGCTACCTTATATCTTTCCAATAAATCTTTTTCTCATTTAACTTGGTGAAATAAACCTAACTAGTACATTCCTATCATTCTGTGGAGATCATATAACAAAATACTAGTGTGTACACGGTAGCAGATAAATTTATGTAGAGACAGTCTAAGGAGAAATAAATAGTTTAATCTTAGCTTGGCAATTGAGGCATGGCATACAAAGCTATTCACTCATAGAACATGTTATTAGGCTCACATTATGCAATTAATTGCATTGTGCTAGGCACTGAGGAGATAGAAATATGAAAAAGGTGTAGTGTTTGCCAGCAAGAGCTTGTAATCTAGCAGGTAATAATAACGATGCCCCCAAATAAATAATCATGTTAATTATAAGGGCAGGCTCTTTTACAGCCCAGGTTCTTTCTGTTGCAAGTAGTAGCAACCAATTCACATTGGCTTAAGCAATAAAGGGGATTTATTGGTTCATGCAACTTGGAAGAACGCAGTAGACTGAAGGACTCAAACCAAATTCTTGGGTGCCCTCCCCGCACCTCATACACACACATATAAATCAAGGCACCTCTTAACACCATGTCAGTTTTTCGACCCAGCAGAAGGAGAGAACTTCTTTTTCCTCAATTCTATAAAGGTAGATCACAGGGCAAGACTCCCTGGGGCTGCTTTGGTCACATGTCCCCATCCCTCACCAATCATTCAGGCCAAAGCAGTCGGGTGCTATGATCAGCAATGCGGGGTATATGTTACCCCTCGTCCAGTGCAATGAGTCATTGTGATTGGTATCCAGATCAGAGTTACACAGACAGTGTGCAAAGGAAAAGAGGTGGTAGTAGCTCCTATTACTGGAGATAATGAAAAAGGATGCTGGACAGACAAAACAAAGTCCATTTCAAGTGCCAGGAAAGTGACTTAAGCAGTTAAGGAGTTTAGAGCAGGGAGAGAGAGTTCACTTCTAGGGTGCTCAGTGAAGGTTTCTTGGAAGAGGGACCTTGGGCCTGAGCATTAAAAGACAGGGGTTTGGGAGGTGGAGGTGGTGAGGAGGTTTAGGTGAAGGAAGGGTCATGAAAAAAGGCACTGCAGGGCTGGTTTGGTGTGTGTTTCCATTTGGCAGATTATGGAGGGTTCACATGGGAACTGCAGGAAATAAGTAAGTACAATGGGATTCAACTCTGAGTCTAAATAGGGTTCAACTCAGAAGTCTCACAGTTGGAACCTGCCAGGTATCTGTTTATGTAAGAGACTGAGCAGCCTCCTGGGAAAAACATTACACACACTCTGTCTAATAACTATATCATGGGGGATTAAGGGAAGGGGAGTCTGAATTTTCTATAATTGCTTGTTTTTAACTAGATTTTGTTAACTGAAAAAGGAAGATTTAGTCTAACAGTTCAAAGAGGCATTCAGTGAAAAATGATTCTCCCTCCCATCCCAGCCCCCTAGTGTGGGAGGAAGTGATTCTGAGTTCATCCCAATGGCCTCTGTTCACATTAGATCTCCTCATTCAGTCCAAGGACCCACATTTAGGAGCCAGGTCAGGGGGGCCGATCCAAAGTTTAAAGTGGAAAAATCTATGTTCACTAAAATCTCTGAAAGAATCCGGGGAAACAAGATGGTCATAGGGACAGCCTAGGTACCTTGGTACCACAGCATAGCTCAAAGGGTGAGAATGTATTCTGCCTACCTGGGTAGAGACCCCACAGGGCTATGACACTAGGAGAGTTCCGGAAGACAGAATGAAGCTTTGACACATCAAAAATTCCTGCTCACCAGTGGTTTGAACGGTGCAGGTCCAGGCCTGAGGCTCTGGTGACATCAGAACCATTGGCTTCTAAGTAGGGAGAGCAGTACTATGAGGTGGAAGCGGAGAAGACAGCTCGGAAGCATGTGGAAGTCGTCATCCTCAATGGTGCATGGTGACATCAGAAGATGACCTCATAGGTTGGTGGCTGAGAGCCTGGCTTTTGGAACTGGCCTTCCTGGGCTTTATCTTGGCATTGACACTTACTAGATCCTATGGGTACCTACTCCACAGAATGTTGAGGATTTGTTCAGGTAACATATGTGAACATGGTGATCCAGTGTCTGGTTCATAGTAATCATTAGTGGTACTTTTTTTCAATTGAGGTATAATTAACATATAACATTATATTAGTTTCAGGTATACGACATAATGATTCAATATTTGTACACATTGTGAAATGGTCACTCTTTAGTGTTATTATTTTATTAAGGGGTTCATCAGGAATGTGGAGACCTCAGTAGACAACCCTAGTGAAAAACAATAGAGCCAAGGATAAGAGAAAAGAGCCAAAGAAATAACAGGGGTCTTTGCAGCACTAGGGGTGGGGCTGAGCTAGGAGAATATTGTTTATTTCTGTCAGGGTGAGTCCATTGTTTCCACTCCCAGGCCTCTAAGTCCTCAGGAGACATGAGTTATTAGGCCTGACAGGGAGTGAGGCTAGAATTCACAGTGGGTTTTGAATGCTTAGCTGAAAAGCTTGGTTTTCACTCAAGAGGTTATGAAGAACAACTGAAGAGAATCATATTAAGATTAATCTGGAGTTCTGTAGAAAAAAAAATGTCAGAAATGGGGAAGCTCCAAGAAAGCGAGACCAATTAAAAGATTATTACCATAGACTGTGGAAGAAGACATAAGGAGCTGAAATAGGATGGTATCATTGAAAATGGAAATGAAGGGACAGATGTGAAAGAAACACTTGGCGACAGAACTATCCCAGGATATATAAAGCATCTGCTTGCTCGAGTCTTCAATGTGTAGAGTTTTGGAAACTATGCAAACCAGCACCTTGCCATATGGAATCTAACAATCTATCAGATTTTTTTTCATTGTTTGCATATATTGTTTTAAATAATTAAATGTTTTTTTCCAGACCAAACTTCTATTTTATTGAACAACATATAAGATGATGACTCTCTAAAACAGATACCTTAACTGATTTTGTCTCCCTGGATCACTTTACAATTATAGATTTTAAACTATTTTACCATCTGCTGACCCATAATCAAGCAAATAAGTTATTAATAAAGTTTATAGTAAGTGGTAAATATGACATTTAACAAAACATCATTATTTCTGTACTGTTGCCAACAAATGCCCATTTCTCACATCAATGGTTTATTTCCTTTCATACTGACTTAAAATATTTATTCTCCATATTAAGGGGAAAAAAATAAATGAAAATATCAGGATGAAACTAAATATGCCAAATGAATTTGTTAACAAATTATAACCAGATCACCAGAATTTAAGAAAAATATACTGACATTAATGACATTATTATTGCTATTACTTGCCACTATCTTCTTGGAATTCAGAATTTTGATACTAAATTCAGAACTAAAAATTAGGAACATTTAAAAATGATAGTAAAAATGTGCAAATCTAAGGCTATAATTTGTTCAGTTTTTCAGGCATCAAACTCTTTTAATATTATCATCTGATATTGTGATACACAGTAAAAAACATATATTTGTTTTTTGCCCCAGTTCCTGGCACAGGGCTCTAAAACTGTTGGAATTTCCCAAGTGAAAGAGCAATAAAGGGCTTTTGATATTCGAAAGAAATCACCATACCCGAGTTTACGTTACTGAGGTGCCTTTTGGAAACCACATAAGGATAGAGGCTGGCTGCCAAGGCAACCAGCCATGTGACTGGAGGCCTGGAACTTTCAGTCCCACCCCCTTGACCTCCAAGGAAGGGGAGAAGCTGGAGATCAAGTTGAATCACCTATGGCCAATGATTTAATCAGTATGCCGTGGTAATGAGGCCTCCATCGAAACCCAAAACTATGGGTTCAGAGAGCTTCCAGGTTGGTGAACGCTTGGAGATTTAGAGAGACTGGCATGCTCAGACAGCATGGAAGCTCTCTGCCCCCTTCCCCATACCTTGTCTTATGTATCTCTACCATCTGACTGCTCTAACAGATCAATAAAAACAAAGACTAGCAATCTAGCAGAGAAAGATGACAGAAAGGGAAATATGAATGACTCAAAAGTTTGAAAAGAATGCTCCAATTCTCTCATTAAAAAAATGCACATTTAAACTACAATTATTTTTCCATTTTTCACCTAGAAGATTGGCAAAAAAGCAAACAAGTGGATTACATACTACATTGGTGTGATGTGAAAAGAACATTCTCAGACATTTTAGAAGGGAATGAAAACTGGCATAACTCTATGGAGCTACTGTGAACTTTGTCTAAGAAAATTACACATGCACAAACCCTTTGAACCAAAATCCACTTCTAGGAATTTGTCCTATGGATATGTCTTCACCATGCAATATAACATAGGTATACAGATACTCACTGCACTATTGTTTTATTAATAGCAAAACACTGGAGTTTAAATTGTGATATATATTTTTAAAACAGTATTATCTAGCCATTAAGAGAGAAAGAAAAGGCTCCACATATACAAATATTCCTATTACCTATTGCTGTAAAATAATCCACCTCAAAACTTAGTGACTTAAAACAATATTGTATAATTTCTCATAATTTGGCAGGTTGGTTTGCTCAGCTGTACAATTCTCTCTTGGAGTCTTTCATGAGATTGTAATAAGATAGGAGCTAAGACTGGAGTCATCTGAAGGCTTGACTGGGTTGCATGTCCAAGATACGGCTTCTTCACTCACATGCTTGTGTCTTAGTTGGGACAGATGGAGTAAATGAGAACTAGCCAAGAACAAATCAATCAACATTTCTCTCTCTTTCTCTCAATCGCTCTCTCTTGTCTGCTCCTTTTCTCTCTTTCTCTCCATGCAGCCTCTCCATAGCACTAACTTGGCCTTACAATATCATGATTTCATGGTACTTGGACTCTGACACCATGGTTGCATTGCCCCAGAACACACATTCCAAGAGCAAGTATTCCAAGAACGTAGAAACAGAGGCTGCTTTTAAAGTCTCAGCCTGGAATTGGTACACTATTAATTCTGCCACATTCTACTAGGTAAGCATTCTCAGAGCCACACAAATTCAAGGGATGAAGAAATCAACTCTATGGGAAAATAATAAATGTTTTTGTAGCCATCTTTAATTCACCACAATGAATGTGAAACATTTCCTAGGCATATTGTTAAGTTAAAAAAAAAAAAAAGGGAGGGGAAGGTCTCTGTGTTTAGTATGGTTTACTTACATAAATCAAGAGAATATTTTTAATACGTTACCATATGTGTGAATTATATCTGCAAAGACACACATGAAACTGTTTTCCGGAGGGGGAGTTAGATGGCAGGGTAACAGGGATGCAGGAGACTTTTCATGGTATACCTTTTTATATGTTTTTAATTTTATATAATGTGCATGTACTACCTATTAAAATTCTAAACCCATTTTTATGGAGAGACACATTTGGCACTCTGTCACAAGTGACGTAAATTTTGCTTATGGTGAATAATCTGACTATATCTTTGTGAAACCCATTAAAAAAATACCAGTTTGTTGTCAGCTTTGTAATGTCGTGCTCTCCAATGAGAAAAGCTTGTCTAACAGGATATAGTGTCAAGTTGGAGCCACTGATTAAAGCAGCTATGATTACATAATGAACATAAAATGCAAACATATATCAGATCTTCAGGAAGTGATTGTAGGGCTAATTTCCACACACTTTACATTTTTCACTATCATGGTAAACAATTATTTTAAAAAAATCACGCTCCAACAGGGCACATGAGTTTTCATTAGAAATGGTGTAAACCATAATGTTTCACTATTCAAGCCAAATTTGATTAAGAGGGAAGGAGGAAGGAAGGAAGGGGGAAAGGAAGGAAAGAAGAAAAGGAGGGAGGGAAGAAGGAAGAGAAGTAGGGAGGAAGGGAGGAAGTTTTTCCCGTCTTTGTGAAGGACTTTTATGAAAGTGCTAGAGTTATAAAAGTAGATGTTTTATTTGGTGTGACTGTGAATAATTTCTTAATTTTGTGCAACATAAGGCTTATTTATAAATTGTTGGCATGTCAGCCAATATTACTAATTTGGAAGGCTTTAAGAAAACAGGTATCACATGAATGTCAAAGTTTGTTTTTTTAAACATGTTCTTCTTGTACTAGGAATAGTAATTTGCTCTTTTCTTAAGGAGTTGTTTTTGTAAAATTCATTGGAATAAATCTTTACTTTTACTCATTAAAAAAAAGGTATTAAGAATCATTTTGGCGGGGGGAGGGTATAACTCAGTGGAAGAGCACATGCTTAGTGTGCATGAGGTCCTGGGTTCAATCTCCAGTATCGCCTCTAAGAATAAATAAATAAATAAACCGAATTACCTCCCCCTACCAAAAAAAGCAAAAAAAAAAAAAAAAAAAAAAAAAAAGGAAAGAATCATTTTCCATAAACTGCCAGGTAACTGCAATAGAACAGTAATGAGACTGAGCTAATTTCAAATAATACTCATTTCCAACAACTGTATTTTGGGCCCACCTGATAGTCTTCCTGTTAAGGAGGACATGATTAAGATTTTTAAAAATAAATTAGGAGGTTGAATTCTTTGTGATTTTTTTTTTCTGAAATGCAATAAAACTATCAAGTTAAAACACAAGACTGTCAGAGGAGTGACATCAGAAACATGACTGAATAAGATGTCCCTCCTCCTCAACCACAATTTGGCATCCATCTTCAGACAAAAATGCCTTTGTGGAAGCTATGGGATTCAGCACTATATGCCAAAGGATCTGGAAGAGTCTCACCCACCAGTGCTTCACATAATAGACATACAGACCACAGTCCCAGATGTGGACCCTGCAGTGGCCTACGAACTGACTCCAGCCCCTCTTGGCTGGGAACCCCTGGAAAACACTGTTGTAGACAATTAGTCATAAATAAGAGAGTCTTTATGGAACTCCAGGTTTCCAGCAGATAAGTTCCAGCATACAACTGGAGCAAAAAATTCCAAGTTTAGACACAATAAAGAAGGTAGTTAGTAGAGACTGGAGGAGGTAACTGCTAGTTCATATATGAAGATAGCAACATAAGACTTTAAGGAATATGAAAAATCAAGGAAACATGATACAACCAAAGGATCACAATAATCTTCCAGTAAGTGATCCCAAATACATGGAGATCTTGAGATTTACCCAATAAAGAATTCAAAATAGCTGTTTTAAGAAAGCTCAGTGAGCTACAAGAAAATGCAAATAATTCAACATGAACAAAATAGGAGCTTTAACAAAGAGATTGAAATTTCAAAAAGAACCAAACAGAAATTCTAGAGCTAAAGAGTACAATGAATGAAATGAAAAAATGTAATACAGAGCACCAACATCAGGAGAGATCAAATAGAAAAAAGAATCTGTAAATTAGAAGACAGAATTTTAAAAATTATCCAGTCAGAGGAGACCAATGACAAAAGAATGAAAAAGAGTGAAGAAATTCTACATGATCCATAGAATACCATCAAAAACAATTTGAAAAATTACTGGGGTTCCAGAAAGAGAAGAGAAGGAGAAAGAAGTAGAAAGCTTATTTAAAGAAGTAATGTCTACACATGAAAAAATGTTCAATTTCACTAATTATCAGAGAAATACAAATCAAAACCACAATGAGGTATCACCTCGCACCAGTCAGAATAGCTAACATTAAAAAGTCCACAAATGGTAAGTGCTGGAGAGGGTGTGGAGAGAAAGGAACCTTCCTACACTATTGGTGGAAATATAATTCGGTGAAGTCACTATGGAAAACAACATGGAGAGTCCTTAAAAAGCTAAAAATACAGTAACCATATGACCCAATAATACCACTCCTGGGCATATATCCAGAGAAAACTCTAATTTGAAAAGATACATGCACCCCAATGTTCATAGCAGTATTATTAACAATACCCAAGACATGGAAGCAACCTAAATGTCCATCAACAGATGACTGGATAAAGACGTTGTGGTGTATATACATACAATGAATACCACTCAGCCATAAAAAAGAATAAAATAATGCCATTTGCAGCAACATGGATGGACCTAGAGATTATCACACTAAGTGAAGTAAGACAGAGAAAGATAAACATCATATGTTATCACTTACATGTGGAATCTAAAAAAAAAGACACAAATGAACTTATTTACAAAACAGAAACAGAGTCACAGATACAGAAAACAACTTATGGTTTCCAAAGGGGAAAGGGAGGGGGAGGGATAAATTAGGAGCTTGGAATTTGTATATACTGGCTATGTATAAAATAGAAGATAAATAACAAGGTCTTACTGTATAACACAGGGAACCATATCCAATATCTTGTAATAACCTATAATGAAAAAGAATACATATATATGTATAACTGAACCACTACACTGTACACCAGAAACTAACAACATTGTAAATCAACTATACTTCAATAAAAAAGGGCAGGGATCCTAAATAGACATTTTTCAAAAGAAATCTTACAAATGGCTAATAGTACATGAAAAGATGCAAAACATCACTAACCACTGAAGAAATGCAAATCAAAAAACACAATGAGATTACCACCTCATGCCTGTTAGAATGCTTATCATCAAAAAGACAAAAAAAAAAAGGTATGTCAAAAACAGAGAGAAAAAAGGAACACTTGTGCACTATTGACAGCAATGTAAATTGGAATCACTATGGAAAACAGCATGAAGGTTCCTCAAAAAATAAAAGTAAAACTACCAAAAAAAAAAAAAATCCACAAAAAACAAAACCAAAAACCATGTGGGGAAAAAAAGTAGAACTACCTTATGACCCAGCAATTCTACTTCTGGGTATATACCCAAAGGAAATGAAATCAGGATATAGAAGAGAAATCTGCACTCCTGTGTTTATTGCAGCATTATTCACAATAGTCAAGATGGAAACAAGCAAAGTGTCCATCAATGGATGAATGGCTAAATATGATTTAGTGCGTGTATATATATATACAATAGAATATTATTCAGCTATGAGACAGAAGGAAAGCCTACCATTTGCATTAACACAGATGGAACTTGAAGGCATTATGCTAAGTGAAATAAGTCAGACAGAGAAAGGCAAATACTGTATGATCTCAGTTATAAATGGAATCTTAAAAAGCTGAACTCATAGAAGCAGAGAGTAGAATAGCAGTTGCCAGAGGCTAGGGGTAGAAGAAATGGGGAGATGTTGGTAAAGGGTACAAACTTCCACTTGTAAGATGTATAAGTGGATATGAGGATCTAATGGACAGCATGGTGATTATAGGTAACAGTACTGTATAATATACTTGAAATTTGCTAAGAGAGTAGATCTTAAATTTGCTCATCACAAAAAAGAAATTGTAATCATGGGAGGTAGAAGTGTTAACTACCCTACTGTAGTAATCATTTTACAACATATAAATATATTATATCAACAGGGTGCACACATTACAATTACACAATGTTCTATGTCAATTACATCTCAACAAAGCTGAAAAAAATTCAAGATTGCCAAGACTGATGCTGACTTTTGAAAGAACACTAGTAACTTCTGAGTTGCTAAGAATTTGTTTTACACATACCATCTCCTAACTGTTCTTAAGTAGTTTGAATATCTAAAAATAGAAATTTGATTGTAGCTATTATACAATGTTGCCATTATTTTTCATGCTGCTATTGCCAAAAAAAGGGTTGAGCATATGAGTACTATAAGAAACCTGTGAATCTGCTTGCAACAGAATTCAGAAAAAATGGTAAGTGTGTGCCACTTAAAGTAAGGGTATTGTGAAAGAAACTGCAATGTTTTGTGGCAAAATGGATCCACTGAAATAGGAAAGTTAAAAAAAAAATCATAATAGCCTTTCTTAATATGCCTTGATTCAGCAGCGATAAGAAGAGTGTAGTGGATATTTGCTGGGGGTTTTGGCTGTCCAGCATACTTCCCGTCCCTCTTCCTATCAGCAGCTCAGTCTTCCCTTGGAGGGAATCCTATGTTGTGTGTTTTGTTCATGTGCCGACCACCCCTGACACACACCTCCCACTGCTGAGGCTCTCTATGGAAATAAAGAGCCAGATCCTTCCTCCAGCTGCCCTTTAGTGCCCCTAGGGAGCAGACACATGGCCTAACACAGGCAATACAATGCTCCCTGCCAGGATTTTGCACCTTGAATCATGAACCAAAGTCTGGAGGAATCTGGGAGTCAGGTTGCTCCCAGCAGCAGTAGCACAGTGCTGAGTTTATGTACTCCGTGCCTCCCTTGTATCCCACCTTCTGTCCGTTTAGTGAGTCCCCAGTGCTCACCTATGTTACTGAGATATGGATTCAGCAGCATGTAATAGAAACCCAAAATAATGGGCAATTAAACAAGGTTCAAATTTCTCTTTCACATAAAAGTTTGGATATAGGCATTTTAGGATGCTTATTGTAGCTCTGCAATCACTTGGAACCCAGAATGCTTCTAGCTGCCTGTTCTACCATCCTTAAGGTATGGACTTCTTCCTCATGGTCCAAAATGGAGCTCCAGCCATCACATACATGACTGGGTAAAAGGAAAGAGATTTATGCCTCCACCCATTAAGAATAAGTCCAGGAGATTTCACATGCTACTTCTGCTTATATGCCACTGGCCAGAAGTTAGTCACATGGCCAGATCTAACTGCAAGGGAGGCTGGGAAATGTGGTCTTTATTCTGATAAGCAAGTGAGTAAAAAAGGACAGGACAGAAATTATGTAATGATTAACACTCTCTCACACACACTTTCCACAATTACTTTTTTACTTAAGATAGGCCAGTGTCTGTCTCTATTACTTCCGACCAAGAATCCTGTTTGATTCAGTGAGGAAACCCTGAATGGAATGACTTAAGGAGGCAGTATTATAGAGCATCACCATTCACCCCAAAGTGTAAATCAGAAACCTGGGCATATTCCTTATCTTTCATCTCCTTCCATATTTAATCAACCACTCAATCCTCTTTATTCTACTTCTTTCATAATTCTCAATTCCAACCCTTCCTTTCATTCCCGCATCATTGTCTTGATCACGCCTTTGCCATTTTTCTATCTGTACCCTCGAATTCCACTGCTGTCTTGTGGAGTGCTCTTTCTAAAATCTAAATCTGCATTAATACATCTTCAATTTCCCTGCATAATACTTCAACTAATCCTTCTTAAAAACAAAAGCCAAACTCCATTGTGTGGCACACAAGGCCCTTCACTAAGTGGCACTTTTAGTCTCATCTCTAGACATTCTCCATTGTACATAACCTATGTGCCTGGCACCTTGGATATGTCCTCATCTCTATGATATGCCTACTTTGATGAGAATCCATTCTTGCTCACATGTAATATTCAGGTAATCTGGAATTACAAGTATGTTCAGTGTGACAAGGAAGGAGAATGTGGGCACCATGCTGTCCAGACATATAAGAAATAAGCATTGTCCTCTTTTTAAGGAATATTTTATGAATGGGAGATGCATCATGATGACAAGATTATTATTCATGCTTATTTCTACCCCTAGTGCTAAGTACTATGCTAGATACTGACAATTAAAAACTAGTAAAATGACAGGTTACTAGAAACAATGGACATGATAGTGGATGATCATATTCTCAGATCTACATACATTTCAGGATTCTTCAGTAACGTATCTTAAGGTAAGTCATCTGTATGAGATCAAATAACTACAACATAATATAGTCAAAAATTACAGATAAATACATGAAGGTTACTTTTTGCTTTTCAAAGCAAAAAATGCACCATATTTTTTTTCAAAGAGCCATATACAGATTTCAATGAAATGGGCAATGTAACAGCAAATCATTACACTCTGATAAGAGAGAAGAAAGAAAATAAAGTTAATATATGCAAATAACATTAATGATGAATATGAAATGAAACAATATTTTCTCATCAGGATGATAGAATAAGGATATTTATTGCATAAGCTTCTACACTGGGATGAGTTCCTAAATGAATTATAAAGTCAGATGATGTGGGATTAAACTGAAAAGCAAATACTTGAATTAGACATAATAAAGAAGCTTCTAATGAAAGATCATTATAGGAATGAATTACTGAGCATGATACAGACTCTCACTGGGATGGACAATTACCTGTCTAAGATGACTTAATTATGAATCTGCCTAGAGGAATGAAGCTCAGTTGATGACTTTTATGCTGGGATTTTATTGTTCTGTTGAAAAAACATAAAACCTGCATAGTTTTAAATTTAAACTTATTATAAGGCATATAGTGGAATGAGTCCATGTAAAGATCAGACTGTTGATTTACAGATGTGAAATCTATAACCTGGATTATGTGGAACCCAGGTACTATGCAGCCTTTACAGAATATTTCTCTATACAATGCCTGATAATAAAAGAATCATAAATTTGATAGTTCTTATCTAGTACTTCCTTCACTTAAAGGTATACAACATTGCATTAATGGAATATCACATATAAATTATTTAGGTTGGTCTTGTACGCCCAATTACAAATCTACAAACCTACCCTTTCTAATAAGGCTATGGGGTGCATGAGGTAAAAATCAAAATTCTCCATTATTCATTGCACTTATATGACTGATTGAGGCAAGTGGGTAATCATTTTCAATTCAGTTTCAGACAAAAAACAAACCTTAATTTAATCATTACGTTGCCATAAACATTGAAAATAAGCAAAAAGTAAACAGAGGTAAGAAAAAAATTATTTTATGGGAATTTGTTTAAAGGCATTAAAATGCCAACATAAATGGGTCTGTTTAAGAATCATAAAAAAGATATATACACAGTTCATAGAAAGGTTATATCAAAAAATCATTCAACTAAGAAATAGCATTGTGGTATATTTCTTCCCAGTCATAATACATATTTTTATATAATATGTATTTTATATTAATAATATGCATGTCTATAATATATTTTTATATTTATAATACGTACTTTTAAATAAATACACACTGAACAATTTTTTCTCTTATTTTGATTTCAGACTTAAGGAAAGTTGCAAAAGAGTCCAGAGAACTCCCTTCTACCCAGATTTGCTCTATGTGAAGATCCTTCCCTCTCCCTTTCTCTCTTTCATTTACTCTGTTTCTGTCTTTGAAACTTTTCAGAGTATCTTAGAGATATGGTTCCCCTTTACACCTCAATAGTTCATTGTGTATTTCCTAAAAACAAGAAATTCTCTTGCAATAACTACAGCACAATGATCAAACCAGGAAATTAACATTGATGCAATACTGTATCTGATCTTGCTCATGTTTTGCCAATTCTCCCAACAATGTCCTTTATAACATAAGAAAATCCTGGGTCAGGCTTTGCATTTGATTATGTCTTTTTAATTTTCTGACTTTCTTAATGTTTCACAACATTGACATTTTTGAAGAATAAAGACCAGTTAGTTTTCTATAATGTCCCTTGGTTTGGAGCTGTCTGATGTTTCCTCATGATTAGGTTCAAGTTATACTGTTTTAGCAAAAACATATAATTGATGTTATGTTCTCAGAAGGCACATGTTGCCAATTTGTCAATTATTGATGACATTAACTTTGATCCACAGACACAGTGTTTCACATCCTATATTTTCACTCATAATATTTTTTATCTCTTTCATAATTTTTGGAAATATCATTTCAGTGTCTATACAGTATTTCATTTATTGACATGTCATAATTTGTTAACAAGCCTTATTTCTGTTTCATGTGTCACTGCAGTGGTAAGGACTTCCAGAATTACCATACAACAATGGAGTTAGCAGCCTCCTGATTTTTAATGGAAATACTTTCAGTCTTTTGCCATTAAGTATTTTATTGGCTTTTGATTTAAAATAAGTTTTTCAAAATGCTAGGGAAATACTCTTTATAGGTATGATTAAAATTCAAGAATCAAGATATACCTATTTGTTTAATTAATTCATTAATTAATGACCATAAACCTAGAATTGTCCACCCCAACTCCAATTCATACATAATGCAATAATGGTGTGTCCAAGCTATGTTTATTGACTGTGCTTTGTTCTCTTGCCCTCTGGAAATAGTCTCTTGTTTATCAAAAACAGCCCCCTCTGAACAATTACATTTCATCAGCAATTTCAAGCTCTGTCCTCTCACTCTGGGCTCTGTGTAGCTGCTGATCTTGGCAGAGGGGTAAAAGAAGAGGGTGTGGTAGCTACTTTTTTTCCTGCAGCAGGCAACAATGGCTAGAAGCTGCTGGGATGAACTTGCCACCTGAGGTTAAAGGTTCAGCAGTTTCAAGCAAGTGCAGAGCAAAAAGACAAGGCTCTTATCTTTTATCTTCTTTTGGTCAGCTCAAAGAGTTTTTGTGAGTATAGGAGAGTTTTTGACACCCTTAGACTTACATAAGTGATGTTCCACTGGCGTGTGTTTGAGAGTAGGTTTCACCAGAAGACACTAGAAACTGTTGTTGCCTTCTGGCATCTAGTGATTGTTACTAATCACAATTAAACTGTGAAAGTGTTTGAAAGATTTACTTTATATGCTTATGTATGTAACCAGTCTATTGAAAAGTTTCAACTCAGGGAATATAAAAGTGAAAAGTTTTTTTGTTTTGTTTTGTTTTTCTCTCAGGGGCCCAACTGTGATATACTTAATCTCCTCCTTCCCTTTAATGTCCTAGGCAGATCCTATAACATTCTGATCCCTTTTAAATGTTAAGGCTAGCCCTTAAAAAAAGTCTAGGCCTGGTAAAACCTTCAAACTTAAACACTTCATTTAGAAATATGTGATATTTAGAACATATTTATACTAAAAAATTATTTATCTGAAATTTAAATTTAATTTCATGCCCTATATTTTATTTGTTGAATCTGGTAATCCTAATTTTAACTTCCTTTCTTCCCTACCTGCCTCGCTTCCCAGAGCAGGTTTACCCAAAGGCTAGAAGAATGTGGAGTAAGGAGGAGGCACAGTCTGTTTTGTTAACCCTCCCTCCTTACCAGTTTGGTGGTGGCAAGAAGGGTTCTGAAAAAGGAAAACATCTCTTTCTCTAACTTGGTATGAAAGTGTTATCATCATTTCTCCAGTAAATGCTAACTGGTCAAGGATACTGTGTCGGTACAAGTTCTCCAAGGAGATGCTGCAGTGGACTTGGGAGTACGAGAGGTTTACTGAGGAGTAATACTGCCAAAACGTAGGGAATAGGGTGGGGGAAGAGAATCTGACAAGAATTTCAGACTGTGATGCAGGTCTAACAAAGTCTCAGCTAACCACCAGGGACTCTGGAGAAGAGACTGCACATTAAGAGGAGTCCTGCATTGGGCAGAAATGGCCAGGCCTTAGTATCCCTGCTGTTTTGTCACCGACTAGGGTGTACCCAGGAAAAGCACAGGCCCCAACTCAACTGGCGCAGCTGACGCTGATGGCACAGCTGGAGGCTGACAGCTAACTGCACTCCCTAAAGTCAAAAAGCAAGTTCTTTCTTGAATAGAGATCCGGGCAGCTCACCACCATGACTGCCACAGGTGTCTTCTGTGTGGCAGGTGTCCAACTGCCCACTCCCTCCTGAGGTTACTGTGTGGGCTCTTTGGAAAGCCTGGCAGGGCCTCAGTACAACTGTTTCCAGTCTTGAGAGGTCTGGTTCCAGCTTCACTTCTGCCACCTCTGTCCCTGTCTCCCTCAGCCTCTTGCTGCTGGAGTGCCTTCAGCCAGCGGGGAGCTCTCTTGGACAGGTAGCTGTCTTCGGCAGCTCCCGACCCTTTGGAAAATGCTCACATCCTTGTCCTGATCCAGGGGAATGCAGGCTGCTCCACCAGGCCCTGTCTCTGTCTCTCCCTTTCTCTCCTATTTACTCTTCCCTTGCTCAGATAGGCACAGGTGATAGCTCAGGTGTGCTACCTAAGCAGGTGTGTGGACATTTGGATACTGAAATGCCAGTCACCCCTTCTTGCAGGCACTCCTCAAAACACAGTTTACAAGCGATCTTCTAAGTATCTCCCAGTTTACTTGGCTTGCTATGAGGAGGGGAGGAACTTACCTATCACCATTAACACACTCCCTACCAGGCCCATGCCTCTCTTCTTCTATGGTGCTCAAGAGATAACAGGTGTGATTTCTTGAGTGAATGACAAAGGAGTAGAGTTTTAGAACACACATTTCAGGATTTATGTAACCTAGATATGAACTTATATGAAAATCCTTCTTTGTGCATGTTGTAGCAGGAAAAAAAGAATTGAAAACCACTGGTGCAGAGACAGAATATATAATTAGACCAAATATTGAGGATCATAAGTACACTCATAAACCTTTTGGGAACAAACAGATAAGCAAATATAGCTAATCAGAGCAGTGGACATTTGTAATTTGTCTCTACAGCATAATAATAATCATAATAATAATTCCTTTTTCAAGTCACAGCTGGGTTTACTACATATAGCTGCAAAGGTTGTGCACCACACATTCCAAGGGAGTGCCAGTCACAATGCAGATTGTCTGAATGGTAACCCTTGGAGTTGTGCAGTGCACAACCTGCACAACATTCACTGTATACCCGGCCACAGCCCTAATTTTCCTATGTGAGTCACTGCTCACCTTGTCACAGTCACCTTGATCTGATAGGATATACCAGAGTTAGAGCACATGACCGGGCCTAATGCATCCCATTCCCCTGGACCCTGCGTCAATGGTGGGCACATGAACTAAACCTAACCTAGCCCAATCAGAGTGGCTCTCAGGACTCCTGATGGGAATGTACACTCTTATGACATAATTTTCCAAATAAAAACTCTGACCCTTTTTTCACACTAATAGTACCTAATGAAGACTGCAACTATCAATTAAATGTCTCAAAATGAAGGACTTAAAATTTTTTTCCCAAGCAATGATGATGGTATCTTCATTAACACAGTGACTCTCCTTCTTGGCCTCTCTTGTTCCCAGTTGACACCACTGAGACTGGGTTTCAAAGGATTTTTTATAAAAAAGGTTTCGTCTGACAAAAAAATGGAGACTAAACTGGCATTGCCACAATCTCTAAGTAACCAGTCAAGGCTGGAAGAAATGGATCAAATGTATTGGAGGTAGTGACCTTCTACCACTGCAGGTGATCAAAGCCAGGCTGGTGACTGTTTAAGGCATGTAGTAGAGGGGATTCAAACAACCACTCGGGACTTGGACTGTTACACTGCCAAGGTGATGTCTTCAGTGTGGTCTTTTAAATAGTAAAGATATTCAAACATATGCACACAAACAGAAACATGATATTCTAAGAATTAAATAGATTGTGCTATGGATCTGCCTCCAAAAAAATTTGGAAGCACAAGAGTGTGAAGATGCTTTCCTTTGCAGGGTATCATTAACTGAATTCTGATGCCAGTATGTCAAGATTATGAACCAGATTCTTGGGTGGTTTTCTTCACAATTTTGCTGGGATAGTCTACTTCTTTGTGCATTATATTATTTTTATGTTACTAATTTTAAATTTTATGAAGTTTCCTCCCATATATTTTCTCCATGTAGCTATCTAAAAAGCACATGTACAACACAGTGACCAATTTTTTGTCATTTATGTCTTTTGCTTCACCAATTTATTTACAGATTTATAGTTCATTGACTTCCACAGTTAGAAAATTAATGCTAAATCAATCCTTTGTATAAATTTATTATAACTTTACTATAAATTATTTTGCAATAGGTTGTTTGACCAATGTGGTGTAAAACTCTATTGTATATAAATGAAAACATTAAGCAAGTTGAAGGCATAAAATCAGCACTCTAATATAGCAGCTTGTGAGAAACTATATAGCATTTTTATGTAGCATATGGGAAAACTGTGCAGCATGGGGGTTTTGAGTATTAATTCTACAGTTGTACTAAATCTAACATGACAATCTCTATCTACAATCCAATCAGATTTAAAGTGGTAAGTTTTCATTGCTGTTCTGAATGCTGAATTATCTAGATGGTGGTGTTTGAGAAAGCTCATCTTCATAAAGCAAGTTTAGACCCCTTAGAGTCTATACATGGAAATCATCTTAACTACTGGGTATTCCAAAATGTAGTTTTCTTTCAAATTCTTTCCAAAATTGCTCTACTGTTTTGAGCAGTTTATCATCTTTTAAGTGGAAGAAAATATCTATTAATATAATAGAAAGAAAAAAATTGTTTTAAATTCTGATCATCCCATTTTCAGGGCTTAACTTTTATTTTTCACCTGACTATTTACTTTTGACAAATCATAAACTGGAAACTGAACAATAAGGAAGAACATGTACATCATAGTCCCAGTATTTTTAAAAGGCACACATAAATACAGCTCAGTGAATTTTCACAAAACAAACATATCTATGCAATCCTCAACCAGATCAAGAAACAGAATGTTACTAACCCCCCAGAAGTACCACTTGGACTCACTTCTAACCACTAGCCATTGGTAACTACTATCCTAACTGCTGATAGATTCGTTTTTCCTGTTTTTATACTTTATATAAATGGGATAATACATTAGTACTTTTGGGAATGGCTTCTTCCACCCAATTTAGATCTGTGAAGTGCAGTCATGCTGTCATATATAGCTTGTTCCTTCTCACTGTTACATACTATTTCACTGTTTAAACTTACCATAATTTTATTTCTCCATTCTACTGTTGATGGGCATTTAGTTAAGTTTCTAGATTTTGGCTATTACAAATAATGCTGCTATGAATATTCTGGAGCACATTTTTAGTGAATATAAGTACATATTTTTGTTGAGAATACATCAAGGAACTGTTTTAATTCTATATATGTATGATTAAAACATCTACTCTTTATGTAATATGTACTTAGCATCATGGACAATGACACCTTTTTCCTGGTCATGATGTTTAGAAAGTGGCCTACAGTTTTCCAGATCCAAGAAAGATATTATATTTCAAAACATTCTAGTAAGATATTGGAAGGTTATTTAGATTTTTTTAAATAGATTTAAGACCTTAACTCAGAAGTACAAGAAATTAACTTTAACTTTGTTTTTGTATCACTACACTTAATTCCCATTTTGAGCTCCCATTCTGCCCAACAGCAGGAACTTAATCTCAGTGAATGCAAAATGTCCTTCTCCTGCCTTTTCCTGAGCTGCACCTAAATTCCAGGGATGGACATGGTATTGGGGCTTCTAGTTGCCATCTATTCAAGCTGACAAGTGTTCATTCCTACCTGGGCCCTGCTAGGTATTGGGGTACCTTCCTGCTTCTGGCTGTAGGTCCTCTTTGAGTCTGCTGGCTCCTTTGCTGAGTTAGGCTCTCTCTTAGGCCTATTGCCTCATACTCCACATACAAACTCATGAATAACATTCCTTTGTTCCCACATCCTGCTGGGCTCATAAACACTCTATTAATCCAGGATGGAGTAGGCAGACTGATTCCACCTATTCTAAATCCACTGTTCATGGCATGAACTCTATACCTTGAATTTGTTAGGCCTTGGGTTTTTTAAACTTAAAAGTTCAGGTTCTTATAATTCAAAAGCTTTTTACTTGTGTCATCCTTTGCTCAAGGCAGGGAATGCTGATGACTACAGGGAAGTAGGTGTAAGGGAGAACTGTTCCACCACGTAAATATGTGTTTGATTCTGTTGCTCCTTTGAAATCCTTTCATAACTTAATTTAAAAAACAAATACCAAACAAACAGAACTCTTTCAC
Source organism: Camelus bactrianus (assembly GCF_048773025.1). Taxonomy (NCBI): domain Eukaryota; kingdom Metazoa; phylum Chordata; class Mammalia; order Artiodactyla; family Camelidae; genus Camelus; species Camelus bactrianus. The sequence goes on from NC_133554.1 coordinate 14,417,745, forward strand.
ATTACTATCTTATTATGATCACAACTAGATTTACATCAAATTGAATTCAGTGTACAGCTTGGTAAAGCTGATCGCTATCTGTTGTTTCTAACATAGCTTGAAATTTCTTGAGAAAGAAAATTCAATAGCAAACTACTAGCTACCATTTACTGAGTATAAACTACATACTAGGGGCTAAGCAATACATACACTGTATGTATTTCCTTATTTAATTTTTATAGCAACCTTATGATATCTTCATTTCATATATGAGAAAACTGAGGCACAGGTAGGTGAACTAACTTGCTCAAGGTCACAAAACTAGGATTTGAATCTAAGCGATGAAGAACTAAGAGCTACTACAAATAACCACCATGTTACACTACCTTAATGCAGAGTAAGGACAGAATCTAGCAACTTTGCTATTACTCTCTACATTAAGACATGAATGTCCAGGCCATTTTGTGGACGCCAGTTCAGCGTGAGCATCTAAAAGAGTCAGGCGTGTGGGGAGTGGGATGATCCTGCCGAGGGTATGTGGATTTGAGCCTCCGTGCTTGTAACAGAGATCTCGAAATGCATTGTGATTCCTGTCCATTGGACTGTAAAGTTTATGTAGGTAATTTCGGAAACAATGGTAACAAGACTGAACTGGAATGAGCTGTTGGCTATTATGGACCACTCCGAAGTATTTGGGTTGCTAGAAACCCTCCTGGCTTTGCTTTTGTTGCATCTGAAGATCCCCGAGATGCAGCGGATGCTGCCCGAGAGCTAGATGGGAGAACACTATGTGGCTGCCGAGTAAGGGTGGAACTGTCCAATGGTGAAAACAGAAGTCAAAATCGTGGCCCACCTCCCTCTCGGGGTCGTCGCCCTCGAGATGATTATCGGAGGAGTCCTCCAACCCGCCGCAGATCTGAAAGAGAGATCTCCAAGAAGCTTCTCTCGCAGCCGGAGCAGGTCCCTTTCTAGAGATACGAGAAGAGAGAGATCGCTGTCTTGGGAAAGAAATCATAAGCCAACCCTCTCTTTCTCTAAGTCTCCTAGCCGATCTAGGTCAAACGAAAGGAAGCAGAAGACCAGTTTGCAAGAGGAGTGGTGTACAGGAAATAACTGCATTTGACAGGAGTATGTACAAAAAATTCATGTTTGGTTTGAGACTTCATAAGCTTGATGCGTTTTTAAGATGTTTTAGCTGTTCACATTTGTTTGTCTCTTGGAACAGTGACACATAAAGATGTAATTCTCTATGGTTTGAAATGGATCATATGAGGCATGTAATACCAAGAATCGTTACTTTACAATGTTCCCTTATGCAAAACTGAATTTGCTTTTAGTCTTACACAGACTGATAATAACCTCTAGCTCCCCAGCTAAAGTGTGATTAATATTACAGAAACAAAACTGGCAAAAAGTGAAAAGACTTTCCACAGCTGGGATATGGTATGCAGCTGTAGTTGAACAAGCAGTCTAAAAGCTGCTCTGAATAAAAGCCAGCAGGTAAACATTAAAGCTGCACCATTAAGCTAGATTAGAGATTTAAAAATCTCACCAGTCTTCACACTGGACAAGAGGTTGTCCAGTGGTATAGAATCTTAAGTTTCAAGAAAGTTAGTTTACCTTTGCTTTAGGTCATAAGTTCCTTATGTGATTGCTGTATATGAATATATAGCTTTTCGTAACATTCTTTACTGGGAAATTTGAGACTATTCAAGATACCAGTGTCCTGCCAGTTTAAGGGTACATTTTAGAGCTGAACTTTTGAGTTACTGTGCAAGATTTTTTTCATGCTGTCATTTGTAATGTTTTGTGACAATCCTTGGGATTAAAGTTTTGGTTACAAATTGTTGTTGAACCTGAAAGCCTGTTTTTCCTTGCAAAAGTAAAATCTGTGAGCTCGGTACCAAGTCCAGGTATAACATTCCTATTGGAAGCCATATTTATATTTTCTTATAAAGTGCTTTTGACAATACAATATTAGCATAATTGTGCAAAAAAAAAATGAATGTCCAGAAGATGTGCCTTTTCAAACAAGAAAACTGGACAGCTCCTTAGTACTGCTTTCTAGATCCCTGTTCCCATACCTTATTTGAATCATGACCTACTATGTAAATAGAGTGAATAATTTGTTACAATTTCTAAGGTCAATTTGCAACATAGAAAATTACATACATAAGGAAAATTATAAAACTCTGATAAAAAAACCAAATAACTAAATAAATGAAGAGATATTCCATGTTCATGGATAGACATACTCAGTTTTTTCAAGATGTCAGTTCTTCCCAACTAAATCTATAGATTCAATCAATCCCAATCAAAGCCCTAGAAAATTATTTTGCGGGTACTGACAAGTTCTTTAGTTTATATGGAGAGGAAAAATACCCAGAATAGCCAACTAAATATTAAAAGAGAAGGACACTGTTGGAGGACCAACACTACCTGACTTCAAAACTCACTATACAGCTACAGTAAGCAAGCCTGTGGTATTTACAAAAGAACAAACAAATAGATCAATAGAACAGAAAACAGAGTCCAGACATAGCTCCATATAAATATAGTCAGCTGATCTTTGACAAAGAAGTAAAAGCAATACATTGGACAAAAGACAAATCTTTTTAATAAATGGTGCTAGAATGACTAAGACATCCACATGCAAAAAAATGAACCTAGACAAAGACCCTACAGCTTTCACAAAATTGACTCAAAACGGACCACAGACTTAAATGTAAAATGCAAAACTATAAAATTCCTGGAAGATAATACAGGAGAAAACCTACATAACCTTGGGTTTGGTGGTGACTTTTTAGTTACAATAACAAAGGCACAATCCAAGAAAGAAAAAATTGATAAGGTGGACTTCATTAAACTTAATAATTTCTGCTCTGCAAAAGACACTGTCAAGAGAATAAAAAGACAAGCCATACATGGAGAGAAAATATTTGCAAAAAAAATATCAGATAAAGGACTGTTATCCAAAATATAAAGTCTTAAAATTCAACAATAAGAAAACAAACAACTTGATTTAAAAATGGGCCAAAGATCTTAACAGACACCTCACCAACGAAGAACTATAGGATGGCAAATACGCATATGAAAAGACGCTCCACATCATATGTCATCAGGGAAATGCAAATTAAAACAACAATATGATATCACTACACACCTATTAGAATGGCCAAAACTCTCACAACACCAAATGCTGGCAAGGACATGGAGCAACAGGAACTCTCATTCACTGCTGTTTAAACTGCAAAATGGTACAGCCACTTTGAAGACAGTTTGGCAGTTTCTAAAAAAACTAAAGATACTTATACTATACTAATCCAGCAATTATGCTCCTAGTACTTACCCAAAGGATTTTTATGTGTTAAGTCCACAAAAAGCCTGCACGTGGATGTTTATCGCAGCTTTACTCATAATTGCCAGAACTTGGAAGGAACCAAGACGCCCTTCAGCAGGTAAATGGATAAATAAACTGTGGTACATCCAGACAATGGAACAGTATTCAACACTAAAAAGAAATGAGCTATCAAGCCATGAAAAACATGGAGGAAACTTAAACACATAGTACTAAATGAAAGAAGCCAATCTGGGAAAGCTACGTACTATACCATTTCAACTACATGACATTCTGGAAAAAATATAACTATTGAGACGGTAAAAAAAGATCAGTTTTTGCCAGGGTTTAGAAGAAAGAGGATGATTAGTATGAGCACAGGGGATTTTTAGGGCAGTGAAACTACTTTGTATGACACCATAATGGTGGCTATATATTATTATATATTTATTTACTACTGTATATTTGTCCAAACTCATAGAATGTGAAACACCAAGAGTGAATCCTAATGTAAATTATGAACTCTAGATGATAAGGATGTGTCAATGTAAGATCATCAATTGTAACAAATGCATCACTCTGGTGGGGGATATTAGCAATGGAGAAGGCTATGTATGTGTGGGGGCAGGGAGTACATGGGAAATCTCTGTATCTTCCTCTCAATTTTGCTGTGAACCCGAAACTTCTCTACAAAATAGTCTATTTTAGAAAGAAGATAAAGATTATATATAAGCAAGCAGTCATTGAAACTGTCTGCAAAAGGCTTATGAATTAAAGTTGTTAAAAGTGTTCAACAGTATGTGGCTATGTGTACACACACACATACCCATAACTTACATAGCTGACAATCCCAAGTGCTACTATACATGAGTGAATATCTGTAACGAAAATTAAGTTTATTCAGTGCCTTCAAAAATAAAGGCAGCTGACAAGGATATATTGTACAGCACAGGGAATATAGCCAATATTTTATAATAACTGTACATGGAGCATGGTCTTTAAAAATTGTGAATCACTATGTTGTACACTTGACACATGTAATATTGTATATCAACTATACCTCGATAAAAAAATAAAAAATAAAGGAAGCTGGCTATTTTAGTATTATCAATGAGAAAACTTTGATCTAAAAGCAGTGGGTAAAATTAAGTCATTTTTACTTCACTACTTTAGCCTTTTGCCCCGAAATAAAGGAACAAATCCCATAGTTCTACCGTTTGCTTCCTATTAACTAAGGGAATGCATGCTCATTTCAGAACATTCAAACCTTACAGAAATACACAATGAAGAAAATGAAAGTTCCCCCATAAAATTATCTCCCCAGAGATTACCACTACTAGTAATTTGGTATATATTTTTTTCAGAGTTTTTTTTCTATCCATATATGATATCAGCATCTATCTGTGTTTAAAAAACACAATACCAACTCCAAAAGCACTGGAGAGCAATAGAAAGCCTTCATACACCTCCGAGAAAATGAGTAATATGAAAATTACATTGCATGTCATTATAAAACTTCCCAAGTGTTCACTTTATTTTACCTCCACCTCACAAAACTGCTTTCTCATTCCATCTCTTTCCCCAAACTCATACATAGCCACCTTTTCTCAAACCTCCTTCCTCTTCCCTATCTTTTATGTTCCCTTTTCTTTTCACAAATAAAGCAGTCCGAAGGCTTTTCCAGTTTTTGGTCAAACTAATCCCACAGTTGGCTAATTAGTCAAGTAAATAAAGGACCTTTCCTCTTTAGAAAGTTTGGGGGGGCAGGAGCAGCAAAGGAAAACACTCATAATATTACATTCTTTCCTTATCACACATGTGTGGTTTTATCTATTATATAAAGAGGGTTTTTTTGTTATTTTAATAAAATGAGATTATAATTCTGCTTTTTAATTTGCTTTTTTTCCCATTTAAGATATGTTAAACATCTGTTGATGTCAGTATAAATCTACCTCACGTTTTATAGTCGCTTAGCATTTCATTACATTAAGTGTTTCATAATTTACTTAGCCAACCTCCTATTGTGTGACATTCGGTTATTTCCAAATTTCTGCTATTTTATGTAATGCTATAATGAATATTCTTGAATAAGTAGGGTAGAAGCCATCTCATCTGACCCTATTGGGACCAGTAGTCGGTTGGTTAGTCAATTTAAGCAAGGAATCATAAAAATTGATACAACATGTTTTAAATGCTTTATATTAACTTAGGACACATGTATGTGTTTTTCTTCTCCAATGTTTTGACAAAGAGTCAAGGTCTTTTATTTTGAGAATGAGTTCACTGATTACATATAGTTTCACATTATGTTTCTTGCACAAACCATGGCCAAAACACATGGCTTACAAGTTCCCATTTCAGGTTTTTTTTTCCCCAGTGTAAAGCTCAGTGGGCTGTGGGCACCTGTCAGCATACTTTAGAGAGGGAACTACAGTGTTGGTTATTCTGGTGAGCTGTTTAAGTGGAGACTGATTAACAGAACTACTATATACTTGTGAGATAAATTCTTAGAAATGAAATTACTGGATTAGAGTAAGCTGAAAGTTATACAGCTATTGTCAGACAGCTCTCCAAAAAGGTTGTCCCAATTTATATTCCCAAAAATATTGTGTAAGAGTTTTTATTTCTCAGATATCCTCACCAACAATGGATATTATGAATAGTTTAAACCTAACAATACTATTTATTCAACAATATTTATTAAAATTTATATGTGTAAAATTAAGTCATCATGGATCAGAGACCTAAATGTGAGAGTTAAAACTGTAACATTCGTAGAACAAAACTGCTATAGAGTGAGTGTCACATCTCTCAAAGTTCATATGTTAAATTGCAACACCCAAAGTGATGGTATTCAGAGGTGAAACCTTTGGGACATGACTAGATTATAAAGGTAAAGCCCTCACGAATGGGATTAGTGACCTTAAAAAAGAGACTGCAGAGAGCTCCCTTGTCCCTTCTGCCATGTGAGGATACAGCGAGAGGCAACAGTCTGTGAACTAGGAAACAGATCATCACCAGACAACAAATCTGCCAGAGTCTTGATCTTGGACTTCTCAGTCTCCAGAAGTGAGAGAAATAAATTTCTGTTGTTCATTAGCCACTCAAAAGTTTCTTCTGTTCTTTATGGTATTTTTGTTATAGTAGCCCAAACAGATGAAGTAAAAAAATACAGGACTAAATCTCTATGTTTCTGGGTTAGGCAGTCTTAGATAAGCACCAAAACACACATGACAAAAGAAAAATAGATAAATTGGATTTTATCAAAATTAAAAGTTTTTGTGACACCTCAGAGAATGGGAGAAAAATTTTAAAAACATATCTACAATGGATTTGTATCTAGAATATATAAACTTACAACTCAGTTTTAAAAAGAAGAAATAACCCTGTTTAAAAATAGGTGAGGGTTGGTATAACTCAGGGGTAAGGCACATGTTTAGCAAGCACGAGGTCCTGAGTTCAATCCTCAGTACTGCCAATAAATAAGTGAATAAATAAATAATAGGCAAAAGATCTGAATAGACATTTCTCCAATGAATACATACAAATGGCCTATAACACATGAAAAGATACTCAATATCATTGGCCATCAGGGAAATATAAATTAAAATCACATTAAGATACCACTGCACATTCACTAAGATGGCTATAATAAAAAAGATAATAACAAGTGTTGGAGAGGTTTGGGGAAACTGGAACCCTAATACACTGCTGGTAGGAATGTAAAATGGTGAAACTGCTTTGGAAAACCATCTGGCAGTTCTTCAAAATGTTAAACATATAGTTACCATATGACCCACCAAATCTACTTCTAGGTATATTTCCAAGAGAAATAAAAACATTATGTCCATATAAAAACTTGTAAATGAATGTTCATAGCAGCATTATTCATAATAGCCAAAAAGCAGAAACAATTCAAACACCCATCAACTGATGACTGAATAAATAAAATATGGTAAAATTTATAAAATGAAATATTATTAAGCAATAAAAAGGAATGAAGTACTGATACATGCGACAACATGAATGAACCTTGAAAACATGCTAGGCCAAAGAAGCCAGTCATAAATGATCATCTATTTAAGGATACCATTTATATGAAACATCCAGAATAGGCAAATCCATAGAGACAGAAAGTAGATTTGTGGTTACCTTGAGCTGGAGAAAGGATAAAATGAGAATGACTACTAATGGGTATGGGGTTTCTATATGGGGGTGATGAAATGTTCTAAAATTAATTATGATAATGGTTGTACAACTCTTTAGTATGTAAGAATACTAAACCCCACTGAATTACACACTTTAAATGGGTGAACTGTAATGACATGTGAGTTATACCTCAATAAAGCCTGTTATATTAAAACAATTGTTATGTGCCTGGCAATGTTCTAGGTGCTACAAATATAGCCGTTGACATATGTCTTCCATTTACCCTTCCAGGTTCACTCCTCACCCTTCTCCACTACGTGCTTTGCCCATAGAGGTTGATCTAACAGACCACATCAAAAGGGTTCTCATGCCTTGGTTGGGTTTGGTCAACAGGGAGCCCAGGCAGGAGATCAGAGTGGGAAGGAAAGTGGAATCAGGATATTTATTCTCTTGGCTCCCTCCCTGAGAGGACACCTTGCCTTTCCAGGCAAGGTCACTGATCTTCCAAGAGAGTCAACTTTACACGCTGTTTCTTTTAGGTTCTACTAACTGGCATCCCTCCTGCCATTTTAGGCCTAAAAGTGGTGACATCACAGCTGCTACCACCTCGAGGATACTGTTGTAATCTCTGTGGTTTCCCTGTACTTGCATCTTTGTAAATAACCCCTAAATAATCACTTAGTAAAAAAGTATTCCTAAAATTATTCTGAGCATATCATCTATTTTCTTTTGAGACCTTTACTAAACCAGACACATAAGGACGCTGCCATCTTAGAGTTTTAATTCCAATGATCAAAGAAAAGAAATTCATTAATAAGAATATTCCAGGCAGAGGGAACAGAAAGTACAATACTGCTGTTACAGGTGGATGCTTGGGCTGTTTGCTGCACAGAAAGACCAGTATGACTAACATAGAATGACTCAGTGGCGAGTAATAAGACAGGAAGCAAAATGGTGGGCAGGGCCAGATCATATAGAGTCATATGCATACTATTATATTTTTACTTATCTGATATATTTAACTAAATAGTGACAAAACATAAATAAAAACACAACTTTTAGTACTTGTAATACAATGTTATTTGCATCCTTGACTTAAAAACCCTGTGCTTTGTGTTATAGTATTGTCAAGTACTTTCAAGGACAGGAAGAGGCTTAATTTCCTTCATTTTTTTTTTTTTTTTTTTTTTGATGAAGGCAAATTTTTACTGAAGGCAGATCACAGAGGAGAGAGCTCCACCACATATCACAGGACAAACCGGCCCATCTGCTGTATCCTGTAACTGTATCTCTTTTTCCTACCGTCTGTCTTTTATCCTTTCACTCTGCTCTGTCCCTACTCCCCACCTCCACCTCTCAAAACCCATCCAGCTCACAGCCTACTCAGCAAAAGCGGAAGAGGCTTAATTTCTGATTTGTAAAATACACATAAATTTAGGTGATTAAGAGTATAGCCATGTCTTGAACTGAAATGTGTGTGTGTGTGTGTGTGTGTACATGTTATTAACAAAGACAAATCAGAAAATAAAATTCATGATATACTTTCTTTCCCATCACCTAATACCTTACGGGAGAGATCTTTCTCATTCAGAGCCCTAGGTCTTGTTTTGTTTCTTTTTTTTCTTTTTAATTTGCTGTTTTTAAAAATGAGTTTATTATTTAAGGAAAAGAAACTCCCCTTTGAAAAAATAGAAATGTGAAATTGACCAAGTTGTGTTGGGTACCTAAACGAAGCAAATCCTCCTGTGACAATGGTAATACATAAGTTGAAAAAAATTTGCCTATAAAACAAATATTGCCATAAACATACTGATTTTTAGGGGTGAAAAATATCTACATTCAATATTCTCATTATAGTTTCTTTCTAATAAAATCTTTGTGGATGTTTATAGGCCTTCTCTCTGGAAAATCTGCAGGCAGCTTGGTAACTTTATATTTAAATGAATGTCAAAGAACAAACTAGGAATGTATCAGAAATGGGGAAAAGACTAAGGATTGTGACCAAAGAAATCAGTTGAGCTTTAAGTATAAATGAAGCACAATTAACATTTTGTGGAGCAAAAACTCATAGAAATAAATATTCTAAATAACAGTTTCTTCCTACATCTTGTAGATAAATTATATCAAGTCATGGGTAAAGATTTTAAATAGAGTTGCCAGTATCAGAGTCAAAATTCTCCAGCGTAAATTCACTGACAAGGGACTGCTGTACAATCTCTAAAAAAAAATTTAATATCCAATGTATTTACTCTAAAGAATTGAGTGTATAGACTCACAATCTCTTCGGGCCTTAATTTTCGATCTGTATAAGTGTAGTACTGGTTTTGATTTTTTAAATTCTAATTCCTGGTAACAAATGCTTATGCTCTTGCAGTTTCTGACTGATTAGAGCGCCCTCATGTGTGTCTTTGTTGTAATGTTTTAGATATCTAAAAAAGGACTAATCTCAGTAGCAATACAATTATAATTTATTTTCCCATTTATAATAGCTTCAAGTATCATTCAGTAAATGCTAAAGATTGTGATTAATCCTACTGCCACTCCCTATCAAGCTTTTCATATGCCAAATTTTATTCTAAAGTAACTGAAGTTATTATTGTTCTGGTTCAAATTTTAATGGCTTAAGGAGTTTTTCCTTAAAACTGCTAAAAGTTTTTCATCATAATATTATTTTATTATCATGCTTGAATGAAAATCTGTATCCAATTAAGTTGTTAATTATATGTGATAGCCTGACTGTATATTTCCAGGGGTGGGTAACAGCTCCACCAGGTCATTTCTAACTCAGTTTTCCAAATAAAAATTTACTTGTCTAAATCATTGCAAACAGATTTCTTTCTACTCAAAAAGACCATACCCGAGGGAGCCAAGAGAATTTCATTTTTTTTGAAAACTGTATGTAAAATCAAAAATCTCATAAATCCAATCACATTTTAAATGGCATTTACCCAACAAGTATGTATTGAGGGCCCCCACTACGTGCCAGGAATAAGACGTCAAACTGAGGAACTCAAAGTTACTAAAGAAAAGAAAAAAATACTGGGTTTTTTTTCTCTTTCTATAAAATGACTTAGTAATAAATGCCTCACCCTAGAGAATTGCTGTAAGGATCTAATAACATGACATATGTAACCACATCTTTTAAAAGAGAGAAATGTTATTAAAATGTTTGCAAGAGAAACCTTGGTGGTTCCAAGGAACATATTTTAGGGGTTGCTTTGCATGCAGAAAATCCTTGAATGTGGGGCTCTGCTGACTTTTTTAAATTAAAAATTTTCTTCAAATTTTCATGACAGGAGAGAAAGTGGAAAGAGAAAATTAAGTCACCTAAGAAGTCTGAACTATTATTTTCCTCATTGCCTCTTTTTTTTTTTAACATTTTTGTATTGATTTATAGTCATTTTATAATGTGTCAAATTCCAGTGTAGAGCACAATTTTTCAGTTACACATAAACATACATATATTCATTGTCTCCTCATTGCCTCTTAATCTCTTTTTCTCAGCAAGGCAGTGCATGGATAGGTTGGGAAAACCAATTAAGTCAAGAGGTCAAACTAGTAAAATGTGACAATGAGTGTGTATATGTCCATGAATAACTGAAAAATTGTGCTGAACACTGGAATTTGACACAACATTGTAAAATGATTATAAATCAATAAAAAATGTTAAAAAAAAAAAAAAAAAAGAGGTCAAACTAGCTATACCAGACTAGCCAGAATGGAGCAATGATGCTAACCTGGCAGAAGCCAGAGTTTTCACCTTTTCAAAATCCCTTAAACCCAAAACATCAGCAATCCATGATGTTCAAATAAAGGTAGTACATGAGATGATTCTTAGTGATTCTCTAATTCTAGGCCCTGTGGAAAATTAAATAGACTGCTTTGGGGCCCTCCCACTAAGGGTTAGAACCTTACTTTCAATGTCCCCTTTCCTGTCTCCCACACATTCACAGCTTCCTTTCCTGCTGTCCTCGCCGATTCAGAATCCTCCACTGCATTCCACGAAAAGTTCTATGTCCCACAATTCTGTCTCCTCCATGCTCCAGTTTAAATTCCCACGGTTTCAAGTGGCCAATTGTTCAACTGTTTCCAACCTTTTAAAATTTGATGATGTCCTCCATTCCAGTTTTTAAACTTACTGTGGAAATTATTTAACATATCAAAAGTAGATACACATTTAGAAAAATTAAAAGAGGGGTGGGTTTAGCTCAGTGGAAGAGCATGTGTTTAGCATGCACGAGGTCCTAGGTTCAATCCCCAGTACCTCCATTAAAAAATTTTTTTGTTTACAGTAGATAGAAGAGTATAATGAATACCCCACATATCCATTAGCCAGCTTGAACTACTGTCAACATATGGGGAACTGCAAGCAGTCTGACTTGGTTAAAATAGCATGAGAATAGGTAGTATTTAGAGAATCAAACAGAATTTCTAAAATAAAAAATGTAATATTTGAAAGTATAGAAGTCAATGGAAAGATTAAACAGCCGAATAGTTCAGCTAAATACATAGTGACCTAGAAGATAGTCCCAAAGAAGTTACTTAGAATGTACCAGAGAAACAAAGAAATGGAAAGGATGAGAGGAAAATTATGGGTCATAGATAATAAAGTGCAAAAGTCCAATGTACATCTGGAACTCCAGAAGGAGAAAATGGAGAGGAGAGAGACGAGATCATATTCAAAAAATTGTAACTGACTATCTTCTAGAATTAATGAAACTCAAATTCTGAGTTTGAAGAAGCTAAATGAATTCAAATCTAAATAAAAAGAAACCCACACCAAGACACACCATAGTGAACCTACAGAAAACTAAAGACAAGAAAAAGATTCTAAAACAGCTAGAGAGAAATACAGCTTACAAAGGAACATATGAAAAATAACAGGACATTTCTCAGTGGCAACAATGGAAGCCAGAAGACAGTGGAATAGTATCTTTAAAGTCTGAGAGGAAAATAATTGTCAACCTAGAATACGTCCTAGCAAGACTACCTCAAAAAAGATCTTGAAACAATGATATTTTCAGAGAGACTGGGGAAGATACCAGCAACTAGAAGGTCAAGTACCCTAAAGGTAATTCTTGAAGTTTCTAGTGAGAAATTCTGAGGAACTGGGGTTTATAAAAGTTGTGAAAATGCATAGGCTGAGAACACAAAAAGACTAAGGGAACACTGGATCTAACCACATCTACAACCAACCCCATCTCAATTTTTAATCTCCGGAACATTTTGGTTACGCTGCAGGCATATGGTTTACTTTTGCAGATTTGAAGGAAGAGAACAATTCTGCTCCATCTTCTCATGCCACCAACCCAAAAAGGCTTTCCTGGGCCCCTAAGCCCTTAGGAGGAGTGGTTAAATGATTGGTCAAAGTCCAAGGCATTTATTAGGCCTTATTTGCTTCTTCTTCCTCACTCAGGTCTCTCTTCTTTTCTGCCTCTTACTGGGGTCTGTGCCTCTGAAGACTGTGCCATGTTAGTTTGGTAGAAGGGAGGAAAAGCTTCAACATAACAGAGCTCTGTAGTGGGAGTTACTGGCTTCTCACCCCTGTATGCAGCTCCATATAGCTCCCTCAATCTGAGACACCAAAGGCAGGAGGGCACCCAAGCATTCCTTGGTCTCTGGATTAATACCATAAAAATATCTCAGAACTTCATCTGTATCCTCTAATACAGATGCTCATCTTCACTCTAAGGTAATGAAGATTAGCTGATGTTCCTAGGGAAAGGACAAGCGGCTTCTCTGCCAAATCCAAACACCTGAGAAATAACTTTTGCTAGGCTCATTTTCCTTATCCCAAAAAGGAAGAAAAATACTGAATTCACAGAGAATTAGAGGTTAAACATCTTGGTGAAATCACCTAGAAGTATAAAGAGGCTAAATGTTTACTGTATTAGTATAGAAATGGGACAAACTGCAAAAACCAAATCTGGACTCAAATACATACTGAATTCAATATATGATAAAACTAGCACTCCAGGTCAGTGGGAGAAAGATGGCTTATTCAATAAAAGTAACGAGACAACTGTTCAGACTTTTTTTTAAAAGCTGAATCATTACTTTATTCCAAAATAAAGCCCATATGTATCAACATTTAAAGATATATTAAAGCATAAAAATACTAAGAGAAATATGTATGAATATTTTATAATCTTGGAGTGGAAAAGGCCTTTTCGAGCATGTTACCAAATTCAGAAAAAAGAATTTATAAATTTTGGCTACTTAAGATTAAAACTTTGACCTTTTAAATGACATAAAAATACTACTTTAAAAAAAGACATACTATATTCTTGACTAGGAAAAATTAAAATCATAAAGATGTCAATTACTCACAAATTAACATATAAATGCAATTCCAGTCAGAATACATTGATTTTACATCAGTAATGTATGAACTGATACATGGATTTTACGGGACAGTAACTAACATTCATATGGAAGAATACATGAGAATAGTCAAGAATATTTGGAAAAGAAGACCAGTGAAGGGAGGCTCATCTTACCATAATTCAATTTAAAATGAAGATATAGTAAACAAAATAGTATGTTATTGGCACAGGAACAGACAAATATATCAGTAAAAAGACTGGAGAGTCCAGAAATTGATTAAAAGATACATGAGACTCAAGAAGAGTTTTATTTATTATATGGTGCTAGAATAACTGAGTATACATTTGGAATAAAATAAACCTATTTCTTATGGTAGACACTGATAGCTACCTACCTAATTTCCATTTATTTCATTCAGATGAAAACTTATGTCCAATATAAAAACATACACATGAATGTTAATAGCATCATTATTCCTAATAGTCAACAAGGGGGAAACAAGTCAAATGCCCATCAACTGGTGAATGGATAAACAACTTGGTGTATCCATATGATGGAATATTACTGAGAAGTAAAAAGGAATGGAGTACTGAGATATGCTTCAACATGGATAAACCTTGAAAACAGTATGTGAAGTAAAAAAAGCCAGTCAAAAAAGGCCACATAATGTATGATTCCATTTATATGAAAATTCCAGAATAGGCAAATCCATACAGTCAGAAAGTAGGTCAGTGGTTGCTAGTGAGTGGCAGGGAGGATGGGAGGATGAGGGCCTATAAATGGGCACTGGATTTCTTTTTAGAGTGAAGAATATGTTCTAAATTTATAATGATGATGGTTACACAACTCTGTGAATATACTAAAACCTACTGAATTATGTAATTTAAAAGGGTAAATGTTATGCTATGTGAATAATATCTCAAAAAAGCTGTTATTTAAAAAACACACTCAGGGTTTGCTGTCTGGTACACAGAGGTGACTTTCAGATTTCTGCTGGTAGCAAGAGGAGGGACAACTACAAGTGCAGTAACTGCTGTTAAGGAAACACCAGCAGTTTCTAATTTTATGCTGGCCTATATTTTGCTATGACTCTAGTAGCTTTTGATAATGCTACACAAGAGGCCAAAACAGAAATGCCTTTTATATTTTATTGTAACAGCTAAACTGGGATATAAACTCACCAATTGCTTTTTTACAAAGGAAATGAGCTAAAAACAACATAGATGTAAGTGTAGCTTAAATAAACCTTTGCTCAGTAAGATGAATGTGTTCACAGGGGAGGGAGAGTTTGGTAGTAAAAACAGTTTAAAGTGTTACATTATTTTAAAAAGCATTTTGTTTCATTTACTGTAAATGGTCAAACATCATTTTAAAACAGATGGTAAATCTGTTGAATAGTAAAAAGAAATGACATCTTGTTTCCATTTTCCTATTCCTTCCAGTTCATCTCTTCATTGTAAATCACTTTCCATTGTGGGAGGATATTAAATTTAAATCAAACTGAAAGAAAAAAAAGCATGTGGCTATGTTCATAAATTCATGTTTCTCAGCACTACTGCCTCTTACAGCCATTTTATGAAGAGTATTTCAAATTTATCTATTCTTTCTGGATGGGAACAAATTGACAATTTCTTTTCTTGAGCAAACAGCTCTTTCAGGGAACTTAATTACAAAAAGAAAAAATCTGTAATTATGATATATAAACATTAAATAAATTTTAATACTCTTTCATGAGAAAAGATCTGGAACTGGTAAGCATTTGAGGAATGGTATTAAGTTTAATTTGTAAAGATAAATAAGATGTACAGTGCTTACCAAGTTCTTAGACTAAAATGCTATATATACATGAGTGTGTATGTATGTATATGGACATACATGGATATACGTATATGAATGCTGATGTCTGTGCATGATGCTCACAATTATGTAAATAAATATTCCTTACAATAACCCCATTACAATGAGGAAACTGAGAAGGAGCGAGGTTATGCAATTTGTCCAAGCTGAATCCAGGGAGTTTGGCACCACAGACCATGTTTTTGATAATTACTCTAGATATATATCAAGAGCTCTGAGAACATTAAACAAGCCAATAGATCCTTCTTATCTTCTGTTCTGAATTGCCCTCTACAAAACACCATATGCTTCCTTTGGACATATGATACATCTAAAGTTTATTGTAAAGTTCTTCTACAATAAAGAAGGTAACTAATTTCTGGTTTTGAACCCTCTTTGATCTATGACAAAACTCTCTATATTTATTAAATTCAAATAAATTTTCAATCTAAACCACATTACTTTAGGGTAAAATGTAAATACATCTAAAAAGATGCACTGAGGATGTCTTTGAGGGGGGACTAAGAATGGAGGTGGGACCAGGAAGGGACCAAGGACCAGGAAGCACAAGGACTAGATTGGCTGCCCGGAGGTCATCCCTCTCAACCGTCCCCCAGTGTAATGCCACCCCTGTTACCCATCCCCCACCTGAACAGGGATTTGAGAATGCCCTGGAGGTCCCCCCTCTCACCTGCCCCCAAGTTTAATGCCATCCTGGTCACCCATTCCCCTGTGAACAGGGGCCAGGAGTCTCCGCAGCCTTGGCCAAGTGGGCTTATATATAGGGTCCATGTGCAATAGGTGGGGGATGTCTTCTATTTTTTACTACTTCTACTACCACTTTTGGGGCAGAGGGAGATGGTATTTTCAAGACAAACCACAGGCACCAGAAAGAAAAGTTGGGAAGTTGGAAAAAAAAAAAACAAGGACTGAAAATAGATTAATAAATCTATCTCTTTATTTTCCAGAAGATAAACCACTTAGCTGCATGATAGAAACAAATTTTATATAAGGAATGCATCTGCATTGATACTTTGGATGTTTTAGCTTTAAAAAGCAAAGGGAAATATACTTTTTAAGATTATAAATATAATCAATCTCATATAACCAATTAATGTGGAACAATTCCTAAAAGACATTTTTATTATGGAAGAGAGACAAAAATTATTACCTCCCTATACACCAGCTCTAGAACCAGATTGCTCTATGACGTTTTTCCTAAAAGCATTCATTTAAAACATGTCCACCTTGTGCCCACTTCAACTCAGTGATAGTTAATGCCAAAAATTCTGTGTTAAGGATTCTCAGGTTGAACAAGAATTAGATTAATATGAGATGGCCAAGATGTCAGAGTAGGAAGAATCTGAACATCCCTCCTTCCACAGATACACCAAAATTACAACTACTTACAGAGCAACTATCTATGAGAACAACCTAGAGACTAGAAGACGACATTTCCCACAGTTAAAGGCATAAAGAAGGAAACACAATGAGATGGGTAGGAGGGGCAGAGCCACAGTATAGTCAGGACCCACACCTCTGGGTTAGCGACCCACAACTGGAAAGAACATCACAATTGTAGAGGTACTCCCTGAGGAGTGAGGGGTCTGAGCCCCATATCAGGCCCGAGCCCAGGGATTCTGCATTAGGAAGAGAAGCCTCCAGAACATCCAGCTTTGAAAACCAGGAGGGCTTATGTTCAGGAGAGCTACAGGGCTAAAACAGAGATTCAGCTGTTAAAGGGCACATGCAAAATCTCACACACTCTTGAGCCCCGGAATTGTAAGCAGTAGTTTGCAAGGAGCCTCGGTCAGATCCACTTGCTGATCTTGAAGAGCCTCCCAGAAAGGCAGGAGGCAGCTGGGACTCTGCCAAGAGCTGGAAATAGTGATAGAATCCATTTTGGGGAGGTCCTTCCACCACAATAACACTGCACTGGCAAGCACCATTTTGGAATCCTTCCTCCAGTCTATTAGAGCAGACCTAGCCCTGCCCACTAGTGGCTGGCACGAGCCCCGAATCCCCTGGGCTGTGCAGACAGTTGCACAGGGACCTGGCCCTATCCTCCAGCAGGCCAGCACCAGTCCTGCACCTCCCCAAGTTGCAGAGCCAACCACACAGGAAACCTACCTCACCCTCAAGTAGGCCTGCAGCCATGATAGATGATATGGCCTCACAGCCAACTGGGGCAGGGGCCCAGCCCCACCAGCTAGCACACCCACAGCAGTCGGCCCCACCATAACAGAAGGGTACACAAAGCCCACTGTGGGGGCACCACTAGAGCATGTAACTCTGGTGACCAAGAAGAGCTTGCTGCTGGGTCCTATAGGACGTCTCTTACATAAGGCCACTTCTTAAAGAACAGGAAATGCAGCCAACCTATCTATATATAAAGAAATGAACACAGAGAATTGGGAAAAATTAAGAGACAGAACAATATGTTCCAAATAAAGGAACAAGATGAAACCCCAGAAGTTCCAGTCAAGATGGCAGAGTAGTAGGACCATGAGCTTGCCTCTCCTCATGACTACAACAAAACCACAACTGAGTGCTAAACAACCATCAAAAACAGACTGGAACCTAGCAAAAAAGATCTTCTGCAACTGGAAACATAAAGAGGGAACCACAGCAGGATGGTAGGAGGGGCGTGCTCGTGATATAATTGGGCCCCATAGCCCCTGGGGTGGGTGACCCACAAGCTGAAGATTTGTTAAGTCGCAGAGGCCCTCCCACAAGAGTGAGAGCTATAAACCCCACGTCAGGCTCCTCAGCTTGGGTCCCGGCATTGGGAAGAGAAGGAGACCCCAGGACATCTGGTTCTGAAGGCCAGGGGGTCTTGGATCTGGGAGCCTGACGGGATTGGGGGAAACAGAGGCCCCATTCTCTTGAGAAGCGTACACAGAAACTCATGTGCACCAGGTCCAAGGGCAGAGGCAGTGATTTCATAGGAACCTGGGTCAGACCAGCCTACTGGATTTGGAGGGTCTCCTGGAGACGTGGGGGATGGCAGTGGTTCACTCAGGGGACATAAAAGCTGGTGGCGGACATTCTGGGAGTGTTAATCCACATGAGCTTTCCTGGAGGCTGACATCTTGATTGATCATTAGCACCAAGACCTAGCCCCACCCAACAGCCTGTAGGGAAGCCTCAGGCCAAACAACATACAGGGTGGGAACACAGCCACACCTGTCATCAGGCTTCCTAAGCCACAAAGGCCTCTAAACAGGCCCTACCCACCAGAGGTCCAGGATCAAGCTTCACCCAGCAGTGGGCAGGCACTGGCTCCTCCTGCCAGGAAACCTGCATAAGCCTCTAGTCCAGCCTCACCCACTAGGGGCAGAAATTAGAAATAAGAAAACAATAATCCCAAAGCCTGTGGAAGGAATCCACAAACACATAGAAAGATAGACGATATGAGGCGGCCAAACACAAGATAAAACCCCAGAAGAAGAAATAATGAGGAGATAGGCAATTTATCCGAGAAAGATGTTCAGAGAACTCAAGAGGAGCATAGATGCATGGAGTGAAGTTTTTCGCAAAGAGTTGGAAAATATAAAGAATACCCAAATAGAGTTGAAGAATAAAATCACTGAAATGAACAACACACTAGAAGGAACCAAGAATAGACTAAATGAGACAGAAGAACAGATCAGTGAGCTAAAAGACAGATCAGTGGAAATCACTACTTCAGAATAGCAAAAAGAATAAAAAGGAATGAGGATAGTTTAAGAGAACTCTGGGACAACATGAAGCGCTCTAATATTCGCAATATAGGGGTCCCAGAAAGAGAGAAAGAACCTGAGAAAATTTTTGGAGAGATAATAACTGAAAACTTCCCCAACTTGGGAAAGGAAAACAGTCACCCAAGTCCTGGAAGTGCAGACAGTACCACACAGAATCAACCCAAAGAGGAACACACCAAGGCACACAGTCATCAAATTGACAACAATTAAGGATAAGAAGAAAATATTAAAATTAACAGGAGAAAAGCAATGAGTAATATACAAGGGGACTCCCATAGGGTTATCAGCTGATTTTTCAGCAGAAACTCTACAGGCCAGAAGGGAGTGGCACGATATATTTAAAGTGATGCAAAGGAGAAACTTACAACCGAGAATACTCTATCCAGCAAGGCTCTCATTCAGACTTGATGGAGAAATCAAAAGCTTCACAGATAAAAGCTAAAAGATTTCAGCACCACCAAACCAGCTTTACAACAAATGTTAAAGGACCTTCTCTAGTCATCAAACCGTAAGAAAAGAGAACAAAATGAAGAAAGAGGAAAAAGAAAAGAGAGAGAGACCTACAAAAGATTGCTTTGGCTGTTCGGGGTCTTTTGTGGTTCCTTACAAATTTTGGAATTGTTTTTCTAGTTCTGTGACTAATGTAGTGAGTATTTTGATGGGGGTTACGTGGATCTGTGGATTGCTTTGGGTAGTGAGGCCATTTTGATAGTGTTGTTTCTTCCAATCCAAGAGCACAAGAAATCTTTCCATTTCTTTGTGTCATTTTGGTTTTCAGAGTATAGGTAACCTCCTTGGTTAAGTTTATTTCTAGGTGTTTTGTTGTTTTTGATGCAATGGAAATGTCTCCGCCAGTTATAAAATTCTGGGTTTTGAAGTGAAAAAAAAAGTGAATGAAGGGCCGCAAATGGCAAAATAGACTTCTTTTTTCTGGGTGAGTTGTATTCCATTATTTATATATATATGCTGCATCTCCATTATTTATTTAACCACTGATGTGCACGTAGGATGCTTCCATGTCTTGGCAATTATAATGTTGCTGTTAACAGCAGGGTGTATATATCTTTTTGAGTTAATTCTTATTTGTGGTTGGCCTTATTTCTTTGATAACTATGGAAGTTTAAAAAGCTAACGTTCTAAATGTTCTTGGAAACAATGAATAGTACATATATGTAAATTTAAAAATATATATGCAGTAAAAAAAAAAGATCTATCAAGCCATGAAAGACACAGAAGAAACTTAAAAGACATTACTAAATTAAAGAAGCCAGTCTGAAAAGACTGCAAACTGTATGATTCCAATCAAATGATATTCTGGAAAATGCACAGCTACAGAAACAATAAAAAGATCATGGTTTCCAGAGATTTGGGGAGAGGAATGGAGGGGGGAATGAACAGATGGAGCACAGGGGATTTTTAGAGCAATGAAATTATTCTGTATTATACTATGGTGGATACATGTCATTATGCATTTGTCAAAACCCATAGAATGTACAACATACAGAGTAAACCCTAATGTAAACTATGGACTTTGGCTGATAATAATGTGCCCATGTTGGTTCATCAGTTGTACCAAATACGCCACACTGATGAGGGATTTTGAGAGTAGGGGATTATATATGTGTGGATGCGGAGGGCTATGTGCAAATTCTGTATTTTCCACTCAATTCTGTTGTGAACCTGAAACTGCTCTAAAAGAATAAAGTCTGTTAAAAATTAAAAAAAAAAATAAAGATGAAACCCCAGAAGAACTAAGTGAAATGAAGTAATGATCATAAAGATGTTCACCAACCTTAGGAGAAAAATGGATGAACTCAATGAGAATTTTAACATAGTTAGAAAATATAAAGAACAATCAAACAAAGCTGAAGTATACAATAATTGAAATAAAAAGCATAGTTGAATGAATCAATAGTAGATCAGATGATAAAGAGAAATGGATCAGTCATCTGGAGACAGAGTAGTGGAAATCACCCAAGCTGAACAGAAAAAAGAAGAAAGAATTTTAAAAATTAAGGACAGTCTGAGAAACATCTGATCACATGTAATAACCTTCAGATTATAGGGGTCCCAGAAGAAGAGAGAGAGAGAGAGGCAGAGAAGTTATTTGAAGAAATAATAGCTGAAAACATCCCTAACTTGGGAAAGAAAACAGACATCCAGGTCCAGGAAGTACAGAGTCCCAAACAAGATGAATCCAAGAGGTCCACACCAAGACACACTATGATTAAAATGGCAAAAATTAACGACAAAGAATTTTAAAAGCAGAAAGAGAAAAGTAAATAGTTATATAAAAGGGAACTCTCGTAAGGCTATGAGCTGACTGTTCAGTCATTGCAGGTCAGGAGGGAGTGGCATGATATATTCAAAGCAATGAAAGGGAAAAACCTACAAGAATACCTAGCGAGCTTACCATTCAGATTTGAAGGAGAGATAAAGAGTTTTACAGACAAGCAAAAGCTAAAAGAGTTCAGCACCACTAAACTGGCTTTACAAGAAATTTTAAAGGGACTTCTCTAATCAGAAAACAATAGGCACAACTAGAAATATGAAAATTATGAAACAAACAAAAAAGTCTGATAAAGCCAAACATATACTAAAGGTAGATCAAACACTTATAAAGCTACTGGGAAGGTTAAAAGACGAAAGTAGTAAAACTATTTTTTCCCACAATAAGCAGTTAAGGGATACACAAAACAAAAAGATATAAAATATAATGTCAAAACATTAAACATGGTCGGGGGTAAAAATATCAGGTTGTTAGAATGTATTCAAACTTAAAATATCATCAACTTAAAATAATCATATATACATGGCTTGGGGGAGAGGGAAACAGAGAGAGCATGCACACTATATATAAAACTTATGGTAAGCACAAACCAAAAATCTGTAATATATACACGCACACAAAAAAAGAGAAAGGAATCCAAACATAACACAAAAGAGAATTGTCAAATCACAAGGGAAGACAGCAAAAGAAGAAAGGAATAAGAACTACAAAAACAACCCCAAAACAATTAACAAAATGGCAATAAATACATACCTATCAATAATTACTTCAAATATAAATGGACTAAATGCTCCGATCAAAAGACAGAGTGGCTAAATGGATTTTTAAAAAGATATACACACACACACACATATATACACACTGCCTACAAGACTCACTTCAAATCTAAATACACACACAGACTGAAAATGACAGAATTGAGAAAGATATAACATGCAAATGGAAATGAAAAGAAAGCTGGGGTAGCAATACTTGTATCAAACAAAATAGACTTTAAAACAAAGATTGCTTTGAGACAAACAGACGAAGTAGGACATTACAGAATGATAAAAGGAAACAAGAAGATATAAAAACTAAAAAAAAAAAAAAAGATATAAAAACTGTAAATAGATATGCACCAATCATAGGAACGCCTAAAAACATAACGCAAATACCAACAAATGTAAAGGGAGAAATTGACAATAATAATAGGGGACTTTAATACCCCACTTACATCAATATATGGATCATCCAGACAGAAAAATCAATAAGGAAACACTGGCCTGAAATGACCATCGTCATCATCAGACCAACTTAATTATAGATACATACAGATACAGATACATTCTGCTGTTTCAACCAGAACAGCGGAATACACATTCTTTTCAAGTGCACATGGAACATTCTCCAGGATAGATCACATGCTAGGCCACAAAACACGTCTCAATAAATTTAAGAAGACTGAAATCATATCAGGCATCTATTCCAACCATACAGTATGAGACTAGAAACCAACTATAAGGAAAAAAGCCTAAAACACATGGAGTCCAAACAATAGGCTACTAAGTAACCAAAGGATCACTGAAGAAATCAAGTAGGAAGTCAAAAAACACCAGGTAATAAAAAAATTGGAAACACAACAATCCAAAATCTATAAGATGCAGCAAAAGCAGTTCTAAGAGGGAAGTTAATAGTAATACAAGTCTATCTCAGGAAAGAAGAAAAATCTCAAATAAACAATCCAACATTACACCTACAGAAACTAGAAAAAGAAGAACAAACAAGACCCAAAGTTAGTAAAAGGAAAGAAATAAACAGATCAGAGCAGAGATAAATAAAATAGAGACAAAAAATAGAAAAAAAAATCAATGACACTAAGAGCTAATTCTCTGAAAAGATAAACAAGATTGACATAACTTTAGTCAGACTCTTCAGGAAAAAAGAAGAGAGGGCCCAAATAAATAAATTCAGAAATGAAAAAGGAGAAATTACAACTGACAATACAGAAATACAAATAAGCCTAAGAGATTACAGTTGACCCTTAAATAATGTGGGACTTAAGGGTACCAACCCATCACCCAGTCAAAAATCTGCATATAACTTATAGTCTGCCCACTATATCCCCAGTTCCACATCCATGGATTCAATCAACCATGGGTCATGTAGTACTGTAGTACGCATTTATTGAAAAAAATCTGTATGTAAGTGGACCCATACAGTTCAAACACATGTTGCTCAAGGGTCAACCCTACTATGAACAGTTATACACCAATAAAATGGACAACCTAGACAAAGTGGACTAATTCCTAGAAATCAATTTGTAAAGATTGAATCAGGAAGAAATAGTAAATACGAACAGACCAATTACTAGTAATGAAATTGAATCAGTAACAAAAGAGAAAAACTCCCAACAAGCAAAAGTCCAGGACCAGATGGCTTCACAGGTGTACTCTACAAAACATTTGAAGAAGAGTTAATACCTATCCTTCTAAAACTATTCCAATGAAAAAGAACATATATAAATCACTATGTTATACACCAGAAATTAACACAACATTGTAAATCCACTATACTTCAATCTAAAATGATAAAACTACTCCAAAAAACTGAAGAGGAAGGCATGCTTCCAAACTCAGTTGTATAAGGCCACCATCAGAGGAAGGTATAGCTCAAAGTGGTAGAGCGCATGCTTAGCATGAACAAGGTCACAGGTTCAATCGCCCATAAAAAAAGTAAATAAATAAATAAACATAATTACCTCCCTCCCTCACACACACACACACACACAAAACCTATAAGGCCACCATCACCCTGATACCACAACTAGACAAAGACACCACACATGAAAGAAAGGAAGGAAGGAAGGAAGAAAGAAAGTTACAGGCTAATATCATTGATGAACATACATGTAAAGATCCCCAAAATATTAGTAAATCGAATTCAGCAACACATTAAAAGGATCATACACCATGATCAAATGGAACGTATCCCAGGAATGCAAAGATGGTTTAATAGTCACAATTCAATCAATGTGATATCCTACATAAACAAACTGAAGAATAAAAAATCATATGATCATCTAAATAGATGCAGGAAAGGCTTTTGACAAAATTCAACATCCATTTATGATAAACTCTCAACAAAGAAAGTGGGTATAGAGGGAACATACCTTAACAAAATAAAGGCCATGTATGACAAACCCAGAGCCACAGCATACTCTAAAGGAAAAGCTAAAAGCATCTTCTCCAAGAGCAGGAACAAAGATGCCCACTCTAGCCACTTTTATTCAACATAATATTGGAAGGCATAGGCACAACAAACAAGAAAAAGAAATTTTAAAAATCCAAATTAGAAGTAAAGAAATAAAACTGTCAGTCTCTGCAGATGACATGTTACTATACAGAAAATCCTGAAGATTTTCTATGAAAAAACTACTAGAACTAGTAAACAAATTTGATAAAGTAGCAGGATACAAAATTAATATACAGAAATCTGTTGTATTTCTATACACCAACAATGAACTATCACAAAGAGAAATTAAGAAAACAATTCCATATACAAATTGCATCAAAAAGAACAAAATACCTAGTAATAAATATAACCAAAGTGGTAAAAGACTTGTACTCTGAAAACTATGACATTGATGAAAAAAATTGAAGACAACGCAAATAAATGAAATATATATCATTCATGAATTAGAATAATTAATATTGTTCAAGTGACCATACTACCCAAGGCAATCTACAGATTCCATGCAACATCTATCAAAATACCAATGGCATTTTCCATAGAGCTAGAACAAATAATTCTAAATTCTGTATGGAAACACAAAAGAACTTCAATAGCCAAAGTCATCTTGGTAAAGAACAAAAAACCTGGAGGTATCATGCTTGCTGATTTCAAATTATACTATAAAGCCACAGTAATCAAAACAGTATGGCACAGAACTAGCTACATAGATCAAACGAAAGAACAGAGAGCCCAGAAATGAACCTATGCTTATACGGTCAACTAATCTACAACAAAGGAAGCAAAAATATACAATGGAGAAAAGACAGTGTCTTCAATACATGATGTTGGGAAAACTGGACAACTATGTGCAAAAGAATCAAACTGGACCACTTTCTCATATCACGTAAAAAATAAAGTCAAAATGGATTAAAGACTTGAATGTAAGACCTGAAACTATAAATCTCCTAGAAGAAAACATAGACAGTATGCTTGACCTTGATCAGTCTTAGCAATATTTTTTTGGATCTGCTGCCTCAGGCGAGGGCAACAAAAAGCAAAACTAAACAAACAGGACTATATCAAACTTTTAAAAAAGCTTCTGCATAGTGAAGGAAACTATCAACAAAGCGAAAAGCACACTACTGAATGGGAGAATGTATTTACAAATGATATATCCAATAAGGGGTTAATATCTAAAATATACAAAGAACTCATAAAACTCAACATCAAAAAAACAAACCACCCTGCTGGAGAGGGTGTGGAGAAAAGGGAACCCTCCTACACTGCTGAGGGGAATGTAATTTGGTGCAACCATTATGGAAAACAGTATGGAGATTCCTCAAAAAACTAAAAACAGACTTATGATATGATCCAGCAATCCCACTCCTGGGCATGTATCTGGAGAGAACTCTAATTTGAAAAGATACATGCACCCCAATGGTCATAGCAGCACTATATACAATAGCCAAGACATTGAAGCAACCTAAATGTCCATCGACAGAAGTTGTGGTATATTTATACAATGGAATACTACTCAGCCATAAAAAAGAATAAAATAATGCCATTTGTAGCAACATGGATGGACCCAGAGATCGTCATTCTAAGTGAAGTAAGCCAGAACAAGAAAGAAAAATACCATATGATATCAAAAAAAAAAAAAGGACAAAAAAGGACATTATGAACTCATCCACAAACAGAAACAGACTTGCAGACATAGCAAACAATCTTATGGTTACTGGGAAAGGGGGTGGGAAGGGATAAATTTGGGAGTTTGAGATTTACAATTGTTAGCCACTATATACAAAAACAGATTTTAAAAAAGTTTTTGCTGTATAGCACAGGGAACTGTGTTCAATATCTTGTAATAATCTTTAATGAAAAAGACATGAAAATGAATATATGTATGTATATGCATGACTGGGACATTGTGCTATACACTAGAAATTGACACATTGTAACTGATGGTACCTCAATTAAAAAAAAAAACCTGATTAAAAGTGCATGAAGGTTCTGAATAGACATTTTCCACAGAAGACAAAGAGATGGCCAACAGACATATGAAAAGATGCTCTACATCATTAATCATCAGGGAAATGCAAATTAAAACCACAATGAGATATCACCTCATATCTGTCAGAATGGCTATCATCATCAAAAAGACAACAAATAACAAGTGTTGGCAAGGACACAGAGAAAAGGGAACCCTCTTGCACTGTTGATAGGGAAAACTTCATGGAGGGGCCTTAAAAAATTAAAAATAGAGAACTGTCATATAAACAAGAAATTTCACTTCTGGGTATTTAGCCAAAGAAAACAAAAACACTAAATAGAAAAGTTATATGCCCATTCACGTTTATTGCAGCATTATTTATAATAGCCTAGTTATGGAAGCAATCAAAATGTCCACTGATAATTGAATGGATAAAGAAGATGTGGTATTGATATACAATGGAATACTACTCAGCCATAAAAAATGAAATTTTGCCATTTGTGATAACATAGATGGATCTGGAGGGTATTATGCTAAGTGAAATAAGTCAGACAGAGAAAGACAGATATTGTATAATCTCACTTATATCTGAAAAAACAAAATGAAAACAGACATAGATACTTAGAACATTCAGGTGATTGAAGGAGGTAGGTGAGGGGGCAGACGAAATAGGTGAAGGGGATTAAGAGGTACTAAACTCTAGTTATAAAATAAATACATTACAGGGATGTAACATACAACATGAGAAATACGGTCAATAATATTATAATCACTTTGTATAGGGACAGATGGTTACTAGACTTATTGCGGTGGTAATTTCATAATGCATGCAAATGTCAAATCGCTATGTAATATATCTGAACCTAACATAATACAGTATGTCAACTATATTTCAATTAAAAAAAGAATGAGTTTGATATCAATTGTCAATAACTATCATATTATAGACAGGTAGAGTGGTAACACAAGTGATATGTATTTACCATCCCTGAGTTAGTAAATGCAATGTCTGTTAAAAAAAGATCAGTCATAGTTTACACCAAAGGGAACAGATACAAAGGAAAAAAGAAAGTAAAGTTGTTTTGTCTAGTGCAAAGAGTATTAAGAAAAAATATACAAAACTTGGAAATAGGCAGAAGAGATTATTGGGGTCCTTTCAATAGAATGCAGGATGTAATTTAGCAGACCCTCTGGGAATTATCTGATTATGTAGGAATGTGCATCTTAATTTGACTGTACTGACTAGGCTATTTTAGAACTTCATGGGGGTAGCAGTTAACTTGTAGGAAAACTGAAAACAAAGCAATTGCTCATCCTATCAGAGGACAGTGCAAATGATTCCTGTCCTGACCAACATAAACACAAATCTTTTGGTAGAAATTTAATTGTTTTTCATCTGGTAAAAAATGTAACCCCAAATATTATGTCTCCCACCTTGTAGTTTTCATCTATTGATAAATTTATTTCAGCATAACTTTGACTATTTAAGTTCTCTTTGACTTTTTCTTTGAACCAGTCTTGATATCTTATATGTTCTCTCATTAATTAATAAATTGAATTATATTTGAAATACTTTCTTTTATATTTGAATGAGTCATGTTTTTAACTTTTTGAAAATTATAGCAAGAATGTGTATAAAAAAGTAATAATAAGCTAGATAAGTGGGGGAAGAGTTGCAGAGGACCTAATAACAGGTAACAAGAGGACACCAAAGGAGTGCCACTATGCAGTCAACAAACATCTATGCTGTTCTAGGATGATGAAATGGTGACTAAACATTTATTACTAAGGTTGTGCTTGTGCCTATGTGGGCTGACTCTGTCCCCTTTTCAAAAGCATTTTCTAAAGCTGTAAGGATCATGAAGAAGTAGCAACTTGCCTATAAAGAAATGCTAAGACCTACTGTATATTCAATTTCTTGTAATGAGCAGTAATGGAAAAGAAACTGAAAAAATATGTATGTATGTATATGTATAACTAAATCGCTTTGCTGTACACCTGAAACTAACACTGTAAATTGACTACATTGGAATAAAAAATAAGAATAAAAAAAGAAAAAAGAAATGCTACAGAAGTGGGGAATCCAGCAGAATATAGTACTATGGAAGCCTAAGGAAGAAAGAACCCAGGTGAGAACAACCCTTCATTTAGAATGCTGCCAAAATGTCAAGTAAGATAAGGTCTGAAAAGTGTCCATTCATTCATTTATTCAATAAATATTTACTGGCTATTTAGCATATGCCAATAAGTGTATTAGGCATGGGGATACAGTAATACACAAAACCAAAATAATCCCTGCTGACATTGAGTATAATGGAAGAGACAGACATTAAATAGCTAATTTAAGAAATACGTATTTAGAGATTCCAGTGCCAGCCAAGAAGGCGTAGTCCACTAAAGCCTGTCTTTACTGCTGATTATACCTAAATACTCTGGATGAAACACAAAAAGCAAGTACCTTAGCAAGAAAGTAAACAAAAACAACACTGGGGACAAGAGTCAAACTTGGAAAAGGGACCCATACAGAAGTGAGTTTCCTCTTTTGTGTGTGTGTTTGTGTGTGTGTTTTACCTGAGGATGGGTGCCCAGTGAAGCTGTGGTAGTGGCCCCGTGGGCAACTAAAACTCCTAGAGAAACCCTATCTTTGTAGACAGAGGAACTAAGAAAACAGGTCCCTGGGGTTCAAAGATTTGTGGGGGGAAAAATCCCCATTTTTTTTCCACTCTGTTTTTCTCTTGCTGTAGCATAGGCAAGTAAAATTCCTTAGAGAAACCCCATCATTCCAGCTACAGGAGGAGAGAGACAGGAAACTGAGGAGAATCTGAGAGAGAAGAGAACTGGAAAAAGACTTCTCCTATTTTTGTTATGTATGAATCAGCATATGTCCAGGGCTCATTTCTGAGGGACACATACACAGAACATCCCAAAGCAGCAAGCAAAGTCCTTGAGAACTGAACCACAATATAAAGCAAAACACAAGTCTAAGACTAATCCCTGAGTAGCACAGAAGTGGGACAGAACTACCCTGATGTTGGAACCTCTAGGGGAAAAAAGGCAAGACAGACTTTGTAGTCTCAATCCAACCAAGATGACTAAGTGCTGAAAACAACAAAAATCAATGCGCTTCAGAGGATTTTAATGGGACTCAGAGTACAACAGTATGACATTCAGAATGTCCGACGGGAGTTCTGATGGGCATCAACATGTCCTACTTTAATGTACCGCTCAAATTTCCGTAGTGAGTTCCATAGAGCTGTGCCCCATAAGGCACCCCTTTAAAAGACCAGGTTTTCATTGCCCTTCATCGGTCATTGTCTACAAGTTGGTAAATACCAGAACTTACAGGCTTTTATCATTGTTCAATTCTCCCGTCACTGCCAAGAAAACAGCATGCAATTCAGTCCACCTACCTGATTTGTTTTTACTTTCTTTGATCAGAATGGTGGCCTTTCAAACAGGATGCTGTTTACCTTACAACTACCATCCACAAATCAAGCAGCTCTTTGTTGGTCAGCTGAGAGCTATTTATAGGGAACTGCCCAAGTGATGACAGAATCTGGTGGCTCCTCATATAGTTTCAAAGTCAATCCTAGGGGAAAAGAGGCTCCCTGCTTATGAGCACATGATCCCTGCATTCCATAGGTAGCATGGTGTTGTGTAAACTACTTCCATTTTATGAAGGAACTTTTCCGGACATTGCCCACCCCGGTAAGAGTGTCTTTTCAACAGCATCCAAGATATCGTAGGAATTTCAGATTTCAAGATTATTTTCTACTCTTTAGCCATAGGGGTAGTTTTAATTAATGTCTGATAGCAAGCTTGTAATTGCCCCTTAGATGGGAATTCTCTAGACTAAAATCCTCGTAGTCAGTGCTAGGAGGTGCTCACAGACTTGCAATAAACTCCAATCTATGCTCTACACTGAGCTATTGTACAGAGACTTTGTGTCGGCACTCCAGTTTGTGTTCTATACTGTTTGGACTCAGGCAATCTTATTGGTATCCATTTAGCATGTCCAAATAACACTGCCTGAAGAGCAGATATACACGTGTTGTGTTTTATAATACTAGGTAGGTGACATGTTCCCCAGTGAAACACAATGTTCATCCCCCTAATACAAGCAGGTAAAAGAAACCCAACAAAAAGCCTGTGCAAACATACCAATTCTCTTTCAGACTTTCACTTCAATCCTATTAACCCTTACAATCCTCTATAGCCTCCATCAACAGATTCTGCTTTTATAATACTAATTAGAAGAGGCATTCCCCAGACAAACATACTCATTCCCATTAACTATTCAGATAAAGGAGACACAATTTCTTTATATAAAACCTGTTTAAATATTCCAATTTTATAATCTTATCAACTCTTACATTTCTACAATCTCTCAATCTGATTGAAGTCCAAATTAGGGCTTTCTATACCACAGTTCATGGGGCTCTGATATAAAGGAGTTCCAGAAATATCTCTATCCCTTGACCACTTTATACACACAAATGCATGTGGCTTTGAGGGTCAGGCCAGAAGACCCCGGTCCCTTGGTAAATCTTTACCTTGGAGAAGGTCAGGTAGGTTAATACCTGACCATCACCCCTGGCAAGTGTGGGTAGGGTTTCTCAAGGTAATATATGACTTCTGGATTTTTAAATTCTTCCAAACTAAATTAAATAGAGCAGACTTGTTTGGGGCCTTAAAATGTTGGGGGACTAGCAGTGGGTCCTACTGGTCCACCCAAGTTTGTATCAACACCTTCGTTTCAACACCATCAATGTCTACCACATTTACCCCACTTCATATAAAGACTTCCACTCTACCCAGATAAGCCTTTCTGTCTCACTCCCATTTTCTTGTTAATTACTCTAATGATCTTGGTTTCAGTAAGACCCATACTCAAAAGCAGAGATGGCAAACCTGACAGGACTTCTCAAGATTGTTTGATTTTGCAGCAGTAAGAGTTATATGGAGTGTCTATGTAACAGGGGCCTCCTTAATCACAGCATCTACCATAACCTGAGTAATGGGCATATTCACTGGGGGAACATCTCAGTCATCATAAAACCAGTCTCACATGGCTTGCATACAAAGCATTATCAGCTGCTTCATCTGGGGTGTTCTACTTGGTGATTACAGGGGGAGTTAGGTGGTCCCCCTTCTCAGGATAAACACACTTTACAATGGTTTTTGTCCAGTCCATGAGGCTGACTGTTCCTTCTTGAATAATCTCCTGTGTGTCTGGATCATGTATAGCCATCTGTGATTGTTTAACAGTGAGCTTTGGGTCCTGTATCAACCCAAACAACTCTTTTACTCTGTAGCATTTAAAACCAAAGATATTGCTAATTTAGTTATTCTCACAATCCATTTTAGTAAAGGTTCTACAGAAAGCTAATGATACGGATCTACAAAATGAGACAGTTCCTTCACACTAAATCCTTTGGTTTCAACAGTTTCTAAAACCCACACGTAGACTACATTCTTGGCAACAGAGGTATTAGAGGCAATTTTTGTTGTTCTGGTATAATTTTTCCCTTTGAGGCTAGTGGCCAAAACTCAGATCAACCAAAATCTAAGTAAATCAACCCAAATCTGAGCAACAAGGCCTGACAGAGCACTTTCTTCCATTTTGGCTATTACATATAACAATAACCAGGGGATTATAAGGTTAGCATGCTTCTTATTATTTTGCATTTCCTTACATATCCAATAAGCCAACTTAGTAACTGATTGCAGTGTAGCTGCAGTTTCATACCATGGGTTGACTAGGTAGCCATATGGGGATTAGAGGTTTCGCATTCCCCATCTTTTCGGCTTTTCTTTTCACAAACCACATGTTTGCTTAAGCCAGGAGCCATTCTACATTCTAGCAAATCCCATTTCTCTGACACCAACTAAAGGAAAACTGTTTCTCTACTACCCACAGAACACTTCTGACACAAAGCACGTGTTTTTTTGTTGGTTTTTTTTTTCACCAAATCAGCTAATTTTTCAACTCTCTGGACACCAACTGGGTGTCCTATAATTTAATTCAATTCTACTTTGGGAAGTGTCAGATTCCACAGGCGTAAGATTCATAAGACTGCCCTTAATTTAGACACCAGTCACAATTACCAAAAATACACCAAATTTGACGAAAGACATAAATTTACAATTCTACTGAAATTCAAGAAGCCTAGCAAATCTTAAACCGTATAAACTTATAGAAAACCACTCCCAAAGACATCATAATAAAACTGCTAGATACACAAATATAAAATCATTATTTTGTACACTAATATAATGCTGTATGTCAATTATATCTCAATTTAAGAAAATGCTGGAAGCCCAAGGCAAAAAAAAATTCTTGAGAGCAGCTAGAGGAAAATAATACACTACATATAGAGGAACAATGACTTGAATGACTGTGAATTTCTTACTAGAAATCCTGTGAAAAGCCAAAAAAATTCTGTACCTAGAACTAGATGTCAATCAAAATATCCTTCAATGATGAAGATAAAATAAAGACATTACCAGATGAATGGAAACAGAGAATACACTGCCAGCAGACCTGCCCTAATAGAAATCCTAAAAAAAGTTCTTCAGGACAAAGGGAAATGATATCAGAGAGAAACCTGGAACTTGAAGGATGAAATAAAAGCATAAGAAATGTAAATATCTAGATAAATATGAAACACTCTTTTGATTTCCTTAAGTTCTTTAAAATCTCTATGACTGTTACAAGCAAAAATTGTAACAGTTTGATACAATTTTCAAAGGATATAGATGTAACAAACATGACAATTATAAGAGAAAAGAAGAAAACAAAGGGACCTACCCATATGGATGTAAGATTTTGACATTTTATAAAAGATTAGCTCCAAGTAGACTGTGAAAGGTTAGGGATGTATATTATAATTCTTGGAGTAACCACTAAAGAACAATAAATCTCCAAGAAGATATACAAATGACCAACAAGCATATGAAAAGATGCTCAACATCACTAATCATCATGGAAATACAAATCAAAACCACAATGGTTACATGTCACATATCTCGACAGAGCTGGATAAAAGGAAACCACAATGAGGTCTCACTTCACATTCATCAGGACAGCTACTATAAAAGACAGAAAAAGAAAAAAGAAAAGAAAGAAAAAAAAAGGAAGGAAGGAAGAGAAAAGCAAAGAATAGGTGTCGGTGAGGATGTGGAGAAATTAAAAACCCTTGTGCAGTGTTGGTGAGAATGTAAAATGATGTAACTGTTATGAAAAACAGTATGGCAGTTCCTCAAAAAATTAAAAATTGATACAGCAATTCCAGTTTGGGTGTATATCCAAAAGAATTGAAAGCAGGATCTCAAAGAGATATTTGCATACCCATATTTACAGCAGATTATTCATAATAGTCTAAAGGCAGAAGCAATCCAAGTGTCCATAGATAGATGAATGGATAAAATAATGCAATATATACAGTGGAATATTATTCAGCTTTAAAAAAAGAAAGGAAATTCTGATACCTGCTATAAAATGGAGGAACTTTGAGGACATTATGCTAAGTGAAATAAGCCAGTCACAAAGACAAATACTGCATGATTCCACTTACATGAGGTATCTAGAGTAGACAAATTCATAGAAAGTAGAATGGTGTTTGTCAGGGGGTGGGAGAGAAGGAATGGGGGGTTGTTGCTTAATGGGTATAGAGTTTCAGTTTTGCAAGATGAAAAGTTCTAGAGATTGGTTGCACAAGGTGAATACACTTAACTACACTGAACTGCACATTTTAAAATAGTTAAGAAAGTAAAGTTTATGTTATGTGTATTTTACTACAATTAAAAATAAGAAACTGAAAAAAAAAATCTATAAAGAGAGCTAACCAAAAAACCAATAGATAAATTACAACAGAATACTAAAAATACCCAAATAATCCAAAAGAAAAGCAGAAAAATGGAATAGAGAAACAAAAAAGACGAACAGAAAGCAAAATAAGAAAATGGTAACCTAATTCCAACCATATCAATAACTACACTAAATGTAAATGGTCTAAATACACCAATTAAAAGCAGAAATTGTCAAACTGGATTTCTTTTTAAAGATTCAATGAAAAGAAAAGAAGCAATCCACAGATAGGTTAAGAAAGGATGGGAAAAGACATAACATTAAAACACTAATCAAAGAAGTGGAGTTGCTATGTATTACAATGCATAAAGAGGAATATTACACACTATTAAAGGGATCAAATTACTAAGAAGACATAAGAATTCTAATTGTGTATGGAACTAAAAACAGATCTTCAAAATACATGAAGAAAAAACTGAAAGAACTAAAAGGATAAATAGACAAATTCATAATTATTCTTGGAGACTTCAGTACTTCTGTCAGCAATGGATAGAATAAGTAGACAGAAAATCAGTGAAAAAATTGAGAAGACCTTAACAACACTATCCATCAACTTTGACCTCATAAGACATTTGTAGAACACTCTACCCAACAACAGCACAATACAAACACTTTTCAAGTGCACCTGGAACATTCATCAAGACATATTCTAAGTCATAATACAAATTTCAAAGAATTGAAATCATAAGGAGCATGTTCTCTGAATATATCAGAATTAAATTAGAAATAAGTAATAGAAAGATACCTGGAAAAGTCACAAATATTTTAAAATTAAACCACACACTTCTAAATATGGATCAAAGAAGAAGTCACAAGGAGAATTAGAAAATATTTTTGAGCTGAGTTAAAATAAAAATACAACATATCAAAATTTATGAAATTTAGTTAAAAAAGTGCTTAGAGGGAAATACATACAATTATATGCTTAAATTAGGAAAAAAATAAAGATCTTAAATCAATAACTTAAACTTTTCCTTTAGAAATCAGATAAAAAAGAGCAAATTAAATCCAAAGCAAACCAAAGAAAATAATAAAGAGTAGAAATCATTAAAATTAAAAACAAGAAAACAACAGAGAAAAGTAAGTAAAAACCAAAATAAATAAATTTATTGAATATATCAATAAAATCTATAAACTTCTAGCCATACTGTCCAGGGGAAAAAAAAAAAAACAAAGAAGACACATTACCAAAATTAAGAATGAAAGAGGTAGCATAATTACAGACACTACAGATATTTAAAAGATAATAAGGGAATATTATAAGCAATTTTATGCCAATTCATTCATAGGCATGAACTATCAAAGCTCACTCAAGAAGACGTATATAACTTGAATAATCCTATACTAAGGAAATTAAATTTGTAGTTTAAAACCTTTCCATAAAGAAAATTCTAAGCCAAACAGCTTCACTGGCAAATTCTACCAAATTAAAGATTAAGAAATAATACTAATTCTATACAATCTTTTCTGAAAACAGAAAAGGAGGAGACATTTCCAATTCAGGCTGGCATGACCTTGTTATCAAAACCAGATAAAGACATTAGATGAAAGGCAGTATCTCCCATAAACATAGATGCAAAAATCCACCACAAAATATTAGTAAATCATATTGTATTGTACAACATGGGGAATATAGCCAATATTTTATAATAACTATAAATGGAGTATAACCTTTAAAAATTTGTGAATCACTATATTGTACACTTGTAACATATAATATTGTACAACAATGACACTTCAATTTAAAAAATATGATATTGTAAAATACATAAATTTTAAAATGGAAGAAAAATAAAGATAAAAATAAAATCAAAATTCTTAGTAAACTAGAAGAAGTGAACAGATCTAACCTGAAAACATCTACAGAAGAAAAACTAGAGCTAACACTTATCAGTGAAAAACTGAAGATCTTCCCCCTAAAATCAGGAAAAAGGCAAGGATGTCTACTCTCACCATTCCTATTCAACATGTTAGTGGCATTTGCAGCCAAAATGATAAAGAAAAGGCATACAGACTGAAAAGGAAGAGACTATCTCTATTTGTAGATAATGCTAAGTACAAAATATCAACAAATCTAAAAAAAAAGCTCCCAAATCTAATAAATGAGAATGGGCAATGTCATTCAAAGCCACAGCGTTTACTCCAAATTTTTAATCTCCAGATCTTTACATCAAATTGCCAACTGGATATCTTCATCTGTATGTCTGAAGAAATCCTAAGACTGAGTACTTCCAAAGCTGAATTTATTGTTATCCTTCCAGACTTGGTCTTTAAAAAAATACATTTTCTATTCTCTTTTGTAATACAACCTATTACTTGTTCTAATATTTATACTTGTTCTAATATTTGTAGCTTTCCAATATTGATTTATCCATCCACCCAAGTTACAAAATGGAAATTCATCTTAGATTTCCTCTTACCCACTCCACATCTACTTGGTCACCTAGGGTACCAATTAACTTTTGTTATGAAACCATCTGCTCCAAATCTGGAGGCTTAAAACAAAATATTATTTCTTGTGATTCTGTGGGTTGACTGGATGATTCTTCTGGTCTGAACCATCTTAGTTGGGTTTGGATGGTCTAGGATGGCCTCATACATATGTTTGAGGCCTCAATTGGGAAGGCTGAGATGGTTGGGACACCTAGGGCCTCTCTCCAAGTGGTCCCTCATTTTCTAAGAGGTTAGCCCTAATCTGATTACATGGTGATAGAAGAGTTGCCAGCAATAAAAGAGCAAGTCCCACTGTGTAAATATTTTTCAAGCCTCTGCTAAATTACAATTGCTTTCATCCCAGTGGTCAAAACAAGTCACATGACTTAGTCTCAGAGAGGACTAACCAAGGGTATGGATACAGGTAGTCATGAAAACATAATTCAAAATGAGGGGCATAAAACTGTAAAGATCTACCACATTTAATTCTATCGATTTTATCTCCTCTCTCCAATCTCATTCTTCCTCTAGAATCCCAATTCACTGAGGAGTTCAAGACCTTCTCAGGTCCTACCTCAACTACTTGTAATAATCTCCCAATTGAGCTTGCATTGCTGTAAGTTATTAGCATGTGAATTTCCTGGAAAACAAAAATCTGGTCACATAACTCTCCTGCTTAAAACTCAATAGTTTCCCTCTGGCCACTAGAATAAACTAAAGAATAAATTCCTAAATGGGACCCACAAACTTTCATTTTCTAGCCTCTCTCTACTCTTACTCTTCCCTCATAAGCACCCTACTCTTTCAGAAACAAAGAACTAAGTCCTTCAAAGGGCTGTGGTATTTCAATACCATGACTTGACATATAATGTTGTTTCTATCTGGAATGTCCTATTACTACTTGTGTCCCAGCAAATTTCAACTTATTCTTCAAGATTCATCTCAAATGCCACAAATTTAAGGAAGCATTTCTTGCCTGTTGAAGTGAAATGCTCCCACTTCTTGCTTCTACTGCATCTCACACAACCTTCAATTATAGCGTTTATTCCCATATACTGTAATTACTTGTTACCTGTCTAACCACTTATTTCACTGTGGGATGGGGATTATGTCTTTTTTAATGTCTAGCTCTCCAACAATCTAGTACAATTCTTGACACTTAGCAAGTGCTCAGAAAATGCTTTTTGAATTAATCAATTACAATGTTCATTTCCAACATTCCAGAT
The DNA here is from genome assembly GCF_048773025.1 of Camelus bactrianus. Classification (NCBI taxonomy): domain Eukaryota; kingdom Metazoa; phylum Chordata; class Mammalia; order Artiodactyla; family Camelidae; genus Camelus; species Camelus bactrianus. Next base: position 14,456,135 of record NC_133554.1, read on the forward strand.
GACAGTACAAAGAAACTTTATCAGATAAGTCTGTCACTGTCAAATCTTGTCATCAATTCAGTACTCTTCTTGAAATGTTACTTGTCAGTCAAGTTACTGAGTGGAATGCAGTTCCAAGCGTGCTAATGAACTTACAATGTGAACTAATATACCTTCAATGGATTATGAATGTGTTAAAGTGAAAATTTAAACATTATATTAAGAATATAAATATGCTAAATTTATAAATATATTAAAATTATCAATGTACTAAAACATATTGACGTCCCACTGTGGAGGTAGCTGGATTATGTGAGACTGCATCTCTTTTTCTGTTTCCTAAATTCTCAAAATTTTAAAATTTAAAATAAAAACATCCATATAGTAGTTGGAATGATACAATATACTATACAAATAAGTCTCTCTGAAAAATTCACTACAGACCAGAGCTTGGCTTCAGCCTTTACTACAGACTGAATGTTTGTGCCTCCCCAAATATTCATATGTTGAAATCCTAACCTCCAATGTGATACTGTAAGGAGACAGGGGTAGATGACTAGATTATTAACACAGAGTTCTCAGGAAGATTAGTTCCTTTATAAAAGAGATTCCAAAGAGCTTCCCCCTCCCTCCTACCACATGAGGCCCCAGCCAGACACATCTATGAACCAGGAAGCAGGAACTCACCAGACACCAAGTCTGCTGCCACCTTGATCTCAGACTTCCCAGGCTCCTGAACTGTGAGAAATAAAATTTGTTGTTTATAAGCCATCCATCTATAGACTAAGACAGACTTACTGACCTAGAAACCTAATTTACTGGGGAGACTTACATTAATGGGGCTCATGGAGACTTACACACACACACACACACACACACACACACACACACAAAGCCAGTATCTCAATTGACAGTGGGAAGCAGATCTAATACCGGTTGGTGGTATTGGGGGAGTGTCCTTCTAACCATGGGAAATGGTTTGCTAATAAAATTAATCTGATTTAACTACAGCCTCAAAATGGATAATTCAGGTTAAACAGTGGGTCCAGTTGTACTTAGATATGGGAAAAAATAAGGTGCAATTTCATAATTAATGAGCTTCAAAAATCACACACCAGCAAACTAACTTGGGCAAAGTTGTTGTGAATGGCTTTAAATCAGGCAGTGACCAGTAAAAGCACAAAGTATCACTCTTTTCACTAGATATTCAACTCATGACATGTGTGTATATGTACGCATATTTATCCTCTCTAGTGAGGAAAGATTGCACCCGTCGCCCACGGAATGGAATATTTAATTTCAACACCTGTAGGAAGACTATAAAGAGTTATTTACTCCACGTTAATTTCAAGAAATTAAAGGTCAAAAACTTGAGGTTCAAAATGGAAAGGCTATCGGTGGTTGTGGGGGAAGGGGCAGATTCATGGAATACAAGTAATTATATTTTAGAATATACTTTGGCTGGGGATCAAAAGGCAAGGTTTCTTGTTTCTTTTGCTTAGTTTAAATTTTTCCTTAATAAACCTTTTCATTTTAGAACAGTTTTAGGTTAATAATTATAGCGAAGATAGTAAAGAGTTCCCCATACCCCCGTACAAGGCAGGGCTTTTAAACTAACTTCTACTTCCACCTATACTATTCCCTACTTGTCTCCGCTTCTGATCTCCTCAGGTTTCGGGAGGGCCTAGGACACCCTGTGCAACTTGAGGGCTGTCATGAAAACCCAGTTCTGTTAAAACTTCACCGCCCAGCCACAACTGGGTCAGCTGAGCTCGCGGAAACCCGAAGGCTCCCGCCCCGCCCCGCTCCGCTCTTCGGGGGACGCGCCAACCCCTCGCCGACGTGGCTCCTACAGCTCCGGTCCCAAGCGCGACCAAAACGCCTCAGAGGCCAGACGAGCCGGGGGCGGGACCGGGCCAGCCCCCAAGTTCAGGCTCCTCCCCCGAGGGCAGGTTCCCGAAGCCAAAACATTTGTCACCTCAAAACGTCCAGAGCTCTGACGCCTGCGGCGGATGACACAGTACGCGCATCGTGAGGGCGCCTCACTGCTTAACGCAGACGCCGCAGGCAGTTCTCAGGCTCAGCCCTCTCTCCTTCAAAGCCAACACCCGCGGCGGCCTCCGCCCCCACCGGTCGTCGCAGCCCGTCCGTCGGCGCGTCGCGCGGGGGCGGAGCGCGCGCGAGGACGTGCGGGGAGCGCGCGCGCCGCCGCCACCAACGCCGCAACCGTCGCAACCGCCGCCGCCGCCGCCGAGCTGGGCCGGAGTTGCCTGTTGTGGGGTTGAAGGTGATGGCCGTGACTGAAGGCCTAGAGGCGGCGTCTCCCGGTGTTCCTGCAGTCGCTGCACGAGCCTCGGTCCGCACATCGTCATGAGAGGTCAGGCCTAGGGGAAGCGGGCGGAGGCGGCGAGGGCCCGCGGCGAGTGGGCTCTGGGGAGAATAACTGAGGCACTCGAAGCTCGAACGTGGGTGGAAAACTGTCCTGGCGATTCTGGAAGAGTCGTTTGCGTTTACTTTTCTTCCCTTTCTTGCTCGTGCACGGAGGAAAGTGGGAGGGTTCTACGTTTTTATTTAATGGAAAAAGGCGCTGAAACTGCCCCGTCCAACGTCCGTCTTTAGAGATTCGAGGAAATCAGTAGCGGTCGTGGCGTTGGAGCATCGGTGAAAGCCTTTAGTGAAAGGCACTAAAAACCAAACTGCCAAACAGTATAACTAAAAAAAAGAAAAACTCAAACCTAGGAATGAAGTAGAATGACACAGAACATGCCCTGAAGTTGACCCCAGCTTCCTCGTACAGACACGGCAGCAAGTCTCTGCGATTTGTCAGCTGGTTTCGGACTCAGGCATCGTCGGTGGCTACTCAGGCTCGTCATTTAGGGATCCTCCTCTGCCCCTGTTCTCTTTCCCCACACCGCCTCCCCTCATCCTTATTCATACTGAAGAGTCATCTAATAATTACATGGCGACTCCCCAAGTCTCCTTATTTTACAGGTATTTAGGCAACAGTCTCTTGAGGGGAGGGAAGGTAATAGTCCTGGTATTAATTACTGGAAACCTTTTTATTAGCTTTGGGAAAGCTGTTTCAGTATAAAACGAAACTTGTAGGTCACCTAAGTGAAATGTTTTAGTTCTCCATGATGGTACTTAATAAGGAGTTAAGATTTAATGTTTTTTTATCTTCCTAGCCTTTCCAACCATTAAAAATTACAGACTCACTCTTAGGAAGTGTAGAATCTACATCAGAGATGAAACTGCTCCAGCTAAGCACAGAAATCTACTAAAGTATTCAAGTAAGAATGAGTACATCTGGTAGGCACTGGTACTTTGACCGTTTTGCTGATTTCTTCTGTCATTACAGAACTGGAGGCATCTAAATCTGAACTTGTTTTTCTAGCAGATGTTCCTTAAAAGATAGTCTGTGTAGGGCAGCAGAGCCTTCGTACAAAGGGTGAAGAGGGAGGAATCTAGTAACAGGTGATAGATAAGCTCAAAATAATGTATCTTCTGTGACTATCAGCCTCTCCTTTAGTGAATAAAGGATTCTTAGCGAGCAATATATTGCCTGCATTTAACTGTTCTCTTAGAATATTTTCTGCTCTTTGATTTTTAGGAGACAGAGCCCTAAAGCAAAGAAATCTGGATCACGGAAAAAGTATCCAAGGGTCATGCAAGCCAACTGTAGCCAACTTCACAGCCCTTCAGGAGCTGCAGGCAGTGAGGATGCTGCAGCTTCCCAGTGTGTTCAAACAAGATTGACAGGAGAAGCTTCCTGTCTTTATTGTGGAGATGTTCATATCCAGATGAACTCCATGCTGAAAGAATGTGCTGAAAATACAAGCTCTGGAAATACAAGGTCAGGTGTCCATAGCTGTACCCATGGATGTGCACATAGTCGCTTCCGGAGTCACTCCCACAGTGAAGCAAGGCAGCCTGATGATACAAACACGGAGTCTGGAGATCATGGTAGTAGCTCCTCCTCAGAATTCCGATATCTCTTCAAATGGTTGCAAAAAAGTATTCCATATATTTTGATTCTGGGTGTCAAACTTTTTATGCAGCATATAACAGGTAGAGTATAATAAAACATTGAGTTGTTTCATTGCTAAATTCAGCAAATTTTCTTTCTTTATTGGTAATCTACTTTAACCTGTGTATTTCAGTTACTTATTTTCTGTTAGCATTTAAAACTGTATTTGCTTCCTTTAAATTCATGTCATTATGTTACCTCTTTTTTTTTTTCTTTCAATTAACTGGACCTTATTTTCTAACAGGAATTTCTCTTGGAATTGGGCTGCTTACAACTTTTATATATGCAAACAAAAGCATTGTAAATCAGGTTTTTCTAAGAGTAAGTATAACCAGCAACTAAAAAATCATTAAATGTTTCTCCCTGTAGAATTATATACTCTTTTTTGAGAGAAGTAGGAATATAGATAGTTTATTTGACAAATTTAAATAGCTAGAACATCCACAATATATTTTTATTTAAGTGACCTGGAATAAATGATCTGTCCTAATGCTAAATTGTTTCATCTTATTTTCTTTGTATGTTGGATTCCTGATAGAGAAAGAAAAAGCAGAAGGATTAGAAGGTTTAGAATGCACTATTTGATTGATTTGTCAAGTGCCTTCACGTTTTGAATTAATTTAACCATACTAAGTAATGGAATCATCATTAAAAACTTCAGCTGTTGTATTATAAGCTTTAAAATAGTTAAATAAAATGTACATTGAATAGGTGGGTATTGAACTATTTATTTAGATCTCTGATTTAAAGAAAACTAAACCCCAAAAGTTTTTCCATAACAAATGATAAGAGTCCTATTCATATAAATTATTGGGAAAATAGGATTAATTTATAAAATCTCACCTTAAGGAAATTTTAAAGGGCTATATCTGTGTAAAGGATCATACATTTTGACCTGAAAGTTTGTTGTTTGAACCTGTCAAACCATAAAAGTTTAATTCAGGGTTTAAAACTAGTACAACTTTTAATTAAATTAGTAATTGAAATTTAATTGTAAAAGTGAGATTAAAAACAGATTATTAAATTCTTACTGAATTGTCTGAGATTTTAAAATATTATATTATAAACCATGATAAACGCATTTTTAAAAATTCTGTTTTGTTGGGGAGGCAAAAATAGGAGCTGCAGAGGTAGAATTTTCATTTCGGTGGGTACTTTATGTCAGTTTGTAGAAGATTTGGCTTCTTTGAAGCATAGCTAATGTTATACAATGAAGAAATTGTATTTTAAAAATTTGTTTAAAATATAGTTTTGTTCACTAAAGATACATAAAAATAGAATGTGATGATTGTACAATTTAAGATAGTCTATATTTTTATTAAGGTAATCTATTGAAATGTTCTAAATTAAAGTTATTAAAGTAAAATAATATTTAAAATTCTGACAATTCAAAGTAACAAATTATAAAATTGTTTATTTTTCAGGAAAGGTGCTCAAAGATTCATTGTGCTTGGTTACTGGTATTCTTAGCAGGATCTTCTGTTCTTTTATATTACACCTTTCATTCTCAATCACTTTATTACAGGTAATTAGAGGTCCAAGTACACAATCACATTTTTAATGTAATCGTATTCCATAGCACTTTGCATATATCTTACTTGCACATATTTATTGTTAGAGTTCAAGTTTTACCTGTTTCCTTCCAAGATTGAAAGCTTGAAGTGACTTACTCCCATTTGTATGTGCAGTGCCTTACCTCATAGCAAGTGCTCAATAAATATTTAATTTTTGATATTTAAAATTTTACTTATATAATCGTATATTAAATACCATTAGGTTGTTGTTGGTGGTGTTTTTTATTTTTATATAAATAAAAATTGTATATATTGAAGATGTACAACATTTTTGATATATGTATATATTGTGAAATGATTACCACAATCAAGCTGACTAACATATCCATCACCTCCCTTAGTTACCTTTTTTTTTCTGTGTATATGTGTGATGAGAACACTCGATCTTTGTTTCTAAAAGAAAACTTGCTAAAGTACAGTAGTTGATAAGTTTCTGTATCAGATGTAAGTGTTCTGAATTTTTGGCCTTAATGAGATAACTAGAAATTCTAGTTTCAGTGGAGATGGAGAGATATGGACAAATCCGCAATATAGTGTGTAGATATAGCCAGTATCATCCGGATTGGATTGGGTGGGTAGGTAGAGGGGAAGAATAAACGGTAACACCTGGGTTTTTAGTCTGAGAAACTGGATGGTGGTGCCATTTACTGGACTGGGAAAGATGGGGGAAGGAACTGATTCTGAGGGGAAAATCAGTAATTCTCTTTTGAACATGGTAAGTTTGAGAGGTTGTGTATAACTGTTAAAAGTTATAGTGGGGAGGGTATAGCTCAAGTGGTAGAGCGCATGCTTAGCATGCACAAGGTCCTCAGTTCAATTCCCAATACCTCCTCTAAAATACAAATAAACAAAGAAACCTAATTACCTCCCCACACCCCAAAAAAGCAAAAATAAATTTAAATAAATAAATATGTCATAAGCTCAGAGTAGAGGTTAGGGCTAAAATTTGGGTGTTATCAGCATATGTTGATATTTAAAAACCATGGAACTTGACAAGATTAATCAGGAAAAGGAAGTGGAGACAGAGAAGAGGGACCAGGACTGGACATACCTACAATTACTCAGCAGAGGTGTAGCAAAGGAGACTCAAGAAGGAACCGTCAGTCACATATGAGAACAACTAGGAGAGAGTGGTGTCTAGGAAGAAAATATTTCAGGGGGGGAAGAGGGGACAATAAAGTGATTGTTAAATTTAGCATGAAGGAGGGAGTTGATGATGTTGACAAAACCAATTCAGTGGAAAGGAGAGGATAGAATCCTGGTTGGAATCGGTTGAGGAGAGAATGGCAGATTTATCTAGTTAGTGAATGTTTTACAGATTACAGGCTAGAACAATAACCATGACAAGTTAGGAAGACTCTTCTTTTTCTTTATAGAAAAAAGATTTGAAATTCAAACACCTAAAAAGCCTCTTTAAAATAAGCAAAATGATCTTCCATTCTAATAACATAAAACATAAGACATTAGCATCTCGCCAAACTCCCAATTTTTCACACATCAAATTAAAGTAAACTGTTTGGTAGCAAATTAGAACGCCTATCAACACTTTATCTTTGTATGCTGCTCTGGTAAGTTTTGATGTTTTTCTCTTGGTAGCTTAATTTTTTTAAATCCTTCTTTGGACCATTCGAACTTCTGGGAAGTGCTTTGGATTGTTGGAATTACAGACTTCATTCTGAAATTCCTCTTCATGGGCTTAAAATGCCTTATTTTATTGGTGCCTTCTTTCATTATGCCTTTTAAATCCAAGGTAAGAAAGTAACATCTTTTATTGGAATGATATTAGTAAACCACATTAATGCTATTTAGTCTTTGTTTAAGTGACTCCTTTTATAATTTTTCAGTTTGCTGAATAAGCTAATTTTAATTATCTATATTATCTCAGACTGGCAATTATTTGTTCAAGGACTTGCACCTAAATATTAATCTGTTCCAATAAAATCAGAATTATATTTGCTTTGAAGTAGTTTAAAAATCAGTCCCCACATCATATATTGGAAAATATTTGGCTTTGTACTTCTCCAGGGCATTATTGATTGACAGTTGGTAACTGTATGCATTTAGTCAGTGTTTTTTCATACTCAGTAAAAACTTCAATATAAATTTTTATAATCAGCAAAATGTTTTAGTATGTGTAAAACATTTTCAATGTCACTCTTTAGAAATTCTTTGAAAAACAAACCACACAGTGACTGTAATATGTGAGAACCAGTTTAAGGTTGTCAGTCATAACCATTATCATTATGAAGATTAACTTTATAGTTATTTGTGTTACTGTACCGTATACTCATGATGTTCTCAATCCAATATGAACTGTTTGCTTTATGTATGTAAGTAGCTTGGGTGACTCTATTTGTTTTCTTTTTCCTTCTTTTTTAGGGTTACTGGTATATGCTTTTAGAAGAATTATGTCAGTATTACCGAACTTTTGTTCCCATACCAGTTTGGTTTCGTTACCTTATAAGCTATGGGGAGTTTGGTAATGTAACTAGATGGAGTCTTGGGATATTGCTGGCTTTACTCTACCTCATACTAAAAGTAGGTAGCAATTAATCTTGTCATTTGTAATGATGCATGTAATATTTGTAGATTTTATATACTACTGCTTTTCTCTTTAACTGTTTTATAGTTTATTTTTAATTGAAGTATAGTTGGTTTACAATGTTGAGTTAAAGTGTATTTTATCTTTAAATCACTAGTTTGAAGTAATGGCAGGCTCTATATCTACTTGAAAATGGAAATAGGTATGTTTATCTTAATCCAATTGTTCCAGATTTTATTGGCGGAGTGGACCTCCATATACTGTGGATTATCTAAGGTGGGGGAAACAAGTAGAATAGAATATACCCAGTAGCATTATCATAGACATAATTATCAAACTAGTGGAGTATCTTCTCCTGTTCCCCCTATGCCTGCTCCCCTCAACTTAATCACTGTGTGAAACTTTAAATATGTTAAGGACATGTGAACCAGGTAAAATTGCCTGGCCTTTGACATAGTTAAGTTCATATTTGTCTTGACCAAATTGTATCTCTAGGAATTCAGACGTATTTCATTTTGGTTAAGAGTTGACTGAAATCGATGTGTAAAATATTCCATAATTGGACTTTATAGTTAGAATGAAATTATTGTCATACACAGTGAATATTAAGTTAATATCAGTATTCGATACTAGCTTTGATCTTTGTGTTTTAACAGATAGGGCTCTTTGTTCATTTTTCTTTTTTTTTCTCTTATTGAAGTATAGTCATTTTACAGTGTGTCAGTTTCTGGTGTTCAGCATAATGTTTCAGACATACATGTATTTGTTTTCATATTCTTTTTTCACTATAGGTTACTACAAGATATTGAATATAGTTTCCTCTGCTATATAGAAGAAACTTATTTATCTGTTTGATAAACAGTAGTTAATATTTGCAAATCTTGAATTCCCAATTTATCCCTTCCCACCCCCTTTTCCGTCAGTAACCATAAGTTTGTTTACTATGTCTGTGAATCTGTTTCTGTTTTGTGGATAAGTTCATTAGAGTCTTCTTTTTTCTTTTTTTAGACTCCAAATATGAGTGATATCATATGGTATTTTTCTTTCTTCTTCTGGCTTATTTCTCTTAGAATGATGATCTCTAGGCCCATCCATGTTGCTGCAAATGGCATTATTGTATTCTTTTTTATGGCTGAGTAGTATTCCATTGTCTAAATATACCACTTCTTTATCCAGTCATTTGTAGACATTTAGGTTGTTGCCATGTCTTGGCTATTGTATATAGTGCTGCTATGAACATTGGGGTGCATATATCTTTCGAATTAGAGTTCCCTCCAGATATATGCCCAGTATTGAGATGGCTGGATTATATGGTAAGTCTATTTTTAGTTTTTAGAGGAATTTCCATACTCTTTTCCATAATGGATGCACAAAACTACATTCCTACCAACAGGGTAGGAGGCTTCTTTTTTCTCCACACCCTCTCCAGCATCTGTCATTTGTGGACTTTTCAGTGATGGCCATTCTGACTGGTGTGAAGTGATACATCATGTGTTTTGATTTGCATTTCTCTATCAATTAGCGATATTGAGCATCTTTTCACATGCCTGTTGGCCATCTGGATGTTTTCTTTGGAGAGCTGTCCCTTTAGGTCTTCTGCCCATTTTTTTTTTATTGGGTTGCTTGTTTTATTGATATTAAGCTGTATGAGCTATTTGTATATTTCAGAAGTTAGTCCTTTATCTGTCACATGATTTGCAGATATTTTCTCCCATTCTGTAGGTTGTCTTTTTGTTTTGTTGATGGTACCCTTACCTGTGCAAAACCTTTTAAGTTTAATTAGGTCCCATTTGTTTATTTTTGCTTTTATTCCCATAACTCTAGGAGCTGGTTTGAAAAAAAAAACATTGCTGTGATTTATGTCAAAAAGTGTTTTGCCTATGTTTTCCTCTAGGATTTTTATAGTGTCTGGTCTTACATTTAGATCTTTATCCATTTTGAGTTAATTTTTGTATATGGTATTAGAGAAGGTTCTAATTTCAGTCTTTTGCAGGCAGCTGTCCAATTTTCCCAGCATCACTTATTAAAGAGATTGTAGATTAATTGACCATAAGTGTGTGGGTTTATTTCTGGACTTTCTATCTTGTTCCATTGATCTGTGTGTCTGTTTTTGTGCTAGTCCCATATTGTTTCGATTACTTTAGCTTTGTAGTATAGTCTGAAGTCAGTGAGTGTGATTCCCCCAGCTCTGTTCCCCTTTTTCAAGACTATTTTGGATATTTGAGGGTCCTCTGTGTTTCCATACAAATTTTAACATTTTTTTGTTCCAGCTCTGTGAAAAATGTCATTGGCAATTTGATAGGGATTGCATTGAATCTGTATATTGCCTTGGGTAGTATGGCCATTTTAACAATACTGATTCTTCCTGTCCAAGAATATGGTATATCTTTCCATCTGTTTATGTTGTCTTCAGTTTCTTTCATCAGTGTCTTATAGTTTTCAGAGTACAAGTCTTTTGCCTCCTTGGGTGGGTTTTTGTTTTTGTTTTTGTTTTTAATTTACATATATATACTGTTCATTGTTTCTAAGAACAGTTTAAAGCTTTAGCTTTTTAAACTTTCATAGTTATCAAAAGACTAAAGCCAACCACAAAATAAGAATCAACATAATGCAGTAATCTAATCATAAAGGGCAGTCAAATGTGGTTACACATATTCAGGAAATCAGTTATCTAAGTTATAAATAATAAGTAGTTCATTTATGTCTTTTTTTTTTAGATTCCAGATATAAGCAATATCATATGGCATTTTTCTTTCTCTTCCTGGGTCACTTCACTTAGAATGATGATTTCCAAGCCCATCCATGTTGCTGCAAATGGCATTATTTTATTCTTTCTTATAGCTGAGTAGTATTCCATTGTATATATATATATATATACCACATCTTCTTTATCCAGTCATTTGTTGATGGACATTTGGGTTGTTTCCATGTCTTGGCTATTGTAAACAGTGCTGCTATGAACATTGGGGTGCATGTGTCGTTTAGAATTATATTTTTCTCTGGGTATATGCCCAGGAGTGGGATTGCTGGATCATGTGGTAAGTCTATTTTTAGCTTTTTAAGGAACCTCCATACCATCCTCCAGAGTGGCTGCACCAATTCACATTCCCACCAACAGTGTAGGAGGCTTCCTTTCTCCCCACATCCTCTCCAGCCTTTATCATTTGTGGACTTTTTAGTGATGGCCATTCTGGCTGGTGGGAGGTGATACAGTATTTTTGATATGCACTTCTCTAACAAGTAGTGGGATATTGAGCATCTTTTCATATGCTTGTTGGCCATCTGTTCCTTGGGTACGTTTATTCCTCTGTATTTTATTCTTTTTGGTATGATGGTAAATGGGATTGTTTCCTTAATTTCTTCTGCTGCTATTTTGTTGCTAGTGTATAGAAATGCAACTGATTTCTGTATATTAATTTTGTATCCAACTTTACCAAATTCATTGATGAACTCTAGTAGTTTTCTGGTAGCACCTTTAGGATTTTCTATGGGTAGTATTGTGTCATCTGCAAACAGTGACAGTTTTACTTCTTTTCTAATTTGGATTCCTTTTATTTCTTTTTCTTCTCTAATTGCCATGGCTAGGACTTCCAAAACTGTGTTGAATAAAAATGGAGAGAATGGGCATCCTTGTCTTGTTCCTGATCTTAGAGGAAATGCTCTCAACCTTGCACCATTGAGTATGATATTAGCTGTGGATTTGTCATATATGGCCTTTATCACGTTGAGATATATTCCCTCTATGCCCACTTTCTGGAGAGTTTTTATCATAAATGGATGTTTAATTTTATCAGAAAGCTCTTTCTGCATCTGTTGAGATGATCATACAGTTTTTATTCAATTTGTTAATGTGGTGTATCACATTGATTGACTTGTGGATATTGAAAAATCTTTGCATCCCTGGGATAAATCGCACTTTATCACTGTGTATGATCCTTTTAATGCATTGTTGGAGCTGATCTGCTAGTATTTTGTTGAGGATTTTTGTGTCTATATTCGTATGTGATATTGGCCTGTAATTTTCTTTTTTTTGTGATGTATTTGTCTGGTTTTGGTATCAAGGTGATGGTGGCTTCACAGAATGAGCTCAGAAGTATTCCTTCCCCTGCAGTTTTTTGGAATAGTTTCAGAAGGATAGATGTTAACTCTTCTCTAAATGGTAGAATTCACCTGTGAAGCCACCTGGTCCTGGACTTTTGTTTCTTGGGATTTTTTTTTGGTGGGGGAGATTTTTCTAACTTTATTATGGTAGTCATTTTGCAGTATATACATGTATCAAATCATAGCATTGTATGAGAGTTATAATTACTGATTCGATTTCAGTACTGGTAATTGGTCTAATTATACTTTGTATTCCTTCCTGGTTCAGTCTTGGCAAATTGTACCTTTTAAAGAAATAGTTCATTTCTTCTACTTGTCCTTTTTGTTGGTGTATAGTTGCTCATAGTAGCCTCTTACGATCCCTGTATTTCTGTGGTGTCAGTTGCAACTTTTCCTTTTTCATTACTGATTTTATTAATTTGGGCCCTCTCCCTCTTTTTCTTGATGAGTCTAACTAAAGATTTATCAGTTTTGTTTATCTTTTCAGAGAATCAGCTTTTAGTTTAATTGATCTTTTCTATTTTTTTTAGTCTCTATTTCATTTATTTCTGCTCTAATCTTTATGATTTCTTTTCTTCTGCTAACTTTAGGTTTTGTTTGTTCTTCTTTAATTGCTTTAGGTGTAAGGTTAGGTTGTTTACTTGAGATTTTTCTTGTTTCCTGAGGTAAGTTTGTATCTCTGTAAACTTCCCTCTTAGAACAGCTTTTGCTGCGTTGCAGAAATTTGGGGTCATTGTGTTTTCATTTTCATTTTCATTTGTCTCAGTATTTTTTGATTTCCTCTTTGATTTCATCATTGAGTTGATCTATTGGTTTTTTAGTAGCATGTTGTTTAGTCTCCATGCAGTAATTTTTTTTCTCATTTGTTTTTCTGTGGTTGATTTCTAGTTTCATGACATTGTGGTCAGAAAAGACGCTTGAAATAATTTCTCTTCTAAATTTGTTTTTAAAGTAGGGGCGTCCCTGTGTAGACTGAGCGTCCAGTAGTTTTATTGCCAAGGCTGTTCTTATTATGGATGGTTGCCATGTCTTTCTTCCACATGTATTGGCTGTTATCCCTTCGATGGGGGTTGGTTGGAGTTATGGTGATCAGAACCTGCCCTGATTGTTGTTGTTGAGCGGGGTCTCCTTTTTTGTCCTGTGGTTGTTACAGCCTTGACGGGGCTGGGTGTGCTCCCCTGTTGCTGGAATAGAGGCTTCCAGACCCGTTTCTGAGCTGCGGTGAGCGGTAGGCAGGGTTGGAGTGCTTCAGCTCGAAGAGGCGCTGCTGGGTGCATGTCCACAGGAGGTGTCCACTGGGAAGTGCCCTCTGTGGTGTTGTCTGTCACCTGTTATACAGACTTACAAAGTACACTTTGTTGATGATACCCTTGTCCCCGTCTCAGCCGTGGGAATGTTAGCAACCCACTCTAGTGTCCCCCAGTTTCTGTGCCCGCAGAGCCACCAGTGCAGATCCACCGACATCAGGCACTAGGATCAGCTGTGGTGTGTGTGGTCACACACCTGGACCAGTGGTGCGCCACAGGGTCAGCACAGACCCTGGCCCTGCGTCCATGTAAGGTCCGCAGGCCTGCTGTTAATGCCAAACCCACTCCCACCATCCACCACAAGTCTGCTCGTTTGTCTTAAACACATGGGTCCACAAAGGTACCAGCAGAGCAAATCTGCCACTGCTGCCTGGGGCAAGACTCAAATCTCAGTCCTCCCTGTGAAGTTGCGGGACCCCTGGGTACAGATTGATGTTTCAGCCCCTCCTCCACCTGGGAGCCAAGCACTGGAGCAAGCCAAGAAGATGGCTGTGTCTGAATCCCACCTCTCTTTTCACCAGTGGTGGTGCTGCGCAGTGTCTTCTGGGCTAGCAGAGATGGTGGGTACGGCCTTGGCTGTGTTGTGCCCCCCTGTACACCAGCAGTGGTACTTTTTTATGGGGGTCTCAGGCTGTTCTGACCTGTACACACTCCCAGCTGCAGCCCACACCACGCTCCAGCCACAGTCCTCTTCCCCAGCTCGTCCACAAAAGACCGAGCTCCAGCAGGCAGTCCTGGCCCACCCCCACTGGCTTGCGTCTCAGGCTGGGGGTCGCAGGGACCCTCTGTGCTGGTTTCTGTCAGTTCTGTCTGCCTAACAGCTGCTGCTTTCTCCTCCAAGCCTCAGAAGCCCCTTTTCTGTTCCTGCTGACCTCCCCCCTGGACAGGGGGTGTCCCAGAGTGAGGACGCTTTTCCTCGTTTGCCATCCCCTTCCTGCAGAACAGGTCCTGCATCAATTTCCTTCTTTTTTTTCTTTTTTGGGGGCCGGGGGGGGGGGAATCTTCTTGTATTCCTGAAATAAGAGATATTCTGCCAAAGTTCAGTGGGCATTTTGTGCAAATTGATCAGTCTGCCACTTGTAATTTTTGGTGTATTTGTGGCAATCCTACTACTCCACTATTTTGGCAGTCCTCCCCGGGCTCTTTGAATTAATGAATTACTTAATTTCTCTTTCAGCTTCTGGACTTTTTTGGACATCTAAGAACTTTCAGACGGGTTTTGCGAATTTTTTTTACACGACCGGTAAGTATTTTTTTTTATCAGAAAAAACTTTTTACCTTCCTTTTTTCATTATAAAAATCTTTTCAGTTCAGCAGTTTTACAAGCATAGATTTCTTTTCTTCCCCCTTGACAGACTCTGGGGATTGAACCTAGGACCTCGTGCACACCAACCGTACTCTACCACTGAGTTATACCCTGACCCCCACAAATGCAGATTTCATAAGTACATGATTTAAAAAAAAAAAACAAAACCTTTTCTTAGTACTTTGGCACTTGGGGCTATAATGGTTTAGAGATTTTATTTTTGTGATCAATTTCTTGCACTTTGACAGCCACCTGATAGTTGATACAGTGCTTATATATTTGAGTGTGCCTCTTGTCCCTTCAAATCACTTGACATTCTTAAGGGTTTATAAACATTCCCTTAAAAATCTTGTGAACTTTTGTTGTTCTTCCTTTTTAAATCCACAAATGGTGGCTTTGTGTATTTCCATTAACTCTTCAGCTTCTGTGAAGGTGTTTAGATTATAATTTATTATGTATATGAAAAAAGCTCATTACCAAAAATCATGTCCCTTGAAATTTTAACTGGAAAATTTCCCCCAGCAGTACTCAATTCTTTATGCACAAGTAAGTTCACAGCGTGGAATTAACAATAAATCGAGACTCCAGTGTCAGTTATAAACTTGATTATTATGTGATTCTACTAACGTAACAAACTGCAGAGAAAGGGTGTCATGGACTCATTTGCTTTTAGTAGTTTCAAAGGTTCTCAGTATGTGTGGCCACCAGATTTCAGAGTTTGGGTCTCAGTTTTGCAGTCTGTTAGGTACTTATACAATTACTTTGTCAGGACTTAGGGGATGTGACTTAGAAAAATGCCAACCTAATAATACATGTTTTTTTTAAAAAAATGGATTATACCTACACAGTGGCCTGAACTGGCCAAGGCACCCTCTCCCTAAGATAGCTAGTAATGTAGTAACAAGTTTTGCTGCATCCTATTCAGACTTCTTTAGACAAAATAGAATAAAATTGAGAGTTCAGCTTTGGTGAAGTTTATTCAGTTGATTATGTGAGTATCAGCCATTTTGCTATGTTTATTAATCTTGTAAGGCTTGAGCTGACATACTTTTGATATTATTTCTTTGTGAAGCATAGAAAGATTATCACAGTCATCAGCCTCTTTGATTTGTTTCTGAGACTCTCACGTTCCTTAATGTAGCCAAGAAAATGGAAGTCACCATCAGGTTAAGTCTTTACCTGAATGGAGTCCGCAAAATGCCAGAGAAGAGTGCTGTTTTAAAAGCCCGTCAGCGTACATACTTGCAGTGTACTCTGCCAACTGACATTTACTTACGGGCAACTGGCACCAAGGTCATCAGTATCCCAATCTGTTTCTGAAATCTTTAACATCACCAGTCTCAAAAAATCTTAATTTCCAGTATTTTCAGCTTTTGGGTCTTAGTTTAATTTTCCTAACCCTCAGTATTTTATACAGGAAGTTTAGATTACAGCTTCAGGTTGTTGAGTCAAGTCATGCTTTAACTCTCATAACGATGACTAAAAACTTGGGTGTTCTTTCCTCTCCACGGCCAGCTTTTACACATCATTTCTACAGAAAGCTGATCTCATTTGTAACATTTTGTCATGTCTAGTTAATGACTAAATTCTACTGAATTTGGTGAGGAAGTTATTAAGATCCTAAGAGATCAGAAACTTTTTTAGGACTTTAGAAGAAAAGGAAATTCAAAGATCTGTAGGATTGTTCAGTCAGTTTTGGCAGTGTAACTCTACCCGGGACATTTTGCTACTGCAGTTCTTTTGTAAAATTTTCTTACCTAGTACTAAATGCTGATTTAGTGATAAGTAAGGATGAAAATTAAAATTATTTTTAGATACAGTGGCAGGACACTGTTCAGTGGTCTCCAAACCTTCATGTTGATCTCATGTAGAAAGCTTTAAAAAATTTACAGATTCTTGGATTATTTCTGGGCCTATTGACTCAATCTCCAGTGTGGAGCACAGAAATCTATCTTTAAAGCAGTCTCCAGATGGGGAGGGTATATAGCTCAGTGGTAGAGCACATGCTTAGCATGCACGAGGTCCCGGGTTCAATCTCCAGTACCTTGATTAAAATAAATAAGTAAATATATAATTACCAGCCCCCCAAGAAAAACCCAAAAAACAAAACCAGTCTCCAAATAAGTTACATTCAGCTAGTCAAGCTCTGGATTGACTTTTTTGAACCAGTGCCATCATAATACGTGGGCTCAGTTTGGCAATCAATACTGTGTCACATGGTACGTGAATATAGATTATATAATGGTTGGTTATATTTCAAATCACTTAGTCTCTTAAACCATTCTGAATTTGAAGCACTATCATTATTTGGGAATCCAGTGAATCTGACCATCTCCCAGCATTCTATTATGTGTTACTTCATAAGTTCACCAAGATGCAGTCCATCTTGGTTCTGCATCATTGATTCTGCATCCATAGTTCAACTTAGAAATGTTTGTGTCCTTTGGGGGAGTTCTCAAATGCCTAATTCCACAGGCATGTAGAAATACAGTATCACCTATGTATTTGAGGAACAGGAAAGAAAGAAGTTTGTAGATGAATGGAACTTCTTATCTTTCTAGAGTTACGGAGTGGCTGCCAGCAAGAGACAGTGTTCAGATGCGTATGGTATTTGTTCAGTATGTCAAGCTGAATTTCAAAAGCCAATTCTTCTCATCTGTCAGGTAACTGTATTTTTAAGCAACCTAAACACACTTCTCTGTGATTTTCAAAAGTCACACACATAACTCATATTTATGTTAGCTATAAGGAAAAAATAATCTTCACCGCAGAAAGTAGCATTTCAGGACACACACTTGTAATTTCTTATTGGGATTACGGGTTTGGTAGATTAGACAAGATTAAATCTTGTCCCTTATATTCTAATGATTTTGATGTAGAAGACTGAAGGGGACAAATAATTCCAATGGCAGATTGGATGCCAAAGCGATTGGAATACAGACCATTTTAATAATTGAATACTGGTCTTTTAGAATAAAAGGCCAGCATTTGTTACTGAATTATCTAAGGCCCTTTCCTGTACTTTATTCCAGGAACTCTCAAAGACTTTATTATAAAGCTGTTAAGTCACACTTGATCTTATATCACCTAAAGGTAGCTTAAATTTTATTAAAAGTGGTTAAAATGGATAAAAGAGTCAAAAGAATGCTAGTGGTTCCACCACTAAGCCCGCTGTGTGTTCCTGAACGTTGCTTATGTTTTCTCATTTGTAAAATGGAGGGATCAGTGTTCTCCACAACCCTTTGAGCTCTAGAGTATGATTCTCTACAGTGTGGTGAGTTTAAGATTAAAATGTTATCAACTATAAAATCTAGTTCTTAATTCCCTTGCAGCATATATTTTGTGAAGAGTGCATTACCTTATGGCTTAACAGAGAGAAAACATGTCCGTTGTGCAGAACTGTGATTTCAGACCATGTATACAAATGGAAAGATGGAGCCACTTCATCACAGCTTCAGATATATTAAGTTCTCAACTTAATATTAAAGCCACAAAACACTATAATTTCATTTGGTTTCAGTGACTATTGACAAAGACATTAGAATGGATTTTCAGGGCTAGAAGTTAAGGAAAATGTTTCCAAATCATTTTAGAGTATTATAATAAGACATAAGTGTGTAGTCCAATTTATCAAAGATTAAATGAAAAGAATGCTATATTTAAATATATATACGTAATGTTCAACCTAATGCATATGCAACATTTATTCTATCCTAATTATCTGACAGATGATTGCAGTGTTAAAATTGTAAATGTGTTTTCTTGTTAATGTTACCAAAATAACAATTGCATAACTAGAACTAGTGGTTTTAGAAGAATTTGGGTATTCTTTCCTGACATTGTTTTTAGAATAAAAAGTATTTTTCACGATATTTTAAAGTACACATTACCTGAAAGTAGAATTTTCTTTATCATTGACTTTTATAATTCCCACTCAAAAAATTCTCAACTTTTTCATAAAATTTGTATTTTTAAATGAAAGTTCTAAATGCTATATTTTACTTGTAACAATCGTATTTTCTAAGGAAGATCAATGTACTGAGGATGAACTATTTTAATACTGTATTTTCTGTAATATGATTAGCAGTCATTGAGAACAGGTGATTTAAATTCCTATTGTTTGTGAACATTATACATACTGTCCTGCTGTCAGCTTTAATGTTCATGATCTTGCTTTTTTGTATAGTGCCATGGACTGTATTGAAGTAACTATTAAAATAATTCACATGGATTGTAAACAGCTGGCTTCACTGATGATTTGAATAGGTGACAAGACCAACTCAAACTCTTAGAAGAGTTTTGGTAATCACCATTACTTGGGAGATTAAAGCTTGAACTCAGGCAACCAGAATCGTGTGGATAGTGTGGTTTGCCTCTAGGTATTTGTACAGGGTGGGAAAAGGAGTGGAGCACTTTCTCCCCTTGAAACCTCTAAGCGGGGACTCAAGATCTGTAACAGAAGTGTTACCGGCTGGTTATTATCTACATTTAGAGTCAAAGGCCTCTGCGCAGTTTCTCTTCTACCATCTATATCAGTTTTTCTACAAGAAAAAGATGATGGTAGTGGGAAGAAGTTAGGAGGCAGAGGTAGAAAACAAATTTGCAGTGCCGATACAAAGGCTAAACCAACATACGGATTAAAAAGGATAGTGACCAGCCAGCTACAAGTTAAATCACTTTCATGAATTATGGCCACACAAAATGACAAAAGAACATTAGAAGGCCTGTAACTTTTTCTCCCCAGGTAAATATTGCTAGGTTGTAAGTACAACTGTGTCTGGGTTTTTTGTTTGTTTGTTTTTAAAGTAATGACATACTTAACTCTACTACCTACGAGAACTACTGCAAAAAGAACATGTTTACTTGGCTTTAAATCACCTTCCTGACTTTGTGGTGAAGCTAATAGTTGTTTTTTAGGTATACAACAGGGGATGAGAAAGGCAATTTGGGACTCAAATTTGGGTATGAAAGATGGACATGCTGACTCCTTGATAAAAAATAGCACCTTACTACGTGCGTGACTTCAGCCCTGTTACGATACCTACTCACTATATGGCCATATGGATAACTTTGTTTCTTAACATGAGTTAATAACAAAGGAGGTCTGTGGTGGACAGTGAGGGGGGTTGATCTTTTTTAACAAAGGAGAAAGCAGTTCACATGTGAACTTAAAAGGAGGGAAATGTAATAGGAAAGCTATGCCATTGACTTAACAGTGTTGATGAACTAGAAGCAGTTCTCTCTTATGCCTTCACCTCAAAAACAGGAATAGGGATTCAAAAACCCATTTATTCTGTGAATTCAGATCGTATCTTCTGATTGATTTATCAACATTAAGAATCACTACTATGTTTTAGAAAAAAGTCAGTTTGAGAACTTCTACAGAGAAATCATCTTGGCAAGTGTGACAGAATTACCTAAGTGG
Source organism: Camelus bactrianus (assembly GCF_048773025.1). Lineage (NCBI taxonomy): Eukaryota > Metazoa > Chordata > Mammalia > Artiodactyla > Camelidae > Camelus > Camelus bactrianus. Next base: position 14,476,396 of record NC_133554.1, read on the forward strand.
TTTATACAAAACAAACATATTAGATATATTGAGACATTAGTTAAAAGCAGATTTGTGCACTACGTTATTTTGTGCATACACATCAAATAAATATTGTTGACAGTGTGGCTGAAAAAACTGCTGAGTGTTCCTACAAGAAAGTCTTCCAGTGTTTTTATGTGAAGCTGGCTTTCACCATAACTTTTCCAATGAATATTTTTTTCAGCAACCAATTTAATTCTATTTGACAGAACTTGGAAATCACAGATGTTTAACAACTAATATATAAAACCAGTACTAAAAGTTACAATATATTTAAGTATCTTCAAGTTCTCAACAGAGAAATTTTTTTCATTTACATATATACATTCTTCATATATATATAAAATTTATTAAACATGAGAGCCTGAACACATCTGTCATGTTAGTGGAAAAAACTGAAACCATTTGTGCATCTGTTAGTTATTTCTTCCTATCTTAGGATAATGATAAAAAAAAATCACTTCTATTTTATGTTCATTCAAATTTGTATTTAATTTCTATTTACATTCATTCAATCTGAAATCAAATTCTTAATACAGTAAACTAAATACAAGATGAAAAGCAGAAAAGGTGTTACCCTCAAAGCACTCCTAATAAGGCAGCTGAAGAATTTATTTACTCTGATAGATGCAAAGCCAACTTGGGATAGGAAAAAAATAATAAAGAGCAAACACAGATGAACCCATCTTTCAAATGTTACTTCGGATAATCCACTGAGATAATACTTGTGCTGTAGTGGTAAGTGAAGAATCACACATGAAGAATTTTGTATCAGTCAGCAACAGACCACAGGTCATGGTGTGACAAATACTTTTATGATTGTTTTGTCCAGCTTGCTAGTGTCTACTCCTATGAAAAAAGGTAAATGTTTGGACATTGATGTTCTTATTTGAGAAATTAACCATTTTCAGAGCCTCAAAATCCATTCTTCATAAATTCAACATTTCTCATGAGAATACTCTTAGATCTAGCCCTTATTAGCAAGGAACCATATGACTAACTGAGTAACCAAAATAATTAAGTCCTATATTAAGTGTAAAATCCAAGGCTTGGGAATATTAATACTATTGAAGATGCAGCATGTTAACAATCATTTATTTCTTAAAGAATGCTGAATTTATGGAGTATCATACATGCATTCTTCTCCCCCAATTATCTGTCTTAAAAAATAGTATGGAAAAATCCTTCTGAAGGATTCAAATTAGTTAAAGGGGAAAAAGAAATAACATGTTTCCTAAAAATCTGGTTCAAATTCAATAATTAATACTTTACATTGTTAATCACAGCTGGTTTATAAATCCCAGTTTATTCCGTAATGCTACAAACCTTATAAAATCAAAATTAGTAAACTTCAGTTCTCAGTGATTATATTTTAATTAAAAAACAGCATGTATAAAATTAAAAAATATCCTGTAATAGCTGATTTTAAAGAAAATAATGAAATGATGAAATAAAAACACTTAAATCTCTTTTATACACTTACCTGGAATAATCATAAAGAACCCTCTTAGAAACTCAAGACTAGTATTACTGACATATATTTTAGACTATGCTTGGGTTTTTACAAATAAATACAGGGTAAGCCGTATTGCATAGGTGTGTGCTGTCTGTGACACTAAAGTGGCACTTCACATGTTTTCACAGTCATAGTAGGGATATCCATTTATGGAACACAATTTCTCAATAAACTTGCCACCATATAGGAAATTAATTTCACTTAATGTTAAGCTTGAAATACTATTTGTGTGGATGGCAGGTGTGCAATCAATGCTTTTTACGCTGAAAAGTTACAGCGTTTGCCACTACTGCTGGCAGGGCTAAGCATGAAAATAGTTTAACTCTGAGGTGGTTAAAGCCAGCCAATCACAGCGCAAGTATTACTAGCAAACAGGGCTGAGGAGGAATATTCTGGTGTAAAAATGTCACTGGAATTTGGTCAGGCAGTCAACACCACAGTTAGTAAACATTTGAAAAGAACCATCAGAGTGGTACAAGCCATTGACAGTGTGAAATTAAAGCCTGTACTTATCACCACAGCTTTCTGGGTTCTGTTTTTTCACACAAGTACAATTTCTGCCCTTAGCATTATCGTAGCTCCTAATGTACTAGCTACAGTTACACAGTTCTCAGTAGGCTGCTGCAGTAAGGGAAGAGGGGGTCTAGAGGGAGTGATTAAAAAAACAAAAAGCTTTCTGTCCGAAGATGAACTGTTAATCAATTTTTTCATTTATTGCCACAATTGAAAAGGTGTATTTCCAATCGTTTTTCATGGTCCTATTTTTGCTTAATGTCAGGATTTCATCTCATCTCTTGAACTGTCATTTAAATAAGCAAAGCTTTGCTCTTTTCTGACTGAATTCAGCATGCATAAAGAATTTTATGGCTTGGATCCTATGGCTCAAAAAAGTTTGGAGAACATAGCAAGCAGCATCTATTTAAAAAAAATCGTAGGGTTGCAAAATATTACAAATTGACTTTGCATAAACTGAAGACTTTATAAAAAACAAACAAAAAGAGGTGATAAGACTCAGCTGCAACTGCATGATCACCTATTTTACCAGTATGCACTGAAATACATTTTTATAAAGCTCTGCAGATATTAAACCCTTTCACCAGCTAAAGTCATGGAAATGCTCTCTTTAAGGCAGGAAGTATTTAAGAAAGGTAAAGTTACCTTTATTTTTATTCTTTGTACCTGTAAATCACTTATGTAGACTCTGTTACAATTCCAAAAACATGGTATCTCGTTAACATGTATCCTAAATAAAGCCACTAAGTTTTCTTATTCACTGTGGAAGACATTCATCAGAAGGCCATCAAATATTTTTACAATCAAAAAATGTAGCCCCAATATAGGAGAAAAAAATACCCTTTTTCCTTTTTAAACTGTTAAGGAAAAAAAAACATAAGGAAAGCAGACAGCAAAAAACAGTACAAAGAAGTAAAACATAAAACCTCAACATTTGCTGTAAAGAGATCAGACACAGAGAGTGGACCAAGGCAACACCCTCTTCCCCTGGATCTCCCTCCTATTTCCCTCACTTTGCCGCCATCAATATGCATTTTATCCTGACTCTCTTCCGTCCTTCTTCAGCCATAGGCTGAACACATTTGACGTCTTGAACCAAATACTGGTATAAGAACAGGCGGTGGTATTTTTCCAGTGCAATGCAGGCCCAGGACAAGGATGAAATGTAGGACACACAACTTATGCCCATTCCAAGGCTTCCAGTTAAGCTTAGCACATAGCAGTACTGCAAGTAGAAATGATTAAATAGAATTTTTTTTCTCTAGTATCACAGACAGGTATTGCAGCTGGGTTACTGAAAATAAACCCCAAGTCTACCCCCAATCCCTCAAACGAGCCACAGCTGTGGTTAACAATGATTCATTTGCATTTTTATTATTTCACCAAGAGAAGAAACAAGTTGTCTGGCTTTCTTCACACCAACCAATAATTTCGCATTTTAAAGTTTGGGATGTTTTCCATGATGAGCTGAATCAAAAATCTATTTGAAAAATATATATTTATATAAAAAAAAGATTCAGGTTGTTTGCACGTAAAACATCAATCGATAAGTTTCTTTCGTCTTTGATTCCATGTTGCTGGAAAAAGTTTGACCAAGCTTGCATGCTAATTTGTCCTTAGTTGCAAGTATAACAGGCAGTTTCATACTTTGCCTAATGAAAGGATAACCCTTCTTCGACACAATCAGTACTCAACAGTGATTCAGAAGCAACATCCTACCCTTAATACTGTCAGTTTTGAGCCATCAATTTGAAAATCCTTGATAAGGTTGAGAAGATGTCGCTAGGAATCAATTAATTGATGTGCCTAAAGAGTTCCACAATACTATTTTCACTTAAGTTTTTTGCACCATTGATTGATTTTTTTTAATCCATGTTTTTTCCTCTGTCCACAGTGTTCTATGTAATGACACTGACTCTTCGAGACCATCCCTTTGCGTCTTCTTGTTTCACCTTGCAGGATGTTCACACATCCCCTCCTCACCGTTTTTCCCTTAAATTCATTAAAAGCATTGCTCTGTCATAGATTCATACGCAGGTGCTCTGGTCGTTTGGAGATCATAGGAAAAGCTTGTTTTTTGTATGGCCCAGAGTTCGGCTGTCGTATTGGAAGTGGTGCTGAAGCTTCGCCACTCATCGTCACATCCATCTGCTCTATTCCACTTGTTTCCATTGGGTATTCCACAGGTGTCTGAGGGTTTGCCGTGCTGGCCGAAGCACCTCTTCCCCAGAAATCCCCAGGAGAAAATTTGACTGGGCTTTAAGACAAGGAAGAGCTATCATTCATTTGTCTCAAGTAGTATCTCAATAAGAAACATTTCCCTTACATTTAAAGGGCGCAGGGTAATAACTTTTTTTTTCCATTTAATTTTATTTTTACGTGGACTGGCACAAAGGGAATAGTTGAGCCATCTCTCCCTTAGACTGCTAGTGTCCTAAGTGGTCTCTTTCCCTCTATACTTGCCCCCATAAACCTTCAATGATACTTATTTTGGAAAAAAATGATTTTATTCCACACTTAGAACAGCTTCTTACTGCATTTAAAATAAGACATTTCTCCAAACTTGTGCCATTCTTCCCCTCACCCACCACACTTCAGGAATGCAGAGCTCCCTTTCATTTCCAAGAAAAGGCCCAGTTTTTTCCTCCCTCAGGGCTTCTGCATGAGCTGTTCTCTTCCCTGTGACACCCCTGTACGTCTGTCTTTTGTATGGCTAGCTCCTTTTCTTCATTCTTAGATGCTGCTTCATCAGGGTGGCCTTTCTCTGACCATCATGAAGAGGAGTCCCCTTGGTTTTTTTTCCCTCTCTACCACCACACTTTTTTTTTTAATATATAAAGCATTTGGCCCTACTTATAATTACAGATTTTTTGTATTTCCTCCTTTGTTTATTTTGAATCTCACTGAATTGTAAGCTTCATCAGGACAAGGACAGTTCCTGTCTTAATCATGTGTCCCCAGCATGCAGGACAACCCCTGGTACACAGTAAATGTTGAATGAGAGGTTAAAGGGGACACTTGCAAGGCCAGGAGCTCACTTCCAGGAGGGAAGGTAAATGATTTAGCGTGTCATCACTGCTTAGGCGCAGACTAGGCACTTGCAGTCTAACGTGGTACTGATGCTGTGTGTATGTCAGCCGAAGAGAATGAAAGATCTTTCATCTCTGTCAGCTGGCATACGTTTCTTAAGCAATGCACTTCTAGGTTAAAAAAAAAAAAAGTGAGAATAACAAATTTTGAATACCTGACAGGTGTTCGTGGGCTGCCAATAAATCTTCGAGGTGACCGGATTTTTGGTTCAAAGGAAAACTTTTCTTTCACACTTTCAAGTACAGACGGAGCCACATATGTAAAACCCTAAAAGACAGTAACAGTGGGCTACAGAATGGTATTTTGTTACATATATCAAGAAAATGTGGTTGTTCAGTCTCTGACACACCAACACAGTGATGCACACCTACAATCACCGAGCCGGATACTCTCCCATCTCCTCGAGCTCATTTCACAGCTCTTAACTTCCTCCCAGCCATTTCTTGAGCATATACCTCAAGAAAGCAGAATACTATTGAGCCCCACATACCAATGAACAAAATTTCACTCCACTGAAAGGAGTAGAACAAAACAGGAAAATGCAGGCTCTACATTAAGATCTTAAATACAAAGATAAATGCAAAGAAAATTCTAGCGTTTCTAGCGATGTGTATATAAGCAACTAAGATTATCACACCCAAAACAGTTTCTCAATATTAGGCCAAAGTAAAAATACAATTCTTGGGCAGAGGGAAGTAGCTCAGTGGTAGAGCACATGCTTAGCATGGACAAGGTCCTAGGTTCAACCCAGTACCTCCATTAAAAAAAAAAGCAAAAACAAAAACCAACAATCCTCTAACTTGACACGTGATCTTTCTGGCCAAGGACTGGATAGATTTGGTAATTTCCTGATGAATAAGCGTCAGCATTGTGAAAACCCTTGATTGTAAGAGGCAAAACGCAGCTTTGTTAGCTTTAGTTCTTTCTTGGACCTTGCTGTTAGCCTACCAGCTATCATTTACCTTGCTGTTAGTGTTCATCCCTTTAACAATCAGCCCTCCACCTGTCTTCCCTTCTGTTTATTATTCTAGTCACCTATGAGTAGGCATTTGAGTTACAGTAAAAAGACTCAATAAGGCTCTGGGTGAAGTCCTAAAGAGTGAGGTGCAATTCGGTACGGCATACGTTTTGTGACAGCTACAGCTACACGTGGACTTCCGAGGCCATTTCCCCACACACTCTAGTGGGCCAAAGCTGTAACTACCAAGATGACCAGACTGTGCCTTAATGACCATTGAATTTCCTTTAATTCTGTGATAGGAATTAAAATATTAGTTGAACTGAAGTTGCTACAGCCACAGTCTCCAGATAAGTGAGATGTTACTGTTTTAAATTTTAAAAGAGATCCACTTTATATACAGAATTCTGGCTACAACCTAAAAAATTGTTCTTACGTTCATTAGTTGGCCAATATAAGTAATTAAGGAAAGCTCAATAGTACTTGAAATGGAATGAAAATAACTTTTGCCATCACAACTTTGGATTTCTTTGAAGCAAGGTAAGATGTTTCTAGACTTTTTTTATGGGGGAAAAACTGTCAGTTAGTTAAAACTCTGTGATGCTCAACTAAGGAAAAGGTCTGTATGTTAAATCAAAGGTATAAATCCCACATTAGTAGAAAACAAAATTCCACATCATGAGGGAAAAAAAGAAAGCAATGCTAGAATTAAAATGAATCATGCCTACTTCCCTCACTGATGAGAGATTTTACTAAGCAGGACACAGTGACTTTGCATCATGTAGACATAAAGTTAACGTGCAGTCTTTCACTTATGTAATTAAAAATACTATAAAACTGTATTACATGTATGTTCTTTTATCACTAAATGATCATACATTTAAAGAATTATTACTATTCAACATTGTTTACTCAGAAAACATACTGTACTATGGTGATTTAAAAGTAATTTTGACCATACACAATTTTTGCATTCCATGCTAACTTTAGAACTTACCCTCCACCCCAAAAGATACAACACTACTGTGTGTTATACTATGAGCAGTATTAAAAAAAGTTTGAGAATTAAGTTAGTGACAAATCCAGTGAACTCAGAAACAAATGGGGGGAAAAAACCAACTTCAAAATGATTACTTTCTCCATATTCTGTTCTCCCTAGAGGTAGTCCAAAAAGAAATGACAAAGGAAACAAATGATGTAAAATAAGGTAGGTATTCATGTAACATGTAAATACAGTAATAAAATAAGCATTAGGCAAAATATAAATCTATCATTTCTGCGGATCAAAATTTAAAAGCTTTGTTTTTCTATCTGAGGAAATAAGATACGTCCTCATTGGGATTAATTTACTTAGTATCTCACATAAACCAATATATTTTGATGTCAAATATTCAGTCAACATGGTAAAACTCCCCTAGAGACTTACGTTAAAAGAAGCAAGTATCTGTAGCTCTTTCAGGAATAAAATAGTTACTGTGAGCTCTTCTATTGCCACGGCTGTGTGGCTTTCAGTTAAGGTGCTGAGCCAAATATTTTAAGTCAGTGGCCCATTCAAAAATGGAATCACATACTCTTGACTAATTGCTAAAATGGAATGTTGAATTTTAAGAATCAATTTTCTAACTCATCTATAAGTTAAAAGGAGGTAACTTGAAAAAATAGCACCTCAGGTTATCTACATGAATTGCAAAGCAAGCAAATTGTAATCTTCTCACTGAAAATGGTGTTTCTTTCTAGGGCCTGTCCTCATACTTAAATTTGCCACGGCTACATGGAAATTCTTTCACTTACCAGAAAGACCTGGTTGGCACTTTCACTGAGAGTTGAGTCATCTGGGCTGTCAACAGGTGTCTGACGTGTAAACTTTGAATCAAACTGACTCACATCCTCTTCAGATTGCTTTATAAGAAACAATGATTAGAAAATGATGAATAGACTATTTTACACATATCAATTAAATGCATTATGTGCATCAAAGAAAGCTCTAGATAAAGCTCTTTTCTCAGGGTTTGACTGCAATAAAATATCAGAATAGCCTTAGACACAGACCGAAGAAAAAATACAGGTGGGAAGTATCAAATGTCAAATTACATCATCAAATTTTAAACATATGTTAAAATAGATTTTAGTACACAGTTATTATTTCTATTAAAAGTCTATCAATCTTTCCCTCAGTATGCCTAGCCCACTGTCTAAATTCCCTTTTAGAGATAATTTGCTCAGTTGGCAAATTCGTATTAAACCTGAAAAACTACTGAAGCAGAGTTTAAACACAAAGCACATTTGTAAGATGGTCTAGTTAAAGCTGCTTCCTATAGCTTATTTCATTTCTTTAAATTTTTCAAGGAACAAAAATAATACTCTACTCTGTATGAGTATACTTTCTTGTGAAGGAATATTATCACCTAAATCTAACCACCAGATCTTTTTCTTTAATTTCTTCTCTCTGGTACATCATCTGGTACAGACTATGTGGTTGTGTCAAAAGAACTCAGGAACCAACATGAAGAAGCACCCAGTGTCTAAAGATGAGAAAAACTGAACGTCAATAAAAATAATTGCAATGGATTCAAACACAAATATGTTAAAAGGCATGAATTCATAATTACACTTTTATTTTAAAAAATCAATTTTGGAGGATGGTTGGGAACTAATTCATTACTTTGAAAACTGGGAAGGAAACATTTATCCTGCATTGCCTGTGTGAACTGCACCTCAGGTAACCAAACGACTGATGTAAAAGTATCTTTTTATAGAGGAATTCTACCTAATAAATGAATATTTGTATTAGAATAAGACAATTTTGCAAACCCTTGATGAAATCTTGGAACTAGGCTACAGATTCTCAACCTAAGCACTACTGACATTTTGGGTCTGATGATTCCTGTAAGGGGCTGTTCTGTACATTACAGGATGTTTGCAGCATCTCAGGCCTCTACCCCTAAGTACCAGTAGCGCCCCCTCTCTAAGTTCTGACGCTTGACTCTGACATTGCCAAGTCAACCCTGGCTGAGAACCACTGATACAGGCAATGATCAATGACCGCTAACATCATGAAAAGAAATACAAGTACACATATAGCATCAAAAGTTTAATCTGAATCAGAACAAGCATCTAAATCTAAACTATCAGTGTTCAGAAATATGAGGAGCAGATGAACACGGATAAGGACATCATGGGGTTAAAATCTGCAAAATAAAAATGTGAGGAACACTATGGGACAAGTGGTCCAGTTTCTTCAGTAAGTCCTCAAAGGAAGAACTGAGAGGGGATATCTGCAGATGGAGCGATCTAAGAGACGTAATAATCAATCTGTATAGATTTGACTGAATCTTTACTGAAACAAAACAAAAGCAAAGAAAAAGGAAACAACGGGGAAATGGTCAGCTTTTTAGTTGTGTTGACAGCATGATGATTACGTTTATGTTTAAACAAGATGACTTATTATTATTTTTTGAAGCTGGGCACCTGGTACATGAGGGTTAATTATCCTTACAGGTATGTATGTTGAAATTTTAAAGCAAGTCATCTTGTGCTCCAGGACCAAATCATCATCATCATTATCCCATTCCTTCTCCTCTACTGTCATCCCAAGAAATAGAAAAAGAAACAGTATTTTCTCAAATTCTGAGATGGGAGAAAGACAGGAACTAATACACTAACTCACTTACGCATAAACATATTGCTGTGGTTTGAATCGTGTCCCCCCAACATATATATGACGACGTTCTAACCCCCAGTACCTCAGAATGTGACCTTATTTGGAATGAGGGTCATTACAGATTTAATTAGTTAAGGTGAGGTCACCCCAGAATAGAGACGGAGCCTAATCCAATGTGACTAGTGTCCTAATAAAAAAAGGGAAATTTGGACACAGATCCACACACGAGGAGAATGCCACGTGAACATGAAGGCAGAGACAGGGCGATGTGCCTATAAGCCAAGGAATGCCGAAGACTGCCAGCAAAGGCAGGGGGAGAGGCATCAGTCTTCTCTCTCACAGCCCTCAGGGGGAACCAAGCTTGCCAACACCTTGATCCCAGACTTCTAGCCTCCAAAACTGTGACATAATGAATTTCTGTTGTTCAAGCCACCTAGTTTGACAACTTGTTATAGGAAAGTGAATTTAAAATAGGGTCAGTTAAGCAAAAAAAAAAACCCAACAAAAAAAAACACCAAAATCCCAACGACTTGGAGTATTTCAATATCCTAGGCAACCAACCTAAAAACAGTTTATATAGCCAGCCATCAATTGCTGCAGGCAGTAGTTCTTGAAAACACTGCACAGAATAAAGATTCTGAAGAAAAGAAGGATAGACCAAAGTTTTTTTAACTGTTAATATAATGTTTCTGGCTGCTCAGAGATTTTTATTCTAAAAAAGTACCAGGCCCCCCAAGTTATATGCTTTCATATACACATACCAACAGAGGTTTAAAGGGGGGCTCCACCTTCCGAGCCAGCAGTTCTTCCCAGTTAATGTGTCTGAAGAATGGATGAGCCTGAGGGGAAAAAGAAACAGGAAGAAAAGTCAAGGGGAACAGACTTCACCGGATTGACAGATTAACTGTCTGGTTAAAGCTACCAGTCAAAAATAAGCTACACTTATAAGCAACTACATAAAACTTTCACAAGTACATAAAATTAGCATTCTCTCCCCCTAAGACCACCAGACGTGCCAATCCCTACTTGAACTTCGCCAGCGTCCCCAGGACCAGCTCCAAGACGAGAAGCAGCATTTCTTTTCAGCAGCTTTAGGGAGGAAAAAAAATCACCGATGAACCTGACTTAGTCAGGTTGATTATTTATTGTTTTTAGAGAATTTGCTTATCTATTTTTCCTTGAGAACATATGATTTATTAATTACAACTAAATATTGTTTGGGAATTTAAAAAAAGGAAATAAATTTGTACTCTGCCTGCAAAAAAATTTCTGTAAGCTTTTTTTGTTCAACATCTGTATATGAGTCTATATTCAAAAATGGACATTCAGTTCTATCTATTTAAATCCTAATAGTTGAGGCTTATGGTTTGAGTGCTTATTTTAAAACCCTACCTTTTTAAGCAGATCTCTGGCTTCTTGTGTGAGGTAGGGAGGCAAATTGAGTTTACATTTGAGGATTTTGTCAATTGTTTTCTTTCTATTCTCCCCAGTGAACGGGGGCTAAGGGTAAAAAAGAGTGAGAAAAGTTAGCATATAAAACAATCAAATTTTAAATAAACAGAATTATCCACTTGCTGAACTAGTCAGTTATGCATAGAGATCAGAAATGTATGCTGTGATACGGGATGACTGCTAAAGACCTGTAGTTTTTAAACAGTGGCACAGAGGAAGCAGCAATGTCTTGAAGGAACAGGGTTTCCTCCATTAACTGGTATGATAATGGGTGAGCCGTGCGATTTTATGCTTTATGTTCTCCATCTATAAATAAGAGCAGTATCTGTTTTACCTCTATGTCACAGGACTGCCATGACATAGATCGTTTAAGTGAAAATATTTATAAAAGTACAGAGGCCATAATACTACTAGTAAAGCACTGGGAGTGTTAAATTTTTAAAAAATAACTTCATTGGTAACGTTTTCAAAAAGCATTTTGAAAGCATTTCAAAATAGGAAAGGTTTCTTGCTTTAGTGACTTAATAACTGCTCAGCACAGACCATAATACATGCAGCTTTTAACTGTGCACCTACTGCTCCAGTCAGCATGTCATACATTAATGCTCCCAAACTCCACCAATCCACAGCACGGTTGTGGCCACTTCTCATCAAGATTTCAGGGGCCCTACAATGAGAAAAATAATATGCCTAAAAATCCACTATCTGCAAAGCATCTGAAGTAAAAATTTAAACACAATACACAGAACCAAACGTTGCTACAGAAAATGTGGCACACTATTACTGAACCTGTTTAGCACACTATTATTACAGGCAACAGTTAGCTATTACCCCCACACCAGTAACATTTCTTTCAACATGCAGCTCACATGTATTCTATTGTTCCACAAAATGTGTGTGTGACTGTTCCATCATGAATAGATTCTTTGCATAGTCCAAAATCTGTTAGTTTCACATGACCTACAATGAGAGATTACAGGTGGTTATTCTGAGAATTCTAAGTATGTGCAAATGTTTGAACATATCATACAAGACAATCATCTAGCCTTCCACTTTACTTTTTCCACCTTTTTTTTTTTTTGAGATATCAAGAACTAGCAAGGTTCCATCCATAAACGGGATGCTAAATCTTTAAGGACAGGACATAATTACTTTGGCCAAGGATATAATCTATCTAGTCAAGGGGAAAAAAAAGATGAGAAAAAGGTGAAACAGCTTGTCTAAGCGCTGGCTTGACCTATATACCAAGAATCCTTTATCATCCTGAGAAAGTAAGTCCTGCGAAACCTTGAAGTATGGATTAAGTACACAGACCCTAAAGATAGTCTGCATGTTTTAAATAATGGTGTGACACTGTACTTCAAACATACAGCTTTTATCACCATGAACTGTGACTTGACAATTCTTAGAACAGTCTCAGACAGTCACTGCAACAACTTGGCTGCTTCTGTCCATGCAGTTCAGAAAAGGAAATGAAACTGCTACATGGCATGGAGCCGTTATCTCTGATCCAGACAGTGAACACCTCACCACCTTATATAAAGAATATTTCAGTTCAAGTTTAGCTTCACTGAACTGTGATGAGCTAGCCACTGGTTCAGCGACCCTGGGGGCCTACTATTCCACATTCCAAGAAAAGAAAAGGCATGAACTATTAACTCAAATGTAACTGTGTAAAGAAATACAACCATTATTTTCACAGAACCAAGCTTATGGATCAAAGAAGTTCGCTAGGCACTTTTCTATTCTATCCCTTGCCTTAGAATTCAGAATCAGAATCTAGGTTTGGGGCAAACTGGGAGGATGGGAGACATGTGGACAGAACTGGGAGGGAGGGAGATACATAGACACCCATGATATACTTGGTTAAGTACAGCATTTCTCCTTTAAAAAAAAAAAAAGGAAAGAAAAGAAACCCCATAATTTGACACATTTATTCTGGTGTCAGCTATCTAAAGACCATTTTCTGTTCAAGAATTTAAAACCATTAACTACCTCATGCATCATTTGGTAGACACCTAATAACCAGCAGTTGCCATCAGCCCCCAGATATCCTGGTGGGCTGGTTGCTCCTTTTGGATGTAAGTGAACACCCCAGATTACTCTCACATAAGTTGAACTGTCTGTAGCAGCGGGTAGTTGTAATCAAAGCTCACTTTGCTGTACCTATAGCTGTATGGAATATTAGTTGGTGTGATTTGTATGTTTGTTGTTACAAACAGCAAGAATAAACTGATGCCTACTAAACATTTTATTTCCAAGGCTACATCAGATATTTTGATTCAATTCTAGTCTTTTCCTTTTAAATCGTTTTAATAAAATTATCATTAAAAGTACTGCTTTCTAGTACTTACATATTATCATCATTAAAGAAAACTCTATTAGAGTTAAGATTCATGTTCCAGTTTAAGGAACCAACCAAAATTAGTGTTTGCACTGGCTTTTGGCTCACCACACTTTATGTAAGGATTTCAAAAGAATGAAAGCTATCAAGAGAAAGAGTTAAACTAGAAAAAGTAGTTGCGTGGCCAGTTATCCTCAATTCTCTTTAATCTCATCAACTTTAAGTACTTAAACATTTAAATCTCAGCAAGTATCACGATGCCATAAATTCGGAGGGAGGAATGTAAAACAACAGACACATCACTAGAGGGCTTTGAAAATGATCATGACCTGTGTGGGAGGATTTTAAGATGATTATTTACTATAGAACTGTTTACGATACATCTCCACCTTGGTGATTAAGCATGATATTCTCTGGCTTCAGGTCTCTGTAGATGATCCCCTTTTGATGTAAATGCCCCAAAGCCATGGAGATTTCTGCCAAGTAAAAGCTGCAAACAAAAGTGATTTAATAAAATTAAAAAGAGTAATCTACTCAAAGCAGTTCAGGTAGGGAACAAAATTCCTTGAAAGAAACAGACATGCACCAAAGACCAAATTAGTGGGGGGTGGGGGTGGGTATGGGGGAAAGAAATAGCACTGAATGCTGCCAAAAGGCATGAAGACATCTATGTTTCACTCATTTAGTGAAACTATAAAATGTTTTATTTCATCATTAGAGCATAATGCTAAAATTTCAAAGAATATGCCAAAGTCCAGAATATGCCAAACTGTCACTGGTTATGTTTTACTCTGTCTGTGTAGGAATTGGGCCAACAGTCATTCAGATCAAAGCACATTTCTCCCACCCACCCCCAATTTTAAAATCCCACAGGAAATAGGAACTTTGTTATTCTCAGAGATCAAGTCTTAGTTTCAAAAGATACCTTATAACCTGACCCTTAGAAGCCCATTCATCCCTTACTTAACAAAGCTGCATATTTATATACAGCTCAGGCCCACAGTAACTGCCCCCCTCTCGCCAGCCAGCCCACAACTATAAACTGTGTGACACTCAAATTTATCTACCTCAAAAGAATAAAGGGCTGAGTCAACCCTGTCTGGATTCGAAAAGCACAAGGCACTGCAATACTGGCTGCATAACAATGCTGCAATCCTGCAGATTACTCCAGGATGGAGAGGGTGTGTCCTAGAGGACTGAGGCACTTTCACAGCCAGCAGGACCACAAACACGGCTCAGAGAGCCTCCTCCAAAAAAGGGCACTTCATCCCTAAGGCTCTTAAATGCAGCTTCTGTGTTAGAAAAGGCCTGAAATTAAACAATGGAATGCAGTTTGGTAATTAAGGTAGAAAAAACATTTTAGTGTTTTCTATTCAATTAATGTGTAGGATAAACTGATTTATTGCTACCCATACTGTCATCTCACTAAAAGGGGTGTATATCTTTAATCTGAAGCATATGCCATCTTAAGAAATAGGAGGGTGGATCCCATCCTGGCCAGTGAATCAATCCACAGATGATGTGTGCAGCCTTATTACCTCCCTAAGGCTGCACCTTGGGAACTGGAAAGTCTACAAAAAAAGAGATAATATCTGACACTTTCCATTGCTCCACACATAAAGTTTCACTGGAAAACCACACTCACCCAGAGCCAAGGCAGGCAGCTGACCAATTCAAGGAAAGAAAGCCCCAGTGAGAACGGTTCTGTTAGGAACTGGTGTGAAGGGCATTCCACCCAAGGCCTGGGGGCAGAGGAATGATGTGACCTCTAATAACAGCCAAGTCCCAAAGGTGCTTCTCCCCCTAAGAGTCCTAAGTGACTGACTGGCTCCAGAACAATCTATTGAATCATCTGGCTGCCCACAGTAGGAACTGGACTTTGCTTTTAATTATATAAATTATTATCTGAATCCATGCAACCAGAAAAATTTCACTTACCAGGCTGTGTCTTCCATAAATATTCCCTCTCTTTCTAACTGCATAAATAATTCTCCTCCTGTAAAGAAAATAAAAGACATTAGAAACAAAACAATCTTTATTTCCAACCCATTTCTAATGAGAGGGTTTGTGCTTTTCTTTTGAGCATACTTAAAAGACATCAGCCCTTTAAAAATAAAAAAATAGATCCTAAAAATTATAGGTTTAAATCTAAGTCATCAGGATTCCATTTTTAGCAGTGTTTTTATTATGTGAAATATGTAAGTTTTGGATTTCTAGGTTTTATGTCTGTAAACTTCAAAATATTTACAGATAGATTCCAGACCTGAGGTTGAAAAAAAAAACCTTGATTAAAGCTTCTCTAACATTTCACCTGTAAGTAGAAAACTGCTAGTATATAATTAAACCATCCTTGCAAATTAGTAAATGCCCATATTCCATATTTTCAGAACTCGTAAACTGGATAAACCTGCCAGTGGCCATGTAAATAGCACGGCATAATTTGAGTATCAAAATAGACAATGATAATAAAGGATTATATTCCACTGAATAATCTTAGAATCCATGAGTCCACAATGATGTCAATCAATGAACAGATAAATAAATTACTTTTTTTAATGGGGGAGAAGGGAAAGCTCTTTGTTATAACAGGATATCAAATAATAAATGAAGGAGGCATGAAAGAATAAGAAAAATCACTTGGCAACCATCACAGTTAACTGTTTAAGGCAAGAATCAATGGATGCTAAAACTATGTGAAAGTTTGATGAGAGATGAGATATTTAAATAATTTCAAAGCATCACAAGATACTTACTAACTACAAAAGGAAATCTTCACCAGGGAAAAAACTGGCACACACCACCTCATACATATGATCAAAGTTAACATCAACAGTAATGGAACAAAGATATAAATATCATGTACCTCCTGCTCTGACAGAGAAGGACACAATGTCACTTCGATGGTCCTCCCAAAAATGTATAACCTGAATCTAATCCTGAGGAAACATTAGATAAGCCCAAACTGATGCATTCTACAAAGTAACTGGACTGTACTCTTCAAAATGTCAAGGTCATGAAAGACAAAGAAAGACTGAAGAACTGTCCCAGACTAAAGGAAACTAAGGAGAGAGATTACAGTATCAATGTTAATTTCCTATTTGATACAGTTATGTAAGATACTGTTGTTAACTTTAGAAAATATACACTGAAGTATTTAGGAGTAAAGGGGAATCATGTCTCAACACTATCTTGAATAGTTCCGAAAAAAATTATGTATATACACATATATATATATATATATACACACACACACGTGTGTATATACACACATATATACATATACAGAGAGGGAGAGAAAGAATGATGAAACAAAACAATTGGGGTAAAATGATAACACTCGGGTAATCTAGGTGAAGACTAAGCAGAAATTCTTTGTCCTGTTCTTGCAACTTTTTTATGGAAATCTAAAACTACATTAAAATAAAGTTACAAGAGAAAAATGGCAACAGACAGAAAAGTTACTGAATTCTACAGCTTTCTGTTCCATGTTACAAGCTATTGAGAAATCTGCTTTTCAGGAAACTGAAATGTGTTTGCTGGAAGTAGATACTTGTGACTGAGAAATGTTCTGGGGTGCCACAAATTCCCAGGCGGGAGGGAGCAGGCCCTGGAAAATGTGGATGAGTTCCAATGTAAACTGCAAAATATATCAGTAAGACTACATTGAACAGAACAACTCTCCTGTTTAAAGATATAATTCCAGAAATACTCAATATCTTAAAGAACACTCTAAGTAAGTTTTCTATTTCAGTTTAAAAGAATACTTTAGTAATTTACTTAAATTATGTTATCTTACCCAAGTGCAGTCAATTTGATGGCTGTTAATTAGGTGTTTGTTATTTTGTTAAGTGATTACAAAAGGATTAAGATACAATTTTACAGATGGGGGAAAAAGACTTAACCTTTACAATTTCCTTCACATTTGTCTGCAAAAAGAAACATGTGGTCAATCATCTGAACTCCTTGTATCAATGTATTTGTCAGTTTTAAGAACTATTTGATCACCTTGGGAAAAAAGCATTTTTCCACTGGAAAATAATGTTTTGACCCAGTTTCTGGAGCTAATGCAAAAAATTACACCAAACTGCGTACTGACCGCTGAGATACTCAAGGATGAGGTAGAGTTTTCCACCGGTCTGAAAGGCATAAATTAAATCCACAATGAAGGGATGCTTTACTTCCTCCAGAATATTCCGTTCTGCTTTTGTATGAGCTGTATCTTTAGCATTTCTTACTATCATTGCCTAAAGGAAAAGAGATGATCTATAAGAACAAAATAGTAGACATTTTTACTCTAGTAACGGGAAAATCTATTATCATAGTTTCCACTAGATACTGAGATGGGGTAATGGAAGACAGTTGCTTCTTATATACATCTGCACTGTTTGGATTTTTTTGCAGTGAACATGTAAATAAAAACCTAAATAATTTTTTAATGTAAACAGATCAAGTTTATTCATATATTCACTAACTGTTGAATGTCTACTATGTTCCAGGCTTTTAACAAGAAAGCAGAACTAGCAGAAGGAGTCTCCAGCCCACAGGAGCCCAAAGTCCCAGGGAAGAGAGATAAGTCACTGGAGGTAAGCACAAGGCGCTACGGGTGAACAGGGTAACAGCATCTGACCTAAGAAAGTCTTCTTAGAGGTGGTGATACCTAAGCTGTATCATAAAAAGTTATTAAGATGAAATGTGGAGGGTTAAAAAAAAGGCATTCCCAGTGCAAAAGAGGCTTGACAGGACAGGATGTGTCTAGAGAATCCGTAAGTTGCTCAGTATGGTTAGAAGTGGTTAGGCGATGAATTAGGCTGGAGATGTAGGTGGAGGCCAGGAAATGGAAGGCCTGGGCATCTAGGCAAAGGCAGCTGAATCTTATTTTAGAGGCCAAGGAGAAATATTAACGTAAGGAAAATGAATAACCCTTGGCTTTAAGTAAGACAGTTTTAGCAGCAGTGTGGACAGAATTTAGGGAAGAAATGAAACCAGTTAGGAGGCTAATAAATGAAACAAAAAGTAAAACCTTTAACTAAGAAAATGAAGATGCAGGGAGGGATAAAGGTGCATAATTAGCACTTGCTAACTTGATACGAGAAGAAATGATGATATCACGGCTTCTGTGTAAGTAATAGGATAGATAATGGTGTCATTCAATAATAGGAAATGGAAGCAAAGAAAAAAGTTTTGGGAAAATGGTACATTGTTTTGGACATGTGTCTCAGTTCTCTGACTAAGTTCTTGTACATCTCCAGTAAAATGAAAAAGCACACAAAGTTATTAGTTGCAATATTTGTAAAACTGAAACATTAGAAACAACCTAATTTCAAAATGTAGAACAAACAAGATTATACTGTATAGCACAGGGAAATATACACAAGATCTTGTGGTAGCTCACAGAGAAAAAAAATGTAACAATGAATGTAAGTATGTTCATGTATCACTGAAAAATTGTGCTCGACACTGGAATTTGACAGAACTTTGTAAAATGACTATAACTCAATAAAAAAATGTAGAAAAAAAAAAAAGAAAGAAAGAAAAGAAACAACCTAAATGCCCATGCAGAGGATACTGGCTGTAAAAAAAAAAAAAGGGTATAAAAACAATGAGGAATATCTCTATGAAAGCAAGGTACAGAAGAACATTATTTGGCACAGTAGTATACACAGCTACCTTTTGTGTAAGAAAGAGGAAGTAAGAATACATATAATATGTACCTGCTTATATCTGCAATAATGAACACAACAAAGATACGTCAAAAGCTCATGACAGCGGAAAGGCAGGAAAGGGAATGGGATGTCTGAGTAAAACCTCAATGGTTTTATCATTCCTTTTTTTTTCTTACCTAAATCAAGTATTAGTATTGTGATTATAAAATGGAGAGCTTAAATTCTGAACCACATTGATGTTTTATACAGTTCAAAAATAAAATTAAGTCAACAAGGATGGAGGAGAGAAATAAAATTGAACACAACTGAAATACATGAATTTAATTGACTATGACTTTGATAATTTTACCACAAACGAGAAAAAAGATATTTAAATAACTTTACACTGTATACTTTTAGTGACATTTATATAGGTGTAACAAGAATTGCAAAGAAATCTTAAACCATACTTAGTAGGTTTGTAACTATTAACAGTATTGGTATTATAATTCTGAAACTATTATGCATACATTGTACAAGTAAGCAAATGAGTAAATGTACTGATTTGTTACCAGGCTTTTCTCACTGTGGATAAACAGATACGTAAACATGGACTAAGGAAAGAAGAACCCTACAGAATTGGACTGAAATTAAGAACATTAGTATGAAGCCATGGTTAAAAACAAAACAAAACACTGAAAGAGCCAGAAACAATGATACTTTAGTAGCAAGGAGCACAGCATGGCCCAAATCTTGTTTTCTCTACTCAAAGAAACCAGGGTTCCATAGAGAAACAGATGGTTCTAGGTCAGAGTCAGAGAAAGTGCAAGGTAAACCTGGAGTACTCTATTGTACAGAAAGTAAGGAAGAACTCAGAAACTAACAGGGACATGGTAGAAGGACATGGAAGCCATCTTAATAGAGCTCTCTCTAGCAAAACTTGGGACAATTTGAGGAACAAAATTTGAATAATGTAAGAAATGGATTATGTATTGAAAAAAAGTCCATACTGTTTTTTAAAAATTACATTATAAAAGAAGTATGAAAAGCTCTTCTTTACAGAAGAATGACAACAGAAAAAAATGATAAAAACAGAAAAGTCTCCACTTTATAATCACCAGAGTATTATTTTATTTTGATAAAAAACAATGGATGATAAAACCAGTGGATGTACAAGATTATGAGGGCAGAATATTCACAGTCTCTAACTATCATGCCATAGATACTTATTCATTACACAGGGAATTAATCTGTACAACAAGAAATCTGGTGGACACCACCTCAAACCAGTGATCAAACTCAGTCTCACCAAAAATGGGGAGAGACTAACATTATGTGTCTCTTGAACACATGCATTGAGGACACAATACTCCTGCAAAAAGTATTTCACCTAAATTAAAAATTTAAGCATTTCCATGAGGAAACAATGAAACATATCCACATGAGGGACACTCTGCAAAACAACTGGCCTGAAGTCTTCAAAAAATGTCAATGTCATGAAAGACAAAAAAAGTAGGAAATAGCTCTAGAGTAAAGGAAACTAAAGAGACAGGACAACTCAGTGCAATGTGACTAAATCCTAGATATTAAAAACAAAACAAAATACCTATAAAGGATATTACTGACACAACTGGGGAAGTCTGAGTATGGATGTGTTAGAAAACAGTATAGTATATCAATGTTAAATTTCCCAAATGTGATTATCACATTGTGGTTATATATGAAAATGCCCTTATACTTAAGAGATACATACTAAAGAATTTAAGGGTGAAGTGCCATGTCTACAACTAACTTTCAAATTGTACAGCAAAAAAAATTAAAATTTTTGAATATACACACGTATAGAGAGAGAGGAGAGACAGAGGGAGGAAGGGGAAGACAAAGAAAATACAGCAAACAATTCACTGTACTATTCTTATAACTCTTTGGAAAGTGAAAAATGTCAAAGATGTGTTATTTTTTTAACTGCTCAGGTTTGAATTTTTTAAATAAGTAATTCTGAGAAAATCTGAGAAGAAAGGGACTGAGAGATAAGATGAAAAATTAGTAAAGGGGTATCACAGAAGTCAGGGGTACAAAGTTTCAAAATGCTGTGGTCAACAGCATCAATGCAACAGTGAGGTAAACTAAGGGTGAATTACGTAAATAAAGACCACTGGATTCAGCAATTAGGAAATCAGTGGTGACATAGGGGACAAGAGTTTCATTAAAATAGAGTCATTATTTCAAAATGTGAGTGAAAAAATAATAAAACATGACTTCTCAAGAAATTCAGCTATGAAAGGCAGAGACTGGAAGCTACGATAGACCTCCAGTGAAGGAAGGATCTGTTTTCTAAATATGGCAAAGATACGGATATATTTAAATAAAGAGAGTAGTCAGGATAGAGGATGGAAAAAGAGACAAAAGAGAAAAGACCCTGAACAGGCAGAAAGGGACGGGATTCAAATTATAAAGAGAGGGCTTAGCCTTGGAAAGAAGGAGGAACACATCTCCCACTAAGACTGAAGAGAAGGAAGTAAAGACAGGTGAAAATGCAGAGCAGTATGGTATTGAGGGTAGGGATTAGAACAGGAAGTCAAGGAGAATCATATCTGACAGCCTTGAATAAGAAGAGAGGTGGTCTGCTAAAAAGAGTAGAGGGACTGACAGTAAAGGCTCTCACAGTTTTAAAGAACGGAAGGAGTTGTCTAGGGACTTGCAGAAAAATGGCTGGTGAGTACCGAGGGTCCACATGAATTGAGAACGATGAATTTGTCCCAGCAGCAATCTAAAAGTTTATGTGATTTCTGTTAGTGATGTTCAGTAGCTGATATACAGGAATAAAGGAGCATTAACAACCAAAATGATTAAGAGTACAACTATCCTAAACATAAGATCAATGGGGATAGCAGGTGACTGAAGTGGCAGATTGTGTTGATTAGGCTAGATTAGGAATAAACTAAAATAAGAAAGGGGCTAAGAACTTGAAGAAAAAACACAGAAGTCAAAGGACTGAATGGCTTAGAGCCAAAGACCAGGGAGTAAAGAAGCTGAGAAAGTTATTGTTCTATTATAGTCCAATGTTTCAGAGGTGGAGGACACAGCTATGGGCATTGGTGAAGTGGAATGGGGGCGAGAGCTGACGGAGTTGAGATCAACAAGGAATTACAAGGCTAGGTCACTGATTACTATTTACTACAAGGACTGTGAAGACACCCAGGACTATAAGACTTGGCAGTGGGAGAAGTAAAGACCGATCCAAGATGAGGAAGTGGCATTGGCTTAAAATTCAAAGTAGAAAGGGTTTTGACCACAGAGGAAAAGGGAAATTGTAAGGATAAGCTTATCAGTTCTTCCCTTGAATCACACAGCAGGCAGAGTGAGAGGCAGAGACTACATCTGACTCAAATGATAAATCCTAGCACAACGCCTGGCACAATGCAGGATCTCTGCTGGGTCAATAAAAGGAAGAATGAAAGTATGACCAACTGTGAGCCGCAAGCCTTCAGCCAGAAGTTCTAAAATTTACAGTGCGGGCTCAAGCAGAGCCATGGGCAACAGTATTTTGCTTCCAGAGTATATTTTGCTGTGACTGGTATGGTAGAGAGAGTTGCTGGAAAGTCTTTTCCTCAACATCCTATCATGAACAAGTACCCAAATGGGACCGTTCCCATGATAAGTAAACATCCCAGGAGAACTGAGAAATCCAGGCAGATCGTCCAGATGTAAGCAACTCATGCATGATAAGGGGACATCTGCTTTACTCTGGTTTTATCTTCAAGGCAGTAAAGAGGTATATTTTTACCACATACTCAGATCAAGAGGGCTGGTATGCTCGCTGTGCTTCCAGGAAAATGAAATCAGAAGGAAGAAACTCACAGGGAGTATTCAGTCATCTTACCTAGGAATGTAGGAATTAAAACCTTGGACCCAACCTTAGCAACCTTTTCATTCTCATTATTTTTGCTGTGAGCTCATTTTCAGGGACAGCAAGGAAAGAACAAGGCAGTATCTGATTCTCTAGCCAGGCTCGAGGAAAGAAAAACCCTGACAGTGGAAAGAAATGGTAACTAAGCAAAAGGAGGGGCAAGCAAATTAGCTCTTAGATGCTTGGGCCCAAAAAGGAGGCCTGACATTTAGCAGTAATTAAGGCTATGGCTTTCTCTACACCACGCCCACTCACTGCAAGTAGGAAAAAAACCCAACACCCTATTCTTTCTATTAAAGATACCTGTGCCAGAAACATGCTTCACTCAAGACTTAATGATGACTAATTTGGGTCAGCCCTGATTATTAGGCACGTATAAGCAATGTATCAAAAGGAATGGATTATTCTAAGCATCCTCACCAGTACTTCTTTCAACATTTCTAGAACAAGCATTATTATACTGTCTCTAATTTTAGGCCTAACATATTTTACAGATTAAAAAAACCACGAATCTCAAATGATTCCAGTGGGAAGGCCACATAGCAGATTAATTCGGGCTTACTGATGCAGAAATTGAAGTTGACAATATCTAAATTGCTTCTTTAAGACAAACACCAATAAAATTGTGGTCATAGTATCTGTTCCTTGGCTTTTAAATTAAGAAGTCATTTATACCACTTAAGCAAAAATAAGGAATGAGATAAGGACCAAAATATTACCATCCGTATAATTTTTTTTAAATGTCACTTAGGTTATCTTTTAGTAAAGTTTTCTACTAAGATTTGTTTAAGACAGTGTGATCTTTTCAGAAATCAACCCCAAACAAAAAGAACAAGAAGCCAAACACACATAATCCATCTCCAATAAAACTAGGAAACATATGTAACCCACACCTCAAAAAGTGAAGACAGAATGGAGATAAAGCCATGGTGCATGACTTAGTAGACCGGGGTGTGATCAAAACTAAATGCCTGCAAAGAGGAAAAACTCAAAAGAAACGGAGTTCCAGTCAAGATGGTGGAGCGGTAGGACCACGAGCTTGCCTCTCCTCGCGACTACAATGAAACCACAACTGAATGCTGAACAACCATCAAAAAAAGACTGGAACCTAGCAGAAAGATCTTCTGCAACTGGAAATATGAAGAGGGAACCACAGCACGATGGTAGGAGGGGCGTACCTGCGATATAATTGGGCCCCATACTCCCTGGGTGGGCGACCCACAAGCTGAAGTGGCAAAGGCCCTCTCACAGGACTGAGAGCTCTAAGCGCTACGTCAGGCTTCCCAGCTTAGGTCCTGGCATTGGGAAGAGAAGGAGACCCCAGGACATCTGGTTTTGATGGCCTACATGAGCTTTCCTGGAGGCTGACATCTTGATTGGATCATTAGCACCAAGACCTAGCCCCACCCAACAGCCTGTAGGGAAGCCTCAGGCCAAACAACATACAGGGTGGGAACACAGCCATACCCATCAGCAGACTTCCTAAGCCACAAAGGCCTCTAGACACAGCCTTACCCACCAGAGGTCCAAGACCAAGCTTCACCCAGCAGTGGGCAGGCACTGGCTCCTCCTGCCAGGAAACCTGCACAAGCCTCTAGTACAGCCTCATCCACCAGGGGCAGATACCAGAAATAAGAAAACAATAATCCCAAAGCCTGTGGAAGGAATCCACAAACACATAGAAAGACAGACGATATGTGGCAGTAAAGGAATATCTCCCAGGCCAAGGCACAAGACAAAATCCCAGAAGAAGAAATAAGTAATGAGGAGATAGGCAATTTATCCAAGAAAGAGTTTATAAAGTAATGATGGCGAAGATGTTCAGAGAACTCAACAGGAGTATAGACACACAGAGTGAAGTTTTTAGCAAAGAGCTGGAAAATATAAAGAATACCCAGAGTTGAAGAATAAAATCACTGAAATGAACAATACACTGGAAGGAACCAAGAATAGACTAAATGAGGCAGAAGAACAGATCAGTGAGCTAAAAGACAGATTAGTGGAAATCACTACTTCAGAACAGAAAAAAGAAAAAAGAATAAAAAGGAATGAGGATAGTTTAAGAGAACTCTGGGACAACATGAAGCACTCTAATATTCACATTATAGGGGTCCCAGAAAGAGAAGAGAGAGAGAAAGGACCTGAGAAAATTTTTGGAGAGATAATAACCAAAAACTTCCCTAACTTGGGAAAGGGAACAGTCACCCAAGTCCTGGAAGCGCAGAGAGTAAGTACCACAGAATCAACCCAAGGAGGAACACACCAAGGCACATAGTCATCAAATTGACAACAATTAAGGATAAGAAGAAAATATTAAAATTAACAGGAGAAAAGCAATGAGTAATATACAAGGGGACTCCCATAGGGTTATCAGCTGATTTTTCAGCAGAAGCTCTACAGGCCAGAGGGAGTGGCACGATATATTTAAAGTGATGCAAAGGGGAAACTTACAACTGAGAATACTCTATCCAGCAAGGCTCTCATTCAGACTTGATGGAGAAATCAAAAGCTTCACAGATAAAAGCTAAAAGATTTCAGCACCACCAAACCAGCTTTACAACAAATGTTAAAGGACCTTCTCTAGTCATCAAACCGTAAGAAAAGAGAACAAAAAGAAGCAAGAGGGGGAAAAAAAAAAAGAGAGAGACCTACAAAAGATTGCTTTGGCTGTTCGGG
The DNA here is from genome assembly GCF_048773025.1 of Camelus bactrianus. Lineage (NCBI taxonomy): Eukaryota > Metazoa > Chordata > Mammalia > Artiodactyla > Camelidae > Camelus > Camelus bactrianus. The sequence goes on from NC_133554.1 coordinate 14,502,179, forward strand.
GTCTTTTGTGGTTCCTTATAAATTTTGGAATTGTTTGTTCTAGTTCTGTGAGGAATGTCGTGAATATTTTGATGGGGGTTGCCTGGATCTGTGGATTGCTTTGGGTAGTGAGGCCATTTTGATAATTTTGATTCTTCCAGTTCAAGAGCACAAGAAATCTTTCAATTTCTTTGTGTCATTTTGGTTTTCAGAGTATAGGTAACCACCTTGGTTAAGTTTATTTCTAGGTGTTTTGTTGTTTCTGATGTAATGGAAATGTCTCTGCCAGTTATAAAATTCTGGTTTTTGAAGTGGGAAAAAAAAAAAAAGGTGAATGAAGGGCTGCAAATGGCAAAATAGCCTTCTTTTTTCTGGGTGAGTTGTATTCCATTCTAGTATATACATATATGCATCCCCAATATCTATTCAACTATTGATGTGCACTTAGGATGCTTCCATATCTTGGCAATTATAAATAATGTTGCTGTTAATAGCAGGGTGTATGCATCTTTCTGGGTTAATTCTTATTTTGTGGTTGGCTTTATTCCTTTGATAACTATGTAAGTTTAAAAAGCTAAAGCTCTAAACATTCTTAGAAATAGTGAACAGTACTTATATGTAAATTAAAAAATATATACGCAGTAAAAAAAAATGATCCATTAAGCCACAAAAGACATAGAAGAAACTTAAAAAGACATATTACTAAATGAAAGAAACCAGTCTGAAAAGGCTACAAACTGTATAATTCCAACCAAATGACATTCTGGAAAAGGCACAGCTACAGAAACAATAAAAAGATTGTCGTTTCCAGGGGTTTGGGGAGAGGGAGGAAGGGAGGAATGAATAGATGGAGCACAAGGGATTTTTAGGGCAATGAAATTACTCTGTGTGATACTATAGTGGTGGCTACATGTCATTATATGCTCATCAAAACCCACAGAATGTACATCAAGAGTAAACCCTAATGTAAACTACGGACTTTGGTTGATAATAATGTGCCCATGTTGGTTCATCAATTGTACCAAATATGCCACACTGATGAGGGATGTTGAGGGTAAGGGAGTACATATGTGTGGGTGGGGAGGGCTATGTAGGAACTCTCTATTTTCTGCTCAATTCTGCTGTAAACCTGAAATTGCTCAAAAAAAATAAAGTCTATTAAAAAAGAAACTCAAAAGAAACTGAATCCACGTATAGAACCATAGCAAGGTTCAAAAATCACATAAGCAAAAATAACAAGAAAAAAAGGAAAAAAAAAATAGAGCCATTAGGGACTGCAAAAGGCAGAAGGCAGAGCACTAAAAACTGAGAGATGATCTGAAAGTCTCTATAAGGAACAAACAGACCAACAAGATTCCCATCCCCACACTAACCAGCCAAGGAACTACTGCTTGGAGAGATGTACTTCTTAGAAAAGGAAAAAAAAAAAAAAAAAAAAAAAAAAGGTGACGGATCAGATACAGAGGAGAGTGTTAAAGTAAAAACTTGACTTCAGTGAAAATCTGCATGTTGAAAGGTGAGCTCTCCATCGCCTCCTGGTCATCAGCTCCAGAATGCTTTTTCTAGGCAAAAGTATAGAGGATCTTTCTCAGCAGCAACTGATCCATACCAGAAAAAAGACCTTCAGATACTGGAAGTTTTCAGTCAATTGCCAGCTAACCACATGAATGCACTACAGAGAAGTGTACACACACAGAGCCTCTGTTCAGATTTTCAGAGTCCCACTCTTAAATATGAACAATCAATGAAGGATACCAGACATCTAAAGAAAGCCTTTGACATGGCAGAAAGGACTAAATCAGTCAAAGAAAACAGGAACTTAGAAGAGACATATGCATGGAACAAAAGAACATTTCAAAGAATAATTAAAACCCTCAGAGGAATAAAAGAAGATACTGTACTCACAAAGTAAGTCACTATAAAAAGAAAAAACAGAGCTTTGGGAACACAAATGATAGTATTAACAAAATCAGTAAAATGATTAGAAAATAAATTTCTAGAAAAAAATCTCAGAAAGTAAACAAAATGACAAAGAAATGAAAGAACAGAAAAGGTAAGAAAAACAGACGATCAGTCTGGTAGGTCCAACATCCAACTAAATGCAATTCCAAGAAAAGAAAATAACAGCGGGGAAATTATCAAAAAGATCACTTATGAAAATTTCCTAGAGTGAAAAGACTAAAACTTTTAAGATTGAAAGAGTTAAAAATAAATAAAATAATAAGAATCAAAGAAAGACATATCACTGTAAAAAGCATCTAAAATAAAATCTTAGGAAGGAGGGTATATGGCTCAGTGGTAAAGTGTATGCCTAGTATTCATGAGGTCCTAGGTGCAATCCCCAGTACCTCCATTAAATAAATAAATAAACCTAATTAACCACCCCTAAAATTTTTTTGAAATCTTAAATATCTTAAAGAAAAATAAATCTATAAAAGATTCTGAATCAGAATAGCAAGGGAATTCTCAATAGAAACATTCAAAGGTAGACAAAAATGGAGCAAAATCCTGTGTGGAAATGAGTTTCAATTTCAAAACTGCACCCAAACAATCAAACAAGTATAAGGATATAAAAAGGAAATTTTCAAATATGCAATGTTTCCAAAAAATTTACTTCATTCATAGTTCCTCAGAATCCATTAGTAAAAGGTTACCAGAATAAGGGAACAAGGACACAAACTAAGAAGAAAGATATGGGACCCAGGAAACAAAGGCTCTAACACTGAAGGAACCAAGAGGATTCCAAGGATTATGGTAAAGGGAACGGCCCGTAATAAGAACTATCAGTACAGGTGAGGACAGGAGGTTCCGATGGGATGTCTCTAGGAAAATAAATGGAATAATAGATTACCTAGTAACTGTGAGCATTGAAAACTGGGCCTGAAAGGTGTTTTACAGAATTGATGGAAGGTATAAAAAGATAACAGTAGATTGAAAGAAAATGAAGCAAGATGAGGATGGGAAGAAGCAAGAAAGGAGTAAAAAAGAATAAAACAGAAGTCAATACATAATTCTAAAACTGCTGAATTAAGTGACAGCAGAATACACTTATTGCTTAGAAATACAGAGACCAGAACAAAGAGCTAAAAGAGTTACCTCAGAGGAGAATTCAAAGAGCTCTCCTCCCAACCCTCACCAATCAGAAATAAAACAGGAATAACAACAATGAAACACATCCCACATTCCAAGAGGACTTATAATTGTGTTAGAAATATGTATTTTTTGACTGCGAATTTTAGACCAAAATGTGGATTTGATAGCAATTACGAATATAATGGGCGGAGGGAATCACCTTTTTAAGCACCTTCATGGCAAATATTTTCCCGGTATTTGCTCCTGTTACTTTTCGTACTTGAAAAACCTGGATGAAAAATAAAAGTGTTCGTGTGTTATTAAAAGCTAAACCGTGCTAGTCACACTCCCTTAATTCCTATTTGTAAGAAACAAATGATACAGCAGTTTATATTCTTAAAAAAACTAGTGCCATGAAGGACTGGGTACAAAAACGATGGGCTAAAAAAGCAGACTATATTAAATATTAGCAGTGAAAAGAGTTATACGACATGAGACTTTCCTGTTGATCTGCTGACATCTAGTGGCAAAGCTGGGCAATGACCATCTAATAGTGAGTACTCTTACTTTACACATAAAAACCAAGTTGGCACAGAAAAACCTATCATCAGGGTTCCCAGACACATAATATCAAACTTAAAAATTATAATATATTTCATAAATTTCTTCCAGGGATGCCTCACATAAAACTATTTAATAATACCTGACAGGAACTGCCTGTTCTTTAAAATGGCTAGCTATAATACATTTTCATGCAACAGATAAAATACCTGACACAGTGCATGTTACACATTCAAGATGGCTAGAACATACTAGAATGTGTCCTTAAGCCTAAGAATAAACTATAAACGGCATGTCCTGCAAAAATTAACACTACACAATAGCATAAGTCATTCTCAAACTTAATCCCAACTACTAAAATGTTATCCAAATTCTGTCTTTTGATGGAGAACAGAGAGGTATAAATTTTCTTGGGCAGAACACGCAAAGGTGAGGTCTTAAATTAGCCTCAGGCAAAACTATGAAACTAATAAGTTCTCTTCATTTTTCTTCTCCCCTCATATTCTTCAGCTTCCTAACTCCAGACACTGCAGGTCAAAGAAAACCAATTTAGATTAAGGTCTCAGTAACAGATAACAATTTAATGTGCCATGTCTCTTGAAAGTAAGGAGTGGTTTGTTTTTTAAGAGGATACGTATAGCATGTACCACTTAACCAAAGGAAGAAATGAATCCTCTAGTAACAGATTTTGCCTGGCACAGATGCTTATGTATTTATTCAACAAATATTCACTGAGTGCCTATAGTGTGCCAGGCTTTAATGTGAATGGTGGTAGGAAGAGGAAAACTTCTGCACATCACTCAGATAATACCAGGTAAGTGATCATATCCTTTGCAGATGGCTAGCAAACAAAGGTTCAAGAGGACTGCTGGAACCAGGGTATAAAAATTAATCTCTCTGAGACAGACAACAGCTCTCGTTTCAAAAATACTTCCTACCTTTCCATAGCCCCCTTTACCAAGTACCCGAAGTAGCTCAAAACATTCTGGTCTGATTTTTTCTGGCCCTCTGTTCACACTAGTTTCTGAGATTTCAAATTTCTCACAATGTTCCATGCCACTGGGGAGAAAAGCAAAACCAAAAGTAAATTTGCAAAAAGTTAAATTACCTTCAGCATGTCGTTACAAAGAGAATTATAATCCAATGAAGTAAAAGGGAAAAAGTACACAACAGCAAATTTAGTGTGTGCTGTTAGTAAACTAATGATTCAATAACATGATAGGTCACAATTAGGGTGTCTTGATAACTGTTTGCTTATCTGCTTATTTATAGAATGTGCTATTGATTACCTATTTTCATAAACATCCAGCACCCCCAAGCTAAGATAAATTAGAACAAGTTTATTAGAACAAGTTTACTCCCAACGAAGGAAAAAAAGACTTCTACTTATTCCAATTTAGTTCATTCAAAATGTCTGTGAGATTAGGTATTATCCAACCTCATTTGGCAGCTTCAGCAGAAAATCGGAGTGCTTTCTGAAAGTACCCAATTAGTTCAAGTTTTTATGCTACAAAAATTCTACCTAATAAATTGTATCCATGCATCTTTCCGTATCTGTTGAATTTAAAGGCTCCAAAAAGGGTGGCAATTTTGTCTGCCTCTTAAATGCTTTCTATATGAGTGATGATCTCAGCCTTCCCACCACCCAAAGCTTTTTACTTGATGCTGGTATAGAGAGTAGACTAATCACCACACTCATCTGATGGAGCTTGCCTAAAATGACACAAGACTGTACAAATCTGTTTGTATTACAAAGCAAAACAAGAAGCATTTGATTTTGGAGGCATTTCTAAAATTTTTATTTTTCAGTAAGAAAAGGTGGTTCTCTAAGAAATTCCTAACCCAAACTGATATTCAGTATACTCTGAATTTGAATGAGTATCTTTTTTTCAAAATCCATACATGATCTCAAAACCCCAAATATGTTATTACATTGGTGCCAAACTTAATAAACCAAGTCTATATATGACTAGATGTTTAATAACAGGTTATTAAAATCACACAAGAAGTGGAGCTGATATAACCTACTTATAAGAAAGACAGCACAATGAAGTCTTTTCATGTAAACTTACAGTTCATATGGTCCAACTCCCCCATGGTCCATGCTCTCATTTAACTGACCCTGAAAAATATGTTAAAGGTTTAAAAATAAATAATCTCATAAATAAGAAATAAAAAATGTTAATGCTTCACTCCATTACTGAAGGAGAATGAATCAAATAAACCAGCTCAAAAATTCTCTATTCTTTAATAACAGGCAAATGTGGTGATGAATGAAATAAGGTATACAAACAATACTATGGGGATTTCACTTTTAATTTATTTGACAACTAAGCTACAGATGCTACTCATCAAAGATCTACAAACAAAACCAGGTGATTTTTCCTTCAAAAATTACATTTATTCAAAAATGTATTTTGAAATGTATTTTGTATATTATGAAACTAAAGGCACTACATTCTAAGTATGAGTTAATCAAATGATTTACACAAAGTGCTATTCTGACATGTTTTTGATACGTAAGACTAACACACTGCTATAAACCTTATGTAATTACAACTAACTAAGCCTAAGGTAACCATAACCAGTCCAAGATATTGTGGTGTATAATGTGGCTGACCAAAGTAAAACAATTAAACAACTCTTTCAAATTTTGAGGAGTCATGCTGGCCGAACGTTTATTCTGACCATACTATAAATGAGTGCAAAACTTGATTAAGATTCTGTATACTAGCAATAATAATTCAAAAATGAAATTAAGATAATTCCATTCATAACAGCACCAATAAGAATTAAATACTTAGAAAAAATTTTAACAAAAGAATTACAAGACTTTTGCACTCCAATGTTCACAGCAGCACTATTTACAATAGCCAAAACATGGAGGCAACCTAAAAGTCCATCAACAGGTGACTGGATAAAGAAGTTGTGGTATGTATCTATATACAAGAGAATATTACTCAGCCATTAAAAAAAAAAGAATGAAATAATGCCATTTGCAGGAACATGGATGGACCTAGAGATTACCATATTAAGCAAAGTTAAGTCAGACAGAGAAAGACAAATATCATATGATATCACTTATATGTGGTCCAAAAAAAATTTTTTTAATAATACAAATGAACCAGAATAGACTCACAGACACAGAAAACAAACCATGGTTACCAAAGTGGAAAGGGACTAGGGGAAGGGATAAATTAGGAGTCTGGGATTAACATATACACACTACTATATATAAAACAGATAAACAACAAGGACCTACTGTATAGCACAGGGAACTATATTCAATATCTTGTAATAACCTATAATGGAAAAGAATCTGAAAAAGAATATACATATATGTGTATATGTATAATTGAATTACTTTTACTGTACACTTGAAACTAACACAACATTGTAAATCAACTACAATTTTTTTAAAAAGTGCAAGACTTGTATATTTGATAATTCCAAAGCATTACTGAAAAAAATTATAAAAGACCTAAATAAATCAAAAGGTGTCCCACATTCTTAGATCAGACGACTTAATATTTTTAAGATGGCAATAGTAACCAAACTGGTCTACAGATTCAACTCAACTCTAAAAATCCCAGGTTCCTTTCTTGCAGAAATTGACAAGCTAATTCTAAAACTTACTCAGAAACACAAGGGGCCCAAAATAGCCAACACAGTCCTTAAAAAGGGGAACAAGGTTGAGGAACTGATGTCCTGATTTCAAAATGTACTACAAACCAACAGTTATCAACACAGTGTGGTACTGTCATAAGGACAGAAATATAAATCAATGAAATAGAATTGAGAGCGCAGAAATAAACCCTTACATTTATGGTCAACTGCTTTTTAACAAAGATGCCAAGAAAATTCAATGGGACAGGAACAATCTTTCAATAAATGGTGCTGGGATAACTGCATATCCACATGCAAAAATTTATTTTGGGCCCCTACCTTCACATCGTACAGCGAAATAGATCACAGACCTAAACAGAAGAGCTAAAACTATAAACTCTTAGAAGAAACCTGGGACGGAGTAAATCTTCATGATCTTGAGGTAAGCAATGATTTCTTAAGACAGATCACAAAAGGCATAAAAGATTAAAGAAAAAAACCGATAAAATGAATTTATTCAAAATTTAAAATTTTTGCACTTTGAAAGATACTATCAAGAAAGTAAAAAGAAAATCCACAGAATAAAAACATATAAAGAACTTCTACAACTCAATAATAATAATTTAAAAAAAACAATTTTAAAAACAATGAGTTAGGATCTGAACAGGTGTTTCTCCAAAAAAGATACATAAATGGCAATCACATGAAAGGATGTTTGACATTATTAGTCATTAGGGAAATACAAACCCAAACCACACTAAGATACCAATTTATATCAACTAGGATGGCTATAATTAAGACAAATGGTAACAAGCTTGGCAAGGATGTAGAGAAACTGGAACCCTCACTCACTGCTGGCAGCAGTGTGGTACAACTACAACCACTTTGGAAAACAGTTTGGCAGTTTCTTCAAAAATTAAACAGACTTACCATATGATCCAGCAAATCTACTCCTAGGTATCTAACCAAAAGAAATGAAAACGTATGTTCCACAAAGACTTAGGCACAAATGTTTAAAACAGTATTATTCACAACAGCCAAAAAATGGAAATAACTCCAACAAACATCAACTGGTGAAATGATAAATGTGGGTGATCTTAACAATCGAATACTATTTGGTCATAAAAAGGAATGAAGTACTGATATACTACAACATAGATGATCTTCAGAAACATTATTTTAAGTGAAAGAAGCCAGACACAAAAGGTCACATATCGTATAATTCAATTTACATGGACTGTCCAGAAAAGACAAATTCACAGAGATGAGAAGTAGACCAGTGGTAAAGCCTAGGGCTGGAGGTGGCAATGAGGAGAGACTGTAAATTGGCCTAAAGTTTCTTTTGAGGGCAACAGAAACGTTCTAAAATTAAACTAAGGTGTGGTTGTACAACTCTATAAATAGAAAAGTCACAGAATTTTTACAAAAAAATGGTAACTTGACAGCAGAAATTCAGTTTTTAGCATTACAAACTATAGCTTTAAAATGAGTATTCTTAAATACAGTCTGATTATGAACTCTTTCAATTTACATAAAAGTGTATCACTTAAATGAAAATAGGACGATTAAAGGTTTTATTGAAAATTTTAGAACAATTCAAAAAAATATTTAAATGGACTCATCTTTCTTCAAAGATACCACTACACAGTCAAGATACACAAAGAAAACTGACAGCATTCTTACACAATGGATGCTTAAATGCCCCCACAAAACACAAGTTTATTTTAGTCAGAACCTGCTCAGGGAGTAAACAAGTCAGGATGATGTCTAACACCAGCCATGTATGTTTTATGATTAGATCTAGGCAAATGGAGGGGCAGTATCAAGGGGAAAAAAAATTCTTGCAGTTTCAACTTGATAGTTTCTTTTCTGTGTGAGGACGGGCAGGTAGGGGTGGTTGTGGCTATAAGTAGTTTTTGGGTTTTTTTTTGGTCTCTGGTGCTTCATACAATCACCTATGATGGCTTCACTTTAAAGACAAAAAACTAACTTCTATAAAACTGGTATTATATAATTATTTTTTCTTTAATGTTCATTTCACTTAATTCTAAATCAAAGACCACAGAGTAGTTAACACTAAACTATATGACTTTGAAGCCACCTAGAAAGATATGCCCTGTGGCTATGTTTCATTTCCGGAGCCAGCCAAGCCTGCATTACCACCTGCATCTGGGTTTATGACTTCCTACCGTTACCTTCTTGGAACAGAAGCATTTGAGGCACAATTCTTTCCTGCTACTAAATGTTACCTTTAGAAAGTCTCACAACGGAATCATTAAGTTATTATATAATACATACTGACACCTTCCTTAACAGGAAACTATTCCGGTTTTTTTTTTTTCTACTGCCCTGACCCATCCGGTGCTTTATGTGTGCCACTATGGCTGACAAAGCCGAATCTTCCTAATCTAAGATACTACACAAGATACACCGTTTCAGACTAGCCCACCACAATGACTATTCACAAAGTTTTAAATTAAAATTGTATATAAATTAAAGTTAATATGCCTAAAGTCCCAGTGAAAGAGCACATTTTATAAAAATGTAAATAAATTGTTACCGAATAGGTGAAATATCCCCAATCCAGACATTCTTTGAACATACCATCTGTATAGCACTATTTTTCAAAATACTAAAAATTTTCAAACTTTTTGCTCAATAAAAATCTAATAGCCCAATCCGTAATTTGTGCAGTAAGGCTCTGTGACGATTTCAAATTTTGAACTGATAGAGTAAAAATTTCGAATTAGTAGAGTAAAGATTTTTTAAAGTTGCAGTAACAATTTTTTAACTTTGTGTCTCCACAAAAAGTAGAGGTTTCCAACATTTTCTTAATCTAACGAAAATCTCTAGAGGAAAATTTTCCCTTAGTTTCAACTCTGTCCCCAAATTATACCATCACCAGAGAAAAAGAAAAAAAAAAAAAGTACCATCCACTGGTTTTAATACAGTGTTTAAAATGTATTAATTTACTCTCTTCATCTCACTGAAGAATTAACTATGCTATGTAAATGCATATATTTACTAATACAGGTGCACTCAGTGTAACATATCTCTAAATAAGGCCAATGATAAAAAGAAAGGAATGAAAGAAGGAAGGAAGGAAAGAAAAAAAACAAAGTACAGTTCTAAAAATGCAGCACCTCTAGTATAACTGCATTTATTACTAAGTCTCTAGGCATAGATGAGGGTAAACTTGAATGATTGGTTCCTTGGCAATGAGTAACACTGACAAGCTACATTTCCATAAACTAGCTAACTGCTTAATTTACCAGGATATTTTGAGAGTACTTTATATACCTGATCGCATGTAATCTTCAGTTTACAGAAATGAAAAAAGTGTCACAAAGATTAAGCGACTTATTCTAGATCACACAGTCAGTGAGCATGGCTGGAGGGACCTGAATTCACTTTTGACACACCACAAACAGATATATTATGAACAAGAGTAGTAAATGCAATGAAGAAGCTATGCAATGAAGCTCGATGAACTGAGTCAGAAGATAGCACCACTAGTTACCTCCATGGTCTTAGACAGTTCTCTCTCTGGCGGATGCCTCAGCTTCCTTACTGTATTAGATTTTTTTTTCTTTTTTTTGGGAGGGGGGGATCAGGTTTATTTACTTATTTTTTAATGGAGATACTGGGGATTGAACCCGAGACCTTGTGCATGCTAAGCACGTACTCTACCACTGAGTTATACTCTCCCTCCTCAATTTCCTTACTATAAACTGAAGAAGTGAGGCTACTCTGATACATACCAATGTTTAAAAACATTTGTGTACTAAAGGATATAAATTCACAAGTAGCCAGAATATTAATTATATTATTGCACATTCACAGTAGCCAGACTTTCTAAGAACCTAAATTTCTCTCATTTTTCAGAACTTTTAAATTTTATTTTAGGTAAACCTGGATGTCACTGAATCTCCTTGGGTGGCCAACCCAATCCCACTCCCAACTCTTTCTGCTTGTCCACCTTATACTTCTTAGAATAATACACTCAAAACAAACATTTTCAGCTCCGTAAGTAAGATGTATTCTGCTGAAGGCTCTTCTCAAAATCCTCTATAATTACTTTTGCTCTTTCCCCAAAGCTCCTTTCCCCAAGGTAGTGACCCCATTTCTTTCTCTTTCCTATTTCCACCAATTTCCCTGGCCTCCTCTTCCACACCCTCCCCAAATCCTACTTGCTTGTACCCAGAAAAACAAATGTCCAGGAGAGATCCTAGTTCCTAACAGGAATCTTAATACCGTATTTTACTTCCAACCCCTAATAAATCCATGGTCTGTAAATTCTATCAGTTCAACTGATGAAGATTTTATAAAGCACCCTTTCTATCCTGTTTTCCCCTCTGCTCTGCTCCAAAGCCACTGCCATATGGAACCAATATAATTGATTAGAGCTTGTTATACGTAATAAAAGTAATCCCGTATTTCTTCCAAATCGTAATTAGTGTATCACATGTTCCATTAAGAAGCTAACTGTATTTCCATATGCAAACATATTAAAAAGTACACATCTAAATACCCACCTTCCAAACTGTCTGGTTTTGATTTAGACTCACTTGATTATGAAAAGAACAGTATTTTAGCCCATGTAGTTTCTTCAAGTGTTCAAAGTTCTTTTACACATAGCATCTCAGTCTTTTGTCAACAAGCAGAGCAAAACTTACTTGCCAGAGGAGGAAAATCGGGTGAGGAAAAGAAAGGAAAGCCCCATATGTAGTTACAGCAAACATCTGACATCAGCCATGTACTTATCTAGACAATGGAATTTAGAATCTAAATTACCATGAGGTTATCACTGATGATCATTTGCCCAGAATCAGTGATTTAGTATGACAACACCATTTTTTGAACATCAGGTACAATTTGTGACTTTTCACAATTTATGTTGAAAAAAAAATCCTGAATAAAGAATAACAAACTACTAAGACAGCAAAGGTAAAACCAAGCTATGCATTAGGAAAAACAGTTCTAAATTTAGCGCCCTAAATTACAGCAAGGAAAGCCCTCACACCACCATTCACAAGTCTCAGTTCAAGCAATTTATTTTTGGCAAGCCAAATCACAGCTGTCAACGCTGGTTTTTTTCCGCCCCAAAATTACATCAAGTATTTTGAAAAAATATAGACATCTTCAACTAGGGGAGAATTAAATTACAAATGCCGTGTGTCGTTATAAATGTTTTTTTTTTTTTAAGTCACACGGAAGGGGGTTAAAAAAAAAAAAAAAGCAAACAAACAAACCCTGGAAGATGCAGCAGAGCCCCCTTGCTCCCGAAATAAAACTCCTGGTGGCTGTAACAGCAGCGGCAGCGCTACTCCCGACAGAAGTTTTCAGCTGTCACTTCTAACAGCTGAGCGCTTCCTAGGAGAGAAGCGACAGGCCGAGAAAAGAGGTGGTTGTGGGAGGTCTGAAGATTTAATACTTGAAATCTTACCCTCGAAGGGAAACCCTTCCGCACTTCACCTGCACTTACGGGACACTCAGCAAGCGCAATCCACCCCCCGCCCAACCACACACACACCTTTAACACCACTCTCGCCCGGTCACACTCAAGTCCGAGAGCTCCAGGAATCGACCACGCGCCCTTTCTCGTTCCCTCCACAGACAGACTGATCCTGGCTGCGCTGATCTAGGGCTGGGGGCGCGACCTGCACCTGCAAGCCCCGCAGAGGCCTCACACCTAGGGCCAGGTCCGCCCCGCCCGCTCCCCTGCTTCGGGCCGCGCGGCGCCTCGGCTCCTCCCGCAGACTACTCGCGCCCCCCTGGGTCTCCCCGCTCTCGGACGCACCGGGCTTCCAGGGCCCGTGCCGCCGCCCTGGCCCTGTCACCTCGGGCCCCCCGGGACCCCGGGCCTCACCCCCTCCTCCAGCTCATCTTCAGAGCCCGCGTCTTCTGGCTGATCCAGGTCTATGTCAAACACTCCTGCCATGTCCTCAGCTTCCCTGTCTCGGAAGTCCGGCGCTGGGTAAAAGCCGTCCCGCCTCCGTCGTGGCCTCATGGGCCCGGACCCGCCGCAGCCACAGCCGCCACTGCCGCCATCACCGGCCGCTTGGGCTCAGTGCGTCTGCGCCTAGGCCCTAGACTGGCTCCTCACGTTCAGCGCTGGAGCATGCGTACAGGAGTCTGTGAAGCCGAACTGTGGTCAGTGAACATGCGTAGAACCATTGCCAGGAACCAGGTACTGGCAGAAACATGCGCAGAAGCCCAGCCGAAGCCGCTGCTGGAAGCCAGATCATGCGCATTGTCGGCTAAAGCGTTTGATGGACAGTGAGCATGCGTACCAGGTCTGAAGTAGCTAAATTGAAATCGAACATGCGTAATTAGCCTTTCTGAATAGGGAAAAAAAGAAAAAAAACATCCCCCCCCAGCCCAAAACCCACAACAAATCTCTCCGTTTGTAGAACATGCGCATTCGTAGTCTGTAGCTTTTTATTTTTTGGTATTAAATGTGAGCATGCGCATAGTGAGAGGGAAGGCGTTCTGAAGTTTGAACCGGACAGAAACGGCTGGTCCTGGTGCTGTCAGTGAGTGGGGTTAATGGGGAACTCCTGGGGCTGTGTAGAATGGAAGGCTCTTGGCGTTGCTATTTACTAGTTGAATGACCTTGCGAAAGTCACCTAACCTTTCAGAGCCTCCTACCTGTAAAATGGAAATAAATACCTATTTTGCAGGGTTGTTTGATTATCCAAGTAGAGTTTGGCTCACAAGCCACTGCTCTTTGCAGTGCTGCATAGAGCCGGTGTGAGGTCTTTGCCAAAAATTGTCTTTTCATTGTTAAAAGTAGTGAATACTTGCTCTAATATTTCATCTGGTCTCCTTTTTTCCCAAGCTTCGTCTTCCTTGGCTGTCCTACCTGAGCTAAACACAAAGTCTTTCTCATACGTGTTACTGTAGTTACCAGAACAGAAAGGCGATTGGTGGAGAGAGGAAGTCATTATTTAGAAGAAAGAAAATTAGTGTTAATTAAATATACTATTGTAGAGCTAACTTATGCATTCTAAATATTCCTCTGGTGTGAAGTGTATACTACAAATTCCTTCAACCAACATTAGTTTTGTTTTGTTTATTTTAAATACATGCTTAGGAAAATAGCAATTACAAATGAGATTTTGGAAGCCTTTGAGTTGTGTGTGAATGGATTTGGGTACAGTAAATCCCGAATCCCAAAACCTTTTGGAGAAAAAGAACAACTTCCTTAAATGACTGGCTCCTAGACAACATAGCTATTTTATCTATAACACTATATGCATCTTTGTATTTAAAAATTATATTTTATTAATGTATATTAACAAATACAGCATTTTGTTTGTTCTTTACTAGTAATGTAGTGGTTCTCAAAGACTGTATTTTTTCTATTACAGGTTTCTCACTTTTTTGAGGAGATAGGCCTAGTTTGTGTCTCAGTATGTCAATAGTAACAGTGCAACTTGGCCAGTGTGGCAATCAGATTGGTTTTGAAGTGTTTGATGCTTTATTTAGTGACTCACACTGTCCCCAGAAATTCTGCTCTAAAAGAGAGAATGAGGCATATCAAGCATCTTGCAAAGAAAGATTCTTCAGTGAGGAGGAAGATGGAGGTATGTGTGGTCCACAGTCCTCTCCTTTACTCTGACATAACCAGCCTCTTCAAGGTGGTGTCTGAACCCCATCCCCTTCTATCTTACTGGGGAATGACTTTGCTCTCAGCCTTTTGTTTCTCTGTTAAAGATTCTTTGCCTCGCCTGTTGACACCTTCCCCTCAGCATGTGAGCATGCTCAGATCTTTCCAATCTAAAACCAACCAAACAGCGGTAGGGTATATCTCAGTGTGGTAGAGTGTGTGCTTAGCATGCATGAGGTCCTGGGTTCAATCTTCAGTACCTCCATTAAAATAAGTAAATAAACCTAATTACCTCCCCTCCCTCACAAAAAGTAAATAAAACCAAACAAACAAAACTTAGCTCTTGACCATAAGCTTTTTTCTTCCTCTTATCTCTTTGCCTGCTCATCTAAGATTCTCAAAGGAGAACCTTCTTTAACCAACTCTAATTCTGCTTCTGCCCTATAACAGCACTGAAGCTATTCTATGAAAAATTCCCAATGATCTCCTGATTAACCAGATCCAGTGACTGTTTTTCTTTTCTTAATTCACTTAACTTCTCTAACCGGATTTGATAACATTAACTGTAAAACTCCCTGCTTAAAACTCCTCCTTAGTCTCTGAACTTTTCTTGTCTGGTGGTTGCAGCTCAGCCTCTTCTCTGTCCTCACTTTATATAGTTCTCTCTGGGCAATTTCAGTTACTGTCGAATTTTGCTACATCTTTTACTCTAGTGACTCTCAAATCTCGAGTGTGGCCTCTCTTTGCTTAGTGAACACCTCCGCCTGCATCTCTCACGTGTACCTCAAACTTAACATCTCCATACTCAAGGGCGTTCATTATCTCTCCTTTGAAACTTGGCTCTTCCTGTCCACAAACCATTAAACATCAAAATCTGCTTAGTTTACCTCCTGTATAGCTCTTAAAACTCTTCTCTGCTTTCCGTCTTCACTGTCATTGCCTTAGTTCTGGCTCTGTCCTCTCTCACCTGGACTGTTTCAAGACACTCCTGAGTTTCCCTGCCTAGTCTCTTGTGTCTGTCACATCTGTCTTCCAAATGCTGTACTGAGAAAGACATCTGACTATTCCTCCCCTGCTTGAACATTTTCAGTGGTTTCACATTACCTAAAAAATAAATTTCAAGCTTTTTAGCATTGCATGCAAGGGCTTCCAAGATCTGAGCCTTGCCTGCTTCCCATCCCCATCCATCACTTCTCAT
Source organism: Camelus bactrianus (assembly GCF_048773025.1). Taxonomy (NCBI): domain Eukaryota; kingdom Metazoa; phylum Chordata; class Mammalia; order Artiodactyla; family Camelidae; genus Camelus; species Camelus bactrianus. The sequence continues at coordinate 14,518,207 of NC_133554.1, forward strand.
GCCCCCTCTTTCTCCATCTTCTGCCTCAACAATCCTGATCTGCTTGTTCTGCCCCTGGTATTTTGTACCTCTGAATATGCTGTTCTGTTAGTGTAGATTTGCTGAGGGTCGTATCACATCATACTGTGATTAAGTGTTGATGTATCTTCTCTCTCCCACTGGTCCTCCTAGGGCTAGATTGATGTCTTCATCCCTGTATTCCCAGCACAGCACATAGCACATTGTAAGCACTCAGCAGATGTTTGTAGACTTGACTTAGTCATCATTTTAGTCCACATTCATTCAACCTGCCTAGCAGAATGCCAGGCATTATGAACCATCTGCATACACCTGCTGCTTCCTACTTCAATTTCTAAGCAGAATGAACAGCTCTTTCTATCTTCTGTCTTTGAAAAATTCTTTTTTGGATATAGACGTTTATGCTCTGAGTTAACCCAAATAAGACATATGAAATATTTTTTTTTTGATTCTTTTTTTCCCCTCTCTAGTTCCAGTTGCCCGTGCTGTACTGGTTGACATGGAACCTAAAGTTATCAATCAAACACTGTCAAAGGCTGCCCATTCTGGCCGTTGGAAATATGGCCAGCATTCACACCTCTGTCAAAAACAAGGTTCTGGAAACAACTGGGCATATGGGTAAGAATAATTCCTCATGATTTTCCATTTAGATACAGCTGCATAGTCAATTAATAGTGTATTTACAGCTGCACAGTGGTTATATATGAAACACATAATCTTGAAATTGCCGTTTTAAAATTTAGAGTGTGACTTTGTCCAGAAGATGCTCATTCTGCCTCATGTATGTCTGTGCTTCAGGTCCAGGTAGTGATGAAATCAAGACCCTCTTGCAGCAGGGTTTTCTACTTCTTTGCTGTCCTTCTGCCAAGCTAACTTATTATCAGTACAATATCTTTATCTGGCAGGTATTCCAGTTACTAGGGAATATGACAAGACAGTTGCTTAGGGTTCTCTGGAAAATTCCAATGCCTAGGACTCACTTCCAGAAATTCTGCTTTAATAGATTTTGGATGAAATCTGAATGTGGGGATGTTTTAAAGCTTCTCTAGGTGATTCTAATGTGTAGCGAAGTTAGAACCACTGCTTTAGGAGTATTGCTATGAAAATTGAATATTATGTTGTACCATAAACTTGCAGGACTACATAGTAATTGAAGTCTGCAGCCAAAGGAATGGCCTATAAAAGAGAATTTTCTATTCCCAGTAAATTCACTCACCTAGATGTCCTATTCACCTGTTAAAAATATTTAACTTGCGGAGTGGGTATAGCTCAGTGATGGAGTGCGTGCTTAGCATGCACAAGGTCCTGGGTTCAATCCCCAGTACCTCCATTAAAAAAAAAAAAGACTTTAAAAAATATTTAACTTGTATATTTTAAATTTTGTCAATCAGAGTATGTATACCTTTCATGAGAGTTAGTTCACTTCTTTAGGTTTAAAAAGCCTTCAATATCTTCTATCATCTCTGCATTCCATTTCTCTGGTTAGGTTGAAAGATGTTTGTCTTTTGTTCTTTTACATTGCATAGTTACTCTGTCCATGGACCCAGGCATGAAGAATCTATAATGAACCTCATCCAGAAGGAAGTGGAGAAATGCGACTCTTTGAGTGGTTTTTTCATCGTAATGAGTATGGCTGGAGGCACAGGATCAGGGCTGGGAGCCTTCCTTACACAGAACTTACAAGATCAGTACTCAAACTCTTTGAAAATGAATCAGATTATATGGCCTTATGGAACTGGTGAGGTATGAACATATCAATTGAAAATTTTATATTTTGTATTCTTTGCAGTTAAAACAAATGTTGGTAAGAGATTGATGCCATCCTTTCTTTGGTAATGTTAAGTTACTGCATCGGGAGTGATTATACAATATGGTACTTTTGTGAACAATTCATTTAACTTTGCTTAAACTTTCCCAAACAATGAGGTGTCCTTGTTTTTAAAAATTCCAAGGAAGACAATTGTGCATCCTCTCTCAGAAATCCATTCCTGGATTAGTCCCTCTGGCTACTGTATGTAAAGCAGGGACCTTGACTTTGTGCCATTGCCAACCTCCAAAGAATTTTCACTTCTTTCCATTGAAAGGAAATTTCTCTGTAGGCCAATTTCCTGTTGATCAGCCTCGTAGGAGAAATAATAAAATGGAAATGAAATAAGTCATCATAGGAAATGACGTAAGAAGAAAGCCTGATTGTAATAGTCACCATTTATTGAGCTCTTAGTATATACAGGGCACTGTTCTAAGTGCTTTACTTGCATTCTGTCATTAGTTCTTACAACTCCAGGAAGCTGGTATAATCATTATCCCCTTTTTAAATGAGAACACAACACTGAGGCATAGAGAGATTAAATAACTTGTCGAAGATCATATAGCTAGAAAGTGCAGAGCTGGGAGTTGAACCCAGGCCAAGATGTCCTTAGAAACGTACCCTCTTAACCTCTGTTCTCTCCTGCCTTTTGTATTTCTGGCCTTTTTCTCTCCAGGTTATTGTTCAGAACTACAACTCCATTTTGACTCTTTCTCACTTGTACCGATCTTCAGACGCCCTCCTTGTCCACGAAAATGATGCTGTTCATAAGATCTGTGCGAAACTGATGAATATCAAGCAGATCTCCTTTCGTGATATAAATCAAGTCCTAGCACATCAGCTGGGAAGTGTGTTCCAGCCTACTTACTCTGGGGAAGGCTCATTTCACTACAGAAGAAATCCACTAGGTATTTGTCCTCCTGTGTATTATTTGTAGGAAAGTCTTAGGTTCTGAAAGCCTTACCGTTATCTTCTCTTGACTCCTCCCCTCTGTCTTATTGAGAAGTTGTGAGAAGTTACTCAGTTGCTCAAAAGAGTAGTGGGTTTCCACTAATTCCATTCTTCAGGGTCCTTTCTCTCCTTTTTTTCCTTTTTAATAACTTTGAGATATAACTCACATAGCATACAATTCACCCACTTAAAGTGTACAACTCAGTGTTTTTTTTAGCATAATCACAAAGTTGTATAACCATCATTTTTATCACCCCATAAAGAAACCCACCATTCTTTTCTCAGCTTATTTATCAAGTGGTACTTTATCAACTCAAATCATCTAGACACAATGACTCTGTAATCTATGTCCCCTAGTTCTAATCTCTTCCCCAAATAGTTGCCTATCCCAGTTTTCTTAGTTGCCTTCTGCTTCTTCAAATTTAGCATGTTCTGAATGGAGTCATCATTTTTCCTCTTGTCTTCTCTCCCTGCCTCCTCTTCTTCAGTTCCTGCCACCTGGATTTCTCCCACGGTCCTCATATCTCATCAGTATGCTCAGACCTGTTAATGCCATCTCTGCCATCTGTCTGCATTCTTCCCTCCCTCCCTGTCTCTCTCACATTGGTTCAGTTGGTCAGTATCTCTCAACTAATATTGCATACTCCCCCTGAATACAGAGTTCTCTCTATTTTCTCTGCCTCCTTTTTCCTCTCTCTTTCTTTTTCTTTTTCGCACAAAAACAGAAGCTCACATCGACATGGACATTCTTGGCTTACATGGACATTCCTGGTGTGTTACTTTTAAAGATAAGCAAACACATTCTGGGGAACTGTACTCAGAAAATAAAAGCAGTAAGGTAGATGGGTGCTCCCTTGACTCCTAGCACCACGTGCAAACTTAATGGCGTTGGGGCCACATTTGCCCTTTCCTTTCTGTCCCAGGGGGAGAAGTATCCTGCTCCTGTCAAAGGCCAGCCTCTCGCCTGGGTTCTGGGTCCCCCTTTCTCTTCTCAGGGACTTAATTCCTCGCTCATCACTCATCCTCACTCGTCATTAACCCTTTTATTCTCTTTTTTCGTCCTTTTTAGGCCCCTCTTCCTTTTCCTAAGCTATAAGTGCTGGTCTTGGACCCTCTCCCCAGGTGACTGACCCAGTTCCATGGCTTTAAACACTATTTGTATCCTCCAACCTACCAGTTACTCTCCAACTCTGATCAATTCCCTAAGCTCTAGATTTCTGTGTCCAGCGGCCTTCTCAACATCTGTATGTACACATGGACATCCCAAACATGTGTCTAAAACAGATGACTTAGCTTTCCCTCAGAGCCCTATTCCTTCCTCAATCCCTCAGTTGCTCAACTTTAAAAACCTGGGTCCAAATTTCTTACAGTAGAGCCTACAGTGGCTTTGGTTGTATGTGATCTGTCTCCTTCTTCCAGTTTCTCTCCTCTCTTGCACTCTCCCCTTGCTCATGAGCTCAGGAGCTAGGGGCCTCCTCATTATTTCCTGTAATGCTCACCAGGGTGGCTATTCTTACCGCCCTCCTGTCTTCCTGCTCCCTCTCCCAGGAATATTATCTTGACCGTATTTCCCTTTTCATCTTTCAAGTGTCAGCTCACTGTTACCTTCTTTAAATAGCCTTCCTCCAGTGTCCTCTTTGTAGAGTGATTGTCTATAGTATCATCCTGTTGGCTTCTTTCCCAGGATTTTTTACTCTCTGTCATTCTTTTGTTCGTTTATTACCTTTTTTATTCATTGTTTCTACTCACTAGAATGGAAGCTCTGTGAAGGCAAGACCTAGTCTGGCTTGTTCACTGTATCCCATGTCCTTGGAGCGGTGCCTGCCGTATAGTAGGTCCTTGCTAAGTGGGACAAAACAAATGAAGATAGAGTAAGGAGAATGGATTTGAGAGAGAGTGGGTGTGGGGTAAAATAGACAGGAGTAGGTGCTGGATTGCATCTAGGAAATGAGAGGTGTAGAGCATAGTTCCTGGGACCCTGGTTTACACAGCAGTATAGATGGTGGTGCTGTTAGCAGAGGCTGGAGACACTAGAAAAGGCCCTGATTTACAGGGCACATTGCAGCAGAGAAAGAGATGGGTCTTAGACATGCTGAGTGTGGGTGCCTTTGCCATATCTTAGTGACATCTTCAAACACCTAAGTGGAGCCAGTTGGCCGGAGGACAGCTCACCTAGTCTAACGACTTCTACTTTTGCCAACACACAGCCGTTTCCCTAAGTGCAGCCGCCAGACTGAACTCTGGCTTTACGGTGTTGAAAGGGTTAAATCAGATCTGGTCACTCTCCTACTCAAAACTTTCCCATCTCACCCACGGGAGTCACATACAAGGCTTTGCTCTATCTGGTCTCTCATTACTTTCCTGATCTGATATCCTACCCAGCTCTCCTTCACTCACTCTCTTCCAGTCACACTGACCTCCACACCGTTTTCCAGACATGCCTGCCATGCCCCTGGGTCTCTGCACTAAATGACCTCAGATATCCACGTGGCTCCACTCGGGTGTTTGTGGAGATATCAGGGCATCAGCATCAGTGGGCATCAGTGTCTGTGGATTGTGAATTCCGAGGGGACCCCAGTCTGCCGTGGGGGGTGCCTTTCTGACAGGCACAGATAATGTGAGGAGTGGGGCTGAGCCAAGATTGGATTTTCACCAGAAAGATATGATGAAGAGACAGAGGGGTGAGGAGATGAGTAAAGAGGCAAGTGAAGAAAGGGCAAGACTGAGGATTGAGAAATCGGTGTGGGGAGGCGGGGGTCAAAAAATAAATTAATTTTAAAAATAAATAAATAAATCAAGGGTCCACAGCTTGGGCTCTGTCTGAGTCCACTCAGGCTGCCATAAGAGAAGTACATAGCCTGAGTGTCTTACATAAAACAACAGACGTGTATTCCTTGTAGTTCTGGAGGCTGGGAAGTCCAAGATCAAGGCACCAGTCATTTCAGTGCCTGGAGAGGGCCCGCTTCCGGGTTTACAGATGGTCATTTTCTCACTGCGTCCTCACATGGCAGAAGGGGCGAGAGACCTCTCTGGGGTCTCTTTTTATAAAGAGACCTCCTCACCTCCAAAGGCCCCACCTCCTCCTAACCCCTCCTAATACCATCACCTTCGGGGTAAGGATTTCAGTGTGTGGATTTGGGGGGGGACACAAACTTTGAGTCCATACCAGGGTTTGACAAGGTCAAGAATGGTTAAGATGATTTCATTTCTTGGTAATTATAAATAATGTTGCTGTTAAAAAAAAAAAAAAGAATGGTTCAGATGAGGGCATAAATGAACAAGAAAGCTGGAGGGAAAAGCAGATTGTAACAATCTGTGCATCAGTGCTCAGGAATTACTTGCTGGCTGTTGTTTGTTTATGCGTGCTATGCGATAGAATTTAGCTCTAGGTATTTTACAGAAAGGATTCTTATGTTTAAATGAAACTCCACTAGCCGTTAAGATCAATTTGTGTGGCATTTTGTAGATATTTGTATCAAAGGTTGTTCTTTCTGTTAGGACATAGGATATGAATTTGCATTCAATGTTATCGTAAAATTCTAACTTCATGTTATGGTAAGATATTTTTCTTTCTTTAGGTATTTTCTATACATATATAAAAAATATAAAATACATAAAAATATAAAAGGTATATTAAAACTTTAAAGATTTTTAAAAATATATCAAATAAGCTCCGGATGAAAAACAAATTAGCCTTTCTCCTTAATTGTTTTATTACAAATACAATGTTCTAAAGGTAGGCATATTCTTGTCTTCAGGAATTACTGATCCTGTCTTCTTTCCTAGTAGAGTTTGATATTAACAGGTTCTGATTATCATTTAACCAGATAAAGTAAATAAGAGATCTAGGGAAATTTCTAAAGGAATATCTAATGAATACAGAATGACAATAAAAGCACATTAGCGCTCATGTTCACATTGTTTTCCTGGGATTTAGCTACATATTTCATTCGCATTTCCAGTTACTTATCTGAAAAGAAACTCTTGTTTCCTTTTTGGCAAAGTGTGTTTTCTCACTCAGGCCAAAGTAGGTGCCCAAATCAAGCAAATATGTGGTCTGTAATAGATATTGTCTCTGAAATTGTATTTACATTTTAAAATTTAAGCAATTTTGGCCTTAGAGGAGAAAACACATTTGGCCCCCAAGCCATCAAATTGTGGTTGTATATGAGCCAGCAGAAACAATGTGGAATTTAAAAATTTAGTTCAAAAAAATTGTTTTTTTCTTTGCAGTAGACTTAATGGAGGATTTAGTTCCCCATCCAGAATTCAAGATGCTGGGTGTTCGTAACATTCCTCAAATGTCTGAGAATTCCCTGGCATACAGCACGTTTACTTGGGCTGGCCTCCTCAAGCATTTGAGACAGATGCTCATTTCTAATGCAAAAATGGAAGAAGGTAAGGGATATTTTTAAAATATGCAGCCCACAAGCTGGGAAAAATGCCTGTCCTGGGCTTCTTGATATACACTGGCATGGGCCAGTTGAAATAATGGTGCCTTCTTCTGGTCAGGGAGGCTCCTGTAAAAACTCACCAGAACATCCCAGTAGGACTTCTTGATCACTTCACAGTTTCATTTCTCAAAAAAAATTTCAAATTAGTGTGACATTTACTTTTTTTTTTCAGGGGGAGGTAATTTGGTCTATTTATTTTTAGGGGAGATATTAGGGATCAAACCCAGGACCTCATGCATGCTAAGCATGCGCTCTACCACGTGAGCTATACCCTCCCCCTGACATTTACTTTTATTTTAATTTTTTTCAAAGTAATATATGAACATAATTTTTTTAATCAAATAGTCAAAATTCATTTAAGTGTATACTTAAGTCTGGACATCTTTATGTAAATTACATCTCAATTTTTTTTTTTAAAGTCAAGTAATTGTCCAGCATGAATTTATAATGAGGAAGAGAACAGCCTATCCTACACTTCCCTACTGCCCAGCAGAAACAACTTTCAATGTTTTTAGCTATTTCTTCTGGAATTTGCCTCCATACTTCTAAAGGTCTTGCTTATACTGTTATTTTTTTTTTTCATTTTCCAGGTTTAGATATTATCAGTTGCCTGCCTAAAGTGAAGTTGAGAATTGAATCTTCTTCCACCCCCTACACACATATAGGGCACACACACACCCCCTCCATCCTCCCTCCTCCTAATCTAGTTAAAACACACTTTTGGGTTAGATCAGTTTTCAGTGTTTGTATTATTGTGTTATTCTTGCTATGTAAATAGTGTTCACAGTGGAGCTATGGACTGTACACACAGATTATCACCTTTTATTTCACATACAGTTTACTTTTCCCTCCTAGAGTTAATAAGTATTTTGATTTGGTTGCTATTCTTCGTACCTATTACTAGTCTACCCCTAAACTTTTCCGTAAAAATGAAACCAGCATGTTCAGACCTCTCAGGTAATCATCATTTCCATTGTCTGCTTGGAGATGTCCCCTCGGGAGGCCTTCTTCCTCCTGTCCAGTCTGCACTGGTTACTCTCCAGGCTTGATAAGCAGCCAGCACTGGCATCTCTGCCTCCTTCTGTGCTCTGGCCTCTGTTCCCTGGATTTCACATCTTCCTCTTTCTGGGTTTATTCCCTCATATTGATAGACCCTACCCTCTCGGAGCTTCCCAAGAAAGAGTACAGGGAAGGTAAAAATTTTAAGGCTGTAAATGTCACCATTCTCCGTTTACATTTGGTTGATAGTTTGTCCAGGTAAAGGATTCGAGGTTGGGCGTCATTTCTGCTGAGTATTTTGAAGGCATTGCTCTGTTATCTTCCAGTTTCCAGTGTTGCTGTTGAGAAGTCCCACTTTAATTCAATTCCTAATCCTGTTTTGTTCTCTCTTGTATCTTTTAGGATTCTTTTCTCTTTGTCTCTAGCATTCTGGAATTCCTTAGTGTGGATTTTTGCTGTATCTCAGGAGGCAGTAAACTTTATGAGGGCAGAGATCCTTATCTGTTGGGTTTACTGCTGTATTTTCAGAGCCTCACTGGTTTAGCCTTTCCTGAGCAGGAAGCATCTTGATGGATGGAGGGGGCACTCCCCTCACTGGAGAAGAGTCTGGGACTCTTAACTGCTTCTCATACAGATTTTTAACTAATCCTCCTGTCTCTTCCTCTTTCAGAAGTACCTGGCCTGCTTCCAGGACCTCCACTGTAGGCAGAAGTTTCCCTTCCCCTGGTTGCTAAGTCAGTAACTACTGGTTCATTTGATTTCCAAATTTTTGTTACCATCATCTTCTCTCCCCATGCCATTTTTTTTTTCTTGTTTATGCCTTTTAAAAAAATCACTGTAGTGTCTTGTTAGTGAGATTTAGGGAGTAAACTGGTGTGTTCAGTCTGTCACATTTAACTGGCAGTCACTACTGTGTATTATTTCAGTAGCATATATTTGACCACAAATTACAGTAAGTTAGGTTTCAATAATGTGAAAGTGAATTCCCTCTACATGTACTTGTAGTACCTAATGGATTTTAGATAATAGTGCCTGAGGTTTGGAGATAAGCAGAAAGTTCCCATCTTAATGCTTCCTGGACTTCTCGGCCGCAGTACCGGTTTTTCTAGCAATACCTGTTATCATCTCAAGGAACACAGTGTTCCTCAGGGTAAGATGTCCTGTTTAGGTCAGTAAACCAGTCTGTTTAGTCATTTTCCCATCTGAGAATTTCTTTTTTCTTTTTTTTTCAAATGGCAGTACTGGGGATTGAACCCAGGATCTCAAGCATGCTAAGCATGTGCTCTACCACTGAGCTATACCCTTCCCCACCCCCCAGTCTGGGAATTTAAACTGTCAACATTTTCTCACAATTATAGACAAGAGTTTTGAACATATAAATGTTTCCATATGAATATTAATATATGAATAAATATGTTAATGTCATTAAACAGCCTGAAGGATGAAGTTTTAAAACTCTTTATGTGTGTCAGACTACTCTGTATGCAGATTGGCCCCATTAATATTGCCATCAGCAATGTATCTTGTTTCTACATATCCCAGCAACAGGAGGAGTGAGTGATCCAAGAGGGAGTGAGCAGAAGTTACACTGTCGTTTATGACCTAGTTTTGGAAGTGACACACCATCATTTTGCACCATCCTTTTGGTTATTAAAGTCAGGCCTATCCCATGGGGAGAAGGCAAGGATCCCTGGGGTTCATCCTGGAGGCTGGCTGCTAGTCTCTGTCCTCTAACGAATTGTGCCCTCCCATACACAGAATGTACTGAATCCCTCCCAAGCCCCCCAAAGTTACATCCCATTAGCACCTCAGCCTAAAGTCCAGAATCTTGTCCTCTAAAACCAGGTCCAGGTGTGGATTTACACTCCTCAGGTGTGATTTCCTGAGTGTAGCTCTTTAAGGACACCCCACCGCCAACAGACCATGGTGGAGCAGGCGCAGGATGACTGGTAGACACTCCCTTTCAAAAAGGGGGAAATGAAAGGCACATGGGAGCCGTTGGTCTATAAGGATTCAGCAGGGCTCACGCTGACAATTTCTTGGTTAAAATGTAAGGCCTGGGAAGACTTTTCCATGGCTTTTGGCTTGGCCCTCTGAACCAAGCTATATTATAATTTTACTTTTATTTTTGTTTTATTTAAAACATATTTAAAAATTTTATTCTATTAGTTGACTTATTTTTGGCTAGTTTGGATTAATTTATTAATTTATTCATGTGAGAACTAGAGAGTCAGAATTCTAAGGGTGTATGTAAACAGATTTTGGCGGAGGGGGGAGGTTAATTAGATTTATTTATTTATTTGCTTTTTTTTAATGGAGATACTGGGGATTGAACCCAGGACCTTGTGCATGCAAGTCATGAACTCTACCACTACTGAGTTATATCCTCCCCTTAAAGACTTTAAAAATTAAACTGGCATCATATTATATGCATTTTTTGTTCCACACCTTTTTTCAACATATTTTGTGGCTTTCATTCCAATTTAGTACATTTAGACATGCCTTATTATTTTTAGTAGCTACAAAGTTGTGTACTGTACATGTGCCATAACATTATATATACATAGATTAAAAAGTCAAGTAATTCTACAATGCAGGTTGTTAAAATTATTAGTCCATAGCCTTCTTCTATTGTCTCCCTCCCAGAGACAACTGTTTTTCAGAACTCTTTTGCTGTATTTATCTACACATTGCCATTTATAGATTTTTTAATTATTTGCTTCCCACCATGGAAGGTTAGGATTTAGCTTTTTTCTCACACTGGCCCCTAAGCCCTAAAACATCCTCTGTCTCCTCATCCTTTTAATATAGTGGTGGTGTCATCACTGGATTAAAGCAATACTGAGCTTTACATCATCATGACCAAATACATGGTATTCACAGCTGGGCGACGGAGTATCCTGTGAATACTGTTCCCTTCCTGTGTAATGTTTAAATTTTCTTTGGAGTTAATAATTGCTTTGTTCTCCTATTTGCTTAGTTTTTCTGTGTACCTGTCAGTTATTCAGTCCTGTTTCTCTACTTGTCTGAATTTTTTCTTGATATGCAGGCACACCTCATTTTATTGCATTTTGCAGATATTATGTTTTTTAACAAACCAAAGGTTTGTGGCAACCCTGCATCGAGCAAGTCTGTTGGCGCCATTTTTCCAACAGCATTTGTTCATTTCGTGTCTGTGTCACAATTTTGATAATTCTCATATTTCAAACTTTTTCATTATCATTATATTTGTCATGGTGATCTGTGATCAGTGATCTTTGATGTTACTATTGCAAAAAAATTACAACTTGCTGAAGGTTCAAATGATGGTTAGCATTTTTTAGCAATAAACTGTTTTTTTAATTAAGGTATGTATATTGGGTTTTTTTAGATATAATGCTACTGCAAATTAACAGACTACATTATAGTAGTGACAGTATAGTAGTAAAAAAACATAACTTTTATAATTACTGGGAAACCAAAAAATTTGTGTGACTCGCTTTATTGTGATAATTCACTTTATTGCAGTGGCTGGAACCAGACCTCCAAAACCTCCGAGGTCTGCCTGTGTTTAGGTATACTGTCAGTTTCATCTTCTTTTAGAAATCTCCCTTAGAGCTTCTGACCTGCTTCAGTCTAGATTTTTTTTGCCCTCTTCAGCAAGGTTCTTTTGTTATCCTGGATATTCTGTTTGCCTGTTTGCTGTGTTGGAGATTCTACTCAGAGAGACAAAGCCCCAGTGACCTAGGGGCAGAGAAGGGAGGGTCGTGGTTTTCCTAGTTTTCACTTGAGCTCTCTGCTTTTGGTACGAACCCTGCCCTTACCTCTGTCTGGTGTTCTTCAGACCAGAGACCCTCGATCATATCCTCTCCAGAAAATAAACCTTTAGCTTTCTGCTAGGGTGGGGAAGAAGCAGTCAGCATGATAAACAGACCAGTTTAGCAACATTCCTTAAGCTGAAGTCAAAGGTAGACGTGCTCACCATGCCTGAGCCAGTGACTTCGCATTTTCATGGATTCCCTTAAGGAATGCTGCTCCATGTTCTAGGGACACAAGGACAATAATGTGTGAAAAAACACTGGCATCATTAATGCCGAGTCAAAGAGTGATAAAGTCACTGAATGTGAAAATGTTTTAGGAAAACCTTAACCGACTTATTTTGTTATATTTATATTTTTATGTATGCTCAAGAATGATATATGATTTTTTTTAATATAAACCTAATAAACTCTAAAAGAACTCTGAATAAGTATAAGATTGATTGTAAGTGAATAATCTAATTGACATTTATTTTTAAAATTTTTATTTATCAATTAATTTTAATTTTTAAAATTATTATTTTGTTTGTTTTTTGGGAGGAGGTAATTAGGCTCATTTATTTATTTATTTATTTATTTATATTGGAGGTGCTGGGGATTGAACCCAGGACCTCATGCATGCTAAGCATGCGGTCTACCACTGAGCTCTACCCTCGCCCCAAAATAATTTAATTGACAAGTTTTGACAACTTATACTGCTCAAATGGAAATTTATGTAAAATACACATCCTGTAATACATTTTTCTCTTCTTGTTCAAAGCCATTTGTAAAATCTCTTGCTTTTTAAATTTTTGGTAGGTATTGATTGGCAGGTACGGCCTCCTTTATCAGGACTTCCTACTCTTGGAAAAATGCCTCTCAGCAAGGAGTTGCATTTTAACACTTCCATTGCTAACTTGGTCATCCTTCGTGGGAAAGATGTGCACAGTGCGGATCTGGGTAAGCAAAAGTTAAGGCAAAAATTAATATGTGTATTTTGCACATGTACGTGGTACACATGGTAAAAAAAAAAAAGTCCCTGAATTTATTCTTAAAGAAAGGAAAATAATAACTATCTGTTTTAGTAGTAAAACGTAACCATCGTATCAATTAGTATGTGACTGGACACCAAAACAGAAGTGATGTAAACAAGAGACGAGATTAATTCTTTCTTCCTGAACCTGGTTGCTTTGTCATCCTCACCTTGTGGCTTCCTCCTTATAGTTCAAGACATCTGTTTGAACTTCAGCCATCAGATCACATAGGAATAAGCAAAGAAGGGCATGCCCCCTCCTCCTAGGGCCACACACCACACTTGTGTTTGTAGCCCTTTGACTTGAACTGTGAGCCACATCTAGCTGCAAGGGTGGCTGTGAGCACAGTTAAAATTCGGGGGCTCTGTTACTAAAGAAGAAGAGGAGAACACGCATTGCGGGACAACTAATGGTCTCCGTGACAAGCATCGTGCGGAGCGTTTTAAGGAAGCTGAAAGAAGCAGTAGTCTATTAGCTTTGTGTTTCTGCGGCAAAGTCTCTAGGTTTATGTTCTCCTTATCTGATGAGTCCAGCAGCATCCAGTTGGCTGCTTCCAGCCGTGACAGAAAGAAAGCCAAACGGTTTCATCCCTGTAATACTCTTTATTTTTTTTACATTTTTTTATTGATTTATAGTCATTTTACAATGTTGTGTCAAATTCCAGCACAGTTTTTCAGTTATACATAAACATACATATATTCATTGTCGCATGTAATATCCTTTAAATAAAACACTAGTAATAATTAAAAAGAGATCATTTCAAGTCAGTCAGATGGTGTACATTCATCATATTCTTCATTTTAGATTTTAACATAGAAGAATTAATAAAAAGATATATAATCTAACTTCCAAAAATTTACCCACAGCAAATAATGCAGATACATAGAGATGTTCTTGCAAAGAGATTCACTGCAGTATCTTTCACACTAACAGAAATGTTGAAACAACCTAAATGCCCAACAGTAGGAAATGTGTCAAATAAATTTGGTATATTCATGTAAGGAGCCTTTAAATATGGGTGATGTTTATTGACATGGAAAAGAGGTTCACAACATACTGGTGATTGAAAAGGGCATATTACATTTGACACAACATTGTAAAATGACTATTACTCAATAAAAAAAAATGTTTTGAAAAAAAAAGAAGGCCATATTACATAAAAGCATGTGTGTAAAGTTTCTTATGGTATAGCATAGGGAACTATATTCTATATCTTATAATAACCTATAATAAAAAAGAATACATATATATATATATATACACACACACATATATATATACATGTATATATGACTGATAACTATTCTGTACACCAGAAACTAACACAACATTGTAAATCAACTACACTTCAATTTTTAAAAAATGATAATACAAAAAAGGGTCAGCAGACTGTTCATAGTCATTATCTCTGGGTGGTGACATTTTAGCTGTTCAGCTGACTTTTAAATTTTCTTCGTAATACTTTCCTGAATGCTCTGAATTATTAATTTTTTATGCTACATATGGCTCATTTATCCAAAAGCAATATAAAGTTAGTTTAAAAGGCAAAACAAAAGACTTTTGGTGAAATGGATATGAAAATATCTGTTTATTAATTTGTTTCCAGAATTGATGATTTATGTCATTTTACTGTAGGGGCGTTTAAAGATCCAGCTCTCTATACTTCCTGGTTAGAGCCTGTTACCGCTTTCAACGTGTGGAAGACCCAGCGAGCCTTCAGCAAATATGAGAAGTCTGCAGCGTTGGTCAGCAATAGCCAGTCCTTAGTAAAACCGCTGGATATGATTGTAGGCAAAGCGTGGAATATGTTTGCTTCAAAGTAAGTAAAAAATAAGTCTACAAACCTTTTCTAACCTTAGGCAGATAATATAATGTTAAAACACAAGGCAGGATCTGGAGTGTCTTAGTCCATTTGGGCCTCTAGCAAAAATCGCACGGTCTGGGTAGCTTATAAACCACAGAAATTTATTTCTCACCACTCTAGAGGTTGGAAAGTCCACAATTGAGGTGCTGGCAGATTCGATGTCTGGTGAAGACACACATCCTGGTTCATCGGTGGTATCTTTTTGCTGTGTGCTCAAACGGCAGGCAGGGCAAAGGAGCTTTCATGGGCCTCTTTTATGAGGACACTAATCGCACTCATCAGGGCCCAGAATCTGATCACTCACATGATCTAATCACCTCTCAAAGGCCTTCCCTCCTAGAAACATCACCTTGGGAGTTAGATCTTCAACGGATGGATTTGGGGGGAGCACGTTCAATATGATAGCATGAGCAGGCATGGCTACCACTTTGTAGGTATAAATTTTGAGGCATGTTACTTTTCTTCATTTCCTTTCTTTTTCTGTACGATGGGTCCAAACTGAGAGTGAAGATGTGGCAAGGATTAAATGAGATAATAATGTAAAAAATACCCAAGTACAGTGCCTAACTAGTAAATGCTCAATAATTGTTCCATATGATTACTATTGTTGTTGTTGACTAAATGAGTAGTTTCTAAATGAAATGAAATGAAAGTAGAAATTTCATTATAAGGCAAGGACAATAAGATAGTTTTCCAAAATAAGATCCTTGAGAACAGAAGAGATCCTGATCTTGCTCAGTAAGAAATATTGCAAGTTCAACTCCACTTGATACTAAAAAAGTGTCTACTTGATACTAAGAATTGTGTTATCAGGTTTCCTGACCTCTGGCACAATTGCTTAATGTCAAAGCCAAATTCCTCAAATGATGGGCTAAGTTTCTACTTTAATTAGCCAGGATTCCCAAGGACCCCCCCCCCATCCTGCACGTGACCACTCCATAAGCCCCCACTCCTCAGGACTGTGACCTCTTGGTCCTTTTCTGGTGTAGTTCTCTTCCCACTCTAATTAAATGGTAGCAGCCGTTATTTCATCAATTTAACTCATGCCTGCGCTTAATATTCTTTTTAACATGATTTCCCCTGCCTCAGAACATTTTGGGGGGATGGGGTATTAAGAGGACCGCCTGGAATAGCTGGAAATTAAGTGTCAGAAAAACACTTAGGAGCCTTCACCTCATCTCGGGGACCAGACCAATGTGTTTCTACGGTGTCAAACCTTAGATAAAACATCTTAGGCACTTTTTAGAGTTTATATTGAACCCAGTCATCTCCCGCAGGGTGATGAATACGTGTCGAGTAGACGCCACACCTGAATGGGTTGCTTTTTCCTACATGTTTCTTATTGTCACACTCTTGGACATTAAATAGACATAAACTTTGAAAGTTTGCTAACCTTTGGAGCAAACACTGAAGCAAAGATAACGACTTTTAAGAGAGTCTGCCATCTTCAAATGTTCGTGAGCTAGGCAAAGTGTATTTATTGTTTGATTTTAAGAGTTACTCATTTGCTTGAGATTTTTATTTCACATTTTCTGTTTCTTTCACCAGAGCCTACCTTCATCAGTATACAAAATTTGGAATTGAAGAAGAGGACTTTTTGGACGGTTTCGCATTGTTAGAACAGGTTATTGCCAGTTACAGCAACCTCTGATTTTGACTTAAGTCATTTTTGGACTGAAATATTTTTGACACTTTTCTCTGTAAGTTTTTCAAATTCCTATCTGCTAACGTAACAAAATTAAATGCTGATTCCTCCTGCATAATACACCCACAGAAAAGGAGGGAAACCTTTTAAATGGAGCATGTTTTCAAAGAAAACATCTACTTGGTTGTTTTCCTTTGTAAGAAAAAAAATGGTGCTTCTTTAAAAAACTTTGGGAACACTGCTAAGATATTGGAACTCTGGAGCTATCCAAAAGAGGGAATATTCTTCTTTGTCCTCATGTTCATAAAACTTCCCTCTTCATTCCAAAAAGCATTCACTAAATACGAGCTAAACTTGTACAGCACAATTTGAAGCTAAGGAATTGTAATTCTGTATTTAAAGGTAATCATCTTTGAAGTGAATGCTTTGAACCACAAGAGGGAGCTGTTGTCAAATAGTGTGAATATCTATTTTGACTATTATTCTGTAACAGGGTAAGATTTTTTCTTTTCTTTTCTTTTTAATTTGGGGGGGGTAATTAAGTTTATTTATTTTTTAGAGGAGGTACTGGGGATTGAACTCAGGATCTTGTGCATGCTAAGCATGCACTCTACCACTTGAGCTATGCCTTCCGCTCCAAGATTTTCTACTTTAGGCAACTATTTAAAAATAAATGTCAGGATTTTGTTAATAAATGTATATCAGGCTTTAATACAAAGATAAATAAGTAAGTGTTTACTTTGTTTGCTTTTCTTAAATTTTCAGGGCATCCAAAAATTGCAGTTTTCTTTTAGATCTTAGAATGCCAGAGCAGGAACTGATTTTATTCGATTAGTGTTTTAAAATTACAGGTATTTGACTGATGTGGAAGATGGTTATGCCTTTCAGTAAAAGGGGTAAGCGCTTTCACCAAAATTTCACTAAGTTGAGAAGATTATCACCAAAGAAACACCGTGCTGGATGAAACTGACATGTACAAATATGGGTTTACTCAGAAGGACAAACACATTTGGACGCTGGCAGCTGAGTTTGAAGGGAATGGTGTGTTTCAATAAAACCCATCACATGCACTGTATTAACAAATGTAAAATGGGAAACAAATAGGAACATTTGCCCTTTCTGCCAAATCTACCAGTGGTGACTTATTTTTATATGGAAAAATGACAGTTCACAGATTCACTGGTTTCTTCCTTTTCTTTCCATATGGAAATGATTACCTTTTTGCTGTTTTTCTTATCAACTGTTGCTATGATTTAAAATACTGAACCATATCTTACTTCTAAGGAATGTAAAAAGTGGTCTGTTCAGCTGCTAAAAGGCACACCCACTGCTGCATTTTGTTAACCCAAGTCCACTTGAAAATAATTAGATCATAATTTTTGCAAACTACAGTTAAAAGTAATAGTTTAGCGTTGCAGAGATCCAAAGACTGAAACAATTTCCCATACTAAACCAGCATTAATGAAGATCTGTAACTGAATTACCTCACGAGGGGGTAAGCTGATTCTGAGAAATCTTGATCCAAGTTAAGCTTAAAGAAAGTCTTTAGCTGAAATCGTTTTGTATTTGAGAAAGTATGCATGATGTGCTAATGGAGACAAGTGTATTTCTAATTTGAACTCATAGAATCAATGGCAGGTGACTACTGGAAGTAAACTCCAGTTAGACAGACCCCTGGGTCCATTCACTTATGTGAGTTGACCCTTTTTAATGATCCACAGCTGCATTATTTGATCTGTGTAGATACCTAAATAGTTACAAAATTGTTTTAAACATTTACATGGAAAATATTTTTTCTTGTCTATTTGGAATAATATAAAATTTTTGCTATTAGAATTGTGATAACTTAAAATTAACACAGAGAAGCTGATGCCAAAGCTTCAAGAGAAGGGGTGGCGCTGGAAATGTACTTTGATTTGTGTGCAGATAACGACCAATCAGCCAGGACATTAGAATCATGACTTCCCGGACATACAGATTCAAAAGCTTTGAACGTGTAATTTCTTAGATTCCTGGGTAACTGGCATGCTGGGTCTCACTTAGACACTGTCCCCCAGAGCCAGGGCGCACGTTATAGGCAGTGAGTACGGTATAAATTCAAACTGCTGCTTATTTTCAAGTGTTTTCGTTCTCCCCTATTTGTGCTTTTCTTAAGAGCTCTTTAAGCTGTAGAATATCTTTTTTTCCCATTCATTCCCTCTTCCTTCTACCTTTGGGTACTCCCTCCCTCCCCAGCCTCTTAATCAATCTGCAGCATCTTTCTTCTTTATTTAACCTGTCACTTAGAATCTGGTAAGTATGCCCGCAATTCACACTTCTTAGTCCATTCAACCAGTATCTGTTCAGTGCTAGGCACTGAACAGATGTTATGGGATATAGGGATCGATACCACTTAGTCTAAATGAAGACGCTTACAACGTGGTTAAGTTTCTTGGCACATCTGGTGCTACAATTCTAGCTTCCTAATTATTGCTTATTATCTTGCCCATGTCCACATTCAATTTTTTTTTTTTTTACAAGAGATGTGGTACAAGGTAAAGAACAATGAACTGGGATCTCTAGTCGAGGCTTAAAATTTGTCTGAAGCATCTCCTCTCTGTGCAGTGGACATACCAGTGATTCTTCTCCTGACCACCATGTTTATCACACTTGCATTCCTGTCCAAAACTTTGTTTTAAAACGCGCTCCCTAAGTTCCCATCCCACTGTTCTCTCCCCATGAGCCCAAGGTTAGCAGTCAACCCTTTCTGGTTCTTCCACTTACCTACCAAATATGGCTTTGCCTACTCTCTTGTCATTTCTGGCAAATAATCAGTTATTTAATTTGAGATATTTGCTTGTCTCTATCAATCACATTGTTTCCTATAGGTTTTAGGAATGTGAGCTACCAAATCTGGCTTTATATTTTTAACTAAATAACTTCCTACTCCTCCACTCTGAAATGTCTCAGATGATGCAGTGTCAGCCTGATTAATAAATGGAATCCCATTTCTACTAGCAGGAATGTTAAGATAAACAATGTAAATATTTCAAGTTTCTGGAGAACCCAGTGTTGGGTCAGTGTTGGAGAAGATGTGACATTCAGTGGAGAAGGAAAAGAGAAAATTCCAATCGTTTATAGACTCTAGAGAGCCAGTGAAGCAGGAAGAGATGAAAAGGAAGGTCTGGGGAAGGATGAAGCCCCCAGAGAAATGCTCATAGCTCACAAGCATTTCAAAAAAAAGGAGGGGGAGGGGAAGAAGGGGAGAAGTCTGGATGGTTTTTGAATTATGGGCTTTACCTAATGATAAAAAACCTAAGAGTAGCTTACAAAATTGGCATAAAAAGAAACAGTAAGCTAAACTACATGTCACTTAGCAAGTAATTCTGTCTTACCTGAATTTAGCTCCTTTGCCAATGATGGAGCCAATTTGATGGATAGTTTTATGGTTCTCTTGTCCCATCTGAATTTAATTATTTACATGGTAAGTACACGGAAGTTCAAAGATTTTTGTCCAGTCTTTTTATCCAATATTGGCTGTCGAATAAGGTGGCCATTAACCTCATGTGGTTAGGGCTGTAAGTGCAAAATACACATTGGATTTTGAATATGAACAAAGTAATGTAAAATATTAATATTTCAACATGTTAAAATGATATTTTGGACATAATAGGTTAAATAAATTATTCAGATTGGTATAATTCCTGTTTCCTTTTAAATTTTAAAATGTAGCTACTAAAATTTTTTTTAACATTAGATACAGGGCTTGTATTTCTATTGGACAGGGCTATTTTAGACATTTCAGGAGCAAAGTCCTGGGAATTGTAGAAACTGGAGTTGAACAAGCTTGTCCTTACTAGGTGAGAGTTCATGGGAACATGATAGTAAGAAACATGATATGAGGCAAAAGATGGGAGTTTCCTTTTTTGAAAAAAACAGGCCTTTGCTTAAGCTCTGCTGATGTGGACAGCATGAAAGAGGCAGGATGTGCGCTTAATCCAACAAACATCCACTGAACACCTGCAAGGGGAAGACACCGTGCAAAGACAGGGAAATTTAAAAATGAATTAAACCTGGCCGCTACGCTTAAGGAGTTCACCATTTGGTATATCCTTTGCTGCAAAGAATATGCCTGGTTCACATAGAAACTCCCTGTTTACTGAACAGATTAATATAAACTGTGTCTAAAAAACTATGGAAGAGACATAAAGCTGCAAACCTACAGACATAGTGAAGCCAGTTAAAGGTCCCATGTTAGCAACAGATCTCACAACTAGATGCAGCTAAGGACCCGGAAATGTATTCAAATATTTACTTCTGAAGCCATCTGATACAATTAAAAGCCATGTAAGGCAATCTAAGTTCAAACAATATATTAAGAAAGTGAAGAATTGACATTATTTGTTAAGTCTTTACCGAAAATCTAAATTCCTTGTCCTGGAATTCCAAGCCTTCTAAAGCTCGGCCATTCCCTCTCTGCCACAGTTCCCTTGCTGTGTACTGTTGTAGCCGAGACAGACAGAAATGGCTGTTAAGTGTTGTTATTAAAAAAACAGGGATTCGTCTATGTGGTGGTTTCAGTAAGGACAGGATGGAGCCGCCTGTCACTGACCGGAAGATACAGATGAGAGACTTGCTGCAGTGATCCAGGAACGGGAGGGAGGCTCAGAAGATTTTTGAGCAGGCCTGAAAGGACACACACTAGATTCCGTAGTAATTTCTTTGTGGCAATGTCTTACGGGATTTCCTTCTTTTTTTGTATTATGCATTTCTTTGGTTTGCATTTCTTTTTAAACAGAGCCTTAAAAACCTGACATAAAGATAAAATGACTCAGATGATTTTTTAAAGGATGTTAAGACCTGGATACAGTTTGAGGAATGGAGGAGTAAGTCAAATGAATCAGAAGGCAGCAGCAAGCGGTGGAAGCAGTGAGCTGCGTCGCTGTTCTGTAAACTGTCACATAAACAGCCTGTAGGAACCACAGGATGTTCCAGGTTCTTGCAGGGGCAAAGGAGGGAGGGAGAAAATAGACTGACTTTAGGGTCCTTCTGTCTCAACATGTTGTTCTAATGACCATTTCCTGCTGCAGGGAGACTAGAAAATGTATCACACACAAAGGCTGGGAGCAGCCTGAAAAGAGGTGTATAGGTGTATAAAGTAGGAAATCTTTTCTGTATGAAAGACCTTTTTATTTCCTCCTTGCAGAGACCTGGAATGACTTTTATGCTCAGACAGATTCTTTATGTTTGAAGAAAATGCGGAACATCTGAAAGTGCCTTTGATCTCTATCTTTTTCTACAAGCACTATTTTTCAATGTCTCTCTCTCTTTTTTCTTCTAAAACTGTGCAAAGCACCCCGACTCACGTGCCTTTACCAGACAGACATCTCGTTTTGTCTGACTCCACCAGAAAGCCAGGAACGGTGACACTCTTGATTCTCCCAGGCTTCAAAAACTGTCCACCATCCTGAGAGTGGAATACTCAGATTTTGTACCTCTCTTCTCTACAGAGGATTATTATACAAGTAAATCTCCCCTTCTGAACTCTGGCGCTCCTGGTGAGTGGCAGAATTGTGGTCATATGTCATTTATTCTGAACTCCTACCCAGCCAACTTCAATAAGCATAACTCATTTACTGAAACATGTAAACAAGCCCAGCCCCAAAGCAGCCAAATGGAGAGCTGCCTTTACCACATGCTCCAGGAGGTGTAATAAAGCTGGGATTCGGCCTTTGGGCTTGGCAAGGGCAGCTGGGAGGATGTCCTCGTCCTTCCTGGGGAGAACTAATGACATCTGGGTTCTAGGTGGCTGCCACCGCTGTCTGGGCTAGCGCTACAGGAAGCCTGGACTCCAGCAGAAACACACAGGAAATCACATTGCCAAACTTTTCTCCTTATAAAGACAGATGATCTGTCCAGGAATTACCATCCTCCCAGTTCTCAGAGGGAGGAGCCACTGGTTAAGCAGGCAGGATACAACTGGAGAGAGGAATTCTAAAGCAGTTTCCGGTGGCCCCAAGATCCAGCCGCAGTACCATTCTGCAAGAACAGGGCTGCGTAACAAGTCAAGGCTCAGATGAGCGCTTATGGGAAAGTACGGAGGACATACTATTGAGAATTCTCTGAAATAATCTAGTTTATTCTCTGATAGGGCGAAATTACAGAGTGTCTAATGGACAGCACATTCACTAGGAGCTGAGTTGGGAAAACTGACATACAGACCCATAGGGGGTCTGTATTCTATCAGTATCTTTGCTCTGTATGTTCAAAACGGAGCGGTGACTCTCCCTTAAACTTGCTGCTCCTCCTATATTCCTGGCTCGGTGAGCGATGGTTAGTGCCGTCTTCTCAGGGTTCTTTGGTACCTTCTTCATGTATATTCCACCCTTACCTGGACGCTACCCGGGTAGCACCACCTGCCTGCCTTTGAATCTCCACTGCTGCCTCACCTGGACCACTGCGGGATCCATTCAGCAAACACTCCCTGCGACCCTACCCTGTGCTCGGCTCTGAGCTTACAAAGGAGAGCCCAGTAGTGCCTGCCCTTCTGGGGCCTCTGTTATAGTGGAGGAAACTGCAAAATCAAGAAAATAGACAAACTAGTTGTGAATTATATGTAGGTACTTTAAAGGAAACAAAATGGGGCTAGACAAAGAATGACAGGTAGATGACTCACTGGCTTCATCTCTTCCACCCACCCTGCACGCGGCTCCCTTACCTGTGCCTTCCTGGTGGCTCTCACAGGGCTTCCTGACTTAGAACCCCTTCTCTCGCCCCACCCTTACCTGGCAATTCAAATGCCACATCCTCACGAAACCTCCTCCGCTCCTTCCTAGTCAGCAATTTCTTCCTCTTCCCAATTCCTGTGGCCTTCCTCTGACTCTGCGTGGTAGTCACCTGCACATATGCATAGCACCCCTAAGAAGACTGTCAGCTCCTGGAGGGGAGATCGTTTGTCAATAGCTGTCTCCTCCCCCCAGTACCTTAAATTAGTAGAGATTTTTTAAAGTGAATAAAGTTTTTTTTCTCCCCAATGTGGCTAATACCACTACTGGCCCTATTTCACAGGGTTGTCATGAAGATCAAATAACACTCAAGATGTGGCAGTGCTTTGAAAAAGAAAAAAGATCCGTACAAATGGAAATTGCTTTGTAATCGTAATTATAGCAAACATCACTCTGGGAACCTGTCCACACAGGATGGCTAGGAGTGGAGCTGTCTTTTCCAAACCCTTGGACAGGGAAGCACAAAGTCTGCGCATTTATTTAAATGCAAAACTTTTTAGGCTGTGGCCTTGATTTTCTGCTGTCTTCCTTTCCCCGTCACCTACCTTGTGATCACAAGTTGAAGTAAGTAAGCAGAAGCTTGGACTTTTGCACTGAACTCTCCTGCAGAGCTGAGTGGCGAAAAGCCAGAAAACCCAGGTTTCCATTCTTGCTCTGCTTCCTTGCTTCCTCCAGCAAATCACTGAACTTCTCTGCCTTAATTTCCTCATGGGGCTGTTGTAAGGATTTAATGATTAAATACAATACACGTAAAACAGCATTGAAAACAGTGCCTGGTACAAAGTAAGCAAGCTAGTCATTATCAAAGTTACAATAAATCCACTGTGCTTCCTGGTACAGAGCCCATCCCAGGAGGTTCCTGGGAGCTAATCTTGATTGCTGGAGTCGTGTGGTTGGTTACAAAGAACACACCACGCAGGGGAGGTGGGAGTGGGAACGGGCTGTTGCAAAGGGCAGCATGGAGCGGAGGTGTCTGAAGAGCCTCAAGGGTGTGGCCGAGTTTAGGTAGAGAAAATCTGGCTGCTGCAAGAGGTTTAGGGCCGACACTCAAGTGAAGTGACTCTCAAGAGGCTGGGGGAGCACAGAGGCAGCAAAAGGCCTCCTGCCGTTATTTTTGGCTTTCATCTTTTTAAGTAATGAAAAGAGGCTGAGAACAACAAGGTTCTCTGGTGACGAACAGCGCTGGGCTTCGGCACATACTGCCAAGGGAAGTGAACCCGAGCGGCCCTGTTTCCAACACAGCTGGTGAGGAGCCAAAGGAAGACGGGAGCGACCTGAACAGTCATCCCCCACCTTCGGGGAGAGGCAGAACCATCCCTCTTTTCAAATTCCAAACTGTCTCACTCCACGAAAACAGTTTTTCCCCCACCGGAAACAGGCTGGGACACAATTAAGCAATGCTGTCGGGGTGGGTCTGGCAAACGTGGCCTGAAGGAAAAAGCTGCTCATGCTCTGTTCCCTAAAAGGGATAGGTGGTAACAAAGGGAGGAGAGGAAAGGGGCCCTCGGAGGCCTCCTTGAGTGAACAAGGCTTCTCCCCAAAGGCCTGTGAGTGGAAGGCCGTCAAAGCAAGTTGTCCACACTCCTCCCTGGAAACTCTGAAAAGGCTGCGACTGTTAGTTCAGATAGGTGGCTGAGGGGTCGCTCTGAGCCAAAGATGCCGAGAAAAAGCCAGAGCCTTCCCTTCAAGAATTCAGGAATGTGGTTTCCAACGCAAACAGATACTACACATCGTAGAAATAGTGCTGGAGTGTGTCCAAGCCTTCCCTTTATGTCCTTTGAGTCATTTGGAAATGGTTAACAAAGGGGCTGAACACCTGGGCTGATTACCCCAGAAGGGGATTTCCAAACAGACTCTCTACTGTAAAATCATCTCTTCCCTTCCCAAAGCAGCTCAGTTCCACTTTCTCTGAAGTGTGCCTGAAAGATTCCAAATTTTCTAATTCTGATTCTAGGCTTACTAAGCTAGAGCGGCAACTGCTGCTGACACAAAGAAACAGGGAGCCAAGCAACTTCGTGCTTTTTTAAAAAGGTTTATTTTAAATTAAGAGGAACAGATGTCCAATGTTTCAAAAAGCCACACAATTGTGGATTTGGCTGACAAACCCCCTAAGCTGCATTTCATTTCTGTTCCCAGAGAGTCAGCCGGCCACTTAGAACTGACTCACTCTCTGGGCCACAGTCTGGGACAGTGTCCCAACTACAGAACTAGAATCCAAGATCTCAAGTGAATCCAGGGTGTTTGGGTAGAGAGTGGGGGCCATCTAAAACAACTTAAAAAAAAAAATCTTTATTTTAGTAGTATCAACACCCACACAGCAAACTGTGGAAGGCTAGTAGGTCAAAAGAGAATGAGCAAACAGTTGGCACCTGCCTGTCCCAGGGCCACACAGTTCTAAAAGCAGTGAGTAAGCAACTGCCCAGAACAGGTTTTTGTTATAGTCCCTCTTGTGAGTACTGGTTAAATATGCACATATATGTAGGTTATTTGCTGCAATTCAAGTCCTCACCCTCAAGGGAAATGTATCACCTCAGGTGAACTCTTGGCCTTGCTGGGAAGGGAGGGACAGGAACCAAGCCCCTGACTACCAGACACAAATGACTCAATTGCTTCTAGAATTTTCAAGTACATTATGTGCTTTCTTTTCTTGTCTTTGAGAATAAAGGAACAAAACACTTCACATGAAACAGTTTTGTGAGCATCTCATTTACTATGTGAATTTTGTGAATACCAGAGAAGCTTTGATCATGTGAGTTAGAGATGGAATGTTACTTGGCTTTCAAAAATGGCTATTATAACTCAATAGAAAAACGTTACAAAAAAAGGATATTTGCCTTGTTAAAAAAAATGGCTATTAAAGGCAGGGGTGTATAGCTTAAGTGGTAGGGTACATGCTTAGCATGTGTGAGGCCCTAGGTTCAATCCCCAGCACCTCCTCTAAAAACATAATAAATAAACCTAATTACACCCCCCACCATGGCTATTTAACGTCCTTAGGTTGTCTTAACTTTTTGTGAGTGTATTAAAAACTATTTGTGAATAAAATAAACCAATTTTGTGTTTTTCCAACAAGAATGAGACTTTCAGGTCTATTGTGGAAGATCTGGGGTGCCACCGAATCAAGTATTTCTTTTACCGTTTAAAACCTATTTACACCCAGCAAAACTCACCAAATATTCCAGATGGAGCGCTTCTAACAAGGTACTAAAAGCTGATCATTCCCTTTTTCTTTCTCTAACTTCCAGATTTTTTTTTAGTATTAACTGTCTTTGTAATAAAAATAAATTAGAAAATGTCAACACTTAAAGGTGGGAAGGTTAGAAAAGTATTTTCAGTTATTTCATAGGAAATTTTGCGTTCACTATGCTTTGTACCTTAACCAGGCTAGCTGGAGGCCTATTTCTGGATTTAAGGTTTCGGTCTTACTAATCAAGTCATTAGTTGACTAATTTCTTCTTTTATTTTTTTTATTAATTTGTATCTTGGATTTAGTTAATAATTTTTAGACAGAATATTTACTCCCAAACAAAGGCATATATGCAGAGAACATTTAAAAATCTATTTTTGTTTCTGGAATAAATGCAATGTTGTTAAATTCTTGTATGCGTAGCAAATGCTGTCTTTGATGAATTAAAAACTGGTAACATACTAACACTTACAGCGTCTTAACATTTTGTCTGATCTAATTCTTAGGACACCTGGCTATAACTCTATTTTTATAGGTGAAATCTAGGCTCGGTTAAAAACTTTCTCAAGGTCACATACTCTAGAGGCAGAAACCTAAACCATCAATAACTAACTAATGCACATTTATTTTATTTACCTGGAAGCATAATCTGTGCTTAATCACTTTGAGTAACTAGCGAAAGCAGACAAACCTAAGCTGTCCAAATAAAGCTACAAACAGCACAGAGCACCCTGGAACACAGGCCATGTTTGTTTGTAAGGAGCACTTGCCACTATATACACTGAATTAACTAGTGTGTTTCAGAAATGTCACTTCTAGCCTTGTCTTTTTCTGGATTTTCAGAGAATGGAAATAATGGCCATTATCCAAATGAAATTAAAATTCCCCCTTTCTTCTAAGCTCCACACTCCAGCTTATGGTTTTACACAGAGAATACAGAAAACACTGCATGTTCCCACCTCACACTGTTTGGAGGTGCTCCTCAGGACTTAAGTGTGCAAACTGAGGATGTGTTGCACGGTATTGTAGTGCTTGATAGCAACTGAGTTGACACATGGTAAGACGCTGCAGATGTTTAAGACAGAAAATGACACTTAAACAAAGTAGAGATGGAATCAAAAGAATTCCCAGGCCCTTTTTTTATTTGCAGTAATACCAAACCACTCATTTACAAATTTTCTGGTCTCCAGTTAGCTGGAATTAACTAGGTATGTCTTTGGGATTCACTCTGGTGGATAAAAGAAAGGGACAAACCAAACGCTGGAACAAAAGGGTGACTGGATCGTCTGCGCATGCCACACCTGACACTTAGCGGAGGGAAGAGGAAAGCTGCTCTTCATTTGTTTTCAAAGCAAATTCATTTGAAAGAGTGAACAAGCAGTTATCATGAGTTAAATGTATTATAATCATTTAGACCTTCAGCCTAAGAAAAAAGTCTTTCTTTTTTTGAATACCTTACCCTGAAATAAATTTACCAACAAATCCCAAAGATTTAGTACAAATAGTACAATTCATACTTGCTTTCCTCTTTCCTTTCTTCAAACACCAAATAAAATGCAGGTGAAGGAGATGAAACACAACTGGAAGCTGATTTAGAAACACACTAACCCTGAAGAATCTAAAAAATTATGTTGGTTAATGTGAATCTATTTAAGATAAAGCATTCGGTTACTGCTTTTCAAGTAAGGTTAAAAGTCATACTGCTAGAAAGTCCCTGGGCAGGGAAAAAAAGACTGTTAAGAAGTAACCTTTTCAAAACCCACAGAGCAGGTTGCTTGTCCTTTGTTTATTTAGCTTTGCTCACAGAGACTAACCCCATCTTCCAATAAATCCTCTTGAAACTAGTGCAGTATCATGGCATAAAAGATTCGAAGTGCCACTAGACATGAGCACCAGTTTTCTTTTTTTCCCTTAAACTTGGAAACCATGATGCTGGGTAATGTTTGAATGGGAACATTTGATATGGATGGTCAGATGAAAGATACCAAAATGTCAGACAGCCCATCGACTGCTGTTGCCATGAGATTCAACAGTCAACATCAGTCTGATAAGCTACCCGACAAGGTGGTACAGCCATGGAGATGTCACGACGGAGGCAAACAAGCGGACATTCAGGCAGGATTTGATGAAACAAACCAGGCATTTCTGGCCTGTTCGCATTTAAACCCAATTCTACATTCAACATAATTGTCAGTACCAATTTTCCTAAAGGAAAAAAGTAAAATTGTTTATTTTTTTCCCAAGCAAAACAAGATGAGCAAGTTCAACCAGAAACATCCCAGAGGTAAAATCACATAAGGACAAAACACACACTGAAGACAAGAAAATTAGGTTACACATGAAAGTAAATTTCTGTCTGTTAAAACCAGAGTATGTGCTAAATTAAAAATGGATATGAGAAAGGTCTTTTTTTTTTTTTTAAAGTTATCATTCTCTCCAGTGTCCTTTGATTTGTGTACCATCATCTCTTCTGTTTTCACAAACAAAGAAATCCCCTCCATACGCCAGTCCCCAAGGCGCCATTTCATCAGCGCGTAGCTACTGACCAGTCCCATCCTAGCAAAAAATGCCTCGGTGGTAGCTCTTCCACGCAAATAAATAAAGGCTTAAGAAATTGTGGTGGTAGGTGAATTTGGCAAGGCTGCATTTAGCTGGTAGAGGTTAAAAGGAAGTAAAAAAAAATCAAAACGCTCAAGAAAACGGACACAATTTTGGAATGATCAAAGGTGTCTTTATAAAGTTTTTCATGACTTCATTCTAAATATACAGAATAAAAAATGGTGTCAGCTCATTTGTGAGCCACCAACCAGATTTTCCTTATACTGTCTCAAAATTTAAAGATCAGTTTCCCAAGAGGGTGTGCAACACATCGTAAAATGGCCTTTTTTCAAAGGTGGGAGAGGAAAGACTGGGCAGGATGGCATATTAAATTTTACCATGATAGACATGCACGACTGGTATCCAATCTAGTATAATTTATATACATTTTGATGACTTAGAAAAACAAAGAAGTCATTTGTGACAAGCCTGAAAAGCCTGACTTATTTAACATATAAGGAACTTTTTTTTTTTTTGGTGTCCGGAATTCTTTAATCGTACCATGTGGGCCTTTGAAAGTAACAAATAGAAGGCCAGTTTCTGTTAAATTTGCTGCTGACCATCACATTCCACCCTAATAAAATACAACTTGGATTGAACTGAGGGTGGATACCTTACCTTAACACACAAAGGAACAGTATGTCAGTGCAAAATATGGGCTAAACTGCTTTCAGGGGGGGAAAAAATTTTGATACAGGTCGGAAAAGGGAATTTTCCTTCCTGGTTTGGAGTCCTCCCAATTTAAGGCAGAACCCATCCGTATTAATTTTTGCAGTTAAAAACTTTTTCTGCTTATTTAGTTTTCTCCTCTGAGTTCAACCGCTGCTGGATTCGTTTGGCATAACTTTGTGCCATGGAGTTAATGATGGACAGGATGAAGTAACACACCATTATAACGACCAGCTTCTCAAACAGCCAGGACAACCAGTTTTCTCCCTGCAGGAATGAAGGCAGAACAACCCATGAGAAATGCTTCACTAGTTCACTAGTAAAAGGAGGATCACCTACCATGTTTTAACGAAAATAAGGAGAACTTGGAGCTTAGAACCTATAAAGCCGAAACAATTAAAAACGAAAAGTCTTGTGTTTTCAGCTACTGTGAAATCTACATTCAGGCCTTTTTATACGGAGTTATTAAGATTTCACTTTGTTGGATATAAAGTGCAGGTTGATTCACATTAGTTTAAGGGGACAAGAGTGAGGTCATTTCTTGTTTTTCTTTTTTTGATTAAATTCTACCTGAAGTAACCCCGTAGATACTTGTAGACTGTAGTGTCAAGATATTTTTATAATATATATATATGTAAATATATTATATCTCCAGTATTAGGAGCAGCTTTTAAAATATAAATGTTATCTATTTCTGAAGTCATGTTTGGTCTACTGAGGGCAGCAAAGGGCCACATAAAGAGTGCAAGGCCTTCAAATAAAAAAGCAAACAAGAAACACACAAAAATTAAAACTATGCTTCCTTCAACTTTCCCACTTCAGGTCATTGCCTACTCATCCTCTTCTAGTCACTTCCTTTTGCCACAGAGCTGTTTATAGAACAGGCAGGCTTCGTTTAATTTAAAGTTTTTAAGTTCAGCTATGTTAACAGCTTTGATTTCCACTAAAAAAAAAAAAAAAAAAAAAAGATTTTTCCACCTATGAAAAGAAAAATAGAGCAAAAATGAAGGAAGATATTCAAAGGACCTCACTAAGTTCGACACTTTGTTATGCAATAAATTTTAACTTTTTAATCCACTGGGAAAGTTTACTTGCTAATAAATCATTTAAGATCAAGAAGCTAACTCATTTTACGTAACAGACCTATTATTTTCCATTAGCTCAACCCTGATTTTGGGGAGATGTACAGAAGAGAAATCACATTTTCTGATTCAGACAAAGACAAATTTGCCAGTAGAGAGTAAACAGAGCCTCGAACTTCTGTTAAAGAAGACAGACAAACAAACCTCTACTCTATTTGCCTAAAAATGCCAGGGAGTGCTATGAATGTAATTTCAGCCTGAAACCGTCGGGGTGGGGAAAGGAGAAAGCAGAGGGAAGTCTCACCTGCGGTGTGCCCATTTCGCTTTTGTGGTGAAGCTTCTGCCGCTGGGCCTCCAGGTATTCCTGGAATGGCTTCTGCAGAGATGGACCTATGCCGGGGACAGCACTGGAAGCAGGGTACAATAACCCAAGGAAAAAAGATACATTTGGGAAGAAAAGCAGGAAAAACGTTAAAGAAAAATCCACTTACCGCCTCGACTCAAGAAGCAGGGATTAGATAGAGGAAAAGTAAACTACAATCAGCAGAGCTGGCAAAACCCTGGGAGCTCTTTGCAGTGGATAAAAATCCATCCTTTAACAACCCCATAAGGGAGAAAAATCTCTCCCACCAACATGTTTAAGAAGAACCTAGGGGCTGAGAGTCCCTTCTAGCAGAGGAGTGAGTTCTCAGAGTGAGGCCGGCCCGGCTGATGCTGCACCCTGGTGTGGTACAAAGAATAAAATGAATGACTTCTGAGAAGTCTCACATTTATCACCACCAGTTCCTGTAAGAACTGGTTTGAACCGATTAATAAGGAAATGACTTATGCTTGTGTCATCCCCAGTTGAAAAAGAAACTGCCCGCCCTCTCTCTGACTTGTCCCATCTTCTCAGAGGGGGCGGTCCTTTCTCAATCCAAGTCCTTATTAGGACAATCTGTGCGTCATCCTTATCCAAAAAGAATGCATTAGCAAATTTGGGAGGCACCTCCCACTAGTCAGAAGTCAGTGATTAACAAAGGAACAAAGAAGGAACTATGAACCTTGAATCACTTCGTGGTTTATGGTAGATGGTTTGCACAGAAACTACAGTACATTACTAAACAACTTGTTCTGAGATGATTGGGATCTCAGGGTGATCTCTGATAAGTTTATGTGCTCGGAGCTCCCTCTCACCTAGAATACGTGGAGGCAGCACTGTTAAACCGGTTTGGCAACTGCAGCCATCGGGCTCCCGGTTTAGAAATGCTTGCAGGCATTTAAAAAAAAATGGTAACTTGGGGGCAACTTAGAAAACCAAACATCTCTATTTTCTATACCCTTTATTTTCTCATCTGTCATAATAGGGCTAAAAGCTAAATGAGCCCAATCTTTTTCCTGGGGCCAGCAAAAGGTATTTTATATATTTGCAACAGTGCCTAATATGTTCTCCTTTTAAAGTAAGTATTAAATTAATTTCACCTCCTTTTTTCCCTACAATAATTCAATTGCTGCTTTCTGTAACAAAAAGCAAGAGTAGAGGAAGAGAAATTTTTGGCTACTATATTTACCAGAGGTTAACAAGTATATAATTCCTGGCTGACACTTTTCTTTGATCCTTTTAATTATCAACCACCAAACCCTTAATAGAGTCCTTGTTTTGTATCCAACACTGTAATTGGTACTATGGGAAAAGAAAAAAATTACAAGAAATGGTCTATGTCCAAATCATTATGTAGATTCAAAACACACACGAACTAATTTATGAACAAAGAATTTACAAATCAGTACTAAATTTCTCCATTTTTGGTACAGAAGTTTCCAAAGAAACTGAAGGGACAAAAGAGATCGGTGTGGGATGAAGTTGTTTAAAAAGTCCTTTAATAAATACTGAAGTATATGTAAAAAGGCCTGAATTGACATACGTAGTAGAGGCAATGACTGCACCGATGATTCCAAAAGGCCCATATGACAGACATCGAAGATGGAGAAGGGCAAATCCCCTTAACCCACAGTCTTCTCTCCCTCTCACAGACTTTCAAGTGGCCTTATATTAGTAGTGTAAACCAGAAGAGCTGTCTCTGAGCTCCGTTGTTGTTTACCAGTCGGTAATGACTCTTCTACAGAGGAGCAACCATAGTACAAACTTTCACTTTAAAATATTTTCCTTGAATAGTTTCTTATATAACACATAAAGGAATGCAAATAGCTCATCCACTTACACTTGAAATAAACCACATGAATATAAAAAGAAAAACCTAGTAAAATAAATGCCCAAGATTGGCTTTGAAGACTGT
Source organism: Camelus bactrianus (assembly GCF_048773025.1). Lineage (NCBI taxonomy): Eukaryota > Metazoa > Chordata > Mammalia > Artiodactyla > Camelidae > Camelus > Camelus bactrianus. The sequence goes on from NC_133554.1 coordinate 14,551,331, forward strand.
AGATTTATAAGATCTTTCCTTCAGAAATCAATTCATTCACTCTTAATAACAATACCTTATGTTATTTTTTTTTAAGTTAAGAAAAACTTTATTTAGAGGCTGAAATGATTGTATGCTTATCTGAACAGCTAGGCTGTACAAGAAATAACTTGAAAATTCCCTTTTTGATGTCCTCCAAGAGATGGATTCCATTATGTATGTCTTGTTCTTTCTTCAGACATCTGACTTCAGACTAGAGTTGAGCAGAAATATGGCTTACAGTTTTCCTCAAGTCATTCTAGGGCTCCAGGGTCAAGCCATTATTTAAAGGGAAAATTAAGAACCATAGCCAATGTTAGAAAGGTTCTACCTTGTTGTTGCTTAAGGGAAGGAGGAAGGGACAGGCAACAATCATTGTAAACTCCCTTCAAAATAACTGGAAAATGTAAATGATTTGCCATTGTTAAGTCCATTAAGAGCTACTATTTAGCTAATAGAGACTGTGTCATGGTACATTTACATGATGTGTAACTTTCAAAGAATTATCTTGGGCTAATGCAGAAATTAATTTTTCAAGGTGCTATGGTATGTATGGTGTTACCTGCTTTGGAGAGATTTGGTGGTGCAATGGGAGATGTAATTTCTCATAAGAGACTAGGAACAGTTAAAAACAGAGAAGAAGTTAAAGGTTTTTATAGCAATATATTAAAACTATCATGAACAAATGCCACATGATCTAAATAAATCTAAAAAGTTAACATATTTGAAATCTAGGTATTAAGTGTTACATAGTGAGTTATTTGTTAGGTCCTCTTAATTTTTAAAATATATTCATCAAAATTTTAGTTTTATTTTCATTTCTCTATGTCTACAAACAATGGCTTAGGCCACACATGCCTCAGGTTGTACAAAGCACTCTTATACTATAGTTTTCTTAATTCTTAAGAGCTTAACTAAAGCTCTTTGAGTAATGGCCCAGATAAAAATGGAAATTACAGCTTTCACTCTTAACATGCATTTAAGGAAAATAATAACACCATGTCAGAACTTCATCCTTCAAGTTATTTTCAAGCAGCAGACAGAAGTAAGAGTTCATTCTGACATTCAGGATTAATTTAAGGTACACACATGAGGAAAATGCGGAGGAATAACTTGCATCACAGGTCAGTGTCTCCCCCCACCTCCCAGTTTATTTGTGTGTGTGGGGGCAATTAGTTTATTTAGTTTTTTATTTTTGCTGGACGTACTGGGGATTGAACCCAGGACCTTTTACATGCTAGGCACACACTCTACTGCTGAGCTATACAGCTTTCCTTCAGTGTCTTTTTATAGTTAGCTTAAGAAAGAACTTAAATGTCATTTTCTGAAAGCCATTAAATTCAAAGTACCTTGTGCACCTGGCTAAGGACTCTCATCTCAACCCATAGTGAGTGGGTGAAGTTCTCCATCTGCCAGTAGGTGCTAATTAAGTTCAAAGTATTACAGATTTGTGATACAGAAGAACATAAGGTAGGCGGAGAACAAACACACAGAACTATTTTTCAGTCAGTGCTTAAACTTGGCTTTTAAATAGCCACTTTCTCTATGTGAAAAAAGCCTTAAAGAAGGGGAAAAAAGCAAGAATAAAATTGATCTCATTTACTTTTCATTGCTGTAGACCTTCAGCATGGTGGGCAGAAGCAGCTTTGTGGATAGTAGGAGTATCTTGATACTTATTTTCTTGGCACAAACACTTCAGATAATATAACTCTAGAAGAAACTAATTTCCAGCAAATTATTCTAATGGCAATTTTTAAGCTTTTGTTACTGACTTTAATAAAGGAAAAAAAAAAAGCCCTCAGAAAATACAAATAAAAGACGGGGAAAAAAGAAAAAACCCACAAAAGTCTAAACCCACCCAGAGCTCAAAAATGGTTCCATGGGAACACTATTTTGCCATGCTCATAGACCCAAGTATGTGTTAAAACACAAACAAGACAAACTGCTTTACAAAATTCCGTCGAGGGCCCTGACCAATATTCAAACAAAAGTCTATTTTTTTTTTTTTTACAGTTTCTAATGCATATGTGACTCTATTTCTGGAAATCACTTATCTGATAAGAAATCTGTATTTTTGAACTCTCCCCATATTGACTCATTATAAATAAAGGTCTGCATTCTGTTCCCACAAAAAGCCAGAAAATCTTCCATAGGAAGCATCACAATTGGCAGAGGTTGCAGAGAGTGAGTGACGTGATTATTCCAGTTTTTCATCCACAATGCATAAATTTTCATTTGTTGGTTAGTCCTGAGCATACACCCATTACAAAAATTCATCGGTCATTCTTATTCTGTTTTCAAGGGACTCCTTTCAAATCATGTAACTCTCACACAAATTAATTGGTTCACCAGATACAAAAAACACACCGTTGGATTTACTTTGAATCCCTTCTCCATCCTGGAGATAATCATCAAACTAGGACTTGCTATTAGATGACCTGAAATTTTCCTGTTCATGATTCTGTTTGGATTTTTCCAGCCAGATGTGGGTTTTTAGAAAATTACTATGTGCCATCATAGAACTGGGGCACAGTGCTTAATAGAGAGAATATAAACTTGAAAAAAAATTGATTTGTCTTGTTCAGCTCTATTTACACAGGGCTTATATAAAGGTTAGGCAGTTGAAATACCTAAGGGAATTAAACAGATATTAATAAAGTAAATATTTAATAAAGGCTCTGTTCCTTTCTTAACCACTTTTTTTGAGGATCTTAGCATTAATGTGGTCACATAAGTTACATCATTGGTTTTCCAGAAACCATACTGTGTGACATAGACTCATAGTAAGTCTACAGGGCAATAAACCTTTATCTTTCTTAGAAAAAAAAAAGTGCAGGCCAAAAAAAATTTTTTTTAACCTTCGTTTCACTATTTGTGCAGTACTTTGAGGCTGATTTATTTAACATCCCTCTGATGATTAACTGAATTGTCTAAATAACATTCTCAGGGTGTGATTAGTCAAACCACTGAAAGTTTAAAAATGTGAGAAAATGTTTTAGAATAAGATTCAGGTCAGGGTAGTATTAGAAGAAAGAGAAAAGAAGGGTTTAACCAATTCTACTGCTGCTCTAATTCAGAAAACATAAAAGAGATCTTTTGAAGTAGACTGCTAATGACCAGTACTTTGTGATAGTACCAAAAGCAGTTTTTAAGGGCAGGAGAGTCTAGACCAATGCTCTGCAAACATTTTTGTTTTATGTATATGCTACTTATGCAAACCGCAGAATGCACAAATAGAAATTACTGGATAAAATGAAGATGAAATCTAAATAAAAGTTTTAAATTGCTACTTTAAATAATTATGATGGCTTTTATGTTATCATTAGTAAATATTTCTGATTAATAGGGCATAGAAAAAACACAATAAATTGCAGCATGCCCACTATAGGCCCCTAATGTATTGTGGAACTCCTATTCTTACCTCAGCCTACTTTTGTAATAACATGTGATATTCTGACATGAGGATCAGACTAACGGTGAGCTACATCCTCCATGTATGTATGGCCACATAAACTATATGTATGTGTGTGCTACCATAGTGTTATATACATTACAAAAATATGCAAAAAAGAAAAAAACAAAGACGAAAATAAACAGAAGTTCTATTTTAGTCCCACTCTGATGGTGGAGACCACTGGTTTAGACCTTGAAACTAAACTGCAAGGGGTACAAATATATAATACCCTGTTCCCAAAAAGTCAAAAATATCTTAAGGCTTAGTTAGCCAACCAACTCAATGCAAAATTGTTAGGTAACATACTAGAGAAAAAGAAAGATCCAGATTAGGTGTCTCTTTTTCACTCATCCTCCCACGAGGGCCTTAAAGAATCTAGACAGACAAAGATCAAGAGAATGAAATCCTGTGCCCACAGTTAAACTTATATTTATGTTTTAAATGAACATCAGGCTCTTTAGCATTTTCTTGATTGAGGATCACTGTATGTAAATCAACAGATCAGATTCATCCTCTGACTCTAGAGAATTCTTCTACCAACTGAGATTTGGTCTGGGAGCAGAGGAGTAGAACCCTAAAAAGACTCTTCCAGACTGAAGCTAACAGAGTCTTCTGCTAAAGAGACTGAACTTTACCAGTAAGGTACTAGCAGGATACATTTTCAGGGATGAAGCAAAAGCCTCTCCCTATTCCACCTCTATTACATGCTGATCTGTCCGCTGAACAAAAGATGCAATGACAGTACCGTGGAACTTCAGTGATTCAGCGACAAGATGGACTAGCAATTCTCTTTCTTGATAAGTCTTATAAATAATTCTTTGTTTTCAGAAATGTGCACATTTTTAGTCAAACACTGTAGAGTTAAATACAACTGCCCCCCACCCCCCCTGCAATGAGGCTGCGATCTAAACAGGCTTAACGGTTAGTATTTTAATGAGTTGTCATTTCCTGTCTGATAAAGATTCTCACAGTATTTAACCACCAGTTTCCCTGGGGCCTGACCAATACTAGAACTCTATTCATAGTGACTCAGAATGGATCTCAGACACCCGGCCTGATTCAACGATGATAGATTGCCCTACAAATGAGGGGGTGGGGGGGACTGTCTTTCCTCCTGAGGTCCATTGCTCTGGAGCTCAGGCGGGCAAGGAGGAGGAGGGAGAGTTTATCCTACAATCTTTCTGAAGAAGCCAAAGGCCATCATGCTGACTTCCATTAATATTTACAGCCTTCCAGTCCTCAGATATTAGAGAAAGAAGAAAAGAGAGAGAGAGAGAGAGAGAGAGAGAAATAAATTGATACCTAATTAATCCAGGAATATGACAAGTAAATGAACTAGTGCTAGGTGCAAATCAACTTAACCTAGTAGAAACAGGATCTATTAATCCTATATGACTAAAATTTAACTAAGTTGTGAATCTGAATCTTTGAAGCTGATAATTATAAGAAAAAAACTGGTAACTGATATATTCTACTTGCTTTTGGATCTGAAGTGTGGAAGCCTGACCCAAACCAAGTTCCTTTTACATCTCAGGATGTTCAAATAGTGCCCCAACATAAAAATCAATTCAAAACGAAAATTATGTGCTACACTAAAAAAATCTAGGGCTTTCTCATATATACAAGTTTGGGTTGATAGATAGCCTCTGGCACTGTCTAAAATTCGTTGTGATTCAACCTCAGAATTTGGGATTAAAACATCTTGAATTTCATTCACAGCTGTGCCCCTTTCAAATTATTAAAACCTCTTTTATACTCAAGCTAGTCCATTGTGTGCTGAGTAGTATTATAAACACATGACACCATCAGCTTCTTAGTGGCTGTGTAGAAGAAGACCACTGCTTTATCTAGAAACGTCAGGTATTTTGTTTCTACTGCCTCACAGCGTATTTCTATCACAGCCTTCTTTAAAAAAAAAAATCGCAACTGCCCTTGCTTTTGAACATTTGGAATTGTTTTCTATAAGAATCAGAACAGAGTTAAGATCTCCTTATAATTAGCAGCTACTCTTTGAAATACTCTATCATTAAAGGGAAGCTTTTGAAAACAAAACCTCATTTCAGAATGCAGACTTGAGTAGTAGGAACCAAACAGGCATTTATGTTAATGAATGAGGCCAGAGTTAAAGAAGTAGTCTGTAAGAACCAAGTAAAAGTGACTGGCTGCCAAAACAAAACCCTGTTGAAAATCAACTGCTTTCAGTTATAGAAAATGACAGCTGATGGCAGCTTTATATGGTGACAAATCAATCTGTGGCTGGCTGGATGCCCCTCCGAGTTCTAAGAAAGAATGAAATCAGCAACAGGGACCCACGGACCCAAAGAATAGTTTGAAGAATTTTCAGTTTAAGGTGAAACGGCACAGAAGCTCATTGGTCTTTCTATCATTCAAAGTGGCATGATGGTGACTGGATAAAAAAAGTGACAGTACTGACTGGAATTTAATCTCATCTAAGAAAAATCCAGTTACTCCAACCTTTAGGCAGAAAATCACTAAATGCAGCAGATAGTCTACAATACAAAAAAGTCACGATGTCTGCCTTCAATGAACTTAATCTAGAAGGGTGATCAGACAGAAAAAAATGCATATAAACCTTCACAAACTTAGAGTATAGAACCCAGCAGGTTTCTCAAAGTAACACCAGTAGTAACCAGTTTCAGAGGTGCCAGGTAGATACAGACAGGTCTGAACGAGAAGAGAAGAGTGGACAGGAAAAACTCATGCTGACTCCCTAACAAATTCACAAAGCCATCTGAAACCAGCACTCTCACCCAAACCCCCACTGAAAGTAAATTGCCGCACTGCCTTCTACGGCATTCCCTCAAAGTCCGTCTGCTCCTCAAAAGATCTTGAAATCTTCATTCCAGTTTTGAAGGACGTGGTTAAGCCAATCCACTCAGGCTTTTGATCCTATCTCCTTACATCTCTTATCATTTACATGAATTTAGATACGTTTTAGTTTCCCCTTCTATACAGTGATACTAGCTTACAGGTTTTGTTAGGGATCATAAAAATGTAGGTAAAGTTCTGGCACACTGAGTGTTTTACTAAATGCTAACTTTCATCCCATGCCTTTTCTTTATTTTGTTTGTATTTTTCATCTCCAGCTTTTTACCAGAATATTTCCCTCAGCCTAAAATACACAGAGGTCTCTCCTAATAATGAATACATGAATTCATTTAGTCAATAAATATTTATAGAACATTTAAAATGTGTCAGGCACGACCTTGGCCTGATTTTTCCTTTACCCAATAGTTCTGTGTAGTCTAATATAGCTGAGTTTTAGTTTTCATCATTCTACAGAAATGCTCTAGTTATGTTAATAGTCACTTCCTAATACAATGTCCATTTCTCACCTTACAGTCTAACTCCAGAGTTCTTGCTTTAACCTTCATCTATGCTGCCTCCCAATATCTATAACAAGAATATAAAAGAGTTAAGAATCAAAAAAGAAGATCAACTCTAAGAAGAGGACACAAAAAGGAAGGCGTTTTCTACCGGAACGGCATTTTGGTTTCTTTTTTTTTTTTTTTCCTTTCTCAAGTGGAGGTACTGGGAATTGAACCAAGAACCTCGTGCATACTCAGCATGCGCTGTACCAGCTGAACTACACCCCGACCTCCTGAACTGCAGAAGACTATATTAAAATCAGAATGTACAACTGGGTCTCAGCTGCTGGGGTTTTAAAACATATATATCCTCTTCTGGTTAATACAAATGTGTGTGTCTCATGCGTCCATAACTTTTTCTGACTCTCTTACAGCGATCAAAAAAAAGCCAAAGAGAACCAAGCACACAAACCATTTTATATTTTAAAATGAGAGGATAGATTTTTTTTCTTTAGAAGAAAAAGTCCAGGCCAATAGAGCTCATTCTGACCACTTGTCACAGAGTAAGGAACAAGAAACAACATTAAGATTCAAGCACTTAATTACTCACTGGTTAAAATGATCTCTCTTGCCACAGGCAAATCCGACTCTGAGGTCAAATGTCAAGTTAACTCAGAAACAGGAGACAGCAAAGAAGAGCATGGAACATTCTGTATCTGGTAGAAAGTCCCTGCTCCAGCCAACCCCATCCCCCGAGTTCCATGACTGAGCTACGGAAACTTTCCTGTGTGGTAAAACTGGGGACTTTGTCTTCCAATAAGACCCTGGCAACCTGACAACGAGCCAATGTTCTGCATATGGTTTGCTACGAGTCATACGCTTAATGTTATTTTCTGGGAATTCTCATCCTCTCTATTTGGTGAGAATACCCGGAACATGTCATTTTTTTAAAGTTGGTCATGCTTTTTAAGAAACACTTCCAGGTTGCTCTCATTGGAGAAAATCTAAAATTAAATAAAGTTAGTTTTAAATCTTAATGAAAAAATAAAAAAAAGACTGCAACAAATGTAATGCCTTTGAAGCTGTAAAGTTCCCTGGTTCTTTGGTTCTGTCCTCTGACTTATTTCAACCCAGGATACCAAATTGAGAAAACTCCATTACATGCCTAATCTTTCTTGGTCTCTTTGCCAAATACACCATAAACCAAAAGGCCTTCTCCTCAAGGCTATTATCTATTCTAACCTCTCTCAGAATATGTAACTGATTCATTACATATTTCCATATATAACTAGACAAACCCTTTGATTTAGGAATAGACAACAGTGATATCTTCCCCTAAGCCCAGAGATCCTAACGACTGCTTTCCAGAACTGTCCAAGAAATAAACCTACAAATTATTTCTAGTTCAGCGATGGGAATTATTTACTCTTAAAATGACAATAAATTTTTGCGACAGGGTTTACATTATCTCTGGGACCTTAGACTGTCATAGGATGACATACCATAATAAAACTTCCACAGGCCAAAGGAATACTTTAGGGTATCACATGTAGCTGGGCCATTTCACAGTTTTATTGAGACTAGAAGCCATTTGGGGAAAGGGTATTTCTTTCAGTCATCAGTACAGCATTCAAACCTACATAAAACTGATACTCACCCTCACCACCAGAGACGTAATGGTCCACACAAACTATGCCTGCCACCTGGGGGGTGGTGAGTAGCTTAACACGGCAGGCCACAGGCAGACCTGCCTAGGCAAAATCTCATCCTAGGCAAAAACTAAGTTATCAAAGACTAAGGGTTATCTTGCTTATGTTCAATCTTTCTTTTATTCACTTTTCCCCTCTTCTGTGTTGCCCTTTTATCATACTCTAGATCTTTATTATGTGCTTACCTATCTTGCACTAAGAAACGCTCACAGAAACACTTGTTCAAAACAGAAAAAAACATAGAAACATTCCAAATGTCTATCAGTGGGAGAGTGGATGAATAATTACCCAATGGAATAAAATATAATGGACAAAATGAACAATTTCAGCAGCACATAATATTAGCAACATAATAAGTGAAAAGCCCCCAGAGATTACATATATAGTTTGATAATAACTGTATGTAAAGTGCTCACGATGTTCAATAAATAGTATCCTCAAGAATTATTTATATAATCTTTGACGAAAAACTTTGTCCTGGTTAAAGGCATTTTATTCATCAGAGAGTAAAGAAATGGGAACTTTCTTCAAGGAGAAGTAGGCTTTCCCTCAATCTTCCCTGAGAGCATAACAAAATAGTCACCTAGCAGGCTTTCTATTCACATCAATAGAAACTCTGGGGAAAAAATGAGACTTTAAGGACACAGGCAACACAAAAATTGAGAGGAAAGGTATTTTAAAAATTCACATGCCTTAGAATTTTAAAGCGCTGACATGAGTACATTTCAACTCAACTGTAAGATGTTTTGAGACAGGACATTTCACATTTTGATTGGAAGTTGGAAAGGTGGTCTCCTGAACTGGGGAAGAAACGCTACTTAAAGAAACTTGTTTGAAAGAATAGCAACTACAAGTGGATACAGACAGGAATTAAGTAACTGGCCTGAGGCAGAGTTTATACTCAAACCTAGATTTGTTTTGTCCAAAGCCTGTGTGCTCTTTTCATATTCTACTCCATAGCTGTTTTTGACTCTTGGGATTCATTTTTCATTCTGCTTTGCCTTAGTATCTCATAACTTTATTTTAAACTGAACTGTTGCTGACTTTTTTTTTTTTTTGGTCTTGTCTTTTGATTTTTCACTCTATCATGGCACATAGTTTTAAATATCCTTCAAAAAGTTGTATTCCAAACTTTACTAGTTTAGTTTGATGATTTGATATATATGCCATTTAGAGTTTTAACAGTGTGCAGAGGGAGAACCAACAATTAAAGGAGAATGTTTCTAGAGCAGATTACATGCAGTCTTTTCACTTCAACTCAACAATGAGTCAAGGGAATCAGTCTGACTGGTTTCCTTCCCTTTCCTGAAAAAAACTGCTAAGTTTTACGATTATGATACAAAATAATAAGTTCAAGTCTACTGAAAATTCATTCTCCTTGTTTAACTTAATTTTTAATCTAGGTTTTCTGACACTATTTATTAAGTATCATCTGAACACTTGTATAGCATTTCCTACTTCAAAATGTAGGAAAGAAAATCATGCCAAGCTCAAACAGAGCATCTTATTAAAAGATAATGTTATTACGGACAAAGATGGAAAAGGTACCCATTAGCATCTGGTTATAAAGAATTATTATCTGTTGTAAAGTCTAATTATTTATACTGTTCAATATTTCATCTAGACAAGAAGTTGATGGGTAATCCCTGTAGACAGCACTGGGGAAAAGATGAATATATCAGCACATTCCAACATCTGTCTCCTGAAAAGAATTTTTAAAATATGACATATGAAACAAAACAAAACCATCACCCATTCCAGTAGACCTTCAACACCTAGAATAACTTCATGCAAAACCACCTTTAAGAAGAATCGGTGGATTTTTTTTTTTTTTTTTTGAGGGGCTGTGCTAGAGGAGATAGGAAAGGGAAGCAACTACTGATTTTGAAAAACATACGAAATTCTAACTTCAATTTATTGGCCTAACCTTAAACACACTTTTATTTCTACTTACTAGAGATAAGTAATATAATTTCTTAGAAACTCCAAAGGCTGGGGAAACAGAAGAATCTGGGCTATACAAATGATCTGCTAATTCTTGTTGGTGGGACTTTTATTTGAACACCATGTGTTCATTTATTCACTAGATATTTATCAAGCACATGCTATGTGTCAATCAAGATGCCAGGAGCTTTGGACACAACAATACACAAAAACAGGCATGGCCTCTGCCAGTAAGAAGCTTACAGGTTAGTTGTAGAAGTACAGTAATCATACACCCTCAAAATGAACATAAAAATACAACTGTCAGTGCATGTAGTACATGCTGCTGAAAAAAGAGGTCCCTAGGAAAGAGGGTATTTGTGACCTAGTTAGAGAAGGTGATTTGTGAACATAATAGCTGAAATCTAAAGGACATTGCCTAGGTCACTGGTTTTCAACAGGACTGGTGGTAACAGTAGGGGCTGACATGGGACACTTGGCAATGTACAGGATAGTCCCCCATTACAAAGAATTATCTGACCTGAAATGTCAATAGTGCCAAGGTTGAGAAACCCTGAATGAGGCAAAGGGAAAAATCAGGAGCAAAGACCAATGGTGGGAGAGCCAAGCAGAGAAAACTGTAGAGGATAGATCATTCAAGGCTATACAGACCATGTTAAGCAGTTTTAGCTTTATCTTAAGAATGAAAGGGAAAACAAGTCATTCTTACAACATATGGATTTGAGTGGGAGTTAGCTGTATGTCCTTCAGAATTCTCTCAAGGCACAATAATCTCTAAGAACAGATGCAATGTCTTCTTTGTATTTAAAAAATAAGGGGCAGGAATATGCCTTCTTTCTTTTTGAATGTGATGTATGGTGACTTATAAACCACATTTTTATTTCAATTTTTATTATGTTCCTTTCTTTTTCTTTTTTTTTGGTGGAGGAGGTAATAAACCACTTTATTTGTAAGAATTCAGGCAACAAAAACTAGAGTAATTAAAATTTAATTCACAAGCTATAATCTATATTTCCAATCAGAAACTGAGCAAGTAATAAAATCAGCAGCTGACTCCATGGAGTATATTCTCAAGAATATATTTTCCCTCAATTATTACGTTAATACTATACAGAAAATACCAAAAATGATTTTATTATAAAACATATATAGAAGAGTAAATATAACATATAATGTGGTTCAAAGAGTAATAAAACCCATGATCTCACTTCCAAGTAGTAATTTTTTAATAGCAAAAACTTTTACAAATATTTTGCTTTATAAGTGGCTTTTATTTATTTTTTATTTTTTCCCCTGTTTCTTTTTCTTTACTTTTTTTTTTTATAAGTGGCTTTTAAAATAAAGATTTGTATTAAAACTACATAAAGGGCACTTGAAGTTAAAATTTTTCCACCACTGGGCAGTTACACTATTAAATGAAAAGAAAACCTCTCTCCTATAAACACTGAATAAAAAATCATATATTGAAAAAAATTTCATTTAATATCTGGCAGCATTCACATTTCAGTTGACATTAATTTGATTAACCAAACAAGCCTTTCTCTACTGTTTTATCAAAGTAAACTCCACAAATTTGTAACATTATCATTTAAAGCATATGTTAAAAAAGCTTTGGATAGTTTAGTCTTTCTAAATGGCCTAATTTTTCTTTAGTGAAGTAATTAATAGGTTCATAACAGACATAGTTTGGTAATATCTTATCATGCCTTACTTAGTGAAATATTAATATTTTATGAGAGATTTATATTTAAATGAAATACAACTGTGTATCTGGCATCCAAGTTTTTAAAGCACTGTTAAATAAATTGTAAGGATACACGCATGTCTGCTACATAAAGAGAATTTCACATTTTTTTGGAGGGGCAAGTCTCAAACTCCAAAGCTCCTTTTAAATCAACAACTATATGATTTGATACAAGTTTGGTTTAAAATTAAACAAGGATAATCTGAGCTTCATCCCTTCCTGCTGCAGGGAAAGAAGTTCATCTCCAATTTAAAACAAGACAAAAGATTTTTCCTTCTCAAAAAACAAAGAGCTACCACAAAAATTCTATCCCAATAAACACTTTTTTAAATACATTTCTTCCCATTTAAACAGTGATAATATTAATATCAGTCCTTAAAGAATTACTCACCCAATGAAAGCCACCATCTGCTCCACTATATGTTTGCTGAATGTTATGATAACGAAGATTTTCTGTTGGAAAAAAAGCCAGCTAAGATAAATATTTCTCTTATCAAAAAAAAACAAAAAAAAAACCCAATATAAATTCACAATTCTGATAATAGTCTAAAAAGATGAGGTGCTGCTTCTAAATGCAATTTTAAAAATTCTTCAACAAAACAAAACAGCATTTGACAAATGCTACCTACTTTGTATTTTAAAGACGTTTTTCCTTAAGCACAGTACTAGTCTTGCCAGGATACATGACCATGTCTGAGGGAAAAATATGAGTCATGAAACTCAAGTCTGGGTGGACGTTCCACATGTTCTATGTACCTTAGAACAGTGTCCTCAACTTAAGTCATGAGTTCCCATAGAGACCCCACTACTGACATTAAAGCTGATCAGCCTGATGACAGTAATCTGGGCTAAATCTAATCCAGGGGCCCTTGAAAGAATGTATGCCCTTCATGGAAAATTTATAGAAGTATCATGAAAGCTCCATTCTCAGATCCTGAATGAGCTCGGACTTTGAGGCTGTATATGAGAAAATAAAACTGAAGGAAATAAGTTCATAGTTCTTTTGGATGTTTGTTTATGCATCTATTAACTTGAAAAAGATATCTATCTCATGAAAAAAGCAAGAACATATAGATGTCAAATAGTTACGAGATGGATGATGATTTATAAATAATTATCCAAATGATATATGAAGATCTTGACGATAATAAATTATTACAATCATTTAGGGAGAAAAGCATTAGTATATGAGGTTTCTTCTAGTATCCATACTAAAAGCCAGTTACTTGGAGCTATAATTTTTTTTTTTTAACTAAGAAACAGGGTTGATGGTTTGCCTCTTCGTGATTTCACCATCATGAGTTTCTCCTACCATCATTTCCTACCATTTAAAACAAGCCAATTCCCAGATAATTGCATAATTTCATTTCTTGAAAACAAAACTTTCTTTTTATATGTAACAGTTTAAAAATTCACTGTGCTGGGCAAGACATTTGAGAACAAAAGTCTCAGAATACTGAGGACGGAGGGCTGAGTGGGGAATCTACCAAATAAACATGAGGCACAGATCCCCAAAGAGGCCACTCAACCACGTGCACAGAGGAAATAAAGGGAAGGGTAGAGGAGGAATACAAACAAAGATATGGGTGCAGGGAACTAACGGTGCTAGAATGAACAAAGAAGAAACTACCTACCTGTAAAAAAAAAGGGTCTTTCAGTGGAAAGAAGAACCTTAGACAGATTTGTATATTAAATATTTACTGAGTGCCTACTGCATGCCAGATGCTATTCTAGGCACTAGAATACCTAAGTGAGCCAAGAAAAACAAAATCTCTACCCTCATGGAGCTTATATTTCTGTATATTTGTGTGTGGTGGTTAAGACGGAGGAAGGTCTTCAGAGGCAATAAATAAAACACATGATAAGTAAATTATATGTACATGAAATACTATATACATCAGTATGCTGACTTCTCAGCTTCCTCATTATTTGGGAGAAAGGAAATGTTTCTAAGGGACCTTCTACAGGCACAGGAATTGAACTTGCTCAGTGGAAAGAGAAATCCCTAATTACCACTATTAGGTGGGCTGATGTGAGACTTTTAGGGAAATTTAACAGACAGAATGATATCAATAAAAATAACAATATACATCAAGGAAAGTTTTCTAGTTTAAGCTGAGGGAAAAAGAGAAGAGAACCAGGAGAAGAGATAGGTTTACTATTAGATTACAGAAAAATCTGTATAACAGGGGAGCTGTTATTTCAGAAATAGTTATAAAGTTTATATCACTCAGTAATATTGCTTACCCAAGGAATGAGAAATGTTTATTGCCCCAAGCCACATCTGGATGTATGCCTTTACAAAGTATGTCTCTCTCACACAACAGAACACAGAAAACATAGCCCATGGTCTCAGTTTAGTGAAGGAACTCAGATTCTTTCCTTTCAGAAACACAGATGGATTTTAGCTTTCTTTTTTTTTCTTCCAGATAGATACAGACAATGAGCTTTGACTTTACAGAGTTTGGCTTGAATTCTAGGGCCTTAGCCATATATTTTATCGTCTCTAACACTTGCTTCTTCCATCTATGAAATATAGATATTACCACTTCACAGGATTGTTCTGAGATAAGCAATGACAACTGCCTGGCAGGTCATTAAATAATTCCATTTTCTTAATCATATAAGTAAGTGATAGTTAAGAAGTCAACGCAAAAGAGTGGAAAGAACACGGGACTTGAAGCTGAAACACTCAGGTTCAAATTCCAGCTGTTATTTACTTACTTAGGCAACTATCACCTATTTACCTAAGTTTGATAATTACAAAATGAGAGTAAGAATTTCTCCTTCTCTGTCTGGATTATAATAATTGAATCAGATGGCATACTAAGTACTTTAAAGTGTGAAGTATTACATGAAAAAATTAAGCATCATCATAACTTGAAAAAAACTTCCTGAGGATGTTTTAAAAATATACTATTTTTGAATACGCTGTAATGAAAGGTCCAGTAAGTTACCCTGTAGGGTACTTTTAGCATAATACATTTTATTACAATTTACAGAAAGTTAGCACCTAAAGCAGGATGTATAAAGTTTATGGATTCCTAGAGAAGTTGCTGTTATAAAGGGAATTTAAATAATCTGTTATTGTTCCTTAGGTATTACTACTTTCAAAGGACTCCAAAAAGTTAAACGAGTTTATCTGAAAAATCCTGTCATGGGATTTTAAATCTTTACCGAAGTAACTAGCATTCCAATATTTAAAAACCCATTTCATCGAACAATGTACCTAATTTAAGTGGGAGAAAATATATTCCTTGAAGGAAGAAAAATAAATACTTGAAATTCTGAGTGACTATCATGGCAGGAGAGTAGATGACAAGCTCAATGAATTTATCTCAAACACCAAAATCGAATATTAGAAACTGGGCAGGTAGAAGCAGCTGAAATTTTCCTTTTTCATTCTCTTCTAAGAACTGGAGGTAGAGAGGTATTAAGCAGAAACTTGGGGGATAGAAGTGTTTTTAATTATTAGGGAATCAGACCAGGGCAAAGAAATTATTCACTGTTTTTGCCTGTCCTTTGGTGAATGCTTCCTTGTTGCAAATCTCATTAATTAAGACACTCTTTTCAGGTTAATTTTATTTTATTCTAGTGAGATTTGCCTTTCATATCATAGTCCTAGAAGCACGTATCTATTTCCTCTCATTTAAGTTCTTATTCTTAGCCTCTTTTCTCTCCTCTCATCATATATGCACACATACACACACCTACCCTAAAGATTTTGTTCAGAGTGGTTTTGAAGACTAGCAGATTCTCACTTCTCTAACCACAAACCACATCTCTTTGCCACCTCAGGGCTCCCTTTCTTCCCCATTCTTCTCCACATTGACTGGTATTCTATAAAGGGTACTGGTTCCTTGAGAGGAAGTGTTATATATAGAGTGTGTGAAAGAAAAGTAGAAATAATGAAAGGCAGTACTTCCCCAGCTCATGGTCAGTAGAGATACGACATTTTTGGACTATGTATGTTAATATGGTGTGCATTTTCCTATATAAGAACATTATTTTTGTTAGGTAAAGAACAAAGAGAGAAACAGTTTCACAAGGCAAAAAAGCAAAATAAAGAGAGGAAGGAAAGGAGAGAGGAAGAAAGAAAGCAAGAAATAAAACAAGGAGAAAGATAATAAATAGGCACAATTTTCCAACAGAAGGGAAATTCTGCACCAAATTCACTAACCTCTAAATGACATTTCATGGGTGACAACCTAAGCATACTACCAACCAAGAAGCAGAACCAAAATCTTTACAATTTGCCTTGGATCCTGGAGCAAGAGAAATATGTTTCCAGTGACTTTTAATAGGGTCATCACCATTAAGCAGGGTATCAGAGTATAATTACCTGGATATGCATTTTAATTATTGCTTTTCCAATCAGAGTTGCACCAAAGAAAGTCCAAAAAGGTACAAGAAAGTGTCCACATGTTATTCCAGCCAGATCAAATAGAGGATTTGGAATCTGTTTAAAAAAAGAAAATTAAAATGGGACATTCATATATAATCCAAAGAACACTTTAATTTTACCACCTATAGGTGTGTGGAATTATGCTTTACACCTTGTTTACAACTGGAAAGAGAGGTGTGGGTTCCCTGATCAGTACTAGACTGTCTAGATGGCTGGACAAGCATTCTAATGTATCTAAAAGCTGGGTCTCATATTCATCCCAGGTGGTTGTCCAATCCGTTCAAAGCAAACCCAGCTGTCCTTTTGCTTATATTACTTATGGCTAATGCCCTGTAAATATACTTTTTTCATCACATTAAAACTGGATAAAGTCAATGGATCAGGGGGTAGGGTATAGCTCAAGTGGTAGAATGCATGCTTAGCACTCATGAGGTCCTGGGTTCAATCCCTGGTACTGCCATTAAAAAATAACAAATAAACAAATAAATAAATAAATAAATAAATAAGTAAGTAAGTAAGTAAGTAAGTAAGTAAGTAAGTAAGCAAGCAAGCAAGCAAGCAAGCTAGCCAGCCTAATTCCCTCCCTTCTTCCCCCAAATAATCATAAAATAAATTTTTTAAAAAGTCAATTGATCAGCAGGAATTTAATCCCATTCAGTAGATACTTGGCCATCCAGTAGCTGACTTTTAAGGTAAGGTATAAAGTAGTTTCTAGCACAAACAAGCAAAATAAGAAATGAAAGTGGAGAAATTACAACCAACACCAAAGAAATACAAAAAATCGTAAGTGAATACTATGAACAACTTTATGACAATAAATTGGACAATCTAGAAGAAATGGACAAGTTTCTAGCACAAATAAGGTAAGGTATAAATGAAGAAAAAGCCTTAAGATTATTTCAGTAGTTACTAGGGTTCTAAAATCTTTAGCTTAAAATAAGATTATCTAGAAAGCGCTCAAATCTATAGAAAGCATTCTTGTAAATTCACAAATATATTTATAGGTGGATGTGCTTTAATTTCTCAACATTAAAAAAAATTCATTATTTGTATTGTATTTTATGACAGCCCAAGGCCGGCCATGGGGCCATGTGATTTATTTTAGAATGAAAATCAAGTGTGGAAATACAAGAGCACAGATTCATATGTTGTGAATAATCGGTCCCAGACAAAGGAGTGATTCACAACAAATACCTTTTCTGAACATTCCCACATTTCAGGAATGCCAAAGGACAATTTCATGTAAAAATGCAAAGAAACCACAAGCTGTTTTTGAGCATTTCATCCATTTTTCTCCCACAGAAGTATTCTTCTCCTTGTGTCAGTTGGTCAAACCATTTATAAGCCAATTAATTTATGTAATTTCATGTTTGAACTTTCAAAGAAAAGCCCAGTTGTTTAAAAGATATTTGTCACGTATGTTCTTTTAAAAACAATGCCATAACTAAATCAGAATTCAAGTATTCTTTTGTTAATAACACTTGGATTCAATAACTCAGTTTTATTTTTTCTTATCCAAATTCAAAAGCTCTATGCAATTTCATCTATCTTACAACCATGTAATAGCAATACCAATTCTACATCCTTACAGCTGTTATTTCTTATATTTTCTCATGACTCTCACAACTCTATGAATTAAAATTTTAATTGTTTTCCTTTATTATCAGACTTCATTACATATTGAAATGGTAATTAACTTTAAGTATACAAGATATGTAAATCAGAGTACATAAAAATTAGAATGTGTTAACATGTCAGACACCTCAGTATATGTTGGATACTCTCAGAAGAGCATAACCAATGAATTTGTTGTGACACGTGCATGTTATTTATTCTTTTTTCTCAACTGCTAACTAAATACACAGAAAGGAAGATTCAAATTAAAAGCATATTAAGTAGTTTTAAGATTTTCCCCCAACTAGGAGTTTAGTTTATCTTAGTTTAAATGCTAACAAAATAACTAATTAATAAACTTCTTACACCTTAAATCAAGTCTACATACTTATTAATACTAGAGTTTTTCTAGTAAAGAGTTCCTAGAGGGTCAAATTGACCTGTTAATTTATGTTAAATATTGACTATTCCTAGTCAAATACAAAGAAGACTGGCTAATACAGAAAGTGGAATTCTAGCAGGTTAAGACAAAAGCACAGATGAGTGCTAAAGAATAATTGTCTTCTGTAATAAATTAAAGGTATTTGTATTTTCCCCATATTGAATTGTTAGGTATTTTTCTAAGGTTTCTACATCAGTAACTCACTTAATCCCCCAAACAATGCTATATACAATATCATTACATCCATTTTACCAGTAAGAGAAGTGAGATAGACAAGTTAAGCAATTTGTTTCATGTCAGTGGCAGCACAGCAGGATTTCAACGCAGCCACATGGCTCCCATGCTGTCCTCTCAGCCTCTCAGCTAAGGATGTTATCCTCCTTTAGGCCTCTGAGCTTAATCCTATTTTGGGCTTCCACGGCACCTTTCATTTACCACTGTATTTAAACTGTCTCCCTCACTAGACTTCAGGATCCTTGAGGAAAGGAAATTCCCCTTTCATTTCCTCATCCAAGCACTCAGTGGTTGAGACAAAACTGATGAATAACAATAAAAAATGGCTGAGTACTTGTGTTCTAGGTACTGTGTTAGTTCATATATAATATCCTAAATCCTCACATTAGCCTTTGCAGAGTGTCTTAACTGCTCCATTTTAAAAATTAGAAATCTTGGGCTCAAAGAGACTAACTTGACTGAGGTTTCACAGCTAAGAGGCAAACCTGGTTTAGGAACCTAAGTAAGCCTGACTCCAAAGCCAGTTCTCATCCCACTACACCACAACACAACACACCTGCAAATTACTCAGTTGAGATCAATATTGTGATAAAGAGCTTCTACATTAAAAAGAAAAGTTAGATTATGAAAATTTCTAGTATTGCCAAGAGATAGTAATATATAATGGACAAAGTAACTATGTGTCAGTAGACAATAATTTTCTGAATTTTACTTATAACTGCAGATTTTATCATATCACTTTGGCCAAATCCACCACGAAACTACCAATTGTGTACAGAGTAACAAAGAAAATTCTGATCAAAATACTCCATTTCAAATATAACTGTTTCTATTACATTAGAGAAGGACTGGGATAAACATGAACTCATCAAGGAATGTCATTTTCACAAATCTGCAATTTGAGACATTAAGTTTTTTTTACACAAATAGCCAAAGATGCCCTAACCTTGCCACAGATGTTTCAAATACCTAACCAGGTGTTAAAATCACTTAAGGCAGGTTTTATATGAATTTTCCTTTATAACTAGTGCCTGAAACTTCGCGAAAAGACTACCTATCTATAACCCTGGAAAGAATTCAGTCACCGTTATTTGGTTAAATGCACTTTACTCTATTTTCTTCATGGGAAGGATGGATTTTGCCTCTGTTGTTCTTACTACATCAAGCCATTTAGATCTGAAATCATCATGGTATGATGAAATGCTTAAAAGTCAATAAACAAAATAGGAACATATCCAACAGGAAACAGCTCATTTGATGAGTAAGATGATAGATTAATAAAATTATATACTCCCTAAAGCTGATAACATTTTTGTTCAATTGGTCATGTACCTTTAAATAAATTTGATAACAATATAAATCTACCATAAAAATACAATTTACTTACTGAAGCACAGGCCAAAATTCCAAAAAATCCAACCTTCTGTACTAGGTTTTGAACTGCCAGTTTAGCCCGAGAGGCAAAGTCCTGTATAAAAGGAGGATATCAAAACATCAATGAAAAGTAGAAGGAAGAAGGAAAAATGGTTCTTTATAGAGTTTATCATATTAAATGTCTCATAATCTGAAAGCATTGATTCATTTGATGAGATGAATGATGAAAAAAAATCACAGCAGGCTACACTGAAAGACATGCAAATAAAATCTTGATAGAACATTAATTACCCATCCTTAAAGATAAACTTTTATCACGTTTCGAAAATAAGCCAAAATAGTTACTTTATTTTTCAGATTCTTTCTGGATTATCTAGGGGTGAACAAAATGCTATAAACTAACTGTGAACCAACTCATTCTTTTGGAAATTCTAGCCCACCACATATCTCTTTCTCTTTCTTTCAATAACTCAGCAGATTTACTCCCTGACTGACATCACGGTATTGTATCACAGGATTTTAAGACAGCCAATGAAGACACCTCTACTGACCACTAGCCAGAAGATGGGGGAAAAAAACCTAGTTACGTGGCAATAACTAAGCATTCATTACCCCCCAAAACAAATACTATCCTATATTTGTAAAGTTTGTACTAGGTTTTATAAAATGGTTTTCACAAACATTTCATTTGAGCCTTTTAATAATCCTGGGGTATATGTAGATTCTTCAGTCTCTGAAATCAGCCCTTTTTATTTCACTATGCCACCTCCCATGCTGAAACATGCATTTGGCTTGCTGGTTTATTTTCACAATTTCTTCTTTCAGCATGTGGATGCTGCAATTAAATATATGTACACAATTTTTTCTTAAAAGTCTCAATCTGAAGTTTGACTTCAACTGTTTTCTGGTCTTGAAATGGTATGTACTCCAAAATTTCAATAAGTCTTCACATCATAGAACCTCTTCTCTCTTTAGTTCAATACTCTAATAGGCAACAATCTTATAGAATGATCATAATATTTTTGTATTATCTTTTGGTAGAAGGTTCCTTCAGAGAATAGAAACAGGGCTTAAAGCACCTCGCTAATCCACAACAGAAGTTGTGTATTTCAATTTTAAAAAATAAACGCAAAAAAAATTTTTAACCCATAATATTATGTTGAACAGCTCTATCAGATTATCACAACAGTGAATACTGAAATTAAAAACAAAACAAAACCTTCCTCCTAATTACTTGATGATAATGGTGAAAAAGTCAAAGGAACTAAACCATAATATAGATTTTGAAAGTGGGGGGTGGGGTATAGCTCAGTGGTAGAGCACATGCTTAGCAGGTACAAGGTCCTGGGTTCAATCCCCAGTACCTCCATCAAAAATAAATAGACCTAATCACCTTCCCCTCAAAAAAAGAGATATTAACAGTTAACACAAACACTTTCAAATTCAAATATACAGGCTCTTAAAGTTAATCACTAAACTTTGTAATTTTACAGTTTATTTCCAAAGACAAAATTTTTCTTCTTAGGATTTGGCTTACTCTTTTAGTAAGTAAATTATATAAGATTTAATAATTTTGAACAACTGAATTACTGCAGCTAAGGACTCTTTGTATTTTTATTCCTATTTCTAACTGAAGATATTTTTCTTAAATTAACATTTACTGCATTAAATGTAAAGTACTGATTTAAAAACGGTTTAGGAACATATAACAAAATCAGTTTTCCCATGTAATTTATTTTAAAACAAACTACACTTCCACTTATTTTGAATATTTTACACAATTCACAAATTACTAAATTTTTAATTCATAAGAGCACTAAATAAAAACTGGCCATAATAAATAGAAATGTTTTGAGTTTTTAAAATACCAAAAATTACTGTCAGATTATGAACTAGTTATACAAATTTAATTATGATAGCCAAAGGGTTAAAAAATATAAATTCAGGAAAACATCTTCTTTACAGCCCTTGATATCTTCACAGCAAATCTACTTTAGTAGAGAGGCAAAATGGTACTCAATTGTGAAGAAAAAGTAAAACAAACAAAATAATTATATAAATTTTATTCTAAAGACAACACAACTTTTTATAAACCTATTTTCTAAGTCAGATTGATGTGGGAACATTTTTCTATCATAGTATTTATGCAGTCTTCAATATTTAAAATTAGACAAGATCAACAAAGTGTTGTATTTAAAATGTCTGATGTCCTGTTTTCTTTTATCTTAATTTCAAGGCTTTAGAATCTTTTATTTATTTAAACCAAGTGACTACGATACTGCCACCATTGTATATATATATTAAAAAAATTTTTTTAATTGAAGTATAGTCAATTACAATGTGTCAATTTCTGGTGTACAGCACAATGTCCCAGTCATGCATATTCATACATATATTCATTTTCATACTTTTTTCATTAAAGATTATTACAAGATATTGAACACAGTTTCCTGTGCTACACAGAAGAAACTTTTTATCATTTTAAACTGATAGTATTTTTCTACTACAGAGATACACACACACATACATTTAAACTAGAAAAGAGGTAAGAATACTAATTGGTTTATATAAAGAAAAAGTGTTTAACATTATGCAGATCACCTAACATACAAAATAAAAAAAAATTTAAGCATACAAAAGTTCCAGAGATCATGTTTTTAAAAACATCCTGAAAGTAAGGAGCTATATATCCCTTGGCAGAATCTCTTCGCTGAAAATAAATCAGACAAGAACAAGGGAAGATGGACTCCTTGTTCTTTCAGATGCCTGGTTGCCCATCACCAATTATCCTTAATGTTGCTTCAAGAATCTTTATTTGAAGGAAGACTTACTCTATCCAAATAAGTGAAATAGAAAGCTCCCTTTACCTCCCGCGCCTTTTAAAATTAATTTTTAGCTAGCATGGCTTATAAGGAAAATAAGTCAAGTGCTTTTTTAATGGAGAGTTTTACTTTTTAAAAAGCCTGAAAGTAATCTACGGAAAATGGATTTCATAAATCGTATTTACTGTGTGTTACACACACACAGACACACACACAGACACACACACACAATGACTGTGCTACTTTCAGTTCCTGTAATCTATTTTCCAGGTCTTTCACAATATTCTCGGAATTAAAATTACATTTATATATTAAATAATTCATAAAAAGTTACTTAAATTGAACTAATACGAAGTCTGCACAGTTGCTTCATTACAGGAAACCAACAGTAGCAGAGTATGCAGCTTGAGGCAGTATTTTCTTGCTGGTTTTCCTTGCCAGAATAATGAAAATGAACTCAAGGAAACATTATACTAGTCCTGGTACCAAATATAAAATATTTTATGATAGTAAATTAACTCATGTTTAGATTTCATAAACACACAACTATTTTTTGTTGTTTTTATCGTAAACTTATTTCACTTTTAAAGTCATATATTCAAAACTTACTGATATGACCTTAAAGTCTTTGTTAAGAGATTTTACTGAAAACATTGCTTTTATTCTCTAAATGTTACATATTAAGTGTAATTGTATGTTCCTTATTTGCTGCTTTGTAGTTTTAAAAATTCTTTATTTTTGAACAATTTCTGTACTTTTTCATTATTTGCATAATTTGACAGCTTTCTTATGATGTAAAAGTAATATTTTTATGCACTAAAATATTTATATTCCTGTCTGATTTTAAAGAGAAATGTACCATATGTATAATAGTAGACAATAAACCCAACTTGACACACACACACATACACACAAACTCAGCAGAAAACGGAAAAACATAACAAAACAACAACAACAAAAAGCCAACCTTTTTTAAAACTAAAGTTTAAAAGAATGACTTCGAACAAAAATTTCTTCATTCTTCTTAGGCCACCAAATAAAATAAACTAGCCAAGAAAAAATGTGAACCAAAAATAAACAACAATAATTTAAAGAAAAGGTTTAACAAATTAACATGTTAGGTATTCAATATTCAAGTTAAATATTCAAAGGAAATTAATATTTCATTTTAATCATTTTGGTTTGTTTGTGGGAACAGTGTAGCAAGTTCAATTTGATTACTTCCTCAACTGTCATTCTTCATTAAAAAAAAAAAAATCTGTACAACTAAAACCAAATTCCTTTTAGTAGTTTCATTTCTCTGGATTCACATTTCACAACATTTACGTATTTCACAACTTTTGGTGCCTGAGAGGAAAGTTTTGCCTTCTAGTTCTACCTAAATAAGTAGCATGCATTTATAATTAATAATCATATATCACTTTCTATTTTTTAAAAATAAATGCACAAAATACTAGAAAATAAAATTATCTTTCTCCTTCCCACAGACAGTGATTGTGTATGTAATCAATCATGCTTCTGAAACTAAGAATGAGAGACACTAGGAACATTCTTCCAGTGACTACAGAAGAAAAAATGAAGAAAAGTTACAATAAGTCCTTACCACTGAGATTTCAAGGATTAATAAAGAAAAGCAGACAATGCCTTCAAATATGAATATTCCTGTACTACTTTTTGCTACACATTTCATTTTCCTAAGAAACATATTTATGATTAAGAGAGAACAGAAAACTGTATGGCTAATTATAATTAGCCTGCAAAATACTAGGTTTTGAATTGAGATTAACTTGGATCTATATATATGAAATATATTTATCTTCTAATGGTAACAATAAGCCTTTTCATTTGCATGAGAAGTGATCACGTGAAATTCCAAGATTTCTTGTTTTAGTTAGTTTTAGCGTTAGTTTTAGTTGACCTATCACCATCAATGTAATGGTAATTGGTCAGTAGTTTTATAAATTAACTGCCATCTTAACCCATTATATGTTACAACCTCTGCTGAGCTATTGTTCTTCTTGGATTTGACATTAAAGTAGTTCCACAGTCAATATTAAAAACCACAGAGCAACTGTTTCAAACAATAATTCCTTGTGTATAATAGGAATTTATGTTAAAATATACCATATTTGTGAAGTCTGAAAATGACTTGTTTATTCCTGTGTCCTAATCAAATATGTTGTGTCATATTATTATTCTCTATTAACCAGAAATAGAACTGAACAGTAATGACTTAATACTGTAAGCTGTTTCAACATTGTAGACCATCATTTTACACTATTAACTTGTTAAGATCCTAATAAGCATGTAATTACATATTTTCTACAATGAAATAATGTTACATAGTAAATAACATAATTAAAAGATACGACCATCTTCACAGAAACTAAATGAAATATAACTCATAATTTTTAAATCTTCTCTTAAAAATAGACTGAAGTGTGTCTTAATTGCAATTGCCTACCCATTATCAAGACTCATTATGAGCCATTTTCACATAAAGATATAGCGCATGAATTCATTAAAATCAAGGTGAATAAAATATTTTATCTTACTAATGATATCCTCAACAATATCATTAATGTAATTAATATGTTTTAATGTTGCATATTTGAATAGGCCTCCTTTAAATGAAGTAAAATTTCAAAAGAGTCATATATCATCTATTCTGCTTTTGAGTTATAATGGACTCAAACTTATGAGATGAAGATTGTTAGGAAACAAACTCTTGAGTTACAAGAAAAAGTAGGGGTATTAACTTGGTGAAATAAAGTGATTATGACAATAGGAAGTAATTAATACACTACTTAATACAGTACCTATGGGATGCTGGATTACAAAATACACATACCTTTGCCAAAAAAAGTGATCAGAACAGAGCTGTACAACTACATTTGAAAATGAAATTTTAATATCCAATTTATAGCTTTTATATTACTAAGTCAGAGATAATCACTGGACTGTCTACTTAAATTGGAAATTAGGGTAAAATTCTGTAATAGTGCAAAAAAAAAAACCACATCATATAAACACGTTTCAGAAAAGCAAAGCAATTTCATTTGGAAGATGATTTAGGGATTTAGAAGTCTTAAGAAAAGATTATAGAGTTCTGATTCAAGATGCCAACATAGGAGGTTCCTAAACTCACCTCCTCTCATCAACACACTGAATCTATAGCTACATAAGGAACAATTCCCTATGAAAGAAATCCAGAAACTCACAGGGTGATTCCTACACACTGGGTGAATGAATAAAAACCCATATCGAAGGGGTAGGAGAAGCTGAGAAACACACTAACCATATATCCCATGCCCAGTGCAGTGACACAAAACTGGGAGGAACCCACAACTCCCAGCTTCTTCCTGCAGAGTGAAAGGTTTGGCTCCTCACAAACCCACACCTGATGCCCCAACTTTTACTTCCACCCTAAAACATCTAGCTTTGGAAGCCTACAGGGCTTGCGTCCATGAGACCCGTTAGACTATAGCAAACTAAGAGACAGCAAAATAATAAAGCAATGTTAAGAGATCTAAATGAAGAAATAAACAGCAATACACTAATAGTAGGAGACTTCAATACCCTACTTTTACCAATGGATAGATCATCCAAACTGAAAATAAATAACACTGGATTTAAATGACACATAAGACCAGTTGGATTTAACAAACATTTACAGAACATTCCATCCAAAAGCAATAGAATACACATTTTCTTTAGCATGGACACATGGAGCATTACCCAGGATAGATTATGTATTAGAACGTAAGTCAGATATTATAAATTTAATAAGACTTAAGTCATAGCAAGCATTTTCCCCATCCATAATGGTATGAAACTAGAAACCTATTTCAAAAAGAAACCTGGAAAATTCACAAATATGTGAAGATCTAACAACATGCTATTAAATAAACAATGGCTCAAAGAATTCAATAGTGAAATAAAAAAATACCTTGAGACTGAAACTGGAAATACAATATAGCAAAACTTAAGGGATGCAGCAAAAGCAATTCTAAGAGGGAAATTTGTACTGATAAATGCATACATTAAGAAACAAGATCTCAAAAATACAACTTAAACTTTATACCTCAAGGGACTAGAACATAAAGAACAAAGTAAGCCCAAAGTTAGTAGAAGGAGGGAAATAACAAAGATCATAGTGGAAATAAATAGAGACTAGAGAAACAACAGGAAAAAAAATCAACAAAACTAAGCTGAGTTTTGGAAAAGATATGCAAAACAGACAAAAACGTTAGCTAGTCTCATAAAAAAAAAGAGGATTTAAAATAAAAAGAAGACATGACAATTGATACCCCAGAAATACAAAGGATCATAAGAAACTACTATGAATAATTATATGCTGAAAAATTGAACAACCCAGTAGAAATGGATAAATTTCTATAAACCTACAATCTACCAATACTAAATCATGAAGAAATAAAAAATCTGATCAGGCCAATTGCTAGTAAGGAGATTGAATTAGTGATCAAAAACCTCCCAACAAAGAGAAGTCGAAGACCAGATGGTTTCACTTGTGAATTCTACTAAACATTTAAAGAAGAACTAACATCAATCTTCTCAAACTCTTCCAAAAAACTGAAGAGGAGGGTTCACTTTCAAATTCATTTTAAGGGGCCAGCATTACCCCCAAACCAAAATTAGACAAGGACACTACACATAAAGAAAATTACAAGCCAATATCCCAGATGAACACAGATGCAAAAATCTCCAAGAAAAACAATTTTTTAAGCAAACTGAATTCAACAACACTTTAGAAGAATCATTCACCATAAGCAGATGAAATTTATTCCAGGAATGCAAGGATGGTTCAACATCTGCAAATCAATTGATACACAATATCAACAAAATGAGGGTTAAAAATCATATAATCATCTCATAGCTGCAGAAAAAGGATTTGAAGAAACCCAATACCCATTTATGACACAAATTCTCAACAAAGTGGGTACAAAAAGAAAGTAGGCAAAAATGATAAGCCCACAACTAATATCATACTCAAGAGTGAAAACTGAAAGCTTTTCTTCCAAGATCAGGAACAAGAAAGGATGCCCACTCTTACCATTTGTATTGAATATATTCCTGAAAGTCTTAACCAGAGCAATTAACAAAGAGTCACTCAAATGGAAAAAAAAAAAAAAAAAAGTGTCTTTGTTTGCAGATGACATGATGTTATATATAGAAAATCTTAAAAACTACACCAAAAAACTGTTGGAACTAAGCAACTAATTCAGTAAAGTCAGAGGATTAAAAAAATCAATATACAAAAATCTATTGTGTTTCTATACAGTAATAGTCAACTATCAGAAAGAAATTAAGAAGACAATTGCATTTACAATTGTGTGAAAAAAAAGAACAAAATATCTAGAAATACATTTAACTAAGGGGGTGAAAAACCTGTACATTGCAAACTATAAGGCACTGAAGAAAGAAATTGAAGAAGACACAAATAAATGGAAATATATATTTAGCTCATGGATTGGAAGAATTACACTGTTAATACGTCCCTACTACTGAAAGCAATCTAAAAGAATCAATCCAACCCCTAACAAAATTCCAGTGGTATTTTTTCATAGAAATGGAAAAACAATTCCAAAATTTGTATGGAATGATAAAAGACCCAGAATAGCCAAAGCAACCTTGGTAGAGATGAACAAAGCATCATGCTTTCTTTCTATTTTTTCTGGAGGCGTCATGATTTCTGATTCCAAACTGTATGACAAAGCTAAAGTAATCAAGACAGTATGGTATTGGCTTAAAAACTGACACACAAATCAATGGAAAAGAATAGAGAGCTCAGAAATAAACCCTCATATATATGATCAATTAATTTATGACAAAAGAGCCAAGAACATACAATGGGAAAAGAATAGTCTCTTCAATTAATGATGTTGAAAAATAAATGGTGTTGGAAAAAACTGGACAGCCACATGCAAAAGAATCAAACTGGACCCCTATTTTACACCACACACAGAAATCAATTTAAAATGGATTAAAGACTTGAACATATGATCTGAAACCATAAAACTCCTAGAAGAAAACATAAGGGGTAAGCTACTTGACATTGGTCTTGGTAATGCTTTTTGGATATGACACCAGAGGAAAGGCAACAACAATAAAAAATAAACAAGTGGAATTACATCAAATTAAAAAGCTTTTATACAGCAAAGGAAACCTTCAACAACATGAAAAGGCAACCTACCAAATGGGAGAAAATATTTGCAAACTATGTATCTAATAAAGGATTAATATCCAAAATATATGGGAACTCACACAACTCAATACAAAAAAAATCTGATTAAAAAGTAAGTAGAGAACCTGTACAGATATTTTTCCAGAAAGACACAAGGGTGGCCAATAGGTACATGAAAAGGTGTGCAACATCACTAATCATCAGGGAAATAAAAATCATACTGAGATATCACTTCACAACTGTTAGAATGGCTATCATAAAAAAGACAAGAGATACCACGGTTGGCAAAAATGTAGAAAAAAAGATGTGCACTGTTGGTGGGAATGTAAATTGTTACAACCAGTACGGAGTTTACTAAAAGTGAAAACAGAACTACGATATGATCCAGCAATTCCATTTCTGGGTATTGATCCAAAAGAAATGAAATCACTATCTTGAAAAAAAAATCTGTTTATTGCAGCATCATTTACAATACTCAAGACATGGAAACAACTTAAGTGTCCACTGATGGATGAATGAATGAAGAAAATGTGGGATATATACATAAAGACAGATAGACACACACTGTAATATTATTCAGTCATGAAAAAAGAAGAAAATCCTGCCATCTGCAACAACATGGATGGATGCTGAGGGCATTATGTTATGTCAAATAAGTGAGAACAAGATAAATACTATATGATCTCATTTATATGTGGAATCAAAAAAACAAACAAAACAAAACAAAAAAAAAAAACCCTGAGGTCACAGATACAGAAAACCAGACTGGTGACTGCCAGAGGCAGATGGATGGAGGATGGACGAAATGGGTGTAGGTGGTCATAAGGCACAAACTTCCAGTTATGAGATAAATAAGTTCTGGGCATGTAATGTATAGCATGGTGACTCTAGTTAACTAGACTGTACTGTATATTTGAAAGTTTATAAGAGAGTAGATCTTAAAAGTTCTCATCATAAGAAAAAAAAATTTTGTAACAATATGTGGTGATGGATATTAACTAAATTCATTGTGGTAATCATTTTGCAATATATACATACACCAAATCATCATTTTATACACCTAAAACTAATTCAATGCTATGTGCCAATTATATCTCAAATAAAAAAAATAAAAATTCAGCAGTTCAAAATGAAGAAAAAGCAAACCATTAAGGAAGTAATGGTTCAACTGGCTCACAGATATGGCAAAAATCAAGATTGTAAATGACAAATATGAGAAATCTGTGTGTGTACTTCAATGTGTAACGAGTAAACATTTATCTTGCCTTCTTCATATCCCAGCTAACAAGCACACTTTTTAGGGAGCTAAAAATAATGATCGTAAAACAGTACTGGATTCTATAGCTAGAATTGTCAATTGCTTGCTTTTGTCACTATCTAGATATGGGATATGGTTTCCCTTTCTCTGACATACTAAAAATAAAATTGAATAACATAGAGACCATCTTTTCCCCTTCAAAAAAAGGGGCGGGATTATATAAAAAACAAAAAAATCAGATTTCACATCAATCAAAATCTATAAAGTAAAGAAGATTCATGTAGTTTTTGAAACAGCAAGAAATATTTACTTTGGCAACTAGCTAAATTTAATAAGTACTAAAAACCCTGTTCATACATTTCTATTACTTAATGCAGTTTTATTAGACTGCATATTATGAAAATTTAGTGGGTCACAAACAGCATTCTGTTTTTTAATGAACAAACTAAAGATGTGAAATCAATACATGTGACACAAGTAAATAACTGCCTCACGAAACAGTTATTTCAGTTATACATGCACAGGATCTATACTGTAAAGTACAATCAATGCAGTTTGTATTATGGGATATGGAAAAATAAAGACCCAAAACTCATTAATAAAAAGGCAACTGTGTCTGTAGCAGGTTCTAAGACATTTCATCCACATTGTATCTTGCATGACTAGTAAGATTTTTTTTCCACATAAAAAATAACACACATGGAATCTATAATCTGTGAACAACACACATTTCAGAGAGTTGTGCCTAAAATAGCAAGCTACCAGCTATCTGTTTCAAGGTCATAATTAAATGGATTTCTTCATGTAGTCATATATTTGCCACCAAATTTACTTCAGCGGAAGGTGGTAAAACTATTTTTTTAACTGACGTACAACAAATACACAGTAATGCATACAAGTCTAAAATATACATCTTGGTGGAATTTTACAATGAACACACCCATGTTAACTACCACCGAGATCCAGATATAGAACATAACCAAAACTTCAGAAACCCCACTGGTGGCACTCCTAGTAATTACTCCTTCCCCCAGAATAACCACTATCATTGACTTCTATTACTATAGATGTAGCTTGCCTATTTTTGAACTTTATATAAATGGAATTATATAGTAGATCTTCTTATTTCTGGCTTATGTAGCTTAATATTATGTTCATGTGATTCATTCCTACTTGCATGTAGCAATAATCAATTTGTTGCCTTTATATGACTATACCAAAATTAAGTTAATTTATTCTATTGTGGTGGACATTACGGTTTTATCTAGTTTGGGGCCTGTTAGGAATCACGCTGCTATGAGTATTCTTGGATGAGTCTCTGGAAGCATCTTTCTGCTAGGTATAAATCTACAAAATGGAACTGCTGGATCATAAGTTATGTTTACATCTAACTTTACTAGACAGTGCCAAACCCCTTTCAAAATACTTTTGTTGTAAGAGTATTAATATTACTTTTAATATTGCTTCACTGTAGCCAACTGATAATAAATTTCAATTGAAATAAAAAACCCTAAACTTTCCCCTTCTCCTACAGATGGTTCTAGTGAGTGTTAGATAATTAACAGCTTTGATAATTCAAACATATGAAGATTGAATAAATTCAAGCATAAAAAGAGGAAATGAAAAGCTTCAAATGCTGAGTTTTGAAAAATAAAACACATGTAGATTTTGCTCATATAGAATTTTAGAAGACAAAATTAGAATCTTTTTCAAAAACGAGAATTCTTATTTAAAAGCTATTCAATTCAACCCAATAAAGCTGGTAACTATCCTCCCCTCACATGTGGTAATAAAGAATACAAAGACATCATGCTTCATCCATTAATTCAACATATATTTAACAAGTACTTACTACATGCCAAACACTACTGTAGGAGCAAGGGATACAACATTGAATTAAACTGATAACAATCTGGACCCTCAATCAGCTTACATTTTAGTGAGAGGAGACAAAAACTACAGCATGAGGTGGCAGGGAAGTTGTAATTTTAAATAGGATGGTCAGAGAAGGTCTGACAGAAAAGGTGACATATTAAAAACCCAAAGGAGGTGAGCGAATAAGCCAGGCTGAGAATGCAGGGGAAGAGAGTTCTAGCAAGTTTTTTCCCTTGAGATAAATAAATAATCTAGTATGTGTATGTAAGTGGTGGGTTGCAATTAGTAGAGAGAAGGGGAAAGAAATGATGGCTCAGGAAACATACAATGAAAAGGAAAGCATGAAAAACAAAAAAGATGAAAAATGCTTAGAGAAACAGAATATGAAGATCAATTCTACAGACTTTCTGCGACATCAAATGATAGCACACCAACTATGTTGTTCTCAAACTTCTCTGAGCCACAGTTTCTTCATCTTTTCTGTAAAATGATGATAATAATATCACCATGATAATTAAGAGACAAAACTGATTATGTGACAAAACATTTAGACTAGAGTTACATTTCTGTCAAAAGATAAAAAAATCCTAAGACTCAGAATTCTTAGTCAAACATGTGAGCTCAGTGCTAGTGCAACATCACACACCAGTAAGGGGTATGAGATTTTTTATTTTGTTTCGTTTATTTCAAAAAGAAAAGCAACATGTTAATATCAAGGAAAGAAGAGGGCTATAAAGCAGAGGAGGGTTCAGGAAGAAAATGCATTAAGGATCGAAAATTTAGCAAACCTGCTTTGCCAGTGCAAACAATTAGCTTAACTAAATACTCCATCGCAAGAGGGTAAAGATGGATGAGATTACTGCTCCTGAATGCTCCTTCTTAATCAACATATTCTTGTCTCCAGAAAATAAAGAGGGCATTCTTTAGTTATTTACACCTGTAATGGTTACCTCACTATGATTACTAATTTTAAAATGCACAAATCATCTATTAGACATAAAATACCTCTTGGGTAGTCTAGGAGGAAAGAAGAGATGGAAGAAGTAAGGTTTCAGGAGGCTTTCTCAGGGGCTGACCATCACCATTTGTTAACATTTTCAGATTAAAAAACTAGAGAAGTATTTTTGGAAGTTCCAGATAAGTATACAGAGCTTTTTCCTCCTTTTCACGGTCTTAAGTTACCAGCAGTAAAACTGGCCAGTATCTGTTGCGTCTTTTTCCTTCCTCTCTCTCTGCCTGCTTAGATTTCTGTTGAGAAGAAACCATATGGTAATTCTTAGGAAGGAAGGCAGGCAGGCAGGCAGGCAGGCACTCCTCCTATCAGTGCTTGCCTGGCCTCTACTTGAAATAACAATGAACCCTGCAGCCCAGGAAGAACAACAGTGCTCCAGACACTCAGGGAAACTGTCTGTGTGTGCAAGATTTATGAGAAATGACACATTACACAAGTAATGCATTTTTCTTTTCTCTTTTTTCCTGTCTGAAGCCAGTATCTCCTCATGTGATCTCCTCATGTCTCATCAGAAAGGGTATTTACCAAATCTTAGTTGATGCTAGGGGAAAAAAAAATCACCTTTCATTTTTAGCACTTTATAACAGATTGTATTTTAGTTACAAGTAATTAATGAATAACTTTTATGTCCAGATTCAAATTGGAATTTAAAAAACAGAAAGCATATGACAATCTACTGTACATGTGAAAACAATAATACTAGTCTGTGAGAAAAAAAAAAAAAGAAAAAGGTAAAAATGGTTGAGATGAACTTAAACATGCAAAGCTAAGAAAACTATGTCGGTACAGAATTTACAAAACTGTCAGGGACAGGAAACTTAAGAGACTGAAAACAAAAGATAAAGATAAATGGGTCCATCTCTATTAGGAGAAATGTAAATAGTGGGATTCTCTCCTAAGATAGAACCAATCATCCTACTTAAGTTTATAAATAGTCCTGGAAAAAGGAAGAGTTTAAGTTCCAAATCTACAGCAGAAAAAAGAGGGAAAAAACAAACAAAAACAAATCTACAGACACAACATTGTAAACTGACTATACTTTAATAAATATATATAAATACAAAAAACCACAAATCTACAGCTGAAATTAAAATTTTAAAGTAGGAAGTGTCAAATTCATGGCAATAAACTGAGGGGAAAAGAGGAAACATGGCAGGTAAGTTTCCAAGTGGACAAGAACAAGATGACATATTTAAGGGAAAATTATTTAAATATAAAATAATGGGCTATAAAAGTTTTAAGCTATAAACAAAGAAAAGAGTAGTCTCCCAAGTAAACAGCTTATTGAGGTCAACAATTTATTAAAAACATCAGCAAAACACATTGCCTAATAGGACTATACAGTTGTAGAAATCTGAAAAAAAAGTGTAGTTATGTAGTTGTCCCTGGAAAATCACGTGCAGTTCTGACAACTAAATGTTAGAAAAGATATAAGGAATTTAGGGAAAAAAAATCCATGGCAGGGGGTATTAAAATGATCAGAGTTTTGGGGCTATCAGATATAAAAAGTAAATGATTATCTTCTTTAGAAAGGGGAACCAACTAAAATCTATAAAGGTATGAAAAGAGGAAAGGGGATGTATGTTAAAAAAAAAACTTGCAATACTAGAATGAGGGTGGTACCCTTTATAACATGAAAGAGGCAAATTTCAAACAAATGGAAGCATGGCTTTAAATAACAGGCTATGAACTGACTAATGTCTTTACCTTAAGAAGTAGTAAAAATATAAATTTTTACAAGTTTTGATACATTAATTGATGCAGATCCCCATCAGGGAAACGGGACACAGAAATCTAGAGTACACTTCTACTTCTGAGAGGAACACTGGATGAATTATCATGCCCACTTAAATGCATGTTTAAAAGCATGACAATCATTTGTAAGGCCCAAGACAGGAAAATGGGAAGAACGTTCTACCAGAGAAAATTCCTTAAAAAATACTCAGGAAGCGGGAACTACAGATCTATTATGGGCAAACCAAAAATCTTGACTAATTAGAAATAAAAACATCTTTTGTAATAGCATAATAACTATTATGCTGCCTGTGTCTTGCATTAACTCTGATCTTAGGCAAGGACCCCTAGGAGCATTCAGCAGTTACAACAGAGGGTGGGTTTGTATTTAATGTGTTACTGATTTGCAAACTCATGAGCAAAAAAAAGCACATCATACATACAGTCTGCTGGTCCAAGTTTCAATGAAAGGGGCCTTTCTAAAGGCATTTTACAAAAGGTGTTTGAAACATAAACCTGAAAAAAAATCTTTAAATTAGTTCAACAAAGGTAACCTAATGCCTGCCCACTGCTTATTTCTCCCCCATATCTATAAACAGGTGTGCAAATGAAAAGAACAAAGCAGACATAAAACAAAACTATTATTTTTCTCCAATGTGTAAAGCAAACTAACAAGAAAAGCCTTAAACATTTGTTACTTACCGCACTTTGTAAATCACTGAATTAACCTCTTATTTTCATTTTTAACTCACTTAATTTCAGCTAGAATTGTTTCTTCATTAAAACAACTATTTCTTTTTCTATTTTAATTTGGTCATTGAGAGTTAGTGAGCATTGCTAAAATAAACAATTTCAAACGTTCATTATTCTGTAGTATCCTTTCCTGTGAGGAATAACTAGCTCAAAATTTTCTACCATGTTCTTTTCCCTAAATTTTTGTTGTTGTTGTTATGATAGAAGGTTAGCAGAATAAAATGATTTTCAGGAGGCTGAAATTAAATGTATTCATTAAATTTATTTTTAAAATAAAAGTTTGGTCGAGATGACATGGTTAAGTATAGAAATGAATATGTAAAAACAAACGGATTCGGGAATGCACACAACAGACATTCACTTGGCAGCTTGCATCAAATTGCAACTCTTTCCTGTTTAGTTAGTTAATACTACTATAACAATGGGTTAAAGAAATAGAGAAGAGTCCGAAAAGGAAGAAAGATTAAAAGTCTGGGAGTGGAGAGGCAAGAGAAGAATTCAAAATAAAGTAAAACCTTCCTGAGAAAGCAAGTAAAATGAGGCATTAAGAATTCCACTCTAAATCATGCTAAATGTGCTTAGAAACTACAACTATAGAACTGTTTTAAGTATCTTCTCTTGTTCAACCAAATGCAAGTTAAGTGACCTTTGTGTACCAAAGCTAACTGTGCTAGTAGTCGCAACATCCTGCAATAGAATCCTTCAAAAGAGACCACTTAAAATTGCTTAATCTTGATGGTACTTTGTGGTAAAATCATGAGCCAGCTCTGAAAGAAGATCTAGCAGGCCTGCCTTTTCAAAAACTTAACGTTGTTGGGTGTGGCTGCTTGACTCTGAAAAGAGAAACTACAGTGAGCCTCGGTAGCTTTGATTCGGCCTTTAAATGATAAAGAAATGTGTTAAACGTGTGTCGCTAATGTGCATCACGGTAAGGTTTAACCCTTTGCAAACAAGCAAGAGAGTCTGAGAGCAGGAAGCTTTTCTGTGGAACTCCTGACGCAACACAAACCATAGCAGTTACTGCAAAGCTTAATGCAAACCCTCTAGAGTCCACGTTGACAAATTCTTTAACAAGCCCTGTGGTTACAGGGAAGCTGGTTTCACTCTGACTCACTCCTACTCAAACAGTTTACTGGAAATGAAGGGGAGGGGGAATTTTCAGAGAAGTCATGTGATGGCCAGACAAACCACAGCCAGTAAGGTTCAAGAGAGTCAAAAACAGGTCCCAGCAGCAACCGACACCCAGAGTGTTCAACTGGCACTGAATTATATGAAAATGCATCCTGCTGGGTTTCTGATCATCTACACCCTGAACTCTTTCATAGATCTCTGTATGTGAAAGAACAGATATTTCACAGGGGAAAAACCAGCAGGCATTGACATGGTATGTACGACGACAAACACTTCATAGGAAAATGTGCTTAACAAAGAATACCATCAAAGGAATGTTAAAAGCACTTCAGCGAGTATATAATCACTATTAAATCCTTTCCCATTGTCTCTTAAATCAAATGACCAAACATATATTCTATCATTACCAAAAGAATGTTTAAAAAAAAACTTTAATTATCACCTCATGCGTAGTGCGGATGTTCATAGGTAATCTATTCCTGCATAAAAAGAAAGTGCACTGGCCATAAGAATGAGAGCTACGTTACAACTGATGAACTTTTTTTTTGGTGTTGCATGCTTTCACTAATAAAATAATGTAAATAGCTTGAAATTTCTGAATGAGAAAAGGATCCTATTAAAGCTAAAAAAAAGTATTTTTCATTCTTAAATACGTTTAATGCAAGGTAGTAAAAGATATTTAAACTTAATTTGGTGGCTTAGTTTCAATAAATCAGACTAAGTGGCAAGTATTAATTAATTTAAAAATAGCAGTCCTAAGCAGAACCTAAGAAATGCTCCCTTAAAATAAGATTAAATCCAGTGACTATAAAACATCCTTTGAGGAACTACTTAATCTAAGATGGTGTACAAACTCATGAATTATACTCAATAGAAAGCTAACCACTATAAACATGAAGGAAAATACTGTATCCTTTAAAAAAATGAAGTTTTAAGAAATTTACATTTCTTATTTCTAACATAATTCTCAATTTCCTATATTGATAGGAGTAATAAGAAACAGTAAGTTTCACACAGTCAGTAACCTAATACTTTGTGAAAAAGAATCCAAGTAGCTCGGTCACTTGAAGAGATGTTTAGAAAAGCAAACTTATTCAAACCATATTCTTCTCAGTAAATATGTACAACATTCCTACCCTATTGTGTAAGTTTTAAACACAAAA
The DNA here is from genome assembly GCF_048773025.1 of Camelus bactrianus. Lineage (NCBI taxonomy): Eukaryota > Metazoa > Chordata > Mammalia > Artiodactyla > Camelidae > Camelus > Camelus bactrianus. Next base: position 14,589,551 of record NC_133554.1, read on the forward strand.
ATACCACAACCATCCATTCCTCATTATTTCTTTTCTGTTTTTTCCTTTTTGGCGAGAGGAGGAAATTAGGTTTACTTATTTATTTTTAGAGGAGGTGCAGGGGATTGAACCCAGGACCTCGTGCCTGCTAAGCATGCGCTCTACCGCTGGAGCTACACTCTCCCCCGTCCATTCCTCATCAATAATACTGGCTGCACTAATCTTTTAGGATACATCAAGCAAATAATTTATTTTTCAAATTCTTTGAATCTTAATGTCTTTAATTTTCCTTTTTCTTTGATTATGCAGCTTACATAATAAACAAGCCATCACAACCACCTTTATTTTTGCTAAAGTATTTAACTTTACAAACATTATTATACTTAATGTGAATTAAAGGTTACAAGTCATTTAACTAAGGATGTTTTCTACATTATCTTCAACCATTGCTCTCAGATGATTTTTTTAATTGAATGAAAGATTCTTTAATTTACAGTGCTTTACAATCAGATTATTAAACTCAAATACGTAAAACAGTTCAATCTTTTTTATGTAAGATGATTTCTGTGCTCACTGTATTTTTTGTTTTATTTTTTATTTTTCACTGGAATAAGACTGAATATTCCCTTTTGTCTCTCTGAGCAGCAACATGGCAGTCTGCAAGAACAAGCGCCTCATGAAAGGCAGCAAAAAGGGAGCCGAAAGGAAAACGGTTGATCCATTTTCTAAGAAAGATTGGTAAGATGTGAAACCACCAGCTATATTCAATATAAAAAGTATTGAAAAAACTAGTCATGAGAACTTAAGGAACCAAAATCACATCTGATGGCCTGAAGAATCATGTTTTTGAAGTGTGCTTTGCTGATCTGGAGAATGATGAAGTTGCATTTAGAAAACTAAGCTAATTACGGAGAATGTTCAAGGCAAAAACTGTTCGACTAATTTCCAGGGCACAGATCTTACCTGTGATAAAATGTGCTGCACGGTCAAAAAATGGCAGCCCATGACCGATGCTCATGTTGATGTCAAGACTACGGGTGGTTATTAGCTCTATCTATTCTGTGTTGGTTTTACTTAAAAACGCAACAGTCAGATTCAGAAGACCTCACACGCAGCACCAACAGGACTGCCAAATCCAGAAGAAGATTATGGAAATTATATCCCAACAGGTACATACAAATGACTTTAAAAAAGTGGTCAATAAATTGATTTCAGATAGTGTTGGAAAAGACATAGAAAAGGTATGCCAATCTAGTAATCTGCCCTATGATGACTTTGATAGCAAAGCAAAAATGCTGAATCCCCAAATTTGAATTGGGAGAATTCATGTATCATAGTGAAGGCAGTGGTTTTGCAAAAGCTACTGGGGATAAGACAGATGCTGAAGTTGAACAAGCTGATGGATATGAGCCACCAGTCCAAAAATCTGTTTAAAATTCAGAACTATAAGGGTGATAAATAAAAAAATCTTATTTGTGATGTTACAAAAAAGACTGAATATTAAGTGATCATGCTTCAGGTAATAGTACATTTTCTCTTAATATTTCTTAGTTCATTCAAAGCATCTATTACATAAGTAGGATGTGTAAGTCAATGCAGGCAGTGTCAAAAATACACACATTTTTGTGGCTTCCTCTCAAGGAGCTTACAAACTCCTGGGAGAAATGAGAAAAGTTCACAAATAGTTTTAAAAGAAGGGAGAAAGTGGTAAGTGACACAAGAAAGATACAGCAAGACAATCCTCAGGGATCTGGACGATTTTTGAGAAGCAAAGGTCCATGACCAGAGGAATTTTTCAGTAAATTGTTTTTGTTGCTTTATGCGGAAATAGATTGGGAAAAAAAAAAAAAGACTAGTAAAGAGGAGACCTTATTAGGAAGTCACCAGAAATGTTCAGAGAAGAGGTGATAAAGGTATGAACCAGTAGTGAGAAGGGAAAAAGAGAGGGCAAATATGAAGATACTGTGGAGGCAGAATCAACAAGCCTTGAAGAATGACTAGATATGAGAGGTAAGGAGGGAGTCAAATTTGAACTCCAAGTGATTAAGAGGATGGTGATATCATTAACAGAAATCATGAACAAAGGCAAAAAAAGATCATAAAGAGAGTAATTAAGCTTTGCAAGAAATAGTCCACAAAGCACACAACAGCTATCTAGACCTAACTTTTATAAACAATGCTATCATTGTTAAAAGTTATAGGAAGCTACATTCATTCATGTCTACCTCCCACAGACATCTAGTAAAAACACGATAGAAAGCCAAGAGCAAAAGGAAGTCAGTTTAGTGGAAAAATACTGCCTAATCTCAATACTGTGGTCACGAAAATAAATTAGGTACCATAAGGAATCAGAATTCAAATAAATGCATCAATAATCTTTTTTTCCCCTCAGGATATCTATAAAACAAAATCCAACCATCAGTCAAAACTGAAATTTAGGCAAATACTTAGCTATAAAATTGCTACCTAGTAACAATTTCCTGGTAAAAGTATATACACACTTTAATCTAGTTGGAGAGCACATGGGAAAGCAATGAGAGCCAAGTGTTTTTTTTACTCTTCCTGCTGATAAACTTACTCTACCAAAGGGATTTGCCTTCAAGAATAAAAAATACATTTCCCACCTCATTTCATTTTACTTAATTTGCTGTTTTAGCTACAGTCAATCCAATTTTTTTTTTTTAACATTTTATTGCTCCTGTCAAACTGGAGGTTTTAAAAAACACATGCCAACAATAAGGAGATTCCAGCACCAAAATCAGGTAAACTTTTACGTCTTTATGAAACTGATTACTATAAAACCTTTTAAATCACAATTGATAAGATATAACTAAAAAGATGTCAGGAAAGTCACGGCTTATCAAATAAAAATCTAGTATCTTTATACCATTAATAATTATTTACAAAAATATAATATCCAATTTATGAAAATAAAACCTAAGAGAAAACTAACATTAAAATCACTGGGAAAATGGTGTTGGAACAATACATAAATAGCTAATGAGCCGAAGAAGAGAAACCTAGATTCCCATATTGTATGACAGGTAAGAATATTTCAATAGATTAAAGATTTAAAGGTAAAAATAAAAACATAAAAATACTAAAGGAAAATGCAGCTGAATATCTACTGCATAATCCTAATGGTTCAGGAAGATAAATTTTAGGCATAACTCCAAAAGGAAACATCTAAGATATCAGAATAAAGAAACAATGTAAACTTATTTATCCAAAAAGCAAAACACAATAAAACACACAACAAACAATACAGAAAAAATACTGTCAGCATATGACAAATGGAATCTCCTTAAAAAGTTCTATCAATAAGAAAATGAAAAGATACACTAAATATTTTAAAAATGGGTAAATGAACCAGTTAGATGAAAGTTTTTTCTTTGTTTTTCTGTAGTTTCAACATTTTATATGATAAACATACTTTGTAGTGAGAAATAAAATTGTTATTAAAAAAAAAGATGTGGAAAATATTTGACGACAGTGAAAAATGTTCACAATATGTTTTTATATTCAAAACAAGTCACAAAACAATAAATAGAATATGACTCACTCATAAATATTTATAGACTGAAGGAAAACGGGATTTTTTTAAAAGTATACAAATACCAATTTTCTGCAATAAGCTGTATGCAATCACTTTTTAGTAAGAACACAATTTAAAAAATCAGTATCAAATGTCTATAATATATATGTCAAAGGGGACCCTAAGACTAATATATACAGTATGATTTTAGTTTGTATTAAAAAAATTATACAAAGAAAACTGTTTAGAATATGGTGACTATTATTCTACTTTGGGGAGTACGTGTGTGGGCTTTCACTTTTTAGTTTTAATACTGCTGGAATATTTCAATCTATAAGCACTTACATAATTCAAAAACATGCAAAACTGGAAAAAATAGAAACAAAAAGTGTAAGACAAATCTGTCACTAGAAACATAAAAAAATGTAAAATCATTGACTTAGAACTAAAATGACAAAAAATATCCTTTTAAATTGTTGTAAATTTATTTGCACAGTGAAAGTGAAAAACAAAAACAAGAATGCATCACAAAAGTGTTATCAAGCAGTTGAGGTATCTTACTTGGCTCTAGCAATATTCCACAGTGTTAAGCAAGAACAAACAAAAACAAAAACCTTTTATTTGCCAAACTTACTTTGCAAGAACTCTTCTTTGAACAATGAATTAAAACATTAGCACTGTTTAAGTTAGTTTAAAATGTGGAAAACTGACAACAGCCCCCTCCCCAACTATTCTTCCTCCACCTCCTTTACCCACAAAATAAATAAATAAAAGTTAAAAATCCTCATACAACCCCTTATCTAAACCTGGGGGAAAGTATGAAGGGATAAACATACTTACATACATTGAAATCTATAATAAGCCACTAAACTGACGGATACTGGTAAAAAAAGCATGAAAGGCAACAAAGAAAGAAAAGAAAAATCAAATGTAGTAGAAAGAAAAAAACTGTAATCGGTTCTTCACTTTTTTGTTCCATTAACCAGGATGAAAATGTTGCTATATTGTGTTACAGTAGGCAAAGCACTAATTCAAAGTCAGAAAACTGGGTTGGGTAATGGCTCTGAGAGTGTGTTTCCTATTTAAATCAGGGAAAATATCTTCTGCTTCATAGCTGTACTGACACACTTCATTCAAGTGCCTTATTCATAGATTTTTTTATTGACTTTAGAAATTTAATAGGGAAGATCACAAAGTTGTCAGGGAGAGGTTGTTTTACTCATTATTTTACTCATTATTTTTTAGTTTGCATAATCAACTGACATTACATATGACAGTAATTTGGGATAAATTTTTTAAATAAAATGCTCAGAAAGAGTATATAATTTCTGACTAAAGAACATGAAACAGAAGTGCACATTTTGTTTACTTGATTTTTTAATATAAGCTAAAATGATATTAGGGAATAAGAAATAGTTTATCCTAAAATAGTGATGGGTAATTATTGGCTTTACAAGATGAAAACAGCTAACCCTCTTGACCATCAGAGTATTGTGTGCATTCTGGTTTCTACAACTCAAAACTTGCAAAGTAGAGCTAGATAAAGACTAAGAGTCTTCAAGGTGCAAAAGTCTTCAAGAGCTCAAATTATACATATAAGATGAAGCACAATTTATTTCTTCATCAAATTCTAGAAGACCTGAGTTTTTGGAATTTTTAAAAAATTACTGAGCCAATGTGGGCCTTAGAAAACTTTAACCTGCTAATTCTAAGACAAAACTTATCCCTGTAGGTTCTCAGCATGAGTATGTGCTCTTGCCAGAGGAGAGACAACTTTTGTATATTTGACAAGCCCATCACTTCCCCCTTTCAAAATTCTTTTCAACAATTTCTTACATTATATGATGTCAAGATCAACTACCATCTCATTCCCCCTTCTAGAATAATTTTAGTTTGTTCTATCCTATTAAAACTGTTATTACAGTAAGTTTTCCACTTCAAGATGACAATATAAGACCTTTGCCCCTGTGGCAGATTAAAGATGGGTGCAAACTCTTGCTTACTGCTCTCATTGAGAGGTGGGTCTAATTCCCCTCTCTGAGTCTGGGCTGGCTTTAGTGATCTACTTAGCCAACATAAAGTGGTAAAGTGACTGGGATTTCCAAGATAACGTCACAAGAAACCTTGCAGCTTCCAGCGACGTTCTTTCAGAACACTTGTTTCTTAGAACTCAGGTGCTATGAGGAAGCCCAAGAAGCCCCACGAAGAGTAATTTGAGGTCCCAAACCAACAGCCAGAATCAACCTGTTCATCATGTAAGTAAACCTTGGAAGTAGATCTTCCAATTTATAGTTAAGCCATTTTGCCCAAACTGCACATCTGTGAGCCATATAAACTATTCTTGTTTCAGACCACTAAACACTGGGGTGGTTTATTATTCAGCAGTAGATAACTGGAATATGCTTTATCTTAATGACACCAAAACATAGAAAATAGGAACATGAACTCTGTCTCTGATGAAACTAGCATTAATAAATGAAGAGAGATGCAGATAGAAGAAAAGATTATACCTGAAAGCCTGCAGTGGAGACATGGAAGAGAAGTAATTTGTACTACAGAACTCCAAAACTGGGATAGGGCTGAAAACAAGGAGACTATATAAGAAGTACTCAGCACAGCCAGACAACTTCCTCCGCTAGTCCCAAAGAAGACATCAAGCATAGCCTCCGGACACAGTGAACCGAAAGTTCTGGGCTCAGGACATTTTTGCGCAGGTATCCACAGACTGAACACAAAGTAGGTTAAATGAAAGGCTACACATTAAATGGAGATCTCTAACTCACCTTCACAGGTTAGGTTTAGAATGTCAGCAGCAAGGTTTATATTCCCTAGGCAAGAAATTAGAGGATCCACCTCTAGAGAAAATGAACCATCCCAAAGGAAAGATGCACAGGAACTGATAAACAGAGGTTCCAATAAACCCAGTGGTCTGCCACTCCTACACCTTGTGTCCACATACATACTTTCCATTCAGCTTTTATGTGCCTTATTCTTATATATAAACAGATGAACAAGGATCACCAGGTTTTGAGGAAAGGTTTCAACAGAAGACAGAACAGACAAAGGAGAAACAAACAAGAAAACAAATGCCTGGAGTAACAGAAAACTTGAAGAAACAAAAAATCTTCAAAAAGATAAGCCATCTTTTGGAAGTATAATACCAATTGATTTTTGAAAATAAATATCTATCAGCAGAAAAATATTTTAATATTAGGTTTAGAAGATAAAGTTGAAGAAATTGCATACAAAGTAAAATGAGTAAGTATTAGCAGCAAAATGATAAAAAAAAAATTAAAATAATGGGTGTTGGAGTCCCCATATCAAAATAATGGTAATTCCAGAAAGCAAGAGTAGAGACCAAAGAGGGTAAACTTACACAGAAAAAATACAAGAACATTTCCCAAAACTAAGGGACTCTAGGTTGACAAGTTTCCTGAGTGCCTAGCAGAATATATTTTAAAAAGATCCATACTTCAGATAATGAAATCTAAAAGCTTTCAGAGAAAAAAACAAAACAACCAAAAAGACTACCTATAAAGAGGGCTCACCATGGCATGAGGTATATTACTATCAACACTAGAAGCTTGAAGATGACTGGGAAATGCCTTCCAATCTTAAGTTAAAAAGTGATTTCAACTTAGAATCCTATATTCATTTAATTGATTAAAAGTGAATGAATACAGTATTTTAAGAATTTTCCTTCTACTCATCCTTTCTCAGAAAGCCACTGCAGAATATATTCAACTAAAATGAGGGAGTAAATCCAGAAAGAGGAAGGTAAGGGTCCCAAATCAAGAGGGAAGCACCCGTGCAGAGGGCCAAGAGAACACCAAATACAGACTGGAGTGGGAGCATGGATGAATCCAAAATGATGACTCCAAAAATCAATCAATCAATCGATCAATCTATCAATCAGTCAAATAAAAGTGATATGAACTTAAATGTGTTACCAAGTGGCAAGTGATGTTGAGAAGTGTTTTACAGAGCCGGATGAAGGAAGAGAAGAGATTGAAGAAACTATGCCAATGAAAAATTATTAATTCTAAACCAAAAAACTTTCTTAAAAAAAGGAAAATAATCATAGTATTATTAGTTGGCTTACCAGAAAACAATACTTATACCTGCTTGGTATCTAATCATAGCATAAAGATTTAAAGCTGCATGCCATCCTACACTGATTCTACTTCAACTTGCTGATTTTACATAGGTGAAAAAAGTTTTTGATGTGTTAAATGCCATGCACTAATTAGTGTCACAAATGACAGAGTTATCCCAAACGAGGGTACTTAACCATCTATGTCTACAGATGGACACAGTTTCAGTAAATGGAATTTACCAGTAATGCTGGCATTCTGAGTTCTGGTTCCAGCTCTACTTCTAAGCATGTAAAATTAAGGAGGTAACAACTTCTAGCTCTGCAGTTTTCTATAAAATTAGAAGAATGGCACCTTTCAATACTACTTGAGAGTTAACATTAGGGTCAAATTAGAGACTGGATTTTAAAAAGCATTAAAAATAATTTAAAAGTATTATTGGTATTACTAGTAATAATTATTAGCATTAATATAAACATTATGATGTGAGGAGGACAGGCACAGTATCTGGTGAAGACAAAGCAGATTGAAGGACAACTTGCCTCTTTCCATGCTGAGCAGTTGTCCATAGCTCTTCAGTTCATTTGTTTTATGTTTGGCTAGTCTATATTTATATTTGAAAGTTGTATTTTCAATTAAAAACCGTAACTGTGCTTAGGTGATTTCCATTTAATAATGCTTTTTTTAAAAAGCTCACCTGTCACTAAAAAGTACGTATTTGTTCCTCTCTAGGGTAGCAGGTTTTGGGTCCCAGATTCCACTGAGAAGAAAACTATGAACTCCTTCCTCAAAATAACTTACGCATACTTATGTGGGCGCACGCACTTACAGACACACAATAATAAGACAATTTCTTAAACATTTCATAGAGTAATGGTCAAATTTCAAGAGGGAGATGTATTTTTTATATATATTCTTTCAAAAATCTCTCCTTTAAATCTTTTATTTATGTCTAGGCTGATTTCTACTGTCATCCCTATGATGGAGACTCAATCAGTTAATAATGTTCTTAGGAATTTTCCTACAAAGAAAAAAAACACCTATTTTGTAACATTAAGATACAGGTTGATATATAGTTTGTGCGCAGGTATAAAAAGGACTTGGCCTTTTTCCCCCAGAACAAAGGATAAGTTTATCTTAATTGTCCTTTCTTAACTGGGAGTTAAATTTCTTCTAAACACGGTGAACTGTTTTGTTATTTTTTTTAAAGTAATTAATCAATTAAAATTAATTATTTTTTTAAAAATTAACTTAAGTAAGAAGTTCTCTTATTTTGGACTACAGCCTGGCCTGACTATTTATCCCCCTTACTTATTCAGTGGTCTGTTTGATAACACTTGTAAACACATAATGGACAAATAATGTTTAGCTCCTTAACCTCACTGGCTAGAGGAATTTACCCGGGTTTAGTCTGAGTTGTCTTGTTGACTCTTTCTGTATTTCTCTATTCTAAGATCATGATTATAATCACTTTTATATTTCAGCTTTTCGAAATCTTTTATAACAAACCATGTATGATTTTGTTTTCACACTGGCAGTTTTCTTCTTCAAAGTAACTACTGACAATTTTACCTTAATCATAACCTCTTTAAGGGATAATTATTCAATTTTTTTCCCCTACTGATCTTACTTGTGCAGCCTCTGCATGTTCCAGCATCTCTTCAAATTCCTGATACTCTTCATCATCTGGTTCAGCACCTGAGAGGCGAGCTGCTCTGGCCATGAAATATGGAGGCAGCTCTCCAATTGCTGTACCGATACCCTGTGAAAAACCAAAATACTATATGAGATTCTCTTCTCAACACAGCGATGCTAAACAGATCAAATCTATATTTGTCAGTTCTCACCAAAAAGCATGCTAACATGCATGTATTAGGGAGGAAAAGCTATCCTATATAATCAGGAGGATATGAGTTTGAATCCTGACCCGAATACTGACCTATGTAATGCCAGGCCAGAAAACATACACCAAAATCTTAGACAATCCCTGGTACATTGCAGACACTAAATTAATGTTAATTGTCAAGCATCTCTACTTACAGCCTCTGTTATTATTATTTTTCACATATCTTTTCCGTTTACTAATTTTAGAAATAACATATGCTTTTCTAGACTTTTGACATGTTATGACATCTTTTTGATTGAAGTATAATTGATTTACAATATGATATTAGTTTCAGGTATAAAACAGTGCTTGAAAGTTTTTACAGATTATATTTCATTTAAAGTTACTATAAAATATTGATTATTTTCCCTGTGCTATACAATGTATCTTTGTAGCTTACTTATTTTATGCATAGTAGTTTGTACCTCTTAATCCCCTATAGCTCTCTTGTTCCCTCCTCCCCAAAGGTAACCACTATTCTGTTCTCTATATCTGAGAATCTGTTCCTCAGACATATTCTCTAGTTTGTTTTATTCTTTAGATTTTGTGTGCACACACACACACATACACACACACAGTTATTTTTGTCATCCCCATTTTCAAATATTCAAATGATTTGCTAATGAGCATTCACTAGGATAGCTGTTAAGATACATATTTTCTAGGGAATCTTCTGGTATTTAGGCTGTTGCTTTAATCCCAATATAACATTTTTTGTGCAGAATTAAAGCTTTTAACAAACTGTGGTCAGGAAGCCACTTGAAATTTTAACATAGGATGGATAAATTTTCACCACAGGAAAAATGTTGATTTCCTCAGGACACTGAGTGACTCATGTTTCAGTCACTTTGTGGATTCTTGTTTTTGAAGATAATTTTTTTTTCAATTAACTTAGGACAAAAGGATGAAAACAAAGGTAAAAGAATCAGGAACTTGCTTGGTCTTAAATGGCTTAAATACAGGATAGATAATAATACAAGGGGCCTATAGTCTCTAAGAAAATTCTTAACTTTGAGCCATCCTTCTCTGTCCTGAATCATAGTGAATAAAAAAGCTTTGCTCATTTTCAGAAGCAACTTTAGGCCTTTCTATTTGCTCTGTCCTATGACTCTACCTGCAAATGCATTGACAAGAATCCCCAAGGAACATTATCAAATTCAAATATTTCATGATCAATGTTATTTTCCAGAGTGTGGAATCCCAAGTGTAACTCCATTACCCACATGTGAATCAGGTGTTATAAAAAGAGCATACTTAAGTGCCAGAAGAATAAGACTACATTTAAAGAACAGAGAGAAGAGGAGACACATATACATAGAAGGATACGAAAATAAAATTCAAATCATATTTTGCTAAACAAGAAGAGTTAATGTTACTCACCTTTGGAAGATGTTAAAGAACCAACTAATTATTTAAAAAAAACTGGTAAATAGAGAGAAATAATCAATTATTTACCCTGTCTTAACCTATACAAAAGATACCTCAGGGTAACCAAATTGGTGGTAAGGAGACGTTTCTATTTATATTGCACTTTGTGATAGAAATACACAAGAGTATAAAGTGCAGTCTTGTCAAAAAAAATTGTTTTCCAAGCCTCTTAATCCAGCTATCAATTCACAGGAAAAAGAGAAACATTTAAATTACACCAAAATACAATCAGTAAAAATCAACTATGGAAAACTGAACTTGACAAACAATCCAGTTTCATCAACAAATACATTTGAAAAGAAAAAAGAGAAATAAACACAATCAGAAAAATCTGGACACTCATCAGGTAACTGATTTGAAGAAACAATTCCTAATTTCTCTTAGGTGCGACAATGTCCTCAGGTTGATATATTTACAGATGAGGTATGATAATGTTATCTGGGATATGCTTCAAGATAATTGTGAGCAGAGTGAGGAGGGGTCTAGATAAAACAGTATTAGCCAGGAGTTAATATTAGCTGAAGTTGGTTGATAATATTTTGAATTAATTATATAATTTCCTATACTTAAATTTTTTTTTAACACAAAGTAGGAAGAAAAGTTAATTGCAACATTTCATTCAAAACATAAACTTCTCTTAAAAGCTATTAAGTCAAATGCTCAATAGTTCTGAAAACAATCATATGATTCAAACTCATGACAAATTTCCTTAAAGTTAAAAAGGAAGTAGTAATGTATTGAGATGAAATCAAGAACTACGTACTATCTTAGCTGATCATATTCACTGTTACATTTTAATTCTGCTCATGTTTTCCCATATTAGCAAGGAATAAGAATGGTGATCACGGGCCAGGGTTCTATTTTCTATGCACACAAATAAAATAAAATAAAAAGAAAATATAATCATCCAGACAGTTTCCTCAAAATACATTATTGTCTAGACACAGAAGTTTAGTCAGTTATCTCAAATTAGATACTGAAGTTGTTACAAAACAATTTTATAATTACTACAAACAAAATCAATATAAAAAAAAAAAAACTAAACTGTGGAACACTAAAAACTGTCAGCCTAAGTTTAATTAAGGGAAAGAGATGACTGGCTTTATTATTGCAAAAGAAAGACAATTTGTATTTAGTCAAGCAATAATTCATAAAGCTCTTCTAAAAACTATCTGCTGTGTATCAATTTATTAACCCTGAAGTCCCTGCTTCTTGAATTGGAAAAGAGTTTAATATGCAACAAAATATACAAAATCAAAAGATAAAAAGTATCTTTCTGGAATGTCAATTTTATTCAAAGATTTGGGGGAGGAGAAAAATCCTGAACTGTTATGCTTTTAAAAAGTTTTGTCATATATAAAATAGATAAACAACAAGTTTATATTGTATAGCACAGGGAACTATATTCAATATCTTGTAGCAACTTATGGTTAAAAAGACTATGAAACTGAATATACGTATTTTCCTATATGACTGAAGTATTGTGCTGTACACCAGAAACTGACACAACATTGTAAACTGACTATACTTCAATAAAAATATATTTTAAAAGTTTTGTCAAGTGAGTTCACAAGTAAATCACCAGCATCTTGCTTTTTCTGTTAGGAATCCTAAATTAAATGGTAAAAATCTGGAGAGTAGAAATTTTTATATATGCTGACCACTCAGAAATTATAGCAGTTTGGTATTATCAGTGTGTTAATGATCTTTAAAAACAAAATCATTTTTCTATTAATTATTCCAACTAAAAACATGAGACAGAAGTTAAAAGCAAAAGTTTGCAGGGTAACTTGGAACCATTGAGAAATTCAGGGCTCTTACAGTAATGTTTAAAAAACAACTATACCAACTCTAGTAAAATTATCAGACAGTTTTGCAAACAAAAAAAAAGAGAAAATATGCTTCCAATTTCCCTTAAGATTAGTTTTAAAGTGGCTTCAGGAAGGGATGAAGTTCTGATACATACTACAACATGGATGAAACCTGAAACATGCTGGGTGAAACAAGCCAGTTACAGATGGACAGATACTGTATGATTCCATTTAAATGAGGTATCAAGAATAGGAAAATTCATAGAGGCAGAAAGTAGAGAGGTTACCAGGAACTGGGGAAAGGAGGGAATGGGGAGTTATTGTTTAATGGGTACAGAGTTGCTGTTTGGAGATGACAAAAAAGTTCTTGAAGTGGATATTCGCAATGGTTACACAACACTGTGAATGTATTTAATGCCAGCAAATTGTGCACTTAGAAATGGTTAAATGGTAAACTATGTTATAAGTATTTTACCATAATAGAAAAACAAAAACAAAAACAAAACCATGAACTTAACAAGGATCCTTAGATATCCACTGAAACACTGCTATTTCACGGAAATCTTCTCTGAATCACAGACTAGGAAAAATTTTTATGTTATGCAGATCTCTCCTTCATAACACTTATCACTGTTTGTTTAAATATTTATATGTATATTTTTAAATGATACTTATATATATCTTTCCCATAATTATTTCCCTTACTAAGATGTAAAATTCCATGAGGGTAGAGACCATTAAGTTTTGATCAGCCTGAATCTCCAATGTTCGTATGCTTAATATTGTTGAATTTAATTATTATTATTATTATTATATTATTGGAATTCATAAATGAAAAGAAAGTTTTTGAAGCCCTGCACTAGTGATATAGCCAAATTGTGAAAGATCAAAAAGATACAAGCTTGTTGGGGAGGGTACAGCTCAGTGGTAGAGTGCGTGCTTAGCATGCATGAGGTCCTGTGTTCAATCCAGAGTACCTCTCTTTTTTTTTTTTTTTAAATAAAAAAGCCTTTAATAAATTGCATTAAGGGTTCTCCAGAGGATCAAAACCAACAGGGTAGATAAAGAGACAGAAAGACTTAGATAATAGACAGGTATTTATTTTACGTATTTTAAAAAAATATATAGTGGTATGTATCTCTTCATCCCATATTTCTAATAAGTAAGGACATTATTTTTTAATGGAGGTACTGGGGAATTGAACCCAGGACCCTGCACATGCTAAGCACATGGTCTACCACTAAGCTATAACCACCCCCTAAGGATTCCAATTTCTCTACATCTTCACTAACACTTCTTACTTTCCTTTAAAAAACAAAAACAAAAACAAAAACCAGCCATCCTAATGTATGTGAAGAGGTATTTCCATACGGTTTGGGTTTTCATTTCCCCAGTGACCCATGATGTGGAGAATCTTTCTGTGCAATTATTGGCCATTTGTCTATCTTCTTTGGAGAAATGTCTCTTCAAGTTCTTTGCCCACTTTTTAATTTGGTTGTTTGTCTTTTTGTTGTTGAGTTGTAGTTCTTTAAACATCCTGGATATTAAACCCTTATCTGATATACGATTTATAAATATTTTCTCCCTTTTTGTGGTTGTCTTTTCATTCTCCTGAATAGTGGTCTTTTGATGTACAAGAGATTCTAATTTTAGCAAAGTTCAGTTTATCTATTTTTTTTTTTTTTGCCTCTGCTTTTGGTGTCATTTTAAAAACCACTGTCAAATCATCATGCAGATTTGTCTCTATATTCTCTTCCAAGAGTTTTAGTTTTAGCTCTTAAGTTTAGGTCTTTGATGTATTTTGAGTTCATTTTTACGTATGGTGTAAGGTAAGGGTCCAACCTCTCTCTTATGCATGTGGATATTCAGTTTCCTCAATATTCTTTGTTGAAGGGACTGTCACTGTAAATGGTGAAAACAGTAAGAACCAATTTAAACATGATTATGTGCGACATTTTTTAACATAACAAAAGACAGTTTCAAAGAAGGGAATAGGAAGAGCAATTCAGCTGACTAATCAGTATTTACTGACATTCTTGCGCTATGCGCAGAGCTTAATGCTGCCTGCTGTGAGGGTAATAAATATAAGGTACAGTCTGAATTTCTTTTTGGAGATTAAATCTGTTTGGGGAAGTAAGCGACCACACCAGCCAATTTAACTAATTTGAGGCATGCATGGAGCTAGGCCAAATGAGCACCTCAGACAGTATGCACTATGGGAATTTGGAGAGGCAGGTATCGCTGCCAGCTGGGATGAAAAATTTTCTTTCTTGGCATTAGTGTCAATCCAGCCACGTAAATCATCTTCAAAAGAACAAAAGAAAAACAGAAAACCGAAGTCTATTATATACATACTCCCTTTCTAGCATGTTCTAAGTATCCAGTTATTTCATTAATAGCTTTTCATCAAACGATTAATGTGGTGAAATTTATAAAACATATGCAACTAGTACAATGAATTTGTTTCCAGTATTTATAAAAGACTAACAGGAAACATGACAGTTTTTCCTGTCTTTCACATTCAACAAATTCAATGTATGGCATTTCCCTTTTAATTCTTTTAAAACATGACAAAGTTGCTAACATTTAAATGTGTTTGAAAACTCTGCCTCTTCTGTGGGCATGGTATTCATGTCCGTTTTAATTAAGAGTTTTAAGTGGTCTGTTCCACATTTTTTTATTTTATAAGAAAACTGTTAGGGAAAAAATGTTACAGAGAACATATAACTTAATGACTCCAAATGATATTAAAATAATATTTCAAACAGTAATAGGAACTCTTAGCAAATGAACTATTCCCCAATGACAGACACCTGAATGAATTTAGGCATATAAAAAAATGCTTTGTGTAGATATGTGGATTAAAATACTTCTACCATTGAACAAGCAGTCTAAAACTTACCAAAATATATTAAGCAAACTATAAAAAGAATAATTGGTAGACTGGAAAGTGAGATCACCGTATACAACGATATAGTCTGATACCCTCCACTACAGTAAAGCGTGGTTTATTAAGAAATAAATATTGACCTTACTTCAGTATAATAACAACTCAGAAAATGAAATGAGTCGTCTAAGAATAAACACAGAGTATTTATATCTAGGAGAGAGACATATAATATTTACCAATCTGGACTGATACATAACCATTTGTTACGTGTTTGTCAAGTTTTACAAACATTACTAAAACTTAAAAAATGGTATGGTTGCATTACCTATATTTCTTTCCTCTGCTGCTGTCTACATGGCATCAGTGCTTCGCGGCACCAAGCGTTTCCTGCCTTCCTGCTGAATGTCACTCATGAACAGGAGAAGCTCTCAAAGGTTTCTTTTACTTGGAAGTTAGGTAGCTGGTGAGTTTATGAATTAATTATCTACTGACTTGGTATATGCTTGGTTCAGTTTCAATGAGGTACAACAAAGAGTCAAGAGAGTGAGGTTAATTTTAAACAAATACGAAAATGGACATCTTACCCACATGCAGGCCTCAATCCTAACTTTTGAGATGATGCTCCATAAAGAAATGGCTCCTTCAATGCCCTCTCCATCTGGACAAATAATCTGATCAGGATAGGGTGGTTCAGGGAAATTAACTGAATTGCATTCATAAGCAGCTAATGTAACTGAAGCTATATGTGGACCCTATTAAAAAAAAATGAGAAACCTCTGGTGAGAAATATTAATGAAAAAGGAATTATCAATAGACATGTTTTTTTTAATGGTACCTCAATCATTATATATTAAGAGAAAAATGTTAGCTTTTAAAGGACAAGTTGCAATTGATAATTTGAAAAAATTATCCTTCCCAGAACCTCTTCCCAGTTTGCTTTTTTAAAAATCAATTTCAAATTCATTGAGGTATAATTATACACAGTAAGAGTCATTTTTTTAGGTCTATACTTCAGTAAGTTTTGAAACTATATTCAGCCATATAACCATAATCAATCAAGATACAGATATAGAACATTTCCATCACTGCAAAAAATTCCCTTGTGTCCTTTTTCAGTCTCCTTCGTCAGCACTACTAGCCCCTGGAAACCATATGCTTTCTAGCTTGATTCTTATTTTATTTATCCATCTTTCTTATTTGTAAGAATGTTATTCCCTATGATAAAACCTCCTGTGCCCCTATTCCTTTAGGCATAATTTGAGAATACCACTTTTTGTCCTTACTTGAAAAACGGTTAATGAAGTAACTATCTCACTTATCTCTCCCACTGAGAACTCAAAATGAAAATAAAAATTTGGAACCAGTATCAGAGTTTTTCTTTTAAACTAACTTTTTCTAAGGAAGCTTTTGTGTTGCTTTGTACCTTTATTCTGAAAGATTACAAACTGATTATAATCATATGGATTAAAATGGATTAATATTTAGATGTGTGATAAAGAGGTAAACACAATGGTTCCCAAATGCACATGTATGTTAAGGGGAGGACTTTGTTAAAAATACAAATTCGGGGTCCCCTAAGCATAAAATGATTCAACAGGTGGACATGGGAACCTGTAAGGTTTTTTTTTTAACTTTTCTTTGTGTGTGTGTGTGTGTGTGTGTGTGTGTGTGTGTATTTTAATTGAAGTATAGTCAGTTTACAATGTTGTGTCAATTTCTGGTGTACAGCACAATGCTTTAAC
The DNA here is from genome assembly GCF_048773025.1 of Camelus bactrianus. Lineage (NCBI taxonomy): Eukaryota > Metazoa > Chordata > Mammalia > Artiodactyla > Camelidae > Camelus > Camelus bactrianus. Next base: position 14,606,915 of record NC_133554.1, read on the forward strand.
ATACATATATTTGATTTCATATTCTTTTTCATCATAAGTTACTATAAGATATTGAATATAGTTCCTTGTGCTATACAGTATGACCTTGTTGTTTATCTACTTTATATATATTAGTATCTGCAAATCTCAAACTCTCAATTTATCCCTTCCCATACCCTTCCCCTGTGGAAACCCTAAGTTTATTTCCTATGTCTGTGAGTCTGTTTCTGTTTTATAAATAAGTTCATTTATCTTTATCTTTTTTCTTTTTTTTTTAGATTCCACATATAAGTGATATCATATAGTATTTTTCTTTCTCGTTCTGGCTTACTTCACTTCGAATGACAATCTCTGGGTCCATCCATGTTGCTGCAAATGGCATTATTTTATTCTTTTTTATGACAGAGTAACATCCCATTGTATAAATATACCACAACTTCTTTATCCAGTCATCTGTCGATGGACATTTAGGTTGTTTCCATGTCTTGGCTATTGTAAATAGTGTTGCTATGAACACTGGGGTGCATGCATCTTTTTGAACTAAGGTTCCCTCTGGATACATGCCCAGGAGTATGACTGCTAGATCATAGAGTAAATCTATTTTTGTCTTTTGAGGAATCTCCGTGTTGTTTTCCATAATGGCTGCACCAAACTACATTCCCACCAAAAGTGTAGGAGGGGAACCTGTATGTTTTAAACAAGCTCATTTTGAGTTTCAAATAGGTTAGGTTCTTAATAAGCTATTAATGGTCAGAAAATAAGCAACCTCAGACAAGTCACTTAACATTTCTGGACCTCAGTTTACTCACCTGCAAGGCAAAAGTATTAGATTTATCTTATGGTTTTATCTAGCTTCAAAGTTTAAAAAAAAAAACCAAAAACCTAAATATAATCAAGTATATCAATAAAATCTACTGCTAATTTCCAAAGTTCTCATGAAATACAAGCTCCAGAAGTTGGACATTCTTAACATGTTTTTCTAACAGATGTTATGTAAGTATTCACTTTAAAGAATGCTGTAGACAAAGTTTATAGCAGCTGCCATAAGCATAACTTCTAGACCCAGATGTTCTGATTCAGGTTCTGACCTTTGCCACTTATCTTCTAAGTCTTGCTTTCCTCATCTATAAAATGGGAATAATAAAATACCTTCAGGATCTATATTCTGGGGATACTGTGAAGTTTAAATTAGTTAATTTATATAAATTGCTGAGCTTAGGACAGTGCTGGGCATATAGTAAGCCCCCCGAAAGTATAAGCCATTAGCTCTTATGAAGAAAAATACTGTATTTGTAGAGTAAAATTATACACACACATCCATGTATCTTATATACAGATACACATAAGCTAAGGGATCATTGGATATAAGAAAGGATTTTTAAACTACATGGTGAAAAAACTTGTGGTTCAAAGACAAAGTGCATAAGAAATACTGATGAAAATAAAACAGTAAAGAACTCATACTGTTATTGAGATAAAAGGTGATTATAAACTTTTTTGTTGCATGCTAATATGAAAAAGAAAGATACTCATAACTCTAAGCTACATTTCTCCCTAAATGCAGTTGGTATTTTGTGTTCAAATAAAAATCTAAAAAATGAAGCCCTATACTGAGCACTGAATCAATTAACTGTAAGTTTTTTTCTAGACCAAAACAAAAAAACAAACAAAAAAAACCTATGTGAATTTTTAGTCTCTTCCTCTTTTTCTTGAGTTTTAAGTCAGAGAAAACAATAAACAGTAATAAGTTTTAAAAATAATTATAGAATGTTTAAAATAGGAATATTTTTGAGTATTCAGGGCTTTTTTTTTAAAATTGTGATTAACCATGAAATCTACAACTGTTTCTTTAAATATTATGTGCATAAAAGATATTTCACAGTTAAAGAAAACAAGAATTATTTTGTGATCCTATACACACACAAACCCAAGAGTGTAGAATTCGGAATAACTGAATAATTGGTGAAAAATTTCTCACTGTATACTTCCAGCTAAGCATCACATGCAGTTAAAAAAAAAGGCAACTGTAACTTCCACCTTTATTGTTTGAAAACACAAAAGAGAAATGTGGTATTACTAAGTAAAAGAGAAGAAATTCAATAGTTTGTCTGTGATATCCCCACAAAACTGTCCTCTAGAAATGAACTCTAGGTGAACAAAAACTGAACTGTCCCAGATGATAAAATAATGAGATTTCTCAGATATATGGGAAGGAAAAAATATTTTATTCCCGAAATATAAGTGAAATATGCACCCCAACAAATTAAGCAGGTTAATCAACAAGATAAAAGACATGCTCATAGTTTTAATTTTAAACGATTCTAAAAAGGGAAATTTTCAGCAATCTGATGAGAATTTTTTCCCTAAAGAAGGGATGGTTTACACAATTAAACTGACGTATACTTTCCATAACCACACTAATAAGTCATGATTACTCAGCCTTAGAGGCAGATGTGGTGGTTCCCAGACTAAGTGAACATGAATAAGTCAGCCTCTTGCTTTGTTCATTCTCAAGAGCCTGTCTAACTTGCACCTTGACATTTTAAACTATGATAACTGATAGGAAACCTCACACGTTCTTTTCAACATAGTAGTTTAATGGTTCCTACATAGAATGGACTTCACTGAAATAAGTATTAGTTTACATGAAAAATTCAACACAAAAACTAAAAAAAATTGATCATTTTAATTAAGAGAATTTTAAAAGTTACACATCTTCAAACTATCTTTTAAGTCTGTTTTTTACTAAAACTCCTACTAAAAGGAATCAAATTTAAAAGAATCACATTTAAACTACACTAAGTGAAGAAACAAGGGATAAAGATAAACAGCTCTAGTATAAGTAGAAAAGGCTACCTGGACAGATCTGCCATAAAAAGTAAAAATAACACAATGTACTGAGCAGGAGGTTCCAGCTCTCGTGGGATTACGCAGGTACTGATACAAATGGGTTAGAGACCCTGGCCTGCGGCTAAGGGTTTTCTGCCTCCTATCATGAAGTAACTGCTACAGACTTTCACTCCTACAGTAAACAACAGGAAAAGTGAACAAAGTATATGGAACATTTCTTTTCGGACATTGTCCCATAGGCAGTATAGTACTTCTGACTGCTGAGAGAAGGGATGTGAGTGAGGAAGCCCTGGGATGACCCTGGCTTTCCACTTGTAGACATATTCTGTGTCTCCAGCAAAATCCATGACTCAAAGAGGAAGACCCCAAGCAGAGTAGGGTGGTCTTGCTGCACTGAAAAGAAAAGCTGAGTTTGGGGAGCTGAGTGGTTGAAATCTGTGGGGTAGAACATTAGTGAAGAGCGAGCTACACAGAGAAAGGACTCCACAAATATGCATGGGGGTCGCCTTCAGACTAAGCTGGGTTGCATGCTATGATGAGACTCCATGAGGCCAGGCAAAGTATAATTAGTGAGAAAAGACCAAGTAACGGGATTGTAAACTGTATAATTCCTAGACTTCATCCAGGGCTGAGAAACATCTCAACTTCAACTAGCTGGAGCGGAAAGACTCAGCATTCAGGGAAGATCTTGGAAAGAGCCTAGAGAAAAATCCACTCTAAATAGGCCAAAACACGGTGGTTTCTGGTTTGTGTGGTTTTTTTTTTTTTTAAGCTTTAAATAGATCAAGCTGATCCACAGGTAACTTAACTCTCTCCCAAAAGAAAAAACTGACAGTCTATAAAAGAAGATTAAAAAAAATCCATACAATCAACAACTTAGTACCACATTCCAGCAGCTAGTAAGAAATAACTAGATATGTGAAGCAGGAAAATATGACCTATAACCAGAAGAAACACTAGTCAATAGAAACAGAGCCAGAAATGGCAGAGATAATGGAATTAGCAGACAGGGACTTAAAAACAGTGAATATAAATATGTTCAAGAATTTAAAGGAGCAGCTGGCAAACTTCAACCCATGGGCCAGAATCAGCCCAGCACCAGTTTCAAAGAATACAGGCATGTGTATTCATTTATGCATTGTCTCTGGCTAATTCTGTGCTACAATGGCAAAACGGAGTACCTTTGACAGAGACTTATGGTTAATGAAGTCTAAAACATTTACTATATGACCCTTTACAGAAAAAGTTTGCTGATCCTTGATTTAAAGGAAAACATAAACATAATGAGAGAAGAAATACAAAGTAGAAAAAAATGAAACTTCTACAGCTGAAAATATAGTATCTGAATACAAAAATTCATTGGTTAGTCAACAGATTAGACACCACAGAAGACATTATTAGAGAATTTGAAGACAAGGCAACAGAAAGTATTTAAACTAAAGGAAATAAGGAGTAAACACTATGGAAGAAAAGAACCTCAGGAACCCGTGGAATATTACCAAACAATCTAATATATATGTAACTGAAATCCCAAAAAGAGAGGGAAAGTGTGTGTGTGTGCACACAAGTGTGTGTGTTGGGGGAGGGATGGCCAAATATTTTCAAAAATTGGTGAAAAATATCAATCCATCAACTTACATTTTTAAGAAATTCAACAAACCTCAGTCAGGATCAACACAAAGAAATAAAACACATAATCAAATTGTTGAAAATCATCAAAAATCACACCATAATCAAATTGCTATAACTGAGCAATAACAAGAAAATCTTAAAAGCAATCACAGGAGGTAAAAATAACACTTTACAGTTATACCCCATTTTATTGTGCTTTGAAGATACAGAGATTTTTACAAATTAAAGGTTTGTGGCAACCCCATGTCAAACAAGTCTATCAGTATCACTTTTCCAAAAGCATTATTTTTAAAATTAAGGTACATAAAAATTTTTTAGACAATTAATAGAGTACAGTACAGTGTAAACATAGCTTTTATACACACTGGGAAACCAGAAAATTTGTGTGACTTGCTTTATCACCATGTTCCCTTTATTGCGGTGATCTGGAACCAAACCTGCAATATCTCCAAGGTATGACTGAGTCACCTACAGGGAAATACAGATAGGACTTCTCATGAGAAATAAACTGAGAAACAACAGGATTACTTCTTTAAAATGCTGAAAGGAAAGAAAATGTCAACCTAGAATTCATGAAAAATATATTCCAAAAATAAAGATGAAATAACTTTTTCAGACAAACAAAAGCCGAAAGAATCTGTTCCAGGAGATCTGCACTACAATAAACGTTAAAGGAAATTCTCAGATAGAAGTGATACAAGATGGAAACTTTAATGTACACAATGGAGTGCAGAGTGCTGGAAATAGAAAATAACTAGTTGTTTTAAGTAAAAAGTATGACATATATAGAAGTAAAATATATGACAACAACAGCATAAAGTATGGGATGGAGAAAATGGGGTACAATGTTACAATGTGGTTACATTATTTACAGAAAAAAAAACGCTCAATACAAAAGAACTTAGGAAAAAAAAAGAATAAAAAAATAGTTGGGCAGAAAAGGCAGAGTGTCAGACTGGATTAAAAAAGCAAGATCTCAGTACATGCTGTCTATAAAAAGTCCATCAGGTCTACATCAAGACCCAAAAATAAAAGTAAAAGGATGAAAAAACATAAACAATGTAAAAGTAATCATACAAAGATGGAGTATTCTATATTAATACCAGATTAAGTAGACTTCAGGAGAAGGAATATTATTAGAAATGAATAAGGACATTTTATAATAACAGGGCTAATTTTCAGGAAGACAGAACAATCCTAAATGTGCACGCACCTAATAACAGAATGTCAAAATACATAAAGCAAAAACTAACAGAACTAAAAGGAGAAATAAATAAATCCACAATTATAGTTGAAATTTCAACAACCTATTTTTTTAAAGTTGATATAATAAATAAACTGAAAACCAGTATGGATATAGAACACTTGAACAATATGGAACACTATACCTGACAATAGCCAAATTCATATTATTTTCAAATATACATGAAACAGTCTCCAAGATAGACCATATGCTGTGGTATAAAATGAGCCTCAGGACATTTAAAAGACTGTGCCATGTGGCAAGGTTAAGATCAACACAAGGAGTACTGCTTAAGGAAAAGTAGCAAATGAAGGTCCTCAAAGGTTAATTTTTCTATTTAAGGATAGTGTCCTTTAATCTATGTGGTGGTAATCGAAGGAAGTTAAACAGCTATATATACAGCCCACATTGTTATTCCCCAGGAAGCTCTATAAATTTCCTAGTTAGCCACTAAGTCACAAGTAACAGTCACTAACTGTACAGATAGCCCCTGAAACTTCCTAATTATTGCCAATGGACGTACCTTTAAAGGATAGATAGGTCAAACTTAATGATTGTGATGAAAAGTTACACTCTTATCAAAGTGACAGGATTTTAGGGTCCTTAACTGGTGGGGAGGTATTTTAGTATAGTCATTGCAAGTGAAGTCAATTCAACAAGATAGTTCAGCTGTTTGTGACATATCGAACATCTGGTTTTGCTTCAGTTCAAAGCCTCATATATCTTAGTCTCATGAGCTGTATTACACTATATTTTCCAAAGTTTTGATAATGGAATAATTTTGCTTTGTCCAGGATAAAAGATGTAGTGCTTGCCCAGGCAAGAGGATGTCTAGATGAGAGCAAAACCATAGACAGATCAGGGGTAGGATTTCTAACAAGAGCAGATATAGGTACTTATGGAAAAAGTGTTTTAACTTAAAATATTCTTTTAAGATAAAATTTTAAAGTTACACTTCTATAATGTACACTCTTTCATGAATAGTGTAAAAAGATGAAGCTTTAGTGACTGAAAAAAAATTCTATGGGATCAACTTTTATTCTAGCTTCAGGAATAGTAAATATACTACTAGCTCTGTCTAATTAAGAAAATCTTGAATTAAAAAAATTATCCTAGAGACAAAATTAACATTCCTGAAATTATACCACACAAAAATACCCTAGTCTGGTAGTCAAAGTTAGTTCTAAGTAGTGCCCTGATAATAATGTAACACCTATATAAGCTCTGAGAAAGTAGTCCTGGTGCCACAAACACTAATCAGGGTCTTTGTAAAGAAAGGGATAGTCACATCTTAATCACTGAAAATAACTGCCTTAGTAAATAACAAATTTTTATATGTATTGCCGTTTCATTGGGAAAAAAGTGTTTTCTGGATTTTTAATTTTACTGTTGGATTCATTGGGGGGCCCAGAAACATTTTTTAAAAAGTAGAAACCTATAATGGTCATATTAGTAAACCAGCCTAATTTAGCCAAGACTTCTTATCAACCAAGATGAACATGATATCACATTAAGAATGCAGTATATGTATATATGAGTTGTTTAAGGAAGATGAGCAGACAGACAGACTTTCTTCCACTTTAGGCGGCTCCCTCAGAACTGATAAAACATTCCTAAAGACGAGTTGTTTGCACAACATCTGTAATGTCAATTCATAGCCTAATCCATCATCCATACACAGAAGTCAAGTGAGATCCCAAAGGCAAAATTTCCAATTAGTTTTGTCTGGAAAGTTTAGAGCAAAGGTAATAAAATCAAGAATCCTGCGCTGATTCACTGGGAAAACATTTGTTTGCCACACTCCTTCACTAAGGAACAAAAGGAGTCAGTGGTTAGTCTGGAATGTGATTCATTAGGAATATCTGGGTGATAAATAAATGAAAGGAGATGACAAATGAATGTCTGCATGCTTGCAAAATCTTTGTTTTCTTTAAGTCCGACTTTTAGGGGACTTTAGAAATGCTCTTGCAAACAGGAATTCTCCTCTTCAAATTCTTTTAATCATTGCTTTTCTCATCATAGCCAGAAAAAAACTTACCTAAGGTTATGGTGTACAACAAATAATTCTAGAAGGCTGGAGCATAAAACTGTTGATTCCAAATGGGCACCGAGAAATTTAACTAGTGCTTATATTCTTTTTGTGAAGAAGGTCCCCAGTTTACAAACAAAGACCTTCGCCCCATCTCTCCCTATAAAATGCAGTATAGTATGTAAAAAGGCAGTAGTACCAGCCATTAGTTAATGCAGATTTTAGTTTTCTAAATCTGTCAGTAACTTATTAGATGTGATCAGACTTCTATCTCATATTCCTTATTTGATGAAATGCTAATAATAATAATGCCTGCACAACCTAGGTAACAGAGCAATGTATGAAGTTACATATTTATATACTAAAAGTGTTATGATAAGTATAAAATAACCAAAACAAAAAGGTGTAAACTCTGTAGTTCATGCTTCAAGTTATAAGGAACTGTCTTCAGAGTCATGTTTACTTAAATCAATCTGTAAATAAAAACAATACTGCACTTTTCTTCTCTAAACCTATGCAATTTTGATCACTGAGTTGATTTAAGTGTTCAGGAGAAATGGACTACACATTTATAAAGACAGCTTTAAAAAAGGTTATTATAAATTATTTAAAATATATATCCAAGAGAACAGATTTTGCGTAAACTGAATCTTCTTAGCGTTCATTTAAGTAGACATTAATAAATAGGGACTTTAGGGCAGGAAGTCAGCCAGTCTCTTCATACCCTTCTGGGTGGTGAAAACCCAGCCCTATGTCCTAGAGACCTTGGGTTCTACTTTTGATGTGATGCTCTTAAGAGTTAATACATGAGTCATTCCTTGGGGGAAAGACAGGAGAAGAGCTGACTGTACCCTCATCAAAAAAAAGGGCAAACAGACCTTTTCTAAGAAAGGCCTGTTGGTCTTCCCGCAAAAGCCCTGAGTCACTGCATGCTTATAGTCAGAGTCATTGTACCTATATAGATCAAGATCAAGTCACACTAGAAACTGACTTTTGGCAATTTCTTCCTGTTTTTGTCTTACAGAGGAATAGACAGGTAAGCAATGGAGCAATAATCAGAAGTCAAGCAGAAAAAAAGTGAAGGGGGTGGCTAACAATTTTCAAAAGAATTATTCCACCTCATGGTATTAAACAATTGCTCCAATACTTCTCTTACTGAAAGTACTTCGCCATTTCATTTCAATCCATGTACATACAGTTTTCCAAGTAACATTTACTTTAGGCAATAAATAGCCAAGCGTCAAAAAGTGTAAGAAAGAGCTTTATATACATACAAAATAGTACTATAAAGTACTACATAGATACTATAAAGTACTTGTTCATTAAAGGAAACAGGGTGCTATATACAGAGATGTTCTATAAATATTTGATACTAATCAAGATGTCACATTTTAAAAGACACACAATTTTTAACCCCATTTTACTGATGAAATAACCCTAAACTTTACAGCAGAAAGTTTAAATCTTACAGAGACGAATATCTCATGACTAACTTTTCTTGTATTTATTTTATAACAAAGAGCCAAATTTTTTTCTATTAAAATGGTCACATTAAACAAATGACTTATAAATACCATTCAGATAATAATGCTTTGATGTTATGCCTTCTTTAAAAACTTGATTTATTTTACAGTTTAACTGAATAGTTCCCAAACTTTTCTACATCCAAACCACATCAAGAGAGGACAGACAGTTCCAATGATTTCAACCTGTGAAAATCCCTCCCATTTTGATTCCCAAAGGCGAGGGAATTCAATGACTAAGACACATGCCAAAGAGAAAAGTTATCTATAAAATATAGTCCGTTTTCTATTTATAGTTCAATATTTAAGTATCTTTAAAAATTTTTAAATGATTGTTGATAGTTTTTGTTCTCAGAGTTCTTTGTCTAAGAGCTGGGCTTATTTGAAAGGAATATCAGTTTTTTTAAGCCTTTCTCCAGGAAACCACTCCACCTAGTGTCAAAAACTTCATATATCACATTATTTGTAAATTCTTGCCAAAGGGCTCATTCTCTTTGTTACTGTTATATAGGGCAGACTTTATGAATCACTGATGGCGCGTACAGTTTACAAATGGCTCTTAAATCTTCTCCCTTATAAATTGATGAATAACAATGTACATGCATGTGAGGAGCATGTCTGAGATACATTTCTCATTATCAAGTATCAAAATTCCTGTCTTTGTAACCTGGTTGTTTATAAAATTATGAATCATATTTTCTAGTAATGGGAAATAATTCTAAGGTAGCTACTGAAACAACCCTATCACTTCTACCAATTGTTTGCAACAATATAGATGTAATCCATAAATTATTTATTTCTCAAAATGAATACAGTGTTGAAAAAAATGGCATTTAATAATCACATCCATCAATGGTTTAAACGTGAAATTAGAACTAAATCTTGCCTTCATCGGGCAGCTCATTTGGAAGAAATTCTTCCATTTTTCTCTTTATGAAAATAAAGAAAAAAATTTTTTTTTACCTTGATGGTTTTCTAGACTCGCATAACTATATTCTCTTCTAAAACACCATGTTACGTCTAATATTATGACCTGGAAAAGGGAAGTGACAATCCTTTTTTGGCAAATGGAGGAATCAAATGGATAACATGTCATGTAAAAATCTTGGAAGGTGGCTAGCTCACTAAGACTCCCAAGCTCGATACGCTTCTCTGGTATACTACTGTCATCCCATGAGTTAGAGCAAGAATTCGCAAACTATAGCTTGCGGATCAAATCCAGTCTGCTACCTGTTTTTGTGAATAAAGGCTGATTAGAAAACAGTCACATTCATTCTTTTATACTCTGCCCTTGGATGCTTCCTTATTACCGTGACACATCTGAGGAGCTGCAAGAGAGACTGTATGACCCGCAAAGCCTAAAATATTTACTATCTGGCCTCTTTACAGAAAAAGTGGTGCCCCTGGGCTGTCTTGCCTTGGGTCAACTCATTATTAAGGTGAAAATTTTGCCACATCCAAACACAGAGATGCATCAAAGAGGTTAACAGCAGTCATGTTCCCTTCATTAACTTACTGTTTTTACTCTGGGCATAATTTCCACTAGTAAATAAGCATTCCTGGATAACTTGTGTTTCGGATCTTCTGAAAGGAAACCCACTACATGCTTGCTAAGACTAAAACAAATTTGTTAATGGATTTCAGGAAATTAGTATCCAAGAGAAGAGGGCTTATAAGGTGTGATCTTAGAAAAATCTGCTAGCCACAGAATCTTCTATGCATCTGATCTACTTATAAAAAACACAAATAAAGTAAATGGATGAACTCAGTAAACCTGCACTATTTGCCAGGCAAAATTTGCTCATGAAATAAGACATTCAACAAAGGAACAAAAAAGTGCCTGCATAAGAAATAAAAAGAAGAAAAGCAGTTTACAAATGCTATTTCTAATCCATTATATAATAATGATTCTTTCCTTATATCAAAATATAACATACTTACTACACAGATACATCAGAGATCATAAGCATGTTTGCATACATTAAAAAATTACAACCACATTTAAGCCATTCATTGTGCCTGTTATCTTAAGTAAATTTAATGCAAAGAGCATATTAAAATGTTGATTTATAAAGCCGAGAGTAGATACAGTTTTATTTACTGGGGAAATAAAAAAGAGGATATACCAGCTCTAGTTTGAAAAAAGTCTCAGAAAAACGAATGTTATCTAAACGTAACATTTCCAATTTTAGGAAGTAGTTAGATGCCCATTTAAAATAACTACAACAGATATTATTTTCAGGTATATTTACCCAAAAATGACTATAAAATTCTAAAACAAAAGAGCAGATGTTCTAAAATGAGAGTATTTACTTAAGTATAGTACATATAGAAAAGTATATAACGCAAGAATCCTAATAAATTATTTCAGACAGGTATCTGCTATCTAGATCAAGAAACAGAAACACCCGAGAGATATATAATATTGGTTGTCAAGACTTACTACAAAGCTGCTGTGATAAAAATTTTTTTCAATCACTTTGTCAATTTCCACAAAAATACTTACTCAGAGTAGGTTTGACATAATATATCATTTCTTTCACCTAGATCTTTTTGCTTCCAATAACATTTTACAATTTTACGTGGAGGCCAGGCACACTTCTTGTTAGATTTATCCCTAGATGTTTGCTTTTAAAAATGTTATTACAAATGGTGCTTCTAAAAATGTTCATTCTCTAAGTGTTTACTGTACTATACAGAAATACAACTGTTACACGTATTTTGATCTATGTTATACTTCCCTATTAACTCTCCAAGTTTGTGGAAGTTATCTCATTCTCTTTTAGTTTTGCCAAATTTTGCTCTTTATACGTTGAGTATATATTATTAAATACAAATTTAGAAGTGTTATTCCTTTCTTGTGAATTGAATCTAACAATGAACACTATGTATTAACAATTCTTGCCTCATATTCTACTTTGATTTCAATATAACTACGTGAGCTTCTTCTTTGTTGACACTGAATGGCTCATTTTTTCCCTTCCTTTTACTATTAATCTTTCTGTGTATTCATATTTTAGGTATGTAGATTGGATATAGCAAACAGTTGAATTTCTTAATATTTATTTGGATAATTGGAAGGAACATTTATTCTACTTACATTTATATAATTATTGATATATTTGAATTTAAATCTACCATCAAAGGCTTACTACTTATCCTGCCTGTTCTGTGTTCCTTTGGCCTCCTTTCTTTCCCTCTATTGGCTTGACTTTTTAAAAATAACTTGATTTTCACCTGTGCCCATTAGTTAAATAGTTGTATATTCTTGTACTGCTTACCCTGAAGATTATAATAGAAATCTTTATTTGAAGTCTTATATAAATCAATATTTTACATTTTCCAGAGCAATGCAAAGATTTTAGAATAATTTAATTTCAATTATTCCACATATGATTTGTATATGATGTATTCTAATTCTATTTCGAATCTCTCAAAACATAATTACTGTTGCTTTAAAAAATTTTTTTTTTCTTGAGGAGGTGGTAATTAGGTTTATTGAATTTTTTTTTTAATGGAGGTACTGGTGATTGAACCCAGGACCTCATGCATGCTAAGCATGAGCTCTACCACTTGAGCTACTCCCTCCCTCCATCATTACTGCTTCTAATGTCAACCAATTTAAATTTACCCATATATCTACCCTTTCCTTAATCTTTATTCATTCCCAAATCTCTGAGCTTCAATCCTGAATCACTTTCCTTCTATTCAAAGAATATTTTTTATACTTCCTTTAGAGCATGTTTAATGGTGACAAACTGTTTCTGTTTTTCTGAAAATATCTTTATTTTATATCGGTCATGGGACACTTTGAGTACAGAATCTTCTGTTGGTAGTTATTTTCTTTTAGCCCTTTGAAGATACCATTCCACAGTCATCTGACTTCTCAGCAAAATCAATGACGGCAAATGAGTTCTTCTGAAGATAGTATGTTTTTTTTCTCCATCGCTCCTTTTTTTTCTGGATATTTCTCTCTGACCTATTTTGCAGTTTATTACCTCTCTCTTAGCTGTTGTCTACTGAAGTTCATTAATTGAGTTCTTAACTTCAGTTACTATGTTTTTTTAAATTCTAAAATTTCCATTTGCTCTCCTTTGTAGCTTCTAATGCTCTGCCAAAATTCTCAAATTTACGTGAACACACTGATTATGGATTAAAGTACATTAAAGTACTGGCATTATATAGTCATAAGTACAGATAAATAATATAGAGAGAAAGAATAGAATAGAATAGAATAATAGAAATACAGGTAAATAATAGAACCTAAGGAGAGCTATTTGAGGGTTTCATATTTATCCAGAATAGAACCTGCAAATATAGTCCAGTATATTGGCTGTATCAGCAATGAATGCCACCTAGTGGCAAACTAATATAGACATACTAAGAAAAAAAAGTCCTAGAAGAGTGGTTCTTAACCTTTTATGGGTTACAGAGTCTTTGGAGAATCTAATACTACAGGTCCTTTTTGCCCAAAAGACGCATATTTACAAAGACACATAACACGTACACCATTCAGGAAATTAACAGAGATCCTAAAGCCCATTTGTTGACTATTAATACTAATGGAACAAACCAACTAACTGAGAGGCCCAAGAGCTCCCCTTGAGCCTTCAGAAGGAATCCGTTCACTTTTCCCTTCATCGCTTCCTCTTGGGTTAGCAGCACTATTCCTGTGTAAACAGTATCTTACTTTTCCTTTGTGGCTACATATCTGTCCTCGGCAAACTACTAGATTTCTACCGTTCTCAAACGAATTTACAAAATTTGATATGAGACCAAACTAATCATTTTCCCTATTGATTTTCACTAAATTGAGTGTGGACCAAATAACTTTTTACTTCTAATGTTTAAAGAAGTTATGAGAATTTCCAGGACATCTACATAAAGTCATAACTTTTCACTTGTATCTAAAAATATAAATGGAATTATTGACTAATAAACTTAAAAATCAAGATAACTTTTTCATTTTAAAGGTAAATACATAGATATCTAATATTTTAGGAAATATAGTAACATTTCTAGATCACCATTTAGTTGTATAATGAGATATAATTAACTGAATGATATTTCCAAAAGAGGTTAACTTCCATACTGGGAAGAATCTAACTGAGAAATTTTGTCTATGCAGGAAAAATTTTTCTGTTTCACTTTGAAGTCATGATTTCCAGTAAAGAGAACCATGATCAAGAATGAATTAATTCTCCCTCTGTTAAACTCAGTTTCTTTTTTAACTGTTTTGCTGCAAATTATTGTTAAAAGAAGGGTTATATTTCTGACCAGATCACTCTTTTAATATGGTCATTTGTTTTCTTGACTAAGGAATTATATGTATATGGAAAAGGTGCCTGTACTATCAGCACAAAAATGTATGACATGAGAATGTTAATGTCACATCTCCCTAGCTGACGATTATGTAAAGGCTCATAAAGGAAAGGAGGTATAATTAGAACTTTCTAGACACAAGCACATTGCAAATATAAAACAAAAGGAATGGTGATCTGTAAGGATGACTCTATCAACCATCTATCACCAAGAAAATGTTAAGATTTAAAAATCTAACCATAAATTATTTCAACTAGCTTCTTAAATAATAATACAGATCAAATTCTTAATCCTTTATTTGATTCTGCTTTGCCTCTGGTTTCCTGGCTATTTTTCTCTATTCTCTATTTGCCAAAGTTCACAAATGCATGGTCTATACTCACTGATATTTTTTACTACAACTTTGCTACACTATTGGTTGCTGACTACCTTTGCTCCTGGGAGGACTACATGAGATAATTCATGTAAAGTGCTGAGCACAGAGCGTAATAGTCAATAAAGGTTAGCTAGTCTATCAGTCAGGACAGGTTGTAAGAACAAACAATCCTAAAATCTCAGTCGCTTAAAATCACAAAGTTTATTTCTCCCTTACTCTGTATATCCATCAGAGGCTAGCAAAAGGAATCTGCGCATCAAAGCCAGAGACTCAGGCTTCAGGTGAAAGACAGTACGACAAAAGCTTGAAGCTTCTGCCAGGAAGCAACACCTACCACTTAAGCTCAGATTTCACTGGTCAAAGCAAACCATATGGCTGCAGTTCAACAGGCTGAGGATGCAACATCTCCCCGCAGGTATAGATACCACAAAAATGAGCACCAAATATGGATAAGAAACAACAGAATTGACTTCAGCTAGTATTACTCTGATGACAATGATGATGATAATGTCTGTTGTATTTATTAGCAACAGAAGTAGTTAATTTCTTGTAGTCTGACTTCCATCCCAACAAGGCAATTGAAAAATAAAAGATCAGTGACATCTTTTATTTTCCTTTTGCTTGAGCTCTCTGAAAATGCTTTTTTTGGTAAATGTTTGTTTTTCTTCATTCTTCCTGTTACACCTAGGGAATCCTGGGAGGAATCTTGTGTCTAAACTAAAATATCAAAGAACTAAAGATAATATGGTCAAGTGGAAATGGGATATGCTGGGTGTCTCTTTATATTTCTTTTTAATATTAACATATTTATTGCTCTCCAAGGCTTTATGTACTGAATTTGCTTGCTATATTAGCCTTTTATCCATTTTTGATCACTATTGTCTAAAAAAGTGTTCTTTTGACACAAATCAATAACGATTCATGATTAAAAACTCTCAGGAAAAAAATACTTGCAGCAAACTAGGAAGAGAAGTCAGCTTCATTAACTTGATAAAGAACATCTACAAAAACCTACAGCTAACATGATACCTAACGGTGAGAAACTAGAGACTTTTCCACTAAGGTTGGGAACAAGGCAGGATGTCCCTCTCACCACTACTATCCAGTATCATACTGGAAGACCTGGCTAATGCAATAAGACAATGAAAAAAAAAAACAATGAAGGGGTATACAGAGTGAAAAGGAAGAAATAAAGCTACCTCCAGATGAGATGATTTTCTACATAGAAATCAACAACAAAGTCCTGAAACTATTAAGTGATTATAGCAAGGTTGCTGAATACAACATCAATACACAAGTCAGTTGCTTTCCTATATATCAGCAATTAACATACACGAATCCTGTACCTAGGTATTTACCCAAAAGAGTTGAATGCATACACAAACACACACACACACACACAAAACTTGCACATGAATGTTTGTAGCAGCTTTATTCATAATTGTCATAACCTGGAAATAAACATGATGTCCTTCAGTAAGTCAATGGATAAACAAACTGTGGTGGTAAGTCCAGAAACTGGAATGCTATTCAGTAATAAAAAGAAATGAGGTATCAAGCCATGAAGACACGTAGAAACTTTAAATACTAATAATAGAGGGAACTATCATGTTTGTACACCTGAAACTAATATAATGTTATACATCAATTATGCCTAAGATTTAAAAAAATAGGGTAAACTCTCTGTGTGCGTCTGTACATGTGTAAAGGTATATGGGACTCTATCCTTTCAGTTCAATTTTCATATAAACCTAAAACAGGTCTGAAAAACAAAGCCTACTAATTAAAAAAAGAAAGGAAAAGAAAGTGTTCTTAGTCCTTCACAAATCTCCCCTTTCTCTCTATCCAGCCTCTGGCACCAGCAACCCACCAGGATCAGGTGAAGCTCTCATCTACCTTGCAACATAATTACAGTATCTCTTTAAATTTCTCTTTTCAGAATATATACTATGCTCTGAAAGAACAAGTGAATATTTAACAGGTTTCTATTCAGCTAATGGTATCAACATTTTCTCATTTCAAAAACCAGCAGTTCTTTGGCTCCTTCTTCCCCATACTAAAGCAATAAAATTTCCCCAAAATCTGTCTTGTTTCATCCCAAGCCACAGCCACTGCAACCACTTTAGAAAAAGTCCCATAATCTTGGAGAAGTTGTGTACTACAGATTAATTCTTAAATTATTCTTCAAACCATTAATAAAGAAACCCTTTGAATAATCATATCTTAATATTTATTACACCTGCTTCAGATGAACTCACTGAAGCACAGAGTGGAAGTGTTTGCATTGTTGAACTTTATTCCACAATCAGTACTGCTGTGACAACTTTTCAGCTGTTTTTCTCCATCAAGGTCAAGTTGTTTTCAAGTATGAAATTGTTTTCAATATATTAGTCAGAGGCAGGAAGAGATTGACACGAGAGGCATCCAGGGCACAAAATTTAAGGAGGCCTTCACTTATCAACTCCACACTCACATGACCCCAGAAGTGCCTACGTAAATTCTATGCCCTACATGTCTTGCTTGTCACCCCTAGTCCTAGATTTGCTATTATTTCAGTATATCTGTCAATGTCTAAAGGAAAATCTATCTTTTCTCTCTAATTTCAACTAAGTAAAAAAGTATTTTTTAGGAAGGGTACATTTTATACTTTGATTTTAAAGGGTTTAAGAAAGCATTAGTTCTACATATGTAATATTTCATCAATTACATTCAATAAGAATATCAAAATAACTATCCAGGTATGTACACGATGTTTGAAGATGCGAGGGAAGACACTCTCATTTGTTGATTAACAGAGAAAATAAACTGTCCAAATTAATTCTAAGCCTTACATGGAATTTTATACATTTAAATAACTTCAACTATTAAAATGACAATTGCATAAGCAAGAGAATCATTACTCCAAGCTCTGGAAGGAAAAAACATTTCCTGGCTGAATTAATATAAGTAAACAATCTCATTTGCCTAAAGGTTTTTCCTCCCTTTTCTTTTTAAATCCTCAAACCAACAGGAAAAACAAAACAGAATTCCAAATCAAACTTAAAGCACTGACCAGAAGATTAGCATGCATATGAAACACAAAGGTATTCAAATACAAAACTTAGAATTTTAACTTCTGAAGTAAAAGAATGAATTAAAACATAATCTCTTTCAGCCTTGCTTATTAAAAGTCATTCTTACCAGATAAAGCAGAAAGGTGTGCAGCCCTGTACCAAGCCCAACAGAAGACAAAATTCCTAAGCCTATCCAGTAGGCATACAAAAGGAACTGTTTCTCTATACGTTGCACATACTGAAAAACAAAAGGGATGAGGTGAAAACAAAATCAGAATTCTTAAACAGAAATGTGGTATTTATCAACTACAATCCAAATAAAACAAACCAATTAAGTTTCCAATGGGAAGAAAGCATTAAGGTTAAAAGCTCCATGAAGAGGCTTATTTCCTCTAACACATAGTAGCAGAGATAGCAAAAAAGTTATTCTAATAGGAAAAAAGCTAATTTCTACATTTAAAAAAATCCTATTATAACAACGACATTTATAGGAAAAATGCAAATTACTGATAACTATGAGAATAAAAATTTTTAAGATACTTAAAAGTTACAAAAACTTTGTTTAAAAAAGCGTAATAATATATACTGGTAAGAGCAGTTATTTATATAATGTTTGAGACCAGACTGTATTCTTGTTTATCCAAGGCAAAAACGGGAATAAAATTATTTTTGTATATTGAAGACCAAGACGCTTTTCAAACAAGAGTAAACTGAAGTCCACTGGGATATGGACTTGGAAGATTTACAGACGTTAGAGTCTAGATTTTCACATTGGCAAGTAAATTCAAGCCAGTTCCCTGCACTCTTGATAGCACACACAGATTTCTTTAAAATATTTAAATGCATTTAAAACTTTAAGAATGTCTCTGAGATTAAATTGCTTCCCTCCCCCCATTTTTAATGACATTTATCATTTTCCAAGTTTACAAACAATATGTTTATTAGACAACTAGAAATACATGAAAGCATAAAGCTAAAAATAACAATCACCTGTAATCTCTACCCCCCTCAGAGACAATCAACATTCTGATGCATTTAGAGATAAACTGCTTTAAAATATGAAGTAATACCATTTTAGAACCACGTCCTATTAGAACACATTAACCTTTTGCTATTTTAACAAAAGTCATTAATAAAATGTTCTATTTTCCCTTCAGTTATGCTGTACTTACAGATTATAGGCAAATGAACTTCCCATTTTATACATATAAAACCAAACCTTCAATCTAGGATGAGTATATCAGTTTGGATAGATAATAGGAGTGTTACAGGAAATATGAAGACTTCGGTAGTGATGAAAGGATTCATGCTGTTTTGACCAAACAGCATCAGGAAAGTTACATTTAAATCCTTAAAGGTAAAAAGGAATGATAGATACCAAATATAAATGCTGAGCATCCATGAACTACGACAAGAATAGTTTTTACTAGTTGGTCTTAAAACTAAGACATCAAGATACTAATTAAGAGATAAATTAAAAAAAAATCAACCAAGCCTAAAAATGTTGAGGATAAAAATTCTACGAAATGCACAACAGGCCCATTTTGAAACTGTCTGGGATTAGGGAGGATACAAGAATAGAAACAGAGGTGCTGAACCTCTTACCTTTTGATGTGATCCTTCAACATAATACGTAGCTGTAAGCACAGCAAGCAGCAGTAAAAAAGACACCACAATGCTCTGACGATGCCATAATCTTGAAAACAAATTTTTTAAAAATGAAATATGTCAGTCTCATTTTCAGGATTCATCACTCTCAAAACAACTTCCTGATGAAGCAGGTTATTTAGCTTGGTTACAGAAGTGGTTCTTTCTGGATTGAAGGTCTTTTGTTCTTAAGCACTATGGTCTCTTGGTGAAGAAGGGGGTCAATAGAAGGTACATGGGTATAGAATCTAGTTTCTTATTAGACACCCCATCATAGCCTTTCCCTTATCCAAAGGCTGATCTTGTATATACCCTAACTTCTAATTGGGACAGGCATTATAACACAATGGAAAGAGCACTGGCCTATAGTCAGAGGACCTGGATCAGAGTTCGTTAAGTATTGTGCTTTGAGTAAGACACTCAATCTATCTGATCCTGTTTCTTATTTTTAAAATCAGAATGATCCAACAACAGCAATAAAAAATCATAATGATCATATACTTGCTTTACCTTCTTCACAGAATTCCTTTAAGGGTCAAATGAGCTGGAAAATGTTAGAAAACGTTTTATAAACTCTAAGTACAATAAAAATGTTAAAATATTGTCACAGATAACTTGGAAAGGTAAGCCAGAAAATGATTAAGGCAAATAAAAGTTCAACTTGCTCTTTATCTGAAACAGGTACAAGTACTAAATTTCAAGATAGAACACAATTTCCATGGCAGAGTCCTCTTTCACTGGTTCAAACTATCAGTAAAAGTGCCACGTATCCTGAACCTTGACCTACTAAAGAATCAGTGTATTTAATGCACACAGGTCTGATTTCTCCTGCAGGTCAAGCCAGAAGAAAACAACTTCTCATTTTCAGTGTTCTCCTTTACATAGAAGAATCAACATGAGAAAGCGGTCAATTGTAATAATCCAGTGAGCAAATAGAAATATGTTCCCCTAACCTAGTTTTCTTCGAACTATACAGAGAAAGGAAAATAAATGTTTCTATGACATTCTAAATGTAATTAATCCATTTTGACAGAGCAGGGAGGAGACTGTTGAAGATTTCTAAAACTAGTAAATTAGGTTTATATAAAAAGTAATGGAAGACTCTTTACTTTGAGGTCCATTCCTTCAAGATTACTAGGAATTCCAGAGAAAAATACTGCAAGGTAACGAGTGGCTGTCTCCACAGGACAATATTCTGCCTTTCTTCCCGATCCCTCCTTTTCTTTTCACTCAGTGAAGAGGGATCTGAAAAAGATTAGGGCAGAGGTTAAAACAGAATGCTCACTTTTCCCAATCACTTTCAAAATTCACTTACCTCCCCATTCCACATTTGAAGGACTGCATACAAACCTCAAAAAACAAATAATGTTGTTCACATTGTGACAAGTCTAGGCTAGGCCCTGCTGTTCTACTCTATTTTTGCAATTATTTTGTCATCAGGACACAAGTTTCTCTCGTACATTACTGAAATACTAAATTAGCCCACTTTCTATGAAGGGCAATTTAGCATCGTATCATAGAGCAAACTGGTTTAGAGCTCAAAACGTGAAGGCAAACTATTTGGTTTCAAATCCTGGCTTTGCCATCTACTGGTCAGGTGACCTTGGGCAAGTTAGCTAACCTTTCTATGCCTTAGTTTTCTCTTCTTTAAAACAAAGATAAAACAAAGATAAAAATAGTACTTACTTTTTAGGGTTTTATAAAGATAACTGAGTTAATATAAGAATGTATACATGCAATTAAGGTTAGTTATTATTAGTAGTAATGATAACTCTCTAAGCATCATCTCTTGAAATTACAAATGCATATACCCAATAATTCCATTTCTAAGAATAATTAGGTATAAGGGGAAATGACTTTTGTACAAGTTTATTCAATGCAGTGTTATTTGTTCTAGTAAAAGATTATAAACAACTTAAATTTATGAATAGAGGACAGAGGAGTGATTAAAATATGATACACTCAGACAATGGAATACTAAGCAGCTGTAATAAAGAATAAGATCTTCATGTACAATCTCTAGGAAATATTAAGGAAAAAACCCTAAACAAACACACACCATGGTACAGAAGAATAAGTGTGCCATACTAACATTAATTTTAAATTCCAAGGGAGTGGGCAGGAGGGAAAGAATATATAAATGTATGTGCTTGCTAAAAGAAAGGTAAGAAAAAATAACATGCATAAGCTCCTAATGGGAAGAGACTATGATATATGCAATGTCTATCTCTGAATCCTGAAACTCTTCGTAAAATGATGCAAAACTTCTGACACTTAAAGTAACCCAAAAGTCAAAAATTTTGCAAAATGTGTTCTGCAAGGCAATGTGGTAATCAAACAAGTGGAAACTACTATTTCAGATAGCTTGTGGTTCTTCCAATGCAAGAAAATTTCTATGATATAATATTGCTATGCCGAAGTATTATTTGCAATGTGTTTGAGATGCCAAATGATTTAGAAGTTAAAAAGAAAACTACTACAATGAACAGAAAAGGAAAACTTTTCCTTTTCCTTTGAACATATAAAGCAAAGTTCCTACTTAAATCCTCTATATAAATGAAAGCTATAATTTTCCGGGTAAATGTATGAATAAGAGACAAATATACTGAAATTTACCACAAATTCCAAATTCAGTTAAAAGATAAATTTGCCTTAAACTAAAATTTAAAAATAAATCCACAATAAGCACATTCTGACTTTTTGAATAATTACATAATTAGGATTATCATAATAAGTAAATTTATAATCTAATTCTAAAGTTATAAAATAGCATGATAAAACTGAGCACCAAATAAAGCCAAATTATTACTTCTTAATCTTGTGGTGCAATAAATATTTACCTTGTACCTAGAACACTGCTGATGTAACTATGGCCAGGCTGCCTCTGCTATCACTGTGGAAAACCACTTATAGGCCCTGTATACCCATAATTTAATTTATTATGAAGAGTAAACAAATGATAACTAATCTTTTACAAGATACATATGAATTTTACATATCTTATATTTTATATATTATTTCGTTAACAAAAGATAATAAATATTATATATAATCTATTTCTATTTTACTCCAATGAAAAGGATAACCCATAGATCTTCTCCCTCTAAACCACCATACTTCACCTGTGAAGTTTCCATTATATTGTTCCTTGTTCATTGCTACACGTCTCTGGTCACAATTTTTTCCATTCTCTGCCATTTCATAGATCAGTAACTCTTGAGGAGCTAATAAAACAAAATAAAGTCCAGGGATACGTTACATACTTCTGCTCTGCATTTACGACTGAATAACGCTGAATACAGAAACAACATGGCAGTACTACCACCCGGGCTGTTTCAATAATGTATTTACACCTTAAATTTCTCTTTTATAATCAAGATTTAATAATTTGTATAGAAACTGTAACAGAAGTAGTAAAAACATAAAAGCCATTTTAAAATATAAAAGCCATGTTGTTGTAAACCTTTTCCAAACAGTTATTCCAACAATTTTCCAGATTAAAATTTGGGGGTAGTTTGTCCACAGAAGGATATTAAGTACTAGTACCTTCAAATATTGATAACCTATAAGATCTAGAGTCATTCTGATTCATAATTTAATATCACACACATTATCTACTCAAATTTAACCAATTTTTCAGTCCTTCTAGCATTAGAAAAAAATTGATATTACCAAATATGTCAAAAATGCTAACATACAGATGCAAGGTCAATTTTATTCATGCAACAATTCTATCTAAAAAATTAATGATATGGGCATAGAAGATGAAAATTTTAAATGTTTAATGTATATTAAAGGTACTCTTTATAGCATGCTTCACATTACAAGTATAGGTGTAAATTTTTACTTTAAGTCCCTGTATTACAACATATAAATTGTGCTGACATAATTATTCTACACAAAAACACGGATTACCTGTGCCTATATCACTCAGATGTTAGTAAAACAAATCTTTCTACTCAGAAAGCATATCACTTCAATAAAGTCTCAGTGCTGAGTCCTCTGCTTGTGCCGAGTCCTGCTAGACTTACATTCAGCTGATTAGAATATGATGTGGTCATAAGTTCAATCTTCCTACAGTTCATTAGTTTGAGCTACTTCATTCCCTGACTAAAATTCTGACCATAATTACTATTCCCAAAAGGTATGCCTCATAAAGGAAAATAAGTGAAAGGCTGTAAAGACTCAGAAAAGAGCACACATTCATCACTCCAACAGAAGATCTTTTCTTTTAGACAATCCACTTGTGGACAATGTGAACCAATGAACGTATCAGGAAATTAAGTATAGGTTTCCATTAGCACAGATGGATAGCCTGGAGCAGATGACTAAAAGTCTAAAATCTGGATATGCAGACCAGATTTGCCACTAACTAGTTGTGTGATCTTAAGCAAGTCTCATTTCTTCCTAGATCTTGATTTTCTGGATCTATAAAATGAGGACAAAAACTCTCACTTCCACAGGATCGATGAGGATGAAGGTGTGTGATTGGGCATGCATACGTGTATATAACTGTAAAAGGCAATACATCAAAAGGGTAGGAGCTATATGAAGCAGTTAATCTAGAAACTCTCTATACCACTTTATATAACACATGACTCACTGCTACCATATCAGTGACGTCAGTGTCTTTCATTCAACACTAATAAAAAAAGTTCTGGGGTCTATAACAGGCACTGAAAGTATAAATACAAATAAGACAAGATCCTTGTCCTCCAGACGGTCAGAGTCTGGCAGGGAAGCCAGATGAGTACAAGACTTCAATTATAATATAATACAATGAAAGAGATACAAAGTAAATAACTTACTGGGAAAAACCAGCTTTTAGAATCTAGCAGAACTGGATTCAAATCCAAACTTCACAAGTATTTATTCTGACCTTGGGCAGGTTTCTAAATCTTTCTAAACATCAGTTTCTTTCATTTGCAAAATAGAGATAACATGACACACATTAAAGGGTTACTATGAGGATTAAAGCAGGTATTGTATATAAAATACCAATATATTATCTCACCTTTTGTATGAACTTAATATATAGTAGTTATAATGATGATGAGGAAGAAAGCACAGGAGAAAATATGGGAGCTCAGAGGGCAACACATTCAAAGGAGTCAAAGAAGCTGAAAATTGATTCTGCAAACTTAGACAAGCAATTACCAAAAAAAGGAAAGATGAAGATATTTTGTGAAAATCTATAAAATCAAAGCATCACAATAGGTTTACACAATGTGAATCTGTTCCACAAATCAAGCTTTCTGGATTTTAATAATAAAATTAACGAAAGATGTCTGAAATGGACCATATAATAAAGCAGTCAAAGATTTTCCATCTTTCAATCATTCAACTTGAAGCCATAGTTAAGTTCTGTAAATACTTAAAACTGTGTGAACTAATATTCAGCCAAATTCTATAGGTAATTCATTTTAGAGACAAAAAGACTTTCATCTGCATCATCACAAATAACATTTAATTAATTTGTAGTAAAAAGATAAAGAATGCATAAAAGGCCTTCTGTGTTACGAAGAAAACATTCTAAAACCTTTCCCCCCGAAAAACAATGATAACTGAGTTCATTTCCCCAGTATTACCCTTTCCCATAGTATCATCTGTAAGAGTTTTATCCAAAACTTGGGTCTGTTTAAGTTCTTACTTATAACAATGGTGTTACACAATTATTCAAAGATGTTTTTAAAGCTATTTCAACAGGAATTTTTATTTGAGCAAATGTGTCCTTACACCGTATGCTTTTTAAAAAAAGGTCTACTGACATTTCCTACTCAAAAAATTTTCAAAAAAAAAATTCTCTAGAAAAAAAATAGTCTGGAATCTCGTTTTTAAAGAAATAACCTACGAGACTAAGTTATTTTCTTTTAATCAGTCTACTTCTTTATAAACAAAATAAATTCACAGTTTAAAAAACAACTTCTGTGATTTTCTGGTCAAGATGCTGGAATAGTAGGAACACGCTCGCCTCTTCTCGTGACTACAGCAAAACCACATCTGACTGCTAAACAACCATGGTGAGGGGGGTAGGCTGGAACCTAGCAAAAAAGATCTTCTTCAACTGGAAACAGAAAGAGGGAACCACAGCAGGATGGTAGGAGGGGCGTGCTCGCTATATATTCGGACCATATACCCCGCTGGTGGGCAACCCACAAGCTGGAGAAAAATTAAATTGCAGAGGCTCTCTCACAGGAGTGAGAGTTCTGAGCCCCACATCAGGCTCCCCAGCCCGGGGTTCTGGCATGGGGAGGAGGAGGAGACCCCAGGACACCTGGTTTCGAAGGCCAGTGTGGCTTAACTTCAGGAGCCCCACAGGACTGGGGGAAACAGAGACTCCATTCGCTTGGGAAGCCTGCACAGAATCTAGTGTGCACCAGGTCCAAGGGCAGAGGCAGTGATTTCATAGGAACCTGGGCCAGACCTACCTGCTGGTTTTGGAGGGTCTCCTGGGGATGCAGGGGATGGCTGTAGCTCACCCAGGGGACATAAAAGCTGGTGGTGGACATTCCAGGAGTTTTCATCTACATGAGCTTTTCTGGAAGCTGACATCTTGATTGGATCATTAGCACCGGAGACCTAGCCCCACCCAACAGCTGTAGGCTTAATGGCTGGGAAGCCTCAGGCCAAACAACCTACAGGATGGGAACACAGCCCCACCCATCAGCAGACTTTCTGAGCAGTGGACTGACTCCTCCTGCCAGGAAACCTGCATAAGCCTAGTCCAGCCTCATCCACCAGGGGGCAGGTACCAGAAATAAGAAAACAACAATCCCAAAGCCTGTGGAAAGAATCCACAAACACAGGCCAGACTCTACACTGGGACTGGCTGGACCCTGAGCCTTGGGTGACAAGAGAGGAGTGTACTGCTGGGACAGAGGACTGCCATTCTGACAGGTATGAGATGATAGCTCACTGTGATTTTGATTTGTTTCCCTGATATTGGTGATGTTGAGCAACTTTTCATGTTCCTCTTGGACATCTGCATTTCCTCTTTTGGAAAAGTATCAGTGCAGTTCTGCCCATATTTTAAATGGGTTGTTTCTTTGTCTGCTTTTTTAACTAAAGTACAGTTGATTTAAAATGTATTAGTTTCTGGCGTACAGCATGGATGGATTCAGAGGGCATTATGCTAAATGAAATAAGTCAGACAGAAAAACAAATAATGTAAGGTATCACTTACATGTGGAATCTAAAAAATACAATAAACTAGTGAATATAACAGAAAAGAAACAGACTCACAGATATAGAGAAGGAACTTAGTGGTTACCAGTGGGAGAGAGTAGGGGGAGGGGCAAGATGGAGGTGGAGGGTTAAGAGATACAAGCTATCAAGTATAAAATAAGCTACAGGGATGTAATGTTCAACATGGGAAATATAGCCAATATCTTATAATAACTATAAGTGGAGTATAACCTTTAAAAATTGTGAATTATATTGTATATCAGAAACATATAACATTGTACATCAACTATACTTCAATTTTAAAACTATGACATTGTAAAATAAAAGAAACCTAAAAAAAAACTTTTGAAAAACTTTTATCATTCCCAACAGAACTATAATATAAAGTCAAAAATGTAACGAATCACTTGTGACCTAAATAGTTAAGCTTATAAAAGCATAAAAACTTTTTTGCATTTTAACCATTTTCCAAAATATCTTACACAAATTCCTTGTCTTTTAAAATTCCCCTAAAAATATCCTCCATTCCTTCGTCCCTATCTTCCTCAGTCCCATATATACTTTGCAAAACTGCGATGCTCCCGGAACAACCTGCATTTTTATGGAATAACTGATTAGCTGAACAAAGCTGGAGAAAAATCACACACTCGCACAGTCACTTTCATTTCACTTATTCATTAAACAGATATTTATCAAGTACTCATCATGTGACAATTATTTGAGATGCCAAATCTCAAACCTCAAATTGATGCTCATTCTTACTAATACTTTTTTTCCACTCTCATACTTTCATTCCTTGTTCTTTCTTCTCAAACTTTTCCCCTCCTTACTCTCAGGCATTTATTTTCTTTCTTTGTTTTTTTTTAAATCAAGAAAGCAGAGGGAGAATTCCCCAAGTCTTTCTACCACTAAATCTACTAATTATCTATACCTTCAGCCATGTTAGCATTCGTCCTCTCTTTACGACAGGGGCAGTGTCCTCTACCAGCAAAGGCTACCACGTCAATATACATTTTGTATATCCTCGCTTACCCTCTCAGGGACTTTGCTCCTTCAGTTATCTCTGTGTCATCAATTTTTCCCCTATATTGGATTACTCTCAGTAGCAAATAAGCATTATCTAGCATTTCCCATTCTCAGTCCCTCATAGACAGATTTCTCCAGAGAGCTGCCTAGGCAAACATAGTCTCCACTTCCTCATCACCAAATCTCTTTTCAAACCATTGCAATACGCCTTCTGTTTCAACAAATCAAGACAAATTTCTTTTGTCAAGGTCACCAGTGACCTCCACATTGCAAGATCCAATGGACACACCTTAATGAACCTCTTGTCTTCACTCACCACAAGCAATCACTCCCTTTCTTGAAATACTCTCTCTTGTTTTTCTTCCTATTTCTATGCCTACTCCATTGATAGCTCCCACTGCTCTACTTCCTGGTGGTCTTCAATGTCTGGTCCTGGAATCCTTATTGTGTTTTCTCTGCACTCTTTCCCTAATGATGTCATGTATTCATGCAGTCTTAAATACCATGTATAATTCTCTCTCTCTTCAAAAGTAGAACGATGGTCCATGTGGCAAAAGTAAATACAATCATAGAAAAGATCTTAGCATGAAAGCCTATCCTACCCCTACAATTCACAAAGAATGTGAGTCTCAGAGGTAAAGTGACTTGTACAATGTCACTGAACAAGTTAGCAGCAAACCTGGGTGTCTGCATACAGGTGGTCTCAACAACAGGATGGAGGACATTTACTTACTGTAAGATAACCCCCCCATCTCAAAATTAAATTTAAGATTATTTTTCTGAGAATCTTGAAAGAGATAAGCCCAATTTGAATTGGTCCATAATGTGATTTAAGAGTTAAAGGCTCAACTTAAATCTCATCCAGTCAGAGTAGGGGTGAGTCTGAGTTTTCTTTGATAAATTGGAAGGTATTAGGAGACTGGGACAATAACTATAAAGTTACTATCTGAAGGAAAAACAGTAATTTAAGGAGGCTGGTTTTATGGTAAAAGGGAGGCTCAACAGGACAAAAATAGAAAATATATCTCCAATGCAGTGCAGCACTTAGAAATCTCATGCCTGTGGGGCATATAGCATCATGATTATCACTGATTATCTTTGCTACCTTCCACTGACTGTATGTTCACCAAATATTTTGATTGTAACCTGGTCTTCTGGGAGGATTAGTCCAAAATGTTTTTACTCACAACACTTCTGACATCAAATGTGTGGGTTTTTTTCCACACCAACAACCAACTTCTCAACTCTCCAGACATAAAATGACTGTCCCTACAATTCAATTCAATTCTAACACTAACTCCCACTCTGGAAGATTCTAGGAGCCCAACAAAAGTTGCCTCATTAGAACAAAAGACATTCCTATTACTCACATCACTCAGGAAAACTACAAGGGATTTAGGAGTTTTGTGTCTGGAACTGGGACAAAGACCAAATATATATTTCATATGCCACAATTACTCTATAAGGAGAGACTATGCTAGTGGTGGCCTGAAATGTGTGTCCCCTTGTCCGCAAATTTATATGTTGAAGCTCTAATCGCCAGTGTGACTGTATTTGTAGCTAGGATCTTGAAGCAGGTAATTAAGGTTAAATAAGGTCCTAAGGGTGGGACCCTAATCCAACAGAACTGGTGTCCTTACAAGAGGAGAAGAGAGACTGATCAGAGACCCCTCTCTCTGCATACACACAGAGGAAGGCCAGTGAGGACACAAGAAGGTATATCCACAAGCCAGGAAGATAGCTAGCACCTGGATTTTGGACTTCCCCTCCCCAGAACTGTGAGAAAATAAATTTTTGGTTGTTTAAATCAACCAATCTGTGTTATTCTGTTAGTCTGCTCAGCACACTAACCCAATGCTGGTTAATATAACCAAGGGGAACCAGATAACACGATAGTAATATTTTTCTTGGTAATGTTGATAAATTGGTATCCTGGTGTGTGAATTTGGTTAGCAGAAGTAAATACATCCTCTGGAGTCCTTTTAGATATATGCTTACAACGTCAAATTTCTAAATTATAAAGCTGAGGATCAGACACTAAGATGTAGATCCAGGTGCCCTAAGCGGACTCAGCTGTGTATGCCAGCCTATCTTTTATCCAGGAAATACCCTACGAACTTTACTGCATGTGCCTTCAAACTGCAACAGACTACGTATAATCTAGCATCAGCATACCCTGTTATCATACTCATTATCATCTTCCTCATTATAAGATAACCAATTTTATGGGGAAACAGGAAGACTCGGGGCCCCAAAGCTGCCAATATGTCTCAACTGACTTGCGGCCAAGTCTAGGTAAGCAGCATTTGGTCTGGGTACTTATCCATACTCCACAATTCAAGACTGAAGGCATCTATGCTGTTCCAATTGTTCTCCTTCCCACCTGAAAGTAATTTTATTTCTTTGGTGCTAAAACCAACATCACTTACAGGTGCATAACATTGGGTAAGTTATTTAAATGTCTGTATTTGAGTTTATTTGTAAAATACTCCCATTCCTATTTTCATGTCATCCTTATATTTTTTTTGTGTTGCTTTAAGGGATTCTCAGTTATCTAGTTTCTCTAATTCAAGAAAAATTACATATAATTGTCCTGCACAGTGACTGGCACATAGCAGCACTTAGAATTAGCTTTTCCACACCCTTTTCATGAATGTCACAATTTTCCAAAATAATCATAGTGAATACTACCCCAAGTATTCATTTATAGGCATTTGTCTTCCATATCTTGATGTTATATAAAAGAGCCTGAGTAACTGGTTTACACAGAAGCATCCACAGAAAAATTTGTTATGTTGGATAACAAAAGCGAGTTATGTTTCATCAATCCAAACATTTTGAAAAGTATCAAAAGGACAATCTGTTAAAAAATTATTACATGGTAAAAGGGCTCAAGCCAACGTAGCTAGAGTAAAATGAAATAATCATTTTTAAGGAGAGCCACTTTTCACAGTTCAATGAAGTAGCATTAATTTCGGAAACTTGTTACTAAACAATGTCAGTCAGATTCCTGGATGTGGGAATAAATTCAAAGTATTACTAGCCTGTTCAAAATACTGAAATCTTCTCAAACAGAAATCAAGCACACGACATATTTCTGACATACAATGGAGCTTGGCAATGAGGGCCATAATACCAGTTTGAACAGCAAGCATCTAAGTTAGTTTTGTTTCTAAGAATGAAGCTGTTGAAATAAACTCTATAGGTCTGTGGATGGGATGAGAAGACAGAAATAGAAAAGAAGCATAACTCAAATATCAAATAATTTTCATTGTGAAGCTATATATAGATACAAGAAATACTTTAAAGGCAGTAACTAGCAGATTTTAAATACAGCTGAAGCACTTAAAATATAAGGTTGATATTAAAATATGTGGGGTTCTGGCAGAAGTGCTCAGAAAACGCTGCTAAACTCAGCTCACAAAGCTTCTTTGTAGGCTGTACATCCTGTGCACTAAGAATATAATACTCCATTCATTTCAAACATTAGCTACACTTGTAATGCAAAAACAGTATGAAACTAATCTACTGTTAAGTCCCCCAAAGCGACAAAAAAACATTTAACGATGAAATGAAAATGGCAACTCACTGAGTTGTATAAGAGTTATTGGAGAATTTAACAAGATGAAAAGGAAAAGAAAATAGAGCAGTGAAGCCATTGATTCTAATTTTCTTCATCACTGAATTCCAAAATAAAATGAACACACTACCTTTTGAGAAAATCATCTATCCAACTGTTTCTACTTTTTCACAAAAATATTAAGTCAGCTTTCTCAATAAAACACAATGTTTTTCAGGGGGGAAGGGAGGGTATAGCTCAGTAGTAGAGTACATGCTTAGCATGCACCAGGTCCTGGGTTCAATCTCCAGTACCTCCCTTAAAATGAGACTTTCTGATCAAGATGGCAGAGTGGTAGGACCATGAGCCCGCCTCTCCTCGCAACTACAACAAAACCACAACTGACTGCTAATCAGTCATCAAAGAAATGACTGGAACCTAGCAAAAAAGATCTTCTTCAACTGGAAATCAAAAGATGGAACCGCAGCAAGATGGCAGGAAGGGCATGCTCACGATATAATCAGGCCCCATACCGCCTGAGTAGGGGACCCACAAGCTGAAGGATAATTAAGTAGCAGAGGGTCTCCTACAGGAGTGAGAGTTCTAAGCCCCATGTCAGGCTCCCCAGACCACGGTTCTGGCATTCGGAGTGAGACAGGAGGGAAGTGGGCAGGGCACAGCCATTCAAGGAATGACAGCAATTAACACCAAAATGGTGGAAGATTCAACTCCCAGTAGGCCTTGTGGATTAAGATGGCGGGAGGTTTGACTTCTAGCAGAACTTGAGCTTCATATATGCTCACTGTAACACATTAGCATGATTAAAAACATGCCCACAGGCGACATGACAGTCCCAAGGCTAACTGCAAAAGGTCAAAGAGTGGGCGGTGGCCCAGTTCCTAGGAATCCCAGCCCCCTCCCCAGGGCAGTAGGAATAGTCCTCCCACTTGTGTGAAGATACCATGCCCATAAAAACTAACAACACTGCGCCTTGAAGACGCCTCTCTCACTCCCTACTCTTTGGATATGGCCCGCACTCTGTCTATGGAGTGTGCATCAGCTTTTTCTTTAACCTGAGCACCCAACCGCCACACCTCGTGGTCTTTCTCTTGCTTTACACTCTATGCAGTTTGTATCTCTCTAAATAAATCTACATTTACTCAGCTGTGGCTCGCTCTTGAATTCTCTCCTGTGCAAAGCCAGGACCCACACCTGGCGCGGCATGTCCCAGGGGCTCCACCAAGACCTGGGACATGGCCCTCCTCATGCCCCACATCCATTTTTCCTGCATCAGGAGGAGGAGGAGACCCCAAGACATCTGGTTCTGAAGCAGTGGGGCTTAGCTCCAGGAGCCCCAAGGGGACTGGGGGAAACAGACTTCATTCTCATGGGAAGTGTATACAGAATCTTGCATGTGCCGGGTCCAAGGGGAGGCAGTGATTTCATAGGAACCTGGGCCAGGCCTGCTGCTGGTTTTGGAAGGTCTCCTGGGGATGTAGAGGACGGCTGCAGCTCACTCAGGGGAGATAAAAGCTGGTGGTGGACATTCTGGGAGTGTTCACATAAATGAGCTTTCCTGGAGGCTGGCTACTTGATTGAATCATTAGCACCAAGACCTAGCCCCACCCAACAGCCTGTAGGGAAGCCTCAGGCCAAACAACATATGAGTTGGGAACACAACTCCATACATCAGCAGATCTCCTGAGCCACAAATGCCACAGGCCCTAACTGCCAGAGGTCCATGACCAAGCTTCACCCAGCAGTGGGCAGGCACCAGCTCCTCCTGAGTTGGAAAATATAAAGAATACCCAAACAGAGTTGAAGAATAAAATCACTGAAATCAATGACACACTAGAACTAAGAACAGCCTAAATGAGTCAGAAGAATGCATCAATGAGCTAGAAGGCAGATTAGTGGAAATCACTAC
Source organism: Camelus bactrianus (assembly GCF_048773025.1). Lineage (NCBI taxonomy): Eukaryota > Metazoa > Chordata > Mammalia > Artiodactyla > Camelidae > Camelus > Camelus bactrianus. The sequence continues at coordinate 14,640,266 of NC_133554.1, forward strand.
TGCAGAACAGAAAAAAGAAAAAAGAATGAAAAGAAATGACAATAGTTTAAGAGAATTCTGGGACAACATGAAGCACATTAATATTTGCATTATAGAGGTCTCAGAGAGAGAAGAGAGAAAGGACTTAAGAAAACTTTTTAAGCAACAATAACCCAAAACTTCCGCAACTTGGGAAAGGAAACAGTTACCCAAGTCCAGGAAGCACAAGAGAGTTCCACACAGGATCAACCCAAAGAGGAACATACTCATGAACATAGTCATCAAATTGACAAAAATTAAGGATAAGGAGAAAATACTAAAATCAGCAAGAGAAAAGCAACAAATCTCCTAATAATGGGTTAGCAGGTTATGACTGTATATATTTTTGGCCTAAAATGTCCCTCAACTTAGTTAAGTGTAAAATACATTGAACTCATCACAGTCTTCTAATTGTTGAAAAGGCCACTGCTCCAGATCTACTTTTTCACTAGGTAAAATTTTAAGTAAAAATCCAAATTTTAGAAAGCTACAACCTGGAAGACATTTTAGACACTTCTTTTTTGCAAGCCTGACTGATTTGGGGGAAGGTTTCTTCAACTCTCTTTCTAGTATGTAAAAATATCATCTTCATCTTATGTTCCTACGTGTAAAAATACGATTTTATTTTCATAGGGAAAACGCACAGCTTGTAAAACTACAACTTAAAAAACCCCATTTTGCATTTTCTCTCAATCTACTCGTAAATGTTCATACTGTTTTTCATAATTACTGCAATCTCAGCAAAACATCTTCACCAAAAAGATGGGGGAGTAAGCGTAAGGTCAAGAATTAAGATAGCAAAAGGAATAATAGTCTAATAGTCTTAGAGTTGGGAGATTCAGCTGACTGAGAGACCTCAGGAATGTCATTTCACACCCTAATTCTCTTTCCTCATCCAATTATCAGGCACACAGAATAAAAAACTGACATAATTTTCTTTCTATTCTAATAGTCTATGAATTCTACCCAGCCCAAGGCCAGGGTTTTTGATTTACATAATAACTCCTTCTGTATAGTGATTTACAGTTCACATGTAGATTAGCTAACATGATGCTAGCAGCCATTATTAGTATTGACCCCACCCTCCACCCCCTACTCCTTCAGGACAAGAACAACAGATATTAGAGATTCAGGTGAAGAATAAATATATTATGGAATAGCTATGTATAAAATTATGTTTACAGAAAAAAATGCAATTACAAATATGAGCATACAATAAAAACTATCACAACTAAACAGATTTGAAGGAAAGAAAAGCAAAAATAACTTCTAAAAATAAGAAATATAACTGTTGAAATTAAAGGCCAATGGATGGATTATATAGCAGATCAGAAGTGAACTGGATGAGCTATTCACAAAATTTATTAAGACTGCAGCGAGATAAAATGGAAAATGTAAGTAAGAGACATAGAGGACAGAATGAGAAGGTCTATCATTTGTTTGACTGGAACCCCAGAAAAATAGAAATAATGGGAGAAATGTAAATTAAAAAAAAAATGAAGGCCTAATTTTTTTTCAGAAATGAGCTCACAGATCTAGGAACAAATGAAAATAAATCCCATCCAGGAACTAAAAACTACAGACCACTAAATCAAAGATCTCTTAATCTTCAAAGAAGTCAAAAAGAAAGGACTGACTGCTGAAGATGGGAACAGTTAGAATGAAAGCAGAATTCTCAGAAATAACAATGAAAGTGAAAACAAACAATGGAATTATATCATCTGAGTGTGTGCCCAACAAAATAAAGACATTAATGGTAAGCAATAAATCAGAGTTTACCACCCGATCTGCTAAAAAAGAAACTTCTAAAGAATATTCTATAAGAAGAAAGCAATAATCCCCCAAATTGGATGAGATATGCAAAATGTAGAAAAATGGTAAATATAAAGGCAAATTTTTAAAAGTTTGTATAAAATAATGAGTCTAGTTTGTGATCATTTTTAAAAGAACTGAAATTTGGACAATGGTATATAAATCAGGAAGAGAGAGATTAGAGCTAACGTGTTCTAAAGTTGGTGAGTATCAAAATAGTACTTCTTGGAAACAAGTCTAAATATGTGAATAATCAAAATAAACATAAACAGATTAAACTCATCCCTTTAAAAACTGACTGCAAATTATATTTTTTAAAAATCCACATTTTTAAAAATAAGGAGGGGGAGGGTATAGCTCAAGTGGTAGAGTACAAGCTTAGCATACACAAGGTTCTGGGTTCAATCCCCAGTACCTCCTCTAAAAACAAATAAACCTAATCACCTCCCTCCACAAATAAATTAAATAAAATTATTTTTAAAAAACATATAAAAAATAAGGATATAGAAAGGTTAAAAATAAGACAAAAGTCATCATTAGGAACAGAGAACATAATAATAAAAGGTTCAACTCACCAAAAAAACCTGTAAGAATTCTAAATCTGAATGCACCTAGTAGAATATAGCATCAAAATTTATAACATTAAAATAGATAAAAATACACAGAGCTAGATCCAACATTTTACTGGGCGATTTCACAGAACGACTGTTAATTACTGGCATCTCAAGCAAATAAAAAACAAAATCAAGTAAAATAGTAGATTTAACAATAAAATTAATAACTAAAATGTAGGAAGGGATATGTATAAGATTCAGCATCTAACAAAGAATACAGATTTTTTCATAAGCCACTTATGATCAAGTCAAGAAATAACTAACAAATTCCAAACAATGGGTATCATAGACCACATTTTCAACCAGAAATTATGTCAAATTTTAGCAACAAAAATATAAGATTTGCACATATTTAGAAGTTAATGTACACAGTTCTAACTAACTCGGGTCAAAATGAGAGAAAAGTGAAAAATGCTCAGAACTACTAGAACTATTAAGTGAATTTAGCAAGGTCACAGGATAAAAAGTCAAAACCAACACTCTCTATTATATACCTGGAATAAACAGAAAGTTAAATTTTTAAAAATTTCATTTACAGTAGCATCTGAAAACATGAAATACTTACAGGTAAGTTTGACAAAATATGTACAAGACCTATTCTAAAAAAAATTTTTTAAAGAAATCATAGATGACCTAAATAAATGGGGAAATATATATCATGCTCATCATTTGGAAGGTTCAATACTGTTATTATGTCAATTTCCCTCAATCTGATGTATAGGTTTAATGCAATCTCAATCAAAACTCAAGCAAAATGTCAAATGGATTCAAATTTATATGGAAATGCAAAGAATTTAGAATAGATGAAACAATTTAGACAAAGAATAAAGTTGGAAGACTTGCACTAATCGATTTCAAGACTTCCTTTACTATAAAGCTACAGTGTGGTTTTGGCAAAGGGATAGATACCATTCAACGGAACAGAACAGAGAATACAGGAAAGACCCACATATATAAGGTCAATTAACTTTCAACAAAAGTGCAAAGCAATTTAATGGTGAAAGGGAAGTCTTCAACAAATGGTGCTAAAATAACTGCATGTTCTTTTGAAAAATGAACATTGTCTCTTATCTCTCATATTCAACAACTGATTTGAAACAGACATAGACCTAAATGTACGAACTAAAACTATAAAGCTTCTAGGGAAAAAAAAAAAAAAAAAAAACAACCAGGAAAAATCTTGGCAATCTTGGGGCAGACAAATATTTCTCAGGATTTAAAAAGAATCATAAAAATATTTATAAACTGAACTTCATCAAGTTTAAAAACTTGTTCTTTGAAACACATTGTTAAAAAAAGGTAAGCCATGGAACAAGAGAAAATACTTGCACTACATGTATATGACAAAGTTCTTGTATCCAGAGTATAGCTGTCTCTCTCTATGGATATGTTATATTAATAATGAAAGTTGTATAGATATGGAGATAGACAAATGAATCAAGAAACAGAAAAAGGGACCTCTCAAAAGATTATTCTGTACTTGGAACTCTATGTGACAGAGATGGCAAGACAGATCAGTGGGGAAAGAAGAGACTATTCAAACTGGTTATCCATAAAAGAAAAGAAAATTTGGATCCTACTTTGAGCCGTGCACAAAATTCAATTCCAAATGGATTAAAGATTTAAAAGTCAAGAAGCAAAAGTTTTAGAAGAAAACATAAACAGCGTTCTGCCTTGGGGTAGGGAAGGATTTTCTTGAGACACACAAAGGAGCTATTCATAAAGGAAAAGACTGATAAATTGGACAGTATTGTAATTAAAACTTAAATTCATCACAAGATTCCTTAAATGAGAAGATAAACCAGAGAAACATATAAGTAAAAAGGACTATAAGGCAGACTACATCAAGAATTTAAAATGTTAAGAAAAAGAGAAACAACCTTATAAAACTAACAGGCAAAAGACATGAGGAGATATTTCATAGCAGAGGATCTACCTGACCTCAATGGCAATCAAAAAATATAAATCAAGATCATAATGAGGTATCATTTGTATCCATAATCTTTTGCTGTGTAACAACTTAGCTCCAAAACTTAGTGACTTAAAAAAATCATTTAAAATTTCTCATGATTTTGTGAGTTAGGCTGGGCAGTTCTGGTCTCGCCTGGCTTGGCTCTCGTGCTAGACAGGACTAAGCTGAGATGCCTTGTCTTTGTTCCACCTGGTCCTCTTTGACCCAGTAGGTTAGCCTGAGCTTTTTCCACACAGTGGGCTCCGGGTTCCAAAGAGCAGTAAGAGAAGTCAGGCTTTTCAAGACTCTCCTTGGTCACACTTGCTGATGCCCCTTTGGCCAAAACAAGTCACACAGCCAAGTACAGAGTCTAGGGGTGGAATAACAGACTCTAGAAGTAAAATCACATTGCAGAGGGGTATGTATACAATGATGAGATGAATTTGTGACCATTTTATAATCCAACAATCAATTTTATAATTCACTACATCATTCTTTACATGCTTTCTTTTCCTTTGGCAAAAATTAGGAAGGATGGTAATAGCAAAGTTTGGGAAATAGCTTATAAAGTTGAATACTGGTATACCCTTGCTAGCAATTCTGTGCCTAGGTATATAGCCAAAAGAACCTCTTGCATATGTGAAGAGCTGATGTGTACAATAATGTTTTTAGCCACACTGGTCTTAACAGCAAAATCTATAAACAACTCAAATGTCCACTGTCAGGAAGTCAAATAAATAAAGTTATAGTTACACAATGGAATATTATACAGCTATGAAAACGATTTTTTTCATTTACTCATTTAACAAATATTTACTAAGTATATACTACTTGCCAGGCATAGTTTGAGACGCTAGAGACACAGCAGTGAACACACAGAAATTCAAACATGTATCAGACAGTAGTAAGTGCTACAAGTGAAAAATAAAGCAATTTGGTGTGTGTGTTTATGTGTTTGTGCACAATATTGAACAGGGTGGATAGAGAAGCTTTCTCTGAGAATCTGACATTAGAAAAGGAACATGAAAAATATGGGGAAGAGCACTACAGTGAAAGAGAAAAAAAGACGTGCAAAGACTTTGAGGCAGGAATCTGCCTGGCATGTTTTAACTACCAATAGTTATTAAGGTTACTGATAAATTCAAATATTCAAATTCCTAAAAAGCATAGTTCTATAGATACAGAGATTCTAGAGATCTCTCTGATTATTTAATAAAAATTAAAGAAAATTCCTCTGCCCCACAAAAGCAGTACTAAAATCTCCTCTAAATAGACCTTAAAAACTCAATAAAGAGTGAAAGAAACTTGTATATTCTCTTGATTAAATGCTTTTGAACGTGGTGACCTAAAAGTTACTGGAAGGAACCAGTCTTAATGATGAGGTTAGAAGTGGCTAATCAGATTAACCAATACTACTTTACTGAATTTATCCCGTTCTGTAGACCAGTGGGCAGCATTTGACAGAGCCTAACATTTCTTTTCTTTTTTTTTAATTGGAGGTACTGGGGATTGAACCCAGGACCTCATGCATGCTCAGCACATGCTCTACCAGTGAGCTATACCCACCCCCTGAACATTTCTTAACGAGGTCTGAATAAGCTGACTTTCGTATGCTTTAAAATATTAAAGAAAAAAAGTGAAAAAAACCTCGCTCCCCTCTGTCATCTAATACTCTCCCTGCAAGGGGTGACCACTTTTACTAGTTTTGTGTATCTGATCATTCTTTCTTCAAACATTCCTTAGTCACCGTTGCCAGTTCTCTGTTTTACCTGACCTGGGCCCTCTGCTCTTCCCTGCCTCCCCAAGTGACTTACGTGGCTCCACAGTTTAAAATACTACTCTGAATTTGTACTTCTGGTCCTGACCTCTAGATGTGTATACCAAATAGCAGCACTTGGATAATTAATTTCTAAGCATCTCAAATTTAACATGTACTTTCTTTTCCTTCCCTAGCCCCCTTCTTGTAACAAACCTGGTCCTTCTCAAAACTACCCTCTTCCAGTACTTGGTACAACCATCCACCCTGTTACTAAATGCAGAAGCACAGTCATCCTTGACTCTTCTCATTTCCTTACTCCTCACATCTAACCCAGGACCAAGTCCTATTCCAGATATATTTAGTATCCACTCACTGCTCTCCCCTTTTTTGCCACCACTCTGGTCCAGGCCATTTTCATCTCTCACTTGGACTACTCCAATGGACTCCTAACCTCTCTCCATTTCTACTCTTGTTCCCTTCAATTCATCCTTCACAAATGAGCAAGAGTAAACTTCTTATAAATCATATTACTCTCCTATTTCAAACTGTAGAATGATTTCCTATTATACTCAAAATCAAATCCAAATTCATTTGCATGGACTGCAAAGCTCTATGTAACCTGGACTATGGCTGTTTCCTACATCATCTCATGTTCCATATTCTAGGTGTACTGTGCTAGAGTCTTAAACAGGCACATATCCGCACTAACTCTCTCAGACCCTTGCCTGTTTCCTTCATAACATTTATTACACAGTGCTTAGTCTTTCATTTTTTGTATTTTTTTCCTCTATCAGGCTCCTAACTAAAATATCTATTGGTCTTTGTTTCCCACTGTTCTCCCCAGAACCTGGTAAAAGGCTTAAGACACAAGATGTTTGTTCACTGACTGGATGAATGAACAGATAGACAAGGCGATAGATATCACTGCAAAATGATCTTCTCATGCAAAGAAAGTAAGTGCTAGAAGACATCATTAAACATCAAATCTCCAAGCTGCAATTCTCAAATTCTGTGTTATGGCCTAACAAATATAACATAAACTGTTAATAATAACACAAAAAGGTTGAGGTAATGGCCTACAAAAAGGACACATTTGGTAAAGAATCCTGCATATGTTGTAAAATATTTCCAAAATGAAATATATATATATATATATATATATATATATATATATATATATATATTTATTTATTTATTTACTGAAACTATATTAATAATGAGCAAATAATAATCAAGTAAAAAGAGACACAAAGATATGCTTTCAAAAGAGGGTTGAGAAAGTTTTTAGCAACTGCTTGGTAGGCCACAAGATAATGATGATGTAACAATCATGGTTAACTATATGCCAGGCACTGTTCTAAATGCTTTACTTAAATGTATTCATTCACCCCTAACAATAAAGGCATGTACTGACTTCAACATCTAGGAAGAAACTGAGATAGCAAGAAATTAAATAACTAGCCCAAGGGTTGCACAGCAGTAAATTTGGAATTGGAACCAAGGAAATCTAAATTCATAGCTCAGGCTCTTAACGCTATCTACCTAGTCCTTCCAGGAAAATCTATAAAGACTCAGATTATTATTAATGAACCTCAAGAACAAGAGAAAAAACCACAATAACCTACTGAAAAGATTGTATTTCTAGAATATTGACAAACTCTTCACAATTAGACCAGCTGGGATAGGATTACTCAATGGACTGCCCTTGCTTAATTTAAAAATGCCTCAAACTTTAAGTATCACCTTTTATCTGACACAGAAAGTACATCTTGTTCAAATTTCCAAAACCTTTCAGGAACCTATTATTTTGAAATGAGTTTTACTTAAGGGATTAACATGATACATAATAGCAGTTAAGTAAACTCCATACAAAGTTGCTTTCTTAGACAAAAAAGGAGTTTCTTGAAGCAATAAATACTTTAAAAGCTTACTGCCCAAAATATTTGCAAATCTGAGAACAGATTAACTAACACAACAACAAACAAGTTATCAATTTCAGTTTCAGTTCATCCAATCCGTTCCTGAGGTTACACAGAATTCTCTAATCTGGACTTTATTTCTATACCAAAGAGAGAGAAACACCAACAACGAGCACTTTTAGGCAAAACAACAGTAATAATAAACACCTGGCACTATAATCTCCAAGAAAGGGAAGACCTAAACAAGTTTTTTGAAATCAGGGGAAGCAAAAGGATTCCCAACAAGACAAAAAAATAACTCTTTTACAGTGGCTATTTATCCAGAATGAAATAATTATATGAAAATTACAAACAGCTTGGGGAAATTTTTTTTATCAGAAGCAAAGAAATAACACAGCTTTCTTTTCATCAACAACACTCACTCAGTGGAGCCATGTGTTGCAAAGATCCTGTCTTTTCCACTTGCTAGAAAGAAGACACCTTGATACCTGATAGTAATGAAGCATAAACACAGAGTAACTGTTCTGAATAGAACTAATTTTTTTCTTTCCTTATTCCATTCCACTGCAAATCCTGCCAAGCATAGTTTTTGTTTTCCTAGAATTCATACAACTAAATCAGCTAAAAAGGGAAAAATACATACACACATATAGATCCCTTTAATACATAAGAAACCATTTTCATGCAAATCAGGAAGTACTACCAAACCAAATAAAGATACCCAGAGACAACCTAAGCAGAAAGAAAGAACACTTGGGACCTCATTTCCAGTTCAGGTTCTGGCACTACCTAAGCCATATGACTTCAGGCAAGCCAATTACTGTTTCTGGGCCCTAATTTTCTCCTCTGTTAAATAAGAAGAATCTATGTGTTCACAGAGGGGGCTTCTAATTTTAAATACTGCTTTCAGAAGAATGACAAAGTTTCTTAATATAAGCAAGTATATACATAAATAGGGCTTTAGTTAACTACAGGTAAGCTCCCAAAACTTCAACTCCCTCTGCACTTGGAAATTCTTGAGTGACAATACACGATGGCCAAAGAGATCAAATTTAAACTCCAGATGCAAAACTATACTCATTTTCCAGCCACCTACTTATTAACCAAGGTGACTAATTCAATTGATTACAGTTTCAAACTACTCCTGGCTAGCTTTTATTGTGTTCAAAAGTAGGACAAAGATCATCTCAGAAAAGTGTGTGATAATATTTTCCGATCAATAACACATTTAGTATTAAACAAAATCAAATTTTGAAATGATGCAAAGTAACAGTATTCTGCACTGATATATTTCCTGCTTTCAGCGTACAATGACAATATCACCATATTTTCATTTATGTAGTGATTTCATATTTACTATCTTACTTATTCATTGTGCAGTCTTATGAAGTGAGCAATACTTTTATCAACACAATCCAGATTAGCTGAGAAAATTAGGTAACTTGTCAACATACACTCAGTGCTGACAAGTGTTGGAGCCCAGACTTCAATTCAGTCTTCTGATTTAAAGTTAAATGATCTTTGCAATCATAAAAAGTGTTAATCAAGTCAAAGGCAGGAAGAAGTTGGAAAGTGAGAAAATCTGGATAATTGTTCCCTAGATAACTGAACTGAATAAAAAGAATATAAGACCAAGTTTGGCAGTTATAAAGTCGAGAAATAAATTTATCAGATGTTAAAACTAATGATTCTAATTTATATAATTCCATATCTCAAAAAATTCTGTCACTTCATTTCAAAGACAAACGTGAAAAAAATTTCTAAGTCAAAAATAATATGTAAATTAAAGTAGCTATAAGGCATTAAATTGGTAAAAGGCATTAAACCATTTATCAAAGAATTTCAGACACTTGGTTATTCTGGAACATGAATCACAGGAATTAAACTGTATTAACGAAGCAGGATATATATCTCAAAGGGAAAAAATGCTTCAGTGTTTTAAAATAATATAGACAAAGAAGTAAAATATAAAAGATTTCTTCTGTAGAGTCATTTCACACCTATACAAATCAGCCACATTTGTCTGGGTGAGTACCACCACCTCTTCCAAAGGTCAATAAAAATGTAATCCAGGATGCATAAAATGTTGCCTAGTAGATAAGTTTCTTACTATCATCATTTATGCTAAGAATACACAACAAAAATCAGAGCTGATGATAATACAATTAATAGGTAGTAGCAGTTAGAACATTAAATTTTCTATCATTACATTAGAAATACTTGTACAAACTTCTCCGAAGGATCAGTGCAATGTGCCTACAAAATTTCTGAAGAGCCCCAAAAGATAATGGAAAGGTATCAAAGTTAGGAAAAGGAGCTATGTTGTCAAGACAGGAAAACAGTGCCAGAGCCTATGTATTATGAGATTTCTGCAGGAATTTGCAGAAAAACAAAAGGTAATAGTGTAAAACTTAGGTCATAAATCTTAGCAGCGTGACACTGGGTCACATATGGCTTCTTAGAAGTTTAGAGATTAAGACAACCTTCACGTTTTATTGCAAATGTCTCCACTGTAATGAAATAAAAAGGTCAGTGGGTCAGGGGTTTGGAAAAGGCAGAGAACGCTATTCTTCATGAAAATAGTGGGGGATAATCTTCAGGTCATCTGGCAGAGATCTACGGAGCCAAGGCCCCATTCCCTTGGTCACCAACGTTTTAGGTGGCACTTGAACCTCTGAATTCTGTTTAGAAATGGATGCGTTAGTGTTTGGGGAGAGCAACTGATAGACCCTGAGAAACAGCTTGGTCATCAGCAGGGAAGATCTTTCTCCATTTATTCCAAGGTCCTAGACACCCGAGGAGGAAGAGGAGACGGGTACTCTACAGAAGCTTAGAACGGCTTGCAAGTCCGCGGCGATGAGAGGCTGGGAGTCCAGTGCATGGGTTCAATGTGCCGGTAGCCAACCACCGGGAGGCGTCCCAAAATAACCTGGCTCCTGCCAGACTGAGACAGTCAGCAGCGCCCTAAAACACTGCTTGAAGTCGAAATCACGGTGCCCCAGATTTGCACCGTCTAAGTGAGAGCGCTTCAGAAGAAGCCAAGCTCTGAGGATAGTCTCGCGCGTCCGTCCCCAAATCCCCGCGCTCGCTTACCTACCGCTCTGACTCCAGCTTCTCCGGATCTCCGGATCCTGGAAGCGGCTTCCGACCCACTCTCACACCCGCCGCTGGGCTCCGGCCAACCGGAACTCGCCTTCGTCACTTCCGGTCCGTTTCCCCCGCCCCACCCTGGGAGACTGCCTCCAAAAGAGAAGCGTTCCCCTCTCCTTTTGGCCACCTCCGCTGATTGTCGCGGGATTTCAGCTCGGGTCTAGGTTAGGGACCTGTGGGCGGGGCGAAAGGAAGAATGACTGTTCTCTTCGCGGTTCTTGATCCGGAACTTGTTGTCTAAGAGACCCCGGAAGAGGTAACTCGCACGAAAGAAGCGTGTTCGCCGCCCAGAAGTGAAGAACGCGAAGTCGCGGGTGAAACGGAGGAGAGGTACTGTAGGTAGGTCGGTCCCTCAGGGGGCGAAGGAGAAGGATGTTATTCTCCGTTCTCTCCCCAGTTGAAATGCTTCTTCCCATCTCATTCTTTATCCACCCCCTCGCCCTCCTCCAACCTTTCATCTTCTCCTTTATAAACGGTCTTCCGCCCAGTGGCCGCTGGAGCCACTGTTCTGGTTCGGCCAGTCTTTTGGAAGGAACCAAGCTGCTGGGGAGGGGAAGGACCCAGAATTTCTAGTTTCCAGGCAACGCCTCCATAGGCAGTATCGATGCACTCGCCCCAAAAGTCAGAAGATACCGAGTAGGCCTCACGCTCTGATGAGTATTAGTTGAATACCCACAGCGCATCAAGTTGTTGAGTCCTACGAGGAGAGAAAAGATCTCTAAGAATATGATCCAAAAATTTGACCTCCTGTGTTACACAGATACAATGTCTAGAGAAGTATTTACTCCTTCAAATTGTACCCCAGGAACTGTGCTGGACGTTGAGAATATGATCTACAGTGGTTATGTATAATTGCTACAGCGACTCTGAAAAGTAAATAAGGTGACCGGGGGATGGTAAAGACTTAAGAGACAGGTTTCATTGAACTGCAGCTTCATGGGTGAAGAGGATGTTTGTGTGTTTAAGTGAAATTGCTGTTTGGAAATACATAGTAATTTGGTGTGGCTGAATAGTACAGTATGTGACAGGAAAGTAGGTTAGAAGGGTAAAGTGGATCAAAACCAAAGTGTGTAGTGCTTTGAATTTGTGCTAAGGGACCCAACGAACGAGTCCACTTGCCTGATGGGTAGCAAAGGCAATAATACTGACAACCCGAGTTGTGGTGAAGGAAAGGAGTGTTTGTTGTGGGGCCCTGCCCCAAGCAAGGGAGTGGGCGATAAGCCTCATTTCCACTCCAGTTTGGTCTTGGAGTTAGTTTTGTTGGATGGTTGGTTGGTTGGTTGGTTTTTTTTAAGAAGAACAGAGAGGCTTAGATTAATCATCTCTTGACATTTCTGTGACACTTTTTAATTCAGGAGTCAGGATATCTCTGGTTTATGATTTTCCCGGCCAGGTGGTCCCTGGCTCAAGAGTCTGTTAGTTCATCTTGCCCTGGCGAAACAACCCGAGTTTGTATGTTAATGATGATATCTACAACAGCAGTTTTAGTCATTGACTCTGGTTGATTAGTGTTGAATTAGTGCAAGATTGAGATCACAGCAGACAAGAAAGGGAATAAAGTTTTGACTAATGAAACTAATTATAAACCCAATAAGAGGACTCAGTTTTAGGGGAACTCAGTTTCGTCATACCTTACGCATTTATCCAGTGATTTTTGAGCAGAGAAGTTACAGGATGAGATTTGTGCTTTAGAAGTGCAATTAATTACAATGTCAGATGAACTAGGGTGACCTAAAGCACAAGTGAACCAAATGTGGAAAGATTACAGGAAGTCTGAGAGGGAAGGGAAAATACTGAGTTCAGTTTAGGACACAGTTCAGGCTACTTCATATTCATCTAAGTGATGAAATACAGCAGAAGCTGGAAGTTCAGGCGTGGAGCCTGGGAGAGGCTTTAGGATTCCTCAGCATATGATGGTTCAGGAATAGATGAGATTGTTCATCTGACAAACTATTGTCTGTCTCCTCCTACTAGAATGTTAGCTCCATGAATATTGGGACTTTGTTTTGTTCAGTGCTTTATCTCCAGGATCCAGAACAGTGCACAGTAGGCCCTCAGTAGATATTGATTGATTGATAGAATGGAAAGAGATTATATAGACCAGCCCTGTCCAGTAGAACTTTCTGCCATGAAAGTCATGGAAATGTTCTCTGTCTCACTGACTGACGGAACAGCACCTAGCCACTTTTAAGTTGTTGAGCTATTGAGCACTTGAAATGTGGCTAAGTGCAACAGAATAACTGAATTTTAAAGTTTGGCCGTAATTAATTTAAGTTTAAATAACAACATTTGGCTAATGGTTGCTACATAGGATGACATACGTACAGACTGAGGGCTAAAGTTTAAGCTTGGGTGATAGATAAATCAGGGGCAAACAGAGGATGTATAGCCAGAGAAAGACTATGGAAAAAAGCTGTCAGAAAGGTAGGATGATAATAGGGTGAAAATTGGGTTAAGGAATTCAAGGGAAGAAAGTTAAGGAAAAGTTACCAATGAGTGGTGCCAAAAACTAAAGAGACCTCATTTGGCAGTTGGCTAGTTTCTGATTCCTTAGGAATTTCAGTTGAGTGAGGAAGGGAGGCAGGTAACTGAAGATGTTTAGAGGAAAAGTGAGACAGTGATTTAAGGGTCAAAGAGGATTCAGGAAGTTTTTGGTTTTTTTTTTTTTTTTTAAGGTTGGAAAAGGCCAAGGGGCAATAGCCAGTGAAACAAGATTAATGGGTGGAGGATGGTTCTAGAGGTAATGGGATCAGGAGCATTTGTGAAAGGGGTTTAATCTGGCAGAGGAATTGGAAGGCACCAAGAGGAGGGTTTCATACGACCTGTTTGTTTTGCTTGGGATTATCAATGAGACTAAGAGTAGTTATTTTACCTTAGTCTCAAACACTGGGTTTACTGATACATAAGTTTACTGGTTTATAAGAGATACACAGAGAAGGGGACAGGCTGAAACACCTTTTAGAGGAGTTAGATGATAATCAGATCAAGCTGATAGGAGATTAGAACATCCTAAGGATCAAAGAGTGTCTTAGAATGCTCTGAACTTCTGGAAATATGTTGCTCACCACATTGTCCTGGTATTCTTGCCTCCATTATCTGTAAAAGTTGGGCTTTAACGAAGGTAGCTTCAGAAAGAACTCCAACTAGAGAAAGGGGTGCATAAACTAAAAATGCAGAGGGGTTTTTGGTAGGTGTTTCGGAAAGTATCTGAATAGTAAAGGATTCTAATGGACTCCAAGGAAGGGGCAGTAGCTACAGGTTTTATAAGATTAAGTAGCAGTTTCAGGGAAATTAGTTTTGTTGAGGAGAGGGCAAGGTTTGAATTTGAGATTGCAAGTGTATGGGATGTTGGGTTGTTTCACTTGTTTATTAACTGTACTTTGACCTAGATCTAGCCTTATAAAGCAAGATACATAGCACAGCAGTAATGTGTTAATTGTACTTTTATAATTTGGACACAAACTTATATAGACATTTTCTTTTTCTTCAGATAGAGTGTAATTTATCATTTTCTAACAATTACTGAAGGTCTGTTGGCCCAGTTTCTCTCATAATCCTCCTAATCCGTGTAGATCTGGAGACAGCCGTGACTTATATGAAAATCTATTTGCAAAGGCATTGGAGATTTTGTTTCTGAGTTAGAGACTTGACTCATAGGCACTTAGAGCAGTGGTTCTCACCCTACCAGACCCAACACATTCTTTCTTTCAGAAACATTAATATAATGTCCTAATTTTAACTTAAATAAGTACAAAAAGGGAATTTATGATAACATATGTATTTCTACAAATGCTGTCTATCCATGCAGATTATGTACTGCACGATTCCAAGGGCACTACTTATAAGTACTAGAAACATGGTGTCCTCATGTATCTCAATGTATAAATGCTTAGATACTGTTCTGCTAGAAGAAGCTCATGGTTGTTGTGCCTATACATGTAAGTATGAATCCAACAGACTCAAATGTAGACTGATATAGGTGTTTTATTGTTGATGATTCAAATATGAGCAGCTCTGCTGGGGTGACAGGAATTTCTAAAATGAAAAAGGATAATCTTCCTTTGTTTTCTATGATAGTTATACTACTGGTAAATTCAGTGTGCGTTAAAACCATGAAAAAAAAAAAACTTTGTGTTCATACACAAAATGAAGTCGGGTTCTAGTTTTAGGTATAGTAGTTTTTCGCCTACAGTCATGTCCAGTGAGACAGATTTTCACTTGTGCGGCTTTTAACATTCCACGCCAAGGTCTAGTAAATGTCAGCGGTGCACCTCACTCCGGGCCCATTGCTGTGACAACCAGGAACTTCTCTAAGGGATTGGTACCATCCCTGTTGAGAACAGCTGCATTATGAAGACACAATAAGCACTATATTCCCGAAGAGGGTGAGTTAGTTACTCTTGGTTTCTTTATATCTATATCCTTTAGGCATCTTGGTAAAACAGAACATTTCCTTTCTCCAAAAGACTTAGGGAAGACTGAGGAACAGAGCTTTGTTGTGTCCAAGAAAGAGAGATGTACTCCTCACAGAAATTCAAAATGACCTAAACTGCTTTATCTGTATTCTTGAATCTTTTCTGATACATAGGGGAGAAAAAAAATCAATACATGCCTCAGACCCAAAACATATTTTGCCTTTTTTCTGGATGAACTAAAATATTGCTGCTTATACATTGTGTGTTTTATCTGATAAGCCTCTAACTTTCCACTGCTAGATAGTGGTAACTTTTTTCTTTTCCTTTAAGATGATCTCCAAATCCTTGGTTATGGAGTATTTGGCTCATCCTGGTGCACTCAGTTTGGCTGCTGGAGTTGCTTGTGGCATGTGCCTGGGCTGGGGCCTCCGAGCACGCTTTGGGATGACCCCCAGGAGCTCAGCGAGTGAGACAGACACCGACACTGGAACTGAAGCAAGCATCTTAGGAGAGAGTGGGGAGTACAAAATGATTCTTGTGGTTCGAAGTGACTTAAAGATGGGAAAAGGGAAGGTGGCTGCCCAGTGCTCTCATGCTGCTGTTTCTGCCTACAAGCAAATTCAAAGGAGAAACCCCGAATTACTCCAACAGTGGGAATACTGTGGCCAGCCCAAAGTGGTGGTCAAAGCCCCTGATGAAGAAACTCTGGTTGAATTATTGACCCATGCAAAAATGCTGGGACTGACTGTAAGTTTAATCCAAGATGCTGGACGTACTCAGATTGCACCAGGCTCTCGAACTGTTTTAGGAATTGGACCAGGACCGGTAGACCTAATTGACAAGGTCACTGGTCACCTAAAACTTTACTAGGTGGAATTTTGTATGATGATGGTCATCCCACCACCACAAGTGTTTGAAACTGTCACAGTCTAACAATAAAAGCTGAATTTCTTCCCTCAACTTAAGTATTCTTGAGATGAAAATCCATTCCTGTGTTCTTCTATCATGTACTTGGCAAAATTACACAGACATCTTGGGCTAAAAAAAAGAAAAAAAATTTGGTTAATAAATAGTCTTGATGGTTCAAGTGATGGGTACTGAAATAAGTACTTAAGGTGAAACAGGTCACGATAAAACTGGATTACGAGGTGGGAAACAGCATTTCCTTTGTGTGGTTAGGTCCCTTTGTGTGTTAATAGCTCTTCTTCCCCAAGATCGTGGTGCTGTCCCCCTGGAGAATCAGGGGTTCGAGGGCATTCCCATTGGAAGCAAACTGCAGTTTGTTTCTCCTGCTCTCAGTTTTTGGATGACTGCCTACTTGCTTTACTAAATAGATCATTGTTATAGACACCCACAAGCTTTAGAATCTAACTTTGTGGACTTCTTTTTGTTTTAAAGTTGAGGTTTTTCTAGCATTGAAACCTGTGCAGTGTTTCATGTTCATTTCCCTCACCTACATTAGTCCGTTTCTCAGCTCTTTGTTCTACATGTTTAGTTCCCCCCCTTCCTAACAATGCAGGCATTGACACTTGTGAAGTGACTTGTATGGTTGCTGAAGGTGGTAATGGGCCCATTAAAAATTTATGGTAATTAATTTGACACAGCATTGTAAAATGACTATAACTCAATTAAAAATGTTTAAAAAATAAATAAGGAATTAAACAAATTTATGGTAATTGTGAAGTAAACTTAGCTTATCACCCCAACATCCCACTATTTCTTTACCTAGAACTTAAGGAACTGGATGGTTCAATTATTTAAGGGCACCTTATTTTTTTGTTTGTTTATATATTTAGCATGACAGAATTCCAATAATTTCTGTTACAACAGCTGCCCAGAATAGGAAGGTCCCAGCTCCCAAGAGCCACATAGCTTCCTGATCTCTTTGCAAAAAGCCATTTTTCCTGAAAGCCTTCTTTTAGGGGATCCTGACACTATTTCTGAATTCAGTGTATCACAAAGAACAGTGATTGTCAGGGAGAATTCTGGTAACAGACGCATGTTAAGTGACTGCAACTCTCCATGGTTAACTTAAACAATGAGCATTTGTTAGCAGTTAACATCAACATAAGCAGCAAAATATTACAACTTCAAGGTCTAAGGTCAGTGGAGTCTGGGCAGAGCACTGAAGACTACTGCAGCCAGCCTTAAAGGTTCTAATATTTGTTCAGTTTTATGGTTTCCACTGGCATCTGACAGCACAGAAGAAATTGCAACTGTGAGTGATGCCACAGTAGCAACTGTTTCTAAATAAAATGTTTATACTGGATTGGAAAGTGATGCAACAGCAAGTAACAGCTGAAGACAGTGCAATCCTAAATGTATGATTCTGGCTCAGGTAATTTCTGAGGCTTGCCCCAGAGACTGATGGTTACAGGTCCAAAGACAATGCATTCCCAACAGGATGGTCCGCTGTGTGCAGCTGATAGAAGTAATTGTAATAAATCTTGGCATATCGACTAGGATGATTTGTATACAAATTCTGGTAATTATGGAAACAGGCTTGTTTTCTAGCTCACTTGTTCTTTAGTATTTATTTTATAGGGTTCATAATCTTATTTTATGGTCTCAAAGACCCTTTCAGGGGATCAAAACTCATAATCCTAAGACATTATTTTTCTTTTTCAATGTTTCGACATTTACAGTGACGATAAAAAAAGCAATGGTGGGTAAAACTGCTGGCACCTTTCACAAATCAAGGCAGGGGCACCTACCTGTACAAGTAGTCATTGTAGTTTTCCACTGCCCTACACTTAACTGTTAAAAAAAAGTTTCATTTGTGTACTTGATGAAGCAGTACAAAAAATTATTAAATCTGACCCTAAACTATGTCTTAATACTCAAACTTTTCTAGTGCACATCGACGTATGACTGTTATCTTGAGGAAAAAGACTTGTGAGACTGAGTCCTGAGCAAACTAGCTGCTTTTATCATGGAACATTTTTACTTACTGGAACAACTGACAAAAACCTAGTTATCCAGACTTGGATGTTTGGCAGCTATAACTACAAAAAGTTCACTTTTATAGCTTCAGAGTCCACATTTCAACTAACCACAAGTATCTGAAAGGCTATTAAAATACTCCTTCCTTTTCCTAATTACATATCTGCATGAGGCCAGATCTTTTTCATATACCTCAAAATGTTAACATTGAATGCAGCAGCAGATATGAGAGTCCAGCAGTCTTCTGTTAAGACAAACTTTAAAGAGACTTGTAAACAGTAAAATGCCACTCTTCTCCCTTGATTTTTTGGGAAATACGGTTAATTCATAATTGTTTATGTTAACATGCAATGAATTTATTACCGTCATATTTAAATGGGCTAATACTTTAAAAAAATCAACTACTAGCATAGTAAATGTGAATAGATATAACCCCACATAAACTAGAGCTCTTTGGGATCTTAAATAACTTGAGTGTAAAAGGATCCTAAGAAAGTTTGAGAACTACTAGAATGAGAATGTCTAAATGACAAAAGCAAATTTATAGAAAATTCAAGCAGCCCTACTTGGAGGTCAGCAGTCTCTTGCTATCATACTAACGTCTATGTTGAAATGGTTGTCAACACTATCATTTTTTTTTTTTTTTTGTATAGTGGCTATATTTGGATGCTAGGGAGGAAGATCACTGAAAGCTCATTTACCTCCTGAAGTTTCCCATTAATCTCTTTCCCCTTCTTCCCTCCTGTTTGTTACCTTTAGAGAGTGCTAAGAACTCTTAGTACTCTTGGTTTTCTGTTTCAATTCCTTCTTCCAGACTATCAACTATCATCCTGTTCAGAGTGAAGTTAGGGAAGATCCCTTAAGTTACAATTTATTACCAATTCATTCTGTCTCTTACTGTACAATACTTATTACTGCCCAAGTCTTGAGCTAGGTATTTTGTGGTTTAAACATACTCCAACAAATAATTCTGAAAAGTACGTACAGTGTGAACATACACATCAGAGAACAAGCTTAGAAGTTCAGCCTGCTCTCAGTTTGGACCTAAGTCATACACTACAGCAGTTTCTCTTTCTACTGCAGCCCATTATGGATGGTTTAAGTGGCAACTCAGTATCAGAGACACAGCACCAGATTTAAACAAGGCTTTAAAAAAAAAAAAATTTTAAGTATCCTGTAAGGAAACCTTTACTATTTTAACTTGTTTCTATTAGGGAAGGGGAAAGAGACAGTCATTCCATTGATGAAAACCAGCTGATTCAGTTTGGCCAGGAGAACAAATCTTGACTCTGAAAAGAATGAGCTCCCAGGGACCATCACTGTTCTCCCTCTTGTTTTGATAATGAAGAGAGCAGGCAGAGATCCAGGAGAAACACAAGTACAGCCAGGACCTGAACAGCAAGATGACTTGCTTCTGACAAACCAAAAAAGGAAAAGGGATTTTCCAACTAATACTGTAATTTCCTAAGGGAAAATTGGAGCAGGGGAGAGGCAAGAGTTCTAAGTTTAAAAAAACTTCTGAGGAGTTTATGGCCATTGGCCAGACTTGGAGAGTTGCAGAGCAATACAAGGCTAGGTAGGGGGCGTTCTAACTCTACTGAGGATTAACAGTCAAACGAAGGTAAAGTATCATTCTCTGCCCTAAGCTAAAAACTTGAATTCAAATGCTGGTTTAAAAAAACAAAAACAAAAACAAAAACAAACCTTAAAATACCCATAATTTGGGGACTCTTAAAATTCATGGTGAAGAACAGCATGTAAACTATGTGCTTATGTACTCTTATTTCAAGTTAATATAATTTAACATCCATGATTTCTTCATTAAAATGAAATGCTTATAAACACCTCAAGTGCCACTTGGTTAAAGTGATGGAGGTAGCCGAAATGTAGCCCACTGCAGCACTGACTGGTTCTTCACACGACTGCATGTACCTTATTAACTACTGGAATGCACACAATGTAATGCCAAGTTTGCACATGTCCCAAGACCCTTATTCCACTTCTGCTCTCCTGCCTCCCTACACTGCCTCAGTCTCCAATATGAAACCACCAAAACGATGTTTCTTTTGATTTAAGTTTGAGAGATTAATTAAAACTGCCATTCTACATATTATTTCCACAGTCCAGTAATTTATTTTAAATTGGAGTAATTTCAAATTCCACAAACAAAACGGAAGAACAGCAATATTTTGTTTGAATTCTTTCTTCTGTACACTCAGTGATCTAAAACACCACAATATCCAACATACACAAACCTCAGGGAAGGGTTAGTAAATACACACAGATTGGAATCATGGTGCTCTTTGTTCCTGAATGGAATGGTCCCACAGAAAAAGCACAGGATACAGCACAACATAAGGGCACCTGTTACATATGAAGTGAGCAAAAACACACTAGCATTTTCTATATGCGTAATGAGGAAACCTGCATAGGTTAGAGGGCCTTTTTTTTATGCTCATTTAAAAGTCAGGCAAGTTGTCTGTAATGCATTTTTCAAATAATTTGGAGAGCACTGCAATCCAATGTAGGATATGCTGATTAGTGTTGTCTTTGTTGGCATTGACAGTCCTGCATGGTCACATACCAATGTTTTCACTTTAGCTTTTCTTTGAATAAAAGAGATTTAAATGCATTTAGACAATACATACTGTAAGCTGTTTACATACACTAAATTTAAGAGATTCAATATTAGAGTTTTTTTTTCTTTAAACACTACAGAGTGCAAATCAGGTTCTTCACAACAGATTGAATATTAAGCAGTTCTTCAAAGAATGAGGGGAAAGAAAAAAAGCCCAAGTGAATAAACATTGAAACTATTCCCCTTTGAAAATAAATTCTAAAATGATGCGGAATGTGAAATAAGCTTTTAATATAGGTGATTGAAGTTTATAGTTAGAAACAAAAAGTAGTCCTTCATGAAATACAGGTTACAAGAACATGTGCCTGTTTTCCCCTGTTATAAACTGAGAAGCGGGTAGAGACGATGTTTCGGTACGAAAATAGGCGACTACAGGATCAGCTTTCCGTCTCACATGCTGTACCCAAAGCCAGGCTGTGGCTGCCCATAGGGTGGTGCAGTATAACCATAACCAAAAGGTGCCTGGGGAGGGACTGCAACACTGGGTCCTGCTGTCAGCATCAACTGGGGCTGACCTAAAGAAGGAAACAAAAAGGAGCAGGGGTAGGGGGCAAGGAAGCGGGAGAAACTGTTAGCATTGTAGGATGACCACACCCGATCTCCCTACTCTAGCAACATGGAATCACAACTTAGAATGAATTTGGTGGGGGCACATTAGACTGTCTCAATTTCAGCATGACACGCACCCTAAGAAGGGTCCTGCCTAAAAAGCCAACAAAAACAGTGCAGGGCCAGGACTCTAACAGTAATTGTTACTTCACGCATCATTTAAAGCAATATGCACATGCATGCTCGACATGCAAGACACTTAGCAATAAGCCTATTGGCACATGGTGTTTGCACACTGTATCTGGTGACAATATAATTAGCACAGGGAAACAATTTTTTAACAGATTTTTTTTTAAACACAACTGAACTTTTAAAATCAGATTTAAATTTGATTTCAACATGTCTAAGTGGTAATAAAACCTAATGCATTTCTAGCAAAGTATCCAGTATTTTTTTAAAAAGCAATAAAAAAAATAAGACCTATTCAAATATGCATCAGGTATGGAATACATTAGCGCGTACAATCTCTCTCAAATACTAAGTTAACACTTTTAGGAAGTTTAAATACCCTTAAGATAAGCCAAATTCAGTAGGTGCCCCCAAATTATTACACCCACCTTGTTTTTGCTTCTACTTTGTTTCGTAAGTCAGTTATGTCAAACATCTTGCTCCCACCTCTAATAATCTATTTTATTTTCTCCAACTATATCAAAACTACCCTGTCCTCTAAATTCCCAGTCTTTTTTATCTATAGAAAAGGGAGGTAATGCCATAGTAGATTTATATACTATCATTTCCTTTAGTGGGTTGAGATTGTAATAGTCATAATTTTATACCCTCCTCCCAAAACCACCTGGTTAAAGTGCTGTAACTTATACCCTTCAAATTCATTGTTCAAATGAATCTGTTCACCAAGAGTGAAATAGAAAGGGGAAGTAGTCTAGACAGACACACAAAAGAAGAAATAAAATTGCCTTCAATATTCACTCAGAGTCTGAAGATCCTATCTCTCTGGAATGTTCTCAAATGGAAACCCCACCCAGTTCTCTGTGTCCCAGTCAGAATTTAAAGGGAGGATGTACTACTTCTGTGAAGCATCCTTCAGATGGCCTTGGCATGTTCTCTCACATTTTGTACTTCTGAAAATTGAGTTCATCAATACTTCTTTCTCAGTAATTTAGGTTATGATCTCAAGTGACTATTTTTTGAGATTATCTTTGCACTTAAGATTATTTTAGTGAATGATGTCAATGTCTGCATTAAGACTTTTCAGAAAACAAAGGTAGTAGAGAGAATTATTTCTTAACTCAGTGAGGTTTTTGCTCTTTAGAGCTTATAATATTTCTATCTTGAGGTCAAATCCCTACAGAATGAACTGTTTTGTCTACTACATTTCTGTGAGGTTAAAGAGAGAGAGATTACCATAAACAATAGGTTGTGTCTCTGTAGCTTGCTCTTCTTCTTTTCTCAATGATTCTGAAGCATCTAATTTATCCACCTGGAGAAAAACAGGTAACGGTAATTAGCACCTCAAAAGTATTATAAACCTAGGTTTATGGCAGAAAGTGGAAAAGCCTTAGTGTGTTAAATTTTGTCAAAATAAAACAGACTAGAAAGAACACTCTCGATCCCCCTCAAATTCAGTGGCAATGTTCATACTTCAGTCAAGGTGATTTTTAGCACTGTCATTATAAACCCTCAGGAAGGAGGGATTTATAAATGCCATAAAAGCTCACGCCAGGCTAAAACTGGGCATGCTAGGATGCAGCCAGCCTGAGGGAGGGAGATTAACAAGAAGGAACCACTTTCTCAAACGAAGTTTAAACCCTATCAAAGATAATAATAATGAACTCATGACCTGGCAAGATTTCCCTCCCCAAAGGAAATGGTCTTCAAAAAAGTGAAATGAGTCTACTGACTGGACAAGGACTTGTGCAGAATAAGCTATCTTTTGCCAACTGTGCACAATTTCTGTCATTATTGACAACAGGTGCAGACTGAAGTGGCTCCATATTTGTTCTTTTTATTTAAAGACAGGCTGCATGTGTGAACGCTCTATTTTCTAAGTAACTAGGAAAGCCTGATTCTGCCCAAACTTCTTGGAGGAAGAAATCTTTTTTTTCTTTTTCAAGCCAAAGAAGCAAACAGCTATCATATGCTAGCTACTCTAAATAAAAGTGAATAGTAGCAGATACTGTAGAGGAGTCCAAACACATCAGTGAAAGAAAGGAGCTGGAATACATAGATCCTTCCACTAACTAGTTGTGTGATCTTGGTAAACCATTGCACTGACCCTCAGATTTCCTTGTCTATACAGTGAGTCAGCTGAACAAGATACTCTATAAAGTTCCTTCTAGGACTAACATGACTTGATTCTGCAGTTCTGTGAAGGACTGGGGAGAATGACATTAGGACACTGGGATTAGGGAACCTTCACCGTACAACTTCCATTTGCCTTTTAAACTATACTGTATTTGTCTTTTCGACTGCATTTAAAAGTTGAGATCTCAATCAAAGTAAAACTAAACTTCAAATCTCAATGTTATCTATTACTAGTGGTTTTCCAACTGGTAAGTGTTCTGGGTGAGATGGGGAGACAGAGTGGAGGAAGGAACTTTTTATGAATGATCACTGCATGTTCTTCAGAAAGGGAAGTGAAAAATCACCAAACAAGGACATGCAGACTTCAGTGAAAAGGCTACGAAGACTGGGTCCCCACAGGGTCAAAGCAGCCCCTAGTTTCTATTTGAAACTATTTAAAACAGTGTGTTTCAATCCTCATACAGGCCATTAAGGTTATTTAGGACAGTATTTTACACATACTTTAATCATTTCATATTAAATATCATAAATATGGGTCTAATCATCCTGCCAGGGAACAAAATGTGAGAAAAGTAAGCAGAGGTAGGCTCTAGACACCTTCAGATGAAGTGTGGCTTTCCTACCCTAGGAAGACGGGTTAGCTTGCTTTTGTATACTGTTTTTCCACTTTATAGCCTAAGTGCTCATGTGTTACAAATTACCCCCTATCAAATTAAAGACTACTATGGAGTATAAGGACCACAAGAAACACCCACTGTTTGGCACCCAAACTTAAAAACTGTTACAACTGTGTAATTTAATTTAAGGCACAGTCTGTGCCACTAAGGGTTGGTCAGATGGGGTTTTGCTAACCTAAACAGTATCCAAGAGTGAGCTAAAGGGTTATACCCCTGCCCCCCCCCCAAAAAAACCACGGGTGAGTGTACATTAATAGTTTCTAGAAGAAAAAAAAAATCAAACAACAAAAATCCACCACTGCATAATACATTTCCAGACTTTCAAGGAAAAGAATCTGAAGTGAACACATGTTTAGAAGTTAATGTCTGAGTCAGATGTTGAAGACAGAATTACATTAATGATTTAGAAGAGCTAGCAATGTCACAATGCCCAGGCATAGTCTTAGGCAGGTTGGATATAGGGAAGAAACAAAAAACAACTCTGAAGGAGTAGAATTGAGCTAAGCAAAAAAAATTTTTGATTTTTCTATATAATGGGACAGCCTCTGGCACAGCAATATCCAATTATTGTTTCCACTGACCCAATTTAGGCTGCTCAAAAAAGAAAAGCAGAGAAGGCTTTTATGAACACAAGCTTTATTAAGAGCTGTAACAAAAGTTTCTGATCCTTGGATTTAAAAAGAAAAATTACAGGTAAGCATGTCACTGAGTTTAGTTCCATCTGTACTATTGGAAATTCCCTGTAATGTAAAAGGCTTTTCCACAAAGACTGCAATATGCTGCAGAGGAAAAGTTAACATGCAGTCAGTTATTTTGGTGTATGTGTGCATGAAAAAAAGGCAAAAGTACTGAAGCAAGAAGTGAGATCTGAAGATGATTGTTGCTATACAGGCTCTCAAGAAACACACACAGCCCACAGCAATGCTTTAAGAGTTTCAAAAGTACTATGATGTAATTGCAATGACTGCCGTACATGCTTGATTTAAAACAACGCATAACACTGCAGTTCAATTACCTATTTTTCACACACACGCTTTCTAACTGCCTTGCTTACTAGCTGCTGAAGGGCCTCACACACAATGTATTTTACTCAGGTTAGCCCTAAGTTCCAATGGTGACTCCAGTTTGGTTCAACAAAATTTCAAGGCATTGTTGTCCCCCCTCCAAATTCTTTTAAATTTGTTCCAACTGTCCTTTACCTTCCCACCCTTTTCTTATCACAATTTGATACTGGACATAAGTTTGTAAGTTTGTTTCATTTATACTGGGATGGAGATAAGCCAATGAAGGAAGCAGCAACCAAAAGGTGCCTAAATTTGACCTTGGACAAGCCAACGGCTGAGTAAGAGCAAATTTGTAGCTTCAGAGATGTGCCTCGTTACAGAAAGTAGAAGTTAATATTGTTTCATTAAATACAGAAATATCCATGTTGCTTAGCAACAATTAGAGCAAGCTACTCTGATGATTTAAAAAAAAGTTTTGATTCCTTTTAAAAACGGACTAGCACCATAAGAACTGGACACCTGGAGAAACATGAGGAAAGTCTCTTCGGAAGCAGCTAGTATCTCTTGTATCTACTTCAGCAAAAAATTAGTAAGAATCAAGAGATCAGAAACTGGATCACAGTCCTTCAATACTAAAAAAAAAAAAACCCCAAAAAGCCTTTTAGGGCATGTATATACATATATAAATTCAACAACTGTCAGGCAAGCTCACAAAATAAAACCAGAGGCTGTTTAAATTTATTTAGAGTAATGAGAAAATCCTATTATGGTCCAGATACCCTGACAGGGAAGAGAAATTTCCTGAAACTTTGGAATTAATACAGAAACTCAACATGCTCAGTTTTTAATAATACATTTAAGAGAGACTGTGAACCAACTACTGATTAGCCTCCTGCCCTTCCTAAAGCCTATTAGCCGATTAGTAGCAAACATCTACTAATGTCCTACAGCTCTATTATAGTTATGTTTCAAGGGACTTGCAGAGGCTTTAGTGAAAATTTATTGGGGGGAAAAAGCAGCAGCAGCAGTGTAGAAAAGGAAGGAAAAAAAATCATGCAAATTTCTTAGACTTAGTCCTCCAGACTTAAAGATGGAAAAGAATCAACTTTCACCTTTTCCTTTATTGCATCAACCTGCAAAGGAATTCAGAAGGTGCAGCTTAGAAAAAAATCAAATTCCATAATGAGCATAAAAAGGTAGAGTCAGCAACAAAGGTTTAGGGGAGAAACATCTAACCACTAAAAAAGGTATGAGAAAAGTGAAAATAAAGGGCATACTGGAAGCAAAATTTAGAATATGTATTTTTTTTAACTTCAGAGCTTATTGCAGAAGAATTTATGCTAGAGTCAGTGTGAAAGAAAGCAGCTTAATCGCTAGTAAAATTCATAGCACTTTGGTTAACAGCAGCTTAGAGCCAGGTCTCACAAGTTGGCATTACGCATAAGAAAGGAAGCTATTCTCATCTATGGCTAAGATACGGCAACTGTTTTTTCTCTTACACTGGACTTTAAGCAGTTTTTACACAGAAAATGTTAATTCTTAAAACAAAATTACAACTTAACACAATGGTATCTAATTGGATGGCAGCCTAAGGAAACATTTAGTTACACAGGGGGTGTTAGCAGTGCTTTTTCCCCTCTTCACTCGGGCATGCAAAGAGATCAGATGTGAAACTGATTTTAATAAGCATGTTTTGCTTTGACATTTAAAATGGATCCTTTAGGACCATTTAAATTAAATGTTAAAGCTAGTAACCGTTGAGGACAGTAAGTAAAAAATATCCTAACATCAAAAACAAACACTAAGATGAATAAGTGAATTTTATAAAATGATTATACCCCAGCTTGTTTAATGTGCTTTTAGGAAATGTGTCATTAACTGTTAACCTTATTTTTAAATTAGGGGTTAAACTATCAAAATATGAAGATTAACAGGATATTAAGAATATAGACATAGCTTCCCCAGGGGAAATAGGCATACATATTAAACTCAAAAACCAATCAAACAGATGGAAATACACATTACTAAGTTATGGACATCTGAGTTACAAGAACTGATCTGAGGAAGATGTTATTTTGACAAAAAAGATTTTATCAAACGTTAAAAAAAATACAATATGGTAGTATTCACCCTTCAGAAATACATTGAGGGTAAACATTCTGACAAGTTATGTTTGAGTTCCCTTTCCACTCAATGTCATTTATCAGGTATTAAAATTTTCAGGAGAATAGGAATATTGTAAGATCAACTAAATTACTTATATTAGAGAAAAAACATTTGGGAAAAAACTGAATTTTACATATCCTCAAGATAATTAGTTCTAAGAGGTGCCATTACCTTTGTCAGGTATTCCTTCATGACCTGGATGAAATAGGGCATGGCAAAATCCATGATATTGTGCCTCCATGCAGTTTCCAGGACAACATCTGGCCTTAAAAGATCGTAACAGGTAAAGAGACAAGCTCCAAAGCATTCTCTTTTTTCTTCCTGCAAAAACCACTGTAGGAGTTCTTCAGCCAACTCAGTATCTTTAGATTCAGAGGCATACTGCATTGCATCCTATTTAAAGGAAAGGATGAAGGTCAGACATTAAATTCATACACTGAACTAGTAAACCAAATAATACAATGGGGGACAAAAACTCCCAGTTACATCATTTAAGTTAAAGACTTGTTGAAAAAAAGCAAAGTACAGGTTAACAGGAGAGGTTTGACATTAACATAAGACAGTCTCCAGAACCAAGAAGTTGCCTGACTTATGTCCTCAAATGGGGACTAAGAGGCAATTCTCAGATTCACAAAACTAACACTTTTATAGACCATAATCACCTGTAACATACCATTTTAAGGTTAACACAGATCATCTGGTACTTGGTTTAACAGCTCTGCCCCCACCAACTTTATTCACCTTGTACAGGCTATCTTTCTTGCACAGTTCCACACTCTGTTTCCAGCGATTGTTGCCTTTGAAGAGATAAGCAGCAATTCTTCTGAACTCAATGAGTTCATGTTTTTCCAAACGCTGAGCAAGCGAGATATTGTCAAAGTTGTCATAAGCATCTATTGATGTTCGCAGAGCCTTAAAAAACAAGACAAAGCCATTTAAATGCCAAATCAGTATTTCATTTTAGCTTGTATTTTATGTTCCACCATTCTTGACCAATAAGCCATTATTGTATATGACTGATTATATGTGATCAACATACTGTGTAATATGTATGTATAATATGACTTGATCAATAAGCCGTTACTGTAATATGACAGCCTAGATTCAAGCATCAAACCGCAAAGTTGTAATCTGAACAAGTATCATTCTTTAATCTAACTGTATAACAATTAAGTCCTCAAAGGTACTATAAAATTTCTAAAGGTACAATTTTCTCCAAGGTTTTCAATATCAAGGACTAACTTGAATGGTTAAAAAAATTGGGAGGTTATAAAATCTGGAGGGTAAGATTTTATGCTCGAGGGAAACTACTGATACAACCAACACGATATTCAGTCATACAGATCAGCATGGGAAGTGACCCTGAAAGAAAATCATGTCGACAGTAAGAGAAAGAAAGGGCAGCTAGCTTATCCTTAACTTTAATTTTGTTTCTGTGAAATCCTTCACAAGGGAAAGCTCACTAAAGACTGATACGCTACTGGGAAGAAAAACAGCGAATAAAATATAGCAAATACCATGTAAGTTTTATGGCCTAGTTTTAAGAGATCAAAAGACTTTTTCAACTCAACCTATAGTCCAGATGGATGAGTATTTTTCTAAAGCATTAACTTGGACAAGATCTAAGCGAATTTTGCAAACTTGGCACATAATTAGGAGACATCAGATTTATCAATCCTGGAAACTTCACAAAATTTAGATGTGAGGCACACAAGTACCTTCTATTTGTAATCCTAAGGGATAATGGGCCTTTTTACTGCAAAGCACACCAACTTTACAAGTCAATGATAACCTGAGTTTTGAGAATATATGCAGGAACCAAAAAGTTTTACCTGATAATCTTCTTCTGTAATAAAGAGGTTGTTCAGTGATTCATTCACAGATTTGTTGTTGTGGTTCTGAACTGAACGCAAATACGGTTTCACCAGTGGTAACTGTTTTACCTTTAAAATAAGAATTTGTTACAAATGAATCACGTTGCTAAAGGTCCATGGACAAAAGTTATCCAAGTGTGCCTCAGTTCCTTGCTATGAGTAAGTTTTAAAAATTATTACCTTGCTGAAATAATTGACCGCGCGAGTATGATCCAACCGTGGAGACAGCACCATCAGCAAATCATTTAACAACAGGGGCTTGAATTCTAAGTAGAATTGTATTGCTCTGTAGTACAGTTCCACATTGGCAACCTAAATGGGAAAAAGTCCACATGTAAGGTAGCGTTATTTCCTACTGAGCTTTCTTTTTCTGAGGCCTTTATCTTCTGAAGAAGGTACACACCTTGGTAATGATATCTTTGAATTGCCCTTCTTTCCATGCATCAGTGGGATGATTCATCATGGTAATTATAGCATTATCATATTCTTCATACTTGTCATACAAAAACACCAATTCTGCCCAAAGATGAGCTTGTTCTGCAGCTCTTAGCACCTGCATAAGAAAGATTTACTTGCTTTAGATATGGGTCTCTAATTCCAGCTAATAGCAAATAAATAAATTAAAATTAAAATTGAAGTATGATTTTTAGCTACAGAGTTGCCTTACAATTAGAGGTTGGTTACCTTAGGAATATTCACTCTGGACCAGAACAGCTCCAGGTGCTCCCTCATTTTCTGTGGCTTAAATTTAGAATATAGAATAGCTAATTCGGTAAACATTCCCATATGAGCTCGCTCAAGTCCCAGTGCTGCTTCCAACATGGTTATCAGTTCTTCAAAATATCCACGATCCTAAGTAAAGGAAATAATGGAATTAAAAATAAGAATATCTGTGGCAAAAGATTTCAATTAATGCAAAAGACTCCGGTTCACTACCTGATAGTAGTTGATGAGTTCCTCCAATTCATCGGCATGTACAACAATATGAAGCCCACACATCTGAGCAAGACGGAACTCCTTCCCATCGACACAGGCGAAGCAGACCTACAATTTAAAAAATTTCAATTATGTGAACTCACATGTACACGTGGCTGGTTAATTCAATTAGTAAGTTTAAAGAGCATTCCTAAATAGCATCTTAATTCTTCATTCAAACTGTTTATTTAGATCACCTCTTTCCATGTTCGAGTACTGTTAGCTTTCCTGGCTCCATCAACAGCTGCCTGATATTCACCCAGATGAACCAAAGTAGATGCCAAGCGTCCAAAATTGGAAACATTATTGTACAACAGCTTAGCAGCATCATACATTTTTTCATCGTAACAACGGTCACCAACCTGAAAAAAACACAAACCGTTTCAATCCTCTTTCCAAAGTCACAACTCAATTTAATATCGAGAAATAGTATTTTTCCTGTAAGACTTCTCCTTGGAAACCTTCAGTTGTCACATGTTCCTATTCAGCTAATAAAACCGCTCAACTATTTTTACACTCTTTTAAAGGAAAATTTAAAAGAGGAAACTCACTTGTTGGATATGAGCATTATTTGGCCCATTGATGAATTCTTCTAACTCTGCAAGGCGGTTTGTTTTAGCCAGCGCAAAAATCAATTCTGTCTCCACGTAGGACTCTCGAGCCTTCTTACGGGCCATCTGCAAGTATTTCACCAGTTCTTCCCAGTTTCCTGCATATAGGAAAATAAATAAATAAATCCAAACACACTAACATATCCAGATTTATCTTTTCACCCAAGCTACTAATTTCCTTTTCAAGGAAGCAGAAGAGAGAGTAACAAATGTAAACAGTGAAATGTATCAAAATAGCAAAACTTCTATTATGCCTCTATTATTACTGACCAAATGAATAGCAAATGACCAAATGACCAATTCCCCTTTTCCTTAAAGTTATAAGATTAGAGCCAAATCAGAATTTTATGAGACTTCAAAACAGAAAACTAAACTTCCCCATGGAGCTTTTAAGTTCACAAAATACAGCCTCTCTTTATCTGCACTAAGATGGAGGGCAAGTAACCATGTAGTCTCTAACTCCAATATAATTCAGAATAAGCAACTAAATTAATGCTTAGCTTATGTACATTTTCTGAGGAGATAAACATATGAAAAGTGAGAAGTCGTACCGCTAGTATTGGCAGCCTGAACAACTTCCATGTAGGATGAAGGATCATCAGCTTTGATATAAGAATCAATAGCTTCTTTCACCATGCCCTTCTGGAGCTGGGCTTTTGCAAGCTGACTCCAAACTGCAGGTTCATTGCAGCGTTCAGCAAACTCATATGCCCGATCCAAGTTTCCAATATGTTCAATTAAGACCTAGGCAACCAATTTTTAGTTAAAAAATTACAGTACAATGAATCTTACCACATAGCAATGACATTTAAATGGTTAGGATTTTATTGCTCTTTTATTGCCATAGCACTAAATTATGCCCATCCTCACAGGACAATGCATACACTGAGTCAAGAGAAGGCATTACATTTAGTAAATCAACTCAGGTCATCTGAAGATTTACCTGCACTGCTGAGGTATTAACATCAAATTTCCGAAAAATGGCAAATGCTTCTTCAAACAGCTCATTGCTGATGGCGATATTGGCAATATCTGGGGCATCGTAATTATCCAGGCGGTTAATATATTCCATAACACGGGTACGGTCAGCCTTGATTGCAGTGAGGATGAGGAGGTTTTGCAGATTCCTTTAAGGAAAAAAGATTTGAATGCAATGCTTTAAAAGCTCATTAGTCATAAAGAAAAAACACTGCAGCTATAGAGAGGTTTTTGTCTCAGAAGGTAGAGTGAGAAAGGGATATTAAAAGAGTGAGAATTAAAAAAAAAAAAAAAAAAAAAGTCAGAATTTAGACAATGTTCTCTAATCTTTGTCTCTTCGTTCCTTCCCAGAACTGACAGGCCATAATTAAAGACTGCATATAAAGAGTACTGGACCCCTCTCACAGCATACCTGTGTTCACTGAATACAGAGTTATCAAGGACAATTTTCTCCAGCAGCTCAATGAGTTCATTAGGAAGGTCTGCAGTCATGAATGCCTTGACAGTTACTGACACTTCTTCAGGGTCCTGAGTTTCAGACAAGGCTGTCTGTACAACCTACAGAGGATATATAGGGAATAAACACTGAGAATCAAGGTGGTTTTGAAGATATTATCTAATAAGAATAAGCTGGCCTCTCAGTAGAAAACTTGAAGGTGAAAACGAATGAATGAGATGAAATACCTTTAAAATATCACCCAAATGTCTTTCTATGCAAATCCAGGTATACCCATAACATGTGTACTTCCATACTCCTGAAAAAGCACCCTACCTATATTAATTCCTATCTTTCCCCTACTTAAAATATTACCCACAAACACTCCTCGTTATCACTTTAATGGCCACATAAAAATCAAATACATAAATGTGGCATTATACACTTAGTAGTCCCTCTATTTTTGCCTTATATGCATGGTTCTCAGATGCTGCAATGAATTTTTTTTCCCAGGAAGCTTTGTATCTACTGGGAATTTTCCTTAGAAATGCTTCCTAGGAGAGGAACAAAAAATTAATAGTCTTCAGTTTATCCTCTTCCATATTTATACTTCTACCAGGAAAATTTAAGAACCATAGTAACAATCTTCAATTTTTAAGGTTTTTAAAAATGCTTTCAATTTTATATAGTTATAAGCCTAAATCTCTCTTGCAGTTCTAAGCTTACTACTGAGTTTATTTAACATTCACCTACTCAGTCATTTTTATTTTCTCTCACCAATCCTTATTCTTTGCTGACTTACCATTGTCCTGAATGTCTCCAATCAATTCTGTCACTTCTCAGGTATTAACAATAGCAATTCTTAACTCATTTTATTAAATATTTAATTTAGTATTCTCCTTTTAACTGTGATGAATTGAGAGAGTTCTGTATAATTAAATTCTCTCTTTGGGAATGTATTTTCTTGGAGGAGATATATTTCATTTTTGTTAACATGATACATATGTTTAGTAATTTTTAGTGTAATTTTTATTTCTTTCTATTTTTTACTGCCATCTCTCACAGTTAGATATGATCCATTTGAGTATATTTGGTATGTGATGAGGGAAAGGTTTTATTCACAGTTAAAAAGATGACTTTTAAATACATTTGCCAATTTTACCTGGTCAATTAGGGGTCTCCTGTAAGGATTGCTTTCCAACAGCACACTACCCCATAATTCTGGATCCTTTCGGCGTACCAGATAGCGGGAAAGACTCTTGAAGAGGGAATTCTCATTGCAAACCTAAATGAGATGTTAAAGATTAATGTCAAAGTAAAAGGTAAAAACTTTTTATAGACTGATTTTACTTTTAAAGATTACTTCCTTATAATTATACCCTGTTAAATAATTTATAGCAAAAAAAAGTCACTTTTACATATAATCTTAAATAGGTCACAATCATGCTTTTCTTATTAAAATTCGGTCAACAGAAAAAACAGCTATTCATTTTTGGAAACTTTTAAAAAATACCCTGATGTTAGAGTTATATTTGGGCTTTAAATTCTACTCTATTGGTCTGTCTATACCTGTACCAGGATGCATGTTTTAATTGTAGAGGCTTTGTAATGTGCTTTAGTATCTGGTAGGGTGAGTCACAGCTTTCTTTTCAGTGTTTAGTTATTCTTTCTTTTTAAATTTTTTATTATTTTGTAGGGTTTTTTTTGGGGGGGGGGGAGGAAATAGGTTTGTTTATTTTAATGGAGGTGCTGGGGATTGAACCCAGTACCTCGTGCATGCTAAGCATACACTCTACCACTGAGCTATGCCCTCCCCTTACTAGCTATTCTTGTGTCTTTATCTTCCCATGTGTATACGCATACATAGATGCATTTATTTCCTAGCTCTGACCACTGAAAGATCCTAGAAGGAAATACACCTAGAGCCTAGATTTGTGTTTCTATTGTTACTCTACACTTTTTATAAAAGGGATCAAAGCTTCCCAGAAAAATGAAAGATCCAGGGCTGGGGAGGGTATAAAATGAGCATGGTGTAACTTGTTGTGCAGGAAATTAGGAAGTGCTCAAACAGCAATGAGACCATGACCCAAAGCCATGAGAGGCAGGCTGATAAGGTTATTCTATCAGTCAAAACTGGGATAATTTGAAAATCAAAACACAAAGAAACAAACAAACATTATTGGATTATAACCCACAGAACTCATGAGTGCACGAATATACCCATGCTGACTGATAAATGTGGAGAAAGCAATGAAGTTGGAGTACTGTCATTTCGCACCCAGTGTAGAGTAAGAATGGTTAAGAAGAATCAATAGATTCCAAACTGCGGGGCAGGGGGACTACCCACCCACCCACACACACAACAGGATATTCGCATGGTCTTAAGTGTCTCTTCACAAACTACTCAATAACTGCAGGGGAAAATCTAATAATCATACAATGGAAAACTGACAACTTGATAAAAAGTGACTCCACAAATGAAGGACAAAAGGACTTCAGGTGCTTCTGCACGTTACAGCATGGGAAAGACAAAACTTCAGTCATAAATTTTGGATGGAAATGCACAATCTAAATATAATCAGTAGGAACTATAAGAAAAACTCAAAGAACATTTTTTTTAAAAAGAGACTTTTCATTCACGTGAAATATACAGAGTAAGTGAACCCACAGAGACAGAAGGCAGTTTGTAGGTTGTCAGGGGCTGGAAGGAGGCAGAGAATGAGTACCGGATTTCCTTATGTGGTGATGAAAACTTGAAACTAGACAGACTGGTGATTACACAACATCGTAAATGCACTAACTGCCAGTTGTTCACTTTCAAATGATTAATTTTATGTTACGTGAATTTTACCTTAATAAAAAGTTAGAAAAAGTCTATTTGTACAATGATGTCTGACAATAAAAGACAAAGAAAGGCTGAAGAATTGTTTCAGATCAAAAGAGACTAGAAAGATATGAGTACATTCAATATGTAATCCTAGACTGGAGGGGAAAATTTCTTTTAAAGAACATTATTGGGTCAATTGACAAAATCAGAATTTCTTTTAAAATCTATTTTATTCCATCAGTGTCAGACTGACCAAGGTTGCTATTTATAACGTGGTTATGAAAGAGAATATCCTTATTCTTAGGAAACACACACGGAAGAGGTATGAAGCCATGATGTATGCAACCTATTCTCACACGGTTAAAAATTTAAATGTGTGTATATATACACCCATGTATGTATATATGGTGTGTATTATGTGTACATGAGAGTGTATGAGAACACAAGTGATAAAACTAGTGGGGTTAAATGTTAACAGGTGAGTACAGACAATCTACTATTTTGGCCACTTTAAAGTTCATAATCATCGGCAAAGTTTTTTAAAAAGCATGTCTCTTCCAAAAACGCCCCATTATTACTTAAAACCACTCTGAAACTATCAAAATATAAAATGGTTTGTAAAAATGCAGTCTTCTCTCCACATGGTTCAGCTAGCAGTACTCACATTAATAAGTTCCAGGTCACACTGGCCACGTTCATAAGCAACACAGGCCAGATGTGGATCTCTCTTCTCACAGTACTTCCCAACAACACGACTGTCATAATAAGGATTTTCACGAAGAAATCTCTCTGGGTTGTTATTACTGTCTATGTAGATTTTGGCTAATGCATTGTGAGTAGCAGGCTCTTCACAGCCCTCATGGATTCTCGCCTCTAGCCATGGCAGGAGCAGTTTCAATCTAGTAAAAACAAACAAACAAAACACACACAAAAACCCACATATACACATACTGTATAATATGTAAATAACACACTTTTGACATGCTAACTATGTAAGTACCTTATGGTCTATAATGTGCTTCCCATGTATTATTTTGAATTCTCCAACAATCCTATTACAAATTGGGAAATTAAGACCCGGAAATGGTTTAATGACTTGCCCAAGATTACACAGACAGTATGTAAGACTATTTCATACTCTCCCAAATCTATCAGCTACATTATCTAGATAGGATATAGAAAGAAGAGATGACAGATTCACAGACTGTTCTTTTTTCTTCTTTTTAACCTTTTTTTTTCAGCAGGGGAGGGATGGTAATTCGGTTTACTTATTTGTTTTATTTTTAGAGGAGGTGCTGGGGATGGAACCCAGGACCTGGTGTATGCTAAGCATGCGCTTCTACCAGTCGAGCTATTCCCTCCTCCTAGACTGTTCTTTTTTACACTGGTCAAAATATCTAGACCTAAATAAATCTTGCCTAGGAGTAGGATAGGGATATGGAACGAGAAAATAGGCCAGATTATCTGAGGTTCCTTTCAATTCTAACACAATTAACATATATCATTACCTATAGCCAAAAGAAGCAGTACCCCAAATACATACCAGGAACAAAAATCTGGTAGCTTTAGAACCTCTGGGCTTAATAATGCTAGCAGTCATATGATCACTCCACCAAGGGACATGGCTTTGCTAAGCTACAGCTTATATTTCAATGGTCCAGATGACCAACACTCTTATCATGGTTTAAATAACATGTTAAATTGTTATGACCTATAATCACTTTAAATTAGTCTCAAGCTTTTAAAAATCAGTGTTCTATTTTATATCTTCATTGTCCTTAAATGCAGAATTTTTCCATGTTTGAAACATTCCAATATAAATTCTATGAATACCATTAGTAGAACACCTATACCAACACAGTTTAAAATTAAACCCCATAGGCTTTCTTGATATCTTTTCATAGATAGAGTAACCTTATACTATTTTTCTAACCCACTAACCTCATTTACATCAGCACTTTCTGAACACTAGTTCATCAAAATGTCCCAACTAAAAAAACATACTTCATGTACTTTTTTAGTATTAGACACACTCACATATATTCTCCTCTATTGGAAATTTGTAATTCACATTATCATATTAAGGTTCAACTTAAAAATCAGTTTAACATAGAGTTACAGGGTTATAGAGGAAACTCTTTTCTCTTGTTATACCTGATAAGAATTTATCACAGAAGAATTAGTTATTAAATATGGTGGTATCATACCTAACTAAAAGGAGGCTTTTTACATAGTTTATATGAAAAACAGCTATGTGGTTTGACTCTGTGTAATTGTAAACATGTAAAAAAAAAAATTGATCAACCAGGTTAACAGATATTCTATAATATCTCAGAAAACAGCAAAACATTTTTTTTTCCAGCGCTATACATCAAGCTATAGCTAGCTTATCACTTCTAAATTAGGCATCTCCAGCAAATTAAGGTCTATGAGTTACTGAGTAGCTTTTAAGGCAACTGACAGGTTATACTTTTATTCACTACCACACTAGGAGAGACTAGTAATTTATTCCAGTTATGAAGATGAGAACAGTACTGCACCTGTTTCTTTTTTCAACCTCAGCAACAAGCTCATCAGTAGAGAATTGACCTCTTACAACAAGAATCAAGTTTTTGATGACATCTTCAGAGCAATCAACATCAAGCAATCCTCCAATAACCACAGGAAGTCGACTTGGATTCACCTACGGTTAAAAAAAAAAAAAAGTCGTAATATTCATAAGCAAAACCAAAAGAAATTAAAAAAAAAAAAAACAAAACTCATTTCCCTCTTCAAGCTCAGTTTTTTTTGTTTTGTTTTGTTTTGTTTTTTTATTTCTTGGAGCTCAGTTTTAAAATTCAGTTGTCTGGCTTGGGTTAATTAATTACCTCAGCATTCCTCCAAAGCATAAGTAAGTCCAAAGATGCTACAGTCATGAAATGATTATGGAACATCATCTGGTAAAAAGGCCTCCATTATAGCAACACTGCCTTTCTGTTTGGGGAGTGAGAAGATAAAAGTTTCTAATATCTTTAGTTAAGATGGTTTTAATACTGTGCTTTAGAGTCTATGGCCTCTACTCAGATACCTCAGAGGCTATCAAATAAGTAGGGTGTAGGCCACTTAACTTTTTCAATGATAGCAGCTCTGTTCTATTCTATGTACTTGGCATGCACATAAAATTTTAAAGGATTCTGCTGGGGTAAAAAAAAAAAGTTGAAAGTCATTGTAGCTCACTCTTACTGGGCACAGAGTTTCAAAAGGGTGAAAATTTCCAGTGTGAGAAGTAAAATCTACAAGATTATATTTTTAAGTTATCTAAGGATTACTTACCTTCTGTACATATATCTCTATATACTTTTGAAGATTATTTCTATATAAATAGAGCACCAAATCGTGGACAAAGTCAAATCGATCACATACAATGATAAGTGGTAACTGATCTGTTAGCTTCGCTTCCTGAAAAACAAAACAAAAAGAAACATTAATTTTCTTCTTCTGTGAGATTATCAATGTAAAATATGAAAAGCTGTTTTATACTTGGCTCATATCCCAATAGCTGAAGAATGCCTAACCCAGTTTCAGTAAATTTTTATGAATACCTATAGTCACAGCAAAATACCAGGTCCTTCCCACACATACTCTTTACAAAAACAGGCAACAAGATTTGTGAGCCACCAGTGACACTGAGGGTATAAATAATCACACTGGGACTTTAATTAATAGTAACAAGTGAATTTGGAGCTGATTTAAGAGCTATAGTCATACTGTCAAACTAGGTATATATGGCTCACATTTCTTTCAAACTAATGACTTTTTTTACCCCTCCCCATTCCAATCTATATGGCCAGCTTCTAACACACTATTATAATAAAGCCTACAAGAGCAGCATGATGGTGATGGCCATGAATTAAATACACCATATGTTGCTATAACATACAAGTTAAAAAAAAAAAACACCTAAAGCATCTTTAAACTGCCAATTGCTTTTATCATTACAAATACCAAGCTATCATCATACATATAGATTGACACAGATGTTACAGACAGATAGGTAACACCTGTACTGGGCATTTACCTGATACATGTCCTGTTACATTCCACAGACATTAGGTACAGCACAAAAAACAACAGTTTCCATCAGGAATTCATTTATACACAGTGAAACATTCCTCAATAAATGATTCCTCTATGACAGTCTACTAAGGAAGGAGAACTAATAAGCAGGGTAGGGCTTTCCTCAATGACAGCCACTAAGAACATCATTTGCAAGGTCAAAATAAAATGTTTCCTAAGTCTAACACCGATCAGTCACCCAATTATAAATAATTAGAAGATTAGTCTATGAAGTACTCAGAGAACACTAAACTAAATCCGGGAGTTGTAAGAAATCTTGAATAAAAAAATCAAAATGGCTGTAAATCTGAAGTGGATGTCCAGCTGCAGATTTTTCACATCGAGGAAAGTCTCAAGCAAGTGTTACTAGCACCATGGAAACTTTGTACTAACAGCTGCTGCAATCATTTCTAAAAAGAATGTTTGATTGATCAATGTGAAAGACTTCTGTAGGCCAAGTGTTTCCTACTAAACAAGTATCAACACATTAATCTTCAACTTGTTTAATATGTATGTAAGATACTAAATAGCGTATTTCACCACTTAGGGAAAAAACACACTTGCAAGTAATTTAAGACTACTTAGGTATTCTAGTCTCATACATATGTGTTTAAAATTTCTACTACAAAGACAAGTATTTGTATTTGCAAAGAAAATTTAAATTTGAAAAAATAGACAAAAACTGGGATACATTTTTTTAATTTATAAAGAATTTTGAATTTTGGTTGCTTGCTTCTGCTTTAATTGAAGTATAGTTAATTTACAATGCTGTGTTAGTTTCAGGTGTACAGCAAAGTGATTCAGTCATATATATATGTGTGTATATATATGTTCTTTTTCAGATTCTTTTCCAATATAGGTTATTATAAGATATTAAATATAAATGTAGCTCCTTGTGTTATACAGTAGGTCCCTATTATTTATCTATTTTATAGATAGTAGTGTGTATATGTTAATTCCAAACTCCTAATGTATCACCCCTCTCCTTTTCCCTTGGGTAACCATGTTTGTTTTCTATGTCTGTAAGTCTATTTCTGTTTTGTAAATAAGTTCCCTTGTGTCATTTTTTTAGATTCCACATATAAGTGACATCATATGATATTTGTCTTTCTCTGGAGATATTTTCTTGATTGCCTAAATTTGCACATGATTTCATACATGAGAATAATGCTATTAATACTTCAAATTTTTACTAAAAGGTTTCTCTTTTGTTATATGGTTAAAGACTTTAAGATTAAAATTGAAATTATGTAAACAAATTCAGGCTTTCTTAAACATAAAGCTATTCATTTAACTAATTATTTACTAAGTATCTATGTACCAGACACTGGAATAAGTGGAAATACAGCATTGGAGATTTAACAGAGAACAAAGTAAGCATTCCCCAAAAGGACTTACATTCTAGTGGGAAGAGACACTGTCTTATAGTGTTAAGTGTTATAAAGGAAAAGAGCGAGATATAGGAGAAGTGATGATGGAATAGGAATAGGTGTTATTTTATTTTTAGATAGGTAATCTGAGGTGTCCTTTCTCATGACATCTGATCAGAAATCTGAAAGAAGGTAAGGGAACAGGTCATGAAAGTCTGAGAAGAAACTGGAAAACGACACAAGCAAAGGCCCTGGGGCAGGAGAGGGTTTAGGGAGTTCCAGGAATAGCAAGCAGGCCAACAAGGTTGAAGCAAAACCAAGAGAGGAAAAAGGATAGAAAAATAAGATCAAAGGTAGCAAGAAGAGGCTCATCGGTCTGAAGAACAGCTCTATGTTTTCTGTTCAGGGCTACAGTTTCAGAAGGTTAGGGCATGAACTGAATAATGCTAATGACACCATTTCATCCTACTTACAGGCTACTTTAAAGAATTTATATTCTACCAATCTCTGTATTCCTGGTGGCTAGCATATAAATGATACATGTTTAATGTTCAAGATTAGATTCAGAGAAGTATTTTTCTTATTATCACAGTTTACATACACCACCAGTCAATTATATAGCTAGTACCTCTAAAATGAAGTTTAATAACAATAATGATGAGATGTAGCATTGCAGGTACATACTACAGGTCAGTAACGAGTGAGTAAATGGTTTAATACTTTCATTCTCATTACTGGCGTGAAAGGCTGAATATACAACAGCAGAATCTTAGCAATGAGCTCACATTTCAGATTATTTAATGATAAGACACCATGTTTCCCTAACTCAGCCTGGAATTAAAATTCCTTCAAGAAGTCAGGAATAACTAAAAACCAAGAAGAAACAAAAGTTGCCTGACAGAAAGGCTAACTCTGCCTTACTTGCAAGGCTTGTTAACCATGGTTACCACTTGAACACCTATGGCATACAAGGTACTTGACAAACACAGCTTGTGGTTGAAGAAACCGAGGCTGAGACACATTAGTTAATCTGCCTGAGGTAACAGCTAGATATTTACTGAATGAATAAACTATACCTAAAAACAGAAAGAAATGGAATTTGAACTAGGTCTGACTGGTTCAAAAGCCCATAATTCACATCCACTCTCCTCTAACAGACTCGCATCCAGTTCCCAAGTGTGGAGGGGAATCCTCATCTAATTAGATCTCATGGGCTAAGCACCACAAGACTGCACCATCCTAGATTCCAGAGGATTTCCTGAAGCTCAAGAACATCATAATTAGGTGAAAACAGTTAATTTAGTCCTGCTTTACTTATACGATAACTTAATACTAAAGAAATTACAACTGAAGCGTAAAAGTTGAGAGCTTAATAAAAACACAAAGAAATCAGTGTCAGATGTGGTAGTATTTTTTAAAAAAGGAAACAGTACTGATACTCAAAGGAGGAACTGAACTGGTATCATGGGTACACTAGCCAAGCATAGAGCATGAAATCCTTCTCATTTGGAGGGGTTTTTTGACACCAGAAAGTCCTGGGTTCAGACACATCATACTAGCCAGGCAGGCTACTCAGAATATTCATGATGGCTAAAACACTATAAAGCTATACTTTGGGGGAAAGTTTATCTTTTAATCTAAAATATAGGGCAACTTCAGCATTTCTAATTACATCATTACACTACAACCCCTAAGGGTTCAGCTATTTAATCTAAGTATTAAGTTCTTCAAAAGAACAAACAGCTAAAACTATAGATTATCTAAAAATGATGATTGCAGTAAGGAAAGCCTATTTTTTCCTACTAAATTTCACAATAAACATTTCGGTTTCAGTTTCAATCTAAAATCTCCCAGAAGAAAAAAATACTTAAGAATTTTATATACTATCTCTGGAATCATTTCATATATGTTTAATATAAATGTAAAATACATAAATATTCTATACTTTTCCTAATTTTTATAAGCAACTGCCAATTCTAAAGTATTATTTTCCTCACAAAGTAACTAGTAGGTATGAGAATGAAGCTAAAGTTAAATATTTAACAAAATTAACTGCCCTTAGGTATGCTTTAAAGGCTAAGAATCCTTAAATCATTACTCTTCATTCCAACTCAGGCAACCCTTACTTCTCTACAACCAAATTCATGTGTCACAAAAGCTGAAGATTTTTTTGTTTGATTGTAACTTAAATTTATGAGTTAATAAATGATTAATACTCAGTTTCTAGAGTCAGGCTAATTTGTTGAGAGAAAAACTATGTTCTTTACACAACAGAATATATATATATATATTTATATATAACAGAGGCTCCTTAACATGACACTGAGGGCAAGCGGATCTTAATATTCAAAAAGAGCCTAAATGATATTTTAAAATATTGAGCATCTACAACCACTTTTTGAAATTTTTCTTCCAAAAATAAAGTGAAAGAAAGAAAATTCCTCTGAGATAGTGGGGTGTGTTTTTTTTTTTTTTTTTTCCATTTAAACAGATGGTCATTCTTAAGTATTACTTACCAATTTCCTTCCCTATTTCAAAGGAAACCACAAAGTATTAAATTTGGAAGAAATAATTCAGCACACAATATGAGAATGCTAAGAATTTCACACTTAGGGGAAAAATATTTTAAAACTATGAGCAAACCCTTGTAGAACTGCTGATCTTCAACCCAACCAGAAGATGCATTACTCAAAACCAATTACCTTGAGAAAATTCTTGACTCGCTCAGGATCATAGCAGTTGCTTTCTCTGCAGATTCTTTCTACTTCTTTGATCTGCCCAGTCTTGCAAGCTGCCTGAATATATTTAAAGTGCACGTCTGGGTCCTGACTAAAGTTAACAATGGATCCCAGAAAATAAAAAAGAC
The DNA here is from genome assembly GCF_048773025.1 of Camelus bactrianus. Classification (NCBI taxonomy): domain Eukaryota; kingdom Metazoa; phylum Chordata; class Mammalia; order Artiodactyla; family Camelidae; genus Camelus; species Camelus bactrianus. The sequence continues at coordinate 14,684,235 of NC_133554.1, forward strand.
CTTAAAGAAACAAATAATTAAAATTAAGCACAGGTGCACCTTTGAGAATAACAGAAATAAAAAATACCTAAGCAATTAAACATTATACTAATTATACCTCAATTTAAAAAACATCAAACACACTATTATACTGAATACTCCCAAATAAAAACTGATTGCTTAAAAAGCTCAATGAGAATTCAGTTCAATAAACAGATTTGCACTTTAATCCCTACAAAACAGAAAATTCAATCCAATGTTTTCTAGTAGCTGAGAAACACTTAGGAGGCAACTGCTTAATATCAAAGCTATTATCATACCATATTCCATGTAAGAAATTTTAAACGAAGTCCATTATAACAGGTGTTTTTCTATATGCAATTAATGGGAAACATGCAAAACTTGCTTAAGAATTTAATATAGTGCTGTTCAACAGAATTTTCTTCAGTGATCCAAATAATTCTATATCTGTATTATCTAATATAGTAGCTACTAACCATATGTAGCTTATGAGTATCTGAAATGTAGCTAGTGTGACCAAATAACTAAATTTTTAATTGTATTCAATTTTAATTACTTTAAATTTACATAGCTGTATGTGGCTGGTGGCTACTATACTGAATGAACAGTATAAATGCAGCGCATAGTTAACAGAAAATGAAAAAACTAAGAAAATCAGTAGAAATCTCTCATTCCTTCTGTCTAGAGCAGTACTATAAAGAGAGGGAAGGAAAGGTAATTGGGAACCAGATGTTTAGCTAATGAACCTAAAAGCCACTAACAGTGATCACATTAGTATTTAGTTCTCAACTGGGGGTGATTTTCTTCCCAGGAGACATTTTTGGTAGTCACAACTGGTGGAGCCCATGCTACTGGCATCTAGTGGACTGAAGCCAGTGATGCTGCTAAATATCCTGCATGCACACAACACATCCTCCAACTCAACAAATTATCCAACCCAAAACGTCTGTAGTGCTAAACTTGAGAAAACCTGCTGTACAGTGACAAGTCACAGAATGTCCTTGGCTAGAAACTTTGCCACAATAAGAATCAGATAATATAAGCATGAAATCTTACTATATCCAATTATTAGTATTTTAATCTTATATATTTATGACAAAGCTACTATATATATTTGAATTTTAAAATTCTGCCTTTAATCCACCTATAGAATATCCACGCAGTCTTGCTCATTGCTCATCCCTAGAACCTGACATAAAAGATGCTTGACAACATTTACTGAATAATAAAACTTAAATTATCCCATCAAAGTAAGCTTGTAGAAAGAATTTCCAACAGCCTATGACCATACCAATAACACCTCTTGGCTATCTTAAATAATTTAAAACAACTCAGAAACTCATAATTACCTTCAAAACTCTTGAAAGATTCAAAAAGTTCAATCAGAGACTGAGTTGACAGCTGTTCGTGATACTTTGAAGCCACTTGAACACAGATCTGTAGATTCTGACGAATATTAGCCGACAGCATGGCCCTGAGGCATTCGAGGGAGTCTTCTACTGATAAGGACCCAAAGTAATTTACTAACCACTAGAGGACAAAATAAATAAAATAATGTTGAACATAATGGCGATATGAAATTACTATCATTCAGTAACGCAAACACATTTTCAGTATACTAATTAGTCATAACTATTAAGAGACTGAAATACCTCAGGGTTAAGAAGATGGGTGTGAACAACCGCACGCTTTATATCATACAAATCAGTGAAGTGCTCTAATGCACGCTGTAGGAGGCCAGCCTTTTCACACAGCTGAGCGATATGAGCCCGGTCATAATGTGTGAACATCTGATTCCCTAGAATAGCATCTGCGACCTATAAAATCACAAACAGGATGAGTTTATTTTATCACCCCATTTATATCAGTAATCCCATATCCAGATTACATAAGATTCACTAATGAACAGATAAAGGAGAGAAGGTACAAAGGAATGTTAGCTGAATTTTCTTAAATGAGGAACAGGCATCTCAGTAGCTTCAAATAACTTAATCTAAGAAGCTCTGAATAACCACAGAAACAGTGCTGGAAACATGCCAAAAAAGCATGAAAACACGTACTTGAGGTGCATGCATAAGGTTCATCTCAAGCAATCGTGTCTGTAAAGGACCTTCCGATGGCCGGTTATTCTTCAGGGCATCCAGTAAGAACGCAGTGCACTGCTGAATTAGATTGTATTCCATAAACACGTCCACAATCTGCAAAAAAAAAGAAAGATTTGAAGAAAATTGTTTTTAAGATGCTTAAAAGCTGCTTTATGATACTGTTGATAATATGTAAACAAAAGGAAATTAAACATTATTTCTTCCTTTACATACAAAAAATTGCCAGACCAAATCTCAGATTTAAAGAATATTATTTGGACAACATTAACTTCATAACTTAAGAAAAAAATTTGTCTTCTGGAGTGACTTTTAGTTCGAGTAAAAACTATTTCAAGATACTATATAATAGCAGAATACAAACTGATAAAAATTTAAAATTTTGATGAACTATTTAAAACACAGAAAAACATAAAAATGAAAGAGTCTGTGACTCCCACTTCATATATGCATCTCTTCCCTCTCCCCTCACCTAATGGGAATGACTATCCTTGCATTTTGTTATTCCCATACGTTTTTCATATTTTTAATACATATACCTCCTCTAAAAAAGGTGGTGTTTGTTTTGCATGTTCTAAAATTATATACAGATAGTATCTTACTGTCCATTCTTCTGCAACTTGCTTATTTTGGTAACATACTTGAGATTTATCCATGAAAACAGACATAGCTCTAATTTCTACAAATAGAAAGGTTAACCTATTCTCCAAAGTAATTTCTACAAACAGAAAAGTTAACCTATTCTCCAAAGATCCCCTCATTCTCTGTTTAAATCAACTTCTACAAAATATATTTAAATTCCTTTACCTGTGTGATATCAGCAAGAGGTTCTTCATCCTGAACTAACATTTGAGCAAACTGCTGTCCCTGATCTGGACTGATACGCATGACATTTCTCAGCAGAAAGATCCAGTCTGGAGTATATCCAACCTACAAACACAGAAAAATTTAACCCCTGCTGCAAAGTTCCGTTTTGATATCATTTAAAGCTTTTTCTATAATAGAATCTTGCTAATTCAGAACTATTGGTAAAAGTATAAATTCAGTTTTAACTCAGAAGCTTAATTTAACCTTGGTTATATAAGACAAAGATACCTTGGTGACAACATGCTTGAACAAATAGTTGTAAATTTTTCACTGGCTTATTCAGTTTCAATGACCACAGAAAAATTTGTTCTAACAGGTTAAACATACCCTAGCAACTTAAACCCTGATGAGTCATGCAAAAGTAACTATCTCCATTTTTGAAGTGCAATTTTTTATCTGAGAGTAGTAACACCGTTTTTATACTTTTCCACGTAATTAATAGTGAATTTCCTTAAATTTTTAAAGTCACTGAGAGTTACTATAGGCTCATTTCTCTCAATGTTTTAGTGAATTTATGCTGAGTATTTGTTTCACTGAACTCACTTTTTTAGCATACAAAACAATCTTCTGGACTTGACCTGTTTCTGCAAAGCACTGAATGACCTTATTTGGGACATTAGCCCTTAGGTACACACTGAGTGCCAGTGTAGGGTCCACAGATTTCACAAGATCTCCCAGTTCTTCAGAGCATTCCAGCTGTCCAAAGGAAAGAGAGCCTGTTTAGTAATCCATGAGGTATTTTATAACCAGCACTTGACACAACTTCCCCTACAAATAATAACTAACATGACAGTTACTCAGTTGTCCCAGAAACGTATGATAAATATGCAGTAGTTGTGCTTATAAAGACTCTTGATTTTGCATTCACAGCAGTATCTCCAGAGAATTTTCCACACATCCTACTTAAACAAGGATTAAAAACCCACCAAGACTTCACACTTACCAGTATTACCAACTATCTTCTTAGAAATGTAAATAATTAAAAAGCAGAATCTTGTACTTCTAACTATTAAAAATATTCAGGTGTCAGACTCCCATGGTCCCAATTTTTCAAGAACAATGCAATCCTTAATGTAATGTTATCAAATGAAAATCTGATTTAAGGAGTCAGATGAAGCTTACCACAAGGACCACTATTAAAATTAGAGCAGAATCTGTATGTCTGAAGGATCTAAGTTCCATTAACTTCTCGACGTCTGGATTTAAGGTTGTAAATAAGGCCACTAATTTAACAAGGTCAAACAGATAAAAATTTTAGAATTTTTAGGCGGCATGCAGGCAAATATCCTCTGTACTGTTCAACCTGCCTCAGTCAGCTGCCCAATCTGGAAAGCAGCTTCTCTAAGAGAGTTTTGCTTTATACACTAGAGCTGATTTTCTACTTGTTCTGATTATGTCAGAGAATAGCCCTGATAAGTCAATACTGAGAAGCTCTACCAGAGTCTATACCTCTTAACTTAACATGCTAACTAAATGAAGAGTTGACCAGTGTCCTTTTAACCACAAATGGATCCCATATGACCATTCACACAAACAAGTAATGATGCTCAAAAAGCTTTCACGCTGTTATGCTGGTCAACTCAGTTACCTTGGCTGTTCCCATCCTCCCTTATCTTAAATAATTAAGACGGATCTCAAATACTAGTGTGGCTAGTAACAACTCTTCAGCAGACTCCCGTCCGAGCATCTCAACCCTGACGTACTATTCTCTAGTATAAGACTACCAGAAGCTGGGTCAAGAAACAAGGACTTAGAATTAGTAATGTAAAAATATTACTGACATACACTAACGCTGAATGGTGTAATAAACATTAAAAGGTATTCTCTACTCAGGGTGTTTTAAACAGAACCACCTCGGTTTTTGACAATGGCATAAGACATGGCAATCATTACTGTTACTTTGTGGAGAAAGGCTTTCTCTGGTGGGATGAAAGGGACAATATCACTAATGGATTGCTTAACCCTGTAATTTGTCTAACTGAGAAGCAACATTTACCACATGTACTTTAGAAACCACAGTACGATCAGATGCTCTATGTAAAAAGAAATTAAGTACTAAGCGAATATAAAAGGCATAGAGAAATCCTACAGTAAAGAAAGATGGTTAACAACTGTTTTTAAAGATTCATTATTTAAATAATTTCAAGAAACTAAGTTAAATATTTTTTCATGTAATGCCTATCAGTATTCCGTGAAATCACTCTGGAAATCGATATCACTGCTAATTGAGACAGCCCTGCTGCCTTGTTAACTTATCTGTGATCCAACATTTTATATAACATTTCCCTCGCACACCCAAACATGATTACTAGCAGCAAATATGACAATTTTGATACTTCAGAAGTTTTAAAAGAAAAGAAATGATGTATGGTTGACACTACTGTATATATCAAGTGTGCAATGTGGGAGATAGAAGATACTCTTATGTCCAAATGACTATCACATATGTTGACAAATTTGAATGTATACTAAATTAAGGGTCTCACACTAAGCTTTTCCTAAGGCAAAAGGACAGCAACTTGCTTCCAGGTTAGTAGTTTTAAGCACTCAACAAGTAATCCTGGATTCCACTTAAAAAATAAAGATATCCCACCTCAACGTGCCACAAAATTAAAACACATTTTCAAAAGGATATACGTTTATCATCACATGCCATGTCTGTTCTTGTTCTATCACCATAAGCAATAAATAATGGATGGAGACATTTTGGCACAGTCTATATGTTTTTACCTTGCTAATGTGCTGTCTACTGCAATCACAGCAAAAACATATTCACGTAAATTAACATACCTTATCTTCTTTTAACCATTTCTCCAAAAGCTGTTTCCGCCCTTGCTGAAGTACAGGCCTACACAGTTCTAAGGATTCGTATTTGTTTAGCTGGCCCTGGTCCAAAAGGATTCCAAAGTACTGAAGCAGAGGAGAAGTTTGACCTGGTTGGGCTGGGACGCTCTGGAACCGACGTATGGTGTCTGGGGTACGAAGGATTCCCTTTAAGAAAGAGAAGAGTTAAGGACTCCCTTTAAAGATGATCCAACATCATGCTAATAACTTCATGGGTTTCTTAGATCAATCTCAGAGGAATGATTCCATCTACGAATACCAAATCTCAAATCTTCAGTATATTTAATAGTAAAGATTCAATGTTGGTCACACTTCTGGTTCAATGCTATGAGATTATTCTGAATCAGAAATATACCAACCTAATTATAATGCCAATGTGTAAGAGAATAAGCATATTCATAAGTAGTTATGGCTAAGCTATTATTGCAGGTTCACATTAAGTGGAAATATCATTACACTGGTCAGGGAGTAAGGCGTTAATTCAGTCCAACATAATTCACAGGTGATGAGGATAAACTCAGCTCTATTTCAGACAACTCTTCCTACCATAAATTCAACAGGATTTGTTTAAATCTCCAACTTGTGGAAGTAAAATCAGTAGCTATCATAGATGAGGCTCAAACAGTGTAACAACTAAGTAATTAAACATTATTATATCTATGTAAATCATAGCTTGTTAGGTCTACATATCATTCTAACATTCTGAGTTTTAAAAAGCTAACTAAATCTAGAGCACAGAAAAGTAATTAATCAAATATAGAGGTACTGACAAGTAACTCATTCTACTGGAAAATCTGACCTAAAACAGATTAGTTTCTCTGTGGAAGTTGGTTCTGCTTATAACAGTAATAAAATAAAGCATGTTAGCATGAATCCAATCATGGCAAGTTCATCTTCATAGCTATTTACCTTTGGTGCATTAGCAGCCACTTTTGCTGCCTCTGAATAATTTCCCTGGGCAAAAAGAGCATTAAATTTCCGGGCAAAGAGTTCTTCAGCACCAGCTAAGTTGTTACGGACAGCCATTCTCAGAGCCAAATCAGGATTTTGTAGAACGTTGGTGATATAAGGAATTATGTTTTCTTCTTCCACACATACTGAGAGAACCTGCAATTTAAGATCTAATGAATAGATGCAGTGTGTGCATTTGACTATCAATGATACCATATCTGTTTACAGACAACTACTACTGAGTCAGAAAGGTAATAATACTGTGACAGCTGCTTTCTTTTTGTCATAAAAAAACAAACAAACAAAAATACAAAAGAAAAAATAGAGACCAGAAAAAAGAAGACACAGGGATGCTAAGCCACTTGGGGGCTCCTAAAATTTGGCCATTCTGTAATATAAGTAACTCCCTACTTCATACTGTCCAAACTCTAAATACTTTGCTACCATCCATTCTTAACATGGTACGGACTTGCCTAGAAGTAGTTTAAGGCACATTCCTTTTAACTCAAGGATTTTTTTTTTAACAAGGATTTTTCAGTAATTTTAATTACATTTACATTCCTAGAGTTCAGATTATATACTCAATGAGGGGAGAAACCACTGAATCCTCGTACCTACTGAATCCAACATACCTAATAAAATGCAAAGTGTACAATAGGTGCTTAATAAATATGGCGGTTGGTAAAGAGCAATTTCCAACCGCTTTTTGGTGAAGAGTCACCTACCCTCAAGTCCTCCTAAAAAGTCACTTCCCCATAATGTTGGTCTACTTGTCCAAAAGCTGAATTTGTGTCAGTTGCCACAGAGAAAGGAAGCCCTCCACTGTGCACCCACTCCTCTCCCCAGCACCAGAGGTGGTCACACACTCCAGCTAGTAAGCTATTTATTTCACCTCCAACAACACTCGTCATACTATTTTCCTGTCTAAGTGTTTCTCAGTCACTACTCCACATAAGGAAAGGGACTTATCTTTAACTGTATTACAAGCACCAAACACTGTTTAGCACAGAGTAAACACTTAATATTTGTTAAATAAATGAATGTGAGAAATTTCTGTCCCAAGAACAACAAGAATCGAATACAATTTGAGAACTCAATTAGATAAGCAACATCTATTTGCCTCCTCTATTATTCTTTATGAGGAAAATGATGGAATTTTAACCTCCAAAATTTTTCCATTTCCACAGGTCTGACCTCCATCCTCAAAGGCCATCCTATATTGGCAATGTGTCGTTCTACTCCATATTAAGACACACCTTTTAAAAAAAGAAAGGAATTACTTTCCTTACAGTCATCTGCATTCCTGACTCTCACCTTTAATACTTACCTCCTAGGAAAAATAAGGAAATGAACAAACCCAGTTCTAACTATACTTCCTGAAGCTTCCTAATGAGCATCACCTTAATCTTCCCCAAACACCAAATCCATAGTTTCATCTTCACTCTGCTTTTAGACTGTACTAGCTGATTTCTAGCAACCAGTACTTAAGATCTACAGGGGACAAAGAAGGTTCTCCTGTATTTTCTAAAGTACTCAGTTCTACCAAGTTCAGAATTTAAGCCAGATATTGGCAATAATGTCACCTTGATCACTTTTAAGTTTTCAACTAATAGAAACCACGCACTTAATTCCTTCAGGGCTTAGGTCCAGCTGTAGTTGACTCTGATCAAAAGAACAGAGAAAAGTCCTGAGGCCTAAAGTTTACTGTTAACATCCATCTCCTTACTCAAAGAAAATTTGTGGGGGAAAGGGAGGGGAATAATAAGTAAGGTCCCAGAATCAGCGTCATGAATATTAAGTATATATGGTGAAAATCATTCAAGATACTTTGGCTTAACTTAAGCATTATCTTAAAAAACATCAGCATAGTAGCAGAAATAAAGTCTCTGGCTTAACAACTTTATGTTCATAAATAATCACTAACCTAGTTTATCAAAAGACCAATTCATTCTTGATTCTTCCGAGAGACACATGCCACTGAATAAATGAAAGCTACTGAATTTTTAAAGTCACTTTTGTGCCAGACACTAACTGGTGTAGAAATACAATTAAACAAAGAAAAGCCCCTTTCCTAAGGGATAACAGTGACTGAAGCAGTTAAGTGAGCAACTGTAAGTCATTGTGGTAAGTGCCATGAGGAGGGCCACTTAAGATCTAGGGACATAAAGCACCTCACCAGGTGTAGAACTGAGGTAGGGGATGGACAGGTAGGGAAAGACTCCCTTTCTCTAGAGTACTTCCCTCCTCATACACATACCATTTTCTGGAAATTAACAGAGTAAAGGAGGAAAGAGCCTACCTACTTCCTTTGCTTACCATCTAGAAAAAATACTAATTTGGAGGAAAACTAGTAAAAGGCAAGACCAGTAAAAGTACCTTTTTTAAAATTTTAACCTTTATTTTTAAGAAAAAAAGATACGTCCTGGCAGAATATTTTAAATTACATTAGAATACTAAGAAAACAGAAAAAGGATCACTTGCGTTAGGTGGAGTGAAGAGGTTTATCAAGTGTGACAAATTTAGAACAGTTAATATGTTCCCTATCTAACTGGATAACTTTCCAGGTACCCCACAATAGCTACTGTAACGTATCACCTTCCAACATTAAACATTTAGTGATAGTTACTAAAGTTAGGAAGAAAGATGTAGGAAGAATTCTTTTCCTTGTAGTTAATAATTTGTCTCAGAGATCACAAGAAGATCGCTATAAAATGTCTACAGCCTATCAAAGTGACCCTAATAGTTTCTTTGCATGAAGAGGCACTTCTTTTGTAACAGAGACAAAAATACGATCTTAGGTGGTGATGCTGTATGCCAGTTTCCCTCTCTGAGACAGGATTAAAGAGAGACTGTATCATATGCTTCTGCATTTTTAGGTATAGATTATTTTCTGACATCCAAAGTTACCATTTACTTTTTGAAAAAAAGCTGACAGTAATAAGTGCTATTTTATTTTATCACAATTTACTTTTCAATGTTTCCTTACTTGTCCTTTTCTGTTTACTCCAATTATTCCAGCTGTGGCTTCATGAGGTGCAGTAACAAAGATTGTTTCTCCACTGATTCTATTCATGTAGATGCAGGTACCAGTCTCAAGATCATAGAGGTGGATATAACCATACTTAGTAATCAAAAATACTACATCATGCTTTTCACTGATCTGTATAAAGAAAATCAACAATTCAGTAAAATAATCTACAAACAAAACTTATTCCAATTCCATTTTAGAGATTGTGAAATTCTAGAACTTTGACAAGAGGTTGATAAGAAAATTAAAAGCTAGTATTTATGGTTTCCTCATTTTTATAGCAAATTCAAATATGGGATAACCCCATGCTCTTCCATAAAACACAAGAATATTAATAAATTATATACAAGAGAAAACATGACTCTGAAAAACTTAGGATAACCCAATTTACACACTACATGAAAATAAGAGTATTATTTTATAAAGTTTCACTAATAAACTTTACTTTTGGATAAAGGGTACTCTTTTAAGCTCCACTTAAATGATACTGACTGTGAGTAGTAGTTTTTGAATTAATTGTGTTAAGAGGAGAGATCTTAAAATTCCATTTGTTTTGCTTAAAATACCTGCATTGCAACAGGAAAGTCATTTTGTGCTTCTGGAGGAAAGAAAACATCCACTGCCTTCTTTGGAAAGGGCTGGTTCCCTGTAGGTGGTGTGCCAACTTCAATGATATGTAACTGTCCAAAAGAAAATAAAACCTATCATCAACTGCTGAAAGGATAATAGCAGCTTTATTTGTAGCCCCAAACTGGAAACAACCAAAATGTCTCACAAAAGGTGAACATTAAACTATATGGTACAATCACACCATAAAATACCCTCAGTAATAAAATGAACTTTTTAAAAAACTGAAGTATAGTTAGTTATAATGTGTCGATTTCTGGTGCACAGCACAATGTCCCAGTCATGCATATACATACATATATCATGGACATTATGCCCACTGGGAACAACAACAAAAAAGCCAATCTCAAAAGATTACATATTATATTTTTCTATTTATACAGCATTCTTGAAGAGACAAAATTACACAAATTTACAGAGTAAATCAGTGACTGTGAGAGGTTACAGATGGTGAAGGAGAAGTAAATGGTTGTGATTATAAAGGGGTAGCAAGAGGGAAATCTTTGTGGTGATGGAATAGTATGTATCTTGAATCTTGTCATGATGAAATGACACCAAATTATACAATTGTACTGATGTCAATTTCTGGTTTTTCTACTGTACAACATTTCTATGTAAGACGTAACCACTGGGAGAAACTAGATAAAGGATACAGGATCTGTCCCTACTGTTTTTATAGCTTCCTCTCAATGTATATTATCTTAAGATAAAAATTTTATAAAGTCAGTTGATTAGCTCAAACAATCACACCTCAATTTACCTTAAAGTAAGTACACAGAATGGTAAAATAACCACAAAGGTACTTTCTCATGGCTTTCAATTATAATTTAGTATTCCCAAATAGAAATCTAACTTAAGTTATTAAATTCTTCTCTGCCAAAACCTACTTAAACACAGATTGAAAGCGTACACCTAAGTTGAGTTGTCCCTCTAATCATATACATCTCAGAAACTGGATGAGAACATTTTGGTTTAAAATGTCTGACACTGCACATCAGTGAGCAAGGCAGAAGAAAATGAATACTGTCAATGAAAGAGTGTCATATATTTTGCTTAGTCATGTCAGGAATGGACTAAGACAAAAAAGAAGTTCTCAAGATAAATAACCATATGAAAGTTACAGGGTCTCATCCCTAATTAGGATGATTAGCCATACTGAAAAGTTTATCTTCCTTCAAAAACCATGGCAGATCATGAAAGATAACAGCACAACACATCAAACAGGCTCAAGAACTTATAAACTACTACAAAAATGATACACAAGGTTTATTTCCAAGAGGACTTTTCGAAAGATGTCACAGCCTATCCTTGTCATACCAGATTGGTAGGATCATTCCTTGGTTCGGGGATTCCCACTCTGAAATTTGAGGCAGAATTCTAACTCTAGGTGCATATATTCTCTCCCAGCTTACTGGCTATTGATTACCATATTTTACACATTCTCTATCTTGATTTTAAAAACTACTTACCATGAAAAATACTGAGACTTCAGAGACTCTACTATGGCAGTGAGAACAAAGTCAACCTGAGCTTCGCGGGCCAGCAGCGCTAACCGGGGCATCCAGCAGTGCAGTCACAGCAGTGGGTCCTCCGAGCTCTGTGGCAGGGCTTTTGGCTGGGGGCCTGGCTGCTGCCCATTCTCCCTCATTCTTCTTCATTGTACAAGCTTGGTTCAAAATGTTCCTAGCTATTGTAAACTATCCATTATCTTTTCACTAAATTTTTTATGCTCTAATCAACCAGACCTTGCGTCTGTCGTCTGCAACTAAGAATCCTAACATAAAAAGCACTTCAGTCTGTCCAGGTGATTTCAGTGCACAGTCAGGGTTGAGAAGCTCTGACTTAAGGCAGTGGTATTCACACTGTGATCCACATTCTGTCTAGTCACTTAAGAGTATATAAAACACACATTATGAGCTCCACTTACTGAATCAGACTCTAGACGGATGGCACACAAATGTGCATTTTAGCCATGCTAATGATTCTTAAACTCTTAAAACTCTTCTTAAAGCTGAAAAACATCATATTAAGGCCTTTGGTAAAGGCAATGAAAATAAAGTCTTATTACAAACAGCTGATACACAAAAAAAGTTGTTAAAGATTATTCATTTTAGACAAGTATCACTAGAAACAATTTCAACAAAGTCACCACAAATCTGAATGTTAAAGAAAAATTAACAAGAAAAAGAGACAATATTTTGAAATTAGATAATTAGTAGCAAACAGACAAAGTACAAGTTCTTAACTAAAATAATTTCCAAAAGCAAAACTTACCTTCCCTCCAGCTTGACCCCGTACTGCAAAACAAAACAGCGTTGACTCTTCTGCATTTCCTTCCATCTTAAACTGTGCGAAGCTGGCGGCATGCCCTTCAATGGGCTGAGACACTTTCCTATCTACAGAATATAACTGCATAGCTCCCACCACACGATTTTGCTACAAAAGATTGAGCAGAATAAAGTCTGATGACCCAATGAATCAGTAACTCTCAGATTCATCAACTAGTGAAACAATTAGAATGTTTTCTCATCTTTAGCAGGATTTCTAATACTTTATTAGTTCTCTCAATGAAGATTTGATACCTCTTAATTTAAAACTTAGTTGCAAACATTATCTCATTAAAGCTTAACATGAATGTTTCACATGTGCCTCATTTACAACCATCTTTTTACACTATCTTAGAAAAAGGGATATAGGAGTACATGTTGTGCAGTAAATGTCGACAGTAAATTCCAAATCATTCATGTAAGAATTTAAGATCCACTCAACCTGCAATTAAGACCTAAAAACACTTGGTAAGAGTACTCTGAACTGTGTGTCAGTAAAAAAGTAATGAGCCAGCAATGTTAACTTCTTAAAAATAAAAAAAGAAAGGAAAAAAAAGTCTTCCAAAATAAGTCAGGTTTGCAAAGAAGACCTAATTTCAAAACAAACTGCATTCTGGGCACATTAATTCTCTAGACCTTTTCTTTAATAAAAACTAGAAAAATATTACCTGTGCAGATATGCCAGTCAGAAGTAACCACTTTTGCTTTGCATCTGTACGGTAATTGATGATCTGGCACCCTGCAAGGCTAGAATGGCGGTCGAACATTTTCACTGGCTGAGACTCTCCTTCCATACTCCAGTGATAAACTGCATTATCCGTAACAAGAGCAACCGTATTCAAAGAGATCCATTTCCAGAAAGTGACATCATCAGTCATGGTATGGGCCTTCATTTTACTTTTCATTTCAATGTTAAATATCTGAAGAGTTTTCCCAGCTAAAAACAAAAGTAAGAATTATGAATCACTAAGAAAGCAAAGTTCAGGATAAATTACTATCTAGCGGGACTAGACTAGCTCTACAGCAAAATCTGTAACTTCCAAACAAAATGGTTCTATCATGAGACCACTAACCAACTACGGAAGTCACACTGACAGAGCCACAACCACTGAAGAGACAGCTAAGACTGAGTAAACCATCTACATCTGAAGCAGAAACTCTACAACCATTAATAAAGACATTTTAAACATAGCATAACTTCCAAGGAATTCTAAATCCCAACTAAAAATGAGTCTAAAGAACAGCTCACTTAACAATGATGGTAATCAAAGGTTGTAATCTTCATACTTAAGAATGTTTACCCATAAACTTAGTTAGTTGTAGGTACATAGAACAAAGCAAATCTGATTCAAGCCCATGGGGAAAATGTCTACTCTTGAAAAAGCAGTCGTTCCCCATCCAACTAAATCTCATGGGAACTTCTTGGAAGAGAATCTACTTCAACTCTGCCTTGTACCACTAGCACATAAGAGAAGTGCATGCTACATTTAACTGGTTTAAGATACAAAGGGAAAGTAGAGGTGCTGGAGGAAAGGACAGGGAGACAAAGGAGAGTTTCAGATGTTGTTAGTCTACTGGAGGTAAGAACAAAGCTCAAGCTTCATCCAAGTAAGACAGCAAACATTCAGTAAAAGGATGAAATTTGCCTTGAATGTTAAGAGTTCACCGAGTCAGATGCAAAGGCTTGCACTTATAATTTGAAATCCATCACAGTCGGAAAAGTAATTTGATTTAAATTAACAGAGGTCAAAGTTCAGAGTTGTCACTAGGCTATCTAATCCAGATTAGTCCTCAAAGACTAAAGAAAACTCCATTCCTGAGCCACAGAGAATCTGGCTCCTGAAGAACAAAAATGAAGCTGGTATAGGGGTAGAGGTGGAGAGGGATGGGAGGAGACACAAAACATACAGCTTTGTATCATGACCCTTCTTACTACATGGGTAAAAACTTCTTCCATAAAACAAAGAGTGTTATTCCCATCCCACACAATATGTAAACCACAATCAAACTTGAAAAATTGTGAGAGTTATAGTCCTGTTTATAAAAAGAAACCAAGGGGTTTGAAATTGGATTCAGAAGGAAGCAGTATTTGGGAATGATTTGCTTTCCTTTGCTGCCTTCCTCAGCCTCGAGAATTACACTTTTTATTCTTTACATGAAAGTGGTTGGAGTGTATGTATGGAGGGTGGCTCGGGGAGGGCAAGGGATGACAGCTTAACTCTACAGTGCAGACATACACACACAAATCTATAATGCTATTATTGTACAATGCTCTGAAAATCTTTTCAATGTATTCTTTTTATATAACAGGACAATAACTAATACAATCTAATTTAAGATAACTCACCATCTGCACACATAAGAAAGCATTAAGAAATGTGATAAAATAACAATAACATTAAAAATAGAAAAGAATTTTGAGAAAATTAAAATGATGGTCTTTTAAGGTGAGGGAGCTGCTAAGCAGTTGAATTTAAATTCTTTAAGGAGGCTGAAGGGAGCTTAATACCTTAAAGTGTAATAGGTATTATTTAATAGAAGCAAAAAGCTTACTGTCACAAAACAAGTGGTCCCAGGTAAAAGCTGGGCTATGAGATGAGATCAAGGCCTATCTTGGATTATAATGGTGACTTACTTGTTTAAATACGCTTGTTCCCCACACGTCCCCCAATATCTCCAACCAGTGTTACTACTAAATACAAAGTGTAAATCATGTAAAGAAAAGTCTGTTTAAAAATCTCAGCACCTCTAAGAACTCACTCACAAATTCATCAAAAAATTACTGGGAATCTGAACTCTTCCTCCTACTACCAAGAAGAAAAACAACAAAGCAAAAAACAGGCAATTAAATGCCTTTTTCAGATTCAGCCAGTTTGCTACCTAGCCCTCTCAAAAACTTCTGTTTTAAAGGTTCAATTACACTCTCAGTCTAAAGTCCAGAAAAAAGTTAGGCTCCCAAACAGTATGAGGTTCTCTGCACTCTTGTTTAGACTGACAGGTTGTACAGTTACCTACTGTGACAATTAATAAGTTAGTCTGAATAAACTATGACATCCTTGATTCCAAAGCTTTAATACCCATCTCTTTACACTTAAAAATTAGTGTAAATTCAAGCCATTTTTAGAACTTGATAATCTAGATGAAATGCAAGCCTGAAGTATAAAAAAGGCACAGCATGAACAGCAAGTTTATCATCACAGCAAACTTCTGTAATGTTTAGGTGCTAATACTAGTAAAGTATACTTTATTCTAGAATATGAATCACTAATTTCTTATGTCTACTGTATACAGAGTTACGTTTTTAGCAATCTTCTCACACTGTAGGTATAAAATTTAAATTCATTTAATCTAAAACTTAAAAATTTCCAAGTAGATCTATGCTGAGTAGAAAGTAAGACATCTCACAAGAAAGAAGCCAAGTCATGAAAGGAGTTAAAAATCAAATTCAGTAACAGCTTTAACTCTGCAGATCTATTTAACCAAACTTAATCAACATACTAAAACTGGACGATCTTAATTACTGTATTTGAATAAACTGTACACAGGAAGAGTTTTAAGGAAAAAGCCCATCATTTTTTTTTTTTTAATATACCTTTCAGTGCAATTACTTTGCTAGCTGGATTCATGATGGCGCTGTCTGCTGAAATTGGTCTTCGAATTGGATTACTTGGGTCATTCATGTCAATAATTACCACCTGGGCTTGCTCTCCTACTTTCTCTCTAATGCAGATGAATTTGTCTGACTCCATAGTCAGGGTACTGAAGCCAATGTTTGCTGGATTTATACCCAGGTTCTGGAGCTGAGGAGGGAAAAAAAAAAAAAAAATCAATAAACCATGTTACAAAATGAATTAGAAAAGACTTGATATTCATGTAATGCCATCATTTCAAATCTTCATTTAACAATTATTGCTTCCAGGTCAACAGGGACAACTGCATTACACTGATTCAAGTGAGGCAATTAATATAATGGACCTTCTATCTTCCAACAAATACAGCATTCAATTCTTTTATTATAACCTTGTAGTTATAACTAGAGATGTATAATCCTATGGTTATAACTAAGAGGTAGAATAAACAGATATAAAGGAAAGAGTTACATCTGAGAGCTTGCCTTTATTTGCCAAGGGACTTGAGGTCATCAATGTTACCCAGTTTAAGATCTTTGAACTATTGGATCTGTCCTCTCTAATCCCTTTAACATTTAATAGTTAACTTATTCACATACATTGGACTTCAGAAATCTGAAAATTAAATTACAGCATAAAATGAGACATTTAAAAATTTCACAGAATTCTTGATCTAAAAGAACTTGGACTAGCCATATAAAAGTTACAATACTCTACAGAAGTGCCAAAACAAAGATATGTAAGAGATCTGGTTGAAGGCGACCAACAGGTAAGGGAGTGTGTTCAAGGGAGGTCTCTAGAGAATGCTCAACAGGAGAAGGACAAATGCTAAGGCCTAGAGATGTGAAAGTGTGGTCTACTAACTTAACTATAAGAACTTTTGTAATACTAGGAGTGTAGGTTACGAAAGGTTTGCAAGGTAGAGAATTAAGGTTATGAACACAAGAAACGGCTAGAATGATAAGCTAAATGCACCCCAGTAAGAATCCTGAATTTATTCTACAGGCAAAGGAAACTACTTAAGGATTTTAACAAGGAAAATAATGGAATCAGTTTGCCACCTGTTTGTGTACTCAGTTTGTGTACTCAGAAGCTATTAAAGTATTTGCTAAACAAAAATATAGGATCTAAAGATGGTACTCTGAAAACTAGTTAACTGTGTAAGAACAAAAGGCACTTGTTACAAGGAGAGCTCTACCAGAGTAGGTCATTTCTCTGGGTGACTGTTCAACAGATTTAGGCTACCTGAAGGCTTTATTAGCTTTGGCCAGCCTAGGTTTTGTTTTGTTTTTCTTTCCTGTCCTCCAATAGGTAACAAATTCATATGGAACAAAATACAAACAAGAATGAAAAAGCCCAGGAAAAAAAAATCAAGTCTTCCTCTTGCCTTTGTCTTCCAAATATCCAGTTTCTCTCCCCAGCAACCACCACTGTCACTACTCTTTTATGGACTGGCCAAACCTAGTTAATGGTATTTTACTTAAATTCTTTTGCCAAACTCTACTGTTAATAGTGCTTAACCATAACCAGGCCTGGATCTGAATGAGATACAACATAAGATTAAGAGACTACATTTTACTTTCACTTCCCTCTTATATTTCAATGACTGCACAGGCACAGCCAATTACACAGTGTAGTTACAGTAACTTAGTCACTGAATACCATGGCAAGGAGTCAAGCAATTTTCTAACTATTAATAAAACATGGTAATAAAGTAGAAGATTAACTAGCTTTACAAGCTCAAGCATATGCTGCAAAGCAAGGCAAGTATACTAGCTGTGAGATCTGTAACTTATAAATGAGTTTGGTTACAATAAAACTTTATGAATTATTAATTTTCATTTCTCCTAACTTTAACTCTTACAGTGACTTTTAGTTTCAGAACTAATGGGGGAAGGTAAAAATAAGTGGTTCTCCACATACGGGGTCAGTGTAGGGGCCGCAGGGAAGCCTTATACAAACCAAGCTGTCTAATTTCAGGGGAGGTGGACGTTTTTCTAAGTAGACCAGTCCTCAGACTCTTTTAAGTTCAGTTGATATTTACTTTTCCATAATTAAAGAAAACATTGCAATAGCTCATAGAACTCCCAGAACTACATATATAAAGGCAAAAAGTTACCTTCTAAACTACTCTGTAAAATAAGAATTCTTTGTTTCTAAGTCACTCCAGAGCATTCACCTAAGACAATTTTGAGTCTCAACTGTCACATCTTAAATCTTACAGTGTCTGATAAAAAGTAAAAATAGTGGCTAGTCAAACAGTAAAATTAAAAGTAAAACAAGGATGCAAACCACAAACACTACTAACTGAACCCACAAATGATTCTAATAGATTCTTTTTTATCCCTCCACATAAGAGACAGGTACAAGACAACTGTAAGAGAAGAACACACTATCAGAAAAGACAGTAGAGGAGGAAAAAAGAAAAATCAAGAAATCTGTTTCTTTTTCTCTGACAGAACTCCAGATATATGCAGCCAGAAAAGCACGTCGTCAAAAGTGAGCACTGACCCTCAGTCTCAGAGCCGTTTTATTTGCAGAAAAGGCAAAGATTTGGTTCAAAATGGATGGGGATTCTGCACTTCTTGCAATCTATGTAATCCCTGTAATTCTTTTTTCATTAAACACATTCTACCAAGAAAGCTATGCATATAAATTTTTAGTATTCTCTATCAAGATGTACTAGCACTCAAAAAAAAAAAAAAAAAAGGAATGTACCAGGACTATTCAAAATACTCCATGTGAAACAGACTTAACACCTTCTACTTAAAAAACAAAATTAAATAAGAGGGAGGTGGCAAACTCTTATTACCAATCTACATGTTTAAACATTTCAAGAAGTACACTTAAGCAATGCCCATTTACACAACTAAATAGGAAACTGCTTCTTCCTGAAAATCCTCTCCCAGTTGTTAGGATAAGCGACAGAACTTCAAGTGATCTATTCCTACTAGATAAAAGAAAGTTACATTTGTTTCCTCTTCTTCAAATAAGGTCAATAAGAATTTTCACTTATTGGTGATACTTTTCAGTGAGAATCGCCAGAGCACTCACCAATTCTTCCCATATTTTTCTATGATATATTCAAAAGGGAAACATCGCAAAACACGCAGTCATAGGACAGTCACCACCATTAACCACAGTTCTGGCTTAGAAGCACTCTTAAAATAGGATCATGTAAGAGGGTTATCATACTAGACGACTGTGTCTAGTAACAGTTACACAGATTAAAACTTTAAAACATATGTTTTTAAACAAGTTTCATTTTCAAAAGAGCACATACTAATCATAAAATATTCTAGTCAATTATAAAGGTCTGATGGTGCATCGACTATCTACCACAGAAACTGAATTACAGACTGTGGAACAAAACACTAATAAATTCACAGGACACAGAAGAGTCTCCAAACTTGCAGCTATTTTCAGAGAATACACAATAATATCCGAATTCCAGCCACATTTTTTCTTCTCTCAACTGGCAAAGTGTTGCTACTGTTGAAGCCAAGAATATTCTATTTTGAGATATACTTGGAAGTTTCCATAATAAAGTGGTTTATTTTTAAATTTCAAATAACTTTTTTTGGCTGTTATAAAATAAGGATATGGAGTCAATAAATTTAGGTCCAAGGAAAGGGGTTACTTTCTTCTGAATAGTTATTACATGCATATGGCAAAGAATTCATACTACACAGAAGGGTCTAAGTACTATGAAGTCACCCACTCCACGTTTCCAGTAATACCTCTCTCCCCCTAGCAATTAGAAATACTTTTCCATCTTAGATATTCTATGTATATATGAAAATACGTATTTCCATTCTCCCTTTTTAAAAAACATTAACAGCGCATGCACAAAAGCACACAAATTATCAACTGCTCCCCTTCTAAAGAAAGCTACCTGTACTTTGTAATTCATTCAGTTTCCAGGCTAGATTGTGGACACTGGTCTGCACGTAGCATGACTGTTAAGACTCGACACTTAAGTCTAGTTCAAATTCCAAAAAATAAATAGGCATCCCTTGATATCTGCTGGGGATTGGTTCTAGGACCCCCGCTCCAACCCCCAAACACCAAAACCCCATAGATGCTCAAAAGTCCTTTATATGGATGAGAAATTGTGGCTGCTGTGGAGGGGAGGGCTGACTGTAAACTGATTTAACATTAATCAGCACAACCAAAACTCTGGAGTGCCCTGGAATTAGTTTACAAATGATACAAAAATGCCTTTTCGTCTCGTTCCCTCCTCACCCCAATTTGGATTAACATGCTAGGGAAAAAAGACACTGCATTCTTAGTTCTGTAGTGAGAAATAAATACTTCAGATTCTCCAAATCTAAAGAACACAGAGGTTCTTCATTCAAGTAGACAATTACTGTGGAAATGTACGGCTCTGATTATAAAGTACAAGTACTATCCAGAGTTAGTTCTGTGGACTTCCCATAAGAGTCAAGATGTATGGGTTTAGTCCTAGTTTTGCCACATAAATGATCATGGGTAAATCAATTATCCCTGCATATCCGTCTCCTCATCTGAAATGACAGTACATCTTCCACATGAAGATTTAATGCCTGACTCATACTAAAGCCTCAACAGATACTCCTAGTACATGTAACACATCAGTACTTAGGCCAGCTCACAGTTAGCTTTTTTTTTCGTATTTGCATTTTATTATCTGCTTAATTCAGCTGTCCTAGAAGTTGATTGAAACCCTGGGTGTGAATTTCTGTTGACTACTGATAAAAGATTACCGGTCTCTGGGTGTTTAACTTACTCAAAACACCGAAATTTGTTTTTTGTTTCTGAGAAAAGGAAATTACTCTTTAAAACTTCCAATTCTGCCCTTTAATTTGCCTAACTAAAGTTAGGTAGAGACTGGAATCTTTAACACCATGTAACATGGAATCATGTAACATTTTCATGGTAAGTAACCCTATTTTATTTCAATTCTTGTTTTTAGGGGCAACATGGAACAGTACTGTTAAGACTTTCTAACAACTTGGCAAATATGTTTCCTACACCTTCGCTGAAGGAGCAAGCTGGGGAAGCTAATGCAAACAGACAGCATATGGTCAGTAGCACCAAAAATTCTCTTCACCCTGAAGAGCTCAAGACTAAGAAATAGAAGGTGAAATGGAAAGCAGACACAGCGTTTTGCCCTCCATGTGAAAAGCTGAAGCCACATGGTTCAAAGACAGACACACACTGTCTCTCTGTCCCCTATACTCTACCTTGCCAAAACCAAAATTTCCTCATCTGCCCATGTCCCACAATTTCAGGTCAATTTATCCAACTAAATTTTAAGCTCCTCAAATAAAAGAACTTTCCTAAAGAATGAAAGTCTCTTCCATCTCTGCTTTTCAATATGCCTGAAGTTCTTGAGGCCAGAATCTTCCTATAGAGGACAACATTCTTTTCCATATACATACTGTTAATTATTTTCAGGACAATTATAGATTAAAAGATTTATGAAATTCAGAAGTCTACACCAATATAAATAAAAACCATAAATAATAAAAAAGGAAAAGTTGCTCCTTATGAAAGAAAGCTAACTTAAAAATGGTGAAAGACTGATGGAATTTTTTAAGTTAGTACTCTGCAATCACAATGACTGATTCAGGCAAGAATCATCAATGGATACTAAAAATTAATAGATGAAATTTTGAGGAGTAACATATTTCCATAGTCTCAAAATATCTCCCCACAAGATACTTCTTACAAAAGCAAAAAGGTTTATAGTGAAGAAATCTGTTATACACAACCTTCATCAAATGATGAAAGTTAGTATCACCAGCAGTGGGTCAAAATGACAGTATGTGCTTCCTGATGCAATGCACTACAAAAAAACACATCACTCCTGTGGTATTCCTGCCAAAGTTATACAATCTGAATCCAATCATGACGACCTATCAGATAAACCCAAACTGAGGGACATTCCACAAAATAAATGATCTGTACTCTTCAAAATTATCTACATACTGAAATACAAACAGTTACAGATGAAAGAAACCTAAAGACACAGGACAACTCAATGCAACTCATGATCCTGAATTTTCTTTTGATATAAAGAACATTATGGGAACAACTGATGAAATCTGAATAAAGCCTGAAATTAGGTAACAGTATTCTGTCAAAGTCAATTTCTTCACTTTGATCACTGTAGTTTAAGACCATTTTGTTATTCTTAGCAAATACACACTAGAGTATGTAGTAGCAAAGAGACATCATGTCTGCAAACTATTTTCAAACAGTTCAATAAAAAATGTACAGAGAGGCTGAAGAAGATAAGTCAAATATAGTAAAAAAAAAAATGTTAAGAACCGACAAACCTGGGTAAGTGTGGAAAGAATCTTTGTACCATTCTTCAAACTTTTCTGTAAATCTGAAACTCTGTAGAAATAAAACGTTTCTTACAAGAAGCTTAAGGGACATAACTGAAAGTAACATGTAGATCTTGTTTGGACCCTACTTTAAACAAACCAGTTAACATCTGGGGACAAAGAAATCTGAATATGGATTGGTATTGAAGGATTGTAAACTATTAGGATGTTATAATGATATTGTGATTGTAAGAAAAGTTCCTTATTTTCTAAAGATGGATGCTGGAATATTTAGAGGTGAGATGTCATGATAAATTTAAATTTTTAAAAAAATCAGATTAAGTAAAACAAAAAAGCAAATATAGCAAAATATTATTAAAAACCTAGAGGCCAAAGAAAACAGGAAAAATGAAAGAAAAATCTAGATGACAGAGTATATGCTCTTCCTAGTTTTATGAAAGCTTACAAATTTATTATTTTTTAAAGTTTTTAAAAAGGGATGAACCTCCACTCTTTTATAGGTTATAGAACTTGAAAAGTAAATTATAATTGTAAGGATTAGGCTTTTATTAGGCAATTTACCTTTAGGGCAGGAAGGAAGACTACCATCTCAAAAGGTAAAGATGAAAATCAAGCCATTCAAAGAGTGATGTAATTTCAGAGCAAGAGGTTACGCTCTGTAAAGGAGCCGTACAGATCCAATCAGAACTAAGAGGTTTTGCTACACTGTCTAATACAGCAGCCACCAGTCACATGCAGCTATTTAATTTTATTCAGTAAATAAAACTTAAAATTCAGTTCCTCAGGCACATTAGTCACATTTCAAGTACTCGACAGTCACATGTGACTACTTGCTGTATTGGAAGGCAAAAGAATATAGAATATTTCCATCACTGCACAGTTCTACTGGACAGCATTGTTTTCAGAAATTTCTCTTGGGAGTTCAACAAGAACTTTTAACTTTAATATTAAGTTCTGGCAAATATAAAGGACAGCTGGCAAAGAGACACATTCATCTTATATAAGGATTTCAGACAACACAAGGAGAAGTAGAAAAAATTAGAACTTTCAGGTTTCAGAGTCCAGTATCTGGAGGAGGCTTGGGGGAAAAAAATCTACAGAGTTCAATGCTAGCAGAAACGAGAGTCTAAGGAAAAACTTCTCAGTCTGGGTGATTCTTCCCCTTAAAGAAATCACTAAAAATTCAAATAGGTTAGGCCCTGGGTTACAAGGGACTAAGAAGGACTGAGAATGTGCAGATAAAATAAGATGTAATTTCTTCAGAGAATACAAGAGAGGCCCATCTCTGTGCCTGGTAAACTACCACTGCCTCAATTTCTAAGATGCTCAATATGATAAAGATTTTGACAGAAGAGCACACAACTGTTAAGAAGAATACCCAATTTCAAAAATGTTAATGGTGAAACAGACTGTACTAAAATCAAAGATTTATGGTGAAATTTTTTTAACTTCAACAATATTAGATTCAGAAATCTAAGTTAAATGCTCATCAGTTTTTAACACTTTGTTTTTTCCTGTCTTGGTTTTGAAACTGTACTTGATTTGATTATAAATGTGGCATACAAGCACTCTATTTTATGGACTTCTATCCTTTTATAATTATTTAGCTCTAGGACTACGGTATTATGACAAATTATTCTCAAATAGATTGGCTCTGATGTGATGCTACTAATATTACACAGTCAAACCCAGAACAAGGGTAGGCCAATTTTCTTTGTTCAAAATTGACATTACTAAAGACAGATAGGAAAACCTTCATGTGTCAAGGAATCAGGAAACCTACTGACGGTGAGTCAGAACCATGTTAGAATAAATTAGTGATATTGTTAAAGGAACCAAATGGACCATGCAAGTGTTTAATACAATAGGATACATGTAGCAAAAAGGGCAGAAAATTCTAGTGTAAGACAGTTCAACCAAGTAAAACCACACTATTTTTTCAATGCCCAATTCTTTGGCTAGCTAAAGACGACACTCTCTGTTAGCACGTCTGCCTCAGCAGTCAATCACAATTGTGTCTATGCCTACAAATATCACACAATTAAAGGAGTAGTAAGTTTGCTTTGAGCCTACTAATTTCAACCAGCAGTTCTTTACACTTGATCAGACAGGAACACTCACTGGAAACAAGCTTCTTTATAAGCACATCTGGGGAGTCTGTTTCCTAATGAATGACTAGCAAACTCAGAACAGAACTCATTTACCAGCTGAATCAGCTGAAAATCAAAATACATTAAAATTTGTGTTTACAACAGCATTATTAAGGATAATGTTTCACAATCAGTGCTTGGCTTTACACTTTCCGGTTCCTTCCTCGTTTCATCTAATAGAATGTAAAGGAAGTATGTACAGCTACTGGGTTTCAGACGAGGCGATTTTGGAAGTGCTCTATGTATAGTCCTATATCCATTACTTTTTCTGTAAATGGATCTTGTACCTTAATAAAGACTTAATAGGTGTGATCACTACAGAGTTAAGAAGTCAACAATTTTAGAGAGACCTGCTGATACATGGATGTCACCCAAGACAGATATTTTTTAGTGCTTGAAGATTTGGTTAACTTCCTATCCCAAGGATTTCACTCAGCATAATTTCCTTTGAAAGTTCCAAAACATCCTCTACCTTCACTAGTATTAATCACTGTGAAAAACATGCTGACAGTAGTCACTTCACTGAGCCCTTCCAGGAAACTAGCAGAATATGAAATAAGAACTGCAGTTTCTGTCTTCTACAGGAAATGAATAAAAATGTTGAAAATGCAGCATTACTTTAATTCTTTCATCAGCTGTATACCAGCCACTGTTTTCTATGCCCGTCACACATTTTAAGCAATAAAAATGCCTTTAACCCTTGTTGACCCCACACTTAAAAATACACATACTTGTTTCTACCCTCTGTTAAGTCTTCGTGGCAAACATTCTTAGAATTTTTTCCTCTGGTCACTAATTCCAAATTGTTAACACATTCAGGAAGGAACCATAGTTGGAGACAGGGGCTGTTTAAAAAAGACTATTAGCTTTGGTAAACTATCAGGAGACTCAAAGAATTTTTCTTACCTGTACCCAACTACTAACTACAAAATTAAAAACCTTTAAATTTGATTCATTCTTAAAAATAATTATCCAATAATTAGATGAATAATCACATATTAATTCTGATCAAGCTGCAGAGGAATACAGGGAAGTTTTTATACCCCAAATCTTACAGATGGGTATGACTCCTCAAGGTTATACCCTTTTCTGTATAAATGCCATTCAGCTGACACAAAACAACTGAATGCAACTAAAGCTATGACTGGTTACAGGTGGAGGTACACGTGCTGTCTCAGAAGAAATGGAAACGCAATTTAAGACGAGACACGTAATTTAAGAGAGGGCAGATATGCAGAGACTGGGCAAGAACATACAATAGTAAAAAATACCATATATGCCCAAATATTTTATATATATTCATTTTCCCAAACAGACTACTCCCTGGACATCCAAAAAAGTGTTTGACAACTGTTGGAGAGAATGTGGAAATACTGGAACTCTCATACATTGTTGGTGGGGATGTAAAATGGTACAGCTGCTGTGAAATAGTAGGGCAGTCCCTAAAAAAGTTAAAATATAGAATTACCACATGACCCAACAATTCTACTTCTCAGTATATATCCCAAAGAACTGAAAACAGGTATTCAAAAAAGCCTGTACATTATTGTTCATGGCAGCACTATTCACAATACCCCCAGGTGGAAAGAAGCCAAATGTTCATCAATACATGAAAGGACAAGTAAAATGTGGTATATCCAGTCAACGGAGTATTATTCTGCCACTAAGGAATGAAGTATTGATACATACCACAATACGGATAAACCCCAAACAGGAGGCTTAATGAAGGAAGTTAGACACAAAAGGTCACATGTTGTACAATTCCATTTAGAAGGAATAGGTAAATTCACAGAGACAGAGAGCACATTAGTGTAGTTGCCAGGGGATGGGAGGAGGCAGGAAAGAGACTGCTTAATGGATACGGGGTTTCCTTTTGGGGTAATGAAATCTTTTGGGACTAGAAACTGGTGATGGTCACAAAACACTGTGAATATACTAAATACCACTAAATTGTTCACTTTAAAATGGCTAATTTTAAATTATATCAATTTTATCTTAATTTAAAAAGGCTTCTGGTCTTGTTAAATTGTGAACTCTTAGGGATTAGATATACTTAATGTATAATTCAAGTAGTCATTTGACGTAGTTTATATAGACATCTTTAAAAATAATTCACTTTGAAATGTTTTTCTACTCTTCACATTTCAGAAACCATTTCAGACTCTTCAAATACATTTTTTACATCATACATGTCTTCATTAGCAGTGGAAAGTCATCTCCATTCTATCAAAGTGCTTTTTAAATATCCATTCTGGTGTAATCATGGGAATTTTAAAAAAGGCCTCAAATTTCTATTTCTGTATTAGGAGAGTTAGTTTTACAGTTGGTTTTTGGATTATAATCTCCAGAAATACATCCCTAATGGACTGATATTTGAATGATATTTAAAATGTTTGCTTACAACATCCAACAGTTGTAATTGAGGCCATACAGAGAGAAATAATTATTAGATGTGTTAAATTTACCTCGTACCAATCCAGCTGGTTTCAAGCCCATGGTAGCCTTCACTGAACATTGTTGTAGCACTCAATTCAAACAGAAATAACTATGAAAGGACTCAGTAATATGGACACTCAGTTCCTGAGGAATATTTTATGGTTAAAAAAAAAAAAAGGAAAAGAAAAGAAACCTGCCTTAGATTTGCATAGGAGAGAATGTAGGGTATTGTAGAGTGTAGAAAGAGATGGATTTTGTAGACCATGTTGTCCCTAAAGGTTTTTTCCCCCTAATTATTAATTCTCAAATAATGAGATCTACCCAAAGTCAGCTGTTTGCTAAGCTTAGCATATATGGATAGTCTCTGGCTTCACTCTGTCCACTTTGGTGGTTTTTAAGCCCTTTCTCAGATGAGAAACTAGTCAGAAACAGATGAAAGGAACTCTCAACCCAATTCCCATTTTTCATCTATTATGATTCCCACAGTTTCAATAGACAGAGGTCATTAAAAACTGCAATCCCCAGGACCCACAGTTCTTCCCTTCCCTACTCCCGAAATGGACTAGACATAGAAAACGAGGACAAAGTCTGGTGTAATTCCAAGATCTTGGCTTCAATACCTGGGTAAGGTAGTTTTTCCCTGTAGCATAACATTTGTTCAACTCAACTGGATAGAGATTCCCCTCCAGCATAGGGGCCAAGAACTAATTATCTGAGTGTCTATGTGGGCCAACTATTATGATATAAACACAAATACATACTATAGTCTAACATTACAACTGTACAAAAAGTATTAATTATATAATAAATGAGGAAGTTGAGAAAAGATAAAAAGATACAGCTTCAATCAAACATCTGAGACATTTTCCCACAATAACACACTGCAGAATTTAAAATTTTTAATGTGACAAAATGGCTTTAATGGACTCAGTTCCCATTCTTTCAAAAGTAAGCTTTAAATCTGCTTTACTTCAGAACTTAAAATTTCTCAATTACCCAATGATTCAGACAGGAAGTCCTAATATTACTGGCAGTTCTGCCTCCAAAGCACAGTCCTACAAATTTGTATCCATTTTCCCCTCTATGGTTATGCTATTTAAACTGAGGGAGCATGTTCTACTTCCACCTTCCTCTTCCCCCCACCCCATGCTCAATTGTCTTCCTTGGGTTCTATTCAAGTTTTACATTAGTATAAACACAAAAACATGAAAATAGTAAAATAGAAAGCAGAACTTTCCTGCTTTCACAAGTGACTTCAGACTGGAACACATACACTCTCTTGTCATTAAGGAAAAGTCTAAGAGAAATTTGAGACATTCAGCCTTATGAGAGGGATATAGATAATCTAGGTAATTACAAGTTAACATGATCCCAATCATTCTGCACAATTTTCTAGTGGGAACCTGGACAAAGCTCTTTAAAAACATCATCTAAATAACCATTTAAGGCATAGAAAATCAGATGTAGGTTCACTGGCCCCCTACATTTCTCATAATATAAAAACTACAGAGCTAGAAACTAAATACTAGTAGAATATACACCACAACACACACACACACATTTTACAGATCATTCACCAAATGAGGCCATGTGCCACACTGAAAGAAGAGCAAGTGTTATAAAGTGTGACTACCCACTCACTAGCTGTGTGACTCTACAGGTTAACTGCTGTGAACTTCGGTTTCCCCTTTTGCAAAATAAGGCTAACCCTACCTACCTGACGGGATGTTTTTGCTAATTAAATGAGAACATGAACATAAAATACTTAGCAGAGTTCTTGGCACACAGTAGGTGCTCAAATAGCTGTAATGGTCAATTTAATTTCATCTTTTGTAGATTTCAGGATATTAAGATGTTTACTTATCTTTTTTTTATGTGATTGTCCTTTGTTTTCCTTAGTTTTTTTTGTTTTTTGTTTTTTGTTTTTGCAGGGGGAGGTAATTAGGTTTCTTTCTTTCTTTATTTTTTGATGGAGGATTGAACCCAGAACCTCAAGCATGCTAAACATGCACTCTACCACTTGAGCTATACCCTCCCCCGGACTATTAAAATGAATAGTAATTCCCTCTAAACTAGGATAAAATACCTTAAATTATGTCTTTCATAACAAAAGGAGAGACAAAAAAATACAAGTATGACAGATGGGTTTTGCATAATACATTCCAATCCAAGCTTCCTGCCATCCCTTGAGTTAAGAGCATTAGCCTCAGGCACTTGGCCAAGAGGGGAAGGAAAAAAAAAGACATGTAGAGCTGTAAACTTTGCTATGGCTTACAATTTGATTTCATAAAGTAGATTCTGCATGGCATGTATGTAGTAAATAAATTTAAAGAACTAGCCTCATTCTAATATACAGGACAAAAACATCAGCTATGAACTCATTTCCTATCTAAGTGAGAACATTCGCTTCAGCGCTACCATCTTATAGAGGGACAGCCATAATAGTAACACTAACAAAAGCCTGGCTGACATTCTATGTAGGTATCAGATGTGATTTATCAGGATTCTCAAATATATCTGAACAAAGAATACTAATTAAAAATGAACCAATGGCACATGTGAGCACTCACGGGTTATAATAAAAGATTAATTTAAAAATTTCTTTCTTTTGGGCAGTTTCAGAACAGGATCAATTTTGTGTTATATGAATGTTTATCTTGAATTCTGCACATTCTCTAACATTCAATAACATCCAAGGTTCCAATTATGTGTGGACAGCCTTTGCCAACTAATCAACACAAGCACAAATGCAATCTGCAGTCTTGTTACCACTGTCCCTAGTCTAACACAATTGTTGATAAATAGTAAGTACTCAAATCTCAGGTCAGTACCAAATATTTATAAATCATAAATATCTAGGTCTTAGGTCTGCAAATAAAATGCTGTGTCATTGGTTGAGAGGTACCTGAATAAAACGTACTGGACAAAAATTATATGGTTAACAATGAATATTCCTCAAGAGCTACACCAAGTACTTTCACATACACCGTCTCAGACCTTCACAGTGACTTTGTAAGGCAGCATACCTATTTTACAGAGAAAAAGGAGCAAGGGGTTAGTCTTAACTTGCTTTCTCCAACACTGTAGCCACATTTCACAAGCCACATGTGGTTCCGAGCACATGAAACGTGGTTACTGTGACTGAATTATTTTAAATCTTAAAGTAGTAACTGATAGTCGATCCAATTATGGAAAACTTAAGTATGTCTGGAACAACCTACATATGCAAATTTGCTTTTCCAACTGTAAATTTTATGAAAGTTAAATACTGATCAAATATATCCAATGAAAATAGGGCTTGAATTGAGATGTGCTCTAAGTACAAAATACACATCAGATTTTGAAAATTCAGTACCCCCCCAAAAAAGAATGTAAAATATCCCATCTGAAAATTTTATACTGATTACATGTTGAAATTACAACATGTGGGGTATACTGAGCTAAACAAAGCATTAAAGTTCGTTTCACCTGTTCTTACTTTTACTATGGCCACTGGAAAATGTAAAATTATAGTTGTGGCCCATAGTTTTCTATTGAACAGCAATGGTCTCAAAAACCTCCAAACCCCTGATCTATCTAGTAGACCACATAATTAATCACACTTTAAGCCAGTAGAGCAATCACTTTTCAGGGTAGACTCCAACAGAAAAAAAAACCACAATAGGACCTGTGTAACTTAAGGCCAATCACTTTTTTTCTTTGAAATATTTAGTATCAGAAGACCCAGGTTCAAAATCCCATTCTGACAGTGTTCCCCTGGGTACCACTTCAAGTCTCACTTTCAACTGTTTAAGAAGGATGTCTGGAGGGATTAAGTAAAGACCTGAAAGCACCCAGTCACATTCATAGGACACAAGTTTTCATAGAAGTCTGCTGCTCCTTCCACTCACTGGACACTGCTCATCACCACTGCTTCCCAAAAGAGAAGACAGTATTCAACTAACACTTTCAAATTATGAATGTTTTAATTTTTGCTAACAAAGTGTTTTAAACATATAAATTTGGGTGGCCAAATAAACCTTCACTCTTACAAAGCACATCTGTGTGGCCTGTAATTGTGCAGCTCAATGTCATAGTCACAGCCTCATATAGTTATTCATATTTACATTAATTAAAAATAAATAAAAGTAAAAACTTAGTTTCTCAGTCACACTAGCACATTTCAAGTGCTCAATGTGCCTAGGTAGCCAGATAAATTTTCATCACGGAAGAAAGTTCTACTGGACAGTTACTCTCAAAAAGGAAAAGATGCATCATTAACACTGACAGAAAAACATCTTGTTATTGTTAAATATAATTCAAACATCACAGGCTAAGGTTCCTGAAATCATGTATTTCACTGCAGTCCAAAATGAAAATGACTGTGGTTCTACACACACACACACGCAAACCAATTCCATGTCAAATTATTTCCAAAACAGAGTGAAAGCACATTCACTAGAATTAGCCACACCCCTTTAAGCTAAGTAAATTGACCATTAGGAAAATTCTCAAAAACCTGATACATCTTAAGCTTGGAAGTTATTCCTACAGAAGACTGCAGCATAATTCCAGGCAGCATAGTTAAGCATATAACATATCCCAGTAATACTTGGCATTGCTTTCTCTTTGCAAGTCAAAATAAACAGAGCAAGAACCCCTGCCATTCAATGCACAACACATTCCACGCCTGTATTTATGGATCAAAGGGAAAAGAATAGGGTGGGGAGATTAACTGCAGACCCAAAGAACCTGGGAATACAGTGGAATGAGTTAACTGGCATACAGATACTTAATGAGCCAAGAAATGAGAATAACAGGCAACACTATATGTAGCTTAGGATTTTTTTCAGAACCTACAATTCTAGCAAAGTCTTGCTCAAATAAGCACTCATCTGTTCATTGCTATTAGCCTAAACATCCTAAAATAAGAAAAAATTCCTTCATAACTTAAAATATTAACATTAATTTGATGTAGTTCCAGGCCTTGATGACAAATCCTTCCATTGGCCAAAGCAGTTACATGGTATAAAATAAAATCATTTATGTTCACCTTTTGAAGTCTTCACAGGTGAATTCTACACTAAAGTTCCTTAATTCTTATTCCCAATTTTTATCGTAAGTGTTTCAGAAAGTTTTCTGCTACTTAGCAAAGTGACGGGGATTCAGAGGCCAAAGACCTAAGATGCCAATTAAAATAATCATTCATTTTTTTTTTTTAAAGGGAAGGGATAAAAATGAGGAGTCAGGAGTTATCCTGGAAGAGGTCGGTGACCAGGGCTCTGCACAATTAATCATCAGCTGGAGTATACAGTCACCATAGCAAGCTTAAGCACGGCATATATACTACTCCAAAAAATAAATGAATTCTTCAAGTCTATTTGCTAACGTACTTTATACCCTTCAAATTATTTGAGAAGGAAATGGCTTCAAGTATTTGCAAAAACTCTGAACCACTTAGAAATCAGACCCATATTAAATCTGTCTTCAATTAGTGACAAGGTTGGAGTCCAATCTTTGGGATTATTTAACAATCCTGTCTCCTTTTTAATAGAAATGAAAACTATTGTTCAAACCACCACTAGTCAAGAAATAAGATTTACCAGTGGGCTATACCTCTGCTTTGTAAACAGCAACTGTAACCGCTTTTCTTGTGTATGATTTTACAAACTTTTGTCTGTAGAAAGATTATACCCCAGAAGCACTTTGGTGTGAGGACAAGGGTGTGTTTTCCCCTCACCCTCAAGAATACTATTTTCCTAACCCTCCACATTCACTTACTACCCACTTGAACAGAACTGTAACCACAGCAATTAAAGTTTGTCTTGGGCATTAACAAAAACCTGTGTCCATTCTGTCATTTAACGTTTTAACTTTCTGTAAAAGTGTTCTATTACATCAGATGAGTTATCTGAAAACCAAAGATGACTGAAGAAAGTGCATTACTTAACTCATTTTTTGAGTAAAGATTTATTATTCATTATATTTCAGGACTTAAAAGGAAAGTTCTTGCTGATGCAAGCAAAGGTGATACCTGTAAAAAATATGAAATTATGTTACTGATAGCCCCAATTAAACCTTTTTATTAAGAAGAATCCTTTATGCATAACAATGACAGAAAGTAAATAAAAACAGCCCTCAATGGTAAATTGTCCAAGAGGTCACTAATATTAGTGTCATGTGAAACCACTGGCATCTTTTATCATTACAAAATTAGCCCTTCAAATGACTGAGCTGAGGCAGGCTTCTTTAAAGAAGGTAACTGGGAAGAAAGCGTATTTTATGAACAAACTATTTCAGCCAAAGTAAAACCAAGATAGGTGAACTAGGAAAATCAGAAGCTCATAAGACTTAATTCAGTCAAACCCTCCAACGATCACCTGCCTGGGCCCGCCACGGGCATGATGCCAGATAAGACAGTCTGTTGCCTACAGAATAATGCACCATCGGGAAGAACTCTAGAACCTACTAAAGGAAGCCAATTGCAGACCAAATAACCTTGCATATCTCAGAACAGGTGTGCTCTATCCCCAGGGCTCGTTCAATTCCATGCAGTCTTGAGGGAGGTACTCAGCCCAAGTTAACTACCTCCAGCAGACCCCAAGATAACCTCTGGATAACTCTTTTCTGGCTTCTAGAATCAAAGAGAGGATAAGAGCCGCACCATTCCCAGAGAAATCAAAAAACGGGGGGAAAAAAACACGCGAGTTCCCCCTAGGAACCCTGACCCCACGCACTCTAAGATTGCCACCGCCCTGAGGAATACGTTCCCCCATTCTATCCTCCTTTGCCTTCAGTGACCTTCCCTGTTCCTCTTGCCTTGGGGAAGGCAAGAGACGAACCACTGCCGTCCCCCGCACCCTTAGGGGAAGGTGCCTTTCCCGTGGAGAGCCGCAGCGGGAGGAAGAAAAAAAACTGCTCCTCCCCATCCCACCCGCCCCACAACTCCTGGGTGCAGACACGATGGGGGAAAGGGAAGAGAGTGCAACGGGAGGTGACAGCCCTGCACTGGCCTAAGGAATGAGAATTCTTGCTCCGGAAGAAACGCATGAGAACCCCTCTACCCCCAACCTACCCAAATGAATGAACTGAACAGAACCAGGGGGTGGAAGGGTTAGTATGCGCAGTTCCAGTCATCCAGGAAGCGAAGACAGAGGCCTTCAAACCTAGGCCTGGTCTCGCTTGCCCTTTGCACCCCGACTCTCGTCCCTTCTCTCCAAGCCCCACATCATTTAACCCTTTAAGATTTCCAAGATAGTGCCCCCATCCTCCATCTACCCCAGGCACCGATACCCCCACCCCCCACCTCTGAGCCTCTTTTTCGCTTGGGCTCAGACTCCAGCTTGCTCCCTCTTCCCTCCCTCTCTCCACAGCCCTCATCAGCCCGGGGCCAGCCGCACCTGGAGATGCTCCTGAAAACGAATTGGCAGAATCTGGGCCATGGCGCTGTCGGGGGGTACGGTCTCCTCCTGTCACTGGGGCTACGGGGCAGTGGCTGCCCGGGCTCTCCAAGGGAGAGGAGGAGAAGGGGGAGGGGGGAGGCTGGGCTCAGCAGGATAGTCTCCGGGGACGCAGGAAACTGGCAGGCAGACGAAAGAGCTCAGGTCGGGGGCGGAGGCTCCAGGGTCCGGGAGAGCCGCAATGGCGGAACCGGGCGCAGCGCAGACTCCGGAAACGGCTGAGCCCTGCGGAGGGATCCTGGCGACAGAACTCCGCCCAAGTCACCTCACCCCCTCCGCCTTATGTACCCCTCCACGGAGCGCCGCGGTACAGCGGAGCGCAGGAATTCGGGTCGCAGTGCGCTGAGGGCCTCGCTTACTGCGGCGACACGACGGTAAATAGAGGAATCGAAGGGACTACTTTTTTGCCTCATCACTTTCCCCAGCCGCCTGCTTTTCCCTCCCCCCACCTTTTTTTTTTTTTTTGCATTTTGCCACATCATGCGACTAGGGGCGACCAACGTCATTTCCGTGGGCGCTTTAGGTCCCGCCCACGTACATCCGGGTGCACGTGATGCTGGTCGGAAAAGGTCGGCTGATTGCTGCCAGAATGCAGAGCGCGTTCTAGGGAAAGGCACCGTCTCCTGGGAAGGAGCTGGCTGGTGGGCCGCCTTGAGGAATGGCGGTGCTGCTCCCCTTCCCCTGTGGGCCCTGCCTATCTAAACCGAGTCCCTAAGGAGGAGGACGTGGCGTGGGCAGATGGGCCCAGCCTCCCGCCCTCTCCGTGACTCAGGGAAACGGCCTCCCTGCAGGGTGCTCTTGGCAGCCGGCTGCAGCGCTCCTCCCCCGCCTAGTTTCAAGTGGTGGGTGGTGTGTTACATCCAGGGTGGGGGAATGAAATGGCGTTTAAAATCCTCTGCCCTTTCGCGCGTCCCTCTGACGGTTGGAGAAGCTGACGCTTGGATTCTAACTAGTAGTCTCTTCGGATAATGGACAGTTGGCCTAGGACAGTGAAGGCCATTTGTGAGGTATCTCACGCTGGCCTTGTGTTAGCCTTTCTTAACGTTTCTGCGGACATTTTGGCGGACTGTATATGGGTTTAGCTTAGTAATTTATCTGGTGTTGAAGAATTTGAGTAGCATAAATACGCTAAAGAATAGGAACAAAATTGTAGCAGGAGTATTTTTTTTAGACATATCAAGTAATTAAGGAGCCTCAAAGATTTAGATAATTAGGTTAAAGATGGTTTGTAAAACCTTAAGGTGTTTACTCGGTGTGGCTAATGCATACTCTTGGGGAAAGGGATTAACTATTAGTGGTGTATTTCGGTGGGACCACCTCAGCATTAAATTAGTATTTGGAAATGCAAGCTCTTCAAAGCTGAAGCATCGTGTCTTCTAACAGCATTAAGGTATCTACGGTATTCATTATCGATTGATAACCTTGCCACCACTTTATTGCTAATGTATAATCTGTAATAATATTTCATAATACACAAATTACAATAAAGGACAAAAAAATTTCATTCTGTGCCTTTCATCTTATGAGGTGTGATTGTTTTTCCAGAAAGATCTTCAGGAAAAATTCAAGTACCCAATAATTATTTTTAGTGCCCTTTTCAGTTAAACATAAAACTCTTAGGAAAACAGTAATTTTGTGTGTTAAGCAGTTTTGCTTAGAGAAGTTTGCTTAGCAATCATTAAAATTGCTTTTAATGTTTTTTCCTGAAGTGTATCTCACATACTGAGGATGAGGGAAGAATCTTTGGCAGTTAAGAGAGCAGAGACTGTTCTGCAAAGGAAAGCCTTGCCACCATGTCCTCAGAGTGAAGACGTATGCTTGGCAAAATTTCATTATGTTTTGTTAAGCCACAAACTTGAAGGTGTTCTGTATTCTAGAGCATTTGAAACGACCTTTCTATTACCAGTTTAATAGTAACTGCTTTGAATCTTTTTTGGAAGTAGACAAATTCTAAGTTAAAAATCTAAAGGAGTTATTGTTTTATTACAGTAAAAGCAGTAAAGTTACATTTCCAATCTCAGAATCTGGGATACAAGAACTGTATCATGGACAGACCAGCAAAATTTTCTTTTAATTTATTAATAACTGTCGAAATTTCATACAAACCTGTAATTTTAAATACACGTAGAATCCCCAAAGCAATGGATTTTAATTTGGGTATCTGGTGTGGAGTATCTAACCAAAAGTGCTGAGATTCTGTTAGTGACTTCTGTGTCATCACACACAGAAATCTAATAAATGCATTATTTTCAGAAATCATTTGGAAAGAATTTAGATTTATCATACAACTCATTTTGAGCACTGTACCCTTCAAATCAAAAAACCCAAAATTTTTCAAGAAAAAAAATGGTCCAGATGAGAAACAACCCCAAACCTGTGCCTTTTAAAGATCAGTCATTTTGGCTGAGGTAATGAGAGCATTTTATGGTAGTACACTGTTCTTGCTAATGGTATAGGCACAGGCAAAAAGGTTGTCAATTTTTGGTTTAGAAGTCCCCAAAGGCTGAGTCACTGTTAACAGCTATCTGAGCAGTAGCTGAATGGCTTTGTTTGCAGGCACTACCTTAACTAGAGGAGACGAAAGAAAAAAAAAACATTTGTTTTCTGGTGTATTAGGTTATCAAAGTATGACAAAGTCTTAATAAGACAACTGGTATAAATATATTATCATCCCAGCTTTTGGTTTTAGAAAATGTTTTAGTAAGGTATCCATGTTAACAAGTGGTCAAGTTCTTTGAATTTGAAGGTATTTTTAGCAGATTATTCAATAGTAGGTCCTTGCTCTGAGTCACAGCAAGTGTCATTAGCAAAAACTGCATTGCTCGTCTGTTATTTTGAGGAGTGCCAATTTCTCAGAAGCTGTGCAAGAAACCTTTATTGTGTCCCTAATTTTCTATTTTTTTTGCCAGGAACTATTTTATATATATAAAACCTCCAACAGGAATGACACATCAGAATAACTTTTCATTGTAGGATTCCTGTAGTTTTTCATCTTCAAGCAACCCCAGATTTAAGGCCCCCCGCCTTTTAACTTGACCTTTTGAAAACAGCATGAGTTGGCTGCACTGCAAAAGCCACAGGGTAAAAATATTTCTCAAATATTAAGAGATTAATTGTAAAGCAGAACTTTAAAACCTAAACCATTGTGCCAAATATTTAAAATTCAGATTTTAATGAAACCAAGAGGGATATACTTAAGCATCACCTAAGTAAGCTAAGTGGTTTTGCCATTTAAACAGCAGCTTTGAAACATCTCAGCCCCCTACAGCCACTGATAAGAATCCCAGCAGGATTAGATGAAGAGCATATCAAAGGCCAGTAAGTGGCTCAGGTATCAGTCAACATACAGTACCCACTTTTTTTGGCCTGGTACAAGGGCACTGATTATATAGGCAAAGCTCTCCCAAAAAGAACATTTACAAAGCAAGAAAAAAATTTTTCATGACCTTATTTTGGTATGAAATGGACCTGAATTTATACTCAGTTAACACTCGCTGCTCAGGCTTGTCCTAAACCTAATTTTATATAGACAAGTTTATAATGTATCATGGATACCAGTAAGATCTATAGTGAATCTTTATTCTGTGTCAGGATCAAACATGTTCCAAGTGAGTAGTACAGACCAGCCCTGTGGGAATATAATCTGGAATCTAGCATATAATACAGGCTCCTCCCATGTCTTCTAAAGGTTAAATCATATCCCATCAGAGGAATGAAGTAGCTCATAACATTACCTTAAAAAGTCATCTCAAGAAAGTTGGTTCAAATATAGTGATACACAGAGCACTGGGGACAGAAAAACCCAGGAGAGTTAGAGCACTACTGATCAACAGTCACATGCTACGTCACAACATTCCTTTCACATCCAAACACGAAAGTTAAAAGAAGCTTGAGAGGATCTACAGAATGAAGCGGCCGTGAAGGCCAAGGTGTGGGAATGATTGTTATGAGCTTTTCTTACCCCTTTCTAAATATGTAGAACTGTCTCATTTCACCTCCTGGAGTTACTGTCTCTAAAGAAAGGCATGACCCACAAAGATGTTCTTCAAACAGTCTTAAAATTCTGTCACACTCCGGGGATAGTTCTACCAGTAGCAATGCACCTGTGCAGCCTTGTTATGGTAGTAAACTCAGAACAGAGTATTGAGGACTGAGATTTGATAAAGTTTTGGTTAATTCAGTAATAACAAAGTCAAGAAAGTATAATTTACTTGGTCAACAAATACTTCAGAATAAACAATGAAAAATTAATGTTAAAATCTTTTGACAAGGCTTTTAAAAATATATTTTTATATGGGGAAAGCAATTCTGAATTTTAAAGGCCTCAGGTTCATCACTGTGGAGCCTGATATGAATATGTACCAAATTTAGGACACACTAGAAATTTACTGCTTTTTAAATGTCTTACCTCAATGTGTCATGACTGATAAAAAAAAAACAAACCCAAAACCTATTTATTTCCTTCTCCTTGTTGCTTATATTACAAATAACTGTGAGTTAATGTTGTACAGTATACAAAACCACATAATTATTTTTCATTCCATAACACTCCAGTAATGAAAAATATGTAGCATTCATATAAGCCTACCTCAAATTTACTGATTTTAGTTTTATTTTTCTTTTCTAAGCCAACCCTGTTAGCACCAAGAGGCATGAAAAAGCCTCTTGAGTTTAGGCCACTCTATATGTAAAGCCGACCAAATACAAAGCTTTCCACAGGGTGAAAATAACCTGACTGTCCTTTACTGTCTCCGTATTTTGGGACCATCGTGCTAAGCCATCAGATTAGATGTGGAGATGAGACTGTGCTCATTACTGCAGAGGCCTTAAAAATTCCATTTCTTGAAAAGGAACCGGAAGTAGTGGCAACTAGCACACCATGGCAGTCTCAAAGTGCTGCGCGCTATGAAAGAAAACCTCCCGTCCAGGCTGACTCAAATGTTTCTAGCTGCAAGAATGATTAGCACTTAAATTATCCTGCATATGACCTATTTAGTGTTAACCCAAGTTACAGAACTGGGAACCTCAAAATACCTCAAAAAAGCCCTTCTCAAGGTGACACTGTTCATCTTTCAATTGTTTATCTGATTCCTCTCCTGATCCATACACAGTGTCTCCATTCTTGTTCTAATCCAAGTCCTACTCTTCCTTAAAAACTCACGTTAAAATCCATTTACCCTACTTCTTAAGCTATTACAGCGTTTATTGACTATAGCTACCTATTTAATTCGAAGCCTAGGCTAACTTATGTTGTTAATAATCACATCTGTGGGGGTAGGGTGTATAGCTCAGTGGTAGAGTGTGTGGTTGGAGTGCACAAAGTCCTGGGTTCAATCCCCAGTGCGCCCATCATGGGGGAAAAATAGTAGTCACACCTGGAGTTAGCACAACATTCATTTATAAATACCTGTCATATACAGAAAGCACCAACCTGGATGCTAGGCTGTATATGGGGTTATCCCATTTTATTTCCTATGATTTAACTGAGCACCAAGTAATACTAGGTTAAGAAACATTATGTTAGCTTTTATCTGGACAAGTAATATGATTCTGTCCTTCGAAAAATCTTCAATAGCTTCATAAGAGTTTTGTATTATTCACATTTTCAGATTAAAGGAACAGCTAAGAAGTAATACAGATTGCTTCGAAAATCTTTGGGAGAATAAAGATTACAAATTAAATTTTTTGATTTCTGACATGTTCAATCCTGTCACTTCTATAAAGAAAAAGTAAAAACCAAAAATATCTCAGTATTTCATGTAATAAAGGTCTTTTCTTTCAAATGAAGTAATGTGAATTAGAATGGGTATGTGAAAAGTAGCTTTTCTGGAATAAAGTGCAAATGGTAAAGAGTATTTCCCATGTCAGGATGACATGGGAAAATTGTAAGAACTTCAAATTTCAATGTCCATAAAGTTGTATTGGAGAACAGCCAATCCATTTGTTTATGTATCATCTATGGCTGCTTTTATACTACAACAAACAACAGCATAGTAGTTGCAATAGAGACTGGCCTGAAAGCCTAAAATATTTACCATCTGGCCTTATCAAATTCAAATCAGTTAATTTCATTTCTTATAGACAATTTGGACTAAGAAAAAAGAGCTGAATATCTAAATAAATAAACATAATAATGACACCTTTTGGGTCTATAATAACAAGAATATTTTTGAGGGGCCACAAGGCTCCAATAAGATAGTACTTTACTACATTGCTGTTAGGAATACAAACTGGTTCATCTGTCTTGC
This sequence comes from Camelus bactrianus, assembly GCF_048773025.1. Lineage (NCBI taxonomy): Eukaryota > Metazoa > Chordata > Mammalia > Artiodactyla > Camelidae > Camelus > Camelus bactrianus. Next base: position 14,725,218 of record NC_133554.1, read on the forward strand.
AGAGCAGTTTGTAAGTAGGCAACAGGAGTCTCAAAGATCACTTTCACTGCTGTAAAGAATTCAACCATAAGAACATATCACAATTTATTCAAACATTTCCCTATTGATAGTTATTTACATATTTTTCCAGTTTTTTGCTATTAGAAGCAAGTACATAACAATTTTATGAATGCTGTATTTAACATAAATCATCAACTGATGCTACATCTATGGGAGTCAAGCTTTATGAGGAACAGAACATATTGTATAGTCTCAAGGAGTTCCTAGGATATAAATTTTAAAGTTGGGCTTGCTAGGTCACAGGTTGTTCACATCTTCAATTTTATTAGATATTGCCAAAATGTTCTCTAAAATATGAGCAATTTATCCTATACCAACACTTCTCAGGCATTTTAACTTTGCCAATTGGATGGAAAAGAATGGCATCTCACTTATTTTCAACTGCATGTCCCGAATTACTAGTAAGATTCAGTATCTTATTTATTGACCACTTATGTTTCCTTTTATGAAATGACTGACCATGTCCTTTGTCCATTTTTCTGTAACATTCATCTTCATTACTTGTTTTATTTAGTAATTTGAAGGTGAATCTTTACTTCTTTTAAGAACAAACATCTCCATAACCACTACCTTTCCTCCAAGACTCCTTCCACATCCTTAACGAGATGCAGTATTCCTTTCATACTTTATCTCAGAGCCCACTCAATGGAATTCGATTCTTATCAACACCATTGTCACACTTACCTTAAAGATGTAATGATGTCATTCCCCTCCAGTAAATTCATATATAGTACAAAGTAAGTCCAAATCCATAGTTTGGCTTTGAAGGCCTTCCATAATCTATTATCAACCAATATTTTCAACCTATTACTCGCCTATATATACACTTTATGCACCAAATAAACTAGAGCGTTTGCCACTCCTCTCAAATATGCCCTGTGCTTTCCAATTCTCTGTCTTGACTTATGCTGTTCCTAATACCCAAGTGTTAATTGGAAATTCTTCTTCAAGGGAAGCTTACAGTATAATGCCAACAAATCTATACAGGTGACCCTTGAACAATGAGGTGGTTGAGAGTCCACCCCCACCCCAGCAGTCCAAAACCCTCGTATATCTCTACAGTCAGCCCTCCGTATCAATGGTTCTGTATCCTTGGATTCAATCAACCGAGAATCATGTAGTACTATATTACATATCTACTGGAAAAAATCTGTGTATAAGAGGACCTGTGCAGTTCAAACCCATGTTGTTCAAGGGTCAACTGTATAGGAAAGAATTGGGGAAAAAAATCACCATTTTGCAACCATAAGAATAAAACTGATTCAGGTAAGAATCATCAGTTGATGATATAATCCAGAGGGTAATAATTTATGAGGAACAGGCTAGTTCACATAATCTCAAAGTATCCTTCCCCCAAATTACTTATTAATTATAAGAGTAACTAGATTGAAAAAAATCAAATATCCCAACTAAGTAATCAAAATTAATAATAGCAGTAAGGGGCAAATACGATGTACCTCCAGATTTGATGCCTTGGGACAGATACTGTATCATTTATGCAAAATTCCAGTCAAAAATGCAGAGCCATAAGGAAACATTAGAGAAATACAAATTGTGGGCATTCTATAAAATGACTAACTTATTTAAAAATGTCAAAAATGTTAAATGTGAAAGACAACAAATAAGTGTTGGCAAGAATGTAGAGAAAAGGGAACCCTCATACACTGTTGGTGGGAATGTAAATTGGCACAGCCACTATGGAAAACAGTATAGAAGTTCCTCAAAATATTACAAATAGAACTACTACACAATCCAGCAATTCCACTTCTGGGTATTTTTCCAAAGAAAATAAAGACACTAATTCAAAGATATATGCACTCCTATGTTCATTGCAGCATTATTTACAATAGTCAAGATATGGAAGCAACCTAAGTGTCCACTGATGGATGAATGAATAAAGAAGATGTGGTTTATATATTTACAATGGAATATTGCTCAGCTAGAAAAAAGAATGATTCCACCACTCACACGTGGCATCTAAAAAACAAATGAACAAACATAACAAAACAAACAGTCATAGATACAGAGAACAAGTAAGTGGTTGCCAGAGGGGAAGCAGGATCAGTGAAATAGGTGAGGGAGATCAAGAGGTACTAACTTAAGTTACAAAATAAATGAGTCATGGGTATGAAATATGGGAAGTATAGTCAATAATACTGTAATATCTGTATATAGTGACAGATGGTAACTAGATTTATTGTGATAATCATTGTGTAGAAATATCAAATCACTATGCTGTGCACTTGGAAATAACACAGTATTATAGGTCAACTATACTTCAATTTTAAAAAATGTGAAATATGAAAGACAAAGAAAGACAGAGGACCTTTTCCAGGTTAAAGGAGATTAAATACAATACATGATTCTTGACTGGATCCTCAACTGGAGGAAAATGCTATAAAGAACATTATTGGGACCTGGGAGTTCAAAATTTGTAGATACTGACAGGCATATGTAGAATAGATAAACAAGATTATACTGTATAGCACAGGGAAATATACACAAGATCTTGTGGTAGCTCACAGCAAAAAAGAATGTGACAATGAATATATGCATGTTCATGTATAACTGAAAAACTGTGCTCTATACTGGCATTTGACACAACATTGTAAAATGACTATAACTCAATAAAAAAATGTTTAAAAAAAAAGAACATTATAGGGACAGCTGATGATATTATAAATACAGACCACAGATTTAGAATGTATGCTCAATAAATACTTACTGAAATAAAAGAGCTTTCATTCTAAGAATCCACATACACCCCCATCATATCTAAGGAAATTCCTGACATATAAACCTGAAAAGAGAAACTGATAGGACTCATGTGCTGAAACAGTGTCTACAACACTGAAGATTTAAATGAACAAATTAACAATTCTGGGAATGTTCAGAGAAACCACTCACCTTACTTCAAGAACAAACACATGGATTTGAATCCTCATGTGATTTTTCAATAAAGTCTTCAAGTTTCTAATAATGAACAGAAAACTGTTTAGATGCCAAAGGAAATAACTGCAGAAGAGTGAGTTACCTATACAAATTTTAGAGTCTTAAATTTTGCAAGAAAATATCTAAAAACACACATTATACTGCCTTTTGAATTTTAATGACACTAATAGCTTTATTTAACAAACACTGAGTGACTACTATGGGCAAAGCACTGTGCTAGGTGCCATGAAAGATACAAAGATTAAAAAGACAGAGTCCCTGCCCACAAGGAGCGTATAATCTAGTGGGGGAGACAGACAAATACACAAATAACTAGAATACAAGGCAGTAAACAACAAGAGTGGGCAAGTGCTGAGTGTGGCCTGAGTGTGATACTAACTAGCCTCAAGGTTCCAATTTGAAACACTGGTGATGTAGTATTCACTGCTTTGAAAATCCCATCTCAAGATCAGCATAATAGATGTTTAAATGGTCCTACCCTAGCAGCTGGAGGCAAGAGAGTAGGCCAGTGGAGGGGCTGTTTTAAACACTGTCATACCTACATACATGGTGCTGATACAAGTATGTAGGGACAGCTGAAAAAAGAACATATATATATATCATCTGTCCTTTGGTTAATGGCTATAGCTACTGTTTTAAACAATATACTTTTATATAAAAAGGAATTTGTATAATCCCAGAAAAATCAACTTAAAGATTAATATTAGTTCAACAAAGAATCTTGCCATAGGCAATTTTCTTATTTACTAATTGATTCTTTTCTCTAAATATCTATAAAGCTCTGTAGCAATTATATGGTTAGACATCTAAGTATTGCTGAGTAAAAACCTCTTATGTTCAGCCTTCTGAAGGAAATGGTCACATACCTGATAACCTGATATACTATTCTAATAGCAACAAGAAGGCCTTAAAGAGATTTAAGGAAAATAATTTTTAATGCTTCAATGCAAATGGAATACACGCTGATTAAATACAATTCAATGTTCTTTGAAAATATCTCAATGACAGCATTTGATACCAGTTAAGGCCAGCAAAATTGAAGTGAGGAAAACATCACGTGTATTGTCTTTCATTGGTTTCATGTGTCATTGCCTATGACTATGGCCACCCAATCTTTCCTTTGAAAATTCCATTTATTGGTACTGATGAACTTTGATTTGCTTTTAACTCGTATGCTAATAACAGCTGCCGACCACTTCCTCTTGGTAGTGCTGTCTGACATAAATGGCAAAGTAGAAGCACATTTTCTGGCTGCTTTTCCTACTTCCTGAATTGGAGGGTTCACTGCTTAGCCTGTTTCCTTCAGTGTGTCACTGTGATCCTGGGACCTCTGCTGCTTTCTCTCAAGGAAACGGGCACGCGCATCTGATATGGATTTATCATCATTTCTTCTTTGCATTTTCTTTAGGACTTCTTTTGATATTCCATCTGAAAACATTACAAATTAATCCAGTAAAACTTTGAGTTTCAGTATTAGAAATATTAAGAGAAAGAGATGCCCTGATTTTTCAATGTTAAGTGGGAAAAAAGGAAATTAAATTTTGCCCTTTCAAAAGAAAAGATATAGTCTATGGTTAAAAAATAAGAGCACAGTGGCCTTGAGGAGTCAGAAAAACTGACCCTAATTCAAGCATGCAGTGTAGTTACACACTGTAACAGAACACCTGGTAGATAACATTTCCAAAGACTCTTCTATAATCTTGGGCAAAACCCACCATTCTATTTCTCAGTGCTGTTAAATAAGGATAATATAATTTGCTCCATCAATTATATGTGAGCTGAGAATTAAGCTGTCCTAGTTCAGTACCACAACTGTTTCTACCTCCCAACTAAGGACCTAACATATCAAGGAAGAATCCCCTTGGGGGGTGGGGGTGGAGGGTAGAAGATGTTCTGAGGTTTTATAAACAACAACAAAAAAAAGTAAAGAAAGCACTACCGGGAAGTAATATAGTGTAATGATTAAGAGTAGAGGCCACAGAGTCAAATTCCTTGAATTCCAAATCCAGATTCCCCAAATATTAGCTATGGAGTGTTCAGCAAATTATTGCACACTGCTAAGTGTTTCCTCATCTGTAAAGTAGGAATATGTAGTTACCTCATAGGGTTACTGTAAAACCCTGTAATGGGTTACAGTAACGGGGTAATGTTAGCCCATGGCAAAAGCTCAATAGATACTGTTTTTAATAATTTTGGACAGAGGGGCTAAGGAAAACATGATAAACTGGAAGGGAAGAAGGAGTCTGAGACTCATGACAACTCTTTACTTTTCTGAGGAGACAGAGCCAGAATCTAAGCTCTGTAATAATATTTCTGTAGTTTTATGAGAATTAGGACATTTATGCTCCAGAACAAGCAATTCGCTCACCCTTTAGATGTTTCACATTTTCCTTATTTGTCCACCTCCTTCTTGCATCTTCTCTCACTTCACGTCGGGCCACACTGCTCAGATCATGTGCATTAAATTCATGCAACTTGGGTAACAAGTCCCTTACCCATTCATAACGAATTGGACACACAATTCTTGCGTAGACTTTGGTGGTAACTAATACCTCATGAAAAATGATCCATTCAAGTTTGGTTTCCTGTTCATGAAGCTACACAAAAGAATTCATTTAAGGATGATAACACAATAACCTGCCTTATTCCATATTAGGCCAACCAAATACTAACAGCACAAACTCTTCTGAATTAATTTCTATATTCTTTAATCAAACAGGAGGCATGGGCCAACCAATGCCTTTACAGCTATATGTAATATAGATATATGTAAACTTCTCCTCAAAGCGAAAAGTAGAAGACATCTGTGTATTACTTATTCCTACATCTTTACACATTTCTTCCTTTTACTAAAAATAAGGTACTTACTGCTGAGGAAGGATGAATGTGAACTGGGCTTCCACGCCCATCCATTGTGCAAAACGTTCTCCCGACAGATCTAAGAACCGAAAAACCAAAGGATAAATACAAGAAGAGTAAAACAATGAAATAAGTAGAGCGCTAACAATGAACAATTACAATGTGTTCTACTACAGAGAGCACTATGAGCAGAGATTTATATTCATTCAACTGCCACTATAACCTCTCTACCAATTCATTTTAAAACTAATGATACAACTTAGTCATTTCAGTTCAGTATAAATATTTCTGGTTAATTAACAATAATATTGTATTTATGCGTTAGAATTTCCAAAATGCTTTTATAATAAAGCCTCAAAATAACTATGAGCCAGGTACATTATTAAAGGGTCAAAACTGAGATTCAAATAAATTAATTAACTTTCTCAAGGCCACAGAGCTAATGTATGGTGAAAGTAAGTCCCAAATATAGGTTTTCTGACTTAAATACAGTATTTACATTATATCATGCCTTATCTTTTTTTAAAGGTATAAACAATTTTCACTATTCTAAATTCACTATTAGAACATTTTGTCTATAATTTTTCTAATTCATGTTCTTAACTTCATATTATCTTCTTCTATCCTTCCCTACATAGATATTATTCCAAAAACTTGTCAAAGTAACAGCCCTAGCTCAATTGTCACAACTGATTTCCTATAGAACTTTATATATATTCAATTCCTATTATAACCCAGATCAGACTGTTATAATTATTTGTATATATATCTGTACAGTTTAGTACTTATTTGTACAACACAACAATCTTTTTTCCTTGAACCTTTTGAAAGTAAGTCACTACCCTTATGCCCCATCATCCCCAAATACCCGATTGTTCATCTCCTATAATCAAAGACATTATCCTACAAAACCATAATACAACCATCAAAACCAGGGAATTAACACTGATACATTACTAACATCTAATCCTCAGACCCCACTGAAGTTTTATCACATGTCCTAATAATAATCCTTTATAGCAAAAGGATCCAGTTCAGAATCATGTATTGCCTTTACTTTTCATGGCCCATTAGTCTCTTTCATTCTGGAATAAACACTCCCCCACTCTTTCTTCAACCTTCATGATCTTGACACCTTTAAAGATTATAGGCTAGTTATTTTGTAGTATGTCCCTCAATTTGATTTTGTCTGTTTTAGGATTAGATTCAGGCTGCAGGTCTTTGGCAGGAACATCACAGAAGTGATGCTGTGTTTCCATTATATCCTATCAGGAGGAATATGCTTTCGATTTGTTTCATTACTGTTGATGTTCACTTTGATCGCTTGATTTAGGGAACATTGGCCAGGTTTCTTCACTGAGAAGTTACTTTTCCCTTTCGTAATTAACAAGAATTTTGTGGAAAAGGTGCTCGCTATGTTGTCATTCCAGTTGTCATTAAACTTTTAATTTATTGATTTATCATTTTATGATTATAGACCCATGATTCTCATTTTATTTAGTGGGTTATATAATCAATTACTATCATTATTTATTTCAATGCTCAAAATGTCGCATCTTTGATCAGTTGAGGCCTATTCAAGCTGGCTCCTGTGTACTTCTGACGTGGCCTCAACCTTCAATAATCACTTCTTTGTTTGCTGGCAAAATAAGATGTTTCAGGCCCATTATGTACTTTCTAAGCCCTATTTCTCCAAAGAGCCCTGGGTCCTTTATGTAGCAGATGGTTGTTCCAAGTCAAGATCTGGGCACAAGTGTATTTATTGCTATTATAGCGTCATTGCTCCCAGTCCAGCACACAGGGTACATATGTATGTAAATATTTACACACATACAAATATATGTATTTTATATATACACACACAGTAACATCTATTTTTATTACCATATCTATCTATCCACCCATCTAACTATATTAAAACCACCATAAAACCTGAAATCCCAATCAGCACCACAGGGCTCATTCTTGTTTTCTCCCTTTCAGTATTTCTAACTCCCTTCACCATTATCCTTAATACATTCAATTATGTGATCAATTCCTCTGTATCACAAATCTCCATCACCACCACTCTTACCCCTTTCCCTACAAAAATGCCTTCAGACTCTGACACTCAACACCAAACGACCCCCATGTGAGTACCTTCCCCAATCCTTGCCCCTCTGCAAGAAAGCCACTGTCACTCAGCTTAGACGCTAATATCTCATTCTGGTCAGCTGTCCTACAGACTCCCCTCCTACCCCACTTGAGCTTAATATCCCACTCTGAGTCACCGCAGCTCCCCCTGCACAAGTGGCAATTATGAAAAAGGTCATTGTGACTGATGTCATCATAATCACAGAACTTAAATCAAACTGTCAATCTTTAATATTAAATAGTTCAATATTGTCATCAAATATAGCAGTATTCCTCTAGCCATCTCTCAAGCTCTTTTCGCTTACCTTCGAGCTACATTTTTGAAATAACCTGCACAAAGACATCTTCGTAATACTTCGTGTTTAGGGCCTTCGAAGGTCTCTCTTGGGAAATCACTTTGCTATCAAAAGAATATATGTATAGTGGTAAATCCCACAGAACAATCTGAAATAATCTTTTATTTTGAAAAATCCATATTTCTAAAGACTTCCGTTTCTGGTGAATATGGAGTAAGAGGGACCATATTTACCTTCCTGCATGAAACAACCAAAAAAATGGACAAAACATGAAATAATGATTTCCAAAACACTATATATGAAGCAATGAAGGACAGTGATCTCTGGAAGTAAATGAAGTAAGGAAAGCAAATGAAGTAAGCCCAACAACTGCCCCAGCTTACAGTCAACCTTGAGAGACATTCCCGACCAAGGCGCAGGAAAGGAAAAACCCAAGAGGAATCCTGGAGAACTCCCTGAGTTAAAGAGACAGAACTGAGAATCCAGGAAGACCAAGATAGCTAGAGCTCCTAGGCCAGAGTTCAGGAGATAAAAGAACTGCACAGACAACTCCAAAGATCTGCAGAAGGGCCCCAAGTGTTCAGCTGAGGACCGATTAGCATATGAACGTGAGGAAATTACCCAAGGCCAGGAGAAGAACCTCCTAAAAGGATAAGGGAGGACAGAGCTGGGTGCTTAAACAGGGTTAGGAATGGCGGCTATTACTACAAGCCATTCTAGAACACCTTATAACACACATGGTTTTGGGTAGAGTACTCACAGGGTCTTGAGAAAATAATTCTCTAGGGAAAAACCAGTATAGCAATCACCTGTTTAAGCTTCCTGATTAGCTCTCTAAGTTGAGCTTCAACACGAAATGCAGAAAATAAGCACCTCCAATGAATCCAATGTTTTTGGCACCACGAAGCTGGAGCTCCACTGCAAAGCAAAAATACTGGTGTCTTGAAAATATCTTCTATAAGGGAAGGACAGTCTAACATTCTCATTTCTATAGCAAAACTAGAAACCCATAAGCAACTATCAGCTCTCTTATGAGACCTGCCCAATTAATTAAAAAGCACTTTAAGGAATTTGGAAAAAAAACAAATTGATGGAGGTGCCTCTGAGTGAATTAAAAAATAATTTGTAAATAGGTTTCTTTTTAGACAAACATGCTTTAACAAATATCCAATCACTTTCTCATTTAAGCTATTTAAACAGAACCAAAATTCTATAAGGTCATTTTCAGGAAAGGTTTAAGGAGAGAAGAAAGAAGAGAATTAATGTTACATAATAAATGATTACTAAGTCATAGTCATCTGATATAGATAAATCTCACAAATGTTCACAAAAATACCTTGAGGTCAGTATCATCCCCACAGAACCTTACTATCTAAAGTCACATAGTATATATCGGAGCTCTATTTCAAACTTGCACTTGCCAGTACATAGAACTATCTCACATACCTTGATTTGCACTGTTCAAAGATGACAGCTAAAGTTGCAAAGTCATTAAATCCTCCAGCTTTAGCTGCCAGTTCTCGATGTCTCTGTTCTGCTTCCTTCTGGTACTCTGGATCAACTAAAATGGCAATTGGTGAGGCAATTTAGTTCTACTTTACATCAAGTGCGTACATTCACTTCCTTTATTCAAGCTCATTAAAATCTGCCTCATCCTCTGGGGTGGAATAAGGAAGAACTATACTAACCCTTCTGCAGGGTATCTAATTACTCCCACGACTCCTTTCTTCTTTTAACCATTCTTGGGAGATTTTATCAGAATAGCTACATTACTTCTGCTAATCAATTCACCTTTAAAATAGTGTTTGGAATTTATTTTTTAAATTCATTTTTTACCATAAGAGTAACCCATGCTCACAGAAAATATATATATACATACAATGTAAAATATATATATAATATATATAAAATGTAAAAGCTCAAAGTTCCCCACTTTGACACATTATCTATAAAACAATCCTCTAGGCTAACAATTGTTAATTTTTTAGTGTGTGTTCTTCAAGATATTTTCTATAGATAATACAAGCATTGTGTACAGTGGTTTATTTTTACAGAAGTGGGATATACCTTCTGAAACTTCCTTTATTTATTTAACAACAGTTTAATGCCAGTACATACAGAATTACTCATTCTCAAAAAACCTACCTTGTATTTCTCAGGAGTATAAGAAACATAAAACTATGTAACCAGTCCCTATTTTATTCAATTCCTAATTATGGACAATTAGGACCATCATATATGCAGAACTGAACTACTACAAACTTTTCTTTTTTAACTTTATACTGAAGTATATCATTCATACAGAAAATGACACAGACCGTAAGTGTACAGCTCAGTGAATGCTCACAAACATTACATACCAATGTACCCAACACCCAGATCAACAAGCAGATTATCAGCATCCCAGAGCTCTCCTTTTGCTACCTGTTCCCCTCCACAAGGATAACCATATCCTAACTTCTACCCCACAGAAAGGTATTATCTGTTTCTAAACCTTATATAAATGCGCTTTGTGTCTGGCTTCTATTGCTTAACATCATGTTTTTGATATTTATCTGTTACTGACTTTGACCAGATCCTACTCAGGAATGATTTGTTCTCTGATTGCTCAAGTTCCCCACATACCACTTTACCCAGGCTAATCTTTCAGAGGGCACCCCTCCACCTTTCCCCCCCACAAACTTCCCAGGGATTCTTTCCTCTCTGTATGACATCAAACCACAATTCCTATTCCGTCAGTCTACCAATCACAACTAGATTTAGCAGAGGCGCCATGTTGCCTGATGCCAGGGAGCAGCACTTACACAGACTACACTGTGAATCTGCAAAGCAGGAGTTCCTGGTATTAGGAGGAAAGCAATCTGATTAAACAAAACACTCATGAAGATACAAAGTCCTCCATCCCAGGCTTTAAGTGGGTTCCACCTATGTGATGTAGGTAAAACTGAAGGAAGCAGCTGGAGACAAAAAAAGAGTGAATATGATTTATCATAGGTCATACAAATGACGCTACCAAGCTGAAGATATAATGCTTGACCAGTTAGGGATACTGATTTTTAAGTCAAAACACCTAATTTCATGCACCCAATCCACTGCCTGGAAGGTATTATGCCAAAAGTCAAATTGTACTAGATTCAAGTATCAACGCTGCCTTGGCTGCCAACACTAGGAGCCAAGCCTACCTATCAGCCAGGGGCTCCTGGATCTTTGAATTGAATTCCCTGCTATAAAAATGTTGAGTGTCAGCTACCTTGGATGCCTGGGCTATGTAGCCTCAGAGAAGCTTCCCATTATGGTTCAGTTCTTCCCTTCTCTGCCTCCAGGCAATCCTAGAAATGTTCGATTTGGCTCTAATACCTGCTTTAGCAATTTACACAGATGGCTTACCATCTCTTATTGAAACGTCGGAATAACTACAATAAGTTTTAGTGGATTAAAATTCTAAACTCAGTTTATAGTTTGTGAAAATTAACTGCATGGTTAGTGTTGGATCTCTGTTGTTTAGAGTGGCTACCTGCTCACACTCTGAAAAATGCAGAAGGCACATTGCTTTTTCCGGCTGTCCTTCCCACACTGCTGTTACCTTCTCTCTCTGCCTCTCTCTCTCCCCCTTTATTCTTGAAGACAACATACAGAACATATTTGTGTTCCTTTTCCCTAACTCTTCCCTCAAAATAATCTAATTAATTAAAATTAAAATTGGCAGAAGTCTCACAGTAAATTCAGGATTTGTATAGGAAAATCAAAAACCGTATCACACACAGTTATGACAATCTCAGTAAGTTTATCCTCTGACTACACAATATTTTGACAATCCATCTTTAATTCCTTTCCCAGTAGACTTGTCATTTTCTTTAACTTATTATCTTTCCCCAGATGAAATTCTATTATTGGTTTTACCTCATGCAAATAGGTAGATGCTACCGAGGCAAAAACTATAAATAAGAAGCTGAAGAAGCAGAACAAGGTGTATCAGCTGAACTTCTCCCTTTGGGAGGAGAACTCAGTGCTTTTCTATCTAACAATCAATCAGAATACAAAACTATCACACAGGAAGGGCTTTTGTAACAACAATCCTCAGAGCTGAAGCAGGGGAATAAAGCTTTAAGGGTCATATACACATTAAGTACCCCTTACTTCTCAAATATCTCAGTTAAAACAATTAAAAACTTTAAAACACAATGTTAGATTAAATTTGTTTCATTTTAAGGCTTAAAAATATTTAAGAGCCCTCACTTCATTTTTTGACTTCTAAAGCAGTATCTACACCAGACATTGTGTACAGTTTACTAGAGCAAAAGAGATTACTAAAAATGGTGACAGTATCATCATTTCGATGTTTAAAATCTTTATTCAATGTTAGATTTGAGAATACCAACTGGTCTTACCGGTAAGTATGTAATAAACTAAATCAGGTGATCTACAATGACTAAGATCCAAGCCAGAAAGGACTGTTTAACCTACAAAGACCATATACGCACTTAAAAGCAGCTGGAAATCCAATACACATTTTTGGGTGTAACAAGACCTCAGTAAGTCACATGCTCAAAAACTGAAGCTGCATTTTGCGGCAGCTGAAGTTCTTGATGACCTAAGTTTAAAAAGGAAGTCTAGATCATATGTGCATATATAGCAAGAGTATCTCTCTCAGTATGAGTAAGAAACTGGCAGCGATCGCTGCCTCCAGGTATCAGACCTGGGGACATGTTTAGGACAGGAAGACTTGCTTTTCACTTAATTCCTTTTCTGTTTTAATTTTCAGCTACTGATGTATATTAGGAATGGTGGTATGAGGAGTTAGGTGAAACTGCACTCTCAGAGACATCTGTTAAACTAGTCAAAATTACCAAAGATAAATATTCAAAGCTTCTGGAGATTGAATCTATGGATTTCAGTAAGAACAGCAGGAAGCACTGCATTCAAGTAGGAACCAGTTCCCAGCACCTCCCATTGCAAGCTTCTGCTCTATAGGGAGGGCCCAGCTGGGGCAACCAGAGAAGACCAGACGTTCCCAATCAACCCTCAGCTCCTGCTCCACAGCACAGAGGTTCTTCCCAGGGGAGGGCAGGAACAAGTACTGTCAAAGATTGGCAATACTCTGCCCCTGCTGAGGTGCCCAACTTTTATCTGGATCGAACTATGGAGCAATTTATGCCCCAGGGGACTTTCAAAAACAACAGAGCAATCAGCTACCAATCAGTGGAGACTAACAGCTCAGTGTGATACAAACAGAGGCAGACCAGCCAAACTTCTCTTAATTATAATTCTCTTTATTTTGGGGGGGGGAGTGGAATTAGTTTTATTTTTATTTATTTTAGTGGGGGTACTGGGGATTGAACCCAGGACCTCATGCATGCTAAGCACACACTGTACCATAGAACTAGACCCTCTCCCTTAAAATTATTTTTATTAAAGTAGTGTTGATTTATAGTATTAGTTTCAGGTGTACAACACAGTGATGCAGTATTTTTAGATTATACTCCACTTAGAGTTATTACAAACTAATAGCTATATTTCCCTATGCAGTACCATATGTCCTTGTTGCTTATTTTATACACAGTAGTTCCTCTTTTGACTTTAAAATCCCCTTACATTTTATTATTTTAAAAAATATTTTTTATTGAAGTGTAGTCAATTAACAATGTTTGAGGAGTACAGCAAAGCATTTCAACTATACATATACAGGTATTTTTCCAAATGTTTCTATTATAGCTCATTAGAAGAAACTGAGTATCATTCCCTGTGCTATACAGTAGGTCCTTGTTGTTTATCTGTTTTATATATAGTAATGTGTATCTTTTATTCCCAAACTCCTAAACTATTCCTCCCCACCTTTCCCCACAGTAACCAGTTTGTTTTCTATGTCCATGAGTCTATTTCTGTTTTATATATAATAGTTTCTATCTCTTAATCCCACACCCCTATCTTGTCCATCCCTTCTTCCTTCTCCCCACTGATAACCACTAGCTTATTCTCTGTATCTGTGAGTCTGTTTCTGTTTTGTTATATGAATTCATTTGTTTTAATTTTTTTAGACCACATATAAGTGATAACATACAGCATTTGTCTTGCATCTGTGGTGCTAGATGAGAGTGAGATGTCAAGGACTGAAAAATATTTTGTTGCCTAAAAGAAAGAAAAAAACCTCTTTGCAGGCATCTTAAATATGAAAAAAAAAAGTATAGTATTTGTCTTTCTCTGACTTATTTCTCTAGGTCCATCCACGTTGTTGCAAATGGCTGAATATTATCCTTTTTATGGCTGAATAATATTCTTTATCCATCATCTGTTGGTGACCACTTAGGTTGCTTCCATATCTTGGCTATTGTAAATAATGTATGGCTATGGCTATGATCACTGGGGTGCATGTATCTATTCAAAGTAGTGTTTTCAGTTTCTTCTGATATATACCCAGAAGTGGAATTGCTGGATCATAAGACAGATCTATTTTTAGTTTTCTGAGGCACCTCCATACTGTTTTCCATACTGGATGCATCAATTTACATTCCCAATAGTATACTTGGGTTCCCTTTTTCTCCACATCCCTGCCAATATTTGTGATCTGTAGACTTTTTGATGGTAGCCATTTTGACAGGTGTGAGGTGATATCTCACTGTGGTTTTGATTTGAATTTGTCTGCTGATTAGCGATATTGAGCATTTTTTCATGTACCTGTTGGCCATTTGTATATCTTCTTTGGAAAATGTCTATTCAGGTCTTCTGTCCATATTTTAATCAGTTTGGTTCTTTTTTCGATATTAAGTTTCATGAGCTATTTATGTATTTTGGATATTAACCCCTTATCAGTCATATCATTTGCAAATATTTTCTCCCATTCAATAGGTTTTTTTGTCTTTTTGTTTTGTCAATGGTTACTTTTCTGTGAAAAAGTTTTTAAGTTTAATTAGATCATACTTGTTTATTTTTGTTTCTTTTGCCTTAGGAGATAGATCTAAAAAAATATTGCTATGACTTATGTCAGAGTGTTCTGCCTATGTTCTCTTCTAGTTTTATGGTTTCTTTTCTTAAGTTTAGGTCTTTAATCCATTTTTAGTCTATTTTTATAAATGGTGTGAGAAAATGTTCTAATTTCATTCTTTTATACATGCTTTTTCACACACTCTACATGTATGGAACTATCTAGTTTTCCTAGCACTTATTAAAGAGACTGTCTTTTCTCCATTGTACAGTCTTGCCTCGTATGTTGTAGATCAACTGACGTAAGTGCATGGGTTTACTTCTCAGCTCCCCATTCTGTTCCATTGATCTATGTGTCTGTTTTTGTGCCAGTACCATGCTGCTTTGATTGCTATAGCTTTGTAGTATAGTCTGAAGTCAGGCAGTATGTTACTTGCAGTTTTGATCTTTTTTCTCAAGACTGCTTTGGCAATTTGGAGCCTTTTGTGGTTCCATATAAATTTTAGGATTATTTGTTCTAGTTCTGTGAAAAATGTAAGGGGCATTTTGATAGGGGTTGCATTAAATCTATAGATTGCTTTGGGTAGTATGGACATTTTAACATTAATTCTTCCAACCTAGGAACAAAAGATATCTTTCCACTTCTTTGTATCATCCTCAATTTCCTTCACCAATGACTTATAGTCTTCAGAGTACAGGTCTTTCACCTCCTTCGTTAAGTTTATTCCCAGGTATTTTTATTCTTTTTAAAGCAATTTTAAACAGATTATTTTCTTGCTCTCTCTTTCTGATAGATCACTATTACCGTATAGAAAAGCAACAGATTTCTGAATGTTAATCTTGTAACCTGCAACTTTACTGAATTCATGTATTAGTTCTAACAATTTTTTTAGTGGAGACTTTAGGGTTTTCTATGTAAGGTATCATATCATCTGCAAATAGTAACAGTTTTACTTCATCCTTTCCAATTTGGATGCCTTATATTTCTTGTCTGACTGCTTGCCGTGGCTTGGATTTCCAATACTATGTTAAACAGAAGTGGCTACAGTGGGCATGCTTGTCTTGTTCCTGATTTTACAGGGAAAGCTTTCAGCATTTTACCACTGAGTATGACATTAGCTATGGGTTTGTCATAAATGAGACCAGTCAAACATTTAGCAGAGAGATCTGAGAAATTTGCTAAAACCAAAGCTGTCCTGATGTTCTGGAAGACTGTAGATGCCCAAGGTTGTACCTTCTGAGGAGCAAAAGCAAAGGGAATGTCTGAGCCTCTGGTCTTTGGCTGAACATAGGACAAACTCATAAACTCCTTGAACTGTGAAAATCGTCTCCAAATCACACAAAATAGACCCAAACAGTAAAGGGTGAAAACATCAGTGTCTTAAGGGGCTCGGGTACAACCCCCGACCCAACAGTGGCTGACCTCTGAAGTTGAAAGGTACAATAAATAGAATGAAAACTTTGGTAAGTGGGGCTCGACAGCAGATCTGGGCTGGTAGAAGAAAGAAGTGGCAAAATACAGATCAAGAGAGATCATGCAATCCAAAGAACAGAGGGGAAAAACAATGAAGAAAAATAAGCAGTCTTAGAGAAATGCGGAACATCTTTAAGCACACCAACACATGCATGATGGAAGTGCCAGAAGAAGAGAGAGAATAGGGCAGAAAAAATTTTGAAGAAATAATGGCTAAAAATTTTCAAAATTTGATTAAAAAATTAATCTACACATTCAAGAGGCTTAATGAACTCCAAGTAGGATAAAAACAAAGCAATCCACAGATATATTATAGCCAAAACACTGAAAGCAGCAAGACAAAAATGACTTACTGTGTACAAGAGAACTTCAATAAAATTAATAATTGATTTCTCAATAGAAATGATGGCAGCCAGAACACTGTGGGATGATATATTTATAATGCTGAAAGAAAACAACTGTCAACTAAGAATCCTACATCCAGCATAATGATCTTTCAAAATGAAGGCAAAATAAAGCCATTCCTGGATAACGAAACCTGAGAGAATTTGTTGCCAGCATACCTGCCTTACAATGAATAAAAAAGGAAGTTATTCAGGACGAAAGGAAGTAACACAAGAATGACACTATAAAAGAGCACTAGTAAAAGTTACTATGTAGGTAAAATTTTTAAAAAGTGTATAATCATTATTTCTTCTATTCTTTTATGCAATTTTAAAAGAAATTGCATGAAACATTATGTATAAAATTGTATTGCTAAGCCTATAACAGAGAAATATATCTGACAACAGCAACACATGTTACTACCTATTTTTTTTTTAAAGAGGCCTAGGTCAGTATCTAAGGAAAATAAATCTAATTCTAACAAAACAACAGAAAAGGCCACTCATTGCTTTACAGTTACATTTTCATTGTGTGGAGTATTTAGAAACACTGATAAATCTGTGTTATCTCAGTACTTTCAGGGTAATTCAAGTGTCATATCCATTAACATCACTCACATAAAGTGCTTCACAAAGGCAAGACGTACTGAAAAATTTCCCATCAAATCAAAGCACAGAACACAAGACATAGTCTTATTGGCTATTATCTCAATATATTCTAAAGAATTAGACTGCCCTCTGTCCATAGATACCAAGGCCAAGTATTAGGCTAGCAAAGGGAAGCCTCCCTTTTCCTTGAGTGTCTACATATGCAGTTCACTTTCAGTGTATTCCTAAAGTGCAGGTCCCAAATAAAGGCCTTCAAGATATCAAAAGCCACCTCAAGGACTTGATAAAAACCAAAGAACACATACTTAAAACCTAAGACCTCAACAACATGAAAGGCTTAAAAAAAAAAAAAAAAAGTCAACAGCCCACCCATAGACAGAGGATTCTAAGTAAGAATTTAAAAACCAACACCTGGACTTCTACTTCTAGCTCTGGAGAGATTTAATTTTCCTTTTCTTCTCTTCTTTCAAAGACATAGGAAAATTTAAGGAAAAATTATAATACTATATTGTGGGGTTTATAATGTATGTAAATTAATATATATGACGACAATCACACAAATGATGGGGAGTAAATGGAACTAAACTATTGCAAGGTTTCTTATATTTCACATGAAGGAATAAAATCTTAATTTTGAGTAAATTTTGATTAAAGATGTATATTATAACCCCTAGAGCAAGGATATATTAAGAGATAGCAAAAAGTCAACAAAGTGTTCAACACAATCCCTATCAAAATTCTTAGCAAGCTTACTTTGAGGAAACTGAGACGCTGATTCTAAAATTTATATAGAAGTACAAAAAATATAGAATAACCAAAACAATACTGAAAAAGAAACAGACTGTGATTTCAAAATTTATCAGATTTCAAAATTTATCACAAAGCTACATAATCAATACAAAGTTGGCAGTGACATAAAGATAGACAAATACATCAATGGACTAAAATAAAGTCCAGAAATAGACTATTACACATATACTTTCCATAGATTTTTAACAAAGGAGCCAAAGCAATTCAATGGGGGAAAGTAAGTTTTTTCAACAAATGTGCTGAAACACGTGGATACTCACAGGAAAAAAAGTAACCTAGACCTCTACCTCACACCATACACAAAACTTAATTTCAGATGGATCACTGTCCAAAACATAATGGCTAGAAATTATAAAGCTCCTAAGTCAAAATATCAAGAGATATAAGAAGGATATTTTCACTATCTTGGGGGAAGAAAAGAATTACATACTAAAAGCAATAACCACCAAAGGAAAAAAAAACTGATATATTAGACTTCATCAAAATTCAAAACCTCTCTCATCAAAAGACACCTTTAAGAAAGTAAACAGAAAAAGCCACAGGGGGAAGGATATAGCTCAGTGGTAGAGTGCATGTCTAGCATGTAGGAGCTCCTGGGTTCAATCCCCAGCACCTCTATTAAAACAAATAAATAAATAAACCTAATTACCCACCCTGCCACTAAAAAAGAAATAGCCACAGATTGGAAAAAATACGTGCAACTCATACCTAACAAATAACTTATAACTAGAATAAAGAATTCCCAGATTCAATATATACATATTTTAAATTTAAAACATAGGCAAAAGAAAAAAAACATAGGCAAAAGATTGTAATAGATACTACACAAAGAAGACAGCTAAATGACCAATAATCACATAAAAAAGTGATCGGGGGGGTTATAGCTCAGCGGTAGAGCATGTGCTTAGCATACACGAGGTCCTGGGTTCAATCTCCAGTATCTCCATTAAGAAATAAATAAATAAATAAACCTAATTACCACCCCGCCCAAAAAAAGGAACCCAAATTATTACTCATCAATAAAATGCAAATTAAAACCACAAAGAGGTATTCCTAATATATAATAGAATATACAAAGTAAAAGTGACTGGCAACACCAAATGCTGAGGAGGACATGAGGTGCAAGCTGCACTCTCAAACACTGCTGATGGGATTTTTAAATGGTACAGTCACTTTGCAGAAAGAGTCTGCAATTTCTAAGAATTAAACTCAATAATGCAACTATTTCTTTCTTAGGTATTTACCTAAGAGAAATTAAAAATGAAAAAGACTTGCACAAACGCTTTCAAGACGGCTGTATTCATAAATAGCACCAAACAAGAAACAAATCAATAGGATAATGGATAACCTAATTTCAGTATGTTCAAACAACAGGATACCACTAAACAGTAAAAAGAACAAAGCATCGATACATACAAGAAGATGGGTTAATCTCACATACAATATTTTGACCAAAAGAAGCCAAACACAAAAAAACACAAATTGTGTAATTATATGTATACTGAAGTTTCAGAAGAAGCAAAATTAGCCTTTAAAAAAAAAACCAGAGAAGTGGCTGGCTTGGGAGGAAGTGGGATGGGATCTAGGAAGGGGCACTGAGAGAATTTTCTGGAGTGATAAAACTGTTTCATATCTTGACAGAAGTGTGGGTTACATACGTGAACACATTTCACAAAATTCAGTGACTTATATACCTAGGATTTATACTTTTCACTACATGTAAATTTTACCTCAAAAAAAAAAAAAAGAAACTGTAAGCAAATATTGAACTCTAGTTATGTAATACGGCTGCCTTTCACAGTGGTATAGCTTAGCAATTCTGAAACTACTTCTGTATCCTCTAGGGACAATGGGCAATATGTATATGGATTCTGGACTAGATAACAGTATTGTATCAATGTTAACTTTCCTAATTTTGATAAATGTACTATGGTTAAATAAGAGATTGCTCTTGTTCTTAGTAAATACACATGTAAATATTTTGTGGTAAGAGAGCACAATGTTTCCAATTTACTCTAAATTGATTCAGAAAAAGACATAAAATGCATTTTTATAAATATATACATGTATACATGCACACATATACACACATATAGGGAAAGAATAAAACAAATGCAGCAAAATGTTAAAGACTGCAGAAGCTAGATACAAGGCACAAAAGAGTTCCTTCAATATTCTTTCAATATTTCTGTAAGTTTGAAATTGTATTACAATAATACGTTACCCTTCCCCCCCAAAAGGCTAACACCAGACTGTTTCATCTATTTAAGTATTCCAAAAGGAAAAACATTTCCTTTTTCTTAATCGAACTCCCTGGTTTTACAAATGAAAAATGAAGTCCAGAAAGACTAGGCCAATAGTCAGATGATTAGCTAGCAATGGAAAGTTAGAATCCTGATCTCCTGACTCCCACTTCAATACTCTGTAATCGTTTCTAGAGTATTTTTAGCTTTGATATTACCTAATGAAAGCCCATCACCCTTATTTAACTGCATATAGTATTTTACGAGAAAAAATATAATTGCAATTAGGGGTACTATTAGAATCAAAATTCTGACACTGAAAACTACACTGCAATCTATTTGGGATAGGTAGCACACTGATTATAAACTATAGAGTATTTTTATAGAAAAACATACCCTCCAGTATAATCATTGCAATAATAAACCAACCTGGACCCAGCACTCACAGCCATAAAGAGATATGGCTAATGAGATAACACACTCTATTGTTAGTTCTGGTTGCAGGCAAGATACACAATCTACTCAGAAGTTCCTGGGGGAGAAAAATATTGTGACAACCACTGCCCCCACCAACCCCACTGGAAGAAAGCAAACCTGACACGTGATGAACTAAGGTGTTTTGTTGTGCCCCATACCGACACACCAAGAAAGGAAAGAAACAGAATAAACAAAAAAGACATGGAAACCTCAAAACACATCTCTAAGGGTACAAGGGCTGAACTACCATTTCTTTTGATTCTAGGAAAAAAAGGTTAATATATTACTAAGTTACTACAACAGGGCAAAGGTTTACCATACTATCTTCCTTTACTAGTGAAAGGAAATTAACTCTCAGCCAGGAACAATATATACTCTCTATTCAAAAACTAAGTTAAAGGATAACAGAATGAAAAAGTTGTTTATCTTCAGTTTCATGTCCCACAGGGCTAGATATAAGCCATCAAAAACGTTCATTAGTGGGAGGGGAGGGTATAGCTCAACGGTAGAGTATGTGCTTAGCATGCAAGAGGTCCTGGGTCCAATCCCCAGTACACCTATTAAAAATAAAAAACAAATGTTCAGTGAATTACTGGAGATCGAAATAGATATTCCATGTACCTGTCTAGGAAAATAACACTGTCAAGATGTCAATTCCTTCCAGAACTCTTAAAACTCAACGGTAAGAAAACAAACAACCCGATTAAAAATGACCAGGACAGCTCACCAAAGAAGAAATACAAATGGAAAATAAGCACATAAAAAGATTGTTAACATCGTATGTCATCAGGGATCTGCAATTTAAAACAGAAACAAAATATCACTCCACACCTATTAGAATGGCTAAAATCCAAAACACTGACAACACCAAAAGCTGGTGAGAATCTGAAGCAACAGGAATCTGATTCACTGTTGGTGGGAAAGCAAAATGGTGCAGACATTTCGGAAGATACGTTTGGCAGTTTCTTACAAATCTAAACGCATTCTTATTATACAGTTCGGCAATGAGCTAAAAATCAATGTTCACACAAACATCTGCACACGGATGTTATGGCAGCTTTATTCATGACTGCCAAAATTTGAAAGCAAACAAGATGTTCTTCAGTAGGTGAATGGTTAAATGCCACAGAATGGAATATTATTCAGCAATAAAAAGAAATGAGGTATCATGCCACAAAAAGACATGGAGGAAACTTAAATGCACACTGCTAAGTTAAAGAAACCAATCTGAAAAGGCTATATACTGTATTATTCCAACTACATGGCATTCTGGAAAAGGCAAAACTATGGAGACAGTAAAAACAACAGTGGTTACTAAGGGCTTGGGGGAAGGGATTTAGGGATGAACAGGTGGAGCACAGGAAATGTTTAGGGCAGTGAAGCTACTCTATGATACTGTGATGGTGGATATGTGTCATTATGGATCTGTCAAATCCCATAGAGTTTACTACACAGTGACTTTAGTTAATAATAATGCGTCAATATTGGCTCATCAGTTGTAACAAAGGTACCACACCAATGAAAGATGTTAATAATAGTGAAAACTGTGTGTGTGCACCTTCCCTCAATTTTTCTATAAACCTAAAACTGCTCCAAAAAATAAAATCTATTAATTAAAAAAAAACCAACTCATCAATAAACTTCTTACCAGGTCTAATGAAGACATTTTCCACAGACAGCATTGCTGCTATTGGAAGTAACAGATCCTCACAGTCCAGAGAAGCAGCCTTTATTACTGCACATGTCAGATGTGGAGGAAGAGGAAATTCTACCATAGACAAACCCAATCTGGTCACATGGCCACTCCTTAATAGAAAGAAAAGATTAAGTCTTTCTACGTTGGGAGAGCACAAATGAAATGCTCATCATTCAGAATAAATCAGATATAATTTAGATTACCTTAAGTCACCTCCAGAAATTCAGTTCAATATAAGAAACATGATACACTGTGGTCATTGATAAGAGAAATGTAAAGATGATAAACCTGCTGTCAAGGGCCAATATATCCGAAAAACTAAATAAGGAGGCAGAATAAAGTAGTATAATAAAAGACACAAAATGCTACAGAAACAGAGAAGATGTCCTTGAAGATATGAGACAGTGATAATTATCAAATCTCTTCCCATCACACAATCATGAGTACAAGGATTCTGGCTCTCTTTATCATTCTGATGTACCAAACACAATGCCTGGCATTGAAACGGTTCTCAGAAATTACTTGTTAAGTAATACCAGTATCAAACCAAAACAGGTTTATGGTAGGTACATTTTCAGAATTATGGTGAAGAAAGGTTGCTGATGAATTCTAATTTCAGGTGAGACAATCTATCCAATTCAAACAAATCACTCTGTACTGATAAAGGAAAGTATTATGAACTCTATTTTAAAAAGCAATTAACATCTGTTGTGGTTGGTTTTTTACCTGTCAATAGCATCGCACTGGTAAAGTTGCTTAAGAGCTTCCAAAATAAGTCTCTCATTAGGTGGATCCAAATAGGGAAACCTGTGTGTTTAAATGAGATATAAAATGAAATTCCATTCCTTGAACATGGTAAGATTTTATACACACTTGAAAATTCCTTTAAAATGTTTTACTTCTCCTTCTATTTTTCAAGTCTTTCTTTTCCCTTTCTTTTTTCAAGAAGTATTCTATGGTCATGATCAACATTCAGCAAAGGAGGAAACAGTTTTTTCTGAATCATACTCTTCTATTTAATTCAAGAAGTACTTCCTTTTTGATCCCCCTTATCTGGAACATTCTCACCACTCCTCTCTACTTATCTTAATCTTTCCCCATTCTTTATAGCCAATATCAAGTCTGCTCTGTTCTACAGTCTTTATTCTTTATCTCTACTCTGTTCTACAGTCTTTTTTTTAACAGTCTTTATTCTTTTATTCTTTGTTCTACAGTTTTTATTACATTATAAAACAGTGAAGGAAAATTAACTGAAAGTGGCCAAAAGCTACAAATTATTTAATAGTACCTCAAAATGGTTTTTGATAAAATGGTAAATATTTTCAATTAATTTTACCAATTTGCTTTATGTATGTGTATATACTCATTTTCTCCCTATCTGCAAACAAGCTGCAAATATAATGCCAGTTTGCCCCCAAAATATTTCTGCTTGTATCCCCTGAAAATAAGGACACTCTCTTATTAAATAAGGATGCACCACAATATCATTAATTAACATGACAATTAATAATATTCACAAAGGATATAACCAAGCATGAATATATATTTTTTTCCATAGGAACAATAATTACTTAGTATTATCTGCACTGGATTATTTTTTTCCATCATTGGTCTTGAGAGGATAAATCATCTACTCCAATTTCTCACCTTGAAAAAAAGGTGCAAAAAAGGACAAAAGGTCCGACACCTTAAGTCCATGCCAGGATTGACAGTTCTACTTAAAGACAAATAAACAAACAAAAATCTGGTAGACTGTTGCTCTACAGGCAGCCTTCCTACAATCTGTACCAACAAGGCCTGGTATCTCCTAGAGCAAAAGTTGTCAAGCACTTTCTAAAGAAGGCCAGATAGTAAATAGTTTAGGTTTTGTAGGCCATATGGTTTCTGTCACAATTACTCAACTCTGCTGCTGAAGTAAAACAGCCATACATAAATGAATGAGCATGGCCGTGTTCCAACAAAATTTTAGTGACAAAAACAGTCAATGAGTCCGGACCATATTTTGCCAATGACTGTCCAAAGCAATACCAAACTAGTCAACTTTGTCTTCTTACATAAGAACCCTTTCAGATCTGTAAAAACTACAATTATTTTTCTCCCCTGATTATACCAATTACCAAAGCTGCCAAACACTCCTTGTATTATTTGGTTTCTAAGACACCCACCATATCTAATTACCATTTTTACTTTGTCAAACTCATCATAAAACGTGATGATATGCAAAACTGAACTCCAAATGTAGAGTGACCAGCACAGAACAGGAATGCTATAATTGCCAGTCAGCTGGACACTGCAGTCTATTAATATAACCAAAGTCCATGCTAATGGGACTTTTTAAATTGTTTTTTAAAACAAAATAATAATTCTGTTAATTGCAAGCTCATATTAAGTTTGTAGTAATCTGATAATTTCAGATCTTTTCTGCATTGATTTTCTTTCTTTCGTTCTTCGTCTCTCTTTCTGTTTTTAATGAAGGTCCTGGGAATTGAACTCAGGACCTTATGCATACTAAGCATGTGCTCTACCACCGAGCTACACCCACCCCCACTACAGTGAATTTCCTTAATGTGCAACCAAAACGCAGGATATAAGATGTACCCTTTAGTCTTTTACCTTGTTGATTTCCACCCAAGGTTCTGGCCTGTGTAGACCATTCTAAATCTTGGTTTTAATCACCTACCAATTAGATATGAAGACATTTTCCAAAAATCTGATAATCATGACTTCAATATCTTTATTTAATATTTTCATTAAAAATGCTTATTAGGAAAGAGTGAAGTTCAGTACTGTACCAGTAAAACCCCCATCTAGACTACACAAAGCAACTAATCAATTCTTTCTAGATTTAGCTATTTGACAACTACACCCTAATTCAGCAGTATTGTCACATCCTTCTTCACAGAGATGTCAAATGTAATCTTATTAAATATTGTGTTGAAACTAGAGCCATTAGGTTATCATTCAATAAATTCTTGTGGGGCACCCATTATATGAATGGTCCTATCTTCAAACTGAAAAAGAAATAGTTTCTATGACATGTTCTTTGTGAACCATTTTGATTCATACTTATTATAAATCACCATTAAATTATCTTAAATCATTTTTCAATAAACTATGCTAGAATTTGCTAAAAATCAATGTCAAGCTTACTGAGCAGTTGTTTCCATAACCTGCCCTTTTCTTAAATGGAAAAATCAAGACATTTGCGTTTCTCACAATTTTCTGATAACCCATACTGCATAATTTCTCACACACAACCCACAATACCTCCGACATTCTATCTGTAAGTTCTTTTAGTATCATGGAAATAAAGCCTCAAGACAAACTCATTTATGGTCATTAGGTTCTCTCTCATTATCTCCTAATCCATATTGATCATTAATGCTTTCTTATCTAGGCTTGTTCCAGTTTTAAAATCATTCTTAATAAAGGAGAACGGAAATCAAAATAACAATTGAAAAGCTGTTTTTTCTTTCTGTCATCTATGAATACAATACCATCTATTTCAAATTCTGGTTCTATCTGTCCAAATCCTATACACATCTTAAAAAGAGAAGATACAACATGATAAATATAATTAACACTGCTGTATGCTATTATGAAAGCTGTTAAAAGAGTAAATCCTAAGAATCACAAGGAAAAAAATTTTTTTCTATTTCTTTAATTTTGTATCTGTATGAGATGATGGATGTTCACTAATCGTGGTAATCATTTTATGATGCATGTAGAGTCAAATCATTATTCTGTTCCCCTTAAAACTTACACAGTGCTGTATGTCAATTATAGCTCAATAAAACTGGACGAAAAAAGAGGGAGGAAAGAAGTCTTTTTTCCTGATCTCTTGCATTTTAAGGACTTTTATTACATTCTAAGTCTTAAAACTTAAGATGGAAAAATAACTTGGGGCAGATGTTATTAAGTAATTATTGTTCCTATTTTTCTAAGATATTTATTCTTCACTAAATTATTCTTCATGCTGCTCTGCTATCCTTTCTAAATATTATTTTTAAAATCTAGGTTCATCTGTTTGGCAATTTAGATTTCTTTAAGTGGCTTTTCCTTCTCATTAGTATCATTTATGATTACAGTTAGAATTTCAAATCTTTGCCTTCCTCTGTCTAGAATTTATATTCTCCTCTAGAAAATCTGTAGTCTTATGATAATAACTATCAAAAAATTTTCCTTTCCAAGAGTAAACAATGCATCTAGTAATCACTCCCCTTCTTATTATGAATTTAAAGAATGCATGGTCACTTTCTCCCAAGGTTCCTGACACTTACACACCCAGACAATTAAGACCAAAATTT
Organism: Camelus bactrianus; assembly: GCF_048773025.1. Lineage (NCBI taxonomy): Eukaryota > Metazoa > Chordata > Mammalia > Artiodactyla > Camelidae > Camelus > Camelus bactrianus. The sequence goes on from NC_133554.1 coordinate 14,752,435, forward strand.
AAGACCAAGACATTTCATTACTTCCTCTACCATGTATAATATGAAATTTCAAACCCCTACAATATTGAGTTCTATATTAATTAATTATATAGTTTAACATTTAACTAATTTAATAATTATTCTATTTTTTGCTTCATGTGTCTGAATCTTGTCTCCCCACTATAACTGAAGCTTAGTGAAAACAAAAAAACCACTGTCTCTCATGGTACTTGGTACAGTGCTGGCCATAAAAAAGATGCTACAAAAAAACAAGCAAGCAAACATAACAAACAAAAAAACAAGACACTTTTTTGATTAGGGTCATTATATATCTTCCATTACAGATAAACAGTGGTCACTAAATGATCCAAGTAAACATCAGCATGAAAAAGTCCATTAAGCCAAGGTTAAAACATGAGCAAGGGATCAAATCCCAGGAAAGCAATGCAAAGAAGCCTTATTCAGGTTCAGCTGAACCTTGCAGTGTAGGGATAAACAAGTCAAATACTTTTTAAAAATTTCTCAGGAATAACCTGGCTCCCTAACAAATTTTTCCGTTTTCTTTTCAAGTTGTCTACATACCTTATAACATCATGTATGGCAAGGCACTTTAAGGTCAGAACTACAGATGTCAAACTAGTTCTTTTAATCTCAGGGATCACATGGTCAGGCATACACTGGTTCCAAAAATCTTTACTATAGATCCGAAAGCATTTTCCTGAGGAAGTCCTGCCAGCTCGGCCACTTCGCTGTAATGCCTCACTCCTTTAGAAGAAAAAAAAGTCCCGAAAATATTCTGTGAGTTTTCTAAGTAATTAACTTCCCACCCCCAAACCAGCTAGAAATTATCTAATCAACTATTCTTTGAACAAAAAGGCTTAACACAGAGACTTACTTTGAAATTGGAACCACCTCTAGGATGTCCAGTCCTAATCTGGGATTGTGATTTAACTGCTTCACAAAGCCACCGTCTACCACATATCTAAGGAGAATGAAAAAAGTTAAGTTTCCAGGAAATAAGGAAAGACTTGTTAATTTTTAACCACTTTGGGTTCTCCTTTTCTACCTAACTAACATCTACATGACAACCTTTACGTTAAGTGTAAAACTTGAAAGTCAAGAAATTGGAACCCTTGTACATTGCTAGTGGAAATGTAAAATGGTTCAGCCAATGTGGAAAATGGTTTGGAGGTTCCTCAAAACACTAAACATAGACCCAGAAATTCCATTCCTAAGTATACACCCAAAAGAACTGAAAACAAGTACTCAGCAAATACTTGTAGACATAAGTTCAGAGGACCCCTGATAAAAGACAAAAGGTAGAAACAACCTTAATGTCCATTAACCATTAAGGGATGAAAGGACAAACAAATTTTGGTAGATACATACAATGAAATATTATTCAGCCATAAAAAGGAATGACACAACACAGATGACTCTCAAAAAATATGCTGAGTAAAAAAATCCAGACACAGAACGTCACATATTGTATGATTCCATTTACATGAAATATGCAGAACAGGATATCCATAGAAACAGAAAGTGGTGATTGGCCGGGGCAGGGGTGGAGGGAGGAATGGGGAGCAATTCCTTAAAGTGTACAGGTTTTTATTTGGAGGTGATGAAATGTTTTAGAACTAGACAGAGGTGGTAGTTGCACAACATTGTAAATGTAATAAATGCTACTTAATTTTTCACTTTTCAATGTTAGTTTTATGTTATGTGGATTTCTCCTGTAAAAAAAAAAGCAAACCTGAAAATCCGCTCTAAACCATTCTAACAGGTTCAGAATCTAATTCCAGTTAGCCTTTAACAATGCCATTTTAAGCCAATTAAACAGATAACAAGTCAGGTAAAAAATTAAAATAGGAACAGTAGTAAGTCTATCATTCACTAAGGGAACATTCTGAAACATGCTATTTAATAACTTTTGCCTTTGCTGGAAACAGAAATCTTCAGAGGTTAATTTATTCAAGAGAGCTGCTCCCCTAAGCCCTTAGTGAAACCGTTATTTTTAAAGTGAAGGATAAAAGCAGAGGAAATTAAACTTCCTTTCAGATCTGGATGATCATTTTACCCAAAATATATAGGATCTTTGGGTCAGGGCCAGTCTTCCTGTGGCAGACAGACAGCCTTAGTTAAAAACATAAAATATATGGAGGAAAAGATAAATATCCAGAAGGAATGTGGTTCAACAGTCTAAAAGAACTTCACATTAGGTAGCTAAACTTAAAATTTCCAAGTGTTTCTCTACTAAATTCACTCAAAAATTTGAGGGGATCGCTGATTACATTAAAAAATAAAGGGCCTGTGTCATAGTTCATTTCACAAAAAGGTGAAAAGTGAGAAATAGTACTTCCAGATAAACACTTGGATATACAAAGTTACTACAGAAGAGAGAAGGGAATAGCAGATCATCTGAGGTACACACTGAGAATGGGAGCACAGAGAAACAGGTTTGGCTTCCCATTCAATGAAACTCATGAAGTACTACATACAACCTTAAATCTGGGAAGAGAAAACTAGCAGTTGCCAGTACAAGTATTTAACACGTGTGAACAGAAATGCTACGTGCACTTCCTACTCCACTTCCTATTCAGAGCAATCAATAATTACAAAATACAATAGGTGATTTCAAGTTAAGTAGGGAGAAGGAAATTGGAGGGTACAGAGACACAAACTTCATGTTTTATGATCAGCTAAGTGGCTTCCTTGGCTTTAAGAGGAATTTTAAAAGTTATACCTGATTCCATCTATTGTCAAAGATGTTGCAGAAATATTGGTGGATATGACACATTTTCTAATTCCAGGTGGTGGTGGCAAAAATATTCTCCTCTGTTGATCTAAAATATATGTAAAGAGAAAATACTAATTGACAGCATGCATTTGTCAAACTCAAGTTTTGAAAAACTAATTTCTTTTCATTAAAAGTTGTTTTCTTCACCTCTAATTATCTTGAATTCAAAATATAATAGCAAACTATTTTTTCCTCACCTTTCACTGTTAAGATCTCTAGGATCCATGGAATCACAGACTATTGCTAAAATAAACCCTTCAGCAGTCATTTATGTAGGTCATAGCTCCCTTTGAGAGTATTTAAAAACTGTGGGCTGCTTCTCCATTAAAATTCACATATGTACACACACAAAAAAATTTCAAACAATATCAGGATGTTCAGGGATTCCCTGAAGCCCACCTATGGATTACAGATTAAGGACCTATCTATGTTTTAAGGATTGATTAGCTAAGGCTGCTTTTACTTTTTCAGATGTCTGCCTAATTTATGACTACATGTCTCAACAAGTAACATCACACTGATTTCCACTATCCACACATTCTGAAGGGTATGCCCCAGCAGCAATGCTTATAGTATGCTACCTTGCTCCTTGACCACAGTTTATGGCACCAAGGATAAATACCCCCCCCCCAAGTGGGCCAGTCTGATTCTCCTGTGAATTTGGATAAATACCCCCCCCAAGTGGGCCAGTCTGATTCTCCAGGTCCAAGAGATGATCGATTTGATTAGATTAGTCTCTTGCAAAGATGAAAAATTAACTTGTGAACCACAGGGAAGTGACTAGTGTACATGGAGTAAAGCTAAAGAGAGAAAAAAATGAATCAGCCATGAGAGTTCGTAAGAGAGTATTTCTGGGTTCCTGGCACTTCCCAGGCCTTAGGAGACCTGGGCATGAAACAAATGAAAGATGGATTTGGCCAGATTTGCCCTCCTGCCAGTTAAGCAGAGAACCGGACAAGAGAATTAATGTTTACAAGGAAATGGTTATGGCATAGACAAAAGGAGATAAGTGCTGGCTGGTAAAAGACAAATCTCAGTGCATTCTGAAAATTGTTGAATTAGGAACAGAAATTAGCTAGCAGAAACAGGATTCAGAATCATCAGAAAGATGTTTAAAACTGAGATCATAAATGATGGTAATGACAAAATCTATAACAAGTTTCTGAATGGGTGGCTGAGGAAAGATGAAGGAAAAGACCACTTAAGCTAGACAGGTCAAGCAAAGGATTTAGGTAGACTGTCTATTTCAGTGATCTCCAAAAATTAGGAGTAATCATTCCAGGAAGTACACAAGTCAATCTACTGGGGTATAAAAAGAAATTATTAGCGTGTCTATGTTTCTCATAACGTCCTTTTAAACTTTTTGTTTCATATGTGTTTATTATTCTATACTATATATTAGAACAGTAAGTACTTACATATACTTTAAAAAGAAAAAAATTTTTAATGCCTAGCTGCATTTCATTTCCACAAGATATGCCCATGTTTGTTTAGAAAGTTCATTTTTTCTACTTGAGCAACTTCAAGTTGTTTTATTTTCAGCAGCCAAGAAAATCTTAATCAAATCTGTTTTTAAATAAAGTACAAAACTTGTTTCCATATAAAATCATATAAAGATCCATGTATTCCCAAAATACGAAACAGATCAAAGTTGAACTTTTATGAGGGAAAAAAGCAGTGACACATATCAGCACAATTTTAAAATCATGTTACTAGGCCAACCATCTCATTTTATAGATGAGAAAACTAAAGCCCAGAGAGGTCAAGTTACTTGCCCAAGATGTAAATATAGACAGGCAAGTTTAAAACCAAGTCGAGTATTGTTGTTATTCTAATACATCACTCTGAAATTAATTTCACAAGTAAAAAAGTGCTAGAGAGGCAGCTTATACATACATGAGAAAAATTATTTAGGTATTTCTTAGATTTAGATAGCTCATTTCTTCCAGATGGTTCAAAGAAGCCATATACTACTTTAGTTCAAATTATAGATTTATACATTTATTTATTGTCTATGTATTCTACTATAATGTAGCTCTATGAGAACAAGGACTTTCTTTTATTCAAGACGTATCCCCAGTACCTGCAATGCCTAGAACATAGAAAGTGCTCAATAAAGTTCGATGAATTGATAAATTTTAAAATGTATGATAAAAATAAGTGGAAATTTTTCTACCTTTAAAATTTGACATAACCCTAAAATTTTATATATAAATTAGAAATGTCCAATCTGAACATATTTATCTATTATCAACCCTGTTTTCAATAACCCATTTCTAAAAGTACCTAATTTTAGTCTTCAGTTCAAGCAAAACTTCAGCTTCATTTATTATTTTGTTCACTACAGTCAAATAAAAAGTCCTGAAACTGCTGCTTGAAAAGACTCACGTTTGTTTCACATTTACATTTCACCCACGTACTTTAACACCATATTCCACAAGTATAAACACATGTCAATTTTATGTTTATTTATAAATGTTTGGGAAAAAGTTAAATACATACACCCTAAAGCACATTCCCACTTTCCACAAAGGAAAAGGGAAATTGAATACTTTCATTAAGATGTAGAAATTCTGATTACTTTCACTGCCTGATCTTCCTATCTAAAATAGATTCTGGGAGTCTAGTGGTAGACTGCATGCTTAGCAGGCATGAGGTCCTGGGTTCAATCCCCAGTACCTCCATTAAAATAAACTAATAAACCTAATTCCACCCCCCCAAAAAAAGTAAAATAAATCTGAAAAAAAAAAAAAAAAAAAAGACAGATTCTGATACACCTTACTCCATCTATCTCAGTACCTCATAAGGTTGTAGGATGTAAATTAACAGGGGAAAAAGTTGTCAAAGAGGCAGAAAGACGTTACAAAGTCTACCAAGAAATAAGGATACTGAGGATAGACCACTTAACACCACACAGAGTGATGCTCCTAAAATATGTGAATATGTGACATATATTAAGGCCAACTGAAACTTCCTCATAGATTTCTTGTCTCAAATTGATCCCAAAGCAGAAGCGTAATTGAGAGAGAGAGAAAGCGTATGTGTGAGAAAGTGTGTGTATGGTATAAAAGAAACATAATTTAAAGCAGTAAACAGAAATTGTCAATCAAACGGAGAAAAAGATGATTCTGGAACAGAACCAAAGAGATACAACACTGCTTAGCTCAAACTCTACCCTCCCTGGGAGTCATTTTTGGCTGAGTCAAAAATCTCTTGAGAAGTCTCACTAAAACAGCTGAAAATCAAACTTCTGATACAGAGAAAAGGCTTGAGATCATCAGTAAATGCAGTTGAAAAGATAAACTGACTAGGAGGAAGCTTAAAAATACGGAAGACAGGTGATCCAACATAAGAATTAGTATCCCTGAAGTAGAGAAACCAATAAATAGACAAAACTTATATTCAAAGATATAACACAAGAGAACTTCCTTGAAATGAGGAAATGAATTTGCAGATAAAAGGAGCAACTCAAAAAAGTTTATTGTATTGGTAGTAGTTACACAGGTATGTACATTTGTCAAACTCACTGAACTGTATACTTAAAGCAGGCACAGTTTATTATATGTAAATTATATCTCAGTAAAGTTGATTCTTTAAAAGAGCACATAAAATTCCAGGAAATTTTAATATACAACACTCAACACCAAAAAATATTCTAATTAAAACTATTGAACTTTAAGGATAAAAACAGAAATTTTCAGGCAATCAGACAGAAAAAGCAAATCACTTACAAGGAAGGGAAAAAAAATCAGGCTGGCCTCAGACTTCTCCGCAGCAACATTCAATGCCAGAAGACAACTGGACAACGTCTACCAAGTTCTAAGGAAAAGAAAGTGTGACCCAAGAACATAAAACCCAGCCAAGATGTAGCTCAAGTATAAAGGCAAAAGCCAGACATTCTTAGACAAAAAAAAAAAACACTACAAAAAAAAAAATAAAATAACACCCAAGAGCCCTTATATTTAAAAAAAGTTAAAATCTAATGAATCTAAAATTAACTAAAAGTAACTTAGGAATCAAAAAATCATGGTAAAAGGATTGATGGTAAACACTAAATACACCCGAACAATGTAAAAATAACTAACAAAAATCAGAAGGGGAGGATATAGAAGAGTAAAAGTACTTAAGCCCTCATCTTTCCAATCAGAGAGGCAACAGGTAAGATCTCCATTCAAATGTGGTCTAAAAAGAAGATATTAACTTCAGCTTAATATTTTTAACAATCTTTAATGAGTTATTATCTCATGTGGTAAAGATTCACTTGAAGCTTAACAATTCCTTCAAGTAAATTCAAGTAAAATTAAATATTTTTTTAAAAAGCAACTAATAGCGTAATCTCACTTTTAAAAAGTATTTCTATCAACCTACTTATCTACTTACTTATCCTTCTAAATGTAACACAAATATACACAAAAACATACACACACACACAGAGTTTTTAAATAACGTTTCTCCTAGTGTTAAAGATGGTTATTTCTGGATGGAGGAGCTTGAGGTGATTTCTTTACTTTCACCTTTGTAATTGTGTACACTGCTTGCACTCTTTATAATGAAATAGTATCATTTTTCCTCAATTGATTTTTTCTTAAAAGAAAACAATAACAAATATACTGAGACACCAACTGTATTAATTCTGTAGAGTGGAAAATGGATTTTTGGGGTACTTTTCTAAAATTTCTACAAATAACAAAAAAGAAAAACAAAGGAGCATATGTTAACCCATTTTTGTTAAAAAAAAAAAACTAAGCAATAAAAATACACCTAAATTTATAAAGAAAAAGGTTAGAACAATATACCTCAAAATATTAATAGTGATTATCACTTAATCATGGTGGGATCTAGTAAGTTTAATTACTTTTCTTACTTAACTGATTTTACTGTTTTTAAAAAGTATATATTCCTTTAAAAGACAAAAGAAAACTTTCCTCATTTGGGGAGACTCCACATAAACTGAGAATTTTTATGTAAAGCTCACTAGCCTTATTCCCCCATATCTTTTCTTTAATCTTAACATTTAAAAAAACTATTTAGACAGTTGGAAATTGCTATATTGAGATAACATCTTTGTTTTTCAGGCATAAGAAACAAAAAAAAAGATATTTGGGGTTTATGCAATAATCTAAATGAGCAGTTTTTCCTCTTTTAAAATGCCGTACACTAATTCAAGGTAAAGCTCCTCTCCTTTTCTTCATGTATTCTGGAAACACATGTACTGTTATATTCTCCACTACTGAATAAATAACCAGGTATCAAATGTAGATTTACCATGTGACCTCAGGAACATCACTTAGCCTCTATCTGTAAAATAAAGAAATCTGATTATGCAAAAACATATATATGGGTATATGTGCATTTTTCTAGGAAAAAACAGCCATGGATTTCAATACTTTAAAAAAAAAATTTGTGATTCCCACCCTCCAAAAAAAGGCTAAGAAGCACTGAATTAGATAATTACTTCAGTGCTAAAATTGTCTAATTCCATGCAAATAATTGTCACTTATGAAGTAACAGGTATATTTCAGTTCATACATTTTTGTAGGCTTCAGCTTTTCCTAAGTGCATGACAAACTTGAAGAGGTGCAAAATCTGAACAAAAGAAGGAAGTCAGAAGGGAAAAGGTTTGAGAGAAAAAAGAATAAAGTTCAGAGAATGCTTTATGCAAAATGTTAACAGAATATCCAGCAGAAAGGGAAAAATCTAAAACTCAATTTAACAAATATTTAATGAGAACTTTTCAACATATGGTACTTGCCCTCAAGAAGTTCACAATCTCATCGAGGTGATGAGACAATCATAACAAGATAAATGGGTTAAGTGCCACAAGAGGGTATAGTAAAGCACAATGAGGCTCCAATGAAGAAGAAATGAAAGCCAGTTGTGGGGAGGGAAATCAGGAAAGGTTTTTATGGAGTTGGTTGCACTCGTGAAACAAAATAGCAGGATTCTGACCAGCAAAGAGGGGAGAATGAAAGGGAAAGAAGGAGTTCAAGTTCAGGAAATGGAAATACGGAGTCACAAAAAAAGGTGTAGAGGGAAAAGGCATCAAAAATAACTCTTACATTTGAGAGCCTGATGGAACATCACAAAGTGGAGTAGGGGTGGGTAAGGAGGACTTTAGCCCAGGGAGCAGTTCATATAATCTTGGTAGAAAGGAAACCACAGCACCTCTTCACATCTGACAGATGAGAATTTAAGTCAATTACGGAGATATTTTAAGATGCCCCTTTAAATCAGTCAGCCACCTTCATGGCTATTCCAGAAATAAGAGCAAATATAAAATATCTACCTCATAATTTTTACCTATTCACTAAACCTAGGTATGGGTCATTTTTGAACTCCCTTCACTAGGTTACAACCAAGAAACCCTTCTTCTCTCTCCTCTAAATCCAAGTTTTCTGTTCCTGAAGCTAACAGGAAATAACATTATAATAGTATCTCTCCCAACCACCCAAGGTAGCAATAATAAGGAAAATAAATGCTGTATTGTATTAACCAGGCTTAAAAAGAAAGCTTAAGATCCCAGGAATCTGCCACCTTCTCCTTAGTTCATCCAACTCTGCCTCACCCATTACTTAGTACCTCATCAGCTCCATCTGAATGCTTCTTTGCACGGTTACAAATCACGATAATAAATATTATTATGCTCATAATGAATTATCAACAGCTCACCCTTAGAGCGCCCTTGGACCCAGAAAGGAAACTAAAATAAATAAACAAAATATTTCAGTAATGGCTCTACTTACACCCAATCCCACACCTTTTCAATTTACACATATACACCAACAAAGAAAATCAAATACACTGAGAATTAAGGCTGAAAGCTGGTTGAAGTCACGTTTAAGGATAACGAACACCAAGTTATTAAGCTGGCATTTTAATTCAGCTGGCAATAGAAAAATAGCTAAAGGTACCCAACAGGAGACTGACACAATCAGAACGGTGCTTTGGGAAGATTATGCTCACTATGGCAGGTAGGATGGTAAACTAAATCAGGAAGAATAATTTAGCAGGATATACTAATAACTCAGGATAGCAAATTAAGGATCCCAACTCTAATGATAGTAAAAAAAAAAAAAAAAAGGAATCTGGATGAGACAAAGGTAAAAGAAAGCCTGTAGGAGTTGCCACTTATTTGAATTATATGATCTAGGATGATATGATGCACAGACCAAAAAGCCCCATGAAACCCAGTAGGTATAGAGTGCAGGACAATGAACTAGCAACAGCTTCCAGAAGTCATCACAAAGAAGTGACAGGTAACTCCTAGGAGCCAACTTCCCCAAAATAGAGAATATTCAGAAAACAGCAAGCTAAGGATGAAACCTTAGGAAAAGTCACAGTAAGAGGGGAACAATGGTCAGGGAGGGTGGGAAGGCAGCAGCCTTAGAGAGAGTGGTCAGGAGAACAAAATAATTAAATATTATCCTAGACAATAGCATTTAAGAAGGAGACTTTTCATTATTACAAAATCAAAATGCAAACTAATAGAAAAAAGCCATGAGATTTGAGAAATAGGAGGTCACTAGCAATCTTAAATAGTATAAAAACTGGATTTCAGGAAGATAAACAAGAAGCAATGGGAGATACAGAACATTATTTTCAATGGGGCAGTAAGACACAAGTAAGAATGAAATTATTTACTTCACAAAGAAAAAGGAAAAAAATATATATATATAGTTAATGGTTAATAACAAAGCAACTGTAATGGGCTTTGAATTACCTTACCAGTTACAAGGTAACTTACAATAGAGTTAGTAGCTCAAATCTCCAAAACACAATGAGACCCTTAAATATCTCATAATTATCCTAAGAATCCCCTTAAAGATGTAAAAATCGAAAAATATTGAGAGCAAGGGCCTAATATCATCACAGAAGAGATTTCCAAAATAGCGTGTGGTCTCTGGTTATTTACCAACACATGTATTTCTAAACTTTTTTTGTTAATATAAGGATAAGAACCACCCACTTAACAAAAACAAAAATACACATAAAATATAAAAACGTTTAAATGTTTTTCATATTACATTAAATGTTAATCCCAGTCAAACTCCAAATAGACTACGGTTAACTTCCCTTTAGTTTACAAGTCAAATTACATAATAAAATAGCTTTGCAAAACAAATTCTAAACCTCATTCAACAATATTTATTATGAACAAATATTAGAATAAGAGTTTGCATTTATTCTTTGAATTTATAAAAGAACATCTTTCTTGAAAAGGAGACTAATGTGTGGCTACTTAAAAAGAAAACTACATACTAGGTTATCTCATGTATCTTGATACATAAGATTTCTAGAAATTCTGTAGCAGTGACAAATTAGACTTAACTTATAGTACTACTATCAAGGAATTATAGTCCTAATTTCAAAAAATTACCAACAACACTTTTGTTCTGCAGGGAGAGGACACAGACCACTCTTAACAACAGTAAGAGGGATGGATGTCCACGGCTTTTTAAAAAGACTTCAAGAAAAAAATCACTTCTCTTAAGGGATGCTGGTTCTCTTAATGCTCTGTTTCATGATCTGGCTGTTGGTTACAAAGGTGAGTTCACTATGTGAAATTCATTGACCTAAACACTTACATCTGTGCACTCTTCCATATGTATGTGATTATTCAATAAAAAGCTTTTTAAAAATCAAATTTTCTGTTCTAGTGAGGAATTACCTGTTGTCATAGATCCATAACACGGCAATATTAACAAGCCATCTAGAGTGGTATCTTGAACATCATAATCATAATCAACTGACTCTGCCATTTGAAAAAGTAACTCACAACTTTTTTCAATTTCAAACTGACCTGAAATGAGGAAAATAACGTCAGCAACTGAACAGCAAAATTAATTTAAGAATAAAAAAAAGGATTCTAGATTAATATTAGTTTTGCATGATAGTTATTCTAAATCTCTCATTTGATCCAAAGTCGATAAACACATAGGTTGTACCCATGTGTTCAACAATAAAATCAGAAATAGAAGAAACACCAGTTTCCAAGGAATTTAAATCTCTAAAAAAATTAAAATATTTATAATCTTTAAGACCTTCATCTTGTTAGTATGGTATTTGAAGAAGATTCAGTAAAGTTAATCATTAACATAGGGGAAGCTAGTCTATGAGATACTACATTTAGGTTTTATTTCAAAATACTTAAGTAATCTCAAAAGAGCAAAGAGATTGTTACAATGGCTCACTTCTGACATCAGTACAAGGCAGAGTAGGAGGTGAGCCATGAAATGACTCATATCTGTTAGTAGGATGCTGCTACTTGAAGAATCACACTAGTCTGAGATTTAACTTATCTATTTTTGACCTCCAAGAAAGGCTAGTCTATGAGACATGAATTCCACACCTTATGCACTGCTACCACAGAGTACCATCTCACCACTCAAATAAGAAAGGAGCTAGTAGGATGTCTTTGGGAATAATGAAATTAATCATTCAGATCCAGGACTGTTCAGTGTGGCAACAGTTCTATATAAAATAGAGTACCACAAATATTAATATTTTATCATTTAATATCTTTCTATTGGAAGGTCAGTGTGTTTCACATGTTTACTAATGAGACTGGCGTTTTTGGGGGCAGTGAGGAATTATCTTATATATCTTATAATACAAATAATATCTAAAGCTACTCAGATAATCTTAAAAACCTAGGGTAACGTGAGTAGAGCCTAGATTTCACAACAAAGGTAACACTCAATCGTGATGTCACATTTCCTTCTTACAAACAGTAAAATTTTAAATCTGATACTCAATGCTCACCAGTCAGAAAAACCAAGATGTCTCCAGCCATTTCATTCAAATGAATATCCATGGTCACTTTCACAATCTAAAGTAAGAAACACAAGCATAACACATGCTAGTGGAAACATAATCCCCAACCTCGACCCCCACCCCCACCACCTCCCCTAGTTCCACAAAAAAATTAAATTTGGTCTCAAAAATCCTAGGACCTAGGGCTGCCATTAAAATAAAAGAGAACAAATAAATTATCAAACTACTCAATCAACTAGAATCATATATATAAAGAAACCAAATAATACCGCTTGAATATATGCAGTATTTTCTCTATCTCGTGGACCAATCAAATTGCAGAATTTTTCCCTGACTGGATAAAGTCTTCCAGGTATATCGAATATTGGACAATTTCCAAAGAATGCAGAGAGCTTGGCTAATTCCATAGTTGCTGACATCACCACGACCTTTAAATGCTCCTTCCTGTTAGGAGACTTCTCCTGAAATAGCTTCTTCAGTAAACCAAACAAGATGTCCTGAAAAAAAAAGTACATTTCTTGAAGTCACAAGTATACCTAACAACCAACTTATTTTAAATATTTTGCTCACCTAAGCAAAGAATTCCTATTTGGATAGATTAAAATGTAAGTAAGAGAATGCAATTCACTATACAGGACAAAGCTACCCCCAAAAAGTAAACTGTCTAATGAATAACCAATATATTAAAATACTCACTGTAGTTAGAGTTCTTTCATGGGCTTCATCCAAAATAATGACACTGAACTTGGTAAGATTTGGATCTCCCAAAATATGTTTCAATAAACATCCATCAGTCATGTATTTGATTGCTGTATCCTAATGTTCAAACAGCAGAGTACATCAATAGATAGACAGATAGATAGATAGGTAGGTAGGTAGATAGAATGTATCACAGAAATTCACCTCTGCTGCCCAAACTAAATTTCCCCCCAAAATGTAGACAGTAAGTGATCAAACTAATCTGACTAAACAAAAAAGAACATAAAATAGTCTAATAACATATATCTAATAACATGCATGGTAAATTATGAAACTTATAATCTATATATAGACAGGAATAAGGAATTAAGGTGGATGTTCCGGAATAAAGCAACAAAGGTGACCAATAAGGAAACATAATGAAGTCAGTGGAAAGTGGTTAAGATAATGCGATGATTCCAGGTGAGCAAGCTGTGGGAAACAATGAAATGGGATTCATCTCCCTGTCTCAGCTGCTATTTTAGAGGACTCAGGAGAAAAGGCAAAGGAAGTGGTAAGGTGTATCATTTTCTCTTACCCTCTTGTTCTCTGCCCATTTTCCGATTACAAAAATAGTGTCAGTTGACTAGCATTAAAACAAAGGGCAAATAAGGTCCAAAGGTGAGGAGTTAACAGCAGTGACATACATAAAACAAGGGGGAAAAGAAAGAACAAAAAATTCCCACCAGTGACCACTAGGAAGGCAAAGATAGTATTTTAAGGAGTCATTCTTTGCACTATTGATGGTCATTCCTATTCATGACCATATGCAAATCAGTGATTGTTCTGTATCTGGTACAGGATTAAGAAATCCTGTGGGAATGTAAACAGTAACTATGAACTATTGTCGTGAATACAGAAGATGCTCAATAAATATTTGCTTACCAATTTTGTTAAGTTGTCGGTTTTCCATTGACTTCAAGAATACAAACTTATACTTTATATGAACCTTGAAAACATTAACTAAATAAGCCAGACACCAAGGACAAAATACTGTATGATTCCACTTATACAGGGTACTTAGAACATGGAAATGCACAGAGACGTTTCCAGGGGCTGGGGGGAGATGGAAATGTGGAGGTACTGTTTAACAGACACAGTTTCTGTTTGGGATGGTGAAAAAGCTCTGAAAATAGTGATAAGTTACACAGCACTGTGAATGTACTTAATGCCACTGAATTGTACACCTAAAAATAGTTTTTAAAAATGGTAAAAATTATAAATTTCATGTCACGTATATTTTACTATAATAAAAATTTTTTTAAGAATACAAATGGAAATTACACGCCAAGGATCCTCACAGCTAAATACATAAAATAAGAGACCTACGAAAAATCAAGATAACTGTCACATAAACTAAGGGAGAAGGGATAAATTAGACAACACAGAGCTAAAGCATTAACAATGGGCAACACAAACTAACTCTACTCAGAGGCTTTGTTTCTTTAAAATATAAATGGGATTTTGAAGTTAAAATCTTTCATAACTTTCTCCACTCTTTCTGTAAGTTTACAGTAGTTAAATGCAAACTTTTGTACCTTAGAGCTGCAATCATCAAAACGAACTTGGTATCCTACTTTGGATCCCAAAGTGCATTTCATTTCTTCAGCAACCCTCTGAGCAACAGATATGGCAGCTACTTTTCGTGGCTGAGTCACACCAATCATACCATGTTGTGAAAACCCTATCAAAACCAGAGGTAAAAACCACAAAATGTTAACAATTGCTTCCTATTAGTTTCTGGTCAATCAGTACAAACCGTTCAAGTGTTTCTAAAAGAAAACTGTGCAAATTAACAACACACTGTATTACATTTGTGCCATGGAAATTTAAGTATAAATTTAAAATAAGAATACATATTAATAACCATTCTAAAGTACATATTTTAGTTTTTTCCAATTTCAATCTGAAGATTTAATCTAAAGAATAAGCCAAAAATTTTTAACTCTTAGGAATCTAAAATTTCACACACATCCTAAAATAGAAGTTTAAATATACAACTTTTCGTAGATTCTACAGCCTTTTAATACCATCTTAATATCTCTGAAAGGGAGATGCATTTTATAATTGATGACACCTTTCTTTATTAATAGTATGTAAAATAGTGCTATGTCTTAATAGATGGCAGATTTGATGCCTTAGAGTAAGTTAATATAAGCTAAATTTTTTGGTGTTTTTTTATATGAATAATATCCAACACACTTTTGCTCTGTACCAAACTTTTTTTTAAAATATATTTATTGTCACATTTTTTTTTTCGCTGTGAGCTACCACAAGATCTTGTATTTATTTCCCTGTTTATCTAGTCTACATTTTGAAATCCCAGTCTGTCCCTTCCCATCCCCTGCTCCCTTGGCAACCACAAGTTTGTATTCTATGTCTATGAGTCTTGTACCAAACTTATGATAGAAAGTTTTACCATGAGGAAGGGAAAAACACTGTAAGGGTAATTTGTTTAGCTGGCTTGGTGTTAGCAAAGTCAAGTAATCAACAGTTACCTGATACAGCTCTAGAGAAAGAACCAAGAAATACTAATGTCAGCGGTAGATATCAATATAATCCCTTCTCCCTGAAAATTATTTCAATACCCAATGTTTAATAGTCTACTGCAAGACAACCTTATTTTAGAGCAGAGAATCAACATCTACCTATAATTCTATTTGGAATTATAAGGGTAATTAAAAATGGAAAACCTGCCATCTCAGCTAATTCCTGCATCCAAAATAAGACGACAAAGAAGCAGGGAAGATGCAGGGAAAGTGTGCTAAAAGAAGAACAGGGGATGCAAGAGTTTGAGTAATACAGAAGTTCTATTAGCTTTTAAGAGGATATTTTAAAAAATATTCCCAGTGTTATCCCAGAATAAAATTACCTGCTTCATATAGATATTTTGGGAGTTGAGTTGTTTTACCACTTCCTGTATTTCCAGTAACAATAAGGAATGAATTGTCCCTCACAGCTTGAATAAGTTTTTTCCTTTGTTTTTGAATAGGAAAAGTTGGAGTAGTTCCTCCCTCCTGTGATGTGCATCCTTTCTCCTCTGTAATAACAGAAAAAAAAAGAAACTGTTCAATTAAAATGCCTGTAAAGATTTCTCTGACTCAGTTTGCCAGAACTGAAAAGAGAATGACATTTCTTGAAGACAATTTCAGGGCTGGCAAGAATCAACCCATGACTTCTCAGTTAAATCACTTACATCCAATTAGCAAGTCCAGAGCAACTTTTCAGTGAAATCTAACAACCTGAGCATTTACTAATGCATGACTCAAAGTATCTGACAGAGTAAGCCTAGCACAAGGCAATGTATTGCAAGCATACCTATACAGAAGCACAAAACCCAATTTTATTAAACAAAACCCAATTTTATTAAACAAAAACTGGAACACAGCGGAAAAACTCTCAGCTGAATTAAAAGCCACCTGTGTTTGCTTCTGATTCATGGTTCAAGTTAGGTCCCTGTTCAGAGTGACTGATATCCCAGAAGGCCAAGTGGTGGGTAACCATGGAAACTGGCTCCTGGAAACTGGCTCCCTTCATACCATACCCAAAGGCAGGCTGGCGGCCCGACGAAGGGGCGGGGTGGGGGGGTGGATGGGTAGAGAACAAAGGCTTTATGAGCCTGTTTAAGAGCAGAACGCGTCTCGGCGATGGGGTTCACTTTTTTGTCCCCCAGCGGGGTTCTCACTCAACTTGGGTCTGGGACCGCCCCCCTCTAGACCAAAGTGCTCACTGGACGCAAAGTTCGCCTCCGGCTTGGAGGCCGAGAAGAACGATGCGCCCCTCACCCTACTCTTCTCTACCTGCCTAAGGAGGACTTTTACCCCCCTAAACCCCATGCCATAACTCCCGCTAGCCTCCGTAGTGTCCCGCCGACCGCACCTCTATCCGCGATGGAAACAGCCGAAGGCCGCTCTTCCTGGAGGTCTCTTGAGCGCTCAACCTCCTCCTGCCGCCTTGGCGCCCTGCCCGCGACAGCGGGAAACCGGGACATAGACCTGGCCCGGAGCGGAGGTGAGCACGTCCACCGAACCAGGGAGATGGGAGGGGAAAGGAGAAGACGCGCCCTGATGACGTTGAGGTGTTTACTTCCGCGCGTGCGACTCGAGCGAGGGGAGGGGGAGCTGTTTGATGACGTGGCGCGCGGCGGCAGGAGAGCTACCCCGCCCCCGCGACAGGGCGGCGAGCAGAGGGCCCACCCACGAGTGTTTCCCGCCATCTGCCCGCGTGCTCTGAGCCTTAGACGGCGAAGCCAGACCCGGATCCGGAAGGGCCCTCGCCTGTTTCTCTTCTTGGGCGCAAAAGGGCCAGGCGACTCCTTTTTTCTCGGCCACAGTGGTCACTGCAAGCGTATCCTGAATTCACACAGCTAAAGTGATATGACCCTTTGCCAGGAGCTGGAACCCTCCTAGAGTTCAGCGTTCCACAAAAGTCTCACCTTGCTCATCCTAAAATGGCCCGTTCAAGGCACACAGCTAATGAGTTGCAGAGCTGAATTTCTAGTTCTACAGTGCCCAGGACTAACGTCCCCGACACTGTTCATTTCCTTCATGGGACCCTGCATTTTAACTTATTTCTATGTTTATTTTCTTCCCCTTTGCCCCAACCATAAAGACACAAGGGCAGCAACTTTAGAAAACCATGGTACACTCAGTCCAGCAAAGTGATTCAAAGTGGGCCGTCAGTATTTGAATTTGCTGAATGAATGAATGAATGATTGATCTCCAGAGATACTGAGCCCACTTAATGGTTGTGGATTCCTTGGAAACCACAAAAGCTGAAAAGTTAAACAGATATACAACAATCAGGTGGGGTGACTTTTTCAGGAAAGGTACTTAGGGAGGAGATCTTTCTGTTATAGAATCTTACGATTTTGTAACTGATGTCAAGTGTAACAAAATCAGTGCAAGAAGATTATCTCTCGGACTTTTCAACTGTTCCTGCTGTTAGAATTGACCAACACTTAACTGCTAAAGAAGACAACTCAAGTTGTCACTTTACATTAACTAAAGGCCACTACTCTTCCATCTAACCAGGCTTCAAAAGATGTCATTGGCCCCCAAGATTTTCCTGTGCTCATTAAAAATGTATATACACTAAATCCTTTTAAATGGGACTGATTAACATCTCTTAAAATGCAAATTTATCAGATGTTGAGTGAGGGCAGCTTTCTAACAACTTTCATATCTCCAAAATCTGGAAACTACAGGAATAAATCTGGTAATAGGAGAACGTCTCAGATTTCTCTCATCCTTGAAGGGAATCTCCCAACCTTCTGGATTCTGTTAAAAATTCAAAATATTACAAATCAGAAAAATAAACCATAAAGCAAAACTACATTTGTAGTTCAGGCAAGGTATCAGTGAGTTCAGGGTAAGGTATTTCAGTGGCATAATAAAGTCACTTTCTAAGAAAATGAGCAAATCATTTCAGACCAATGATAATTACCATTTATTGAGCACTTAGTGGTCAAACATTTGATATAAATTGTTTTCATTTATTCCTCACAAAACCCCATTGAGGTGGGTTGTAATCGATAGTTTTCACATATGGGAATCAAGGCTCACATACTTGCTCAGGACAACAAAACAAAGAGGTAATAGGACTGAATTTCAAAGCCACACTAATAACTACTATACTGTAATGTGAGATAGAATTATCTAAGTCTTGGTGGCTAATATATTTTCTTTCAATATTTATAAATCAACTATTATAGAATGATCCATTCTCATATGAGAACCACCTAATGAGAGTATCCAGAATAAAACCTGCAAGCCAAGAATAAAGAAAAGTAAAAGTGAAAAACTCAAATATCGTTTAACATTGTTGATTTTAAAACCAAGGACATTTAAAACATGTTACCATTAATAACCATGTGCTCAGGGCTATTCCAAACTGAAAGATCAACAATTATTTCCTGCCCAGTGAGTTTACAAATTACAAAGGCAAACAAGATCCAAATACAGACTGAAAATAGAAAATACATGGATTGAATTTGAGAAGAAAGGTCAATGTTTCAAAGGAAAAAAGTCAGTGTTCCCAACAACAGTGAATCTTTCCTGTTATCTTTGGGTCACAAGAAAAACCTGAGACAAACGATATTCAAAGAAGTGTGAGAAGTATGACTTGCACCCTGCTGCTGTTGCTTCATAAGCCATCTTTCAAAATGTTCTCAAATCCAAGCAATCTGCTTCTGAGCATCAGAAACACAGGAAGGAAGCTCAATATTAAAGATTTACAAAAGCAGAATAGAATTTTTAAATCCTCTTCAGGAAAGAAAGGAGAGTATAGAACCACTGTTATAATTTAAAAGAAATAACTGGAGCAGAAAGGAAAATTATCAAAGATATTAATACAATAAAATCCAGAAAGTTAAAAACACCAGACAAATGACAGTATGCAGAAAGCTAATCATAACAGGAAGGCACAGAAAGAGAATGAGCAATGGTGTTAAAAGTACACCATATTTTTTTAATCCATGAATTTGACCAAAACAATAGTTGTTTTGGTAAAGAGAAGCACATAGGAGTCAGATTTTAAGTGGGTGGGAAGAGAATTAGAGAGCAAACTGAAAATGTACTTAATGCATTTGGTTAGAATCAACTAAGGTAAGTGAATGGAGAGAAGAGAATAGCCAGAAAAAGATGCCACTGCTACAGTGTATGTATGATGATTCACAGTCAATGGAATTATTGGGGTACCACTGAAGTAGGTGTGTTTTGGAGAGCTGAAACACAGAGGTACTAACGAAGGAGAAAAAGCAAGTTCATATTTTGAGAAAGGATGCAGGACTGGAGGAAAGAGAACAAACTTTTAGTCAAGGCAGGTATAATAACTCTACCTTCTGGCAGATTTGTATCCCAAAATATGAATCTGATTGTTCCTCCATTATTTCCCTCCTTTATTTCTATCTCACTTGTAAACCGAGGACCTTCCTTCCTCCTCGGCCCTCACCAGAGCAGAAACAAAGATCCAGAGTCACTGCTGACCTAAAGGCCAAGATAGGTGCCTCCTATGCATGCTTGCAGAACTGGTTATTGTCTGTCTCTGACAAATGAGATGGAGCCTAGGGAGGGCAGAGAAAAGAGACTGTCATGAGAAAGGAAGAACTGATCGAAGGAATAAGGAGCTCTCAAAGTAGGCAAGAGAAAGAGGATCTTTTGTTACAAAGTTCTGGTGGAAGGAATTCAAGACGATGAGCCATCTAAAGTGAGGACCATTCCTCCATTAAAAATAAATAAAAAACCAAAGCCTATGATCAGTTAGTCATTTAGCAGTCCTGGATACATAAAGGCCTGGAACAAGAGGGGAGCTCTTATGTTCCGGGGGTAATGGAGGCATAACGAAGAACCTCACTCCCTAAACTGGGTAGTTAGACGGTAAAAATAGGGAATTTTCCTATGAGTGAGGTAGGGGACCCCATGCCACTGTTACATATGCTACTGACTCACTTATAGGACATTAGCAGTTTGGGCATTTAGAGGGAAATAATTACATGTCCATACCATAGAACTTATGAAAGTATCCACCTTTCAGTTCAAAAGTAAAAAAACATCATCACACTTCCTCCTCTTCCTTCTCTCTTTTTTGGTTTTAAGTGTCCAGATATTAAGATTTGAGTATTACCAAGCAGTCATTAAATCGTTCATCAATGATATTATTTAATTGAAAGCTTAATAATAATTGAGACACTTTTAGTCATCATCAGTGAAAATTGATGCTTTACACCTATGCATATAATCTTGCCACAATGTGTGTGTTCCATTATTCTATTAATAAAATAGGACTTCTTTCAAGTAAAAGCTCAGTGAGTACTTTAACTTCCTATTCATTCATTCATATGTTCACCCAATAAGTATTAGAATCTACAGCTATATTATGTACCCTTTTCAATAGCTACACAGAGGGATACAAATCTGTATAAGAGATCATCATTACTTTCAATGAGATTAGAAGTAGTCAAGGAGATAAATATTTAGAGGAGGAAGAACTAATAGAGTAATCAGAAAAGGCTTCTTGAAGTTAGTGGCATTTGAACGGAGCTTTGAAAGTTGCCAAGGCTTCAGTAAATGCCAGGGAAAAATCCTGGATAGAAGAAATCTCACAAAGACACTAATAGAGTGACCAAGATATTATTAATTATGAGTGATTGAGAAATCTGCAAAGTTAATGTCCTATCTCTGGTGATGGTCTCTGTAAATCTTTCACTTGCCTGAAGGTGGCAAGCTGGGTTTATCTGAGAAACTTCAGCATAAACCTTATTTGAAGGAAAAATGAAACATTACTGTTTTTCTGAGGGGAAAAAAAAAACTTTCATTGACATTTAACTTGTAAAATCGAAAAGTGAAAAAGATCGAAATTACTAACATAAGTTAATCATTTAAATACTGTACATATTTAATACTGCTTATTTTAAAGCACATGGATTTTATATTGCAAGTACTTTACATTTTAAGTTTTTATTGTCCTTATTGATTTCTCAGTTATGATATAATTTTTTCATAGGAGAAAAAAGGAGCTTATACTTTTAAGTATAACCATTAAAATCTATGGTAAGTCTATGTATAAGTCTCTTGGGGTGTAGTAAGGTTTATTGAGACATAATTTCCAAATAGTAAAAATCATCCTTTTTAGTGTATAGTTGCATGCATTTTATAAATTTTGCCAAGTGCATATGGTGTGTAACCACTACTATAATAAAGATATAGAACAGTTACATTACTCTAACATACTTCTCTGTGGTCAGTCCCTTCCTTCGCCCCTAGCCCCTGGCAACCACTGATTTGTTTTGTCTCTATAGTTTTGCCCCTTCCAAAATGTTACATGAATAGAATCATAAAATTTGTACCCTTGTTTGGTCTGTCTTCTTTCATTCAGCAGAATTACTTTGAGATTCAGCTATAGCTGAATATAGCTGTGGTGTGTATTAATAATTCAATAATTTTTATTACTGAGTAGTATTCCGTTGTATGGATGTACCACAGTTGTTTATCAGTTCATTAATTCAGGGACATTTATGTTCTTTTCAGTTTCTTGGTAATTATGCACAAAGTCACTATAAACAGTCACTTGCAGGTTTTTGAGTGACCATGTTTTCATTTCTCTTCAGTAAATACGTAGGAGTGGAATTGCTGGGTCGAATGATAAATGTATGTTTACAAGAAACTGCCAATCTGTTTTTCCAAACTGGCTGGTCCATTTTGCACTCCTGCCAAACATATATGAGAATTCCAGTTGCTCTGCATCCTTCCTAGGGCCTGATATTGTCAGTTTGTCTGTCTATATTACCCATTCTAATAGGTAGTGGTGGGATGTCATTGTGGTTTTAATTTACATATCCCTATGACAATGATGTTGAACATCTTTTTATGCATTTATTTGTAGCCTGCATATCTCTTTGGTGAAACTTCCATTCAAATCTTTTGTCTACTTGTGTGTGGGAGGGAGGGGTTACTTATTTTATTATCAAGTTTTGAGAGTTTCTTATGGATTCTGGATTCAAGTCCTTTATCAGGTGCTTTACAAATATTTTAACCCAGTCCATGGCTTGACTTTTAATTTTCTTAATCATGTCTTTCAAACAGAAGAGGTTTTTAATTTTGATGAAGTCCTATTTATCAATGTTTTTCTTTTGACTGGACTTTTGGTGTGATACCTAAGAAATCTTTGCCCAATCCAAGATCACAAAGATGTCCTTGTAAGTTTCCTTCTATAATTTTATTATTTTAGGTTTTATAGTTAGGTTTGTAATCCATTTTGAGTTGATTTTTGTATATGATACAAGGTATGGGGTCAATGTTGTTTTTTCTATGTAGATGTCCGATTGTTCAATATCATTTCTTCATAGGAGGAAAATTTAACAGAGGAAGAGACTCACCCTTTTAAATCATACAGTTAAAATCTGTGATTGGTCATGTTTGACAGTTTTTTCAATTTTTTGTTTTTCAATTTTTTCACTTTTTTTTAGATATGAGGAAACTGAGACCTTAAAATCCCCAGTGACTTGTCCACAGTCATACAGCTATACAGAGGCAGAGCGAAGTCCAGGGTTCAACTTTCCAAATCTCAGGCTATTGCCTTCTCTGCCAACTCTTTGTGGCCTCCTTATTGAATGAGTCACTAACTTTATTTCTATTTCTTAAATATAGATTTTTCTGCAACTGTAGGCTTTTATCTAAAACTTCATTTTCAGTGCTTTTTCTAGATACTACATGGTATTTGACTAAGCAGAATTAAACCCAATTCCTACAAAATACCTCTAAGCTTTATCCAATGCCACTGAGTTTACAAATCTCATCACAAAATAAATACACAGGAAGGCAACATAATCTAGACAAAAGAAACAAATGTAATTTAGTAACCTAGGGATTACTAAAATGATGAGATTTTAGTTGATAATTCTAAGATTGCACTTATGCATAATTTTTTACTTTACATTAAATTAGCTACATCTCCTTTCATTTAATTGTAAATTAGACAGAAAATTCATCTTTTTTACTACCTGGGACTTCCAGCAAACCTGGTGAATTAAATCTGAATGATCCCACCTTGCCTTATGCAACAATAACACATGTGTGCTTGATAAAATATAAGAAAGAGAAAAATCCCTAGATGTCAGAAACAAATAGGGAATGCAAATCTATCTACAGGAAAATTAAACACTGTTCTGTGGGGACAGTCTTCTGTGAGGACACGTTTAGGGTGCAAGGACTTCTCATAGAGTAAACATCCCCTACTGTAACTGAGCTCACAACAACAACAAATTACACGTCACATGGAGAAACACTATCATGAGAGAGATCAAGGAACCCAACAAACAGGAAAACTACCCCTAGAACTAGAAGTAATAGGAAAATCTGAAAGAGACTGTAAAATAAATGTTTTAAATTATTAAAAAGATTTTTTAAATAGAAACATAGTGAAACAAGAGAACATTTCAAAAACAGGTAGGCTTGAAAATGTAATAAAATTAAATGTCAAAAAAATTAAAAATATATTCATGGAAATTAGAAACTCAGTGGACACTTTAAACAAATCAAGAGAAAAGAATAAAGTAGAAGACAGGGCTGAGGAACTCACCCAGAATGTAGCACGTAAATGTGAAGAGATGGAAGACGTGAAAGAGAAATTAAGAGATACGGAGACTAGAATAAAGAGACTGAATATATATTGAAAAGGAGTTCCAGAGTCAGAAAGGGGCAGAATAGGAAAGAAGCAATATCTGAGTAAATAATCAGCAAACCCCAAACAGGAGAAAATAAAAATCATATATGCCTAAACAAAGTGAAACACAGAACACAACAGAAAAAGAGAAAATCTTGAAAGCAACAAGATAAAAAATATTTTGTACAAGGGAATAGTAATACATCATCATCAGGTTTCTCATTTAACAAAAATAGAGAAATAGAATAACAGGTATCACCACTTTATTAAGGAAAATAATCGAGGTCTGCACTCACAGTAACATTCAAAAGTGAGACTGACGTTAAGGTATATTCAGACAAATACTGAAGTAATTTAATAGTAATAAGTTGCTGCTTAAAATATACTCAAGTATGTATTTCAAGATGAAGAAAAATGAAGCCAGGAAAAAAGCATTGGCTATAAGTCCTAACTGTGAACAGAAAAGTTAGTTAAAAAAAAAAGTATTTCTAACTTGAGAGTTTGTGAAAAAGTGAAACCTAATTACTATAATAACATGAATGACAGGAGGGTTGCGGCTTCTAAAAAAGGCTGAGGATATCTTAGACTCTGTTGAATGTGTGTGTTATAAATTTAAGAGCCAACACTGAATGAAAAAAAGAAAGTGTATATTGTTATATAAATGTCAAAGTGAAGCAAGTTAAGTTCTTGTTAGTTTCACCACTATGAAGAAAATATATTTGACAGCCATGAACTTCTCACCAGAAGAGACAGAATCCAAGGGGAGAAAAATGTTTAAAGCTTGTATATAATTACAGTGAAGAAAAGGTAGATTTCAAAACGTGTAAGCCTATAAGAAAATAGCATAGTTTGTTTTCTGGTACTTTTTCTGTATCACATAAAGCTTTATGTAAATAAATCTGAAACTCCACTTGTGTGGCAGCAAATCCTTTTTAATGCTATAATAAATAAAGGTTAATATTTTTCAATGTGTAATATCCAAGCCAGTAGAAGTGGGGGAGAAATAACTCAATAGCTTAATGGAAGGCAGGAAAGTGTAGAAAAGGAAGTAAAATAAAAGCATAGTAAGTAGAAAACACAAAATAAAATACTAGAAATAAACTGTATTAATAAAGATACCAAACTAAACTCACAGCATGATACTATTTAAATGACATTTCTAACACAGAGAAAAAATAGTAACATTGCTTATGGATACATACCTATGTAGTAAAATTATTAAAAAACATGGGATATGTACTAACTTCTGGACACAGGTTACCTGTGGTAAGTAGGGAAGGGAATGAGGTGGGACTGCTGCTTCAACTGTATTTGTAATCTTAATTTCTCTTAAAAGAACCCAAAAAATAAAATTAAAATAAAAAAAGAATCTGAACCAAAATGGCAACCTGTTAAGGTTTGCTGTTGAGTACCTAGATGTTATCATGTTCTGTTCTGTTCTTTTATGAATATCTGAAAAATTAACTCTACATTAAAAACCCTCCAAACATTATCTCAGAAAAACCTCAGTAAATAAGCCTATTTGAGCAAATAAATAATTAAGTACTTATAAATATCTTCTCACTGGTTGTCAGGACATTGAAGGAGGCTGCTGAACTGTCTTTTCCACATCAGTTGTCAACACAGCTTATAGGAAAGATGGTGTACCACATCTCGTGTTTTCCTGGTCATCACTTTGACCCTCTACTGCAGAGAAGGTGAAGGTGGAAGATCCTTGAGATCCAAACTGTATTTCTGTCTTATTCCAATACATGCAAAACACTCCCTTCACCAATGTTCAGTACTTTTCAAAGGAAGGAAAGAAAAAGAAGCATATAATAAAGGGACACATTTCCTAAGGAACTTTGGCGCATCCATGTTTTTATTTTTCTGACTCCATAGGTTCAAGGCAATTGTGGGTCTTTTGTCATTGGGAGAGTTAGATGAATCTTTGGTGCTGGAGAAGACAGACAAGAGAGGAAGGAGCCAAACGAAAAAGAACTGAGCTTTAAGTCCTCCAAATAAGAATTGGAATACACTCTTCTTTAATGTACCCCATTTCAAGTGTCAAATATAAATTTTTTGAAATTCTATTTTCATAAAAGCCCTAAAAAACCACCACCCTAAAATATGAAACCACAAATTTCTTTCTTCTCTCCTTAATGGTCATAATTTTGGAATACTGTGTCATCTATAATTGGGGAGCATTTGTCATGCTTCTTCAAAAAAAATTGGAACAATATTCGGGAAAAATAAATAAGTATTTTGTAAACCCCAGTTCCCAGCTGTTACCCTGTCAGGATCACTCCTAATAGTCTTGTAATGAAGAAAAGATGCTCTTTTCTGCCATTAAGACTGAACCAGGGAGTTCCCATCTCCTGCTAGTGAAACAGGAGGCTATAGAGAAACCCTGTTCAGCGAGAGAAGGAGCGGAGGGTGAATGGTGGTCCTGAAAGGAGAAAGAGGAGTTAGACTTCTGTGTCTTGAGTGCTCTTTTCCAGGGCAATGTTCTAGAGAAGGAAGATATGTGAGACAGCATGAGGAGAATGCCCTGCTTCTATTTGACTCGGTCCAACAGCTGAGACAGTGATTGTTGGGTGGCGACAGAAAGAAATGGGTGGATGGATTAGCTTGAAGCAGTGGTCCTGGCTCCTTTGTGATCTTCAGGGAATTCTGGTGAGACAGCACAGAAATAAGGATGAGACTAGAACCAACTAAGAGGTGGCCGTGTGTAGAGCAAATGGCCTGAACCACTGACCCAGGGATGATACCAGCTCACGGCCCAAAGGCCAGGTAAGACCTACCACATCTCCAAAGGGGCCCTCAATGGCCACCAGTCCACAGAGATGCTGTTCTGCTGCAGGGACAAATTTGCATCCTGAGACCCCCACAGGGATCTGAGGCCTCTCCTCCCCTTGCCACCATGAGGTCACAAATCCTTCCATACAGCTAGACGCTTTTTGAAAAGAAGCAAGAATAAGGGGGAAGAATGTGAAAGATTTTTGCAACTACCCAAAAGAAAATGTGTTCAAAAATGACCATTTATTTAAATTGAAAAAAGAAAAAAAAAACCGTTACCTTGAATTGACAGGCTTAAAGCTTGGGATTTGTTTCCCCCTCCCAGAATGAAGCTTGCAAAGAAAATTAAGTCCATCAAAGAAACTAAAGAGCAATAATTTCTTTGCACATTGGATTTACAGTGTGGTCAATTTTTGACCCACTATACACATTTGTATAGGATTATTTCTCCAGATTGTTTTTTCACCTTTTAATACCTTTCCTCGATTCACATGTACACTCCTTTTGAAATTAACTGTAGTCCCCGTTGTGTTGGCCAAGGAGGCTCTAAATGCAAATACCAGCTTTGTCTATTCTGGAATTGGCAGGTGTAATGCATGAAGCAAGGGGCCGTAAGGTTGAGGATAGATCCAGTTCTTTGTAATCACCAAGAAAATGCCCACCCAGCCGTTCTGCCCTTGTTTTTAATTTGCTCCTTTCTTCTAGTCTGTATACAATTAGAACCATACAAAGCCACGTGCACAGCAACCACCGTTCCTCGCCTCTGTGACCATCCCCCTGGGTAACACGGAACATTTAATAGGCCAGTCCCAGCATCTAATAACAAAAGAAAACCTCGTGGTGGATCACAATAATGATTTTGTGTCTTTCTGTAATGATGAAAGAAAAACCTGATTCTGCATAATAATCGCTTTGTTATTCATGGAACTTAACTGTCATTTCCTCATGAATTTTAATGTGCCATCCATTTTCTCACTACTTATCCCCACAATTCTTGGTGAGCCTTTGCAGCGCATTATTCTCTTATCTCTTTCTTTTTTTTCAATGGTGTAATTATTCTCTCTAAACTGAAAGGCTTTGGGATGTTGCCTTTTCACTGTGTTGGTGAGAGAGCTGGTCTAGGCTGACATTAAATAACCTGGAAAGATCAAGCTGTGCGCTTATGATTTCTGCACTTTTTTCCAATATGTGTTACTTAATTTTAAAAATGGTTTACTTTTTAACAATTATCCAGAATATCATGCAATCATAGTGGCATTCATGAAGGTACATAATTTCATTCAGTGTTCTGAAAATAAGAGAATCATTCACAATATTTTTTCTTCTTATTCCTCTTCAGTAGGCATAATTCATATTGAAATTCAGTCCCATATTATTGGTAGACAAGTAATCTCAAAGTTATATAAAACTAGACTAGATTTTAAGCTATTTTAGGACACAAACTGTGTCTTACTTATCTTTGTATTCTGTGAAGTATCTAGCTCGAGGACTTCGAAATAGAAGGCCTTCATAAATATTTGCTTAATTAAATAAAAAGTAACTTTTGCAGAAAACAAACCAGTGGTTGCCAAGTCCGGGGGTAGAAAGACGGAACTTCCTGCAAAGGGAGTGTAAGTGAACTTTTTACAGTGATGTTCATACTTTATGTATTGATTTTGGTGGTGATTACACAGCTGTGTGCATTCCTCAAAGACTGTACACTGTGGACTGATTAATTTTATAGCATGTAGATTATATCTCAATAAAGCCGATTAAAGAAAGGATCTTGTGATAATATCATGATTTCATTATAGGAAATAACTAACAACAAATACTGTTAACAAATAATCAGTGCAGTCTTTACATGATCACATAACCTGGTTTTAGATTCACCTTGAAAATTCCTTCTTTCTCAATTGATCGACAACTTAATAAATACCACCACATGTCTGGTCCTATACCACATGATTTATGTTCTTTTTAAAATTCTTGCACCAACAAGTTTTGTGAAATAAGAATTATTTCTATTTGAATTATTATTTCTATTTGCTATACACTGAGGAGCAGAGAGGTTAGGTAAACTTGTCCAAGATCACGTATTTTATTTTTTTTAAATCAGTGCATGTGTAAGTATATTTTCAAAAGAGGCTAAAGACTTACTCATGATTTAGGAATTTCAAGAAGTCAGATGATTTTGTCCTAAAAAGTACTTACAGTAATAAAAATAAAAAATTTAATTCAACAAGTAATTATTTGCTGACTCTTGTGATAGGCACTGTACTAGATATTTCAGGGAATGTAATGCTGAAAATATACAGACTTTGCTTTTGAAGTATATGCCATGTTACATGGATATGAGATACATAAATAAATAGCAATCGTGGAGCTAGAAGAGATTAGGAATGATCTTGCATTGAAGAAGGAGGAAGCATCTTGGACTTCCACTAAGTTGATTGATTTTAAAAAAAAACACAACCAGTCACCAAGAAGAATTTAGGAGGTTTTAGGACAGGCTTAGATGATTTTGAAAAAAAAAAAAAAAAGGCAAAACTTGTCTCCTTCCGTTACTCTATTTATTCCTAGTTGAAAGCTAATCTGACAAACAACGGATGAGCATGCAAAGCTGGATGCTAGTCCTCGGCCTTTCACGTGGATTCCTCTCTTACTTCACGAAGGTCTCTGCTTAGGTTTCTTTTGACCATGCTACTTAAAGGAGTTTTTCATCATTCTCTACCATCTCCTGCTCTTTATTTCTCTTCATATCATTCATTACCATCTGACACTATACTAAATATTTCTTATTTGCCTGTCACTTGTCTCTTCCAGTAATAGTTAAGCTCCTTGGGGAAGAGGGGTCCATGTGTCTTGCTTACTGCTATACCTCCAGCACCTAAATTAGTGCTTTATACTCTTTGCTGAATGAATGAATACATTTTAGAGTGGTCTTTCTGACTACAATAACTCATCTCCATGTCTTTTAGTCTTCATTTGAAGTTCTACCAGTTTTTTTACTTTATGGCTATTTGACTTTTGCTAGATAGTAATATTTTAACTATTCTGAAGCAGAATCATACTTTTTTGCAGTAAAGCACACGAGAAAAGGGTTAGAACTCTGATACGTCTATGGTATAGTGCAATCTTTCTGAAATTGAAGTGTGACAACTCCTCCCTCTTCTCTATGCCCTGGCCTGGGTTTTCTAGAAAACAAAGCCTGAGACAAAGTTTAGAGGGTTCATTTTTATTGTGTAGAGGGGGTGGGTGGAGAGGGGAGAGAAGTATGATTCCAGGGAAGGAAGAGTAAGGGGGAAAGGGTCACAGTTTCTGAAAGAGACACAACTGGTTACCTGGTTATGTGGGACATCTCTGGAGAGGATGTGTGGGTCTCAGAACAACCTGTTGGAGGGCAGGAAAAATGGGCAAACAGTTACATTTCTGGCTTCTCCAAGAAAACTCTGGGGAAGCCAGAGCCTGCATGGGTCCAGTCAGGTGGAACGAGGTTCCTGAAACTGCTGTTGTAGCCCAGTCCTCACCCCCAGGAGGTTGCCTCACCCATTCCCATGGTTATAAAGCCCCCAGTCTGCTATCACCTCCTAATACCTTTCTGGCAAGGAAGTAAGCTGAGTGGCCCAGACCAAGGGACAGGTGGAGCCAGGCAAATCAGGGATGGCATAAACTCTCAGAAATTATTCAGGGCAATTATTTCTAGCAACCTAAGCCCCAGCTGCACATGTGATATAGGGCTATATCTAGCCTGTCTCCAAGTGTTCACTCCTCAGTGGTATTTCTAGTCTAAATTCCCTAATTCAGCACCTCAGTTCTTCCACATGTCTGCATTCTCTTCCAAAGTAGTGGGGCTTTTTTTTTTTTCTTATCTTTGAGAATTTTGTTCCACAATTTGAAATAAAGAACTGCATTAAACCCTATGCACAGTATAGTTAATCTTGAATATTTTTTATT
This sequence comes from Camelus bactrianus, assembly GCF_048773025.1. Taxonomy (NCBI): domain Eukaryota; kingdom Metazoa; phylum Chordata; class Mammalia; order Artiodactyla; family Camelidae; genus Camelus; species Camelus bactrianus. Next base: position 14,783,597 of record NC_133554.1, read on the forward strand.
CTCTGGGTTGGTCATCATTAATTTTATCAACAGACATTTATTAAGCACCTACTATGTATTAAGCACTTTTCTAAGCAATAGGACAACAACAGTGAATAACACAGATAAAAATCTCTGCTTCAGGTGGGGGAGGGTATAGTTCAATGGTAGAGTGCATGCTTAGCATGCAGGAGGTCCTGGCTTCAATCTCCAGTACCTCCTCTAAAAATAAATAAACCTAATTACCCCCCCATCAAACACACACACACACACACACACACACACACACACACACACAAAGAAATTTAAAAAAAACTCTGCTTCATGGAACAAGCATTTTAGTGAGAAGAAACAGATAATAAACCATGCGAACAAATAAAATAGTTACTTCATTGGATGATGATAAGTGTTATGGAAAAACATAAAAAGAGGTTTTCTTTTTAACTCCGTGATTTTTTTGAATAGACAACTATGATGACCTTCAAGGAGAAAGAGAAAGAAGATGTGAATGGAGCATTTAGGGAGCAAAGAGTTCTTGAAGATTAGAACTCTGGGTTAGGCTTGTGGCCAGGGAGTAAAGAAGTAGCCTGGGGTATGTAGAACATCATGGATTCTCTGAGCAAGACATAACTTTTGATAACGACTTTTTCTAAGCAAGTTATAGGCAGGACACATTGCATAGAGCATCGTACCCCTGGGAGATACAAATGCTGTTAACATAGCGTGAACAGACTACATGCAGTACACACTACAGAGAGCTGGAGGGTCCTTCTATGTAACTGCCTGGTGATTCCTAATTACTCTTGATCCTTACAAGAGGTACACAAGCTACAGAACGGAATGAGATACAGAGAAGCAACATTTTATTCTCCAAGGAGATTTCACGGAGTCCATGATACACAGAGTTATGTTCTTTCTCTATGTCAGTTACAAATACCTGAAAGCGAGCCCTCATTTCCACGTAGGATGCCTGACATGTCCTTAACCAGACGAACAACTTGGAAAGTCTAAAAAGGACCACGGTTGAGAGGGCTCAGGGAGAGAATTCTCATATGGTAAATATCACATTGAAATTAAGTAGAGATGAAAGACTTCTCAGAACATCAGGCAGCAGATGTCAGTCATTGATGATTAGCTTGATATATAAGACATCTAAAAATGAGGATGTCCAAATAAGGCTTCACTTAAGCTGGACAGCTATTTGATCCCAGAGTTGCAGAACTGAATGATCTTAACCAGGTTCGATGGCCAATTCTCATGCTGCCAAGACTCAGAGTAAAGTTTGAGTGCCTAGAAACTGAAAAGTAAAAATATTAAAAGTTATTCTCTTAAACCACCAAGTAGATAATTCACTCTTACTAAAGGGGCTCATTTTTCATTTTTGCAACTAATTTGAAGTGCTTCAAATTACTTACGCCAGGTACTTTGCCAGATGTTGGAAATACAAGGGTGAGCAAAAATTCACTTGGGTCTTGCTCTCATAGAGTGTATAGTTATAATTCTCACAAGGGCTATTAAGAAAAGCTCAGTTGAATGCTGAGAACATGTACCTGATGGACAGACACGGTCAGGGAATTGAGGCTTGAGCTGACATTTGCATGCTGAGGGTAGAGGCAGGAGAGTGTGCACTCAAGGCTTTCTAGATCATTAAGATTTTTAAAATTTTTTATTTTTTGCAGGAGAAGGAAGGATTTATTATTACTTGCAGCAAGTAAGGAGAGCACTGGGGATCATTCCCAAGGCAGTGTCTCTATCATTAAGGATTTTGGTCTTTATTCGAAGATCAATTGGAAAGCTGTTGCAGGATTTTAGGTAGGGGACTTGAATTCTGAAAAGATCACTCCAGATGTTGATGGAGAGCTGATTGTAGATGGACAAGAGAGGGTTCAGAGGCACCATGTAGGAGGCTTTGGAGCAGTTCCAGGCAAAGAGACAGTAGCTGTGACCAGGGAAGTGCTCCACTTCCTCCCCACCCTGAATAGCTGCATTGCTTTTTAAAGTGCACTTTATAATAAACCTTTATCCTTCAGTCTCCATCTCCTTTTTTTTGGGTCCATCTCCTTTTAAAAGCTTTGTTTATAAGGACATCCAGCCCCTCTAACTGTGAGGTCACAACCCCTAAAACACAGATAACTAAATGTTTAAAAATGTCCTTACCTCCATTTTTTATCATTTTTACTGATTTCAGCAGAAGATCTCTACAAGCATCCAAGCATTTAGTGAGGTCATTTAAGGCTGATGTGTGTTCCTCATAGTTCTGAATAAAATAATTGAGAAAATATACAACAATATAAGAGATTCTGTAAGAACTTAAATGGAAGGTGGTTTCCCTTTTTTTTTTTTTTAGAGATTCTTTAACAAAAACCTTGCTTTATACTCAGTCATATACATCACCTACTTACTATGGATACTGTAAGAACTGGGGATGCAAAGGTGAAAGATACATAGTCCCTGCTCTCACAGAGTTTATATGCTAGAAGGGGATGCAATTGGAATAAAATATACACAATATAAAGAACATATGAAATACAGGAGACTATGAAGACATGATAACTAAGTGCGGTATGGTCTCCTAGATTGGATTCTGGATCAGATAAAGAACGTTGGTGGAAAAATAAGCGAAATCCAAATGCAGTCTGTAGTTTAGTTAATAGTGTCATATGTGTCTTCAGGTTTCAGTTTTGACAAACGTACCACTATTATGTAAGATGTGATCATTAGGGGAAGCTGGGTAGAGGGTGTATGGAAACTCTACTGTCTTCACAAGCTCTTCTATAAACTTAAAATTATTCCAACATAAAAAGTTTATTTAAAGGAGAAGAAGAGGCACCAACTGAATTTGGGGTTTAAGGAAGGCTTTCAAGGAAATAATGTTTAGGTTGAGAGCTGAAGGACAAATAGAAGCTAGTCAGGCAAGGAGATACAGGAAGAGATGTCCAGAAACAGCATGTAGAATGTTTAATGGGCCAGAAGCAAGAGAAAGCATGACAATTTCTCGCAACTGAGTAACATGCAGGATGGCTGGAGTTTAGAATAGATTGGGGAGATGAGTAGGAGAGGAGCAGTGAAAAATAAAGCCAGAGTGGTAGGACACAAAGGGCTTTAAAAACCATGTTGAGAAGTTTGTCTTCTAGGGCAATTCCAAGAAAAAACAAAAATAACTAATAAATATATGTATTTTCAAATATATATATTTCCTCTACTAATAGTCAAAAAACAGAAATTAAAGTAACTGGATAATATTTTAACTTATTCAATTACCAAGTATTTTTAAATTATTATGTTTTTTGCCACTCAGGGTATGAAGAGAGAGCTTCTAACACTCTTCTAGTAACAATAATCTTTCTGGAAAGCTACTTACCAATTTAAATACAAAGTATCAAAAACATTCAAATCCATTTATCACCTCAGTTTGACTTCTGGGATGTTATTTTAAGGAAATAATTAGAAATACATTGAAAAATTAATATAAAAAGGTGTTCCTCATTACTATTTACAATAATACCAAATTTTTTACAATCTAGGGGTTAAAAATAGGAACATAATTAAATAAGTGATTATGTTTTCACATGATGAAATATTATGCAAGTATTAAAAATAACATTTACAAAGACTTTTTATGACACAGATTGTAAATATATCATGTTTGCTTGTAATATATGTATATGTGCATATAATCAGCATGTGTGAGTGCATGAACATTGATAGACAGAACTGGCTACATAATTTGCAAGGCTCAGTACAAAATGAAAATGCAGGACCTCTTGTTCAAAAACTATTAATAATTTCAAGATAGCCACAGTAGAGCCTTCAAATAAATGTAGGGCCCTTTTGAACACGAGTCCTGTGTGTCTGCATAGGTCTCACGCCCTTGAAACTGGCCTTGTCTGTAGAAAAAGTACTGAAAGACAATCTCCCCAAACGTCAATAGTCATTACCTTTGGTTTTGGGGATTACTACTGATTTTTATTTCATGCATTTTATAAATTTTCACAATAGATATGCACTTCTTTAATAATCGATGAAAAAACAGTATGTGTCTTGAATAGCAACAACAACAAAAAAGACCCAAATTATACTGAAAGCAGCACTGCAGTGAATTGCATTCTGTTTTGCTCTTAGGCTCTTTTTCATATCCATTTGGGGCCACTGGGAATAACAGAAACTCTTTTGAAAGTTTCTATACTATGTTTTTAAGCCACTGTAGAGAAGAGAGCAGGATAAAAAAAATGAAGTCAGTTCTGTTCTGTCAAAAAAACAAGGCAAGCTGAACCGCAAATAACACATTTCCATCTATTTTTGTCCCATATAGAATTAGCTCTTTGGTTGGACATGAAACATTTGCTTGAATGGTGAGATGCTGACAATTTCTTCTCCGGTGTCCTTAGACCTACATTCATGTAACTGGCAGCCCACATGCACTGGCAAAAGGAAGGAAGACGTGGAGGAGGCCTATTGCATCTGGAGCATTTACTAGTGCAATGAAGGATTTAGTGATGCATTTTTTAATTGGAAAAAAATTGCATTCAGAAGACAATAAAAGACATCTTGGAGGTGGGGAGGGAATAGCTCAAGTGGTAGAGCACATGCTTAGCATGCATGAGGTTCTGGGTTCAATCCCCAGTGTGTCCATTAAAAAAAATTTAAATAAATAAACCTAATTATCCCCCCTGCACCCCCTTCAAAAATCTTAAATGAGGGAGCATTAAATGAGTTAAAAATCATACAGAGGGTAATTGCAATGCATTCTTTTAGAAGTTACACAGAGAAGCCTTACCTGTTGAGCTGTCAATAACTATAATAACCACTGACTTATAACTAGCTGTTCCAGCGCTAATAAGAACAAAAGCCAAGGCAAATCATTTAATCCTTTTAGTGCCTCAGCCGACAGCCTAGAGACAAATGATCATTCCTGTGACTGCCTTGGGTGCAGGCTTCATATTTTGGTTCCTTCTCTACTGTACTGCACGCTCAATTTCTCACCTTGTGCAGTCTGCAGTAGCGTGTCCTGAGTCCCACCACAAGAAAAGAGAAGATTCACACAAATTGTTGTTTAAATGTGTCCAGTTTGTAAATGGGCACATATTTACATTTTACTCACTTACTATTGATTAATTTAACAAATATCATGGCAGCTCCTGCTATTTGCCAGGTACTGTGCTAATTGTTCTTGGAAATAAATAATACAAACCTGGTCCCTGCCCCACTGAAGCTCACAGTTTAATAGCTTATAGTCCACTGCAAGGAAGGGGCAAAACAAGTTAGGAACAAATAGAGCAAGTAAAGATGCTATAAGATGCTATTTCTTTTATAGAAAAATAGAAAGTTTAATCACTTTTAGATCGAATATAAAAGAAAGTTTAAGTCACGACTCAATTAAATGGACGGGTGATTTGTTTTTCCAGAATAAGTACTAATGAGTTAAATGTCAGAAAACTCCTTACACATTTTATCAGGAATGCTGATTTCTTTCCAATTCAAGTTTGGGATTATTTCTCTCTTCTAATGTATTTTTAAAAGACACTTCAATGTACTTCTGCATCTCATGTTTTTAGCTGTACATATATTCTATTTTCTTATATCAGTCTGTAATTAAAATATAATGATCATTTCTTTTTGTTGTAAAACAAGGGGCTGCAATGGAGATCACATTTTTGAGACAAAAGGTTATACATCACATGACACATCGACAGCTTAGACACTCCAGATCTGCCTGTACAAAGCAAGTAGTGGGTCACCGGGACTCCTTACAAGATTAAGAAGGAATGTTACCTCCTGAGGAGGTCTGGGTGATGCAGGTGCACAATACACACTAAAGGGGAAGGAGGAGGCCCAAACGGGCAAAGAAAAAAATTATATTAATATTTTCTTTGTCTTGTTATAACACATGAATTTTATTCCATCAGAGGCCTAACGGAAGACAAAAAGCTAGTCAAGTGAGGTGACGACAGGAGGAAGCATTCCATGCGGAGGCACAGCTTGTACGAAGTCCCCGAGAAAGAAAAGTGACTTTGAAGATGACATTATCTGATGAATGGGGCACAGAAGTTTGGAATTCAATTCAGAAAGTCAAGAGATGGGCTCTGACTGTTCCATCTGAGCCCTATGCCAGCCCCTGTGGGTGATGTACTATGAATAATGTGGGAGGAACCAGGGTGAGATGCCAAAGGAAGGGAGGTAAGGACACAAGAAGGAGAGTGACTTTCCTTCACATTCCCAAAGAAAAAGACCTTGGTGGAAATCTGATTCCCTGAGGGTCCCTGAGGGCACCAGCAAGTAGGAGTGACACCAGGACAAGAAACTGGAAGCTAGCACTGCACTGAAAAAGGGACTCTAGAGGCTTACACCATCAGTATTCTCTCTGTTCTGCTGGTAACAGGATGTGTGACCACCCCTGACCCTATGCACTGCTAGCTGAAGGAATGTCTTGCTTGCAGACCCCACTCTCCCTAAAGATGGGCTGAAAGGCCTAGACAAGAGGAGACTTGAGAGTCACCCTACTTTAGCCTCAGGCTAAAGCCACATTGCTTCCACACAGTTTGTAAGGAAACCCTCCCTACATCTGCTTTCCAATGGGTTAGAACTTGACGGGGAAGATAGGGGAGAGATTAGCCCCTAGACCTTCAGCGGATGGATTTTGGTTAGATATGTGGCTATCTTGAAATAGAATTCTATTCATCTGGACTCTTGATTATAAAGACAAAAATTCAACTCAAACTGGCTAAAGCAAAAAAAAAAAAAAAAAAAAAGAAGAAGAAGAAGGTGGTTGGCTCCCATCTTGGGAAGAATTCATTGAGTGTTAAATTAAAAATTTCTGTCTCTAATTTCTCATCTCTACTTGGTTTGGCTTCATTTTCTGACTTCATATCTTCATATCTTGGCTTCATATCTTCATGCTTGGTACCTTCAGCCTTTCTCCATGTGGAGGGGAAGAGAGCCCCAGCAGCACCAGACTGACATCACAGCAAAACTACCCCACTTTTCCCCCCACACTTGTATACATCAAATCCTAGGGAAGTTCTCCGGTTGGCCAGCCTTGGTCAGGTCCTACCTTCTGAACCAATCACTCTGATCAGAGGGAAGGGAGGGACTGATCCTGGTTAGATCACGGTCAGATCATCTTCAGATCATGGCCAGATCCTGGTCCTGGGTTTACCCTTGAGACTAAGGCTGTCAGAGTTTTGTGACTAAAAGTCCTATGAAATGGGGGAACTAACGTTCCCCAACACTAAGGATGCTAGAGAGACAAAAAATGACAAAATCCAGAATGGTAAGGGAAGTTAAGGATAAATTATTTTTATGAGAGTAGCACAAAAGAAGTATAAAAATTACTACAATCCAGCTGGGCCTTCCTCTCCCAGCACGCAATTAAATTACTCTTCTTAAAGAGTAAATTTTCCATGAAATTAAACTCAGGATATTGAGAAAATGCAGTAGGACAGGAAATAATCTTGCTCTCCTCTGAGGTGTAGAGAAAGCCTGAAAGTGGGTTCCCGTCTGCTGGGGTAAAATGGGCTTAGAAAGAGACAGATAAGAGCTACAGATGCTGGGACGAAATCTACCTCGGGAAGGTAGGGTAAGAGACAGCAGGCTACAAGCCAAGAAAGCAGCGGCCCAACACAGAGAAACTGGAAGGTCTCTGATGGAAGATGTTTAATGCTTCTCTACATAGATCTCTAAATATTGAGAGCCACCTACCTGTCAGGTATTTAAGCTGAGATTATGGTGCCATAAAAAAAATAATAAACAGAAATATCAATTAAGTAGAGTTGGGAGACCAGAACGGAGAGGCTCTCACACCCTGTGTTGATAGCAGGGCTCAACAGGAAGAAGAAAGACCCCTTTCCTGGCCAGGACTCAGCCAATGAAAAATCCTGGACTCCTTGTTTACCATAGTCCTCCCAGCCTTCCTTTTCGCATCCACAAGAGTGTTCTCCTTCTCTTGCTGTGTGGGAATGTGCACATGGCTTGCTACAGTTGTAGACCCTGAATTGCAATTCTCTGCTGACCCCAAATAAACCGATCTTTGCTGGAGAAATATCTGGCAGTCTATTTGTTTCAAGTCAACAGTGTGTACCTTCAGTTCCTGGTGTGATAAGAACAGGGAATGATAAGAACAAGGCAGAGCCTCCTGGTCTAGAGAGACCGTGGCCCTTGGAAGGTTTCTAAGTCAAGGATTCAGGCACAGGAAACAGACAGAGATGTAGTTACTAGGACTGATTACTAGAAAGCGTGGTCTTGGAGACAAGTCAGAAGCCCGGTTATTGGAGCATGAGGTCAGAGCAAGTTTAGCAGCGAGTATAACTTTGTGTGCCAAGTCCCTGGGTGATGGGTAGGAGTGCCTTCCAAAGGCCAAGATTTATTTTAGGAGTCAGATGGTTGATATCTGTGGGGAGAGGGAGGATATAGAAGTTGGGATTCAGGCAGGTTCTGACAGATACAAGGAAAGATTATTTAGTATGCAAGTTTAATAGAATGTGTTTTGGTCAGGTCAAGTCCTGGAGCTGTATTAAAGTACTACAAAGGGGTTATTTTTGAAAAGAATAAGAGTCCACATGAGATTCGGAGAACTCAGAGCTATGAGAATATCATGACCAGCAAATATTAGGTACAATGTCAGGGCACATTTGGATAGGAATAATTTTAGATTTGTATTCATCTCCAAGATGTGCCTCTTTGTGTGAAGTTGTATGGATTAAAGATGTGTCTTCAGTCTCAAGCTAGAAACCTGGCACCATTTACTTACAAATTAAAAATACAAGTGAATCATTTACATATCTCCTAGAAACCAAAGATGTTTTACCTCCAGTAATTTGGATAATGTTGTGGGTTGAGGTTTTTTTTTTTTTCTTTTTAAAATTCTAATTAAGCCATCCATCACTTCAAGGTGATAATTTTCTCAAGGATGTGGTTCATAAAACCATCGAGTTTTATTTAATCTCCTATAGCGTGAAGAATCTTGACTCCTGAGGGTAGATTACACATTTGGGGTTGGTGGGTACAGAGGAGTCTTCTCCCATTCTTTCCTTTTATAACCTCTCTCTCTCACTCCACGGGATTCTGGTGGACCTGTCAGTTACATGGGTTTATGAATCAGGCTGCTCAGAGTACTTAATTCCCCTAGATACACCCTTGGTCCAGAAGGGAGCAAGTAACGTAATCCAAGTTCTTTCCAAAGACTGATGCACATCCACAAATGATAAATGCTGGAGGGGTGTGGAGAAAAAGGAACCCTCCTACACTGTTTGTGGGGATGCAATTTGGTGCAGCCACTCTAGAGAATAGTACAGAGGTTCCTTAAAAAACTAAAAATAGAGTTGCCTGCCATATGATCCAGAAATCCCACTCTTGGGCATATATTTGGAGAAAACTCCAATTTGAAAAGATAAATGCACCCCAATGTTCACAGCAGCACTATTTACAATAGCCAACACATGGAAGCAACATAAATGTCCATCAACAGAGGACTGGATAAAGAAAATGTAGTACACACACACACACACACACACACACACACACACACACACACACAGTGGAATACTACTCAGCCATAAAAAAGAGTGAAACCATGCCATTTGCAGCAACATGGATGGACCTGGAGATTATCATACTAAATGAAGTAAGTCAGGAAAAGACAAGTATCACATGATAACACTAATAGGTGGAATCTAAAAAAAATGAGACAAATGAACTTATTTACAAAACAGAAACAGATTCACAGACATAGGAAACAAACTTATGGTTACCAAAGGGGAAAGGGGATAGGGAGAGGGATAAATTAGGAGTTTGGGATTAGCAGATACAAACTACTATATATAAAATAGATAAACAATGAGGTCCTACTGTTTAGCACGGGGAACTATATTCAATATCTTGTAATAACCTGTAATTAAAAAGAATATGTATTTACATATATATAACTGAATCACTATGCTGGACCCCAGAAACTAACACAACATTGTAAATCAGCTATACTTCAATTGAAAAAAAAAAAAAGATTGATTCAGATGCTGGGGCAGCAAAATTGTACTCTTATCTTTGGAATTGCTAGTTGCGAGACTAATGTAAGCCGGGGCTGTTTGGTGGCTGTCTTTGGTCCCTTATGGATAAAGCCTGCCTGAAAAACTAAGCCACACAGAGAAAAACAGAAGTAAGAAGGAGGAAGCAAAGAGAATGGTAGAAGGAGAGATCTAATGATGTGATTTGCACTCTTAGATCCGATCTGGTTATGCTAGAAGCAGGACCTGCTTCTTGGACCTCCCATTTCCTGAAGCCTAGGCATTCTCTTCATTGCTAAAATTAGATTGAGTTGAATTTCTATCACTTACCATTAAAAGGGTCTGGACAGTTAACAACCAACAATCCAGATTCATGGAACCTTATGGTACTATCCCTAGCCCTAGTTACCACAGGAATACTGACCAGAGGTAAGCATTATTCATTTTTTTACTTTGTTAGTGGAAGTTTGAGAATCAATTTTGTGTTACACTTTTTTGCCTCCATTTTCTACTTGTTGCAATTGCATGCAATGAAGGCACATTCAATAGCCTGTTTTGGGGGGGGGTTGTTTTTAAATGGAGGTACTGGGGATTGAACCCAGGACCTCATGCATCCATTCACATTTTAGGTAGAAATTGGATGTTCCGCAGTGATCCCATACTTTTTTCCTCTCCAATTTCCATCTTTTGGGGGTTTTTTTCCTTCTTTTTGAAAGATTTTCAACTTTATCTTCCGAATCATTTATTAAAGTTTTTGCTCCTGCTACAATATTTTCAATTTCCTGAGTGCATAGTCACCTTTATCTCTCTGAGAATGTTTCTAATAGTTTTATTTTTGATGCTTTCTTTTGCTTCTTGCATTAGCTCAATGCCTCTAATTGTCTTTGCCCTGTTTATTTGTTTTGGTCTCTGTTTTTCCTGATGAGAACGTTCTTTCTCACCTATTCATGTTTAGTCCCATAATTGAAACTTAAACTTTTATTTTAAAAGCAGTGATAGCTTAACATTGATGGTATGGTATTTAATAGATAGCTGCCTCTATTTTAGATGGAACTGCATTTTTAATGAAACCATTCTCAGTGCATTTTTTGATCCTTTAAACAGGAAAGACAATTTGGGGGTTAAATATTCATCTTATGAGTTTGATGGAGCCAACTAAGATAATTGAGCTCCATAGGAAAAAAAATAACTTAATCTGTTTCTCACTTAGCTAATTCAGAAAGCTGACAATCACTTGTCTACTGTAGCTACACCAAAAAAGTCCAGAGTGAATTCATCCTTCTCGGAGGAAAAAAATGTTATAAATTTTACTCAGAACTCATATTTTAAAATGTCATTAATTATACAAAATAAACTGAAGTGGCTGTATCTATACTGATTTCAAGATTATCTCAGTGTGAATAAAGATTTATTACAGTGTTTCATTATTGATACTCACTTACTTATATGAAGTTAATATATTCACAGCATAGTCTCTCAGGCAATAGTTAAAATAAGAAGAAATAGCTCGCCAGATAAAATATATTTTAAAACGGGAGACTGTTGCAGAACCCAAAGTACATCTTTTCATAAATATAGATTTATTCAAAAATTTTCTCTCTGGAGATTTTAGATTAAATTAAATTTAACCTTAAATATGGGAGAACTTATATACATGGAAGATTAAAATTTAATGTTGAGTTAAAATTACTGTATACTACATTTACAATTGGAATAACTTGAACTGGCTAGAAAAATAGATGATGATAATAGAAAAGGTAGCATTTATTAGGTGCTTACTGTATGCCAGATACCCTTCCAAGCACTCTATACGTTTCTCACATTTAATCTTCACAACAACTCTTTGAGACAGGTGCTATTATTAGCCCCATTTTATAGATAAGAAACTGGCAAGTCGTGGAGCTGGGACTGAACTTAGGCAGCTGAATTCCAGGGCTAGCCCTTCTCAGTGACTCCCTCCCTCCCTTGCGTGCAGCACTAGTAAAGCAGAGAGAATTTAGAGAAATAACAGATACTTTCCCCAACTTCCAGTGGGTATCGATTAGCATTCTTTGGTTGCAAGAAATAAAAACTAATTTTGGCAACTCAAGCGGAAGAGAGTTTATTGGAAGTTATGTGGCAAACTTACAGAATCCATGGGAAGGCTGGAAAAGCAGGCTTGGATACCAGTTTGAAACAGGGCAGATCTGGAGGGTCGGGGCAAGAACACAGGAAAAGTTTGTGGCCCTGGTGGTCTGTCAGGATATCCCATCCATTGGGATGCACTGACTCCAAACATTTGCAGCCTTTTCTCCCCTGTGACTTGGGACAGGAGTTGCAGGGTGGGAGTGTTTAATTGGCCAAGCTTGGCCCATCGTGGATCAGGGAAGATTTTTGTTACTATCTCAGAAGATTGCATCCAGTAGAGAAGAGGTTACTAATATGAGAGCCAGACTTCTGGAGTTTAATATTAGCTTTATCACTTACTTAGTGAATGACATTGGTAACTTATTAATCTCTCTCTGCCTCACTTTGTACACTCGAGAAACAGGTTTAAGAATAGTCTTGATCTCTTAGGGTTGTGTAAGAAATAAGCAAATTAATACACATGAAACCCTTAAAAGAGGACTTGGCACGTGGAGAGCCTAAGATAAATGTTTACTTTGATTAGATCCAAAATTAAGTACAAACAGATTAATTAATTAGTAATAAAATAAAAGAAAAGCCAAAACTGAGGTTTTCCCCCCTTCCTCTACCTCTCAAAAACTTTCAGGCTTTTTGATTAGAATAAAGACATGCCTCAGGAATGCAACAATACACTAGGAACACTGATCTTAATAATATTTTTCCATTTGTGTCTACAGTCTTTTATTTACAAAAATCTTCCTTTCTCTGAATTTGCAAAGATTTTTCATCTGGGCCCCCACACTGAGAATTGGTAAGCTTTTCGGTGGTTAAAAAAAGAAAAATCTAATGCCAGTAGGAACACAAAAATTTGAAAAACAGAACTGTCTCTGGTGGTCACATTGTGTGGAGTTTTGTGCTAAAAATGAAAAGGGCTCCTAGGTGTTCCTTTGGGCTGGTCTGGGACATATGTCTGTCAAAACTTTAAGTTATAAATGTTTCAACTTGGATATATTTGGAGAAACATAAAAAAGATATGCATGACTCTGAAATATTAACTGTCATTGTAGGAACCTAAAAATCTCATTAGTTGAGATTAATTGAGGTGGGTAGTCAATAAGTAAACATTTATTTATTAAAAATTTAGGAATTAAAAGATTTAATAAAGGAAAATAGTTTATTACTACATAAAGTTCTCATTGTATCAGATAAGATAGATCCATTTGTAATTAGCAGCATTTCTTACATGTGCCTCATTATAGTGAGAAAATCAGAGAATAAGGAAAACGAACATATTTGTTCTTCTAATCTAAGTAGCTTAAATATCACCCTTCCAACATCATTTTCTTTAAAGGCTGTTCAAGAGTAAGTGTTGTCCCAGTCTAGGTGACGTGATCACAAATTGTAAAAAGGGGGAATTTAGCTGTCAAGACTGTTACCTATCTCAGGAGATGACAAACCATGTTCGTCCAGGTCAGCCCCAGCGTGTCATGGGCAGCTGTGAGGAGGGCTGTGTTGAGCAGTGTTTCGAAGCGCCACTCAGAGTCAAGAGCTATGATCAAGCAGTGGTTTGTGCCAAGCTAGGCAGGAAGATATGGGGCCATTTTAGCCAGAAGCTGCTGTCCATTTGAGAGCTCAGATCTTACAGAACTTAGATCTTACAGAGGGAAGCATGGAGTAAAAGAAGTGAAAATATGTGCACAAGCCAAGAAAAAGAAGCATTTGGAGTGTAAAAAGTGAAAAAAAAGAGGAACTGTGAAGAGGCAGAAAACTGAATGAGAGAAAGAGAAAGGATACAGTAGCTAATTTTGATGTGTAAAGCAAGGAGAAAATGATAGGGGTGTTCAAATTTCCCTATCAATGGAGTAGTGGGCAAAAGAATATATTCTTAGGTACTATTGTTTTAAAGGTATAATTCTTTTTTTTTAAATTATGAAAGTATTTTGTGTTCATTGCAAATTTTCAGAAAATAAAGAAAAAAAATCTTCACCTAAAATCCAGCCGTTCTGCAGGCATCAGTCTGCTTGAGAATGTTTTTGAGAGGAAGGCAGATGAAGGCAATGAGGAAGCAATGGTCCAATGGGAACAGCGGCCTAAATCTCTAAAACATCTCCAGCTAAGGTTTCCACCCAAAGGCCACCAGGAATACAGCCATTGTCAAAGTAGAGTTAGGTTTGCAAGCTCACTGCTGCAGCAAGGGAGAATGCTCGAAGGAGAACACGCCAAGATCTGGGAGTGTCTAGGTAAAGGAGTTGGAAGGGTCTTGTTAGGATTCGGACTTGGGCTGGATGATCTGGAGAGAAGCAAGGGTTTGTTCCAGATTGAGTTCTGTTACGAAGCAGGGGCAAGTCAATGACTGGGGACCTAAGTTTTCACCGAGGAAGCTGGAGTCACTCATATAACTGCAACAGGGGGGTGTTTGGGTACTTCTGTGGTTGTTTAACGCCTTTTTCAGTCCATGTTCAGATATGATTATGGTGTGGTCTTGTTATTGTCTTGTTCCACAGTCAGAGTGAACCTGTCTGATAACTGTTACTCTGTGAAACTGTCTGTCTTCAGTGGGGAGACATTGTGGTCAGCTATTAGCTGTCAGGGCCATTTTTCTCCCCATCTTCTCAACCAGTTGTTAATCTTGGATTCAGAACTGTGCTTGAGTTTCCATGTGGGGCTCTAGAAACCAAGGTGACAAAGTGGGACCAAGAGGATGGAAGATGGGTACCCCCCCTGCTTCTATATAGTCATTGCCATGTAGCACTTTGCTGCTTCAGAAATGCTCTTGGCCTGATGGCTGCATCCTCTCCAGGGCTGGGGTAAGGGGTGAGAGGGAGCTGCTGCCCTCTAATGGCTTCTCCAGGAATTACATCAGTGACAATATCCCGCTGCTAAAGCAGAGGCTTCTGGAGGTCTTCCTGGAAGGGCATAACAGGAGGAAGGCAGATTTGCCTGGAAACAAGAGGCAGTCAAAGTTCAGATACTAAATGTGACCGCATCAGTATTCTCAGCTTGGTGAAACCTGGAGAAATATGGATTATATGAATTGTAGGTTTTCAATAAGGACGTATTGCTTGGGGTGGGGGGTATTGCTCAGTGGTAGAGCACGTCCTTGGCCCACACGAGGTCCTGGGTTCAATCCCCAGTGCCTCTGTTAATGACAAAAACATTTTTAAGTAAAAACACATTTTTTTAAAAAGAACATATTGCTTTTCCTAATTACCTCCTTCCTCCCCCAAAAAAGAACATATTACTTTAATAATCAGAGAAGGTAGATATATAGGATAAAAAAATTAGAATTTAAACATTTACGTTGGACTGAAAAACAAATGTGACCTAGAAACGCAGAATAATTAAAGATGTGGGGGTTAGAAGACTTTAATATCAAGGGTTATATAAATAAAGGTTAAAAGTTGACTTAAGTTGGGGAGGATCTGAGAAATTGGAACCCTTGTGCATTGCTGATGGAAATGTAAAACAGTTTAGTTGTTGTGGAAAACAGTAAGGCAGTTCCTCAAAAAATTAAACATAGAATAACCATATGATCCATCAATTT
Source organism: Camelus bactrianus (assembly GCF_048773025.1). Lineage (NCBI taxonomy): Eukaryota > Metazoa > Chordata > Mammalia > Artiodactyla > Camelidae > Camelus > Camelus bactrianus. The sequence goes on from NC_133554.1 coordinate 14,799,224, forward strand.
CACGCTTAGGTATATACCCAAAAGAACTGAAAGCAGGGACTTGAACAGATATTTGTACACCCACATTCACAGTAGCCAAAAAATAGAAAAAAGCCAAATGTCTATCAACAAATGAATGGATGAACCACATGAATATACGTACAAAGGAATATTATTCAGCCTTAAAAGGGAATGAAATTCTGACATATGCTACCACAAGAATGAATCTCGAGAGCATTATGCTAAGTGAAATAAACCAGACCCAAAGCACAAATACTGTATGATTCCATTCATAGGCGGTACCTAGAATAGGCAAATTCATAAAGACAGAAAGTGTAAAAGACGTTACCAAAGACCGAGGAAGAGAGGAACGGGGAGTAACTGTTTAATGGATACAGAGTTACTGTTTGGGATGATGAAAAGTTCTGAAAATAGATAGTGTGATGATTACACAGGACAGTGAATGTACTTAATGTCACTGAATTGTACACTTAAAAGTGGTTAAAATGATAAATTTTATGTCATGCATATTTTATGTAATTTGAATTTATTACCTTATCTTTAAAGAAATACAAAATGTTTTTTTAAAAATTGTTTTTTTAAAAATTGTTTTTTGGACTTTGCTGGCTGATTTTTATTACACAAAAGTACATTTTAAGGGCTTTGCTATTATATACTTTAAAATAAAGTTACAATTTCATGGCTTTAGGCACAAATTCTTTGGATTTTTCTTATGGCCAGATGAAATTAAATTGAAGGCTGGAGGTTTCCCACCCATCTTTTAAAGAAATGACATTTTAAGGCTTTTCTGTTATTTTTATTTTCCAGGTCATTCTTGGTCTAGAGGGTAAACTTAAAGATACTGTAAATCAGCTATCCTCAACTAAATTAATAGTTGGGCTTGATTCACGATTACTATATTCAACTTTGATTATAATTAGAGAAAATAAAGTGATTCTAAATAGAACTCTAAATAGAAGCATATTAAAAATTGGTTCCCAAAATAGCCCCAGAGTGGAAAAACACTATTTTACTGTTGTTGAAGTTTTAAGTTTTTCAAACACAAGGAAAGGGTATACTGTAACAGGGCAGCCTGTGAAGCTTCCTTGAATTCAGATCAGAAGATCTGAGTCCCAATTTCCTAGGCATTGTGTGAGTTTAACTGTACCCAGCACAGTGCCTGGAACATGGTAGATGAGCAGTGAATATGTGCTGAATGAGTGGATGATAAGTTAGTGTCACCTCCTCTCTCTCAACCTCAATTTTCTCATCTGAATAAGAAGGGAACTGGATGAGATGAGTGGGTATCAGCTCTGGTTGCACGTTAGAACCATCTGGAGAGTTTTTCAAACTACTGTTGCTGCTGTCTTTAAAAAGGAATGCATTCTAATACACATCGTCACATTGATGAAACTTGAAGATGTTGTGCTAAGTGAACTAATGCAGATACAAAAGGACAGATACTGTATGAGGTACCTGGCATAGTCAAATTCATAAAAACAGCAAGTGGATGGTGGTTACCAAGAGATGGGAGGAAGAGGGAACAAGGAGATATTTTTTAATGGATACAGAATTCCTGATTGGGAAGATGAAAAAGTTCTGGAGGCGGATGGTGGTGGTGGTTCAAAGACAGTGTGAATGTACTTGATGCCACTGAACTGTACACTTAAAACTGGTTAAAATGATGAATTTCATGTTTTGTATATTTTAATACACACACACAAATATTGATGCCCCATGCCAGACCAACTGAGTCAGACTGGGTGCGGGGTGGATGACAAAGTGTTGGGGCCCGAGTATGGGCATTTTTTAAAAAGCTTTTCAGGTAATTTTGATGCACACTCAGATGATGTCTAAGATTCTGTTTTACTTCAGCCATTCATGACTTTAAGTAAGACGGTCTGATGAGAGAAAATGAAGTGTGTCAACATTGTGCCTCAGTTTCACAAATGCAAAGAACTACTTCCTTGGATAAATTGCCTGAATCGTAATTGTTAATGGACTTACACAGTTGTTTTTTGTTTGTTTTTTTTTTCTATTTTTTAATCTGTTTAGTAATTTTACTTCTTTTCCTAAAATGAATTAACCTTTTCTCGAAACTTCATTGAACAGATATACAATTCTCCAATCAATTAAGATCTGTATAAATAACAATAGATTCTGATACGAGTTGTTCTTATAGAGAACACATATGTTTACATTTAGCAAAATATTTATTTGCCAAGGCCAGTCCTTTCTGAAGCCTGACTTTTCTGTTTCAGTTGTCACAAATATCCAAATAAGTTTTTCACCCAAGACTTTAAAGTAATAATTGCAGAATAATTGTTTTTTTCCGAGATAAAATGATTTTAAAGTAACAGGTTTGTAACCATTAAAAGCAATTAGAAAGTTTTCAGTAATGGAAATTTGAAGTGAAACAAAAGAAAAAAACATGGGTTCTTTTCCTAGAAATCTAATTGTTTTATTAAAAAGGGTTGTTTTGAGATATTTCATTATCTTGGTACAATAATTACAGGGCATTGAACCAGCCTGCAAAATCAGGGCTAAACTAAATCAAAGATGATAGAAATAATTTTTAATTGTTTCTCATCAAAAATGAAAAGAATTGATGCATGTGAAATAAAAAATGTAATAGATTTCTGTTTTAGAGTTTTTATACATGTTGCTTATAAATCTTCTAATGAGTTTTGAGTGAAAATTTTTCTTAGCAAAACAACAAGCTTAAGTGAGTTAAACTTCTAGAAGTCAGTATTAATTTTTTTGTCTTTCCTTCAGAGCTTGAGTTGAAATATCCTCTTTAAAATACAGATGATAGCGTTACATGTTTTCTGTGGACAGTGTAGCCTAAATGTGCTGTATACCAACTACAGCTGTGAAATTACTGCATGAATTCACACCATAACAGAGGAACACATCTTTGTGCTTTTAAACCATATCAGATCCTGGCTTGTAAGCTCTTCAGACAAGGCATTTATTCTTTTCTTATTCTTAAAAGAAATTTTAATGGAAGTACTGGGGATTGGACCCAGGACCTTATGCATGCTAAGCATGCGCTCTGCCACTGAACTGTACCCAAACCCCTTTTCTTACCTAGTCAGAAGTCCTGATAATAATGTGGTTTCAAAGAATAAACATATTATTCTCTCTTTCACTCACTCAATCTCTTTTCTTTCATTTAAAAAAACATTTACTGAGCATTCATTTTGTGCCTTTGCTCATTCCTATGGATACAGAAATGATAAATCACATTCCTTGCCTTCAAAGTGTTCACAATGAAATGGAGAAAACAGACAAATAAGCATATAATATGCAATAGTAAATAAACAAACATAAAAGATGCATAGGCAATATGGTTAGACACACAGAGGATATTACAAAAGTGCACAGGAGAGGTGCATAAACCAGGGGGAGAGAGAGGAAAGCAGGCAGAGAAAGTTTCCCTGGAGCGCGTAATATTCCTTTGAATTAAAATAGAGGGTTCCTTATACTTTGTGATTAAGTACACATTTTTAAAAGCCTTTTTGAGGGGGAGGGTGTAGCTCAAGTGGTAGAGTGCATACTTAGCATGTATGAGGTCCTGGGTTCAGTCCCCAGTACCTCCTCAACAAAATAACTAAACTTGATAACTTCCCCCCACACCCTGCCAAAATAAAATAATTAAATAATATGATTAATAAATTAAATATTTAAATAAAAAGCCATTTTGGATTTCAGTATTTTATATGTAAACATTTAAGGCCTGGTTTTGTACGGAAAACATTCAGTCTTATAAAAACAGTAGAAAATCCTCTTTGGCTTTGAGCAGAGAAGAGTGCAAAGAGGCGGAGATGGCTACTCCATTCCCCCCAGCCCACTTCCCGGGAGGCCTGCCTCTCTACCTACATTCTCTTGTTTTGATTCCCTGCACTAATATGACCACATCTACTCCCAGCAGCGCGGCCAACACCCTTTTTGCTGCAGACCGGATAAACAAGTCTCTCATTTCTCTGCAAAGCACCACCAAGTCTTGCCTAAGGAAAATTAAAAATGAATTAATTTCACTAAACAGAAATGCAATAAATGTAATGATATATCCTACTATGATAATATAGAAATATTTCATGAATGATATTAACCATAAATACATATACAAATAATATGTAGCTATTATGTAAATAACATATAATATAAATAGAATAGATGTAATATAGATATATAAAATATAAATTATATAAAGGCTGAAGCAGTCTAAAAAGCATCTCCTAAAGTCTAAATTTCTTCACATGGCATTCCAGGAGCCTCATAATCTAGACTCCAACTTTCTCTCCAGCCTTATCCTTTGCTAGTTCCCTTTGTATTTTTTGTGGTCCAACACCATCTAATTGCTCTCAGTGACCTAAATAGGTCAGTACTTTCTCAATGCATCCTGTCCCCACACCTCCTCTTCAGTTGCCACCGCCTCTAAATGCCACCCTTAATGCCCCAGGCTGGGTAGAGACCCCACCTTTGATCACTCAAAGTACTGGGCACGTACTCAAACTTTCTTGAATGTAAGATTCAACTATGGTGTTTTTACGAATAACGCAGGACCTCAGAAGTTCCATGTGAGAAGGCTGGTAATCTGTATATTTAACAAGTCACCCAGGGGATTCTCATGTTCAGAAAAGTTTTGGAAACATTGCCCCATATTACAGGATTTCTCATATGACCGTTATCTGTCTTTCAGTAGCCTGCAAACTGCATTTATTCATTATTGTATTCCCAGTCCCAATACAGTGGCCAACTCATGGAAAGAGGCGAAATATGAATGAATGAAAAACTTAATGTATATGTTTCTTTTCATAGGAGTTCTAGAAGCATTGTAAAAGCACTCTTCTGAGTTCTGCATTGTCCTATTCCATGATAACTCTTTGTTAAATTACTCCTAACTGTGTTTATTTTTTCTTCTTAGCACCATGGCTAGTCACTTACTTCCCACTCTCCAGATGCTACACATCCCCGAGGTCTTACTCATATTAGGATGAAGCCTCAGTTTTCCCTGTAAGAAGTAAGAATGTTAATAGTGCCTATCTCATAAGGGGCTTTTTAAGTGTGTGTGTGAAGGAAATGGAATAATACATGTAAAACACCTAGCACAATGTCTAATATTAGGAAGTGTTAAATAAATGCAGTAGTAATAAAGATGAAAACCAATCAGACTTAGTAACTTGGGAGATGTTACTGCCCTTGTGACGCCCCAGCACAAAAAAAGCAATGTGATGCAAAAAAAAAAAAAAAAAAAAAAAAAAAAAAGCAATGTGATGCTTTGAGCCATTTCTTTGAAGGCGAGATGTTAAGACTTAAAAATCCTTTCTCTTGTTGCCACATTTCAATATTCTTTCTGTCGTAGCCTCTCTTCCCCTATCACTAGTCACATTTCGTGGCAAAGGTTAATATTATTAAGAGAGGTAGAAGAGTCGGCATGCTAATGCAAACTTTGCCCCTATTTGGGAGTTTATGCTTGGAGGCTTTCTCTAAATATTTGTCTTTCAAGTTCTTAGCATCCTGTAATGTCTAGTACCTGGCCAAGAGCACTGAATTTCAAGGAACCAGAACTTCATTCATCATCTTTGTGTCCTTCTACCCCAAAATGTCCAGTATCAATACATCGATACCAAAATACCATCCACCACGGGCATCTGCTAAGGGTTAGGTGATGGCCAAATATTCTGGGTCCAAAGAGACTTCAAGTTATCACCTGTTGACTTTTTTTAATAGACAAAGAGATGCAGAATGACAGAAGGCTATGTTGTTGCCTAGTCCTAGACAACAAAGGAAAAGAAATATTAACCCAAGAGATTTGGCTGCTTGCCTCGGCTGCTTAAATGATAATCCAGAATAACTCAACTCTGACTGGTTATCCCACCTCCTCACTCAGCACATTTCTCCCCTGCTAAAGGCCAATTTCTTTTAAAATATAATCTTTACCTAATTTAAACTTACAAGATCCCTAGGAACTTCCTAGTTATCCTTTTAAGGTTAATGCTTGGATCACAATGAATTTGCAGTTTTTCCAAAGCCTTGGTATCTGCTCCACCCAAGTCCATGCTTTCTGTAAGATTCAGGTCAGGGCAATCTAGAGGAAGGTGCAGGTCTAGGGGAAGTGGCCTCACCCAAATCTGTTCATCTTAGGTCTATAATGTGATGGTACTTGAGCTAAAGAATCTACAATAAGACATAAATACAAAAAAAAAAAAAAAGCACTAAATCTATTACATTTGAATGCTAAATAATCATAATAGCAACACTAATCTCCATGTATTTTGGCCTTATCCCATCCTGAGACACACTCAAATGCATTTTTTTGGAAATGTAACCTACTAGCTGCATTTCCTCTTTTCAGGCTCGTCAAATAAATGAAACTTCCCAAGTCAGATGACTTATTTATCTAAAATAAACTTGCAAGTCACTGTGTGGTCTGGTCCACGTGACCCCTTCAGATTTAAGAAGCACAAACTGAGTACCTACTATGTGCTACACAGGGTTCTGGGTATATGCTCAAACATGTTTTTATCCATCTCCTTTTATGACTAAGGAAACATAAGCTTAGTGAGGTTAAATCCCTTGCCAGATTTTCAACATAATTCGAAACCTAGTGCCCCACCATTACTTCCTCTACCAAAATACAAAATGCGAGATATCTTTGTACAAAGAGGAATTGAGAAATAAAAGGCAAGTTTTTCTTGTTTTTCACAATGTTCCATTGGAGAAATATGTATTGAGAAATACTTATGAGCATTTGCCATATACCAGACATGATTAGGCACTAGGAATGTGGTAGTGAACAAAACAGAAAGCCTACATCTAAATGGGAGGAGATAGCAAATAAACAAATGTCAGTAGATAGTATGAGAGAGAGCAGTAAATGCTAAAAGCTCCACATTGCTCAATCCAGTAATAAATTCCCTGCCCTTGTTTTTCTTGTCCCAGGAACCAGCACCTCTTGTACCTTTTACATGGCTGATCACTTCCTCCCATATACAGAAGCAGCTGCCTTCTCAGTCTTCATTACTGGTTCTTCCTCGTCACTCTGAGCTCTGAACACGGGGTGTCCCACGACTCAGTCCTTATATCCCTTCTCTGTCTATACTCATGTTCCATTCAGTTTCATGGCTCTACATCCCATCTATGCACTGATGACTCCCAAATGCGTTATCTCCATCCTAGACCTCTCCCGTGAATCTCTTGGTGGCAGATCTTGGATATGTCATAGGCATCTCAGACTTAGTGAAAAAGGATTGCAATTTTATCCCAAACTTCCAGTTGCTCAGGCCACAGACATCAGTCATCTTTGACTCCTCTGTTTCTCCCATCCCCACAGCCAATTCATGAGAAAATGCTGTCTGCTTTACGTTCAAAATATACCCCACGTCTGTCCACTTCTCCACTTCCTCTGCTCCCCCAACCCCTGCCCCAGCCACCATCATCTCTCTTCTGGATTACAGCAATCTCTGAACAGGAGTCCCTGCTTCCGCCCTTGCCCTCTCCAGTCAACAACCAAATTAATTATTTGAAAAATGTGTTAACCCATGTCATCCCATTTCCTAAAATACGCCAATGGATTCCCATCACACAGTAAGTAAAACCACAAAGCTCCAGTGGCTGTCGAGGGCTGGATGGTTTGAACCTGCTATTTTTCTGATCTCATCTTCTACCCCCAGCTCCTTGCTCACCACAGTCCCGGTACTTTGGCCTCATTGCTCTGCAAGCAAACGCCTTCCTCAGGGCCTTTGAACTTCCTGTTTCCTCTTCCTTATCTCATGGCTGACTCCTTAGACACATCTTAGGTCTGTTCAAAGTCATCGTATCAGTGAGGCTGTCCCTGAGTCCCCTATAACATGTACTTAACCCTTACCAAGCTATCTTTTCCCCCACAAAGTTTATGCCTGACTGAGGTACGTCTTTATATTATTTATTTTTTCTTCTTCTGTTCTTCCCACCAGAATGTCAGTTCCAGAGTTGCCTGTTTTGTTCACTGCTATATTCCTACACTGGGACAATGTCTGGCACATTGAAAATACTCAATATCAGATGACTCTCAGAAGTCAGTTGTTTTCAAGTGATAGAAGACCCAGCTTGAACGATCTAAAAGAAGAAGAAGAAATGTATTGACTTGTGTAACTAGAAGAATCCAGGAATGTACTGACTTCAAGCGAATCTGGAGTCAGGGGCTAAATGATGTTATCAGGACCGCAGGTGTCTCGATGCCTGCTTCCCCCCCCCCCACCCCGCCCCCCGTGCTGGCTTCATTCTCAGGCATATTTTCATTTCATGGTAGGAAGAAGATGATCAGCAGTGGCGGGTTAATGACCTGATAGCTCCAAGCAGAAAAAGAGAAGACTTCTTGCTCCCTTTTGTAGCTTAGAAACAAGCCCTTATTCCTGCAATAGGGGAGCAGAAAAAGCTGAAGACTGAACTCCAGATTTAATCACCAGAGTTGCAGAACTTCAAACAGGATTGAATGCTTGGCTGAGCCTGTCTGTTTTGCCATGGTCAGGGCCCTGGTGGGTGAAATCTGGGACCTGACTCACGACATGGGAACGGCTTGTGCAGGTCCCTGACTATTTTGATGCCCTCGACTCCTCTGAACCCTCGGAGGCTGCAGAGGTGCGCCCCTTCCTACTTAAAGTGAGGACTCGCAGGGGTGCAAAGATACTGTAGACGCCTCAACCTCACAGGAAAACGGGGATCCCTCTCAGCATCTGCCTCACCCCCTCTCCTGGCTGCTACGTCAACAACTATGTCATGTTGTAGCATAATTCAGCTGGATCTGATAAGAGAAAAAAGGGACTAACCCCAACAGAGCTGCAGGAACAAGCCAGCCTGTGCCAGAAGGAGCCCAAGTACTTGTGCAACTGGGTTGTGAAGCACTTGATTAAGGGGCCAGTACATAACACTGGTGAAAAATGTTTCTTTAACTTCTCTATCGCAACTCTCCTAGGTTATGGGATTTAACCCTCGGCAAGGGCCCCAGAGGAAGGGGAAAACTCACTGCTCTTTGAAGCTTGTCCACGCTGAGTGAAGTCAAAATGTCTGCATCGCCCTGACAGATGGTAGAGGAAGGAATAAAGAAGCCGAGGGAAGTGGGCATGTTGGAATAGATATTTTATGTGAGGCCAGAAGACCCACCAGAGGATTAGGTGACACACTTAGGTCCAGAGTACACTTCATTTGCCAGAACCATCAGGAATATGCTAGTGAGAGAGATGCCAGCATCAGTAAGAAGTTCAGGGGTGGCTGAGGCTGCCGGGAGGAACAGAGCTTGGTTCACTGATAGAAATAGGCCTGGTGGGGGCTCTGAAGCAATGGAGGTCAGGGGGCAGCACTTAACCACCAGAATCCAGGGGGGTCGCAATTACCGAAATGACCAGCAAAGTGGAATGGCAGCCAAGGGGACTTGACCCAAAGAGAGTTGTGGAGATGGTAAGTGGAATATGGCATCCCAAGGGGCAAAACAGATGGACAGCCAATGTGGGTATTGCTTAATATATGAACTCAGAAGAAAGCAAGAATGGAGCAGCAGGAGGCTGAGATTGGTTGCCCTAATAAAAAGTCATGGCTGGAGAAGCAGCAAGAGCTCCATTTGAACTTCAAGCTGTGGCTCCTTCCCGGGCACTTTTAGTTCTTTGCGTCCGTGGATGAGCAGGTGAGAAGAGCTGCCATCTTGGCAGGGGTAATGGCTCTGTTTAGTAGGAGGAGGAGGGCTGTGGTTACAAAACAGGGGCAAGGAAGATTATGTATGGAACTCAGGTGATCCACTTGGGTGTTTTATGGTACTCCCTTGCCCAGCCAAGATTGTATGTGGACAAGTAGAGCAACCTCAGCCTGAGAAAGGTATGATTACCAGTGGTCAGATCCTTCGGAAAAGAAGGCTGTGTTCCACCACCAGGTAGGTTGCTGAGACAAATAGAGATGATAGCGAAGGGCAAGTAAATTTAGAATGGATAGTGGAGAGGGGAGGGCATGCATACCAGTTGTGGCCCCAAGACCAACTACAGTGATGAGGACTACAGTTTAGCCCACTAACCTTCCTCTTCTAAGTTCCTCTGCAAGAAGAAAGGTCCCCGGGAGCCCGGGAGGAGCTGTTCCCGAAATGTAAAAGAAGTGGATCTACGTGGTGCCAGGGGGCGCACTATGGCCATCAGGAAGATGCACCAGTTGGATCTCCCTTGAAGAAAGAACTTCCAACCATCCAGCTGCTGAGAGCAACTGGCTTGACAGCATCCAGCTGCAGCATCTTCAGTGTTTGAGTTTAAGCCACACTCTTCCTGAACAGCCCATAGACAATAACTGAACTTGGTTATTGAACAATGGCCCGAACTATTTCTGCCCAACTTGGATCTCCTCTAATTGGCCATCTTTGCTCCAGAGCCTCCTACTAAGTTGGTCAAAACATTGTCAGATCTGCCTTGTGTTCTGAGTCCCTCCTTGTTCAATCCTGTTTCCTCCGCACGTTTCTTTCACAAGTGTCAGCATCACATGATGATCCAAGGGCTTTCCTTATCTAATCCTGCTTCTTCTCCTTTTTTTCTTTCACAGGCATTTTACCCAAATCAACTCCTTGCACTCTTACTTCCTGGAAGACACATCTAACACAGATGGTTACAAGGGATGACTTCTTCCCTGTGAGATTTTGGGCAAATCACTTCAACTCTCTAAGTTTCCGTTTTTTCAGTATAAAATGAGGATGTTATTACCTCTCTCATTGGATTGTCGGGGGGCTTAAGTATGTGAAATATTTTGAAATTTGTATAAGATTTAAAGGAGAGAATGCATGTAAAATGTTTAGCAGACAACCTTGCACATTTGGTAAATGTTAGCTGTTCTGCTAATGAAGAGATAAGGCAGACTATGAATAGGAATTCTTTAACTTTCTTCTACCCTGGTGGGTATGTTCATTTGCCTAGCAGTAGAGAATTATTATTTTTTCCCCATGATCACTGACATCTCCACCTACAATGAGAAAACTGGCTATGCCAAACTGAGAGGGTTTTAAAAAAAATGGACCCCAAGTACAAGTAATGGTAATGGTTTCTAGAAATGTGATTTTGTATTGATATAATGACAATGAAAATTGAGATGGAAATTGAATTTTGATTATGTAACCAAATGCAAATCTACGTGTTAAAACATGAGGAACAGTATACATTTTCCATATTTAAAAACTCTATTACAAGGGTGGGTAATTTACCATCCTGCAGTGAGTTTTGATGTAGCTTTCACAGGTCTGTTACCAGGATCCATTTCAGTTTTCAGTAATTTGTGTTTTCCTTTTTAAATCAAAAATTTTCATTTGATCTCATTCTCATGTATAAACATGGACACATCTATCTGTGCTAAAGTTTTCAGAAAGGTAAAAAGAGGAATATCATTAGAAACTTTATCCCAAAGGTTAGAAAAGTCTAACTCAGCAAAAAAAGAAGAAAAAAAAAATCGCCAGTCTAGTGGCTCTACCCTGCCTATGATGAGTTTTATGCAGACTTTGTCACATCTGAACTAAATCTATGGCACAAGGCATTTATTACAGTACTTATTACTTCCTCTGGTGAGTCCTTCAGCTAGTGGAATTTTAAAAGACACGCAACCTGAATGACTTAATTATATTCTGCATTTGATTTTAGTGGAGAAACCAATCATTACAGTGCACTAAGCCATGAGATAGAAATAACCATCCTTAGGAGAGAGGCTGACACCCTTTTATGTTTAACTTGGTAATTTTCTGAAAGCCATGCTATTTTCTGCATCTGTTGCTTTGTAAATTAATTTTGAAGAAACTTCCTTACTGGAGGTGGACAGTGTGAGGAGGAAAAATTCTCCTAGAATTTTTCTAGGAAGCACCTAGAGTACTGCATTTAACCTTTCCACCAGGAACTCACCCACCACACACACTCAAATGAGGGGATTCACAAATTGAAATGCATGTGTTCATTCTGAAAAAAACAAACAAACAAAAACTTTTAAAAAATCTCCGTTGATCTAGTCAATTAGAGCAAAAATGATTTATTTGCCCTTCCTGTTACTTAATAGATTATCCTAAAATTCTGTTACAACCACTGTCCTAACAATCTCCTTGATGATCAGATGAATATAAAATCATAAAGGCACACCTGATCCAAAATAACAATTAAACACATTGCCTCTACATCTTCTACCTTAAAAAGACATTAATGCTTAACATTATGTACACAGTCTACATATTCCATACCTAGTCATCAGTTACTATTTCACAAAAGTAAAGCCACTGGCGTGTCATATAACCTTTCTTCCTGTTCCACTGCTCCTCCCTGCAACCGTTTAGAAGCTCTTCCTATCCCTGTATTTGCTTCCAACATTGCACACATTTTCTTCTCATGCTTAAAAATAAATGTCAAGTTCCTGATCTTTTGTTAAAGAGTCATTGCCAAAGATGGTTTCACAGCAGGCGCCTTCCCAGGGAAAGAACTGGCTCACATTCCTGCTAAGAACGTAACCTGGGAAGGATGGAAAAATAATTATAATCAGTGTCATAGAGCACATGGGTTACTACCAGCATGCCTGCCAAATAGGACCTGCTCTAATCTTTTCCATCCACTGTCCGTCGGCTGAGTCTAGCAAATAAATTCTTCATATTTGGATAAATGAAAGCCTAAAGCTCACACATATTTTGCCTACATCTGAGAGGTTTTTGAGAGAAACCAGTAAATGCCTTGCATTTCTTAACTTTAGTTTCCATAAAACTACAGTTATTGTGATTTTGTGTTTATAAACGTGGAACTGCCTTATTTCTCCTTCATCCTTCATCCTGGGTGACCCGTTAAGGTCAGTCCACAGATAGTAAAAGAAATGAGGCCATATATACATATATACACACATATATGATACATATATACACACACATATATGATACATATACACACACATATGATACATATATACACACACGATACATATATACACACAGATATGATACGTATGTACACATACACGCATATATGATACATATATACACATATATGATACATATATACACATATATGATATATATACACACACACACAAACACGTTGTTAAAAGCATTGTACTTTGCACTGATGTGTGTTTTGGCTGGATACACCCCCAACAGTATGTGTGGTTTCCAAAAGGGGAACGATGCCGAGCTGATTAAATGGGAGCAGAAACACCAGGTGAAAATCATTATGGAATAAGGTCCTGGGTGATTTAATTAAGATCTTTATTGTTATAAAATGGCTTTCCAAGTGTTTTTCCACTGAGCTTATATTTCACTCTACCATCCGCCCTGCTTTGCTTCTCTCAGGATAGGTGCCAGGTGGTATACAGTTCTTTTAGGAGAGAATTTTCTGTCTGTGGAATCTCGGAACACAAGCAAATCTGAGGCAGATTGGAATTTTCCTTACAAGCCTCTGTGTTTCAAACATTTGAGTCTTTTTCTACGTAGTGGAAAGATACAGTCCAGCCTCTCTTAAACTAGCATTCTATTATTTTCTAAGCACAAATAAATCAATAAACACAATAAGTATATTGTATGCTTTCTTGTTACACAATGCAGAGTAGACAAAGGAGGGACGTGCAAATTAAATATTGGTAGTTCTTATTTCCAATATTTAGAACATTTTAAGCAAAGAGAAAAATGAATTGAAAAATGAGATTGCTGTTTGCTACTATGGAGCCGCATTCACGTGTTCGCTACTTAATTAACAAAGATACAATAACACTGGACAGCTGCTTTTCTGTCCCCAAGACCCCTCTGTTCCTATTGAGACTTCAGTATAGCTGTCTGAGCGTTCAAGTCGTGCTCTAAAATAAAGATTTTTAGAGAGGAGTTGTATATTAATATTGTGATTTCCCCCCTACCCCTTTCCCGGTCACTCCAGCTCCCACTGCTAGAGTTATAAACATGAAATGACTTTTTTCCCCCAAGCGGCATTATCAGCTTTCAGAAAGATTTGCATTTCACTCCTTATTTTCTCCCCAGCATATGTCTGTAAAACCTTATGAAAACTCCAAGATGACCAATATCTGTGAAATCAGCTGGGTGCGATTCTGTATTTGTAGAGTTCAGTGAGTCAGAAACGGACATTCTCACTCAACAACTGTTCAGAGCAGGAGGGGAAGTAGAACTCAAAGACAAACCATTTTGACTCAGCAAAAGTTCTACCTATATCTCCTCTGTAACCGGTTTGAAAGAACCTAGAACTCAAATCTGCCAAAAACCGGTCCCATATCTTTTGTGAGGATACTGTGTACAGCATCAGAAGGCTCCATAATTTGATTTATGAGGTGGCAATGTTAGAGCAGGCAGATAGCTAGATATGAGCAGAGAAAGGGGAACACAGACCAAATGGCAGGAGTTGGGCAGAAAGGAGGGGCACAAGCCAAATGCAGGAAACCACATATCATGTAAGCGGGAGGGGTCCCTGGGCAGAGAAAGAAAAGCAGGAACCTTGGGGCTGATAAGGGATCATGCTTTTTGGGGTGACAAGTGGCCTGGAGAAGAACAAAGAAAGGTGAGAAAAGGCAGGAATTTCCAGTGTCCAAATGTAACCTTTTGCTCGTTATGCCCTCATTTCAATAAAATTAGCCTTGCAGATCAGAAGTCCCCATCATGCACCGACTCCATGACACTTCCGATCCACACTACATAAAGACAAAAATCCCTCCTCCTTTTGGGAAGGTGGAGTTGGGATGATAATCAGGGAATATGACCCCAAACCCTTCCCTCCCCAGTGAATATTCCGCCCATTCATTTTTACACCCTATGTAACTAACTTGCCAAAGAAACTCAGGGCAGCTGCTCACCTGAGCCTGCCCGCTCTCTCCTTGAGAGTGTACCATCCATCCTTTAATAAGTCCTCACTTTACCTTTTTAACCACTAAGTCTTGTCTCTGAATTCTTTCTGGGACGGGACAAGAACCTGGAACACCGGTTGCATCTATCGGCAACAGCAAGATAAGATTATAGGAGTTTTCTTCTATAATCTTATCTTCTGTGTTATAGAAGGAGGCTGTGCTGTGCTTATTAATAATAAAAACTCACCCTCTTGTTCGCTATAAGGGCAGATTCCAATGCCCTAGTGAGTTGTGTTCCCAAATTTACTACTTAGTTGGTTGTTCAGAAACCCAAGTGGTTGGTGGAGGGTATAGCTTAAGTGGTAGAGTGCGTGCTTAGCATGCATAAGGTCTTAGGTTCAATCCCCAGTACTTTCTCTAAAAATAAATAAACAAATAAATCTAATTGCCACCTCAAAAAAAAAGAGAAAATCCAAATGACTTTTCCTTAGGCATAGTAGTATAAGTGGTAGTTAAATTCCAAGTATAACCCCCGAATCTGACTGACCCCTAAGTCACAGGAGTAAGGCCATCCTGAGTACCAGCTGTTAGGAGACACCTGAGCTAATAATTCTCCATTTATCACCTGCTCTGTGATCTAGGCGGCTGAGTTACGAATGGATTCACTCACCTGGGTTCGCTTGCTGGGCTTCGGCCAGGAGGAGGGTGGACCAGAAATGAGAGAGTAAGGGGAGGGGGTGGTGTTGTGAAGGAAAAACCGGGCTGGTCTGACAAGATAACTCATGAGTCTAGGAATGTGAAGGAGAGGCTGGGCTGGGCTAACAAGTCTAAGTATTGCAATACTGATCTGAGTTCTGCTAGACTAACTTGTAAATCTAGGTTAATTAGTGTTGGTTTGCTGTTCATGTTTTTTGCTAGCCAGCTGGATTTTCAAAGATACATATCTGGCTTTGGAATGTTGGTTTGCTGCCTCCCCTCCTCCACTTTTGTGATGATGATGTCGCTAAAGCTGTTCCATGCCTATTGGCCAAATACCCCAAGCTTGTACTTTACCCTATAAAACCTCATGCGCACGTCTTGGAGGTGCTCATAGCTTCAGAGCAGAAGCCCCTCTGAGCCCGCCGGCGTAATACATCTGAGTACTCCAGCCCTCCGAGTGGTGCTTGTTTCTTGACTGGCCTGTCGTTTCCGTAACAGTGTGGTGTTTCTTCATCTGTTCCTGTTCTTCTTAGCTGCTGCCAATCTGACAGTGTCTGCGTCCCCCCATGACCACCTCTCTAGCAGGGCAGCCCCTCCTCCACAGCTCCAGCTCTTACTGGGCTCTGGGAACATCATTTATTCACTCCCCCCTTGCCTGCCCCCACCCCACCCTTCCCCTTGTCTTGGAGGTATAACCTCTCCCTGCTCTTGCTCTTGGTATCTCAGTATCCCGTGTTGGTTCTCTCAACCCTGTCCACACCTCGGTTAAAAATCCCTTCAAACAAGTCTTCATTTGTACCATCTGAGTGGAATTCCATTCATTAAGATCCTGACCCAAAGAGTTTCTTAACGTTTCCTGGGTGCGGAAGTCTCGGGCAGAATTTCAGGCAGGACCATTCACATATCTCACAGATGCCAATCACCTTCCTCCTGTGTGCCATTGATTGTGAATAAAACCTATTGAGTCCCTGCCTTTAAGGAATTTATTTTCCTAGTTGGAAGACAAATTTAGTAAATGCACAAATGGATAAACAAAATAGTTATATGTCCTGGGAAATATTTTGTAGGAAATAAACAGGGTGCCCTGAGAGAGGATCACTGGTGGGGAGGGCGATTTTGGAGAGGGTGGTCAGGGAAGGCCTCACTGAGGAGGTTACATTTAGCTGAGACTTCAGGGTTGAGAAGGGAGGGAATGGCACCGAGCATGGAGTGGGCAAAGGGCAGCGGGAAATGGGTTTCAGGTGGAAGGAGCTGAAGTGTAAATGCTTAGAGTTGGGAAAAGAGCTTGGCCAGAAAACCGGGACCTATGGCAGCTGTTTGACTTCAGAGGAGATTGAAGACAAATATTTGCAAGGTATGTGGGGAGGTGAAGGAACAAAAGTGTGACAGGAGCAGGGGCCAGGTGGAGAGTGGTACAAGATGAGGCTGGACAAGCTACTCAGAGAACTCCGGACAGGGCCCTGTGGAGCACGTTGAAGAGTATGGATTTTATTCCAAGTATGACGGGAAGCCAGGAAGAGTTTTTTTTAAAAGAGCAAAGTGAAAAGGATCTGATTTATCTTTTTCAAAGCTCACTCCATGGAGAAGGGCTTCAGGGAAAAACAAGCAGAATCAGGGAGAAAAGTCAGAATGCTACGAAAATAGTCCAGGCAGACGACAGCTGCATTTTGTTTTAAAGAGGTGGGAGTGGAGCGGCAGACCTCTCTGAGTCGCAGAGGTGGAGCTCAGGGAACCTGAGAAGGACGAGGTGTGGAGGAAGACAAGGGAAAGGGAAGAATCAAGGATGCCCCGTTCTCTGGCTTGGGCCACTGGCTGGATGTTGGACTGTTTACAGAGAGGAGGAAGATTAGGGGACAGTAGGGATGGAGAAAGACTGATAAGGTGAAGAGTCAGACAGCAGGCAGATGGCTGCCGGAGCCTAGGACCCAGCCTAGGGGAAGCTTTTTTCCAGTTTCTTAGTGGTCGAGCAGGTTTCTCAGGTCAAACTGGCCTGGCCAAAAGGGATCTCCAGCAGGCCTGGGTGTCCTCACTAGAAATGGGGTTTAGATGTGAAGCCCCAGGGGGTAAAAAGCATTCCTATACCTTGCTTTGTCATTCGTGCACATATTTTCTTTGAAGATCTCAAAGAAAGAGAAGGCCGGTTGAAAGCAAGATACGAGAATTGCTAGGTCTTTGACTAAATGCCATCATAATCTTGCCTCTTGAGTTCCAGTTTCAACATGACTTAATGGTATATTTAAAGAACAGCCCCCAGAGTCCAGTTTGGCTGACGTACAGTAACATCCTTATGGGGGGAGGCATGTACCCATAGTAAGAGATAAGATGCTGAGGCTTTTCATTCCAGTTGTCATGGCAACAGCCTTAAGGGCTCTGGAGGTAGGAAGGAGGAAGCTGGGAGGAGAGAGGGGAAACCAGAAGCTGTGGTGGCTGCTCGTCTTCCGAAGATGATTAAAGGCAGATATTTGTAAGCTGCATGGAGAACACACCCTGTAAATCCAGGGCAGTTATAAGTGAACAGTTTGTTAGTGGACAACTTGTTCGTTTTAAGGACCAGAGATACACATGAAAGCTTTATTAGACTTGATGCTAGGAGTACTTCATGCACCTGTTTTATCCCCTCTGCCTATCACACTGCCTGGGCGGGGTCGGGGGGGGGCATGTACTTGAATGAACAAGCAAATGAGGTCCCAAAAGGAGAGTCACGTCTCTCCTTAATTTGTGTGTGTTTTGTATTTTGCAAGGTGGACAGATTCTTCGGGTAAATATTCTATGTTACATCAACACCGTATTCATATCATGGTCAGTGATTACAGGGTGACAAGCCTGAAATGAAGACTCACTCTCACCTGCAAACCCAAAGACCAAATCAGGAGGTCTCCCTCTCCAGGTCTGGTTCCGACACTCACTCACTAAACGTGGATGGGATGTTATGTAACCATATGCTTCCCACGGGGATCTCTGGTAGAACAGGCTTTGGATTCGATCCTTGAGGTGACAACATTTCATCTAGAAACTGAGAATCTTGGATGCACTGAAAGTTGTGGCAGTGAGGGAAGGTGACGGTGTGATAAAGAATACAGACAAGTGGACAGTTAACCATAAAACACAAGGAAACCCAGGGAATGAAAATGCGTTCAAGGGAGGGTGTTCCCTTTGGTGCTCACGTAAACATCAGACACTCAGATGGGAAAATCCTCAGCGGTGGGATCCTTCTGTAGCCCATATAAAACATCCCTCGAGAGCTTCCATTTACCTTTTCTCTCGTTCTGCCCTCACCGAGCAGCCAATATTTTAATTGTAATTCTGTTTTCCTTAGATGCTGAAGAGAGTACCTTGGACAAGAACCATGCCTAACTGGAAAAGTATATCCTCCTCTCTAAAATTTAAACACTCTACAGAGATCTCCCAGCCCTCATGCTCTGGTCCCTGCTGATTTCTCTGACCTCAGTTCCCATCACTCTCCCCCTCTGCTCTACACTCTAGTCACATGGCCTTTCCATTCTGGAAACACCCCAAACTGTTTAAAGTGTTTAAACGTTGCCAAGCTGAGTAATACGACACCAAACTTCCCCACCTGCCAGCAGCGCTTTTCCCCAGATCTCCTCACGGCTGGTGAGTTCTTACCAGTCAGGTCTCAGCTCACCTGTCCCCTTTCCAAAAAAAAGGACTTCCCTGATCTCCGTGCCTGTGGTGGCAACCTTTCCCCTTTCACATCCCCCTTCCCCATCCAGCAGTCACTACCTACCCTTAGCCTGTTTTATGTCTCACTATATAATATCTTTTTGGTTTATTATGATTCCCAAACTAGAATAAAAGTCCAACATAGCTGAAGCCCCAGCAGTGAGCAGAGCATAACAAATAAATATTTCTTAAATGAGTTGTTATGTGGGAGAAAATGAAGAATGAGACTAGAGAGAGATGCAGCAAATGCAGAGAGTTATCTGAGGTATATGCAACCTTCCCTTGGGCCCACATTGTTAATTTTGCAAAGCACCATGACAGTACAGTCATTGCATATGTCTTATTTTTGTTTTTGTATGTCCCTTCACCCCCACTCCACATTAGACCGTGAACAACTTGGGGCAAGGACCATCCTGTTCATTTGGACATCCCCAATGTCCACATAAATGCACATAGGAGCACTCAACGCCCTGCTGATGGAAATGGGAAGTTCAGAGAAAAATTAGAGACTTTCTGTTGGGTGAGCTTGGCTTAACTGTCTGGACAAGAGCCTGCCAGAATAAGCAGTTTCTACAAGAAAACAAACAGGTATGTACGGGTAATGGCAGCACCAAAAGATGATCCAGGGTGAGTCCTTTAGCCCTCCTTCCTCTGTAGTCTCACCGCCCCGCTCCAAGTAACTCCCAAAAAGATTCCAGGCAACTACCCATCCAAACTGCTGCCCTGAGCTCCTCCTGCTTAGAAATGCTAGAGCCATCTCTGTACATGGAAATCAGACAGAAACAGATCCCACGTGACCCACGTCCAAAATGAGACTTATGAAAACAGACCAGCTGAACGTAAGGGTGCACAAAGGAGGCACCAGTGAGGACCAGCACCCGAAAGAAATGACTGGAAAGAACTGTTTAATGTGTTTCAACGTTGCCAAGCTGAGTAACACAACACTCAACATCTTTTTTTTTTTTTAGCTCAACTATATATAGTTTGCATCCTGGAATTCACTCATACTATATATAGTAGAGTCTTATGCATGCATTCGAACTGATTATGTGTGCCGGACTGAAGTGTTCCAGTGGTGCCAGAAATGGAAAAAAAAATGGAAATCTTCCCCCGGACCTATGGGCATGTTCCTTAAGCCCCGTTACCAGCTTCACTAATGCGTGGCGGCGGCAGAAAGCTAATTGAGACCAGCCATGGAATAACAGGGTAGAGCCTCCCCTGGAAAGAATGCCTCCTTTCAGTCTTTTCTTTGTGGAGTATTTATTTATTTATTTCAAAACTGGCTATGGTCATCGTTCAGAAATAATACATATTAAAAAGAGGGTTTACAGGCCCAAATAATTCCCCAGCTTTTATAACAAAAGAATCACATACACAAAAATAGTTTATTGTCTTGTCTACCTCAAGAAAGGCAGTTCTATGAAACTGCTCAATATAAACTGTTTCACGAATTTCAGTCTTTGGGATAGAAACAATTTGTATTTAACTTTTGTTCTTTCTTGATTAAAACGGCAATTTTTCTGACCTGCTTTGAAAAGTAAAATGTTCTCTCTGCCTAGCCTATTTCAGGCTGAGAAACTCTTACTTAATTCAGGCATCTCAAATCTCTTTTTAAAAGCTACTTTTGGTCATCTTTCTCCAAAACTTGAGCTGTCTGGTGGGAGCGAGCCCTGAGAAGACAGCCTCTGAGGGAGGGGGAGTCTTTCTGAGGAGGTGCTGTAGTGAATGTTTTTACTGCCTAGCCTTTAGCATCCTTCCTGACAATGCACCCCGGTTCCACTTGGGAGGGTTACTTCTCTCCTCTCAACCTGCCCATTTCAGAGGAAGCGCACTTACTCCTGTGCCCACAGTGGAGCATGTGACCTAGACTAAGCCAATGACTAGCATGCTGGCTCTCTGGTTACAGTGACTGGTTGGGAGATGGGCACATGATTCAAAACAGGCCAATCAAAACCCATAAGACTCAATGCTGGGACTTTGATTGGCGCCATTAGAGAAAAAGTGGACCTTTCTTCTGTAATTGGTTGTTGTGATGTTGACAGCCTGTAGTGGCCAGGGACAGTTTATCCATTGGCAACTACAGAACAGAATTCATTTGGAGGAAGTAGAGCTGAGGACTGGACCCCAGTGTTCTCTAATTTAATGCCTGAATCAAGTTGTGTCTGAAGATCAATGCCTGGACTTTTTGATGTACCTCAATCAATAAATTCCCTTTCTGCTGAAATCAATTTGGGTTGGGTTTTCTGACACCTGCATCAAATCCAGGTGCAGAAAATTTAGCGCTTGAACAAGAGTAGCTGAGGATTCACGGGCTGGTGGAAGCAATTCGCATGGAGGATCTGATGGGATGGAGGCCCAAAGATAACTTTATAGATCCCAGTCTAGTAGTTGGGGAATTCTCATCCTACAAGTAATTTTTATTTTAATTTTGTATTTCATGATCCAAAGTCAAACTAAATAAAAAGGTATACAAAAAGAGATTCTATGCTTTCCCCCGTCCCTAGCTCTTTTACTTCATGGGTAATTAATTTTTGTTTGTTTTTTTTTGTTTGTTTGTTTATTCTTCCAGTGTTTATGCAAATATAATCAAACGTGAATATGTTTTTTATTTCCCTATATTTGTTATGCAAGAGATAGCATGCTTGTTTCTGTTTAACATGCATTTTATCTCTTCAGTATAGGTTCATTCAAAGAGTGCCCTTCTTTGAAATTCTGTAGTGCCTTTGATTATTCCTGGTTGCTTTCCACATAATATTTGAAATCGCTCAGAGCCTTATTTTGCATATCCTACCACTTCTCTGCTCTGTTGCCCTGGAGACAGCTTGGTTTAATACTGGAGAGTCCTCTTTCACCAGAATTAGAGAATTCAAATCAAGGAGCCAAAATGAGGGTCCAACTCTAAACTAAAAACAAAACAAAACAAAATAAATCTAGAAAGTCCAAATTCAATACCAACAAACAGACTGTTGCAGGTGGTGGAGCGGGGATAGCTCTAAAAATTAAAATGCCAAGAAGTCTAAATTTTTAGACCAAAAATAGAGACTGGCACTGACAGGTACATAGGCAAATATCCCAGAAAGAAGAGGGTATATTGCCACCAAATGATACATGATTTTGAATAGATGTCAAATACAGTCCTCTTGGTTGGGCAAAAAATCTCTGATGAGAGTAATACACTGACCCACAGGATCTTTCAACAGGCTGTGGCTTAAACAGGCCTGACAGCCTCAGAACTCAGACCTGAAAACATGGGATAATTTACTTGGGACAGTGTGAAAGAGAACATTTTCAAACTGAGTCTGTATGATGAAAGATCTAAAATTAACCTTTTTAAGAAAAATTATATTTAGCTTTCACTATGAGAGAAAGTATCTAAAGGAATATGAATTTCAATGAAACAATGGGTTGAAAATGAAAGGCAATCTACAGATACAATTTCACTGCAGAAAGACGATAATTTACCCTATTCTACTGAGTGTTTGGCGCTTGGATAGAAGGAACACAGTACTTGGCACACAACTGGATACTGAGTAAGTCTTTCTGGGTGAATAAAGAGATGAATTTCTCTACACAGTGTGTTCATCATTGTTTTCCCCTAATACCTAGAGGCAAACCAGCATGTTAACTTAGTTTATTTGCGCACTTATATATTTAGTAGAGGAAAATTATTTTAAGAAAAGAGATTAACCATTGGATCTTATTTTTCTGGTCACTTTTTCTTCTCTTAAATTACAAACTGTGTATTGACACACCCAGTGAGGGCTGTTTTCTCTGGATTGGCTAGCTTTTAAGTGGGTTACATAAACACATTTCCATTTTTATGGTTTCATGCAGGTCTTAATTAGAAATAAATGAGCCAGGCACTCTTTTATTTTATCCTTCAAAAATTAGCATTTATTGCTTACTTCCCTTTTGATCTTCTAAAATTTCAATTGGGGAGTTAAAAGAGTCATGAGAAAAAAATTGTTTTTAAGTTTTAGATAAATGTATTTGCCACTGTGTTTTACCAAACCACAAACCCCAAGGAATAAATGAAAATTCAAAGCAGACATTCACAAAGGAAAAAAAAAAAAAAAAAAAAAAAACCTTGCAATATACTATGGTTTCTGTAAAACATAGCCTTAATAATTAGGAGTTAAAGCTTCATCTTTTCAGCCCTAAAAATGAAATATTTGTTTGCTGGTCAGGTGATGTTGGGGATGCATTTCCAGATGCTGGGTTCTCAAGAAACAATTATTGAACATACTTTATACTCAGATATGTGCTATTATTAATTAAGGTAAATATTGTATCATCAAAATTCATCTATCATCAAATTTCAGTAATTTTGTTTTGGGTGCAATAAAGCAACCAAAGAACCTACGTATATTTTGGAGCTAATGCTATTATTCTAAGAAAGCACATTTTATAAGAGCTAATCCAGCATTAAACTTATTCTAGTCATGAATCCAATAGGCTCAAACTGCGACTCAGCTCATAGATTTACACTTGTAAAATAAGCAAGATTTCAATTAAAACTCAATAGGTTATATGTAAGGATCAATTAATTTTTGCCCTGGGGCACCTGCCATTTTCTGCCTAATAGAAAACACTTCACTTTCAGTTTTATTTCCAATTTCACTCACACACCATGTGTGAAATATACATTCTTGGCACAATATATTATACAATGTTTGATCACTTGCCTGTGTTTCTGATGTTTACAATACCTGCATTGTCTTCAGAAGGTGCTACAGAGTTTACGAGGCTGAACAACAAGCAACAGGAAAACAAGCTGGTTCACAATTTGAATAGACAGGAATGTGTAGCCAAAGAACAATGGGAACACTCCTTGTTTGTGGCTTTTTTAGAATGTAGTAAACAACTCTCTTTTAAGGATGGGTCACCAACCAAAAACTGTTACGAAACAAAATCTTAAGCTTTGCAGAAGAGAAACTAGCTTATTAGATGAGTAATTTGCAGAGAAAAATAAAGGCAATGGTGAAATCCACAAGACTTGGCCATCAAGAAATCTGAACTTACATACATTTACCTACTACTAAGGGCCTTTGAATCTGTTATGATGCGCACCTTAAAATCAGTGCAATTAAAAAACAAACAACTACAAACATTACAACTTTCCCTTTGTTTTTCTTCTCCCTTAACAGCTAACAACCCCATTACAGCTTCAATTTTGTCTTTCTTTGCTCATCAAGTACTTTTGACTCACTTTTACTCTTTACAAATGTAATTGACAATGATGCTGTTATAAATATCAAATTACCTGCTTTATAACGACAAAATGTCACTGTTAAATTCTAAATCCACTTTGCTTATAAAAATGTCCTTATGAAATGAGTCATTTTTCTTTCAGGGGTTCTTAGAGCTGAGAACATCGTAAGTTTTAAAAATATATCAGGGCACAGATCTTCTCCGTCTGATATCATTTTATTGGGCGTTGACATCTAATATATTTGTGCCTCTGTCCCATTTGTGTGTTGGGACTGTTATTTATATTAGACCTGAAGATTTACAAAGTAGTTGATGAGGGGGGAGGGGATAGCTTAGTGGTAGAGTGCCTTCCTAACATGCACAAGGTCCTGGGTTCAGTCCCCAGTACCTCCACTTAAAAAATAAGTCAATAAATAAACCTAATTCTTTCCTCCCGTAAAAAACAAAAAAGTAGTTGATGAAGGACTAAAATAAATTTATGTCAGGCTTTTAGCCACTAACTATCATGATACATTTTCTACTATGTGCTGTGTGTGTTTCTATATACAGTATTTCCAGAACATCATAGTTTTGCTGTTTACTTGGTAGAATTTGCAACTCCTTCAGTTATCTTAGAGAGGTTTTTTAATCTTAAATCTTTAATCTTTGTTTAAAGACAAGATTAAATTGCTTACATTTAAAATAAACGTAATACGTATATTTAAAAATAAATATATACATTACATCACCTTTGGAGAAAGAAGGAATAATTCCAAACTAAACTCAAGGAGATGTGGGAATTTCTTGGCCCTAGATTAATTTACTCAAAACAGAGAACTCCTTGTCCACGTCTGGTGGAAAAAGAGACATTCTCATGATCAATATTCTACGAGATTCTATCCAACAAGCATGAACAGAGTTGCCTTTTCTGAATGTTGTGTGCATAGTTTAGGTAAAAAAGGAAATGTCTAGAAAGGAGGGATGGGGGAGGAAATAAATTCCTGGGACGGTAAGTTCGTATATGTGCACTCTAACGACTTAAACATTATTCAGCACACGTGCTAGTTAGCTCATGTTGCTAACTGAGTATCGGTCCCA
Source organism: Camelus bactrianus (assembly GCF_048773025.1). Lineage (NCBI taxonomy): Eukaryota > Metazoa > Chordata > Mammalia > Artiodactyla > Camelidae > Camelus > Camelus bactrianus. The sequence continues at coordinate 14,824,676 of NC_133554.1, forward strand.
GGAGATTAATAAATGTACCTATCACCTTTGGAGAACTCTAGTTACAGGTCAGCCATTTCCTCTTCCTGTCCCTGCCTCTCAGTAAGTGACTTCTGTTTCACATTATCCAGAGTGGCCAAGTCCAACTGAAGTAAAACATCATGGTTCTTAATGAGGAGAGTTTCAAATACCTCTTGCCTTCATAGTGAGCTTTCAGTGAACAGCCAGGCATCAAGAGTTACTAGTAAAAAGAGCTATATTTTCTTTATAGCCACTTCTTGCCCTGAGACTGAAGCATGTTTGGTTAAGGATCCTAAATTGAGACAGGCTCCCTTCATTTAAAAAAAAAAAAAAAGATTAAGAACAAGTTCTGCAATGTTTTTATAATAATTCAAACTGAAAGCAAATGAATGTTCCACTTTTTAGGCACAGACCAAAAAAATGAGGATCTGTTTCATTTTATTTATTTTTCAAGTTATTGCCAAGAAAAGACCATTCTTTACACAAGCCTGTTTGGACTGAGTCTGAGAGGTAAAGAAATGGATTCTTTGTCTTAAGAGGAACGATGCTACAGGTCCAAGAAGAAGAAAAGGACCAAGGGGGGTTGACAAAACTGTTCGCTGCTCAGACTTGAAGGGACTGTCCCTGACTTGAGATACTCAAGGATAGGATTTTTTTTTTTTTCTTAATGGCTGTTTCGGTGGTATTTACCCTTCATACTTTTCTTCTCTGAAATCTTGCACAACCAAATTCAATTATTATTTTTACTCTTACTCTTGAACAGGTATGTGCTCTCTTTTCCACCCCCTTTGCCGTCTCTCCGTTTCCTCAAGGCTTCGCAGCTCTTCCTTCATCTGCCCGTTTGACCCTCTCTTCACTCTTTCTTACCCTTCGCCCCGAACTCTTTTTATTTGCTAAGCTGTGTTTGCAGGTTGCCTGCCATGTACCAAGCACATTTCTCATGAAGGCCTCAGGTGTGTTCCTGTCATCTGCTCCCCATGGGAGGCCCACGTACTTACTACCCAGTCCTGTCATTCCTGAGTCCCCCTTGTCCTACTCATCCCTTCTCAAAAGATGCAGCCAGGAGCTCCTAACACTGAGAACAAATCCAAGCAGAACGAAAATGAAAACCAGCCAAAGAAAATGTCCCCATTTCCCCTTTTCATGTTTATGAGGAACTATATGATGTGGGTCTACATCTGTGTTATCTCACTTCGTTTATATAGTTCGTGAGAGAAAGAGATTCGATTCCTGGCTCTGCCACTTATTGTCTGGGTGATTCTTGGACACGTTACTTAACCAGATGCCTGAAATCCTTTCTGGAACAAGGCAATGGTATAAATAAATAAATGATCTTGCTCAGACTTAATTTCCTAATTATAGAGGAAAGATTGCTTGGAGGTTAAAAGTACAGGCTTGACTTAAACATACTTGGGTGGGAGTCTGGGGCTTTCCGCTGACTCGATCTAAGGCCTTGGTTTCCTCATTTGTGAAATGGAGCCAATAATAATACCAACTTCATAAGGCTGTGGTGAGCATTGAATGAGATAATGCATAGAAAGCTTTCAACATAGTGCCTGGCGCTCCATAAACGTTAATTATTATTATCACTGATGATATTTTTAATAAGGGAGCATCATGACAATTAAAATCTTGGAGGCTGTATCAAGAAGTTAAAAGTGAAATACCATTTTATAGGAATAATCGACTATGAAATAATAATAAACATATATATCGGTCTCTGTCCCCAGTTCCTGGCATAGAGCTCCTAAAACTCTTGTAAATAGGGATGCTAAGGGGGAGGGGATAGCTCAGTGGTAGAACACATGCACAGCATGCATGAGGTCCTGAGTTCAATCCCCAGCCCCTCCATTAAAATAAATACATAAATAAACCTAATTACCTTCCCCCGCCAAATAGATAAAATAGGGATGCTAGAAGTTTCTTTTGTTCTAACATTTACCTTTGACCCTGAATCCTCACACTGAGCTCCTGAGGTCTTTATAACTTCCTGGGTGATAGGAGAATCTGACACAGATCTTTTAAATCCTTTGAAATTTCCTGGGTGATAGGAACATCTTTTATTCTAATGAGGTGACTCTTGGTGGGCTCTTCGATGGTGGATGGTCACCAGAAAGACCATGCAATGAATAGAAGCTTGGAAATTTCAGCTCACTCCTCCCACCTTTCTCCAGAGAAGGAAGAGAGACTAGTAATGGAATTAATGATCGATCATGCCTGTGTAATGAAGCCTCATAAATATCCCTCATAAATAATACAGTGTTCGGAGAGCTTCTGGGTTGGTGAACACATCTACCTACCAGGAAGGTGGCACACCTAGTTTCCCAAGGACAGGAGCTCCTACACTTGGACACTTCTGCATCCTATATATCTCTGCATCTGGTGTTCACTCATATCTTTTATTCTACCCTTTGTAATAGACCAGTGAACATAAAGTGTTTCCCTGAAGTTCTGTGACAATTCTAGCTAACTGTTGAGCCCAAAGAGGGGGGCATGGGAATTCTGATTTATAGCCAGTGGGTCAGAGGTACCGGTGACTATCTGAGCCTTACAATTGGCATCTGAAGTGAGAATGCTCTTCTGCATTTGAGTGCTTAACCTGTGATTCCAACAGGTTAAGGTAACCGCAGGTGGATGGTGTCAGAACTGAATTGCATTGTAAGGACACTCAGTTCGTGTTGAAAGTTGCTTGATGTGTGGAAAACCCACACATTTGGTGTTAGAAGTATTGTGTAGTAATAGTGTGAGAATAAAGAAGAAACACAGGAGTGTTTTTCCAACTCACCTGCATTAGAAGAATTCCAAGCACATTTAAGTATTATCGATTCTACTTTTACTTATTAACACTCCCTTTTAAAATAAGTTTATTGTCTTTTCTCATCATAGACGTGCAAACACACTTGCTTGCAAATGTTCTATGTTCTTTTAAACGTCTAAAATACATATATGTTATATTTATCAAAACTCATCAAATTGTTCATCTCAAATACGTGTAGTTTACTGTATAGGAATCACACCATAATAAAGGTGTTAAAAATACATACATGTTGCACACCTGAAACTTACATAATGTTGTACATCAACTATACCTCAATAAAAAAATTTTTACTGTATATATATATTTATTCATTTTTATAAAACTAGGGACATACTGTACATACTATTTATAACTTGCTTTTTTAATTTAATAGTACATAATGGACAGTGTCCATGTAAACAAATATGGGACCACATCATAATTTCTAATGGCTATAAAGCACTCTAACATATGGCTGTATCATCATTATTTAACTAGTTTCCTATTGTTGGACAATTAGGGCATCTCCAATGTTGCTATTCCAAGCAATAATAAAATAACCAACCATCTATATTTTTGCTCAATTAATCAATTTTCTCTTAGAAAAATTCTTAAATGTGAAATTGATTGATCAAAGAGTATGTACTTAAAATATGTATGTATATATTTTAGTGTACTATCAAACTGACTCCCAGAAGAAAGCTGAGGCAATTTCCTTGCAACAGCAGAGGATGAGAATGCCTGTTTCCACACAACTGCGCCAGCAATGGGGCTTGGTAAACTTTACATCTTTGCGAATCTAATCACACTGGCTCAACCACAGAGTTGTGGTATGACCCAAGCTTGGCCAACCAAACTTTCTCCAGGACTTTGAACCTTGTCTGGAGTGACCCAGAGATGGAAGAAACCACAGGGGGAGATAGCTGAGCAGTTCCTACTACCAAGACATTCTGGAAGTGCCAGCCTCCTTTCTCTCTTCTTCAGCTTTCTTGACCGCTCCTGTTACATCCTCACGTTTTCCATCAAATTTCCTTTTCCTTAGGTAGCTAGAATTAGTTTTTGTAGCTTGTAACCAAACTGAACTATCAAGCAGGTTGTTGAATATATGTCTGAGGCTCAGTCGGTGGGGGATGGTGAGGGGGAATCTGGGCAGGAGATGTAAATTTGGGTGACACCAACAATCCTATTAACTCCAGAAGGAGATGAAGTTAAACCTCTAACTCCCAACCTACTTCTAAGAACAGCATTAATTTCTTCAGAATGAATTTGATTTTTAATTTACCTTCATGTCTTAGGCAGAAACCAAAGTGCAGACTAACTACACTGATTCATTTAAGTACTATAGATGTGTTTGTAATGAAAAAAAAGTATATATATGTACACACACACAGGATTAACATGATAAAATTAATGTGGTTTTTTTTTTAATGAAACCACAAGCAAACAAAATTTTTGAACTGGAGCCCAGGCTCACCTGGGACATTTCTTTAAAATTCAAATTAATTTCTCTTCGGCCCACATTCTCATCTATTTGCCTAAGCAAAGAAGACATTAACTTTTCATTTCATTTAGCTCGTCTCATTTCCAGCCTAAGAACAAAGCCCAAACTCCAAATGTCGGTCCAGGAGTGTACCCTAAGAGTACCAAACACTGTTGCATAAAATAATAACGTTATTTATTTTTGTAGCAGTTTTGCCATGGAACTACCTAGGATTTAATGCCAATTTCCTCGATATTTATGTATCCAAGCCAGTTTCCCTGATATTTATATACCCAAGTGAACAGAGTTCAGTATTGTATACGGTAATTTCTAAATAAAAAGGCCTTTTCTTCAGAAAAGATTAAAAAAAAAACCATGAAAAGAGTGTTTTAGTGCTGACCATAGTAAGCCAGCAAGAGCATGAAGGAGGTTGGGGGGAGGGCGATGAAGATGTGGGACAGTTGCTCTGCTTATGGCATGCCTAATTTTGGATCAACAAGTTCCCTTAGGAAGAGGCAGGGAGGGATAAATTACGAATATGGGACTACCATACAGAAAATAGATAAACAACAAGTTTCTACTGTATAGCACAGGGAACGATATTCAATATCTTATAATAATCTAATGGAAGATAATAAAAAAAAAGAATATAGATACATACATACATATGTATAAGCGAATCACTTTGCTGTACACCTGGAACTAACACAATATTGTAAATCACTTTTACTTCCAAAAAAAAAAAAAAAGCTCCCTTAGATGACACCAGAACAGTGCACAGTACCTAGCGACAATGCCTGAGTCAAATGTCTGTTGAAAGTTAATAAATGATGCTGTTTAAATAAAAGATAGCTTGCAGATAAGGGAAAAACTGGATGAATTATGCAAAAAAAAATTGCCTATTTGTTGTTATTGGCTAGGAAATGCTAGAACAAGAAGGATACTAAGAGGTGACCTAAGTTGCTTCCTGTATCTCAATTTATAAATGAAACTATGGGTGTCCAAATAGATTAATGACTTTTTCAGACACAGTGCTTGAGTTTTCAAACAGTGTAAAGCAATCTTATTGTTCTGTACACCCTTAACTTTGGTTCTTATACCTGATCAGTTTTTCAGTCACTATTACTACATAATAAATTATCCCCCAAACTTAGTGATGTAAAACAACCACCATGTGATTTGGCTTGTGATTTTATGAGTCAGGAAACTGGAGGGAGCTCCAGTGGGCAGTTTTATCTTGGGCTCTCTCACTTGGCTGCAAATAAAGCTTACTCTAAGGTCAGAAAACACACACACACACACACACACACAGAAATATTTCAGCTTAGATTTTACCTGTGGATTTAACAATGATCTCTTTCACTCACTTGCAGTGGCTTTTTACTGCCTTAAAAAAACTGAATCTTTTTTTTCTTTACTTCCAGTACATCCTCGGTTATAATCACTAGCTTCTACATCACACCTTCACAGATTACTCAAAGTCACTTTATTTTATCATCTCACTCCTAACTCTCAACCTGATTTCAGGCTAAATCCTCTTCTGGAAGTGGCCTATCAATTGCATTGATCTCACTGGACTGCCCCAGTCCATTATGAAATAGTGGTTCAGAGCTTGCAGCTCTGGCATCCAGCAGACCCAGTTCATCCCTGCTGGGCCACCCTGGGATCAGATGACCTTGGGGAAGTTGCTCTCGTTGCCTCAATTTCTCCATCAGCAGGATAGTAAGAGTACCTATTCCACAGGTGCAAAGGTTAAAAGAGAAAATATCTGTAAACAGGATAAACCTCCGAGATACATATGAGTTACTACTGTTAAAGAGCAGGCAGGCATGCAATCAGAGGCATCTCTCCTAACTCTTATCTAAAAACACGAAACGGTGCTCCTGTGCAGGTGAACTGGAGAAGTCCATTCACAGGATGCCCAGGAAAGACTAGCACATGGTAGGCACTGGAGGTGGAAGATAAGACACATACCCTCCCTTCAACAGGCCTAAGACTAGCGGAGGAAGCAGACAGACAATGTGGTAGGTGATAGAATAAAGGTAGAGCAGGGAACCCACACACCTATGGTCAATTAATCTTAGACAAAGGAGGCAGGAATATACAATGGAGAAAAGACAGCCTCTTCAGCAAGTGATGTTGGGAAAGCTGGACAGCCGCATGTAAATCAATGAAGTTAGAACACTCCCTCACACCATACACAAAAATAAATTCAAAATGACTTTAAGACTTAAATATAAGCCATGACACTATAAGCCTCCTACAAGAAAACACAGGAAAACATTCTCTGATATAAATCTCAGCAATGTTCTCCTAGGACAGCCTACCTAGGCGGTAGAAATAAAAGCAAAATTAAACAAATGGGACCCAGTTAAACTTATAAGATTTTGCACAGCAAAGGGAACTATAAACGAAACAAAAAGGACAATCTACTGAATGAGAGAAAATATTTGCAAACAATGTAACTGACAAAGGCTTAATTTCCAGGATATACAAACAACTCATACAATTCAGTAACAAAAAACAAACAACTCAATCCAAAAATGGGCAGAAGACCTAAACAAACAATTCTCCAATGAAGACAGATAAATGACCAATAGGCACATGAAAAAATGCTCAGTATCGCTAATTATCAGAGACATGCAAATCAAACCTCCAATGAGGTATCACCTCACACCAGTCAGAATCGACATCATTCAAAAGTCCACAAATGACAAATGCTGGAGAGGGTGTGGAGAAAAGGGAACCCTCCTCCACTGTTAGTGGGAATGTAATTTGGTGTAGCCACTGTGGAAAACAGTACAGAGATTCCTTAAAAAGCTAAAAATAGATTTACCAGAAGATCCAGCAATCCTTTTCCTCGGCACATACCCAAAGGGAACTCCAATTAGAAAAGATACATGCACCCCAACGTTCATAGCAGCACTATTTACAAATAGCCAAGACATGGAAGCAACCTAAATGTCCATCCACAGATGACTGGATAAAGAAGATGTGTATAAATACACAATGGAATACTACTCAACCATAAAAAAGAATAAAATAATGCCATTTGCAGGAATATAGATGGACCTGGAGATTGTCATTCTAAGTGAAATAAGCCAGAAAAAGAAAGAAAAATACCATATGATATCACTTATATGTGGAATCTAAAAAAAAAATGACACAACTGAACTTATTTACAAAGCAGAAACAGACTCACAGACATAGAGAACAAGCTTATGGTTACCAGAGGAGGGGAAGGGGTGTAGGGTTAAATTGGGAGCTCGAAATTTGCAGATGCTGACTACTATATATAGGATAGATAAACAGCAAGGTCCTACTGTGCAGTACAGGGAACTATATTCAGTGCTTTGCAATAGCTTTTAATGAAAAGGAAAAGGAATATATACATATATATACATATATATATATAACTGAACCACTATGCTTGTACCTCCAGAAATTAACACAACATTGTAAACTGACTATATTCTTCAATTAAAAAAAAAAGGAAGAACACGGAACATGTTCATCATGACTGAGTGGGGCCACCACGATTCTCCCCGTGGTAACAGTTGTTTTATGCAAGGGCATTTAGAAGAAGGCTGTGGACTCTTCCCCCATGTGACACAAAGAGGACCTTTTTTGCAAAGCAGGTTTTTTAATAGTAAAGCAGATTCAGACACGGAATCTGCTAGCACAGTGGCAGGGATGGTGGTTGCAGTGGTGAATCTTGCAGTGGGTAAAAGCTCACTATGGATTGCATCGAATATCGCCTTAGCCTCATTTCAAACTTCGATGGATACGTGGATGGTGATACCCCTGGGCTGGCCAGGAGAGGCAGGACCAGGAATATAGCCAAGAGGGTCTGAGGGATAGTAAAGGGACAAATTAGCTATGTAATAAGAAACTTACCCAAGAGAGGTCTGACCTACGGCTTCAGCTATGGAGAGGTAATCTCCAGGCCCCTGGAATGTCCTGCCTGACCGGAGTGGTATTTTTCACCTGGGGCCTTTAGTCATTTGACAGTCTAATAATGTGATTTATAATGAGGGCTTTGGGTCACACCATATCAGCTCCGACCTCCAGAAAGGGCTGGAGACTAAAGGTCAGTCAGAGGGACAATATGTGATCAAGCCCTGGTTAAAAACTCTGGACAACAAAGTTTTGGGTAAGCTGCCTTCGTTGGCAATACCATGCGCATATTGTCACACATCAAGGTCAGGGCTCCACGTCTCCATTCAGAGAGGATGACCGGAAGCTCCGTGTTTGGACCCTCCTGGACTCTGCCCTTGCGTCTCTTCCCTTGACTGATTATAATAAAACTGTACTCTTAAGGGTAGCACTTCCTGAGTTCTGCGAGTTGTTCTAGCAAATTATAGAAGATGAGGTGGTCATGGGAACCTCTGACTTTGTAGCCAGCTAGTTTGAAGTGAGGGCAGGCTTGTGGGGACTGGTCACTCAGAATGTACAGTTAGCTATACTCAGTAGAGTAGCTAAGAGTTGCCAGGACAAGGACCAGTGGGATCTGAAAGTCTTTACAGGTATCGAACTCTTCTTAACCCTCCAGGGTGTGCCGTGGCCCCCTCCCGGCACCTCTAACCATGGAGCACCCACCTCAAGTTCAGCACCTCTTTCCCACCATCCCAAGGCTTAGAGACCAATCCTGCCTTAGACTGTGGGGGGTTAAAGAGCACCGACCCAACACTCGGGGACTCAACCCAACCTCACGGCTGGGAATGGGGAGAAGCGGGAGACAGAGTTAAAGGCAAGGCCTTCAGCAACAGACCACCCGGCGTAGCAGTCAGGGTCTCCCTAGAAAGAAGATCACAAAGAAGGACTTATTATAAAGGGGTTTTCTACAAAATAGCAGGTGCAGGGACCACAGGGGATTGGGCAGTAGCCTGGAATAGCAGCCCTCGACTCAGAGACCCGAGGGGAGGAGATAGGAGAGGATTCTGTAGAAGCATCCACTCTGTGGCTCAGCCAGACGAAAGCCACCTCTCCTTTCTTGCCCCTGATCTGTGGGGGGGCCACTGATGCAGCCCATGCAGGTCAGCCTCTGGGGTGGAGAAGAGCGGAAAGTGGGTCTGGAGGGACAGATGGAAGCTACTCGGCACTGGGTTCAAATCCTTGCTCTGTACCTACCAGCTGTGTGATCTTCAACAAGTCACATACGCTTAGTTCCTTCACTGATAAACAGAGAGCTTTAATAAGCAAGGACCAGAGGGCGGTAATGCCCACGAAGTGCTTGGTGTAGCACCTCCTTCATAATAAGGAGCTCAGAATCCGGCAGACACTACTTCTAAGCTGGATTGCTGCTCTGCCTCTGCCTTCGTGCCCAGTTCTAACAACTAGGCTTCTGACTTGCTTCTGAGACCCAGTTGCCCCCAGTATCCTTTTCCCATCATTGAATCCAGGTTATTATCACTGTGCCAGAGGCCCTGTCTTGATTATTTTCCTAATCCCGGGGCCTCCTAGGAATGACACCTTGCTGCATGCTTGTAGGTAACCATGGAAACCTGCTGCCTTGCTCAGGCGACCAAACGCAAGTCGGTAATAGCCCTTGATGGCGATGATGGAGAGAGAGGCTGACAACAAAGACTTTTAAGGATCCAGATTAAATAAAATTAATCACTTGGGGGTTGAATATTTTCATCCCTCAAGAGAGTTAGGACTCAGCTCTACATCGGGCACCCCCTCCCTCAGGCCACAGTGTCTACTGGACAGCATCCTCAAGGCTCCAGGCAGGGTTGGAGGTGTCCCCGCCACTCTGCCTGCTGACTTCTAGTGAGCTCTGCAGCCCCGCGAGCTCTGGCAGAGCGCTTTTATTTGACATTCATTGTGTGTGTTTGTGTGTGTGTGTCTGTGTCAAATTATCCCTATTTCTAAGGACACCAGTCATAATGGATGAGGGCCCACCTTAATCACCTCAACTGAACTAGTTACATCTTCAAGGACCCTTTTTCCAAATAAGATCACATACTGAGATACTGGAGCTTAGGGGTTCAAGATAATGGATTTTGAAAGGCAGAGGGGAAGAGCTCCAGTGGTAGAGCGTGTGCTCAGCATGCATGACGTCCTGGGTTCAATCCCCAGTTTGTCCTTAAAATAAATAAATAAACCTAATTACCCACATCCCCTCAAAAAAAAAAAAAAAACTTAAAAGATAGATTTTTAGGAGACACAGTTCAGCATATAACAGGGGATATAGGTGAGGAAAGGCCAGAATTTCTCACTACTGACTACCTTCCCATCAGCAAGCCCTTGATATTCTGGGCTGGGCCTTCTGCCCTGCTGCACTGACCTTTGCCCATCCACGTGCTCCCTTTCAGCAATCTGGTTCCACCTCCAGCTCTCACGGTTGGGTGAGGGTCTCTAGGCTCCTAACCTGCCAGTGCTGCTTCTGTTTGCCTGAGCAGACTTCCTCAAAGTCCAGTGTGTGCCTCTGAGAACAGGCCTCACCTCGGGGAGAGTGCTAATGCAGTTCCCTGCTTCTTTAGCTGTGCCCCAACCTCTTCAGGTGCTGGGGCCACCCCCAGCTGCATCCTAAGGGAAGCCAGCAGTGCTTGAAGTTCATGGAAGTGAGGACGTTTCGAATCAGACAGGCAAGGTTGAGAACCAGGTGGAAGAACACACAAAAGTCAAGAGTGCAACTTGGTAGATCTAAAGATGTTTACTGCTGCCCCCTTGTATGGATGGCCTGGGCCCACCAGGCTGGATTATGGCCACATAAAGGTCTGCAGGTAGGTCGTGCCCCAGGGTAAAGCAGGAACAGCCTGGCAGTGGCTACAGGCATGAACTTTGTTCATTAAACCTCAATTTCTGCCTCTAGAAAATGAGACCCATAAATCAAATTTATCTTATGGGATTTTTGTGGGAATTAAATGAATAATGAATATACGGCCTTAACCCAGTGCCTGGTAAAATGTGAACATTCAATATGTTAACTGCGGTGACCATGACGGCCACTTACATTTGACTGCTTCCACCAAGTTTCATGATGTTGATGATGAAGTAGTTTCTGGATATGACAGGTTAGAACTCCTGCTCCTCTCTTCTTGAAATTATGCACCCACACAGAATTACGCACACTCTTGGAAAAATGCTGGTATTTGGGGGGCTATTTCTAGAAAAGAGTATAGCTGGATTATAACCACTGACTCAGGATGGGGACTAACAGTTTGCAGTCTACCCAAATATATTAAGTTGCTTTCCTGTAATGAGCAGGGAAAGAGTAACAGGTATTTTCCTTTCCCTGCAGGGAGAGGAGGAATTCTATGGGTTCCTGAGATGTCAACACCGGGCTAGAACTAGGTCCTCTGAGTGCTAACAATTATCCTACACGTTTCCTAACTTAGCTCAGAAATACCCACACTCTCTCCAACAGGGTCAGGAGCACCTTGATCATTTTGAAAAGATAATTTCCTCAGATGAGAAGTGAACCACTTAAATCGTCATTATGTGCATCCCCTCCTGCCCCTCCTTTGAAGCCAAAGTGTGACCTAATGTATTTATAGGAACTAAAGTTCAAAATGTGAATTTCCTGTGTAGAGAAAAATAATCTGTCAGAAAGCACTTAGGAAAAGGCACAGCAGACAGATTAAATATGTTCAGAGATCTGGCCTTGGTCTCCTTTTCTGTTTTCCGTGACAGTGTCATTCAAACTCCAGCTTGTGATGGAGGCTGCGTCTGCCTGTGTCTGGGGCCTTGCTCAGTCTCTGGTGGCCTGGGTGCTCCATAGCCAGTGCCCTTTGGAAGATCCGCCTACAGCATCGTGAAAGCAACAGATCTCAGCGGGAAGGGATCACCTCTACTCTCTTCCAGCCAACCCCACCTCCTGACTTCTTCCTTGTACCTCTTTTTCTTGAAAGCTACTGCCATCCTACTGGTCATCTGGGCATGAAACTGCTAAGTAAGTGGTGCTTCCTAGCCTTCTTTGAAGTCTCAGATGCCTTCGAGATTGCATTGACACCATGGATTCTCCCCTCTGAAAAAGAAATCTATGGCTATTCACACATTTATTCAAAAATTCAGGGGTTCTTTGGGCTCTCTTATCTAAGCAATTTTTATTCTTCTCTTTTATTTCCTAATAATACCTGCTCAAAAATCCTTAGTGACTCCCACTGTACATAGAATAAAATATGTCCATATCCCTTAGCCTGGCACAGAACATATCACGATCTGACTACAGCCCATCTTTCTGAAATAATGGGTTAATGCATGCAAAACACAGTACTTGGCACATGGTGAGCACTGTGGAAGTGTTTTTTTATTATTATTATTATTATTATTACTATTATTACTACTACTACTACTACTACTACTACTACTACTACTATTATTATTATTATTATTACCCTTTGTTTCCATCCTAGTAATCTCTCACTGGTCCTCTTGGTGTCCTGTGTTTCATTCTTTTCTGGGTCTTTTTCATCTCCCTACCAGTCATTTCCTCCCCATGTCACTAAGACCTCCAGCCTTCTCAGATCAGAAATCCCTTCATTCACGCCCCTAATCTATAAGAAATTCAACCTCTTCCTCAATATTTCTGAATCCACCCAGATCTATTTTACCTTCTTCCAGTTGGGGCTTATCACCTCCTGCCCCAAACCCCTGTCCTGGCTCTTTCTCTGTGGTGTCTGACTGTAGCACAGCTGGGGCCACTCCACACACTTCATCACCATAAGCAGGGACCAGCCCCTCTTCTTCATGGCCCCACTAACACCATGTTCATTGCATATGACCCAGGAGCCAGAGCAATCTTTCTAAAATATCAGTCAGTTCATGTCACTTGTGTAACCAAAACTCTTTAATAGCTTCCCATCATACCTAGAAGAAAATCCAGACCCCTCCCTTAGCCAACAAAGCCATACTTCATTTTACACTCACGGGCAGATTTAAGTTTTGTGGAACCTGAAACTTATACAATTTTTGTGGGGGGAGGAGGAGTAGCCTCTGTAAGGAAAAATATAAAACCACAAATGAAAAATTAAATGGAAAGCATGGGATTACTATGGGTACTAATTCACAATTACTGAAAAATAATATGCACTTTATTATGGTCCATATTAAAAAATATTGTCTTAGCTACACTTCATTAACTAATTAATAAACATTATATATTCTAATTGTTCTTATATGATAATAAATACATAATTTATGCTAGATTTGTGCCATTTTAATCCAAATTTAAATGTCTTTGTTAATCCGTGTCACATAATGCATTCAAAAATTTGGGGATGTTTTCAAAAAAAAACTAATTGAAAATAAACATTTATTTAAAATCCGAGAAGAAACTACAATAAATTTCAAACTTATAAAAGCTTACAAATATTACAATTACAAATATCAGAAAAACAATAGAATGTAATATTTTATTAATTAACTGCTTAACACAACTATACTACTTTTTTCTACAATTTTTGTCTACCAATTATTTGTGCCTTCAAAAGACAACAAATTTTAACATCACCTTAAATTTCATCTCCCAAGGAGAGGATAGAAAGATAATTCATCTTTCCTTCAGCAGAGTTACTCAAAATTTGTTTTTTATCATCATTTAGAAGAGTTTCTTTCAGCTTCACAACTCTTCATTATGTAAAATTTTAGGACTGATGTCAAATCTGGCCAAACTGCTATCAGATTTCAATTACAGATGATCTAAAAGATTTCAGGGCATTTCATGTTTTCTTGTTAAAAAATTAATCTTAAGAAGTGGGGAGGGTATAGCTCAGTGGTAGAGTGAGTGCTTAGCATGCACGAGATCCTGGGTTCAATCCCCAGCATCTCCATTTAAATAAATAAATTAATAAATAAACCAAATTACCCCCCCAAAAGAATTTAAAAAATTAATCTTAAGTACTCTTTGATTTGACAATAACCATTTAACTGGTTTGTTGTTGAAATCCTTATTTTAGAGGTAAATTCTGAGTGTTACATTACTTTCATTGACATCAGTATTTCATATCAAATCAGCAAGAATTCAGAATCTTTTTCTGATGAGTTCCTATGATTCCCTCATCTTCATTAACTGGATTAGCAAACAATCCAAGAGTTTATTTATAACTTCCATTCAAGTTTTGTCTCTTCCTTTTAACATATTAGCACTTTCTGTAGAATCTAAAACTTCTGTTGTTGTCTACTTCACTTCTCAATGTCAGAGTATTGACTATTAAATTGATCATCTCTATCACTTTTATTTCATATTCTAACTTTTTCTACTGTGAGCTTCACTCAGACCTTTAGTCTACTAATTTTTTTTTTTTAACTGTTTTGTTTTGGCAGCGAGGAGGTAATTCGGTTTGCTTGTTTGGTTATTTATTTATTTATTTATTTATTTACTTACTTACTTACTTACTTACTTATTTTTAGAGGAGTAACTGGGGATTGAACCCACAATCTTGTGCATGCTAAGCATGCACTCTATCACGAGCTATACCCTCCCCTCCTAGTCTACTCCTTTTCAATCCGATTTTTTCAGCCTTATAATAACTAAATATAAAAGATTTCAAAAGAAGATTGACTTCATACTCAAATCAGAGACCTGTAATTTCTGAGTTATTGAAATGCTGCAAAATGTCATTCCACTGACTTCAGGGTAAACCAACCTGGGATTACAGTGTGTGCTCCTCAGCCTCCCCCTCACCATGCTCCAGCCACCTGGACATTTGGTTCTTTGAACAAGCCAAGCTTGTTCCAGCCCTAGGGCCTTTGTACTAGCTGAGCTCTCTCTCTAAATATTCTATCTTCTGATCTTCACTTACCTGACTCTTGCCTGTCATTCAGACCTCAACATAAAGTCATCCCCTCAGAGAAATCTCTGGCTACCTCGTGTTAAGTAAACACCAATGCTATCATATCAACCTGCTTTAAAGCTTTTTGGATCTAAGTTTGGTTAAATATACATAAAGCCATAATATTGCAGTTTTCAATGAATTATCCCTGATAATCAACTATGAAATTTATCAGATGGCCTATCTCCCGATTCTCTATCCTCCCCCAACCAGAACTCCTAGGAATGGCTGAAATGTAGAAGAGAAATTCCTACCACTTAGCTATTGGAACGGATTCAGCAGCAAACTGCCTACCTGGATTCTCCCTTTCACGACTGAGCACTCAGTCCCCTGTCTGCTGGGAGACTCAGCTGACAGCTCTCAGATGAGTGTCTCTCCAAGAAATGCTCACCCTCAACTGAAGAGAGCTGACTTGTCCAAGATCATGTCCTTGTCCTTGAGGGCAGCCACTCCTCATGACTGGCCAGTGATGGGAGGCAAGGGGGCAATAGTGTGGGGTAGGAGGGTAGGATGGGGTGCGGATCCCAAGTCCTTAGGTGCTCAATGAGCAGACTGCTAGGGAGGCGTGGCTTCCAGGTTCCAAAGAAGCTAAAGATTCCAGGACACATCAAACCCAGTCCCCTAATGGCCCCATTAGCAGCTGCTAGCGTTCCACCCTCACCGCTCAGACTCTCTCCTCAAAAGACTTTGCAAGCCTGGGAGTGTGGGAATCACTACCAACGCTGAAAGGGAGGAAGAGGACCTCACTGACTTCACAGCGTTAGACGATGTTGGCTGAAGTTGTTTACCTTTACCTCTAGCTGGAAAAACAGAAGTTGCAGGCAGAGGTATTTTGTGAAATGGGGCTGTGTGCCAGGAACAGGACCATGTAGCCATCATGATGCAAAATAGCTCAATTTTACAAGATGTTTTAGGTTTTGCTTTTGTTGTGGCTGTCTTACTAAGAGCTGGACGCTGGGCATGCATTATCTAATTTAGCCTTTACAATAGCCCTTTGACTCCAGGGTCATATTAAATGATTAAAAAAATTAAGTTTAGAGAGATTTAAAAACTGTGCCCCTGGGATTCACTGCTAGTAAAAAACAAAAGCAAAAACAAAAATAAAAACATTTAGCAAGTGGAAGCCAGGTCCATTAGGAATTTCAGTTCGACTACTGCTCTCTGCAGACTCGCCATGAAGTTGCAGCCCACCGTAATCTTTGTCCAAAGAGCTCCTGTGATGAACTGAAAAAGATCCAGTTACAATCTTCCTATCAGCACTGCCTAGCATAGTGCTTTGTACATAGAACCTGAATTGAATTAAAAGGTGCTGACGGATCTCTTTAATAATAGACGTGATCGTGATAGACCGCAAACATACTGAAAAAGGCAGAGTTGATTTGTACTCATGCAGAGGAAAAGAACGGAAGCCTCATCTGCCTTTATCAGAGCTTTCTGTTTCCTGTAACAAAGCAGAACTCACAAAATCAGGATCCCAAGGTGACGTGTTTCTCTCTAAATAGAAGTACTGATGAGTCAGACGCTGTCATTGCTGTTGGAGACAAAGGGTTAGGTGGGCTTATCTTCTGAGCGGTTCTCCTGCTGGGAAGGACTTGCAGGGGGAAGGGGTGGTTGCTCAGCTGCCTGCTTTGGCTCCTCACTGCATCCCCAGCTGCTGACACAGTTTCTGGCACAGAGGAGTCTTTGGGTAAATCTGTGTTGTAGTCAGTGCGTTGCCGAGGAACGTCTCGGGGTACTGGGACCGGGAAGGCGAACTAACCTTTACTGAACACCCACAGAGCATCAGTACTGTGCCAAGTACTGGGGATACAAATTTGGATTCAGGACGACTGAATTTGCAGGGCCGGTGCAAAATGAAAATGAGCAGCACCTGCACCTTGTTCCAAAATTGTTAAGAATTTCAACATGGTGACAGCAGAGCATTCAGCCAAATGTACTTAAACCCTTCTGAATAGCTTGTGTGACTCACCGGTTGCAAGCTCAGGAAGCTGGCCCTGGGTGAATTACAAAGTTTATCTTATCAAAGGGCTCTCAGTTCAGTGGGCAACACAAACCCATGCTCAGTGATGATTTGATGTGATAGATAGTGTGTATTGGGGAGGGGAGCCTGAGGTCTTAGGAGAGCAGAGACTCAGATCTCACACAAGTATTTCAATCTCCTTTTTTTAACATCAAATATTTTTTACAATATTACCTGTAAATACTGAATTTACACTTCCATAGTTTTTAGTGCATTGATAGAGATGTGCAACCATCACCACAGTCAATTTTAGAACATTTTCATCACTCGGGAAAGAAGTCTCTCTCCATTATCCTCCACCTCTCCCAGCCCTAGGCAACCACTAATCTGCTTTCTGTCTCTATGGATTTGTCTATTCCTACAAGTGAAATTGCTGGGTTATATAGTAACTCTATGTTACTGAATTTTTTTAAATAACAGGTTTATTGAGATATAATTAATATGCCATAAAATTTACCCTCTTAAAATGTACAGTTTGGCAGAGTTGTGCAACCAGTATTATCTAATTCAAGAATATTTTCATCACCCCAAAAAGAAATCTCTTACTCCTTCACAATCATCCCCATCTCCTCCTCCCTCCAGGCCCTGGCAACCACTAATCTGCTTTCTGTCTCTACGGATTTGCCTCTTCTGGAAATTTCATATAAATGGAATCATATATTATGTGGCTTTTGTGTCTAGCTGCTTTCACTGAGCATGTTTTCAAGGTTCACGCGTGCTGTAGCATGTAGATGATTTCCTTTTTACAGATGAGGAAGCCAAAACTCTGGGAAGCTAAATGATTTGCTCGAGATCACATAAGTGATAAAACAGCAGGATGGCTGGGGGTGACCAGTCATTCCAGTTTGACCAGGACAGTTCCTGTTTTAGCTTTGAATGTCCCATTCTTCAGAAAATCCCTTAGTTGTGAGCAAACTAGGACAGCTGGTCACTCTAGAAGGGATTCAGCCTAGTCTTCCTGTGATACAATGGAAATGGCTTTATGAGATGAAGAGTTCACTATTTTAAGTGAAGCTAAGCCAACATATCCTAGGGTACTATAAAAAATTTGGACATTTTCTCAGTATTCCTTAAATCAATCTCTGTGCTCCTTTCACTGATCTAAGCCTCCACTTTAATAATCCCCAATTGCCCCCACAACCTTATTATTTTTTTCCATAGTGCTACAAAGTTTATTTATTAATTATATCTATTGTTTCTGTTGGTCTGCCCCTGCTGGAAAGTGATCTCCATGGAACCAGAGATCTCTGTTTTCTTCATTTAAGTATCCAAGTTGCCAAAAATAGTGTGTGGTTCGTAGTAGGCACTCAAAACATTTTACTGAATAATTCTTATGTGATAGCTAGACCTTGTGTCAGGATGTCTAGCTAAGCATATCTTAATATCTGCCAAAAGGTGATTATGAATATCGGTCACAATAAGACTTAAAATTCCAAGGCATAGCATGAAGCCCAAGACGTTTTTCTTTCTTTTCTTTGGTTTTTTGAAAAGTTTTAAATGTCCAAACAAGTTGAAAGAATTGTTCAATAAACATCCTAAAGCCTTTACATAGATTCACCAATTATTAACATTTTGTCACATTTGCCTCCACACGCCCCCCCCATACTTTGTCAAAAAGTAGGATGCAGCGGGGGAGGGTATAGCTCAGTGGGTGCTTAGCATGCACGAGATCCTGGGTTCAATCCCTAGTCTTCTATTAAAATAAATAAATAAACCTAATTACCCACTCCCCCCAAAAAAGAAATACGCTTAAAAGATTTAATTAAAGACAATGAGAAAAATAGGAAATAAAAAAAATTTTTTTAATTACAATACAGCCATCATGATACTTAACCCCTAAATATCTCAGTATGGATCTCCTAGAAAAAGAGCATTTTACCAATAACCAGAATACCATTACTACCACAGCTAAGAAGATTAACATTAATTCAGTAATACTTTTTGACAAAATGACAACCTATGGAATAGGAGAAAATATTTGCAAATGATGCAACTGACAAAGGCTTAATTTCCAGAATATATGAACAGCTCATAAAACTTAATAACAAAAAAACAAACAACCCAGTCCAAAAATGGGCAGAAGACCTAAACAAGCAAATCTTCAATGAAGACATACAAATGGCCAATAGGCACATGAAAAAATGCTCAATATCACTAATTATCAGAGAAATGCAAATCAAAACTACAATGAGGTATCACCTCACACCAGTCAGAATGGCCATCATTCAAAAGTCTACAAATGATAAATGCTGGAGAGGGTGTGGAGAAAAGGGAACCCTCCTACACTGCTGGTGGGAATGTAGTTTGATGCAGCTATTATAAGAAACAGTATGGAGATTCCTCAAAAAACTAAAGACAGGCTTACCATATGATCCAGCAATCCCACTCCTGGGCATATATCTAGAGGGAATTCTAATTCAAAAAGATATATGCACACCATGTTCACAGCAGCACTATATACAATAGCCAAGATATAGAAGCAACCTATATTTCCATTGATAGATGACTGGATAAAGAAGCTGTGGTATATTTATACAATGGAATACTACTTAGCCATAAAAAGGAATAAAATAATGCCATTTGCAGCAACAGGGATGGACCTAGAGATTGTCATTCTAAGTGAAGTAAGCCAGAAAGAGAAAGAACAATACCACATAATATCATTCATAGATGGAATCTTAAAAAAAGAGAAAAAAGAAAGGATAGTATGAATTCATCTACAAAACAGAAGTACACTTGCCGACATAGTAAACAATCTTACGATTACCAGGGAAAGAGAGTGGGAAGGGATAAATTTGGGAGTTTGAGATTTGCAAATTTACCTACTATATATATAAATAGATTAAAAAAACCAAGTTTTTTCCATATAGCACAGGGAACTGTATTCAATATCTTGTAATAATTTTTAATGAAAAAGAATATGAAATATGTATGTATACACATAACTGGGACATTGGGCTGTACACCAGAAATTGACACATTGTAACTAACTGTACTTCAATTTAAAAAATAATAAATAATAATACTCTTTGATATTCTATTTCTATTCAAATTTCCCTAATAGTCTTTAAATATATAGCAGGATTTTCTCCCTCAATCCAGAATCTGATTAAGATTTACACATTGCATTTGGTTGTTTTTTTTCCTTAGTCTCTCTTGGTAGAGAAAAATCTCTGCATTTTGGTGTTTTCCATGACATTGAACTTTTTCAAAAAATTTAAGCCAGTTGTCTTGCAGCTTTTTCCAAATTCTGGATTTGACTCATTATTTCTTCATGTTTAGATTCAGGATAAGCATTCGGGCAAGAATTCTGCATAAGCAGTATTGTGCACCCCTTGCATAACATCAGAAGGCTGGTCATTGTCTTACCATTGGTGATGCCAAGTTTGATCTCTTGGTTAAGATGGCATCTGACAGATCTCTCCATGATAAAGGAGATTTTCCCTTTGGAAGTAATAATAATAATAATAAAAAGATAATAATTCCCTTGGGAATTATTAATTGAGCTGTGGGATGCTACTTTGAAACCATCTCATTATCTTGTTTCTCAACATTCTTTCACTCAAAGCCTTTAGTGTCCATTAATGGTCCTACCCTAAATCAATTATTACATTGGCAGTTGCAAACGCTATCATTTGCCTACATTTATTAGCTGGCATCCTTGTGAATCACTGTGGATTCATAGATTTTATTTTACATTTCATTTAAAGTATTATCATCTATTACTACCATTACTTTTTTCCTTTTAATATGCTGAAATTGTCCAAAATTTGGCAACTGGGAGCTCTTAAAAACCAAAATTTGAAAAGTCTTTAAAACAGGCTAATGTACATGTCACAAAATAGGATGATTTTCGGGGCCATGAAGCTTTAAAATATATGAATATAGTCTACATTTTAAACTATCTTTTGGATAGTTTATTGGTGTAAAATGTTTGCTACCTAAAACTAGTTCAGAAGGAATCTTTTGACAATACCTTTGATTTTCTCAGAAGCTTTATCATAGAACATTTTCTTTGAACTTGATGTTGATGTATTATAATAGGACTTCCTAGGAAAACTGATGAAGTTTGATCTTTACATATTACCTGAGTTTGTAACAAGATTTTAAAACTCTTTAAAGTGGCACAGGAAGAGCTGGAGAATTAATACAACTTCATTAGACACCAGAAATTTCATTTCCTGAGTGACGGTGATGGAATGTGAGACTAGAAGGAAACTCTAAATAGCCTCAAATAGATAGGATTGGGTGGGGTTGCAAGTAATAGAAAACCAGATCATAATGGCTTTACCCTACAGGGACTTTATTTTTTCCTCATGTAATTAGAAACCCAAAGGTGGTCAGTTCAGGGCTAGTGGAGTTGCTCAGTGATGTCATCAAGCCTTCCTCTTCCTTTTCATTCCAGCATCCTACTGAACCTCTAAGGTATTGTGTCTAAGTTCTAGGTCAAGAAGAAGAAAGAAGGGATATGAAGCCAAACTGAGTCAGTCCCTAGTAGGAAACATTCTTAGGAGCCCAAGCAGATCCTTGTGTTTACACCCTGTTGGTTAGAATTGGAACATATGGTCCCCTTACCTGCAGGGGAGTGTACAGTAGAAGAAAGCAAAGGAGGAAAAGGCTACAAATAGCTTTTGGCAACCAATTCACAGTATCTAGAGCCATATAAATAGCTATGGATCTTTAGTTGATATTTTATGAAGTTACATTGGGAGAAATTAACATGGCCATAGTCTATACGCCTTCCATTCATAAAGCAAAAAAAAATGTTGAGCTTCTTCTATGTGCTGTTACTTCACTGAGGATATAAAGATGAAAATGATACATTGCTTCATTTGTTCTCTTTAGAAAATCGTTACGAAAGTTCCAAGTACTTAACTCCTAGGACTCAGGAAACAAGCAGGTGTGCTCAGCCACCTGGTTCCTCCTGACAACGTTTCAATACCAGACAAAACAGGAATTGAATCACTCCACCGAGATAACTAGCTCAGTCAAATAGTCAATGTTCTCCTGTGTAAATAGTTCCTTTTATGAAAAAAATATCCTACCTGAAATTCATATTCAGACAGCCTTGCTGAAGTAAAGTCAGTAGCTAGGTAGGGCCAGTGTTATCTCCAATGTTCTGTTTATGCTTACAGAATAGTGATGATCGTTTGTGTTACACTAAATGATAATAGAGAGCTATTTGGAGCATCTAACTTACAAAAATAACTTTAAAATTGTAGTGATATGACCCTAATCCCTTGTCTTAATAGGAAAAGCATAAACATGTAGGACTCCTTAAAGAAAACTGTTTCATTAGGCTGCAAGCTCTCTTAGATATTCTTAGATATTGGCAAACCATGGCCCATGGGCCAAATCTGAAGTACTGCCTGTTGGGAACAAAGTTTTTCTGGAACACAGCCATACCTATTTGTTTCTATACTGTTTAAGGCTGCTTTGCGACTGCAGCCAGCAGAGCTAAGTAGTTGTGATGGATATTTTCTGGCCCACAAAGCCTAAAATATTTACTCTCTGGCCCTTTACAGAAAAAGCTTTATTTATCATTACTTAGCACATATTAGGTGCTCAATAAATGCTTCTTGATTTTCTGAATGACCACATTCAAGGCTTTCCAGCTGGATATAAAAAAAGTGAACAAATTAATACATCTAAGCACAAAGCAGTCTGTGCTTCCCCAATTTATCTGGTATTTACTTGTTTGATTGCAGTTTGTTACTGTTGACAGAAGACCACATGATTCGCAAGGATCACGTAAACGCTTTGAGATTCCAGAATGCAAATTGCTCTGAATCCAAGTTTTCAAAGAGTTGGCCTTTGGGCTAAATATGTCTCATTGACATGTTTTATTTGGCCCACACAAGGCTGCTGTTGTTTGTTTTGAAAGCAGCATTAACTGCCAACATTTAAAAATAAGGAGACTTCTCATAATAATGCAAATCTCCAGCTTCTTTTGAAAATTTGAACGATCAGGCAATGTGGGTATACAGTTTGGTTAGGGTCATAACCACCTGGGGCTTAAGTAGTTTTTGCCTTCTTTGATGGGGTAAGTGCCCTCCAATTCACCACAGTCCCCACTACTCCTCACAGTCTTACCCCAGGCTGCCCCCATCCAGGTACCTTATCAGCTGGTCCTTCTGTAGACATCTGCATTTAGCATCCTTACTCTAAAGGACTATCGTTTGCTACAAAGGCCCCTGAACTACAACACTTTCTATACCTTTGCTTCCTTTTCCTGGCTTGAAAACAGACCGGCACATCTGAAAGCAAAACAGGAAAGAGCAACAATGCTATGAGGACCGTTACCTTCATTCCAACTAGAAGGCAACTTCATCCTCCTGCCCCCTCTTTCCTTTTTCAGACAAGCCTGAGGATTTAGCCTGCTTTCCTTGCCGCTATTCCGCTCCCTCCACCCACTCCATCTCCTGGAGTTGTTGACTTCAAACCCTGGAGTGCAGTCTCCCCAGTTCCCCGCTGCCCTTGAAAACAAACACCGTGGCCCTTCTTGTTTTTAGAGCTGCACCACTAATCATTATAGGGAAACAGACAGGAAATAACAAATAAGGAGGAAATTACAAAGTTAAAAAAAAATCATATAGTTCTTGCAGTCGTAGTCCATGATTCCCTTAATGAGGCAGCACCTGGAAGGAAGTCCCCTATTATTACTGTCTCCTGTTAGGGTCTCATAGCTGGTGGATTATGTATAAAGGGCCCAAAGCTTCTACAAGATCCAAACGGCGCTGAAGAATCGACTTGACAGCGCAGGAACCATTAGGTGGCAGCACAGGGCATATCTTTTCCAGTCTCTCTCCAACCGGGCAGGCGGATGTGAGGCACCCAACTGTCTAGGAAGGGATAACTTAGCGCCAGATCAGGGCAAGCATTTGGGCTGAGACCAGGCAGAGGATAAGAGCCAAAAGGCTCCCAGTCGCATTGTGCCCTCAGGAAGCCAGGTGTGGAGTTCTTGTCTCCTCTGTGCCTTTCCCTGATGTGTCGATTAGAACCAGACTTGAAGGACTGATAGAACCTTCCAGTCCAACATCTTGATTTCATGACAAATACACCTCCGAGGCCTGGAGAGATTTGACTTGGCCTCTGTTGTCGCCATGCCATGGGCCCAGTCAGCTGTCTTGGCAGGTTCACTGGTGCCAGCTTATCCTTCTGCCCTGTCCCTCTGGTTAAAAAGCATTTATTGAGGTCTGCTAAGAATAAAGACTAATTTTCCTAGCCTCAAAGGTGAAATGGAGAAGTGCCTCCCTGCCTCTAATACAGCAGGACTTTATGTAGGAAACTGAGACTTAACTGGCTGCAGGAAAACACAGGTTAAACCTTACTTTTGCTTCTACCAACCTAACCCACCGGGAAGAAAAGTGAGGGCCCCTATTCCAGAAGGGGAGTTACAGCTCTCAGCAGGCCAGCGTGTGCCCCTTTTGGGGACTGGCCAGTATTGTTGTGGCTCTGATCACAAGTGGCCTATAGCATAGCGGGGCTGGGCCACGCACAGCCACATAAATCACCAGTCCTCTTGATTTACATTACTAAAACCACCCGTATTCCTAGAAGTTAAACACAAATCCAAACTGCCCTTTAACAAAATCATGTCCCCAGGCTTCAGTTGGTTTACAGGAGAGTCTAGTGACCCAAAGGTTACCTTACTGCGAGGCAGCATTAGCTTGAAGGCGCCAGGCCTCAGAAGAGGAATTTTCCCAAAACTACTGTCAATGTAAAGTCTTACCTGTTTCTGTTGAAAGCACCATGCTGGATGTTACAGGGCCTTGCCTCTTCAAATGTGGTCTTTCAACCCGTGGCAACACCTGGAAGCTGGTTAAAAATGGAGAATCCCGGGCCCAGCCCGTTCCTGCTGAATCGGCATTTCCGTTTCAGCAAGATTTCCCTGTTGGTTCCCTTGCGTGTTCAAGTTTGAGAAGCGCTGCTTTAGGACACCTGGGAGAAAAGATCAAACCGACAACAGACAAAGAGACAGTCCCGACCTCAAAGGGGCTTATAGATTGCTTTAAGAGCTCAGACCACACGTGTGAGAAATGTCCTGAAAATGACCAATAAGAAATGTATATTATTAATGCCATGTGGGCTGCCCTAGGACAACATAGGACACACATTTTGAGAGGGTGCAAAAGAATGATTACAGTGAAGAGGGGTCAGCTGCGCCGTCTTCCCCGGGTTGGTGAGATTTTGAGAAGTATGGACGAATGAAGAGGGAAAGGACAGGGAGAGGCCCTTCTAGAGGACAGATCAGTAGGCAAACTAAATTCTAGGCAGTGGCCTACAGATTATTATCCTATGCATGTGTCCAGACTTCCGCTGGATCTTTCCAGCATGGGACACGTTACTGTGGCTGCACACACATAGAACCTCATGTTAAGTATTTTGGTTTAATCAATGGTTCTCATGGAAATTCTTCAAATGTGCTCACCAAACTTGCAAACTGTTCTTTCTTTGCATTCAAAAAGGCAAGTCCTCACCCCTTTCTTGTGTAGTTTCTAGCTTTTATTTTAGAATTCGGTAAAAGGCAGTTCCTTACAGGTAGCGCTCTCCTATATTGCTAGAGCCTTTCAAACACGGGGCAAATCTCTGTAAAGCTCTTAATCAGATCTCAGAAATGATTAGCCCAAATGCGTTCTCGGTTTCTAGATAAAGTTAATCATCCTCGAAGGTCAGGAATTAACATGAAAATGGGGAACTTCGTAGTTCCCCCATGTTTACGTCTAGATTTAGTTTACAAAGCAAAAGTGATTGCACAGAAGAAATCCAGAGTTCCAGTGTTTATTTTCCAAATGAGCTGGTGTGATCTTAACCCTCTGCTCTTCACGCTGGTAACCCAGAGTTGTTCCCGGGATGGAAGAGCCGGGATGAAATGTAGAGTGTGAGAGCGCCCCCACTGGATGCCAGTGGGAAAGCACATAAGGAGAGCCTGACCCCTAACCCTACCCCTACCCCTACCCCCACCCACCTGCTTCAGGTTGAAGCAGCACAAGTAAACCGGAGTGTCCAGAAGAGAAATATGATTATTATGTGGAGATAATACCCTTTAAATAATTCTTCAGAATATTCCCACCATAAGCTCAAGGACTCTTCTTATCTGAGCCCTGTTGCAGGTCACTGAAATCAGGATAGAGCCCTGAGTTTGTCCGGGTGGATGTCTGCCCCTTGGCTACAGGGCTGCAAATTCCTCTGCCCAGCAACACTCTGGCAGGGATGGCCTCGACTGCCCAGAGCAGCTGACTGTTCATCTCTGTCAGAGCCTATTAGCAAGCAGCTTGTCACCAGTGGCCCAGCACACCCAGGAAAAAATGGTTCCTGTGTCCATAGAGATAATCCAGGTTGATAGGAATAGCATCAGAGAAGAGAATGGTGTTGCCAAATCAATACTTGAGCTTTGCAAATTAACGTCTTGGCTCTGGCTCTCAGTTTATATTCAGCAGGCCCTTGCTCCCAGACAGAGATGCTAAATGGAACAGACATTTCTCTCCAAACAACAGCAAATTCTGTTTTCTTAATGAGGAGTCAACTAGAGGCTTGACATACTAAAGAAAATTCATTTAGAACATCCATTAACAGTGAATTTTATCATGTTCCTTGTGGCACGCCATTTGGAGATGGTGTGGATAAGCTGGGAGAGGGGAGCTGCTACCTGGCACAAATGGTGACTGTAAGAATGAATCTTTCTACACCCATGTTCATAGTAGCGTTATTCACAGTAACAGGGAAGAAACCCAAGAGTCCACTGATGGATAAAAGAAATTTGCTATCTACATACAATGAAATTTGGTAAACCAAATGTGCTAGCTACATACAATGGAATATTACTCAGTCTTAAAAAGGAAGGGAATTCTGATATAAGCTACAACATGGATGAACTTTGAAGACGTTATGCTAAGTGAAATAAGCTAGTCACAAAAGCACAAATACTGTATGATTCCACTCATATGAAGTACCTAGAATCATTTAGTTCATAGAGACAGCAAATAGAACGGTGGTCATCAAGGGATGTTATGAGGGGGCGATGGGGATTACTGTTTAGTGGGTACAGTTTCAGCTTGGGAAGATGAAAAAGCTTTGGAGATAAATGGTGATGATGGTTGCACAGTAATGTGAATGTACTTATTGCTAATGAATTGTACACTTAAAAATCGTTAAGATGGTAACTTTAGGGGAGGATATAGCTCAGTGGTACAGTGCATGCTTAGTATGCATGAGGTCCTGGGTTCAATCCCCAGTACCTCTGTTTAAAAAAAAAAAAAGCCCTATAAGATGGTAGCTTTATGTTATGTATATTTTGTCACAGTTTGGCGGGGGTGGGGTGGGGGTGGGGTGGATGCTTGGAATGAATCTTTCACTCATCAGCCAGAGAGCAACCCCTTCATTTAAAGGGATCTCAACCTCATTGGCTCCAAGGGGATTTCTTGGAAATGTTTAGTAGAGTACAAATGGTTTCACCCCTGATTGAGTTTACTCTTGGACAGAAATCATAATCACAGAGGTTACAAATCGACTACATATCAATGGGCCATGCATTACAACGTAGATTGTAACATGGTGACAAGCCTTACCAGCTAAGCAGTTTTTTTATTTTGTAAATCGGGGCTTTTCAGACTTGAATGTGCACGGGAATCACCTGAGCATCTTGTTAATGATGCAGATTCTGTTTCAGGTTTGGGGTAGAGCTTGAGATTCTGTTTGTCAATCCAGCTCCCAGGTGATGCTGATTCTGCTGGACCAGGGGCCTCATTTGAAGCAGCAACAGTATAGACCTCTTTCCAGTTAAGAGACCTCCACACCTTGCAGGTTAACAGCCCCTCTGTTAAAACCAAACACGGGCATCTCCAGATTTGAGTGGAAGGAGAGTCTCTAGGTGATACGAATTCTTTCTGAGATCCTCATAATTTTGTTTGCCAACAAAGTTCTGGTCTCAGGGATCTACAACTCCTTTTTCTCTAGCCCAAGCATGGGCAAACCATAAATAAATCCCTTGCCCTTTAGGTATAGGCCAGATCAGCTGCAATTTCCAAAAGCATGCTTTTGAGGAGGGAAAGAAGAAAAGGAGAAAGGGAGGAAGAAAAATGTCAAAAGCAAAAGACTTCCTTTGAAGTCCTCTTTAAGAGTCAAAAAAAAAAAAAAAAAAGAAAAGAAAAGAAAAGAAAAAGAAAAAGAAAGAAAAGAGCCCTTCAGTAGCCCTCCATTACTTGCAGGCTAAAAACTTAGACTCCACAGAAGGGCTTATAGCCCTTGACCACCTCTCCCAGCTCATCTCTTGCCTTTCCCCTCCATGTGCTCTGTGTTCAGCCATATTGAAGTCTGTTCTTCATTGCTGGCTTCTTGATCTGCAACCTCTCCTCCTCCTTGTATCACTTTGGCCAGGTGTTGGCTCTTCTGGAAAGACTTCTCTAAACATGTTGCCACCCTCATTTCCTACCTTCTGCATTGGGTTGTCCTTGTCTGTCTTCAACTGCATAAAGTGCTTACCTCTTATCATAGCGCTTCACAGTATATTTGAAATGTATTCCCTTGTTGATGTCCCCACACCCACCTCCACTGGACGGTGAGCTCTTTGAGGGATGGGAAGATGTCTTTTGTCCCTAGCACAGTGTCTAGAACATATGAGGTGCTCAAACAATGTTTGTTGAAAGAATGAGCAAATGTAAAAGAACTATAACATTGTATGACATTTGAAGAAGTTGCTTAGTTCCTAAAACACCACGAAGTTGCCCTCGGAATGACTTTGCTAAAGGCTAAACATGTTGACTCCAATTTCTGTGTTCCGGCAACTAGGAATGAACTCCCCTATTCTGATAAACTGTATTTCCCCAGCTTCCTCATTTTATAGTATTAACCCTGTATCTTATCTGCAAAACAAAACACAAATAAATACACAAGGTGAAACTGTACTGTTTAATGAAATTTAGGGGAAGGCTAGAATCTCTGAATGTTAGTATGCTAATTGTCCTCTTTTTATTGACATATAGTTGATTTACAATATTATATCAGTTTCAGGTGTATAGCATAGCAATTCAACATTTTTATAGATTATACTCCATTTATAGCTATTACAAAATGATGGCTATATTTCTCTGTGCTGTACAAATATATCCTTGTTGCTCATTTATTTTATACACAGTCATTTGTTAGTTGTATGCTTCTTATTGCCCATTTAACCCTAAAATAAGTCTTTAATATTGCAGTGGCTCCAAATTTGAGGTCTCTGGGCATCTAGCTTTTACTAGCAATTTCCAAATTATCATATCTATGTATGTTTCTGTAGATTTTTACATGGATACTACCTGCTTTATGCAAAGTACTAGGGCAGGGGTTTTGGGAACTATTAAGCTCCTAATGTCACAAGTTTTGCCCATTAGTAGTCTGGTCTGTGCCAATTAATTCCAGGGCCTCAGCACCTACCTAAACCCTAGTCAATCTCTAGGCTCAACTCTCCACAGCTTGCCCATCGGAATGTCATGTAGGCATCTTAAGGCCAGCATGTCATTGTCTTTCCTCCCAAACCTGTTCTATTACCTACTGTGGTTAGTGGAACTCTCATTTCCTCTGCTGGGCTGGCTACTGATCCTGAACTTAAGCCACTCTTAACTCTTCCTTTCCCATGTCATCTCCCATCAATCATCTATCAAGTCTCATTGGTTGATTTAATCTCTCAATTCTTCCTTGAACCCATTCTGTTCCTCTTTTTCAACTGTCAAGACCTTATCACTTCATACCTCCCTGTTAATTCACCTTCCTGTTGATTTACCTGTTGAAATACCTCCCTGTTGATTCTTTGCCTCCAATCCCTCCCCACTATAACTCTTCTTTCAGACTGCTGCCAGAATGTCTTTCTAAAGCCCAAACTGAACACTGTACCTTCCTTTACTTAAAGTCCTTCAACAAATCCCCTTTATCTGTGAAATAAAGTCCAAAGCCCACAGCAAGAGCTATGCATGACACTCTGCGTGACTTACCTTTTACCCCACTTACCTTTTCAACCTCCTCTTCTGACACGCTCCCTACATACTTTAAGATCCCTTGATACCAAACTATAGACCATTTCCTTGACATACCATGCTGGCTCCTTCAGGGACTTTCCAGATACTCTGGAATTTCAGCCTAGAAAACTCCTGTTTTCTTTAAGATCCACTCAAATATCATCTCCTTTGTAAAGACTTCACCTCCAAGCACACAGTGTGTGCTTCTGTTACAGCACCTCTTGTGTTAAATGTTTTATATGCCTCTTCCCCTTCTGGACTGAGGGGACCTGGAATGTAGGGACCACGTCTCACTCTGTTTTGTACCCTGGCCTTTGACCCAGTACTTGGTGCATAACAAGCCTGCCATAAATGTTCAATGAGAGACCGACAAAATAATTGAATGAATAAATAACTGACTGTGATAGGAGTCAGAATACGAACAGTAAGAAATGTACAAATGAACTGCCGCTGTTGGGTGCTCAGAGGACTGTGTCACATTTATTTGGAAGACCAAAAAATACTGTAATTGATTGCAATCTTTCAATTTAACCCTATATATTTGTTTGTCTTAAAGCAAGATTCACTTAAATTCACCCATGGCCCATTTCTTCTCCAACTTCCACCTCCAAATGAAACTAGCTTTACTTTCTGCCTCTGATACAACAGTAGATCTTTAGTTCATCTTAGGTTTGCCTATAGTAAACTGGTTTCTTATAATAATTTATCGTAAATGGAGATTCCTTCTTTTTTTCCAAAAAGAATTTAAGTTGCAGCCTCATAACTGAAATTATGTATTCCTATTATAGCTTCTTGTACAGAAAATACCCAATAAATGTTTGTTGAATGAAGAAATAAAGGATTGCTCTGGCCCTGCCAGAACTCTTGAGATGTCTAGCAAGAACTGAGACCTCTTGAGAGAGTCCAAGCTCACACTGCTCATTGCACAACAGGCCAATGATTGAGAGAGACGAGTTGCTGGGGCAAGGAGTAGCAACTCAGAAAACCAGCAGACAGCAAAGATGGTGGACTAGCATCCCGGAGAACAAACTTACCCAAGTTAGAATTCAGGCTTCTTTTATACTAAAAGGGAAGGGGGTGTGGTTGTTTGTTGCAAATTTCTTGGTATTGGAATCCTTTGTTCTTGCAGCTGTCCACGTAGGTCAGGTCACCGTGCTCCTGTAAACCTCCAACAGGACAAATGCTATTCGCTATTCTGCAACTCCGTATCTCTATGTGAAGGGGAAAATGTTATACCTTTAAAGGTCAGAGCCTGGAGAATGGGCTGTCCTGTATATCTCAGGGTATATCTCAGGCTATGGGCAACATTCTTAACTTGTAGCAAAAGCAATAGAATGCAAAGGTTAAAGGAAAGGAAACAGATCTGATACGGAGTCAGATTTCCTGGGCACTTAGCTGGGGCACTCTCCCTACCCTGCATGTCTGACTGCATTTCTGCCCATTTTCAACTCATTTGGGTTGTATATTATTTCACACAGATCTTTGAACTTAGGACACTGAAGGCCTGTATGTCTTCAGGGTTCGTAGCTCCTGTAGTGCTAATCTGCCCCAGGGTGGTTAATGTTTAACCCCTAAACCACTGGCTGAATGTCCATAAATCTGAAAGAATAACAAGCACATGCCAATAAATAGCTCGGGTTTATTTAGTGACAGGTGCTTCGGAGGCCATCACCTCTGCTACCCTTTTAGCATGCTCCTCAGTCACCTTCTCCTCCTTTCCATAAAGAGAAAAGGGACCACAAAGCAGGAGAATTCAACCTGAGGGCAGTTCTTGAGGGGCCAGTTCATGAATGACTTTCTGAAGGGCCTCTTGTGCCCTGCACAGAATTTCTGATCCAAATCTCTGATTCCTAGGCCTGTAATTGACTCACCAGGTAATAATGGGATATCTGTGTTTTCTGCAAGCTGAACTGTTCCCTCAGAGCAGGATTATTTTATTTATTGTCTTTTCCTTCTATCATGGACAGTTACAGCTTGCTGCCCCTTCTTCCTTCCCACTAGGTCCCCCCAATTTTTTTTTTCCTTTTCTTTTTACACCCAAGGAGAGAGGGAAGGGCACAAAGCCAGAGGCCCTCCCGGAGCCCATCCCCTCCCAAGCTGCCTCCAGGAAGGCCCTTGGACCCATTCCAGGCCCCAGGCCCTTAGGGTGGACTTTCAACCCCCTTGGCGGCCCTGAGAGGCTCCTGAGACCCTCCAGGGGCCCTGACTACCCCTCACTCTGGCTATGGCAGGGGAGGCACTCCGCTCTCAGCTGCCCCATCTCCTGCCAAGCACTGTGCCCATAGCTCTCTGCTCCACGTGCCCGCCCTGCCACACAGAAGGCCCCTGAATTTCTGAGCCCTGTAGGGACTAGGTTTATGCCCATCAGTGTACCCCATGACACTAAGCCAGGTTCCTAAAGGGATGGCCTGTGACTTAAAATGGTCTCATCAGAGCGACCTCCGGGGTTGGCAGGGAATGCTGGGACTTGGACCCTTCTCAGCCTGGTAAATGCTATGTCTTGTTTCTGCTGCAGCCATAGTGGAAAGTTTGAAGCTGCCAGGAGAGAGGAGGGGTTGCATCATGTGGCAACAAAAGAATGAATCCCGCCCGGGGGAAGCAGAGCCAAGCAATGGATCCCTGTTGTTTGAGTCCTGGATCAAATTGTGCCTGGATCCCCAGTAAGCCAATAAATTTTCTTTATTGCTTAAGCCTGTTTGAGGTTGTTTTATTTCGCTCGGAACATTAAAATTTCTAATTGATACACCCTAGTTAGACTATAAACTTTGTGACAGCAGAGAGGGTCCACCTTGATCACCCTTGGCACATAGTAGGCATTCAATAAACAAATGTTGAATGGAAACATTTCAGCTGGAAGGAACACCTTCTATAAACTCCCCTTTACTCATCTGACAACGAAGGAACCTAGTATTCTGTAGGAAAGTGGTGATGTGGCTCCGGAAGCCAGGATCTTACCCCAACACAAGGCTGTTTCTAACCTCCAAGGGTCTTTGATGGAGTAAACACGTGAGGGTCTTTGAGGAGGCCACAAAAGCAGTCGCTCCCCACCCCCTACTTTCTCTGTGAGTTTTGAACTAAATCAGAGGTAAATAGCCATAAGCTAGATGAGGACCAAAAGTGTCCTTTATTACTAATAAAGCTGATATTAGAGAATGTGGCTTATATTGTCTGGCAAAAGAGCTTCACAGTATTCAAACTCAGAATTCGGCAGAGCTGACCACTCAGCGACAGGCAGCTGGGCCCCATCCTGGGGGAGCAGTATCATCTCCCAAGAAGAAAGGAAGAGAAGATATTATGAGGCACAAATTCTCCTTTGAAACTCACCAGTCATACTGAACCACTCCTTCCCAGGGAGGAATGAGGAGGTGGAGAGAAACCAGGCGTGCTTTGCTAATTGGGCTCCTTCCACCAGGAAGAAAACAGCAAGAGTGGAAAAGACAAGTCTCCCTGACATAAGGCAAGTGTGATTCGGTCAGGTCGGTTGAATCTGCTTTGTTTTTAATCAAAATGTGTTATTTTTCAAAGTGAAGGAATGTGTTTGCTGTCTACAATATCATTCTCCGTGGAATTAGCTCACACACCACAGTCACAGCAAGCTCCCAAAGGAATTCGAGATCTTCATTGAAAATCATGCAAAATTCAAAGGAAGAACCAAGAATTCATGATAAAAGTACACAACTGAGGGCACTAGGTGGCAATAGTCCTTGTGCTCGCACACCATGCCCATCAAAGGCATTTCAAGAGCACTGAAATCTCACACACTTCCCACGCCGACTGTCAGTTTCTTTCTCGCTGATCTCAGAGCCACACGGTGCCTATTAGTCACCGGAGAGCAGAGCCAAAGTTTAACTCCTTGGTGGCACAGGGGAAACGGCACTTCAGATTGGATTCCAGGAAATCTAGGGAAATACTTGACAGGAAGTCTGTTACTGTTCCCAGTTTTGCCAGTGTCAAGGCTGGGGCTGGAGGCATTTTCCGAAACAAATGGTCAGTTTGTTGCCACGTGCTTTTTGTTTTATTCACCAGGGCACTTTATCCTGCTCCAGGTTTTGTTTGTTTGTTGTTTTGTTTTGGGGTTTTTTGTTTGTTTGTTTTTTAAGGTAAACATTTCCCATTCAGGCTTCAAGAGGCTTTCCCAAAAAAAACATTGTTTGTTAATTTGAAGTTTGGTCGACAAATAAATTACATCAACTGGACAATAACAACCCCCCCATTAGCCTACAATACATGTACAATTTAATAGGTTTTACTGAAAACTGTGGTGCTGGATGTTTAATGTGACTCTGAACACAGTGAGGACCAGGATGCCCTGATGCCAGCATGGATCTCCTCTTATGTGGCTGCTAAGACAAAGCTTTGATCTCATCCTGAGAAGCTCCCTTAATGGACTTCTTGCTGGAGGTCACTGGCCAGAACTGGGAGAGAACCCAAGCCAACGATGGAGACCCAGATTGAAATAACATGTTCCCATCCTCTCTTAGCAAATGCAAAGCTCTTTTCTTAGCTATTACCTGCCCCAATTTGTACCATGAGAAGTTCTCCAATGCCACTTTAGCTATCAATAATTGGCAATGCGTTTTGCAATTAACAGCTGCCCACAATCAATTTCAAGGAGCTACGCAGAAACCACTTCCAAAAAAGCAGATTTGGGGATTACTCAGCTGCTTACCTGTCCTCCAGTCCTTTTCTTAGCCCCCACGTCATCTGCTGGAAGAACCTGAAACTTGAAACATGTGCCTAAATGCCCAATTCTGAGTAGATGGTAGATATTTGAGAAATTCTCTACTTGATGTGTACCTAGAGAAAGGGAACGGGCAGTTCCATAAGGACTTGCTGTGTAATTCATAGCAAGGAGCTGACTCATAAGCCCTTTCTAATTTCAGACCAAAGACCCCAGGGAAAGATTTGGGTAAAAAACTTGGCCTCAGAGAAAAGCCACTGAAGTTTATTCATTCCCCTGACGAGAAGCAATTGGGGAATTGCCAGCTGTGATGGACACGTCTCAGTCTTCTCTGGTTTATCTTGTTCATCGGCAGTAGTGAAGGTCCGTGGTAAAGCTGAACTTCCCACCCACCTCACCCAAGCCAACTGGAGGCATAATCCAAGGCTTTGGTTAGTTTCTCACAGCTTCTGCTCACATGCAACATGAAGGGAGCCGGTTCCCCTACCATGACCTCTAAATGACACTTTCCAACACTGAAGACTGCGGGGCCTACTTGAGAAGTAGGAGGTATCTATTGTTAGAGACATTCTGTCATCTGAGCAGCCTCAAGTGGATTTTTTCCCCCCATCTTTCCTTAGCTCCTGATCTGGTGAGTTTGGGGCAAGAAACCCTCCAAGGGCAGCAACCTCGGAGGAAGTGTTTACCAATGCAAGAGGCAGGGCAAGGAGGCAGCCAGAGGGGGCCTGGAGCTGCTCAAGCTCCTGGAACCGTCAGTGCTCAGGCCAAAACTCGAGATTTGTGCGCTGGCCTCTCCCTCGTGATTCCGCATTGAGCTTCTGGAAAATCAGCCTCAGCCAAGCAGCTATCTGGGGCTTAGTGTTTACAGCTGAGCCGGAGACGATAAAACCACAGAGATGCCACCCCTGTTTACGTACTGACCCAGTGGTCAAGGAATCATCCCCGGGGCCCGAGGACAATCTTTGCTGGGTTTCCTCTCTGCAAAACGCCAGAATGCCTTTGCCTCGAAGAGGTCGACTCTGTTGTCAGCTGTGGGAAAAAAAACAGCCAGAGTTGCTATTTACACCCTGAACTGCAAGCTGGGTAAAAATAGCACAAGCAGCCTGGTCCAGCTTCAAACCCCACTGCAGAAAGAGATTATTTTTGGAAGAGAAGATTTTCCTCCCCACCTACAGATCTGAAAACGGTCACCTCCCAGTAGGAGAAGAGGAGAGACGATCCCACGCAAAGGTGAAACATACCCTCTTCTCCACCCCCACGCCCAGAACAGCACACCGAGAGCCAGATTAGAAATACCCTCCCCTGCCAGCCGGGTCAGGCCCCAGCACAGACCTGCAGGTGACCTAGTTCAAGGTAGAGTGGGAATTAATTAACTTTGAGTACAGTGAGAGGAGGCTGCTGTCTGAACATGGATGCTGCCACCATCCTGTTGACTGTCATTGCTGTTTGTCAGGCTACTTGTTTGCCTTTCAAAAAAAAAAAAAAAAAGGAAGAAAAGAGAATTGACCAAAAGAATGCATAAGACCCCAAAACAATCACTTAGATGCTCTATTGCCTGAGGACTTGGAAATCACCCAAGCCTGGTCTGGTCCCATCTCTGTGGAGCCACCCTGAGAGCTGGGGGCCGAAACTCTCACCTGATGTATTTGCTAGAGCTTAGGACCTGATGTTTGGGGCCCCAGGATCTCTTTCAGGTTCGGAAAGTGGCCCACATGACAAGGAAGGAAAGTCACTTCTTTCTTTTCTGTGAAGAGGTATTTTATAGATGCCTATAAGATTATGACACCTGTGTAACTCTAAAGAGATATACACATGCGGATAGTTCCTAGGAAACGTGCAAAACAGCAGAGAAAAATACCAGATCAATGACATCATTCAATTGTTCTATGACCTGAACGTGCCCAGGCCACCCAGAGCTGAGCCCAATAGGTGCTTAGTAGTTATTTTTAGGTAGGAAGGGGGAAAAAAATCTCCCACATCCTAACTTCATCTGAACCTCCTTCTTCAGAGATCTGGGAACCAAAGTGAATCTACTTTGAGGAAACATACCTAGGCATGCCTAACCAACTGAAAGGAAGGGGAGAAGATGACAACATACCACTGCCCCACTTCTCAGCACCTCCCAGCAACACGCACACACAGACCTTTATCACCTTGTCCTCCATGCGGATACTGGTGTAGCTACGGAGCGGGGACGACTGGGTCAAGGTAGAAGCAGCAGAGAAGATCGGATGTGCTTTGGGCACAAAGCCTGGCTTTTCCTCTAGCCTCAGACAGACCTAGTTTTGACTCCTATCTTTGACTCCTATCTTTGACCAAGTCACTTTACTTTTTTGAATCTCACTTTTTTCCCTCTGGGAAGAGAGGTGATAGTACCCACCTGCGGGTTGGTGCAGACGAAATGTCACAACATCTGTAGAGCATGTGTTCTGTGCCTGGTACAGAGTAAGGGATGCTCTGAACCCAGCATCCAGGAGCAGTTGTAGCTTTCCTGTGATACACTGTGGGCCAAATTTTGGACTCTAGCTTGCTTCCAGCTGCCAGATGATGGCAAGTCTACCAAACGGCTAAGATTTAACTCCCTGCAAAAGGCATTGCATTTTCAGAAATTATTGAAAACTTTCTCCCACATTATTATGCCCTTCTGCACATGCCCTTCATTCTCTGTGGACCTTCACCTCTCCGCTGGCATCTTTCTGTAACACCCACTTCCCCAAGCCTTATCAAGAAGCTAGAAATAGAATCTCCCTACTCAGCCATCTCTGCCAATGGAGAGCTCTGGGCAGCTGACTTCCCACTTGAGGGAGGCCACAGAGAGGTAGCCCAGCACCTTTCCAAGTCGCACTGACTGATGACATTGAGAGGGAAGAGCTGCTGCTCTGCTGAGTCATAGCTATTTAAGCTATTTGTCCTCAGGGCTCTGAGACTCCCTAAGGACCTGGGAAAGACGGCTGCATATCCCTTGGAGCAGGACTTCTTTAGGTTTCTATTTGCAAAGTTAAGAAATCCAGATTGCGCTGACTCCGGCCCAGGAACGAGAAGAGCTCAGGTCTTTCCGCCCCCCTCTATCTCGCTGACCTCTGGCTGAGGATTGTAGGCCAAGGTGGCCAGGATCTCCCCTCCAGTCTAAGTCAGCTTCCCCCTGAATCAGCTTTCTTCACCTCCCTATTAATAGCCACTGCTCTGGCTGGCTCCACGCACGGTATGATTACAGTTTAATAATATGTCACAAATAAGGAAGCAGGGAACTTCCTGGAGCTGGGCTGCTGAGGCCAGGAGAGCTCATGTTCCCCCCCAGAAGGCAGAGGTGGGGGCTTGTTTTCTGCAGAAGGAGCAGCTGGCTAGAGATTGGCCTCTAAGACAAGGCACTGCTTTGCGATTTCTGTCTTACTGAGATGCCTTTGGTTTAGGGCAGGAGACAAGCCTGCAGGTGATCTTCCATTTTACTGGAGCCTTTATTCCCACAGGTATTCCTGGGTAGCACTGAAAAAGTGTGGTTTTCATCCAATGATGCAGTTCCTTCAGCTACCCTGGTTGGAAGTTCTGGGCCAAGCTAGGGTTAGTCCCTCCCAAGGTCACCTTTTCTCTGACACTACAGCAGCAAGGTGGCCTAGTTAGAGAGGCTTGGATTCTCTGGATGTGACAGGATGCCAAGAGCAGACTGAACCCTGGCAAAAAAAAAAAAAAAAAAAAAAATTGTTTTCATGCCATTCTCCACCCCCTCCTCTGTCTCTCCCTAGTAAAAGCAGACATGCTGAACAATCTTTGGTATTAAATTCATACTGACAAGCAATGTATTCGGGTTGCCCTATATTCTGTTCCAGCATTCTTGTTCTTTGTTAGCCCTAGAGAGGGAAGAAGACACAAATTTAGGAGCCAGGCACTGAGTTCAAATTCTGACTCAATCTCTCAGTTGAGAGGGTTTAGTAAGTTTATTCAATTTTCCTGAATCTCCATCTTCTCATGTATATAAAAGGAATAATAATCTATCCTGAAATGGCTTTATACAAGTAAAATGAAACAACTTTGGCAAAAATCCTGGTACAGTACCTGGAATATAGTAGGTGATCAATAAACAGTCTTAATTTTCTTTCCAGAAAATAAAAAGTCAGGAAAATATGAGGTCAAACCAAGGATGTCCAGGCACCTCACACTCGTGGGGGAAAATGGGCAGCATCTCCAAATGTGCAGACCCATGACAGATACATCTCTGACACGAAAGCTCGCAAGAACAAGTAGAACCTCGTTTCCTTTCTCTGAATTCGTACCATTTAGAGTCCCAAAGAGAGGCCCAATCTAGACTGTGATGCGTCTTGCTGAGGCCATAGTGAGGAGTCTTCTGGCTCCATTTATCTTCCCTAATGACATTTATTGGAGGTCTCAGAGTTGATAAACAAAGGATGGCAGGGGAGGGTAGAGCTCGGTGGTAGAGTGTGTGCTTAGCATGCATGAGGTCCTGGGTTCAATCCCCAGTACTGCCATTAAATAAATAAGTAAATAAATACTACCCCCACCCCCAAATATTGTGTATATAAAAAAAAAAAAAGGATGGCATGAGGAAGAATGGGTAAGGCAAAGTGTAGGGACTGTATGCTTAGCTACATTTCAAGGTCCCCATTCAAAGAACCAGGTCAACCAGACCTCCAGGGTGAACCCTGCTATCAGCAAGGCCAAAGGAGAAACAAAATGTCATGCCTGCTGAGAAATGATCTGCCCTCAAACACCTGCTTATTAGATGACAAATAATGGTCTCCTTAACCCAGTACCAGCTGGCTTCCCTCAGCGACTACTTCAAGTCTGGGAAG
Source organism: Camelus bactrianus (assembly GCF_048773025.1). NCBI lineage: Eukaryota > Metazoa > Chordata > Mammalia > Artiodactyla > Camelidae > Camelus > Camelus bactrianus. Next base: position 14,864,229 of record NC_133554.1, read on the forward strand.
GTGGCAGACTTTGTTCTTGCTGCAGTTTGCTCCCTTCTCGCTTGCCAACAGCCGGCATATATCTGATGGGAGGCAGCCAGGGCTCCCAGCGGCACAAAGTGGGGCAAGCCCCAGCATGATCTGCCCCCAACTGGGCACTGAGTGGGGGCTGGGGTGGGGAGGAGAGACAGGCTGAGTGGACTTGGGCTCACTTCCATAAAAGCAGCCCAGAATCCCCTCCGCCTCAGTAGCCAAAGGAGCAGGACTGCCCCGATACCTCTTGGTGTCCCCTTGGGACCTACCCTTGGTATTAACTCTCACATGATTTTCTTATATGCAGATGGTGAGGGGGATGAGCACACTGTCATTTATTTACATGCCATGGAGATCACCCACCCAGACACCGATCACTCCTTCAGTCACTAAACGAATAGTGTTTGAACACTAACCTCACACTAGCACTGTTTGAGGTTCTGAACAGACATTGGTGAATAGAACAAAGATGCTCTCTGCCCTTGGAGGGGTGGGAGCCAGACAATGAGTGTGAAAGTAAATGGGTATGTATTTCAAATGGTGAGACATGCCTAGTGAGAGAAGAGCTTGGTACAGTTACAGAATGATGGCGGTGGTGAGGGTGTCTGATTTCATAGTCAGGGGAGGCCATTCTGAGGAGGTGACAGTTAAGGACCTGACTGATGGAATATTGGTGGCATTTGGCCATGAAGGTACCCCCTCACTGCTCAGCTAAGTTCCCTTCTCTCTTAATGAAAGACTCTAAGAAGAATGAAAGGGTCCCTCAGCCAGGGATGCAGTGAAGAACATTCTGGGAGAATGAATGCTGCCACCAAACCCTTCTTCCAAGTCTCCTGCTGTCCTGCCGTGCGCACATTTACTTCTCTCCCCTTTCTCCCGCACCCCCAGCACTCATCTGCCCTCTGCCCAGGGCCTTTCTGCTACATTTGTTTCCCTGCCAACTCTTCCTTGTTCCTGTTACCCGGCAGGTTCTCATCACTGGGAGGACATTGCCCCTCACCAGCTCAGCTCATGTCTTTGAAAGCAGTTTTCTCCAAGGTCCCCACAGTCCTGCCTATGGATCTCCAGAAGCCAAAAAGCTGTGACCTGCAACAGATAAAACTCATCATTCCTGCTGGACCCGCAGGCTAATCAGGGTCTTTGCTCTCTTGCTCTCTCTCTCAGGATTGTTCTCCTCAATTAGCATTGGCTAAGTTGACATCAATGCCATCCACCACCTGCATGGAGGTTTTCCCTCAAGACTGTTGGGGAACCAGCCCAGACGTTGGAGCCAGACAGCTGTGGATTTGAATCCCAGCTCCCCACTGTAACAAGCTTAGTGACCTTGGGCAGGTCAGGAGTTTCCTCTGGGCTCAGGTTCCTTACATGCAAGAGGAAGAGAATGCGTACTCTGCAGAGTGGATGTAAGAATTAGCCAAGAGGGATGCAAAGTGGATGGAATGTAGTAGGTGCATTTGTTTCTGTACCAGCTATAAACACCCTGAGCAGAGCTCTGGCAGTGCCTCTTTTAGGAAGGTGATTGATTGCTCTTTTAAGAATGGTGGCCAAGTCTCTATTTCACCAACCATTTGGCCACAGTAGCTCTTCAATCTGAGTATCGCTAAAAAAACCAGGTGAAAAGAGGACATTTCAGGACATGGTAAAGGGCATGGATCCCAGAATCTTGGATTGGAAGGAATCTTGAGAAAATTCGAGTCCAAGTTCTTGCCATCAGGCAGGATTGAATTTAAATTTCAGACAGATGGAAGTCTTTTCCAATACATAGTTGAGCAGGCATCACCACGCTGCCCCAGCAGAACTGTTCTTGTGATCACACACACTTTATTACTCACTCAGTTCTTCAATCAGTAATTCAAAAATGTTTACGGAGCAGTTACTATGTGCCGAGTACTATTCAAGTCACGTGGGATATGGGGGCAGGAAGACAAATTCTAGCCCTCATGGAGATCAGATATCTGTAGAGATTTAAAAAGAAAGAGAGACAGAATGGAAGGAAGGGAGGGGAAAAGGAGTTAGAGAAAAAAAGAAAAAGAAGTGATACGAAGGAAATAAAACAAGGTAACAGGATGGAGCGATGGGGTGAGGGTGATGAAGTGGGGCGGCCAGAGACGGTCCTTTCTGAGGAGACGACATGTGAGCAGAGACCTGACCAGTGAGAAGGAGGCGGGCACAGCAGGATGAGGGATCTTCGTGTGGCTGTGGTTAGACTGCAGGAGCAAGAGCATGTAGGGCCACGAAGATTGAATGTTATTCTAATTACAGGGTTTTAAGCAGAGGTCTGGTCTGATTTACGTTTTGAAAAGCTCCCTGTGGCTATTCTTGGAAATGAGCTACAAGGCGCACGGGTGACAGTAAGGAGACCAGGTAAGGAGGTTGTTGCCGAGTCCGGATAAGGGGAGACGGTGAAAACTGGCCAGATTTGAGATATATATTTTGAGGGTAGAGCTAACAGGACTTACCCGTAGGTGAGATATGGGGGCCGGGGAGTGGGGTGGTAGAAAGAGAGAAGTCAGAGGGGAGGGTAGAGCTCAGTGGCAGAGCACTTGCTAGGCATGCCCAAGGTCCTGCGTTCGATCCCTGGTACTTCCATCTAAATAAACCTAATTACCGCCCCCCCCCAAAGTGAAATAAAAAGTTTTTGTTTTTTTTTAAAGAGAGAGAGAATTCAAAGATGACTGCTAGATTTTGAACCTAATAAACTGGTAGAATAGTAGTGCTGTTTAATAAGATGGGATTGTTTCGGAGAAATTACGTATTCCATGTCTTTCTCATTCTCTAGACTATATGTTCCTGAAGGCAGGGCCCCTAACTCTCTCATTCACTGCTGTGTGCTCCAGGCATGTCTTTCTCATTCTCTAGACTATATGTTCCTGAAGGCAGGGCCCCTAACTCTCTCATTCACTGCTGTGTTCTCCGTGTCCTGGCACAATGGCTGGTTTGCAGAATGACAAAGCAACCACCTGCCAATGATTGAGTGTGTAGCCCGTGCCCAGCCCTGTAGTCATTTTCATTTAATCTGCACAAGAGAAATGTGAGGAGATACTTGTGTGAACCCTCATTTCACAAACAAGGAGTAGGGTTCAGAGGGTTAATTGACAGCCTCAAGGTCTCCTAGGTGTTGCACGGTAAAGCTTAATAATGGTGTGTCTGGCTGCAAACTCTAGGCTCTTCACCGGTGAACCACACAGTCCGTCTTGGATGGGTAGGTGGATGGGTGGACAGATGGATCAAAGGATGGATGAATGGATAGATGGGAAGAAGTTAACATCACATGCTGAAAATCATCTGTACCAAAGTGTCTCCCTGAGAGTAAAAGAAACTCAAACCGAAAGGAACTACCCCTGAAAGGCAAAAATAGAGGCACCAAGTACAAATTCCCACTAGAGTTATTTCCAAGAATTCCGAGGAGATAGAATTCAGTCTCTAGGGGGAAACCATAGAAAGTTCTAAAAAGCTTTGTCACGTTAAAAAAGAAAACTTAGAAATCTGAAGAAATGATCTTTTCAGGGAGCATTTCCTAGTACTTTTTTCGGTGATCTGGGATTACTTTAAGAGCATTAGGATCACATGAAATATTTTTGATATTTGAAAAATATCTTCTGAGAACAAAGGCAGAAAAATATTGCTTATGAGCCAGGCAGCCCAGAACCTGGAGCTACTCAGGGGTGCCACTGATTACTTCCACGGCTCAGTAAGTACATCAAATCTTAGCCATGGCCCATTAGAACCCAGTTTCCCGGTGTTCCTGGTAGGTGCTCTGCTAGACTACGACCTTCTCCCTGAGGGTAGCCTGCACCTAGTTTATGTCGACCCGGTGACACTGGTCAGGAACGTGGGGCCCAGCCTCGATCCCTCCCCTTCTCTCACTATGACATAAACACAAAACCTGTTGAGCACTTACTATGCCAGACACTGTTCTCGACGCATGGCTCTCATTTGACGTTTGCTATGAGCGCTATGCTGGAGATGAGGACACTGAGGCCACTGACTGGCCAAGTCACACTGCCAGGAAGTGTATGGAACCAGTGCTGTCTGGAGCCACAGCCTGGACGGCTAAACACCACATGACCTTGCGGTGAAACAATCCTCCATCCCGTGGACTCTGCCGTCTTAATCATACTCTCAGGTGTCTCTTCCTCCCCATCCCCGTGGGCACTGCCCTCCTGTGGCATTTTATCTTTTCTCATCTCTGAAATTGCCCCATCCTCCTAAATTACCTCCCTGCCTCCCTATTACCTCCCATCCAGCCTTCCTGCCTCTCTCTTATCCTTCCTTCCATAACTGACCAAGTTGGGATCTGACACCTGTCGGACCAGGTCATGCTTCTGCTCAAAATCCTTTATTGGTTTCTTGTTGCCTGTGAGTTAAAAACCCTTATAAGGCCCTTCAAATACCTGGTGCCAGCCTCATCCTTCTCTCCTGCTGTTTCCCTTGAAACCCGTGTTCCAGGCAGACCAAACACGCGCTCTCAGGTATGAACGCTACGCTTCTTCCTTTTCTCGTCTGTGCAACACCCCCCCCCACCCCATGTGCACGAGCACCTGTGCACACGCACACACGCACTCTCCTTGTCTATTCCGTGATTCCTCTTTATTCTCTGAGACTCAGTTGCTAAGATGCCTTCTCTGTGAAGCCTTTCCTCATTCTCACAATCCCATAGAGGCACCGCTTCCCTCTCTTTGGCATTGTGCCTTCATAGCACTGATAAAACACGTAGTTTTTTTTATTATAATTTTCTGTTCACAAACTGTTTCTTTCTAAGATTGTAAGGTCCTTGAGGGCGGGGAACCGTGGTTATCTTGTTACTATTGTGTATCCCCAGCATCTGTGCATATTTATAAATCTTTGTTAAATGAGTAAAGGAATGACTTGTTGAAATTAATTGATTTTCGAAGTAGATTTCAAAATCTGGGCAACATTTGGTCCTCACTTTCCCATTGTCAGACTTCTCTACCTGGGGATTCCTGCTGCCGAGGGGCTCTGGTTGAGACTGAATGTCATAGTAGCTAACAAAAAGGACTCACATTACCTGGTTTTAAAACCTGGGACTACCATCTGCTAGCTACGGGTGGGCTCTTAAGGAAGTTACCCTCTCACTAAGCCTCAGTTTTCTCTACTATAAAACTGAGTTAATAATAGGACCTATCACAAGGCTAATGTGAGGGCTAATAAAAAAAAGACCATGTGGAGCATTTGGTGGCTGGCACAGAGCTAGTGCTCAGTACATATGTGCTATTATTAGTAGCTATTTTCCTGACAGCTTTGCTTGACCCCATTGTGTCACCATCACTTTTTGAACCAAATGTCTGGAGTCTGGTTCTCAAACACGAAGGCTCAATTTCAGCACACTCTCCATTCGCCAAAGTATTGGGTCATGCCTTGGGGAATATGGAAGCAGGTGACAGCTGAAGGCAGGAGTCACCTTTTGCTTATAAGTCATGATTTATTGCTTAGAAACCAAAAGTAAGCCTTGCTAACCAGTCAGCAGATTACCTGAATTCAAAGTTCCCGTCCCTCTGCCCCCTGGCTCTCCCTTGCATTTGGTAAAAGAGAGGTGATTGGTGTAGGCAGTTTTGGATACGAGCAGCAATTTCTCCTTGGAGGAAAGGAAGTGGGACACAGAATGTCAGGGCTGGCTGTAGGGTGCTTTTTTCCTTCTGCAGGCTGCACAGAGGTGTACAAAGTGACCTTAGGTAAACAAAATCCCCGGTGTGGGTCCCAAACCCAGCTGGAGGAAGTGCCCTCCTTTCAATTTTCATACATGAGGGTGTTGCAGTCTCTGTTTCAGACCTGAGTTTTCTAGATCTCTATTCAAGCAGCCTCTTTTATTAGAGGTCATGACAGTCTCAATGGAACCTCAAACTAAATGGCCAAGACATAAATTGCAAGATTATCCCACAAATGTGTGTGCCAATGAAGTGAATGAGAAGCGACAAGGAAAAGAACAAGATGATTGCTCAAAAGAATTCAAAGACTCTTCATGTCACATCACTTTCTAAAGAACTAAAAAAAAAAAAAAATAACATAATTTTGGGTCAAGGGTGAGGACTTGCTTTGAATGTACAACCTTTTATAATCATGTTACATGTGGCTATTTTAGCAATGCTATTGTCCCAACTATCTTTCTGGGAGAGCTGGCATTTCTGGTTTAAAGGAGCCTAGGTTGGAAAACAGGAGTTAACAGAAAGTGATTGGTTTTATCATCTATGCAGAGAGCAGAAGTGGATTTTTCCAAATGGATTAATCAGAAAATTTGGCCAGGAGGGGAGGGTATAGCTCAGTGGTAGAAAGCATGCTTAGCATGCAGGAGGTCCTGGGTTCAATCCCTAGTACCTCCATTAAAAAAAAGAAAAAAGAAATCAGGCTGGAAAGATTGTGAGATCCCATACCTGGGTCCCTCTTCCCAACACCTGCTCTCTCTCTTCTTTATTTTTTCATTCTTGCCTTTATGTTTTCTTATGAAGCAAAATATGTTTTTGTTTATTATGTGAAGTTACTCTTCAATTTCCTCTTGGTTTTACTTTATTTGGTCAGATAGGATTTTCTGCACATTCATCCCAAGGGAGAAATGTGGCAGGAGAAATCAGAAAGAAAATAAAAAGAGTATCTATATCTATCAGAATGACTAAACTGAAAAATAAACAAATAGACAATTTCAAGTGCTGGCAAGAACTCTCATGCACCGCTGCTGGGAATGCAACTGCTTTGGAAAAAGTTTGTTAGTTTCTTCTAAATTTAAACATCCACTTGCATATGATCCAGCAATCTCATTTCTAAGAATCTACCCAAGAGAAGTGAAAAAGTATACAAAATACATACAAGAGCCTGTCCACAAATGTTAATAGCAGCTTTTTCATAATATCCAGCAACTGGAAACAAAACAAATGTTCATCACCTGGTGGGTAATAAATAAATAAAAAGGAATGACATACTGAGCCATGTAACAACATGAATGAACCTCTAAAGAATTATGTTAAGGCATTACAAAAGAATCCAGATTCAGAAGGCTACATACATATTGTATGGTATTCTGGAAAAGGCAAAACTACAGAACAGAAATCAGATCAGTGGTTGTCAGGGGCTGGCGATGGAAGAAGTGTGTTCATTATAAAAGGGACATGAAGGAACTTTTTGAGGTGATGGAAAGAGTCTATCCCTTGATTGCGGTGATGATTAGTTACATGACTGTATACATTTGGCAAAACTCATAGAACAATACAGCTCCCTAGACCTGAAGAGAGTAGGGAAGAGAGAGGAAGAGGAAAGGATCAGAGAGAATAGTGGGGCCTGGAGATGCAGAGGCTGAACATAAAGGGACCCACAGGAAGGATTAGGGTCCATGTTCACCACTTCCCAGCCTGTGATCGAGTGATGGGCAACCTTGCATTGCCTGTGTCCAGGCCATACTGGTGAGGACTTTCCTTGGGTAGCAGATAGCACATCACCCTCTGACCAGCCAGCTAAAATGACTCAACTTTGATTCCCTAAGACTTTGCTCAGCTCTTTGTCCAACATACACCAGGAGGAGACATCCTCCTCCTTGCTGTTACGGGAGTGACTGCCAGCTACCCGACACTCCCAGCACTTGAACTTGGTTAGACTGAATGAAACCATTTGAGAACCTTCACTCCCACCAGGAGATTTCCCACGTTAGTTACATTTCCTGCCTTCTAAACTTCTCTCTTGTACCTTGTTTCCAATGGAATGAAGGTAAAAGCCAAAGCAAGTTGCACCCCCACCCCCACCATATATTCGATGAATGTCACTAATTACCTTTTGCACTGGGGTCGAAAAGAATTCTTTTGTTGGAAGACCATCAGTTCATCAGCTTTTCACTGGCCAGCTCTAGAGTCTGGGTCCCTGCCCAGGAGGAAGTCTTAGGGAAGGAGACGGACAATCAACCTGGTGAAGACCGCCACAGAGGCCTGGGCCAAGTGCTACAAGGACCCAGTGGAAGACGGGCGGCAAGGGGCCCCTGGGAACCCTTTCTAGAACATTGCTTTCTAGTCCAGACCAGGAATTCCTGTCTAACTCTGACCTTTTCTTCAGTGGGCAACCTTCACTCCCCCTTGTTAAATAAACAAGCATTCCCTGAAGAGATTGAGAAAGCTCCCTGGGGGTGGGGAGGGTGTAGCTCAAGGGGTAGAGCCCATGCTTAGCATGTATCAGAGGTCCTGGATTTAATTCCTAGTACCTTCTCTAAAAATAAATAAATAAACCGAATTACTGCCCCCGCCCCACCCCCCACCCTCCGCCAAAAAAAAAAAAAAAAAAAAGAAAGAAAACTCCCTGAGGGCAGGGACCTCATCTGTTTATCCCTAGCTCACTCCTGGCTCCTAAAGACTAGTTGAGAGAACACGTTAAGTTATTGTATTTGGGGATATTGAGTATTTGTTAAATATACAGACATAAAGAAATAAAAAAAACATGGTCAGAAAGTGCATGCAAAGAGGAGGATCATTATAAATGAGCCTAACAACCCTTGTCATCTGACCAGTGGTTCACATGCATTTTCCCACTTCGAATATCATACACCCATGCCTTGCCTTCACTAAAGGAACACTAATCAGCATTTTTTTTTTTTAGCTCTCAGGTGCCAGGCATTATCTCACTTTGTCCTTACAGCAGCCCTCTTTTACAGAGGACTCAACTGAGCCTCAGAAGGGAACCAACCTATCCAAGGTCACACAGCAAACTAGAGCCTGGAAGCCTGCTTTTTAATCCCCTCTGCCTGGTAGTCTCCTGCCCACAGGCAGAAAAAAATCTCTGCATTCTTCTGTTGAGCTCTACCTGCCTTATCTCTTTCAGGCGAGCTTCCCTTGGGCTAAATCTAGCTCTACCCAAGGCAAGATGAAGTATCTGAGGCAGAGGACACAACAGGTCCAAACCAGTCATCTCAGTGGTAACTCTGACCTTTTCTTTGCAAGATGACTACCCACTCCTCTGGTTAAACAGAAACTCCCAGAGCTCCCTCCTACAGCCAGGGCTCTCTCTTTCCTCAGCCCTGCTCCCTCAGATGGCCGGCTTTCTCACTGGTACCACTTCTTTATAATACTGAGATATAAAACCAAAATGAAACCTGAGCCTTGGGTACGTCTCATCACCATGGAAACAACTGCAACCCGGAGTGCCTCCAGGAGATGTGGGTGCTGTTCTTCCAATGGAAATAGGGTTTGGGAACTGGATAAAGCTAAAACAAGCTCCTGTTGGATTAGTGACAGTTTTCATAATAAACACCATGCTCGGTGTCAGATTATGTCAACAGCAGCATTATCAACTTATATTTTTCAATTTCCGACACCGTGCTGGCTCGGTGCAGAACATACCAGCCAAATGAACGCCAGCTCAAATTATCCTACTTTTGTGAAGGGATGTTTTAAACTCTATTAAGGTGGCTCAAAGAATGTGGTAGGGGAGAAAAAAACAGTAATAAATTTCAAGAGCGTTCTGTAGATGAATTTTTGCTTCTGGGAATGGGAAACCAAAATTTTCCCAAGAGACTCCATTATTAAAGCCATAAATAAAACATCCCTGAGTGAACTACTTGGTTGCAGTGATTGCGTGGCTGTGCTCTGGAGAAGTGGCTCGGAATTGGAGGCGGGCAGCCCAGGGGAGGCTGGGGAGGTGAGCAAGTCTGAGAACATTCTGCTGCTTCTTCCACGTGTTGCCCTCACATCAGACCAGGATACAAGGATAATGAGCAATTTTAGCTCTATGGAAGATGACCAAAGATGGTTACTATAAACATCTCAAACAGGATCCTAAAATTCAAGGATGTTTTTCTAGCTGACACCCTTCCTTTCTTTCCATAAAAGTACATACACTCCTCTTGAAGTAAAAGCTGGCAATGTGATGCGGGGACAATTAGCCTAACTGCCTGGGTGCTCTGGGTTCCAGTTCTGTTGTTTACCAGGCCAGTGACCAAGCGCTGGTTGCTTAACCTCCCTGGATGTCAGTCTCCTTTGCAGAGGTGGGTTGGAGGGATGAAAACTGGATCCTAAATGTTCTATGTGCTAGCAGTGCTTATAACAGTGAATTCTAATCACTCAGCCAGAAAAAAAAAAAAAAAAAAAAACCAGACAGTGACACATGCTAAGGCCTATTTGGTCTGGGCAATGTAGTGGGCACTTTCTGGCTATTATCTGAGCCTCACAATAACTTGTGTGGTTGCTGGCACCCCTGGTTTACAAAGGATAGAAACTAGTCCTGAGAATCGCAGTGACTTCCTCTCCCTCCCTCTCTCATAGACCAATGTCTAAGCGGTCAGTCAGGCTTCAAATCCCCATCTGTCCAACTCCGAAGCCATCTGACCCTGCTAAGATCTGAGCGTGGGATAAATCACGAACATTTAATTCCAAATAAATATACCTCCATAGTTCTGTCAGAGCTTTCAAATAATTTGCGAATGCCTTGAAAAATTCAGCTTCTCTAGCTCTTCTGTCTCTCATCAAAAAAACGATCCCACAGTACTTGGGAATTAGAGGAACCTTCACAGAATGTGAATTTTTAATCCTTGGCTTCTTCAACCTGGCCGGAGCACCCGCCCCAAATTGCCCCATAGAGATGTTGGTATGTGTTAGAATACTTTAATTACTTCCGCACTGATAAGTTTTATCTTTTTAAATCAGTCTGAACAACTGAAAGTAACACTTTTTTTTTCTTTTCCCTTCAAGAGAAACAAAAAAATCATAGTGCTGCAATCACAGGCCTGAAAGCCTATAAAGTAAAGGCATAATACAACAACTCTTCCTCAGTTCTAAGCTCCTGGCTTCCAATGTAAGAGCCAGGGTTTCCATTTCATGAAAAAGTAAAATAAGAGTGAACAAAATAGCCATGACATTTTGGGTGTGTGCTGAGTCTGATCTTCCAGAAGTTTTCCTATTTGATAGTTACTCCTGTTTCCTGAATGGCTGACTGGGGCCACAGATATGGTATGGGCTTCAGAATCAGAGCAAGAGTTAAAAATCCCAGCTCTTTAAGGGACGCGTTATTCATGCTCTCTAGAGCATCAGTTTCTCCCTCTGTAAAATGGGAGTATTTGCTTCACAGGGTTGTTGAGAAATTAAACAAGTAACATACACATAGAGCAAACACAATAGTCTTCTTTATCCCATTCTCAAAGTCAAAATAGACTTAAGCAATTCGTAATAATAACAATCATTTTATTATTGTCTCCTCACTGGCACTGGGCTAGCCCTTTCCATAGACTGCCTTTTTATTACGGGAAACCAGTATTTGAAACCAGGTGCTCTAATTTCAGTGCTTGCCCTGTGCCCTGCTCTAGGACACGAGCCATTTATTGGGTTCAGATTAAAGGATTTATGAGCAATTGCTTCTGCAGGAAACAGCTGCCTGAGGGTGGTGGTCCATGTGGCTGGATGTTTGGCCAACAGTAGGGAAGGCCATGCATAATCCTTTGTTCTCACTCAGCACAACTAGTACCCCTGATTTTCTGCTCTCTGGGGTTAGTTTCTTGCCTGGACTAGGCACATTAGATGTCCAAAAAGTGCTATCTGAATAAATAAATGCAAATTAATAAGCTGACTGTTCACGGTATGACCATTTACTTCATGTAACATTTAACGCTAACTTCTCCATTCTTGTCTTAGGGAAACTAACATGTTAAACAGATTTTTTTATGCTGCCAATTCTCCACCATTCACATTAATTCAGTAAATACCTGCTATTGAGAGGCCAAAGATGACATATGTAATCCACTGCAGGGCATTAAAAAACAATAAAGCCCCGCTTATTATATTCAGCTATGGAATACACAATACCTTTCAGGTAGCAATGAACTTTGTGGCTTTGTTTACATTAATTTTCTATTTTGCATCCCCTGAACACTTACTTACTAAGCAGTCATGGTGGGCAGATGGGTAAGGGTCCTGTGAAGCCATGCTAGAATTAAGGCTGGAGGAAGAGAGAGGCTGAAATTGGGAGCATAATATAGGGAAAGAACACAGGGCTGTGAAGTCAGACGGGCTATGATTCCTGACCCCGTCATTAGCTAGGAAACCTTACAAACCTCAGTTTCATCAGCTACCCAGTGCAGATGATCAGCATTTGTCATTGCTTTCCCACAGGTGGTTAATAGCTCCTAGGAAGTACCTTGTACCTCTTAGTCACATACACTAAGCACCCAACACAGAGTCTGGTGCAAACCAGGCTCTCAGTGAACATCAGAGCTCTCCCCTCACTTTCTTCCAGCCTGATCTCCTAGACAGCCCCTGTAGGCTATGAGAGCTTGGAAGGGTGAGGGGGATCCAAGCATCGCTGGTTTGAGACTGGTTGTCTCCTACACGCGTTATCTTTTCTCTCCTCCCTGCCTGCCAAAGGCAAACGAAGAAATGATAACAGGCATAGCCACCGAACCAAAACAGGTCACAGGAAGAAGATAATGCACTCAAGGACAAACAAAAATCAACTGTAGGTGGGCCCAGAACGGGCAAGTAAAAATTCTAGGAGAGTAGAGAAGGTATTTCCTATTTCATAGGACTTTTAAAATATTATCGCCAATGTGAAAACACACAAACACATCAACGTGTGTAGCTTTAATGAAGTTTTGCTTTAGGTGGGAACTTCACCAGTTATGGAGGCAAGCTTTTGAAAAAGTGCTTTAAAATTGAGTATGAGTTGATGATGTCCAGGCAAATTTGTTTGGCCTGTTAAATGAGGCCACCAGAATACAAAACTGTTCTTACAATGGCTGGATATGCAAGACTGTGTGTGCATATGGACGAGACTGGAGGAAACATACTTGGGAAACAAAAATAGCTGCTTTACAGGATGGTTGAATCTGCCTTGCCCAGTTAAAATCTAATGGATGCTTAATATTTGTCCAGAGAGTGAGAAGACTTGATTTTCCACACATTGTAACTATTTATCTCCCTCTGTTAGCCAATCATTCAGAGATAATGCTGCCTCTTTTTGACATTATTTTGTTGTTCTGTTTCTTTTTCCCCTTCATCTAATGCAATTCTTTCTCCACCAAAGAAAATGGCATAAACAAAAAAAGGTTGCAGAATCTAAGAAAATGGGCTTCAGTAGACAGAAATGATAAAAGGTCACTCCTGCACTTCTGATCTCTAAAGCCAGAAGTTTTTGTACATAAGCAGGAGACCTGATTTGTATTCATTAATCAGCCAACTTGTCCTTGGAGAATATAACCCCTCAGGGTCTCAGCTGACAGATCTGTGAATGGGGTTTAACACGACCTCCTGCAGGCCTTTCAGTTGCTTTAAATGGTAAATGGCAAGACACAGAACTGCTGGGTCAATTGAGACAAATGAGCACTCCAAAGAATTAATATTTGAAAACTTTTATTTTCTCAAATGAGCACCAACACAGATTGGAAATATGACAGAAACAATGCACTTTTCTCTAATACTGAATCACTATGTACAAATACAGGAAAAGGTGAAGACAAATTATTTGAAAAAAAAAATCATCTTTGTCATTGAAGCAAAGTGACCTGGAAATGCCACTAAAAAAAAAAAAAAAAAAGGTAAAAGAAAAACAAAACCCAAACCCAACAAATACAGTTTGTAAACACAGGCATAAATAGACAGATTCTGTACTGAAAGATAGTCTCTGCAGGTTGGAAAAGGGAACTGACTCACTGACTTTCACCAAAATGTTATACAGAAACACACGGCAGATAGAATTTGGTAATATGAGAACAGCTTGTTTCTTCTTGGCTTTTACCTTTCACTGCTGGCAGGATTTCATGACTGTATTTTTATTTTGAATACTAAATATCTCTTTCCTCTACCTAGACCACTAGCATGTTTTCTCGTTCGAGGCAGACTTTTTTAAAATATGTAAGTTGATTGTGTTCAAGATTTGATTTCCCAGCCTCTTCCTGAACCTGAGGCAATCTGACCTTAAAAAAAAATTAAAAAAAAAAAGCTGTTTACCTACAAGGTATGTGTATCATGTTGACATTCCTTCAACCCAGACCAACTTTATGTTTAACATGATGTGGATGGTGTGGCTTCCACAACGAGAGCCCTGGATCCATGATGAGTACACTCACATCTCAGTGAGAAACACAAACAACTAACTTCCTTACAGTCTGTAAAAGCTGAGCACACAAAGAGAGACAAAGGGGCCAACAGGCAACAGCTCCATGCTCGGGAACACAAAATCCTCGAGGTCTGTGCTGCTGGTCCACTCAGAAACAACCACCAGAGTGAAAGAGAAGAAAAATCTTATGTGCCCAAGGTGTAAACTGTAGGTATAGTGTCCCCAGTTAAAAACGAAAACAGGAGGCACAATTCAAAGTGCTTACACACACACACACACACACACAGACACATACTTAAAAACAAGACTCCCATCTGTTGGAAATTCTTCCAACAAGAGGAATCACTCTAAGTTGTTGATAAATTTATTTGATTTTATTTATTTTCTTTTCTAGCCAATAATGGGCCAAGAAAATATTTTAATTCTCAATCTGGTAATGTACTGCAGAGTCTGTTCCACTGGGGAAAAAAAATGCAGAGGCACTGCTTTATTGCCTCCGTCCAGACTAAAGTGATGGAGATCTTTTTTTTTAAAAAAAAAGAGTATATTGGTGATCAATCACTGTTTCCCTTAAAATATACTTCAAGAAATGCTGAGGAAACCACAGAATTTAAAAATGAAAATAAAAAGTGCTCTCAGGGGATCTGAGAAGACAGCACCAAATATATTATTTAAAAAATTAAATATTATTTACAAAAGTATATTTCACAAGCAACTGTTTCTTATATATCCACTTGCAAATCTTTTTGTAAAGGGGACACCTCTCTTTCACACACTGATCCACCAGTAAAGAGTCACTCCATCCTACCTCCAGGATCTTACTGTCATAGGAGTTGGGGGAGCACTCAGTCAGGCCCAGCTGACAATCTGCAGACACCAAGCTCGGCTGTGATTCGTGTATGTCCAGTCAACCCATCAGCAGCCTGAGACTAATATCCCGGGGGGCGGGGCCGGTTCTAACTCTGGGCCACCAAGGCCATGTGACCCGGGGTGGCACAGGGGAGATGGAAAGAGAGTCTGACGGCTGGACTTCAGTTGAAAATGATGGCAGCTGCTGGCTGAGGTATAGAACTTCATGCCTTTCCCTTCCCCACGTCACCCTCTCCCCTTCCCTACTCCCCGCACCCCACCCAAGCTTTCCCATTGAACTCCAATTCCCCGAACCGACCAGGGGTGAATGGACGAGGTCTTTGGTTATGCTCTGAGTCGATAATTTGGTGAGGAAATTAAAAAATGAACTGACTGAGGCCTTGAGTTGATGCATCTCCATCTCTCCAATACTACTGGATGTTAGACAGACAAGCCAGGAATGGAGCTAAAGTTATAAGAAGCACTTTTGGTTTCATTGACACAAAGGGAAAGCCTAATGAGTTGGTTTTTTTTCTTTCTTTCTTTTTTTTTTTAAATTCCCTTGTAGTTGCAGAAAAACCAACATTCTGCTCAGATCTCTCGCACCAACTAGGGCGCCCTGCACCCACTGGCTACTCAATGGATAGTAACTGAGAAAACACCAGAACCAGGGTCTGCTCTGATCCATGCAACAGGCAGAGGCCCATCCCACGGAAGAACAGTGGCACATTGTTCTGCCCCTTGAAAATTCTAGGGCACCCCATGTCCAGTTTCTGTGTAACCACACTCCATTTTTCAGTTTTCAAGATAAAACACCTACCCATGTTTAACCACCATTTTCTTTTTATGGAAAGGACTGCCAACAGCCAGGACTCTCCCTGAGTAAAGGGGCTAACCAGAATACACACATGAGGGCCACTACCTTCAGGGTGGATGGAGAGGGGAATCTGTGATTTCTGTGCTGGCAAGCCAGCTTAGGAATGTAAAAGTTGGAAAAAAAAATTTTTTTTTTTTTTTTTTTTTTTTTTTTTTGAGATCTTGGGCCTGGGAGCCAGAGGAACTGTTTCTCTGGGATCAGAAATGAAAGACTTCTTCTGAACCTCATTCTGCTTCTTAATAACGTGGGGAGAACAACTTAATCTCCCAGGGCTACTAAAGCACCAAAAGATGAGGGCAAGAAACCTTTGGGAACAAAATCAGATTTTTAAAGAATCCTTTCTGTCTAAAGAAGCAGGCTACTGCTAACCCTGGGGTACCCAGCTTGCAGGGCAGGACCACCCCCACCTCGGGGCCCTCCTTTGGTATTCAGCACAGAGATACAAAAAAGGGCATTTCCGCAAGAGACTCACTGCCTCTGGAAATGTGGTGCAACTCTGACAACGTCCTGCGTTGGCTGCTTTAATCTTGGTAAGAATTTTACAGATTCTTGTCTCCACGAACTCACTCCTTCGTGACTTTTCAGGTGAACTTTCCTTACGGGCTCAGCCTACTTGGGGAATGAAATGCTGAGAATTACCTAACATAACCTACACCTATCTTAGCAATAATAGTATTTTCGGCCTCAGCGATGAAATTAACTCAGTTAAATGAGTTTTCGGTCAGGCAAGGCGTACTGGCTAAACTGCTGTAGAACAAACAGACTTCACAGTGTTGATTAAATGTAACGAACTTCTTTCTCTCTCTCTCTCTCATGAGCCTTACAGGGATTTGTTCTCCACTTCCCTGACACAACTTCGGATGGGGAAGGTGGTGGGGGGTGGTAATACTGGATGTCTGACATCAAATCTAAGCCATCCTCGTTGCTGGAACATACTGACAGACTTCTCCCCACACGAGAACAAGGAGGACGGGTAGGAGCATGAGGAATCTGCCAGCCAGGTTATCACTAAGCTTGAAGCCTTGGGACTTCACTTTCCACGATCTACCACGACAGAACTGGAGAAAAACACCCCCAAACTCTACGTACAAAGAATCGCTGATGTCAGTGAAGCCACAGCAAACCAAAGAAGAAAGATGCACCTGACTTGTAATGGTTCAAACCTAAACTATTCCCGGCAATGCCCTACCCCACCCCACTTCCTTGCCACAATGCTCTTCTCTTACTAAGGTTCAGAAAAAAGGTCAGTCAGAATTGCTAACTGGTTCTACTTTGTATTTTCTCTGGCCCACTGTCTGAGCCACTTCTGCAGGAGCTCCCAAGCAGCACCCCGCCCCGCTTTGTTCCCTGTTCTCCTCAGTTACTGATTTTACTTGGTTGCTGGTCAAAGCCTTTGGGATGTTTGGAACTTGCACCCATTGCAAATGGGCAGTCCCCTCCCCTGTACAGCGGCTGAAGAGGCAAAGAAGATTACCCAGAGGAGCAGTGAGGCATCAGGGTCCTCAAAACGACCTGGGCTTTTGCCGAGTCTCTCACTGCTGCCAGGACACTCCCCGGCTCGGCCCAGGAGAACCGGGCGCCTGCCCCACCAGCCAGAATGAGGGCTATTTCTTGTGCTCATTCGCTAACCTGGCACATTTGGTGTCAGGAACAGAAGCTTCTGATCAGAGAATGCAGCCATGAGGTATTTTTTTTTTTCTCTTTGTCCATTTAGACAAGTCGACCATTTCAAGCCTAGTTACCAGGTCTCCAGGAGCAGCACAATTTTGTTCCTACCTCTCCCTTCCCATCCCCTCCCCACCCCGGGACCCTCGCGGTTCCCCTCGTCCTCACACCCCCGTGCTGTGCCACTGTTCTCCTGACAAGAGGCCATCAGGCAGCTCTTCCTGGGCCTCGGGGCCCTTCTCAAAGTGGGCTGCCACCATGCGGACAGACATCTGTTCCTTTTGTTGTTTCGTTTTCAGCCAACACTCAAACAGAGAGAGAAGCCAGGATCAACTCACAAACAGATACAAAGCAAAGAGACAGAGAGACAGCGATTTAGAGGCCGGTCACCAGAAAGATGGCGTCAGGATGGGAGAATGCCCCAGATGGCAAGGCCCCTAAATGGATGGAACCAAGTGTTCAGTCACTCTCTCACGCTTGGGTAGAATGTTCGGTTGGATGGCGTTCACGCGGACACTGGATTGGGGAGATGCTCTCTGCTCAGTCCCAGCCATTGTCCTTGATCATGTGTGCTAGCTCAATGATGTATTTGCCTTCTTTATATTTCTGGCTGCTTTCAAAGGCATGTTCCTAGGAAACACAAAGGAAGAGAAAAGACACCAGGTGACTGCTGGAGCAAAGGTGGGGCCGATGACAGGCATCAGGACCACTGAAGTCTGGCCCCAGCTCCACACAGATGCCCTGAGAGAATTTCCACCACTCAAGCACGCTATGTCCCCTTCGCTTAACTACAGCACTGAGGCAATGCCAGGACTTCCACAACATTTACAAGAGAATTTAAATATTTTTAAATTTAAATATTCTAAATTTAAATAGACATGATTTAAATATTCTAAATATTTTCTCAGTATTTGCAATCGGGTTTTTTCAGGATCTTTGCTCATTCGCTTCTTTGCCCAAACATCACCATCTCAGTCAGCTCTTTCCCAATGACTTTACTGAAAATCACCACTTTCCCTGCAGCAATCCTTCCCTGTATCTCCGTCTTGTCCTGCTTTATTTTTCTCCCCAACACTTGTCATGTTCAAACATGCAGTATAACGTGCATACCTACTTTGTGTATTGTCTGCCTCCCACTGCCTCAATATAAACTTCATGGAAGGCAGAGATTTTCATGTTTTGTTCATTGATAGATCCTTAGTGCCTAGAAACTCCTTGGCACATAACAGATCTTTAATAATAACTGCTAAATGAATGAATGAATAGATTATAATATTTATACATATAAATAAAATCTCAGGGGCACTTGGTTTCTGATGCTAACCAGAAATCTGCCCCATGGCTGTATCCACCAAGTTCCCCTGTCATTATTTTAAACTGGGCTTTGTTAGGCTTAGAGAAGACAGGCAGGGAGAGAAACAAAGTATATTGTGAGGCCAAACATGGGTCTCTTTTCTATTTCTTATCTTGCTATTTCCACGTCAGATGTGTTAAGTTTGTTTTCCCCTCACTGCCTTTCTCCAGGGAGACAGGAGCTGCGTGAACTCCAGGCAGAAGAACCTGGCCGCCCTTGAGCCCTATGCAGCTGCCAGGCTTCCAGAGGGAAAACCCAGTACAAACCAGCTGGGAGGTTATCATCTGAAACTTTCAGCACTGCAGGGTCTCCCAGCTAATAAGCCCCACAGAAAGAAGTCCCACATAAGTGTAAGATTAAGGTGATATTCTATTTGCAGACATAGACACATAAAACATCCTGGTGCATCATCTGAAAAACACTGGGCTTCAGAGAGCCATCAGATGGTGATGCCTGATGTGCAGAGCAGTGGACCTCAGCTCTCCCTCCTGAGTCCCACAAATTAGGAGGCAGCTAAATCCTACTGTCAGTAGGTTCTGGGCAGCATTTGCATGAACTGTATCTCCTATTCTAGAGTTCAGGGATTCTAGGTCTCAGAACAAGAGTTCAGACTTGAGTCTCTTGTTGAGAGAGGACCATTCCACAGAGTGGAGAGCGGAGGGGCACTGAGAGAAAGTGCAAACACCACACACATACAAGAGCTGTGGGCTCAGCAGTAATTTCCCTGACACCTCATTATCCCCCGGCTCCGTCTGTGTGTGTGTGTGTGTGTGTGTGTGTGTGTGTGTGTGATATGTACACAACAGAGGAATGTGGTTTGGGAATAAGATCTATTGTTCCACAGTAGTGTGTTTGCGGGGAAGGGGGTGGGGGGAGGAAAAACAAAACTAAAGGAAAGTGACAGTGGGTCCGTATTAAACAAACAAAAAAACTCAAAACAAAAGTAAAAACAAAAGAAAGAGAAGAAAAAAGAAAGGAAAAAAAAAAAAAGGAAAAAAATTCAACACTCCCAAGCACAGGGCACTTGCAAAATGTCAAGCTGGCAAGGTCCCAAGAAAGCTCAGAAGGCAGGATGAATATTATTCCCAATACCTGCCACCCCAGTTTTAATCAGCGGTGGAAGAATGGACTCAGAACTGTTTGTCTCAATTGGCCATTTAAGTTTAACAGTAAAAGACTGGTTAATTATAACAATACATTGTAAAACCTTTCAGAAGGAATGGAGACTATTCCGTGGACCATTTGTTTTTGTGTGTGTGTGTGGCAGCTTTAAGTTATTAGTTTTTAAAATCAGTATCTAATGGAAACAACTTGACCAAAAATCTGTCACAGAATTGAGACCCATTAAAATAAAGTTTAATGAGAGGAAAAAAAAAAAAAAAAAAAAAGCTCTGTCGAAGGAGTGAATCCTTTTGCCTGAAGTTAAGTAGCAAAACCAACCAACTGAGATGTATCTTCTGTCTGGAATCCAGCACATCCTCAAGGAATAAGATAACTAAGAAGTTGGGAAATAAAGGGGCAGAACATTTCTGGACAATCAAAGCCAGAACTGTGGCCCCCAGATCACACAGAGGGGGCTAGTGGTCTTAGACGGGGAGCAGAATGGCCAATGTCAGTTTCTCCCATAGGAAGCTGTAGCTGAACCTTCCTGGCATCATGAAATACAACGTCCAGGTTTTTTCGTTGTCATTCTGAACATTTCAAGGAAGACATGAAAGATGGAAACTAAAGGCAGTGTTGCTCCACTGCAGACTCTAGCTGCAGCAGTTCTTAAGATTTTTTACTTTAATTTTTTTAAAGAGTTTCACATTTTTGAACTTTATTTAAATGGAATCATACTTCTATGTTTGGCTTCTTTTGCTCAACATCTTTTTTCACACAGACTCATATTTTTACAGCAGTTTTAGAGTCATAGCAAGAAGGAGCAGAAGGCACAGAGCTTTCCCCTGTGCTCTCTGCTCCCACATAGGCACAATCTCCTCTCCTCTCAAAGCCCTGCAGAGTGGTGCATTTGTTACAAGCAACAGACCGACACTGACACATCGTTAGGGCTCTGCGGGGGGTTGTGACTATTCCTTCAGGCTCCTTGCCAAGCTGGCTAATGGCAGGTCCCATGAGCCATCCCCCAAACTGACCCTCTGCAACTGACAGGATGGGGCATTTGAGGCATTTTATGTGGAATAAACTGCCCTCCCACAGATAGGAAGATTCTTTTTTTTCTTTCTTTTTTTTTTATTAAATCCCCACAATGACAGAGAGGGCAAAGAAAAGCACTGTGAAGAGATAAAAGCGGCAACAACAATGATGCAAGTTGACTTTCATTGAACCCAGACACCTCCTCTCACCCTGGCAAAGGAGTGCTCACTCTCCTAGGTACCCAGAAGATGCTAAAAATATCTGTTGAGTTAAACAATGAATGTGTAGCTGGGAAAGTCCAGCCATGACTTTATCTGACAGCAGACATTAATTCACATAATGTCTGATGATGCCTAGCACAGGGCTGGACCTATGCGACGTTCTGGGGACACTAACTGGAGAATCAAAGAACATGCGCTCTGTAGTCAGAATGAGGCAGGAAGCCCCATAAAAAGACCGGCAGGACCCCCAAGCAAGGCCACTACTCTCACAGGCACCATCTGGTTCCCTGGCCCAGAGGCTCTATCTCACTTTTTGCCTCTGAAACGGCTTACTTACCGCTAAAATTCTATTGGTTCCGAGCTCACTTCTGATTGGCCATTTCCTTCACCCCTGATTGGTTATTACTCTCACTTCTGATTGGTCCACTTCCCTAACTTCTGATTGGCCCATTTGTAGTACTTCATTTGCAAGCAGTGCACTCCTGATTGGTTATTTCTCTCACTCCTGATTGGTTTATTTCTACAAAGCTTGTTCCTGGTTGGTCAACTTCTGTTATACTTTATTTGCATACGATGTTGCAAAGTGTGAAACTGGCAGCCTATAAAGGCCTGTGTAAACCTACAGACAGGGTCCAGAGTTTGGATTGTTAACTCCTCTGAGCCTGCTGGCGTAATAAACCTGAGTTCTCCAACTCTCCGAGTGCTGCTTGGTCTCTTGCCAGGATCCAGGTTGCTGTCACAACTGAACTTCAACACCGAGCTGTAACACATTTTTCCACAACAAGACCCCCTAATCTGGACTTCTATCCCAGTCTGGCCATGTAATGGCTAGATAACACCGGACATACTGTCAACCTCCCTAAGCCTCCGTTTCCTCAATCATAAAACAGGGATTAAAATACGATCTACCCTCTAGGGAGTTTGCGAAGAGTAAATAAAATAATGTATGCCTGGAACACAGTAAGCTGTCAGGAAATGTTATGCCCTACTATTATTATTTCTAATCAAATCGGGAAGTTTGTCTGTGTGTGTGAGTCAGGAGTGTGTCAGGAGCAGTGGAAAGAATGAGTAGGAGGGGTGGACTGTCAGTGAAAAGGGAACGAGTGTGATAAACAAGAGTATGCCAGGAACTGCTCTTTGAGCTCAGTTTCCCATCTAGTCAAAGATAATCCCACAAGGCCACAGGAAGCAAGTAGAAGAAAGCATTCTTTCAGTGCAGGGCTCTTGGCTAATCCCTTCAGGGCCCCCTCTCCACCAGCCAGACTCCTCAGTACTTACATATTTCCAGCCCAGAGTGGTTTTGCAGTTTTCACAGTAGATGTCTGCGACGGCGTGCAGTCCTGTTAGCAACACACGCTCTTCCGCAGGCCCACAGCCCACGTTAACTCTGTGCCAAGGGACAGGGAGAGAGCGCGAGGGGTCAGGCACATGCTCATCGTCAGTTGTTCAAGCTGAACTTCCAGCACAAAATTAACTGAGTACAGCTGCCCGAAGGGAAGCCAACACGAAGAGCATCGTCTCTAACTGAAACCAGTGACAACCCCCTAAAGGTAGTCACATGGAAACATCTCCACTGAGATGAATTTCAGATCTGCAAGTTCTGGTGCAACATGTCTACTAAAAATAGTCTTCATAGTTGAGCCTGCAAATGCATCACAAATGCTTTTAGTCTGATGATGAGGGGACAAACAGACAACCACGCTGGTCCACAGCCACAAGCACAGGTCCTCAGAGCTTCCCGAGGACTGAGTGCGGCCAGAGGCATCAATCACGATGGCACAGTCTTGTCCTGGTCACAAGGATGAGTGAGCCCCGGCTATCAAACATACTAGACTCCTTCACAGAGCACCCGCTATCTCAAGCTGAACATGCTAGATTTCCACTTTCACAGTCTGTCAGGCTTGCCTTCTGGGAGCAGGCTGTAAATGATGTTCCCAGCGATGACTGAGGGCTGCGAAGGACTGTGTGTCTCCAGGAGGGGATGGGAGCTCTTCACTGGCTTCACCTCGCTAAGGCTCCCCCCAGACTCAGCCCCTCAGCAGATCCCCGTGTCTTCTGTTTGCCCTCCTTTTCTCCCTCAGTGACATCTCTTAGATCTAGTTTTGAGACCTCCATGTTGAGGTTCAGCTTTTCCCTGTGAGACTATAGCCCTCTGATGTGCCTACCAGGGGTAGCAGATA
The DNA here is from genome assembly GCF_048773025.1 of Camelus bactrianus. NCBI lineage: Eukaryota > Metazoa > Chordata > Mammalia > Artiodactyla > Camelidae > Camelus > Camelus bactrianus. The sequence continues at coordinate 14,887,551 of NC_133554.1, forward strand.
CACGATTTTTAGCCAAAGATGCTGCCAAAAATACTCCCCAAGAATGGCTGGCTACCAATTGTGGTGAGTAATGCCCCATGGGGTTTTCTGTGTGTGTGTGTGTGTGTGTGTGTGCGCGCGCGCGCGCTTGTGTGTGGCAGAGAGGACAGGGTCCACTGTTTAATTGTCATTGAGAATTGTTTTTTCCCCACCCCTCAAAAATTTGAACTGAACAATGAATATACCATTCAGAGATACTCACACTGAGTTAAAGAGGTATGCTCGTCCTTGACTTCCTTGGAACGACTGAAATGCAAGAAAACAAAACAATAGTTAGAGATCCATTTTACCCACCCATTTGGGAAACCAGCCCCAAATCACAACAGTCATGACCTTGCCGGATTGACACAGCAAAAAGGGAGCAGTGAGCCAGTTAACAGTCCAGCTGGCAGACGGCATGGCGGGAGGAGAGGGCAGCATAAATGGATCTACAGAGCCCGGGCCAGCCCACACTTGGACTCTCTTCACCAGCCCAGGTAAGAAGATATAATTAATGCACATGGGTATTTCCTGGATCCACTTATTTTCCACCAGCTGTGCTGGCCACAGCTTTCCTTAAGTTGGCTAAGGCATGGAAACCAGCACATGCATCTTTGCTTGCTCGCTTGGTCCAACCCTGCAGAAGACAGCAAAGAATCCCCCAGGCAAAAATAAATGAACAAGCCCACACTTTTCACTGGTCTTGCTTCTTGTAGGTCTTGAATGCCATGACAGTTACAATCTCCTAAATGGGAGCATGAGAGCGCTCACTTGATCTCCAGATCACAGGAATGCTCGTTAATAAGCAGCAAACCCATTTTAACTTCTGGCTTAAACATGAGCTTTCTTCTGGCTGGAGGATGGCAGGAAGCAAGAGCCAGAGACTGCCATGCAGTCTGGCGTCACAACGTCTACTTCCATTAACACAGGCCCTGGTCGTGTTTTCCTCCTCTGGTTACACTGAAACGTCTGGCTGACATGAGCCAGCCATGTCCTGCATCGCTGCTGCATTTTTAATGTGGTCTGACAACTGTACCCTGAATTAAACATCCTAGTCTGCTCTGAAAAACCACTCTAAAAATAAACAAACAGACCAAGGACTCTCTCATGACCTCTGTTATTCAGAGGCTGGAGAAATCCAGGGGTGACTGGTTAACAGATGACCAAAAGGTAGGAGCGAACCGGACAGGACACAGATCACTGCACACTGGACAGTCATTGTCAGAAGCACAGGACTTTAGGGACTGGTGCCGCCAACTAGAGAGAAAGGCAAAATTCTTGACTTGTGAAAAAACTGCCTTTGGGGCAGCTGGATTCCTGGTTGCCTCCAACATACAAATGCACCAGAAGACTTTGGTCCTAGGTGCAGCTCCAAGGAGCAAGCAGATGTCCCCCAGCTGCTGCTCAGGCCCTGGACCAGTGTTCTTTCCTTTGGGTCTTAAAACATCCCTGGGGAGCATAAGGGCTCCAGACTAGAACTGAGTATGGATGGATGTGAGTGTCTCAAAACCTGGAACCTGGAAGTCCATGCCAAGTGTTTGGATGAGACAGTGGCCCAGTAATACAGACCACAGATGTGGTCAATCTGTTAGTTCACCTCTGGGGCACAGGTCACCCAAGCACTGCCAGGACAGCAAAAGCTTCATGATCTGGCCCCACCCACCCCTGCGGCCTCTTCTCTTGCTACTTTCCCACTGCGTCCTTTGCTCTAGTCAGGCTGAACCACGTGCAATTCCTGGAACGTACATTTCACCAACTTTGCCCACAATCTTCTCTCAGATGGGGAGGCTCTTCCACCTGACTTATCCTAAGCCTGGGCTCAGCCTCCTCTCTTTGGTAAGGCTTTCTCCAGCCTCCCCAGGAAAAGGCACCCACTGGCACCCACGTACTGGATGCCTCTTGCTCCCAGTCTGTTCCTTTCCCTTAGCTCTTGACATACTGGATTTAAACTGTCTAGTTATTTGTCTAACTCTCTCACCACACTGTGAGCTCCCCGAAGGCATGAACCATGTCTTCTGTCTCTCTCTGAACCCCCAGGGCACATAGCATGAATGTGGCATACAGTAGGTATTTATTAAATTATTTATTTCGTGAGTCAATTGCCTCTAATTTCCTTTTTTTTCTTTAAATGGCTTTACTAGTATATAACGGACATATAATAATAAACCGTGCATATTTAAAGTGTGCTATTTGATGAATCTTATTATCTGCATACCTGTGAAACCATTACCACAACCAAGATTACAGACTGTCACACCCAAAGTTTCTTCAAGCTCCTCTTAATCCAGCTTTGCCTTCCCTCCTCACCCCCCTTCCCACTCATCCACAGGCAGCCACTGCCTCCTGTCACTAGAGTTTGTATTTCCTATAATTTTAAATAAATGAAGTCATAAAGTATGTAGTGTTTTTTTGGTCTGGCTTTTTTCAAGCAGCACAATTCTTTTAAGATTCATCCATGTTGTTGTATATATCAATAGTTCATTCTCTTTTTACTGCTGAGTATATTCCTGTCTATAAATTTACCACAGTTCATTTATTTTTGGCTTAATTTTACTAAGGGATTTGGACTAGTTGACCTCCAAGTTCCCTTCCAGCTCCAAACTTATATTCTCTTATAATTCCAAAGTCCTACACTATGGATAATCAGGAGTATCATTTGTCAAGACCTTCAAGTTAGAGCTTAGAAGAAGGTGGTTATGGGAAAACAAATTCTAGAAGAAAGCAGACTGGAAAAGATAAGATAATTCATAATTCGTAAGATAATACATATTACAAAAAAGATACGTTATAGACTGGAAGAAGATAAAAGACAAAAGACTTGTATCTAAAATATATAAAATGCAAATAAGAAAACAAATTCAGCAATAAAACAAAAAATCTAATTTTAAAATGGGTAAAAGATCTGAACATATGTCACCAAAGATAGACAGACGGAAAACAGGCACATGAAAAGATACTCAACATCACTAGTCACTAGGGGAATGCAAACTAAAAACATAATTGAGGTATCACTCACTACACACCTATTAGAATGGTCAAAAAAAGTTTTTTAACTGACAAAAAAAAAAAAGTGTTGTCAAGAACGTGTAACAACTGGAACTCAGACACTGAAAAACGGCACAGCCATTTGAACAAGAGCTTGGTGGTTTCAATTACCCAACGGTGAAAACCTATGTTCTCTGTCTGGGAATGTTTTCAGCAGCTTTATTTCATAATCGTCCAAAACTGGAAACAAGTTTTCAACTGGTGAATGGTTAAGCAAACCAGTACGTCCACATAATAATGCTCTGTAACAAAAAAGGAACCAACTACTGATACAAGTAACGTTGTGGAAAAATCTGAAATGCATTAGGCTAAGATCAGTGGTTGCCAAAGGTTACGGTAAGGGGAGAGTTTGACTCCAAGGGATAACAGGTGAGATGGAACTTTTATCTCAATTTATGTAGTGCATAAGACTATGCATTTGTCAAAACTCAGAGGATTTTTTCATTTTTATTTTAAATTTTACATACAGTAAAATTTACTCATACTGGTGAAATCCAATAAAAGTTTAAAAATCATCAGCCATCTCTAAAATCGCCTGTATCTCTGTACACTGTACTCCTGTATTTGTACAATTAGGAATTGTAAGATTTCCTGACCTATTTAAAGGTATTCCAAACAAGAGTTTCAGAGAGGTCTGAAGCCTTGTCAAAAGACAGTTTTATGAAAAGTTTGCAAGAACAACTGCAAAGTTCAGCAAAATCCTTTCTATAATTGGTCGATGGGTTTGAAAATGGGGATCATGATTTTTGTAAGCTCAAAGATGCAAACGTTCCATTTGAAACTACCTTCTTTATAAGGAAGTTTTCAGCAAGGACAACTGTTAAGATGAAGCACTAAGTGCACTCTCCTTAGGACACACCTCTGAATTACTGAATCAGAAAGAGATAAACCAAGATATGTTTTAAAAGATCATATTCAATCACATATACTTTTAATAAAATAAGATTAGAAACAAATGTACAATTGTTTTATTCTTTCTTCTAGCCTTCTACATTACATAAACTATAAATAAAAACTTTAGAAACACGTTTATAGTGTGCATATTACATGGTGACAGATGTGTATCATTTATAAGTAAGCAGACATAAGGGCATATTAGGAATATATGCTCGAGCATTTTACTAATAGGAGCACATGATCTTAAACGTTTGGAGGTCACTGCCCTGGGGGTTCCGATCTGTTTCAGGGCAGGGCCTTGGAGGACCTTCGTCTAGCCTGACACAGATTAGAATTCCTAGAGAGTTGGGTGGGGGAGGGCACACGGCAGCAGAGAAGAGGAACGCCAGCCAGGCCCAGAGGCGCCTCGCGAGGCCACCACGGTTCCTCCAGGCCTGTTCCACAAGAGCGTGCTGGCAGAGGCCCACACTCTGCAGAAGGTGCCGAACCCAAACAGGGCTACCTTGGTGGCAGTACCTATTCAGGTACCCCCTGAGCAACAGCATCCGTGAACCCATCTCCTCAGCCTGGCCCTCAGGACCAGCTGCATTCCCGGGGGCAGGACTCTGGAAGCTTTGCCACCATGGCTTCCACGCTGGGCCCCTGCCAAGCCAACATTTATGACGAGAAAAACATTCACTGAGAACAACAGGCATCTTACAAATAGACACAGACAAGAATAGCCCGGCTGGGGCGCTGTATCCTGTGGGGCCCGGCCCAGCCTGGCGCGAGCAGGCACGGCCTGGCACTCCCTTGGGTGAGGGTGGTACCGAAGGTGGGGAGACTGAGAGGAAGTGAAGGAAGCAATCAGAATGAAGCAAACAGAATTTCAGACCAGGAGATCCCAAACAGACGGTCAGACACATTTGTTTGCTGTCATTACTGCCAGGCAACAAGGCAGCTCTTCACCATGTTGTGTATCAACCAAGGCTGGTGTTCAGGACTCCAGGAAGGGTTTTTTTGTTTTTGTTTTGTTTTTTTTTTAATTACACAAAACTTTTCATCTGTCCTTTAAAGGAAAGTAATAATTCCAGGCCCAGCCCTTCCAGCCAGCTCAAAGGAACGGAAAGGGCTTTGAGTTTCCTGTTTAGTGGCCAAAACCACTGATTTCTGGCCCCTTTGAAAGTCTGGAAGGCAGCATTTTTTTTTAAAGTAGGAGGACCACTGAAAAACGAGTATTTGTTGGGGGAGGCAGCAACAGAGCAAACATGTGGGTTCCTCCTTCACTCAGACTCAAGCATGAAGTACTCCTGGCACGAAGCAGACCCTCTCAAGCCCCTGTCGCTGGGAAGGTGAATCATTAGCAACTGAGTACGTGCCCCAGGAGGTGCCCAGAGATGAGGGGAGCACCCGACTACTTGGCACTAACATCTAGGAGCTAGACGAGCCCTTTATATCTGCGTACAAGAGAGGATCTAGCCTTGGCTCAGAAATTCAGGATAAAATCCTGGTTTTACAACTTCAACTGAATAACTACTTGACCTTGGGAGAATTATTTAGCCTCTCTCAGTTTCTGCATTTTTTTACATCTGTAGATGGAAACCATGCCTATTTCATAAGGTTTTGGGGACCAAGAAGTAACACTAGGTAAATGGAAGCGCAGAGGAAAAAGAGAGTTGGTTCCCTGTCTTCCTTCTTTGGCCTTTTCTGGAGCCTGGAGAAGACAGATGAAAAGGCTGACTCAGCGAGAAGGTAGCAGAAGTACAGAAGAGGACTGGCTGAACACCCCACCCCAACAGACTGGGCATTCTGCTGCGGAGGGTCAGGTCGGTCCTTTTTCCTTCCTCACTCTCTTCTGCATCCATGGTTAGGCCTGGTGGAGTTTGCTATCCAGGGTCAAAGTAAACCACGGGCTCCATTCCAAAGAGCTGAAACCAAAGCAAAATAATACTGGATCTTGTTTGGATTTCACTCTCGACGAGGCATATCAAGAAAGTGGGAAGGGTGATAATAAAGAACAATGAGAATGATGAAAACTTCCATAATTAGAACCCAGGAGCAACTGGACGGTTAGCTAAGAGGAAAGAAGATTAAAGGGGATTTCTTCCATCTTCTCTGCAATAAGAAAAAGAGGAAATGGACTTAGATGGAAATAAGGGAGACTTGGGTTAATTATAAGGAAAGAATTTCCTGACTCTATATGACTTCCATACTAGGACACAGGTCACCAGGAAAGAACAAAAGCCATTTGTAGGTGTTTATGGTCTACAGAAAGTGTTCACGTTATCTGTCTAGGAACTTTTGAGATGGGGTAAAAAGCCACGTGTGCTGCCTAGAGGCAGAAGCATGGCCACCTCCAGCCCTCCTACAGTGGCTTTGAGCTTTGGTAGATCTCAAAAATCACCCTCAAATTCCCAAAACAGATGGAGGGAGGGGCAAGGAAGGGACTGGTTCTAAAGGAGGAAATATCTGCTGTGTGGAGTCATAAAATTCCAAGGGCATGGGAGCATTGGCGATGCAAATGATGCAAGGAACTGAATGGCAAAGACAAAAGGTGGTGCAGGGCCTGGGTGCTACATTTTATGGCGGAACCGGAGAGATTCTGGGATCTAAGTCACTTAATGACCAGGCCTTTCAAATTCAGCAGATGCTGTCAGCTCTGAACAACCTGCACTCCCTCCTAGCTCTTCCAAAGAGGCAGCATGGAAAACATGCCTTCTCCACAAGATAAAGAGCATGGGGTTCCTCTAATCAGACAGTCCCCATCCTCTACAGAAGAAAGCCTGACATGGAGACTGGCTTCTGGGTTACAGAGCAAAAGAGGTGGAATTAAAATGTAACAGCAGCCAGTCATTAATAGCTGGGCCCTTTGCAGTTCAAATATAAGCTAAAACTTTAAGGGGACTGAAATAATGGAACTCAAATTTCTCTCATGCCTTTGAAAACAATTCATTATAAGCTGCTGAAGTTAAAAAGACACTGCAAGTTAATTTACCTGGGAAGAACATACCAGTTCCCTGGTATATTTCAATCTACACTTCTGTTCCCAACGCCATCTGGACACTGGCAAATGAAAATGTCCTTACACTGCGAAGGATTTTCGTGAAGTCAGTGAGCAAAACCTACAGACTCTCAAGGCAAGTCTTCCCCTCTAATCAATTCAGGCAAAAAGGACAGAAAAGGCTTCCTTCCAAGATGAAAGCCACATGCTAGAGAGGGGGTTGCCTTTCAAATATTTTCTAACAACCAATCACTATAGTGAACCTGGAGACAATTTTTAGATGAGACTGAGGTGGTGCATTACATAAATTGGAAATTGCGAAGTAAGAGTCATGGCTCACATTTATACAGGGCTCACTCTATACCAGGCAGGATTCAAACTGTTTCACATCAGCCAGGTACTTTAATCCTCTCAACAACCTGATCAGGCAAGTACTTTCATCGTTCCCATTTTACAGATGAGGAAAGTAAGGCAGATGCCCAGGGTCAAATACCAATATATGACAGAGACCCAGGTAGTCTGGCTCCAAAATCTAAGGAAGAATGAAATGGAATGACAAAGGTGTTGTCCAAGGGACTTCCTAAAAGAAAGAAGCCCAACAGAATTAGACTAACACTGATGTGTTCATAAGATCTGAGGATATACAAAGCACTTTTACATCCCTTAACTGATTAATCTCCAAAACAACGAGGAGGAATCTGAGGTCCAGAGCTGTTCCAGTGACTTACCCGGTTTCATATAGCTTGTTAAGTCAAGGTCAGAACTTAAGCCTACAGCTTCTGACTCCAGGTCCCAAGATTTTTCTAGAGCGTGTTCACTTGGAAAATCTGTCTCTTTGAAGAAGAAGGATGGATCAAGCTGTCAGAACTGATGAAAGTCTCTTAGGCGATTCACCTCCCTCTGCTCTGATTCCATATTTACTTAGCAACTGCCTAAATTTAATTCTCTCGCTCAAGTGGGTTTACCTTCAAGGAAGATAGCACACAGTCCAAGCTTTCAGGATTATCTGTTCCAGGGTAAATTAATGAGTTAGAATTCTAGTTTACCAATTAGCTTCCTGGGAGTTGTGTTAGACTGAATCACATCACCAGAGCTTGGTCACTCTTGAGTGAATGGATAAAATTAAAATTGTAAACCCACAATGTTTGAGGCTGACTGAGGACCAACAAGAGAATATTTTCTACAACTGAGCCTGAAAACAGCCTTCCCTGCTGACTCCTGAATGAGTGAGTCTCATTTCACAACCTGGGGTGGGGGGTGGTAATTAAAAAGCAAAGAAGCCCTTTAATATTCCTTCTTTCTTTGGCACCTGGACTTCATTGCAAAGAACGAGCAGAGAACCCAGAAGAATGCTTTGGAGAGTTTGCAGAAAGAGAAATACTTAACTAATTGCAATCTCTAGGAATCTCATGCAGTGGATCGCAGTCTGAGTAGAGTGGCGGATCTCAAGACCAAAACATACATATGACTTTATCCAGTTTTAATTTCATAGACCATTGGAATTTGAAGGCATCCCAAGGTCAACCACTCAGCATATGGATGCATATGGTTCTTGTCCACATTTCTACCAAACCTCTGCTTAAATACTTGCAGGGATAGGGAACTCCCTACCTCCTCAGGAAGCCCGTTCTACTGCCAGCCGCTCTGACAGTACAAAAACTCCTTCCGTGAGCTGAACTCTGTCTCCTGAGAGCTCCCGGAATCCTCATCCTTACATCCTTTGGTGCCAAACAACACTTCAAGTTATAGCTTTACATCTGCTGTCTTGGCCACAGCAAGGTTTCCTTCTACAAGCTAAACTTCGCCCACTTTAGTAGATGAACGAGATTCAAGTCCCAGTTCTGGCCCTGTCTCTGCTGTATGCTGTTGGATACATTCACCTTCCTGGTGTCAGGTTCCTCCTCTGCCAGGTGGGATATAATACGCGCCCTACAAAGAGCAAAGTGCCTGGTCTGCGACAGGCCCTCGAGAAGTGGCAGCACCCTTCCTTCCACCAACTCCTTCAAATTTCCTGTATGCGGCATGGTTTTACCCACACCGAGCTGACCGCTGCCTTCGTAGCCCGGTTTTGCATTTCATACTCGGTGTTCCCTAAACATTTTCAACACTTTCCTCTCTTGGAAGTGCTAATCAAAGCACAAGGCCTTATTTAAACAATCGGGCTTCAGGTTGTACATACAAACTAAAGCAGGGTGATTAATGTGCTCTTCCCCATCGTGGCAGCTGTCCAGTATTATCAGCCTTTCCTCCCATGGGGGTATTAGCATACATCTACATTTAACCTCTGTGTTCATATACCCCCGGGGACTGGGTTTAGGAGTAGAGTTATCTGAAACAGTTATGAAGGAAGAGACATTATTACTTAAAAGGATCATAATGGGGGGCTCGAGGAAATTACAGCCAAAGAGCTCTTGTGAAAGAGACTTGAGTATGTATGTCGGGAAGATCTGAGCATTAGATGCTTGCCAGAGTGCAAAAGCTGGGCACTGGTCTCAGTACTCCCTCTAGAAACGGAACACAAAGGGTCAGAATCAATAACCAGCCTAGCCACTCCCATCCCTGCCAGGCGAGGCCAGCTCATCTGTCTCCAACTAGCATGACGTCCTTGGGCAGATCCCCTGATCCTCTGAACTGGGAGTTGCATCGTCTATGAAATGAGGGGGCTGAGTAAGGTTTCTTGCAAGGGTGAATATCCTGAGTCCATATTCTCAAGAGAGTAGACGCCTCGCACATTAAACCAACGTTTCTGAGTAAGAGTTAGACCTCTTCCCTTGTGCTTTTAAACTTCCTGTTGATCTGCATAGAAGGTCTTTCCTGCTCATCAGCTGACCTATTTTATCTAATTCCTCACTAAGACGTTCGTCCTCAAGACAGAGACTTAAATCCCCTTCACCTATTCTGGTGCTCAACCTTCTTCCCTGGCCAACAGAACAGCCTGAGGCACACTGTGAAATATCAGGTACTTGGAAAATCATCTCCCAGGGGAAAGGTTTTATCCCACACTAACACAGTCCATGATATTAAAAAAAAAAAAAAGGAGAGAAGGCGAGATGTCCAGGAATATACATACGGCTCAGAATCTTGTGATATGGTCATAAGAAGGAAGGCTGTGCCTTCATAATTATAAATCAACAAATATTTAACGAGAAGCTGTGTCCCAGACCTCGCTCAGCACCAAGAATGCAGCGAGCCAGCTCTGCCCTCAGGATGCTTACACTCCAGCAAGGGGCTCTCCTTGGAGAGGAAGAGGGTGAAGAAAACCGTGAAGGCTTCAAATATGAGTCTATCTATGTGCTCATCTCTTTTCTGGGGGAGGAAGTAACTCAATGAGAAGTCAGCAGTGGTCCCTAGATATTTGCTACATAATAAGAGAAACAACAATATCTTGTATCTTCCATAGTTTGCTACTACACTCAGGGTACTATCTTAAGTACTATCTGAGTTTTATAAGACAGCTGACGGGCATAGAGCCAAGTCTAGAAGCCAAATCCCAAGAAGCCTCTGTCTCTCTTTTGGGCACCTACTGTGTTTGGAAGTGTGGGTGAGCACTGACCATTGTGCACACATCCAAACACAGGGCAGTCTTATCATTCCCCTATCCACTGATTTTTCCTTATTGATGGGGGTGGAGAGGGTGTGGGATCCTTAACAGCACTGGACAGCAAATTTGAAAGCAGAACTTGTTAGTTTTTAAACAAGGACCAGCCAGTTGGATCACAGAGTGGGTGTTTCCAGGCAAATTCCAGCACTTTTAAGTTGCTCCATGAACTGAGCCCAGCCAAGACTGGCAAGCCGGCCTTTCTTTCTTTCTTTTTTTTCTTTTTTTGCAATCAGCTCTTTGATTAGGTCTAGAGAGGGACTCAATTAGCATCATGAAAACACAGAGCAGATTTCAGAAAGGAAAGGTCAGCTGCAAGCCCTAGCGTTTGCTATCAGCCATCTGCCGGGCAGGAAGTGCTACTCAGATCTATTTTTAATCATCTTCCCTAGGCAAGGGCTCCTGGGAGAATGCAGAGGCCAGGCTTATTCCAAGAGAAACATTTAATTGCTACCTTTCTGTACACATTTTTAAACAGTCTCTGGATAGTCTGGATATCATTTTAAATATATTCTGGATACCAACTTACACACAGAAGCCCAGTTCTAGGGTTCTGTAACTCCGGCACCTACCTACAAGGTTATCTTTGGAAGCCATGGCTGGAGACCTCTTCTTGGGAAAATTACCTGAGACTGTTTGTAATACGGACTAACTCCACCTAACATCATGATCCCCAAAGCCAGGTTCCAGATATTAGCTTTGGTTGCAAACATGGGGGAAGGAAGCAGTGAGACTGTGAGACTGGTAAAGCTAACTGCAGACTTCCTGGTCACTCTCATTTCTAAGTGCATCTATCACTTAATGAGAAAGTGATAGAAATTAAAACCAGTTCATCCTGCAGTAACTCATTTGTTACTCAAGATACAGATTGGCTAAAGAAAGGAGAAAGGTTTCATCTCGACTTGCAGGGACCCAGCCTGTGCTGCGGCTGGTCCATCCAGGCGCAGGAACATTTTGTTCACCGGCTTCTTCCCCCTCCCGACTTGCAGCAGCACTCGTGTCTCAATTTCTTCCAGCCCAAGGAATGAAACATCTCTGCAAGGTCTGGACAGGGAGTTTGGCACGGCCGTGGCAGATTATGCAAAAAAGATCCTGGCCCAGGAACCCTTGCATTCTCCCAGCCCACACATTCAACACAGAGTTTCCTTGTCTCTTGACACTTAAACTTGCAGCCTCCAATTTCCACCCTAAGGTAAAGCCTAAGCATATGTACAATTGTGCCTCAGCCAAGTCAAGTTCCATTTGCCAGTAAAGGACTGGGGCCAGGCAGCTAGCCACCACCCACAGGCCTCGTCCCATTACACACAAAACTGGGGATCTGCAGGACCCACTGTGCCCCATGACAAAGGGACAAAGGCATGGGCTCTGGGTTCTATCCACCTCTCCACCCTCCCACTTCCCTCCTCTTAGGAGCTTATCTGTCATTGAGCAGCCATGGGAAAGCTAAGCTGAAAGGGCACCTTGGCCGCAGGATCTTTGCCTGAGGATGTGAAATAAGAGACTGGGTATTTGGGGCAACTTAACACCAGCAGGAGCCCAGCCAGAGGGCTAGGGAGGAAGGACTGAATAGGCAGACATGGGCTTCACAGATCTTACTCCCCTGGGCTAGGAGGGTGGGGTGGGGGAGCAGGGCTGGAATCCCTTCCCTCCAGTGGCATGGAACTCTGCTCTAGTGAGCTGTGACACACATGCCCCGGGGTGGGGTGGGGGGTACTGCACAGGGTCATTCCCCCTGACCCAGCTGGACCACAAGTTAGGGCTTCTGAGCCCTGCTGACTCTTCTTTCTCTTTCAGGAGCAAAGGGAGTTAATCAGTAAACAGCTTGAGAAAGAATAAGTCTTCTGCCCCTGCTGAGTGTCACCTGTGCTCTTCCTCCGCTCCTCCCCCGGCCTGCCATGGCTGTATGTGTCAGGAAATCCACTAACCAACAAACGAAACACCCAATGAAAATTTGGGGTGCCATATTTAATCCAAGTACAAAACCCCAGGTACAGGAAGTTACCTGGTGATTTCAGAGCCAGGCAGACAGCCTGTGAAGGACCAAGAGAGGGGGCCGGCCCAGGTTCCTCTGCTAATCCAGACCGAAAAATAGGCCATGTGGCAGAGCACCTAGGGGCACGGCTTGGGGAGGAGGCGGGGGTCACAACTGAATTCCAATTCTGGTTCTACCATTTCCTTGGCTGGTTCCCCTTGGTCCACTCAATTTGACTAAGCCTCACTTTCTTCATCTGAAACGGGAACAACAGTGCATCTTGCTCTGGGTTGGCACAAAAGATACGAGTCACATAAAAAGTGCCGAGTAAAGTGCCTGACCACACTTTGGACCTTCGGGAGTGGAAAGGGCTGGGTGGTAGATAGCGGATGGTAGGGACAGCATGTACAGCTATTTTCCAAGCACTGAGGACACGTGTCCTAGAGCAGTGGCTCTCAAATATTAGTATTAGATGCATTAGAATCTCAGAGGGGAGAGGAAGGGTACTTGTTAAAAATACAGATCCCTAGTAGGCCTGGGACTAGGGTGAGGCCAGCCAAAAAGCTAGAACACAAGATTTAAGGAGGCACCCGCTCTGAGGTGCCGCCTCTGCACTTGTTCGACCAAGAGTGAGCGCCTCCTTAAATCTGGTGTTAGGTGACTTGTCTCCCTCCTTTAGTCAGGGCTCTGATTCCCAGTCACATTCAGATCAACAGAATAGGAATCTCTGGAGGTGGGACCTGGAGACCGGCCTTTATCCCAGCTTATTCTGACGTACTGTCAGATTTGGGAATCACTGCTCAAGAACCCCCACATTCTAATGCCATTTTCAGTTACTCTCAGGCCCTAAAATCCATGAAGACTGCAGAAGCCACTTATTTTGCCCCTTCACTTTTCCCCGTCCTAAACCTCAAAACTACAGCAGAGCCATCTGAGTCCGGCAACTCAGTTCTCCTTTCAAAGTAACAGAAAAACTCAGACATGTGGGGTTGCAGCTGCCAGCTTACGATGACTCAGTGAGCCTTAAGAAGCCAGGAAGGTCACCTGAGGGAGTCTCTCACTCAGCAAACCAGGGAACCCAGGTCCTGAGGTACTCTGAAAGGCCCTCTTCTCAGAGTTATGGGTGTTTGGTGTTTGACAATGATTTATCTGTTTAGCTGAAAGCATCACCAGGAAAGGACGGAGCCTGGTTATTAATTACAGCTACTGGCTTAATTGTCGGTGCTTATTAACTTTACACAATATCAACATTCCTATACATACAAAGCTTGTGGATATATGGTTCGTAGAAGCTAGAGAGAAGTTGAGTCCAATCTGAATCGAACGTTATTACTCCCTTGCTTACAGCGTACGGAATTGAGTCTAAACTCCTTAGCTGAGCTTCTGGGCCGGACATGATCCACCCCTGCTCAGTTCCTGCTTCCCCCTCACACGGCCTCTCCACCTCCTACCTGGGGGCCCGTAGGCTGGATCTCCTCTCGAATGTTTCTCTGCCTCTGCTCAGAATGGCTTCCCCTTTCCTGTTCACTTAGTAAATACACATCCTCTTTGCCCCCAGAGCATCCTGAACAATTGCCTACTCGAAGCTTGTTTTTCACTAATAATAGTTCACCTGCTTGTCTTCCCCACTAGACCACAAGCTACTTAAGACAAACATTTTGTTGTGTCCATTTCTGCATCCCCGCTGCTCCTACAGTAGTACTCAGTGCGTGCTGACTGGTCAGAGAGGGTACGTGCCTGATCCAGTGCCACACTCAACAGTTAACGGCAGAGCCAGGCCTAGAGCAAAGGTGGCTTGACTCTTCGTTTAGGGCTTTTAAAGTGGTGCCACTGGCTCACCATCCACGGGACCCCACAATGTTTTCCCATTCAAGTGATGAGATTGTATGAAACTATGTGCACTGCCTCGCTGGACCACCTTGCCACTGTTAGTGGGAAGCTGCGGGTGCCGGGTGGCTCAGGCTGAAGTTTGGCCTGTGCAGTGGAAATCTTTCTGTCAACCAGACCTTGGCACTGAGCACAGTCCATCAACTCCTACACTCTCCCTACCCAGTGAAGCCCCAGGTTGATTTGGGACTCCCGAAATCACATAAACAAACCCATTTCTCCAACACCTATTTCACAACAGTCATTCCAATCATCTAGCAAGGAGTCGGCAAACAGCACACTAGGGCCAAACCGGGCCTCTCACCTGCTTTGTAAATAAAGTGTTACTGAAACACAGCCACACTCATTTGCTTATGTCTTCTCTGCGGCTGCAGAGTTGAAACCACATCACCAGCAAAGCCAAAAATATTAACTATCTGGCCTTGACAGAAGAAGTTTTGCTGACCACTGATACGGCGAAGGAATAAGGAATAAAGTCTCCAAACAGCCCCTCCCTTCTACCAAGAGACTGGCTGCCCCTACTCTGGAAGCTCGTGGACCAACTGGCTTTTGCATGATGTCATTTCTTTTTTTAGCAATGGTTACAGGCCTGGGATCCAGGAGGAGATTTTGCCTCAGAGACACCCAGGGGCCTGAAACACCTAAGCACGTGGCCCGGCATATAATGATGCTCAAGACATGTTTATCAAATAAACCAACCACAGGAAGTCAGCCAGTCTGTGCCCTGAACCGAGGTCTATCCTCCCTCCTGTCAGCTTCAAGGTGACCAGTCACACAGGTGCCTAGCAGTAGCCTGGTGACCTAGATTTGTCAGGCCTTATCTTATCGGCTTTCCTTCCTCCTGTACTTACCCAGCACCTGCCCCCACAGTGCCCAGGGCAGACGGGCCTGTTGTTTTTACAGAGAAGGAGACAGACTGGGAGGAGCTCTCCTCCCCCACAGATAGACTTTGCCTTTTTTTTTTCCTCTCCCACTAAAGGGAGGATCGAGAAATATGGAGACTTGGAGCTTAAAGGAGCTGCAGGAAGTCTGGTTTTTCTCGCTTCCTCTGTCCTTGGGTTTCCTACGTGAATCAGTCTGGAGTGAGCCTGAAAGGACTCCTCAGAGCCCTACCTGTCATTTGGAACATCCGGCATGTGAAGGGGAGGGGCCAGCTGTGGGTAAAGTCAGCAGAGCAGTCACCAGTGGTGAGAGGCCTGGTGCTAAGAACAGACATTCCTCCCAAGACACATCAGAGCACAGCAAGTCTGATTCACTGACCGCCTCGAGCTTTAAGAGCCCAGCTGGCAGTTTTACAGCTTGGGCTGACACCGTCGAGGAGGACAGGGGCAGTGCGAGGGTAAAGCTGTACACATCTGGGCATCTCATGAAAATCAGGCAGATTGGACAGACAGCAATATGGAACTGTCGGCTTCTCAGCCGCTCCAGACAATCTTGGGTACCAGGCTCAGGATGGAGCTCCCCACTTATACTGCCACGAGCTGCTTCTTCAGACGGTGGGCTTTCCAGTAACCAAGGATTCTGGGTACAAGCTGGGTGAAAGCAAGGCACACACCTCCACTGTATCCCTGATATCTAACATGCAAGAGGAGCTCACTGAATGCAGAATGGAGAGGGCTGAGTGCATGCAGGAGTTCTCACTCCAGGATCTTTTGTTTTGGCAAGAAATGCTTTTCCGGCCCCTCATTTATCTGTTAGAGGGTTGACACTTCAGTGAGTGCTCTTGGTGGGACCAGTCCTCACAAGGAGGAAAAGGAGTTTCCTGGGCCCCCCCAAATAGATAATTTTCCTCTTGACAATCTTAAGTTGCCCCTTCAAAGACCCAAAGATGTTAGGGCCGGGGGTGGGGGGGAGGGGAGAGCCAGTGCCACCTGCCCGGCCTCTTGACATCCCTGTGGTCTGGACAGGAGGGAGTTTATAGACTGATTAGATGTTGTTGTTTTTAGCAGCGGCTGGCAGAGCTGTCTCCTCCTCTCTTCCTCTCCTGCCTCCCCTCCTTCCTCCTCCCCTGAGTCACTGTCCAGCCACTAGCAATAGGCAAGGGGCGGGGTGGTGCGGAGGGAAGCAGAGAACGAAAGTTCTCCTTGGCTTGGCAGCCCTGACCCCAGAAACAATACTCTGGGTCACCAGGTCAAACCCTCCCTTCAGGAGCTGCCTGAGTGCTTTAAAACAAAAGTGCTGGAGATTCTTTTCTAGTTTTGGTTTTTCAAAGGTAAGGAAAATGGCTTCTAGCAGAAGAACCTCACTCCACCCCCACGGTGAAGCATCACAGAGTGAACCAAACTGACAAGCAATTCTCCTCTGCTGCTCCAACGCTCAGACCCAGAATTCTCTTCCAGCTGCCACAGTAGTTTGAGGTCTCTGTAACCGGTTGATGTTTTGTTCAGAGGCAAAATAACCACCTGGCAGACTAGAGGGGAAGGGGGCAGGGCCAGATTTTTCCACTTAAATTCTAGAGAGGTCTCCCAGCTGCTTGCAGATAAGCCCCCCACCCCCCACGAGCAGAGTGGAAGCTGCTGAGCAGAGTGGAAGCTGCCGCTGCTTGTGACTTAATTACCTCCAGACACCTGCTGGGCCCTTTGGAATTACTACAAGGAACAAGAGACTCAGTGATTCTACAGGTCTCAGAAGACCACTGACGACATGGTACACTTAAAGGGCAAGAGCTGAGACCCTCGAGAGAGGAAGGAGCAGATATACCAGGACTGTTATGGGTGCCAGCACCTGGTTACGTCTGAGTGCCACTTTCTGTTTGGTTTTCTTAATGAATCTTCATAGATAACCAACATTTACTGAGCATTTACTATGAATGTCCGGCTCTATGATAAATACTTTATATTGATCAACTCACTTAATTCCCACAAAAAATCTTACAGGTGTCTAATATTAATATTATTCCCATTTTCCCAATGAGGGCACCAAGACAGAGAGAGGCTACTTAACTTGCAAAACTACTAAGCAAAAAAGCCAGGGTTTGAGCCCAGGTAGTCTGACTCAGACGTTAAGACTGCTAACCACTAAGTTACCTCGGATCAGCTTTGGGGATGATACTAGAATGGGAGGACGGGGGAGGTGGCTGGAACTTTTAGTGGCAGTCAAAGCTAATGCCCGAGAAAACAGTCTTGCCCAAGAGCATGCAGTTTGATACCAGCCTTCTCCGAGCTGCCAGCCCTCTCCTCCAGGGCTGCGCCCAGCATTTACAAGCACCTGTTATGTGTACGGCAGTAGGCGGTGGGGCAGGGAGGGGGTGGCAAAGTGCAGAGTCAGAGGGACTCGGTTTCTCTGGGCCTTGGCTTCCTAATTCCCCTAAAATGAGGGGTCGAACTAGAAAAACTCAGAGGCCCCTCCAGCTCTAAAATTTGGATAATCCGTGACTCCAGGTCATTTGGAATTTTATTAGGAAACAAGACAATTATACATAAAAGTGCATGTAACCACAATGACACAGACCATATTATTACAAGACAGTCATTACTAATTGCCAAATGAACCACCAGGCAGTGAGTTCTACAGACGTCCAGTGGAGGGAGAGAAGCCTGCACTCCAGGAAGACATCCTAGGAAATACTTAAGCTGGTCTTCAAGAATGGGTGCAAACTGAAGAGAGAAAAGGGAAGAATTCTCTATGGCAAGAGAAAGGTAAGAGGAAGAAGGGGTAGGATTAACTACCAATGTTACCAAGAGTTCCAGAAAACAGTCGGCGGAGCTACCTAGGTCAGGCTACGGTAAAGAGGGCAGAGACCTAACAAGAGCTGCATCCCACGCAGCGTCATGGTACCCGATGGCCTTAGGCAAGTCACGTGACCTCCACCTTGAAGTGATGCTGTAAGGAGTCCTGGCACACAGTAGGTCTTTAATAAATAGTAATCAACAGCAGCAATGCGAGATTTTTTCATTCTGGGGTTTTCTATGGCACCAACACAACCGCATCTGGAACATTATTCTGCCCTCCACGGTGAGCCTTACTTTCCCACGTACCCCAAAGATCGCAGGCTCTCTGAGAGTAGGAATCATGTTGGCTTCTGCTCCCTGTCCCTAGCACCCAGCTGAGGGCCTGGCATGTTGTTTGAAAACACAAAAAATATTATTGAATTGAACAACCAGTGTATGATGGCAGATTCCAAAAATACAAACAGCCAAAGCAGCAATGGTGCCACCTTCCTTCTTGCTTCTCAGGGAGAACTCTCTGCTGAAGAGGGTTTGGATTTTCACTAGGAACACGAGCTTGCAACCACCAGAGTCCTTGCTGAATGCTGAGACATGAATGCACAATCTTAGGACTGGAACCTTACAGGCACTTGCAAACCACAGAGTTAATTTTCAGGGTACGCCTCATAGCTCAAGTCAACATTTCCTTTCGGTATTTAAAGCAACCACATAGAAAGGACCACATTTGAGCAGATTTTGTGCTCCAGCTGCCTGCAGTCTGCAGCAAAAAACACAGATGATTCACTCGACTTGGTCCCTAGCAGCTCCTTTGATAATAAATCGGTGAGCAATTCTACTTATGCCCAGATCATTAATTTTCACAGACCGTGGGACAGATCCGCCTCCCAACCAAAGAGTGTGACTTCCTGAACTCAATTCCCTTTTACTGTGGCTATAAATGAGAGGGAGGATTTTTTTTTTTAACCTTAGAATGCTTGTATTTCTTTCCCAAGCAGTGGTCAACAAGTATGTACTGAATGATCACCATGTGGCCACAACACCCTCAGACCACTGGGGTGTGTACGCACTAGTCTCTCCACTTCCAGTCTCTTCTTCAGCAGTTTACCTCCTACATCTGACATCTGACAGCAGAGCTCCGGTCATGTCACTGCTTGCTCACAAGTCTTCAGTGGCAGCCAACTGCCAGAAGGACGAAGTCCGAACCTCTATTCTCCCAGCAATCTGACTTTGGCCCACTCTTTCAATCTGTTTTCACACAGCTCCTCAATGATCTCCCCCAAAAGAACAGCTGCCCCACACACACTCCTGGCCCCCACTTCTTTATTCATGCTGCTCTTTTTACTGGCCCCTCACGTCTAGGTTCTTGCTTCAAGGTACATCTCAGTGTCACTTCTACCAAGTCTTCCCAGAACTTCTATTTCTAGACATGGATCTTAAGGGGTGTTTTTTTTTTTTTCTTGGGGTGGGGGTGGTTGAGGGGTTTTTTGGATCAACAATCCTTTGAGGACCTAATGAAAGCTATGGAACCCTCCCTAGAAAAATATACATACACACAGAATTAAACATACAATTTCAGGGATCCCTTGAAGTTAGTCCAAGGACCCCAGATTAAGAATCCCTCATTCTGTCTCTATTTTAGAGTACTGATAGTGATTCACTCAGATCTTCACTGAAAATTTGCCAATCTTTAGGACTTGGACCAGGTGCTATAGACACCAGGATGACATCACGATCATCTCCACGAGTAGTTCATAGGTTAATGGGAGACATTCATCATCACACTGTGATAAATGCTTTAAGATAAACCTAAGGTAAAGTACATAGCCGCAGGGGATTGGTCCCAGGATCCACTTCAGATACCAAAATTCGAGGATGCTCAGATTCCTTATGTGGAACTGTGGATATAGAGGGCCAACTGCACAAACTCCAAGAAGGGATGAGTTTTGGGGGCCTGGTCAAGATGGAGGAGTACGAAGACCCTGAGCCCCGCTCCCACCATGGGCACATCAAAATCACAACTACTTAGAGAGCAACTGTCAGTGAGAATGACCCAAAGACGAGCAGAAAAGATCTTCTACAACTTAAGATATAAAGGAAACAGAACCAGATGAGACTTAGACATTGACCAGAAAACACCTGTACCAGGGCCTTCATAAGAGGCCCCTAGCTGTGAGAACTCACGCCATTCACTCCATGCATGGAGACATGCTACGTGGATGAGCGCCATTTTTCTCCTCTGAAGACCCAGGCTGGAACCTACAATGAAGAGTTTGTACATGGAGGCTTTGTAAGAACCAAGCTGAACACTGGCTCCCTGATAATTGTGACTGCAGACATTCCTGAGCTGGATGTTGTATCTGCAAAGGTTGACTGGCCCCCTGCTCCAGATGGCTAGCTTTCAAATTTAGAAACAAAGAGTATGGTTTCACGGCACAATGTGGACATCCGTTCAACATATACTGTAGAATGACTGTTTACCCACCATAATGGAAACCATCTGAATCATGCTGACATACATATTTTAAATTTGCTATAACATCTCAAGATCTATACATATGTGTGCTTTGGTTTTGATTTTGGTTTGTTAAATTGTTCTCAGGAAAAAAAAAGGAAAAGAAAAGGAAGAGATGGCTTATGAAGCTTTTATCTCCCTAACTAGAGTAAAAGTTCTTCAGGATAAAATCCATGAGGGTAGAGTCATAATATCTAGTACAGTGCCCACACCCCACCATGCCCACAGAGAACATATTTACTATTTGTGCAATGACAGAACGGAACCAATGAAACAAAAGGGCAAGTTACAGGCACAGTCCCCACTGCCATCACCCACATGTACCAGAGGCCTCTGAGCTCCTGTTAAGGTGGTCCCAATGTTGAAAATTATGCTATACAAATTATACCAGCCTAATTTGTGGCTTATCTCACCCTGAACTGATTCAATCTCTGTCCCCATGTGGAGAAGATATCATAAGATGTTATATTATACAAATTCTAAATAATTTCTTTTCACCAAGAAACACTATAATCTAACCACATGCCTCTGTTTGGAGATTTGCTGTACAGACTTGGTTCACCTGTCACCCCTTCCTGGGTGGTCAGCAGACAGCTCATTTGCGCCCCTCCAGAAATAACACTCCATTAGTAGGAGATTAGGGCTTTCAAAGATCAAATAGTTGTGGAAAAGAAGTAATTGCAGGTTGGATATGTGATTTTTCTTTACAAGTTAAACTGAATGTGTTCGTAAACTGGGCTTACTGGCTTATGTTGGAACTCTTCCATAATTTATCACTTATGCTTTTACCGAACCCTCAGAAATGCTCTTTAGGAAACTGACAAAAACACAATAATGTTTTGCTAATATTGCAAAAGAAGCAAAAGCACCCACTATGGTATGGGTTGTGCAACACTGACTATCCTCAACCTTTTGTTTCTTGAAACCTATCAATCACTCTGGTCTTAGGTCCCCACTATTTTAGAAACAAAAACAACCACTTTTAATGAGACAGACAGACATAGGTTTACATGCAATCTGGCTTTTTTCCTAGAATAGAAATACTAATTTTATTGAATTATGGTTTTATAATAGTCATCCATTGGATCCTAAAATTTCTTGGTTAACAAAATTACAATATAACATATATTCTGCAAGTTAGAAAAGCTCACAAAATTATCTTCAAGGACCATCTTATTGGATGTGTTCTTTAGGAGTTATGCTGCTTAACGTTATGCGGTAGTCACTAACACTCCTAATATAATCTGATGCTCACTATAACATTTTCCAGGGCATTTAGAAGAAAAGAAATGAATAGATGTTTTAGAAATTCTGTTTCTGCATTTAATTTTTACATTAAGTTTTCAGGACATAAATAACTGTATTAATATTCTGGAGTGTTAGCTTTATTGCACATTAAAGACAAACTGGTGGGTGGTGGGAATTAGAGAGACAAATCCCTGACAAATTCTCAAGTGGTCCACAGTCTCTAAGTCATTGTGTTCGGGGTACAAGTCTTGCTGGGCATCACTGGTGGAGAACACTCATGCTCAGACGCAGAGTTGGGAGCCTGAGGCAGAGCGGGCCTCTCAGAAGCCACCAGGTCAATACAAGGCTTCAGGCTTCAGAGCAAATCCCTCCCTGCCACTTTTCTCAAAGCAATGCTATAGCTAATATCTAGGCAAGAAGGTAAAACCAAAATGCCACCACTGTAAGCCTAATGGAACCCTGCAGGGAACAAAAATGACCTGCCTCCTAATTAGACTGCAGCCTCAGAAGGAGGCCCAGCTCCTCACACACAGTGAGGCCGAGACGCGGCCTGGCCCCGAGGCTGTGTCACCTCAGGCTGGTCACTGACCTGCCCACTTTACCGCCTCCTATGACACCTTCCCTCTAAGGATCCAGTGCACTTACTGCAACCTGTGTCTTGAAATGAAGCCAAAGTGGGTTCATGGTAGATTAATCCGATTCACCGCTCTTTTTTTTTTTTTTTTGACAATATTGGTTCTTTTTATTGGCAACATGCTTCAACATTTACTGTGTACAATTTACCACTCTTAAATGGCCTACTTGCAGTGCCATCGAAGGGTTAGCAGGAAGGAGGCAAGGAAAGGACTACAGATAGAAAATTTCTATGGAAAAGTTTTGTGAAGATCCAGGTTCCCATAATAGACAGTATCCACTTACATGAGCATTAGATGGTTCTCACTGGGGACAACTAACCACTCCAATTGAAACTATTATTATTTTATAGCCAAAGCATATTTTTATACTGGGCCTTGCACCATTAAGTGAGAAACTGTGAGCAATTCCTCGTGCTAACCCAAAATACCTCTGCGTGCAAACACTTCAGCATTTAGACCACAACACCCCCTAAGAAAGAAGTTGTAGGAGGCCTCAGCACATTCCCTAGATAGTTCTGTCATCGATTCAAACCCCCCCACTCCCCCCAACCCGTCCCACATCCTACAGAGCAAATGCTGTTACCTTTCTGCCAACACACACACACACACACACAAACTCTGCTGCTCTTCTACTGCCTTATCCTTTTAAATCCAACTCCTGTGCCCCAGGTTCTAAAGTGAAACTGTCTTGGCTAAACCAAATTTGCTTAGTGTCAGGCAGTAATGAACCCCTCCATCCTACCTCCTTGCCTTTTTTTTTTTTTTTTTGGACATCAAGGCCAAGAGAAGCAAAGGAAACTATTTTATCTTTGCATAGAGCTTTGTGATTTGCAAACCATCCACACATCTGTGACCTCACCCAGCCTCATAACAACCCAGTGAGGTAAACCTACTCCCCCTACACTCAAGTAAGGTAGGCCTGCCTCCTAGGACTGTTACAGCAAAGGCACAGAGTTTGCGCACTAGAAGGGCAAGGTCTTAACCATCAGACCCAGCCAATGTTACTTTACTCATTTCATCAGTGAGAAAATGAGACTCAGGTTGGACAGCTGATTCCAGGCAACGAGGCCTCAAAGAATCTAGACCACGCTCGGAAGACGGAAAGCCCATACAGGAGTCTTTCCACCACCATATCAATGCAGAACCTAATTGTTTAAAACTTGATAACTACACATTTCCATGTTGGTTTAGCCACACAGATCAGAAGGGAGCCTGAAGTCCTGATTCTGTTCCCAGTTCTCCGCCAGCGACATACCCCACATACCTTTAGTTCTCTGGACCTTTGTGTCGCCTTCTCCATAATAAAGGGAGACTGACTTTAAAAAAAAAAAAAACACCCAAACAATGGAATGTCAAGCTTCCAGACGAAAGGCTCTATTAGAAGTACAAAGTCTTGTTTAATTACACTGCTGCTCCAGTTTGCTGCTTCCCAGCTCCTAACTCCCACTGGGTGGATTCTGAAACCGCATAGGAGATTATGTCAAGAGGGGAGAACAGGAGAAACATTCTCTCCCTGAACTTTCTTAAATGGAAGAGAGAAACAAAACGAAAAGAAAGGCCCATTTTCCAAGGAGGGGGCTGGGGGCCGTGATCTTTCCGTTAAGCGGACCTGCACAAGAATCTATAGATTATTTAATGCCGGGGGTGGCTGTGGAATGAAATAAAGGAATCTTTGTGCAGTGCCAACCACAGTTCCCTCACTTTCCCCACAGTCAGGCATTTAACCCAACTCTCTAAATCATCAAGCTCTAATGCACCCCATCTGTGCACCGGTTGTAGCCAATGAAACTGAAGCCTGTGCTGACTTTGGCCTGGACTTGGGAAGGAGCTTTTCTGCCCCAAATGGGGCAGGAAGGAGACCATGAGGCCAACAAGGCCAACAAGGTCTTTTTGGCTCATCCCTTGTCTTCTCCCAAGGCCCAGGATCCACCCGTCTGTTCATTTGCTCATTTACTGAGCTCTTGCTGTGGGTCAGCTTCTGACCCAGAGATACAAAGCTAGCAGGACAAGGTCCCAGGAGGAAAAGGACGTGTGCGGGCTCTTGGGAGAGAGGAAGGAGGTAAAGGAGAAGGGATGCTCTTGGCTGAGGCACAGAGACCTGAAATACCCATATCTGCATATTCAGGGAATGCTGCTTAGTTGGAACATAAAGCAAGGACCAGCAGGGGCCCTAACTCCAAAAACTAGGCTCTGCCAGATCATGCAAGGCCCCGTGTACCAGGCCAAAGAGATAAGATATCAACTTTGAAGGCCATTACCACCCCCACATATTCACTTCTGCCCATCGACAAAGCCCAGCTCAAATGCCACCTCTTCCAGAAATCTTTCTTCAACACCCTCGAGGTAACTGCCCTTTCTCCTTTGAGAACTCCAGATTTGAGTTCTTGGACAACTTGTATGAGTCTCAACTTCTCCATCCATACAACATCTGACTAACAGCATCTACCTTAAGGCTTCTTGTGACAGTTAAGTGAGGTAACATTTATAAAGGGTTAAGTGGCAGTTTTTAGTACACAGAAGGTGCTTTAGTACAGTTTATTGTGACCTCCATTTCTTATGATACATAGCACTTCTTCCTGATACTAAAAAGATATATGTGTTGGCTTCCACTTTCTCTGGAGATTTCCAGAAATAGGACAGCTCACATTTTCCCTCCAAGCTTGCGGGCCCCCTTCCAAAGCAAAGAGGACTGACTCCTCTCTCCCCTCACTGACACAGCCTTTCCCACATCCAAACTTCCAGACTCAAGGGGTTCCCAACAGATTCAAGAAAAATCCAAGACAAGATGAGTTAGTTGACAGAGAAGGAAGCTGGAGGCTGGCTGAATGTAAATAGCACAGAGGAGAGGAATTAGCAGAAACCTAGAGAAGGGAAAGTGGGCCAGAGGCCAGGACTCTGAGGGCCCCAGGGTTCAAGCTCTGCGGTAACCCTAGACCCTGGAAGAGGCCTCGCAGGAGGAGCTTCACCCGCGGCCCTGATTTGAGAACCCCACTCCCAGCCGTGGTTGTTTCAGCAGCCTTCTCCACTTCCTGTCAAATCAGCCAGCTGGACAGGGCTCTTCTCTAACTTCCTCCCTCTCTGGCTGGGGCTTCCAAGGCAGAGGCAGGGAAAGTAATGCCACCATTTCTAGCAGTTCTTGTAAACAGAATAAAAACACCAATTTTTTTTTTAACTTAGTCTGAGTCTGCGTAAAGGTTTCTTCTTCTTTTTTTTTTTTTTTTTTTTTACTTTAATGGCATGAAGTCCAGATTCTGAAACAGGGTGTTTTTTAAAGGGAAAAGTCCCCCATGGGTTCCTTCTCCTTTTCATGCAGCCAAGTAAAAGCTGTTTCTCCTCCCTTGGAAACTTAGGGCCAGGAGGGAGGCGGTCCCCCTGAGAACGCTCCCGGAAGGCGCTAGTTCTTGGACTGCACAACTGAGGCATTAGGTGTATTTATTTATTTATTATTAACACCCCCACCCCCACTTCAGGAAGCAGTTGCCAAGGCTCCTTAGGGAAATGGGATTCCACTCTTTCTTCTGATTGTGAACAAATGTCATGCCATGTTACCTCATGTAGAAGCCCTAAAGGTCCCCATAAGCCACTGGGTCAGCTCTTCACCAAGCCACTTTTGGTCCTCCCAAAGGCCACCCATTTTAGTAATTTGACTGTCTGGTAACCTCTCTGGGGGCTTGAAGAGAATAACCCCTACTACATGATCCTACCTTTCTTAGAACTCCCTTTCCAGGCAGGCAGCCCCCTACATCGCATTCACCTGCCAACCCAGGCCAAGCAAGCGGAAGGAAAGGCTCCCATCACTCCTCAGCCTGCAAGCTGCCAGCACCCACAGCCTCCAACAGGGATGACATCTAAATTCCAAAGTTACACGTTAAACTAGTACACCCTCCCTCCAACTCAGTTATTTCTCAGCTGAGTGAGACAACCACGCAGGACAAAAGACGGAGTACAAAGGTCCCAGGCTCTCTGGGAGAGCGTGTCAACCTCTGCAAACCCAGGAGCCAGCAGTGCCCTTGCCCCACCCCATGGGTAGGCACGGAAGGCCTGCAGGGAACATGTACCTTGGAAATGAGTTCATCATGATTGGCCAAGTGGGCTCTGCAGTGAATGCAGCTGTAGGTCCGATGGCACGAGGGCAGGTATGCCTGGAAAGTCTTGGATCTTGTCATCTTCACCATTGGCGCTGCTGAACGTGGGCTGAACTCCGGGGTGGCCCACGAGGCACTCCCACAGGATGGGTCGCACGGGAAACACCGGAAGACACAGGTAAAGGCCGTGGTTTGGCAAGGGGTGGGTGTGCGGCAGGCTCCACACACTGGTGATGTCTTCAGAGGAAGGACCCTCAGGCAGAGGTCGAGGGCTGGTTCTCAGCAGCCTGCAGTGCCAAGATAAGGGAATATCATGAGCTGAAGGAGCTGGGCTTCCGGCAAACCAAGCAGAGTCCAACTGCCACCCAAGAGAGAAGGCAGCTTTTACAGGATAAAACGACCCCCTTCTCTGTCCTTACACTGTGCCAAGATGCCCAATGAATACGAAGAAGCCAATGGAGATCTCAGTATTGCTGCTGTTCTAGAGTTGGAGGTTCAGTATCAACTCAGGGCTCTCAGCAGTCACCCTACCAACAACCAGAAAACTGACACGAATACCATTCCCAGGAAGCCCTAGAAAAGGCCAGATATGCCACCTGCAACCCCAAGGAGAGGACTCCTCAGGCGCCCCTTCTCCTGAGTCAAGCAAGACAATAGGCTGAAAAAGCTTACTCTCTAGAGATTCACTACATCAACCGTCACAGGTGGATTTCTCATCCATTTACAGATGCCAGGAGTCCTCCCACCCTTGAAACCACCACCCACAGAGGCAACAAACCCCATCCTACCTTTTGCTTATGAACTAATAAGCATGGGATACAAAGGATCAAGTTCAACCAGCAGGGTCCCTCATGGCTGGCCAGTCTTTTTGGGAGAAGTGACTCTCTTTGCAATATCTTGCCCAGAAGTAGATGCTCAGTATGTGTGTGTGTGTGTATATAATATATATATATACACACACACACACACATATATATACACACACACACACACACACATATATACACACACACACACACACACACATATATATATATATACACACATACATACATATACACACACACACACATATACATATATACAATATACATACTTTTTGGAGGGGAAGGCAAGTAAATGAATGAAATTCATGGTATAATCAGACTCCTGCATCTAAAATTCACAATAATGGTGAATCTTTCCAGAATTTCCCTTCAACCCTCAAACTTTCCATTACTCATCCCACAGTACCAAACATTTCTCCTACCACAGCCTCAGCTCTTTTATTCTAATGAGAAACAAGGACACTGAGAAGTGGGGTGGCTCCCAGGGTACGTCCAAGTAAAGGTCTGAGGGCAAAACTCCAAGGTTTAAGACCCACTCTGCTTCACTGAGGCTCACATACCTGAGGCTTCTGGACCTACCTATTCCCTGGGCTTCACTAACGGGGGTGGTGTTCCCACTTGTCTACCTCCCAGGAGAGCCAGAGTGTTAATTAACGCCTGTGTCATGCTTTGAAGATAAAATTATTTAGAGAGACGGGGGAGGAAGACAAACAAAATCAGATCTTTCTTGCTGGATTATGCCTGGGATCCATCTGGATGTTTAGACAAAGTCCGCAAATCATAGTCCTCTTTTTCCTCTAAACCTCTGGAACCAAATCTTTCACAGGGAAGCTGTCCTCCTCCCTGACATCCTTCCCAACACAGCACCACTGAAGGCCACTGTACCCCTGGGACTCTGTATCTTCCTGAGTGGCCAACACCACTGGCCAGCACTAGACTGAAGGACAACAGTGGTCACTAGCTCTTCTCCTGCATGTCCCTTGAGCAGCTACGCCAAGCAAGCCCCACCTCCAGGGTGACCAGTTCCACATGAGATGTCCAACCCTGTTGAAGGGATTCAGACCTACAGGGGCCCAGACATAACGTCTTCCTTGCTCAGTCTTCCACCACTACTTTTAAAGATGTGAAATCAGATTAAACTGAACATTACAGTAACATGTGGAAAATGTGGAGGTGAGAATTAGTCTCCCCAGCTCCACCTCGGAGTCAGACCTGGCCATAACAGGAGATGAGGGAGATCCACGACTCCAGGGAGCAGAGAGCCCCTTCGTCTCACCCTGGGTGTCCTCCCGTAGTGGTAAGGTGAGGGCTCAGAACCAAAGCCCAGGGCAGACCAATGCTGTTGGGTGTTGAAGCGTTCCAGGTGGTAGAAAGAGCAAAGTAGGGGTTTCCTGAAATACCCTTGAACTTTCCAATACTCCTGTTCCACTCTCAGGAGGGACAGCATTTCCAGGAAGGAAAGGGGTGATAGGTCAGGGGGTAAGTTAAGACAGAGGCAGGGCAAGCGAGTGGGAGGCTTGCCCCAGGCCAGCCGCTTCTGAAGTCCACAGCCTCAGCTGCCCAGCGGGGAGCAGTGGGAGCACCGGCCCTGTCAGTCCGCCTTATACAAACACTGAGGGAAGAAAAGGAAACAATGAGCCCTGGCTGCCAGTCTGGGTTTACAGAGCGGCCACAGAGTCTGTTTTCTTACACACACAGACGGCTTCTAAATTATGCATTTCCCCAGAGCGGAATTATTTCTTCGCTCACTTCTCTTCTGTAGGAACCCCCCAAAAAAGTTCACAGGCAGGGGTTTCTGGTTATGCTCAACTTCAAATCTGAATCTCACAACTTATTCAAAGCTACCTACTGAAGAATCAGCATTCACGTTCTGCATGAAACGTGAGTACATCACACACAAACACGTACCCAGGCACACACAACCATTGCACACCACACCGCAGAACCTGAAGAGAGAAAAATGGGCCACGTGAGCAACATCCCAGGCTGCCTGCTGCTAGGGGAGCCCCGAAGAGTCGAGAAGACAGGCCTTGGACTTGGCTGCTAGACTCTGCTCCTCCTGCTCTTCCAGAGGAACGTGAAGGCACCCACAAAAGGTGCCTTGTGCCCCGAGAAGAAAGGAAAGAAAAGTGGCTTTTGGAAACACACAACTTGTTCAACTGGGGCAGGGCGAACTAGAAGGAATGAGAGGGGGAAAGTGGAAAGCAAGGGGAAGCAGGATCAAGAGGCAGTCCTTGTGTCTGAGAAGAAAGAAGAGAATGGACCGAGTGAGAGAAAAAGATGAGAGCTGAGGACCGAAAAAGTCACCTATTACCATCTTCTTTCCTCTTTAAGGGAAAATGCTAAAAGCTACTTCTTTTAGAAAGAAATCAGTTTTTAGGAAGGAAGAAAAAATAGATTTTTTTTTTTTAAAGGAAGAAATTAAGAGTATGGGGCTGCCGAACTCACATTTTAATTTTTGGACTCTGGGTACCTGCTAATGGGGCCACAGGCTCCGTGGGGCTTCATGAGTTGAAAATACTGTGGAGTCCAAATTGATTCCCAACAATAATCAAATGAGCTCAATATTTAAAAGCCTCAGGGCACATGTACAAACTAAACACCATTTTAAGTGAAGTAATAATCCATCACAGTGGAAATT
This sequence comes from Camelus bactrianus, assembly GCF_048773025.1. Lineage (NCBI taxonomy): Eukaryota > Metazoa > Chordata > Mammalia > Artiodactyla > Camelidae > Camelus > Camelus bactrianus. The sequence goes on from NC_133554.1 coordinate 14,917,564, forward strand.
AAAGGAAGATTTGCTACCACCCCCAGCTGGCTCCTGCTGATCAGCATGGAAAGAAAAGATGTGAAATATTATGATTAAAAACAAAGACCTTAGATACACCAGTCTGAGAGCCAAATGCATAGGGAGCACACAGCAAACCTGGCTGTCCCACCTTGCAGACTGGTTTTTTCCATAAGGAGTCACAACTGCAGGTGGAAATCAAAACAGAACCTTCTGAGTCACCAGGATGGAGAGGTAGGAGGTACGGATTCATCAGGTAAGTCATAAAGGAACTGAATAAACGATGTGGAAGACAAGGCAGAACAGCCACACACAGAGCTCCAGAAACTGAGAAGATGGAACTCACCAGGCGATGTGACACCTCAGCCAGAGAAGCAGACTATCCCCAGGTGTGCCTCCGGACTGTTGTTTTGTTGTGGGGTGTTTTGGAGGAGGGTAGGCAGAGACTGCCTGGAAAAGAAGTGGGCTCTGGAATCACAAAACCAGTTCTGCTCCTTTCTAGCTGAACGACTCTGGCAAGTTACTCAACAGCTCTGATCCTCAGCTTCCCCAATTCTAATAATACCAACATACACAGGGTTACAAGGATTAAATGAGATGTTGTAACTGCATACACGGTGCTGGCACACAAAACACACCAAAATTGTAGCTATTATGATTTTCAGTGGTCAGTGAACTGGGGTGGGGGTGGGGTGGCGATGCTGCTGCTTAGAAAGAGAGGAAAAAGAAAAAGGAGGCCCAGGAGTTCAGAGACAGACACAGTTTGCCTGCCACTTCCCTTAGGACTCTCCAACTTGTCTTCAAGCACTGTAGCTGGAACTACTGGAATGACATTTCTCTAAACCTTGAATTCTCCTTTCATGGTGAGAGGAGGTGATGATGACCCCGGGGGAACCAGAGTATTCCCCTCATCACTACTGAGGTTCTTCTAAGAGGTGGCTTCCCCAGTGGCCATGCTCCCATAGGCCCCAAAGCACTGCCAGGAATATAGTGTCTTATTCACACAGCCCAATGAAGGCCCCTGAGCCTCCTTTCTCCTCTAAATCCACCCTCCACATTGCAGTCACTGTTACGTATTTAAAAAGCAGATTTGGCCACATCATCTCTCTCACGTCCTTCAGAAAGGTAACACAGGGCAACAGTTAACCAGATGAGTTCTGGGTATTTATCTAAAGAAAACAAAATCACTAATTCAAAAAGATCTACGGATGCCTATGTTCACTGAAGCACTATTTACACTAGCCAAAGTATGGAAGCAATCTAAGTGCCCATCGATAGATGAATAGATAAAGATGATGTGGTATTTAAATTCAGTGGAATATTACTCAGCCATAGAAATGAATGAAATATTGCCAGTTGCCAGGTTGGACCTAGAGGGGATTACTCAAGGTAAAATGAGTCAGACAGAGAAAAACAAATACCATTTGATTTCACTTGTGTCTGAAAAAACAAAACAGAGCAAATAAACAAATGTAATAAAACAGAAATAGAGTTATAGATACAGAGAACAAACTGGTGGTTGCCAGAGGGAAGAGGAGTAGGGGGACAAACGAAATAGATGAGGTACAAACTTCCAGCTATAAAATAAGTCATGGGGATGAAATGTACACAGAGGGAATATAGTCAACAATACTGCATTAACTTTGCATGGTGACAGATGATAATGGGTAATGATCATTTCATAATGTATAAAATATTAAATCACTGTGTGGTACATTGGAAATTAATATAATACTGTATGTTAATTATAGCTTCATTTAAAAAAAAAAAAAAAGATGGGTAACGGAACCAGACTTGAGAGTTTCAAATCTCAATTCTATCATTTCCTAGCTGTGTGACCTTGGACAGTTTACTTAACCTCTCTGGACCTTGCTCTCCACATCAAAAACTAGGAACCCTAATATTGACCTCATAAGGCTCTTGTGAGAATTAGCTAAGCTAATATATATTAAGTACTCAGCATGGTGTGTAGCAAATATACAAATTCCAAGTACGTATTACTGCTGGCAACCATCTACCACTGACACCCACGAACGGCTTCAGATTCATCTCTACCACCTTCTACTCTACACTCCATTTTTTGAACTGACATTTAAGGGTCTACCATGTGTCAGGAACAGTCTCCTAAGTGCTCAGTAATGGCAACCAAACTTTGCAGTTCCTCCTAATACACCACACCTGCATTTCACCCTTTTGTGGTTTTGTTGATGTCATTCCCTCGATCTGACACACCCTTCCCATGTCTCCTCACCAGGCCCTTAACTTGTCTCTTAAGACTCAGCTCAAATGTCCCCTCAGCATTGGACTTATTTGCCCCTCCTCTGTGCTCACCTCCATCTTAATATTTACTCTATTGAAATGGATATTATCCTTTTTTGCCTTTGTATCCTCTGCTAGAAGTAAGAGCCAAGAGAAGAGGCCACATTTTAGTCATTTCTGTACCTCCTGAACTCGGCAGCATGGAGCATACAGTAGGGGCCACTGCTGAACCGAATTCCCCCTGCTTCCCACTGGGCTGCTGACTAGTGGGCAGCAGACATGACCGAGGCCCCGCCCTTCCTCCTGCCAATACCGAGGCAAGATGCAAAGTGGGGCTCCGGGCACCATGGAACCCTGTTCATCCCCGACAGCCTCTACTCAGATCCTGTGCTGAGATGCCAGAACTATAGTTCTTCTGGGCTATAGAAGATTTTTTAACATTAATCAAAGGCCTGTCAGCCCCTCTCTCTCCCTTTGGAGACGGCCCACATTCTGTCTATGGAGTGTGTACCTACTTTTAATCTGAGCACCAAACCCCCACACCTCGTGGTCTTTCTCTTGCCTTTCAATGTGTCTTTCTGAATAAATCTACCTTCACTCAAGAAAAAAAAAAGCCTGTCATTGTCATCCATGCCCATTTTTCACATTTACAGGGTCTAGGTCAAATATAATAATATAATGTGTTTTATATATATAGCTGTTGGGGGTATAGCTTAACCATTTTCCAGTTTTTCTGTCTCTTATTTATTGTAGAAACTCTTAGAAAGCCCGAAGAGGACTTTATGCTGGCTTTAAGGACAGGAGCCTGGCTGAACAGTCTGTTCTAGAGGGAAAGAGAGAAGCCCAGGTTGGATGCAACAAATAGGTGGCAGTGGGAAGGGGACACGTCAGCCATTTCTGAGACTGGAGACAGAAAAAAGAGGTACTATGGCGGTGGAAAGTCTCTATCCCAGGAGGATCGTTCTCTATCCCCAATCCTAATCTCACCAGAATCCTAAACCCAGACCAGGGAGCAGAGAGACCCAGTTTCCCTGGCTGCCAAATAAGAGAAGTGGGTGGTGGTGTCATCCACTGGAGACGAGGACAGGATTAGAGACAGATGGACTTGGATTCCGCCTTGGGTCTTCTCACTAGCTGCACCACCACTGGGCAAACTGAAAGGGAATAACAGCGCCTACCTCGTGGCAGAGACAAAAACATCAAGTGAGACAATGCAAGTGTAGCATTCACCGCCTGCACGGGCTTAGTCCTCAATAACCGTGATTTGCCATGATCATCCTTACCAGCGCGGGAGAAAAAGCACAGGGACTGTTCGTACTCACAAGACCTAAACGAGCAATGCTCTGGTCTGCCCGGTTGACTCATGGTGGTTAGAGGGTTAGACCCAAATTAATCCACTTAAAGGTATACAGTGATATAAGTAGGTTTTTGTGGTTTAGCTGGGGATCTGACACTACTGCAGTATCATTCCGGACAATAGACCACTCCATCACTCAGGACAGTGGAAGTTACCTTTGCGGTCCACACTGGCTCTACTAATCCCAGGATGGGGCCACCATTGAGAACTTTACTGAAACGCCCCTATTAAAACTGCCGCGGAGCTGACTGCAAGACACACAGGAAAATCAATGCCATCATTTCATAGTTAACCATTTTATAGCACTGGGCCCAGGTGGTACTTCAAATCCTTCCAGTTGATAATAAAAACCAGTTTGAATACTCCAGAAACCACTGTCTTTCACAAACAAAACCAGGGAGGGGATAGCTCAGTGGTAGAGCGCATGCTTAGCATGTACGAAGTCCTGGGTTCAATCCCCAGTACCTCCATTAAAAAAACAAAACAAAACAAAGCCAAAAACAGATAAACGTAATTACCTCCCCCCACCAAAAAACAAAGCTTGAAAAAGCAAATAATTTTTTTTAAAAAAGGGAAAAGAAATAATAAAGACCACTGATAACATCGCACCATAACAAATATAACAATGAAAAAGTTTGAAACATTGTGAGAATTACCAAAAACAAAAACAAAAAAACCCACCATTCATCTTCAGCCTGGATACAGGGCCTAGCCTTGATTTCAGGGGGATTCTCTGTCAGGTGATAATCCTACATGATCTCTAGGATTCCTTCAGCTCTTAAAGTCCTGATTTCATGTTGTAAAATGATGGCTCTGCCAGCCAAACCCTGCCCCAGAGCAAAGTACCCATCAGCCAACCTTCGTTCTGTTGAGACCTTGATTTCAGCGAGGTCACAGAACGTGCCAGTCTCACAGAGTCCACTCAGAGATGGCTGCTGAAGCAGTGCTTTGCAACATCTGTTAGCAAAGCAATATATTTAAACATGGCTCTTAGTTCAGCACTCTGCCTGGGAGGACCCCACGTGAAGCTTAAATCTGTCAGAACATCTGCATAGAGAAGGGGCACTTCCCCTTGAACATCCTGAAACTTGCATGTAATTTACTAGATATTACACAGAAGTAGCTGTTGCTAGCTGGCTATGGAGTGATCAGATCTTACTTTGGGTTGATTCCACAATTTCAACCAAAAATAACCTGTCTGAAGATTCATTACCAAGGATACTTGGTTAAAGCTCATCAATGGCTTCCTTCTTTTTCTTATACAACTCCTGGATCGAAAAAAGGATTTAAGGTGGCTTACAAAAAAATAAATAAACAATACAATACTACCAAAATAGATTAATTAGGGTAGGAGGAATAAAAGAACAAAAGGAGAGGACACAGAAATGCATGCTGTCAAATTGCTAAATATTTACTGAATTTCAATTATAAATTTGGCTTTGAGCTCCCCAGTAACCAAGAAAATATCAGAAGTTGTAAGATTTATATTTCCTGTGAAATAAGAGCATCTTGGTTACTCAGGATATAGATTTTCTAAGAAACATGTCTCCTATGGGTGGTCGTAGGAGACAAGAACCAGCCAGTGAGCCTCAGCACACATCAACAGTTCCTACAATGTAGCCCTCCAGTAAGACTTTCTTACAGTTCCCTCCATGAAAACAGACTGTATAATAAACACCAAAGCACAACTCAGTAAAACGGATTCTACACGGGGTCAAACCAGGGCAGCCCAAGAACATGGCTTTCTGATGGTCTAGCTGGATCCAGTGATATGGACTCTCCAGAGGAATGGAAGAGCTACAGAGCCTTCTGGCAATGCTCCATGAATATCATTTATCACAACCACGCTTTTGAGTAACAGAAAATAAGGGCAGCCTCCAACATGCCAAGTCCAAACACTAATACTTTTGAATGCTAACACTATTTGGCCCTGGTGCTGCATTCAGCCCTCTCGTGGGCTGCTTTTCCCCGAAACTCTCCCTTATGGGCCTCATCTTGCCTCTGAGGGTTCTTCTGTCTCCCTGACTGAGCCTGTCTCCCTGACTGCTCTTCTTCCATCCTCCTCCTCCTTGGATGTGATTCCACCATGTGCCTGACTGCCTGGTCCCCTGGGGAACTATCATCCACACCCAAGTCTTCTGAACCTCTGTCTCCAGCTCCTGAACCCAGAATCCCTTTCTCAAAAGTGCCCTACCTGGCTCCTAGGAAGGCACTTCAAACTGAACTCTTCCAAAGCCAGTACTGTGGTTCCCCTTCCCCCGGCTCCTATTTCTTTTACCTGAATTCTGCTCCTTCCTCCTGAAGACCCAGTCACCAAGCAGGAAACGCCCTTTATTCTCTCTCCCTCCTGTGTCATACACTATCTGCCCCCTAGATGGTTGTACCTTTACAATCCACCCTCCCCACTGCCACCCTCAGTCACAGCCAGCAGCACTGTGGGAGCCCCATCCTCTCTCATCCTGAACGACCGTGACAGCTCCCTAAACTAGTCTCCCTGACTCAGCTCTTACCTCTCCAGCCCATTCTAGAATTCTATTTATATAGCACAATCTGATCACATCTCTCTCATGTTTCAAAACCGCCAGTGGCTTCCTAGCAGCCTACAGGACAAGGTCCAACCCGTTAGGTGGCACCAAGAACCTAGACCCGATTCTCCTTATCTTCTCATCACCTTCCCACCCCACTCCAAACCTGTTTCCCCAGCAGACCAAGCCTGTTTACTACCTTTTCTCAAGTTGTTTCAGCCTCCTGCAGAGCCTTAACCTGTCTTCTCTGCCCAGTAAAATGCCTGCTCATCCCTTGCTACCCAGCTCAAATAAGACCCTAAACAGAGCTGGGGGCCGCCTTCCAGCATGCAAAAAACTTCTCGTCACACCATTGTCATGTGTCTCCCAGACTGGGGACTCCCTGCAGTCAGAAGTCCAGTCTTTACACCCCTCTGGTTTTCCCAGGACTCCTAGTGTCCAGCACATTGGAAATTCTTGATAACTGAGTAAAATGAGTGACCATCACTGGCACTGTGCTGCCCTGTAAAGCTATTTTTGAGTCTCCTGACTCTGCCACTATTTAATACAGTTAAAATACTAAACTCTGGGCATTACATAGGACTCACCATGAATGCTCCGCAAAGTTCAAAAGCCAGCAAACTCTTACGATGCCAACTCACTTGGGCTGGCAGATGGAGTCTGAAACTCAGGACTGTGGCACCATGTCTCTGATGGGCCACACCACAAGAACCTCTGATGGTTTTACCCATTCTGCCTCTCCTGGCCCTTCCTGCCGTATCTGTGTGCCCCCTAGGGCAGCGTCCCAGGGGACACTCCCAGGGCTGGCACTGGCTTCCGGAGAAACCCCTAGAGAAACCCTCAAACCTCCCACTCAGAAACATTCTTTCTCCCAGTCTGAGCTGCTGCTCTAGGCAAGACTGAGCCAAAGAAAATGCAGTGTCAGGTTTAGTTCAGGCCAAGAAAAGGGGGTCCCTCCACCCGGCCTCTGCTCCACTGCCCTTTCCTCCAGCCCACAGAGGCTGCCACCCTCAGTGTCAGTCCTTCACATTATCTCTGCCATACTCAGAGATGATGACCCTAGCTAGAACAATGTGAATACATTCTTCCCGAGATCTGGGACCCAGTGAGGGATAGGGTCCATTTCTCTGTCCCCAGACAGTGCTACACTTGAACTGTAATGTAAAACAGCCATTTAAAAGATCTAGCAAGAAAACAAAGTCCTGGAAAGCCGAGTAAGAGATATGGCCAGTCTTGGAAACTTCCCCTTAGACTTCTCCAATCCCCACTAAGTCAGGTTCCTGATTTCATATGCACAGCACTTTTCACAGTTGTAATTTTACTTTTATTGAGGTGATTATTTGATTGTTATCTGTGTCTCACACACGCAGATATCCAATATTATTTACTGAATAAATGAAAAGTCTTTTGAAAAAGAAAATGAATGTCTTTTGGACTCTGGGCACTGTGTGACCTTGATTTCTCTTTAACTGCTGCTCCCCCAGGGCACAGCTGGGGACCCAATTAGTTACAAACCATCCATCTCAAATCTGCCAATACGATTCTATTGTTCAGCTGTCAGCATGCCTTTGGCTTTCTCACTTTAATCTCCCAATTCAAATAAATCCAAAACTCTAGACCCTGACATCTGTGGCTGGGCTCCCTGCCTGTTCACAATTGGAATTTGGATACTGAACTTAAAACTCAGGAGAAAAAAAGGGCAGAGGCACTTTCAAAAGGATACCTTAATGTCCAAAGTCCTAGCCATCACCAGCCCAAAGATGGATGGATTCTGTCCTAAGAATTAAATCGTCATTGAGTGTTACCATTCACTGAATTGTAGGAGAGGAAAAGGAATAGGGTGGGAGAGAGAGCCTGATTCTAGAGCAAATTTCTGGATTTCTCCTGTTATGGGAACGGCAGATAGATTTTAGTGAGAATGACGGCCTCTTTTTCCGCTCAGGCCTTGCACATCAAGGGGAGCCGTGCACGTGGCCAGTGCAGCCTGTTCATACAGTTTAAGAAACCTCCTTGAAGCTTGTGGTTTATGGGTCAGTTTTCCCACTAGATTGAGCCATTCCTGACCACGTCCAGAGACCACGTCTGGTTAATCACCCCTCACAGCTAGCCTGAAGCCTGGCTGGCACTAACTGCTCAGAAAGTATTGGCTGAAGGAAAGTGGGAAATGAGGGGAGGAGGTAGGGAAGAGTCATCTGAGGCCTTACAGCAACTGTCAGTAAGCCTCCAGGAATCTACAATTTATTTCTTATTATGGGCCCATGAGGGGCCGGTGTACTTGACATGCGTTATCGCAATTAATCCTCACAACAAACAACCCAGGGAGGCAGGCACTGTTAGGATTACCCCAATTTGAAAGATGAGGAAAAAGCTCAAGAGAAGTTGAACAGTTTGTCCAAGGTCACTCCACTAGAAGGTACCAGAACCAGGATTTGAACCCTGGGCAACTTTCCCAACTTGCCCTACTGGATCCTTCAACCCAGGCAACAGAGAGGGGTCTGAAGATGGGCATCCTTGATTCCTGAGCCTCTTAGTACAACAGGCAGAATATCTCCTGGAGGGAGAGTCTAAGTCAATTAATCCTAATGCAAAGCAGAGATGTCCAGTTCTCTGAAAATATCTTCAGACTCCTGGGGTTGGCTCAATGCATCCACTTTTAATTAGAAAAAACTGAGAGAACAAATGAGGGACAGGAATAACCTGAGCCAGAAGGTGGGACAACAGATTAGGCACAAGAAAAAGCTTATTTTCAGTTCTTGTCATCTCTTCCTGCTAATGGGATATTTCCCTTTAAGGCTGCAGTCACGTGAGGGGACACAATTTTTTTCCCTCAAATCCTAAAGGAAACAAATTAAGAATCATGTACACAAAACTAACCAAAAGCCCTATCTAATTATATTTACATAATACTCATGTTTATACTATTAACACAGCAAACACTGAAAGAGAATTTCATTTTTAACTTTAGGTCCGTTTGGTGGTGGGTCAATTTAGGTAGGGACCCCCAACAAACAAAGACCAAAGTGGTAAAAGAAGAGATAAAGGGGAGGCAAATATAATGGATGGCACACAGGAACATACAAACAAAAGAAGAAAAGGAAGAGGCAAAAATAGAACGTAAGGGAAAGGAGGCCAAAGGTCAAGGATGTTTAGCAGTTGGTTTCTGCCAGTGACATCAACTACCTCAACATGTGAGGGTGTAGACGACATTAGAAAAACCAGGGAGACTTGGGTGAGGGTAAAGGGGGTGGTGGTGGTGGTATTATTATTTGCTTGCTTTTACTAAATTCCCCATCCTGAAAATTCTGATTTTATAGGCCTTTGGTTGGGCTAGGAATTCTTACGGCAACAAGGTTTGAGAATCCTGAGGGGCAGTCTCACCTCTGAGGGTGCCTCTTATCTACGTCAGCTGGCCATTGTTCACAGGTCTTCACCCCCCGGAGTTCGACTGTGATGTAAGTCACAGTCCAGTTCGATGGAGTTACTCTAAACTGTAGCAATGGTAGCCCAAGCAGTATCTCCTTCCTGCATCTCACATGCCTCCTGAGCATTCCACATACGTTACCTTTCATATATACCTCGGTGCCTTTGCACAGTTTCCCCTGGCGTGTTTCTGCATGTTTCAACCCTCTTGTATTCTTTCCAGCCCCATCTCCAAAATGCCCACCCTTCTTTCTCTATGTCTGTAATGTGTTTAAACTCTCTACCTTGTACTCTGGTTATTGACACATATGCCTTAATCACTCCTATTTGAGGACAGACTCTTACGGGCAGGGGCCATATGATAACTTTGTCTCCCAAAGGTCTTCCTATCTGTTGAATGATTATTACCCAGGAAAATAAAACAAAACCAAGGTTGAGTTTCAGCCCCAGGCCAGAGGTTCCTCTTCGCTCTCAAAATAGGAATCAAAAATTTCCTGACTCAGGCAGGCTATGTTCCAAGCCTATGCTCTCTTGCCCCAGGTACTCCCAACCAGAACACCATGGGAAAACAAAACAACTCATTAGGCAGGTCAATATTTTCTATAACTAAATTTCTTATCAGAGAGAATAAAGCCACTTTCTTCAGTTCAACCAAACTCAACCACTGTTCACACCCAGAAGACACTGTTTGAGCTTCTGTGGCACCCATCTGTCATCTAGATATCAAGCCTTCCTTTCATGGCAAGAAATAGACAAGGGGGGGAAGTTACAGCTCCGTGGTAGAGTGCATGCTTCCCATGCACGAGGTCCTGGGTTCAATCCCCAGTACCTCCACTGAAAAAAAGAAAACAGACAAGGGAACTCCAGGCACTAGAGGCTAATTTCATTCTGAGCTGGCAATCTAGTTTCACATAAAACCCACTAAGTCTGGACATACTACATTCTCAAGGCCACGGGGGAGCACAGCGCTGCTGACACAGCCAGGAAACAGGAATGTGGGTGGCAAGGTAACAGCTCATTGGCAGATGCTCCTTCACCCCATCAGAGAGAGAAGGTAGGCTTTGCCTAGTATTGAGACATTATGAGTTACTTAGGGTTTTAGTCAGGAGTTGGTACTCTTCCAGAACGTACAGGAGTAGGAAGAGCCCTGGGCCTGAGAAACAAAAGGTATGGTTTATACTCTGTGCTTTGCTCTGATTAGTTCTGTGTCTTAAGCAAGTCCTTTTTTCCTGTTTGAGCCTCAGTGTTAGTATCTCTAAAGTGTAACACCTAAAATGGATTTTAATACCCAATCCAGCATATAACTAATGAATAGAAAGTTGCAAATTATTAACTTGAAATCAGAGAAAATAAGAATTACAAGGTTAATGCCAGGAAAAAAAAAAAAAAAAGGGATGCAGGGCCTCACAGTTACTAAAATCAAGCCACAAATTTCCATCTGTGCTTCCCAGCAGCCAGAGCATGAAAAGAAACATGATCAGTTATATTCAATTGTCCACAAAGAAAAATCATGCCAGTTTCTTGGGAGATGGAAAGCTTTTCCTGGTACTTGGCTCTGAAAGAAAATTTCTCCAATTAACAGGGACATTAAGTGAAGTTGTATTGAAGTCTTCAACAATATAAAGCCTTATAAGAAACATAGCAGCAAGTTATAGAAAAGCTATTTTGGACAGTGACCCTCCGTAAAGCAAAGGGCAGGACACCGGAGATGGTCTCAATGAAAACAATTTTGGAGGGGCTGAGCTAACATGGCCCAAGCAAGCTGCTTGCAGTTGGCCCAGCTTAGTTCAAGGATAAAACTAAGACCAGGTAGATAACATGTCCTTCTAAAAATGTCTATAAATATTACTTCTTCCATGTGGGTGTTTATTAAGAGTTGGACCGCAGTTTGCAATTAGATGACTTCTAAATTCCATTCCAGTTCTGATAAATCTAAGTGACATTTTTGTCTTCATTTACTTAGACTAATTTAGGATTTGGTAGTCTTCCCTCTTACTGCCCACTCCCAAATCAATGGATTGGGAATTCCTGCCAGGGGTTGGGGGGAACTCTCATTATTAGTATTAATAACAACACTAATGGCTAATACCAAGTGCTTATGTGTGAGGCTCTGTGCCTGGTTTCCTGAGCATTCTCTCATTTAATCCTTCCAAAAATCTCGTGTGATAATAACTATTAATAGTCTCATTTTACAAATAAGGAACAGAGATTCAGAGAATTTTAGCAAATTGTGCGAAGTCACAGACCTAACTATTCAGATCGTTCTGACTCCAAAGCCCAGGATCTTAGCCCTCCTTACAGTGCCTCCTCATATTAATGAAACGTGATTACCGGTAGAAATGCTTGTCAGAATAGTGAGGCCTGGAATAAGGCTAGTGGGGGAGACAAGAGTTATTAACAACAACAAAATAACAATGGGGAGTTTAGAGGCTTTGGCAACCTGTGAAAAGAATAAAAGTATGAAAAGTATTGTGCAAAGCAAAAATCCCAAAAGACAGTAATTCCAGGGGAGCAGGAATACCCAGAAGAGAGAGATTTCTTTTCCTCCTCTTGAAGGTAAGTATTACTCCTACTCTTAAAAGACTCAAAACCTTGGCTCTCTTGGTCTATCATCCATTCATTCCACCAACAACTAGATGTATATCCAGTGCTACTCACTGCCAAGCACTGAGCAAGACTCTCAAGCTTCCAATCTAGCCATCAAGTAGACAATGCATTTGCAGATGGTATTAAAGTACTTTGAAAAAAATAATACAGGGGATTAAGAGAGACTGAGGGGCAGGGAGGGGTGGGCTGTTCTAGATAACAGGTCAGGGAGGGGCTCTCTGAGACCCAAGTGAGAAGCCAATCATGCAAAAACTTGGAGAAAAGGAGTTCTGTGACCAGGGACTACCAGTGGAAAAGCCTGTGAATGAAAAATGTTGCCTGCCATATCAGTAAACAAAGGATGTGGTAACCATCAAGACACTACAGCCCACCCCTGAGGGAACTCAGGATGGGAAAGAGGATACTGGTCCTAGACAGCTAAGGTGCATATTTACAAGGAAGGATATCAGTGAGCCTGGACTGCAGCATCTTCCCACACACAGAAAAGTGCTAAATTCATTAACTTGAGATGATTGGTTTTCCTCAGTGAACAGTAATCTTCTGGTGTTTCGAACACCTGTTTTTTGTTGCAAAACTCCTATATATTCTGGCTCCTCCCTCACCCCTTTGGAGCAGTCCCTCAGAGCTCTCTGAGAGGCTGCTTCCGGGCTTGAAGTCCTCAGAAAGTCTACTGAATACAACATAATTCTCAACTTTTAGGTTGTACGTTGTTTTTCAGTCGAAAGGCCAGATGACAAAAGCAAACTTGACCTGCTTTGGAAACCTCAGGAAGGCTGGTGAAGTTGGAGCCAACTGAAGCAGAGTAGACCAGGTGAGGACTGGTAGGAGATGAAGTGGGAGAAGGTGGGAGAGGGCGTCAGTGCAATGCCTACAGGGAAAGGGGCTAGATTATTTCTGATGGGAAGCCATTGGAAAGTTTTAAACAAGGAGTGGCATAATCCTATTTACTTTTTTTTCCCCCTATTTACTTTAAACCCCACCGCCACCTCAGGGGCCACATTCACAACTCCAGAGATGCAAGTATGTTACCACCTTTTGTTAGGGATAATATCACTGAAAACTACCAGCTCTTAACAGAATATCTTTAGCTTGCAGGCCCCGGCTTTCCATCTTTGAAGGCTAAAATTCAAAGAGATGCTTCCTTTTCTAGAGCTTTATACCCCTTCATACTAAGGGAAGGCAATTAATTGTCAGAGCAACTGATAGTTTGGTTGACAGACCCTAGGGAAATGCCAAGATCATTTACAAGGGAAACTGATCCAGTCCTCCATTTGAATCCCACCTGACTGTCTCTTCCTCTGCTTTTCCTATCCTGGGATATCCTATCCTTTGCCATCCTTTTGTTGCTTTCTTTATTCCATGAGCTCAAAACTAAACATTCTAAATGTGAGTTGCTTGACCAGACTGAACATTATTGAGGTTAATTTCAACATTCCTATAGTTAGTGTACCCATACAAGACATACACTTGACAGGGAGGATTATAGTTGAATTTGAATTTGGATAATTTAGAGTTCTTTTTGAAGCTAAACTGCAGCTTTGAGAAGTTGAAGAAAATTTCTTTACCAACATGTTTGGACACAATAAGGGGGAAGCATCCAACATGTGGATGTATCAGGTGTGTGTATGTTTATGCTTGAAAGAAGAGACCGGTAACAGCCTCAGAAATGGTATGATTAACAAGAGCCACCTGCACACAGGAGCGGAGATGTCACAGAGGAAGAACCAGGGCTGAGGCAGGTAGGCATTGAGGTGGGAAAACTTGTGCCTCTTCTTATTAAGAACTGCTGACAGACAAGCCCCTGGTTCCCCCATTCCCTGCCTCCCCAAACAAAAATAAAATCACCAGCTTGCCCTTCCCCTAGATTACACAGCCTGGAATACCTAGATATTAAATAAAATCAACCTTTCCTGCTGACCAACTGTTAATGTCCCAGGTGCAATGACTGCGTTGCCAATTCAAAACCATTAAAGTCATTAAAGCAGTAAAAATTCACATAATCTGTGAATAATACAGCAAGCTCATCAGCACTGCTCACACCCCCAACCCCACACACCTAGAAACAGTGGTACTGAACAGCAGAACACCAGCCTTCAAATGGGCTGGGCAGGGTGCTGTGGGAAGGGATTTGGGGGGGGGGGTGCTGTCTCTTGAGGCCAAGGCTTCATGGCAGCTGAAGGCAAATAACACTATATCCTTAGACTTTTCAAAGCCTGGGCTAGTTGAGGGATCCTGGGTTTGCACAGACTGTGTGGGTCACATATCTGACTAAGGTTCAGTATATTTCATATCTTAAGTAATGCCTGTCATTGTTCATTCTCCCCAGTTTCCACTAGATCAGGGTTTCTTATCAACCACCTGTCTCAAACCTCATGGCCCACTTATTAAAAATGTGCCCTGCTGAGAATAAATATCTCCAGATTGAACCCACAAACTTCATTTTTAAACACTACCCAGGTCATCTTTATGCACATTTAAGTTTGAGGACCTCTGCTCTAGAGCAATGTTTCTTAAACTGCAGGTCATGACCTGTTTGGTCAAGAAATCAAATTAATGAGTCATGACCAGTAGTTGATTTATTTTTTTTTTAATTAGGTAGGAAAAACATAAATAGAACACATTGCAGGTAGTAAGGGCAACTGTTTTTCCTAGAACTTATACAGTTGTGGACCTCTGTGCAGTGATGTAAAATGTATTCCACACTGTGGATCCCACTCAAAGTTTGGAAACCACTCTCCTAGAGGGAAAAAGGAAAACAATATTCTTGTGCATGGCATTTATTTTCCATTTTCTACCCCTAACTCCAAGCTTCTGGATTTTAGTTCAAGACAGATCCCAGAATCTGTTATCAAATCCTAAACTGATTACAAACAGTGGAGGAGGGTGAGCTACTCTGCTCCAGCCTTAGACCCTTTTCCATGGAGCTGGGGACAAGGGAAGGTGCCAAAGAGAAGTTTGCACAACTCTCCTGAGACTGGACCTGGAAATGAGGGAAGGGATAGACAGAACTCAGGTGCAGCCCATCTTTGTGGCAGTGATTAGGTCAAATGAAAGTCAGAGAAGGGTGAATCCAGTCCCACTGGTAACAAGAAACCGGGAGCACCAAGCATGTGAGGTCAAGTCCCGCCCCAGAGCCAGTGACATAAGTTGCCTTGGATAAGTCACCTAACTACTCAACCCCCTAGATTCCTTGCACTGCAAATGTTCCGTGAGCAAGTGCCATACAGAGAAACATCAAGCTTGCCTTCTTGCTCCTCGCTCTAGGACAAGGAGCCCCATCTTGCTGGACCAAAACAGAGAAACAAGGGAGGAAGGGCAAGGGAAAAAAGATGAATAGCTGGCCATCTTGTTAGCTTTTAGACTCATCAGAAGCAAAGACTTACTGAAATGAACCTCAACACCCGAGAAGAGCAAACTGAGGAGGAGGCCAGAAAGCAAAATACCCAGCAAAGCCCAGGAGCAGTTTCATGTGGGACCGCCGCGGGACTGCGGGAGGGTCAGCTACATACAGAACAGAGAAGAACGGAGGACACTCACTCACTTGGTTTGTAAGCTCTTGCAAGCTGAGAGTGAAGTCAGAGGTGTCAGTCTCCTGGACTGGGTCCAAAAGAACAGGTGGTTTCCCCCATCCGCCAACGTGAGAAAAGCCACGACTTGGGTAAAGACACACAGAGGAGGTCAGCGGCCAAGGAGGGTGAACTTGAAGCAGTGAAGCGATGAGAGATCGGGGCTGCCCTTCAGCGCCAGTTCCTGAGAGGTACTCGCTGGAGAGGCCCCTACATTCCGTTGGGCAGGAGAGAACTCGCTCCCACCCCCTTGGCAAGGGCACTGGGGAGGCGCCGGGAAGCGGCCAGGCAGGAACTCGGCTGCGGTTACCTCGGCCCAGGGCCCGCCAAGCGCTCCTGGGAGTTTCGAGAGCGCCCAGTCCCCCAAAGGCGGGGGCACCAAGGGCGGCGCCCCCGGACCCAGTGTCTTCAGCGGAGACCCAGGGTCACCGGGGACCGAAAACGCCCGAAGCCCCCATCCTGGCCCCCACGGAGTCCGAGCTGCGGGAACTATGCTGAAGGAGAAGCAGCGACCGGGTCTCCAGGTCTCCCCTGCCGAACCGCGCGCCCCAGACTCGCCCAGCTCCTCGCGCAGGTCCCAGGCCCCGACCCTGGAACCCGTGCCACCTCTGCTCCAGTCGCGGGCCGCCGCCAGGGCCCGGCAGTGTTTGTAAACAAACCGGTCACGTGGCCCCGGCGGCCCGCTCCCCGCCCCCGGCGCCCGCGGCCCCCTCGGAGACCCCCAGCCGGACCACTCCTCGGCCGCGCAGGGCAGAGGGCGCCGCGGGCTCGGCGGGAGCGGGGCGGGAGGGGCCACAAGACCTGCGCCCAGTGCCCGGGGCCAGGCGCCCGCGCTGACAGCGCGCCCCACGCCCACGCATGCCCGGCCCGCGCCGCGCTCGCGTCTGCTTACCCGACAGCAGGCTGCCCCGTCCGGCCAGCGCTGAGCTTGGCTCCGCGGGGTTGCGCAGCAGCGAAGGACCGCCCGGCCGGATCCCGGGCTCCGGGCGCGCTCTTAAAGCCACAGCCTCCGCCACTGCCGTCGCCGCCACTCCGCATCCCTCCGCGTCGGGGCCGGGGGCTGCGGGGTGATGGACGCGCCCCCGCGCCTATCCCCTCGGCTCAGCACATAGCAACACGCCACGGGTTGGCTCGGCCCGGCCGCAGCCCATCCGCCCCGAGCCAATCAGCGAAGGACGGAACTCCGCCCCTCGCTTCCCCTACCTCCCACCCCCCACCTCTCTGACCCGGCCCGGCTTGGGTGCGGGGAGTGCGGCGAGTACCGAGTCTGGCCCGATGAGGCTCAGCCGGCGAAGCCTGGCTAAGCAGGGCAACTGGCCGGAGGAATAGGGAAAAAGGGTGATGAGAATGGGTGGCTCTCGGCGCGCGGGAGGAGACCGTTTATTTGGGTTTGGAGTTTGTCCCTAGGTCATGGCTGGGGTTTCTAGAACCCGGGAGAGGGAGAGGGGAGGCTTTAAAGTGCTTCTTGTTGGAGGGCCACGGTAGTAGCTCCGTCCTCACACTTTAGCCATCCCTAACCCGGAGCCTAAGTTACCTGAAGAGACTGTCAAGACCTAGGGCAGCTGAATTTAATAAGATAGTGCTAGCCCCACGGGGCCCTACTCAGAAGCAAGGCGTTTCCCCCTCTCCTCTCAGCTCTGCTTAATTTCGGAGAATTAAAAGTAGAAAAGAGGTCTTAGGAGAACTGGAAGGCACCTTAACCCCTATTGTTGCTGATTTTCTAAGGCTTTTGCAGAGAAATGATGATCAGGAGAGTAGACGGTCAATGACTTCAGGGGAGGCGCCCACCTTCTGGGT
Organism: Camelus bactrianus; assembly: GCF_048773025.1. Taxonomy (NCBI): domain Eukaryota; kingdom Metazoa; phylum Chordata; class Mammalia; order Artiodactyla; family Camelidae; genus Camelus; species Camelus bactrianus. The sequence goes on from NC_133554.1 coordinate 14,935,095, forward strand.
CACTGGGGTGGTGCTTTTCAAGGAAGAGAAGGTTAAAAAATAAGCCCAGGGCAGTCAGGAAATCTAGGGAGGCACCAGGTGGGTGGAGTGGGGCAGTCTCCCAGCAGGAAAACAGGTCAGTTTGAGAAAGAATGCTGCCAGGGATCAGGAGCAGAGAGCAGCCCAGCCTTTTCAGTTGGCCACTGTGGTTCTGCAGTTCCTCAGAAAGCAATAGGAAGCCCCATGGTTTATTGAGCTGTTAGACTATGAGATGCTTCTGGAGGTGCTGCTGACTTCACCCACCCGCCACACATTTAAAGGGAAAATGGTGCTGAAGTCGTTCCCTAGATGGCTCCAACTTCACAGCAACTTTACCCAATTGTCTTTAAAATATATTTGATTCAGTTAATATACACTGCATTCAAATTGTATTCAGTTAATAGACTTTATGTGGTTGGATGTGAATCCTATCCTAATGTTAGTAAAAACAACGAAAGATACCTCCAATACATCAGTATCATGACTATGTATCAGTCTCGAATGCTGTTTCAGTGTAAGCAGGACCACCATGTCACTTTTTGCAGTTGACAAACTTGGAAAGTCTAAAACAGGAAAACAAAACAAAAACAAACAAAAGAGAATCTTGAATAAGAAAGGTTTAATACTTAATCTAAGAAGAGGTGATGGATTCTTTAGATTATCAAGAGCTTGATTTCTGCCCTGATCTGCCTCTTGGGCAAATTTCTTTGCCTTGGTTTCCAGTGTAAAACAAAGAAGATTGAAATAGGATGATCTCTAAAGTCCCTTCCAGCTCTAAAATCTAAGCGGGGCCAGAGAGTCAATCTTGTTACAACATTGCAGCAATATTCTCCTAGTGAATATTCGTGTTGCCAGATCTCCACTCCCCAACAATAGATGTTGCATTAGCTTAACACCCTAGGATATTGGTATGTTATGTAACAAGATTGGTGGCTACTGTTTCTGTTTAAATAAAAGATAATGTTAGCTAAGGAGGACAAGTCTGGTGCAGTGGTTCAGAGGGAGATCTGAGGACCCCTGCAGGCGTGCTGTGTGTATGCAGGGAACTGGAAGAGGCAACGGGACTGCAAGATGAGGAGACAATAGAACCAGCCAGACAGCCAACAAAAAATATTTAATAAGCGGGATCATGTCTCCTCCCAGCCAAAAGAGCCAAGCATTGTGAGTTGTTAGGTGAGAAGGTAGAAGTGAAACAAAATTGTAAGAGCAACTTCTCTTTCTCTCTGAGAGCAAGCACCTCTAATCACCCCTCGGTACTCGTTTACTCAGTGCCTATTCTGTGCAGAATTTCCTGCTTGGCTTGGAAGATAATATTCTAAAGACTTTACTGAGAGGAGAGACGCTGAGGCCAATGTAGAGTGTGTGAGAATGGAAAGATATTTATACTGTAGGGCAAAAAAGAGATGGAGAAATATAGGGAGAGATGTAAATAACTTCATTCAGATTTAACCAGAATCCTTTTTTTTTTTTTTTTTTTTAAATCCTACTAGTAAAAGTTTGAGAGGTTCCTAGCCTCACAGACAGGTTATCAGCTAGGCTTTGTTACTGGCCCAGGACCCTTGTCTCCACTGTGTGAGGCCAAATTCATTCATTCTCAAAGCCATTCTTTTCCAGCTTCCTTTCCAATCCCAGTTCTTACTGTTGCCACATTGACATCACTACGACTGAGAAAAGGTCACTTTTATGTGCTCATGTTACTCAACCTCTGGCAGTATTTGACATGATTACATCTTCCTTTCCCTCACCCCCACACCAATACATCAGCAGGTCCCATCAGCTCTACTTCAAAAAAATGTATTTGCTCTGAACACGTATCTCTGCTGCTACCACCCTGGTCAGAGCCAACAACTCTCTCGCCTAAAGCAAGCAACAGCCTCCCAGCTGATCTCCCTGTTTCCGATCCATTCTCTACACAGCAGCCAGATGGTACTTCTTCAAAACAAACCCCTTTATGATGGCCACAAGGCTCTACTAACCAGTCTGGCCAACCTCTCTGTTCTGTCCTGGTGGCTCCTTGGCTCACGCTGCTCTGCACAAGCTGGCCACCTTTTTGTTCCTCGAATACACTGGGCCTCGTCTTGTTATAGCGTCTGTACTTACTGTTCCCTCCACCTGGAACAGTTTGCTTCCAGAAGGCTGCCTCCTTGCCAGGGGGGTCTCAGATCAAACGCTTCCTCTGTAGAGTCACACCCCCTCCCCAATACTTAATCCTACATGCCAGTCATAGTGCTCTGTATCCTACCTACTCTCAAATTATCACTCTCTGCAATTACCTCGGCCACTTTTTTTTTTTTTTTCCTGGCCCATCCAGCTCTAAAATGTAAATTCCATGAAAGCACCAGGGACTTTGTCTGTCTTGCTTCCTGTTGAAGCCCCAATGCCAAGAACAGTGTCTGGCACTCAACCAATATTTGTTGAATAAATAACTATACAAATAAACCGCTATGCCTGTCCCCTCACACCCTGGTCCATGCAGTTTCTTCTACGTTCCTTTATTCCGCCCCTTCTCCTCCTCTCTTCTCTCCTCTCCTCACTCCATCTCAAAGCCTTTTGCTTGATGACTCAGTCTAGAGATGAGATTAAGTGTCACTTCTTTGGAAGAGTTTCCCCTAACCTCTCTAGAAAAAGCGATCTTCCCTTCTTAGTATCATCCATAGCACTGTGTTCATAGCTCTCTCACATCACTCAACACTCTGCACTTCCTGCTTAGAGTTCTCAGTTATCCAACCTCACTCTCATTCCCTCCTGGGCTGGAACCTTATCAGGTCAGATCGTCTTTGTATTTTCAGCACCTGGCACATGGCAGACCCTCCCTCCAGGTTTATATCTGAGTTGGATCTAGTCAGGATCCAAGCAGGAATGTATAGGGTCTGTCTTCAGAGTCTGCTGATCAACAGATAGCAGTCTTACTTCCCAATATGACAATATTAACCTGAAACTTCAAGATATTCAATAATGAAAGGGGCTGCCTACGTTTTAAAATCACACTACAGTCACTCATACTACCGTACCACCTGGGAAAACATTCCCCTCTGCCTGTGTGGGGATGGGGAGTTGCCCCTCTCAGGCTTCACTGGACCCCCCTCCTCCCATCTTCCCCCTCAGGGAAAGTCCCATGACATTACATCACAGAGGAGGGCATGGTACCATCTTCCTGCAGACACGTCTTGGCAACAGTGCTTTGTTTCTTTATGTACAATAAATGCTTTCTCTGATCCTTGTCCAAGTCCCTCACTTTCAGTCATGGAAGTGGCTGATTATATGCTTTTCAGACTGTAAGTGGGTAAGGGTTGTCAGCCCTCCTCAACACACTCTGAACAAAAGAGCTGCTCTCATTTATTGAGCACATGTTATGGACAGGAGCAGTTTCTTTTCTATCTTGTTATCTTTAATCCTCAAGATAGGTATTTTCTGCCATTTTTTTTTTCTTAAAGAAGCTGATCCCACGGAATTTGAACCCTGATCTATCTGGCTTCAAAGCCCATTCATTCTCTTTCTTCTACACCATCAAAGAGTACAAATCCTTTTCCCCTGTTCTCTTCAAATATCTCAATCACCTTTACAAGGAAACTCATCTGAACCTCAGACTACTGCATCAAGCAAAACCTTATGCCAAGCTAAAGGGCCCAGAAACAAGAGTTGTCAGGGCTTAGCACTTCCATCTCTAAAACAGCAACGGTAACAATATTCATATTGTGCTTCCTGTGTTCTGGGAGCTGGTATAGACACCTGACACACATTGCTCAATTTATTCCAATCTTCACAACAGCCTTATGAGGAAGACCCCGGAGGTCTACATACCTTAACCACAGTTCCAAAATCCAAAAAGCTCTAAAAATCAAAAGTAAGTTTGACACTGTTGTTACTCCTATGGCACAATAACAGGACAGTAATATTCAATAACTAAAATCTGTAGGGTGAAAAATATTTGGCAGGATACAAGCAATAATATTTTCCTTCTTTACTTTCACAAGCTACTAACAGTACTCTCATTGAGTATCTTTTGATTTCCAGTCCTTCCCATGTGGGCTAGTCTCAATATTTGTCTAATCAATAGGTTATATCTCACAATCAGTTATAATAGCATTGAGGATGTCTCTCTTCTGCACAATTTTTAAACTGATGTAACAAACCATAGAAAAATTTCCTATGCTCCACTTAAAAAAATAAATTGACACAGCCTATTTGATGGCAAACTTCAACCGTGCGGTCATGCATAGGCTTTATTAATCCCACCTAGTGTATTCATGTTTCTTATATGAATATTAGTGTTTGAAACAGCTCATACTCCCTAGGGTTTTATGTAATATACAGTGTATGCACTGAAAGATCCTATAATCTAAAACACATCTATATCAGGGTTTCAAATATGGGCTTGAGGACTACATTATTATTCCTGTTTTCTAGTGGAGTAAACTTAGGCTCAGAGAGGTTAAGTAACTGGCCCAAGGTCACACAGACAGTAAATAATAGAGCTACACTTAGAAATGTGTCTGAAACTGTGAAAAAAAAAATTGGAACACATATGACAGACTAAGGGCTAATTTTTCTAAAGGCAAAGAATATGAGATAGCAATTCATGGTAGAGGAAAAAGAAATAACTTATAAAGATATTAAAAAATCAAAACATTCTTATAACAAGAAAACTAGCAAATTAAAATTACAATGAGGTACTATTTTTATCTTCTCAGATAGGCAAGTAGTAGAAGGTTCAATAACATTGTATTGGAGAAAATGTGACCAAACAGCCACTCATACGTTGTTTGCACTAAGGTAATTAGTACAAATTCTATGAAGGACAATTTGATAAACTCTCTCAAAATTAGAAATTAATATACTCAGAAATGTTACTTCTAGGAATTTATCCTTAAGATAGATTCATGCAGGTGTGCAAAGATGGATATTAAAGGATACTGTAACATTGTTAGTATCAGCAAATAGTCTGACTCTCTGGGGGATGTAATTTTGCAGTTGTTTAAAGCCCAGAGGTTTTAAAACTCTCTAAAACTGAGCATGGGGAATGTTTTGGGTTGTTTTTGGTTTTGTCCAATAGAATAAAACCTCAAATGTTATTATTTTCACCCTGTAGGACATTAACCAGTTTTATTTTTTTTAATTTTTTTATTATTTTTTTATTAACCAGTTTTATATCAAAATTAGCAATGTTATTTCAGATTTTTTTTATCCACTGACTACAATTTTCAACTTTCTTGTTCTCTTTTGACCCAAATTTGTCATCCTAATGGTTTCTTCATTAATGAGTTAAATAAAACATTAATATATGGCTTTCTATGCATTTATGTTACAAATATGCTTTTCATCTTTTGAGACTAATGCTTTAAAATAAACTAAATCCATTAATAAAGGACTGGTTGAATAAATTACAATGCCCCTTACACAAAGGAATACTATGCAGCCATTAAAAAGAGGCAGGTTTCTACATAGCTTCTCCATGGAGGCAAAGATCTTTGTTTCCCTAATGAACATAAGCACCTAGACTAATGCCTGGGCACAGAGTGGTCTTAGTTTGATTCTGGCTGTAATAAAAAAAAAATCCCAAATTATCAGTGACTTACACACACACACAATTTATTTTTTTCTCATGAATATGTAGGGCAGCTATCATGGCACTACTCCAGGCTGAGGGTCACAGGTTGGGTTTAGGTTGGCTCCTAGTGTCTTCTCATTTATAGACCATGGATGTTTAAGAAGTACATGGTAACATACGATGCCTCTTGAAGCCTCTGCTTTGACACACTGTCACTTCTACTCAGAATCCACTGGTCAAGGAAAACTGACCAAAACCAAAGTCAAGAGGGAAGAGAAGTATACTTCACTTTACTCTTTACTGAAAGAGTCTCAAAAGTCACAAGGCAGAGAGCAGGATGTATAACCCTATCTGTGAGGAGTAGGGAGCAATATTCCAGTCTATCACACTGCTCAATAAATATATGTGGAATGAATGAAATGAGTGAGCAAACTCCAAGAATTAAGTGGGGAGGAAAGGCATGGTGCAGAACAACGGTATGATGTATGCCACCATTTGTTTTTAAAAATCTATTTATATGTAGTTTGTATAGAAGTACGCTCCACTGCCTTTACTAATTCTAGAAGAATGCACAAGAAGCTGGTAACTGAGGTTGCTGCTGAGAGGAAGAACTGAGAGCATAGGAGTTAGGAATAGGAGGGAGCCTTCCCATTTAGTATCACATGTATGTACTATTTTAAAAAAGAGTTAAATTCTCTATGGAGGAAACAAAAAGAACAACCTAACACTGTCTGACTATAGAGTCCAAATTCCAAAACTCTATGCTATGATATCCTGGGGAGAAGTCATGGATCAGAATACTTCCTTTTGTTCTGAATTCATCGCAAACTGTGCACAACATCTCCTTTGTCTCTAGTTCCTGTAGACTCACCTATAATACAATACCGATTATAGCAAAACTCCATCTCAGACAAATTTTAAGTGTCCCAGAGCCATCATTTTCAAACCCAATGGAAAGCTTCCCAGGAATGGAAGTCTCTAAAGAGGGAGGGCTGAAACTAGTTCATCTTGATCCCTTCAACCAAACTCTTTTGCTTCTGAGTTTAAATAAAACCATTCTCCTAGTAGTAAAATGTGATGATGGCTCTGGCTCCCTCATACTCACTTTGTGGTTTTGTGTAGAACTGTGTGGTCCTCAGTCACCCTCAAGACTTCAGATAAAGTTCCCCTCAGGAGGTAACAATTAGGAGAATCTAAATGTGATGGAAGACACTGGACATCTACACCAAAGACTCCCCTAGTCGGCAAATGGGTAGACAGAGATTCACGACTGCCCATATACAGTTAGAGATTAGGGCGTAATTTCTAAGAAAGAACTATTGTATTTTGCTATTGTATCCAAAGCTATAAAATATTCTAGTCTCTGAGTGAATGCGTTGTATTGTATATTGTCTAAAGAATAGCCTATTCGTTACTGAGGTATCCCAGCAAAGAATGGGGATTCCACGACTGGAGGGCTGACAGTGGCACCTCACTCCCTGGCTTCCTCTCAGCAGAGCCTGGGGCATCTTGCAGTTTACTGTACCCTGTTCAATGGGTTTACAGATTGTATTATACGACAGTGTTCAGTTTTCACTAAGTTAACCCTCATGAAATGGACAAGGGCTTACCAAGATTCGTGCAAAGAAACCACAAATTAAAGATAATGCTAATAATTAAAGCACAAGCAAACAAGAAAATGGTAGGGTTGACATTTCTCTTACCTTTAATATAAGATGTCAGCCACATTACTCAGTAAAAGCAATAATCGTCTTGTGAGATCTGACAAGTAGATGATACCAAAACAATTCAAAATTATCCACATGTGATTTGAAAAAAAAATGGATTTACAATTTTTTTTTCCCTGTTAGGAATGCACAACCAGAAAAGTTTGGAGACCCTTGGTTTGAAAAAAATGACCCCAAGTTGGGGAGGATATAGCTCAGCAGTAGAGTGCATGCTTAGCATGCACAAGGTCCCAGGTTCAATCCCCTGTACCTCCACTAAAATAAATAAATAATCCTAATTTCCTCCTCTGCCCAAAGGAAAAAGAGAAAAAAATTACCCTAGAAGAGCCAGAATATCAGTGACTCTCCACCCTGAATCAGGCAGAAGGTCCCCAGCCAGAGTCTGGGATATTTCATTCTGCTTAACTAGTCACTCCTACAGAGGCTGAGTGAATCCAGCTACTGTAGCTTGATGATACCTTTTTTTTTTTTATAATGGAGGTATTGGGCATTGAACCCAGGACCTCCTGGTTGCAAAGCATATATGATCTACCACTGAGCTATACCCTCCCCTTGGAGGATGCCATCTTTTGAGATCACCTAACTCACTTCTTAGCTATATCCTTTATTTTCAAGTATAATTTATGGTTCCAATGTGGCTCCCCAGATTGGCTTTCTTACAGGTAGTAGAGAATGTAGCATCTGGGGTTAATGCCTGGTCACTGTGTAACTCAGTATTGGACTCTTGCGAGCTTCGTTAATGTGGATCCACCCCCAAGAGATCGCTCACCTCTGAGTGTTATGACAAAATGAGTTCCTGGATTTGTCAAGATGATGCCCAGTCTCCGGAGGACAGGGACCTTCAGTTTGCCCAGTTGACTTCTCCATCTCAGTACTCTTTCCTGGCAGTGCTGTAGCCTAAACCTTTTTTTTACCAAAGACCCTGAAAATCAATACATCTAGGAACCTGGGCCTTGTTTCTAAGAGTAGGCAATTTCTAGCTCTGAATTGCATTTATTCAATAGCACATCTAATGTTATTCTTACTCATCAGCTTTTTCTTCTGTGATCTCAGTTTTTGAGCAGTGTTAATTCACTAACTTGTATGCTGATTGTTGCTTTGATCTGCCAGGCACCAAGGCCCGGGCTCCCAACAAAGGCTCTTCAGACAACACAATAGCCAACATAAACTCACCCGCTGAGCTGAGTTTACAAAGGCTCGGAGCAGCCTCTCTGCTCTCCTGGCAGATAATTGCAGAGCCAGCCTCTGCAGCCCTCTCCCTCCCGTGACTGGACTCTTCCTTCTTTGAATAAAACTGACATAGATCCATTTCCTTTAGTCAAATGACAGTACCATCAGCTGCCTCAGCAGCTTGGTTGACCAGACTTTTATTTTTGCCTCACTGCCTGCTGGCAATATTCCAACTCCAGCAATTTCTAGGAGTGAAGAGCAGCCTATGCGTGCGAGGGGTAGGGTGGACCCGGCGGGACTGGGCTGACTTTACATCAATTAGGATGGCATTTCTCAGCTTTGGCTGCGTGTTAGAATCACCTGGAGAGCTTTTTGAATTCAGTATTGCCCATGCTCCACTCATAGCAATTGCGGTTTAATTGGTCTGGGACCGAACCCGAGCATGGATGCCTTTGAAAAGTTCCCCCAGGTGATTAAGTGCAGTCAGTGGTGAAGATCACAGACTTGGGATCGTGTACTCCAAGGGAGGATATGAAGCCGACACAAGTCTCTTCTGTCTTCTGGTCCAAAGCTCCCTTCTATCATCTTCACAAATTCCGTTTTGCCGTTAGTTCACAGACATATTTGCAAAAAGCTCCAAAAGTAAAAATGTGTTAATGATACAATGCCACACTTCACAGGCTGCAAGACATTGTCTCATGTAATCTTTCATTTGACTCCTAAAATAACCCAGTGAGGTAAGCAGGACAGGTATTATTACCCACAATTTTCTTGTAAGGAAATTGATATCCTGGGCCAACTGAGGATGCAGACTTCCGTTTTTTGTTCAGCACTTTTAAAATTATGTAATACGTACTCTACAGTGACATGGATAACCTCGGCTGTCACATATAGCCCCTATAATATTGCACAGGAGTTAAAAGCAAAGATTGTAGAATCAGATGTAAAAATTTGACTTTCAGTTTGTCACTTACTAGCTCTACCGTCTTGGGCAAATATACAATCTCTCTGACACTCAATTTTTCTCATCTGGATATAGTTCTGGACTATAGTACCATCTTCAAAGGGATATCAATGAGATATAAAAGGTGATATTCTCATTATATGATCAGGCCACGTTTCCCTACTTGTTAGGGTAGAAATGATTTCTAAGAATTATTTGAAGTAGTTGGGCTCCTTTATTCTATTCTAAGTCGTCTTTGGTATCAGTCGTTACCTTTCTTACCTGATACTGCTGCAAAAAGGCTTGATTGGTTCCATATGGTGGCTTTTCTCATTACAGTTATCAGATAAGTCCTTTTAAATCAGAATTCAAGCAAATTCATCATTTAAAAATCTTCTTCATTGATTTTACCAAGTGCTTAATCAGATGCTTTTAGAAAACTAAATTTTTAGAGCAGTTTTAGATTTATAGAAAAATAAAGCAGAGTCTTCATATAATCTGCCCATGCACACTATTTCTCCTGTTATCAAAATTTTACATTAGTTTTTGTTATATATTTGTTATAATTAATGAACCAATATCGATTCTTTATTATTAATTAAAGCTCCTAGTTATTCAGATTTCCTTAATTTTTACCTAATATCCTTTTTCTATTCCAGAATCTCATCCAGGTTACCCCCTTCTCTTCAGTTGTCATGTCTCCAAGTTCTTCCTGGCTCTTACAGTTTCTCAGATTTTCCTTATTTTTTAGGAATTTAGGATGTCCCTCTATTGGAATTTGCCTGAGGTTTTTCTCATGATTAGACTGGGGTCATGGGGTTCGGGCAGGAGGGTCACAGGGGTAAAGTGCCATTTTTATCACATCATGTCAAGGGTGCACACTATCATTATGATTTATCAGTGTTGATCTTGACCTCAGTCACCTGGCTGACTTCGTGTTTGTCAGGTTTCTCCACTGCAATTACTCCCCACTCCCCCTCCCATACTGTACTCTTTGGCAGCACATCAGTACGTACAGCCCACTCTATGGGAATTAAGCTCCCCTCCTTTGAAGTGGAATATCTGTGTAATTTATTTGGAATTCTTTGGCAAGCGAGATTGATTAGATGCTTTTGTTTGGAAATCTTTTGCTGTCATCACCCACCAAATCATGAAAATTAACCTGTTTGGTGGTGGCCTATTTTCCAGAATAGAACCATAATGAGGTCTAGGGAGACCTCTCGTGGTTGAATAAGGGCATAACCAACCAGCTACAGGTTCTCACTGAGCCACCGACATTCCCCCAGTTGTCGAATGGTTCTCAGCCAGGAGCGATTCCCTCTCCCTCGCCGCCCCCCCACCCCCACCCCAAGCTCCAGGTAACATTTGGCAATATCTAGAGATGTCTTTAGTTGCCACACTTTGTGGGGGGAGGAAGGATGGGGGTGGGGGGGGTTGTGATGCTACTGACATCTAGTAAGAAGAGGCCAGGGATTCTGCTAACCATCCTACAATGCACAGGACACATACTGCACGGGATTATCTGAGCTGACAGGTAAATAACGCTGAGGTTGAGAAGCCCTGTGGCCAACAGCTGTATACAGCTGTATAAAGGTGACAGCTATGCTCAAAGGAATATTGTTATCATGGAGAGGGAGGAAAACCGTGTTTTGTGAGGAAAAAAAAAGACAAATTCTTCAATAAAATGTGCAGTGCAACACAACTGATCACAGCAGAAATAGAGGAAATGGTGAAGTGACCCCCTGGATATCTGCAGTTTCTATTTGGGCCAATTTCTTGCACATGGGCCTGAGTGGAGAGGGCTCATGCTGGGAAGCTGAGAAGAAGCGAATGAGAGCTTAGGGAGCTGTTCTGAGCAGACAAGGTGCAGGAAGAGAAAGAAATCGAATTGGGCCAGTGTTCTGAGAGGGGGATTTTGTGATGAAAGCGTTCGTTTGAGATAAGTTTTTTTTTTTAAACTAAGAACAATTTTAAGGGAACAAATTGCAGCCAGTCCAATTGTACAACCACTATCTACAACTACTTTCAATTGTATTTCCCATACACATGTATTTTATGTTGCTGCAATCAATGAGTATGACCACTTCATAGTCTGCTTTTTTCACTGAATACAGTATATGAAATATTTTTTTCATATTCCTAGAGTCTCCGTTATTTTTTTTAAATGGAAGTGCTAGGGATTGAACCCAGGACCTTGTGTGTGCTAAGCATGCACTCTACCACTGAGCTATATTATTATCTGCTATTATATTATCTGTTTTTTAATGTCTATATGATATTCCATAACATAGGTGAACCATACTATAGCATTCTCCCATTGTAGACAATTACATTGTTTCAAATTTTTCTCTTTTCTAACTAACACTGCAATATAGTTTTTCTTCAGTTACAGTGTTTCCTTAGAATTCTTTTCTAGAAGTCTGGAGTCAAAAAGTATGAACAGTGTGGCAACATAGCAGAGTGGATAGGAACACAGAATCTGGAATTAGATAACCTGGGTACAAAATTCAGCTCTGCCCATTACTACCCATGTGACTTGATTTGCTTAAGCTCCCAGATCCTCTGGGGATTGAGAAAATTAAACAATATCATGTCTGCCAAGTACAAGGTATGATCCTGGCAAATAGACAAATTATCTTGTTATTCCTTTTTTTTTCTTGGTTTTCTCAAGGTTCTTTTTTTTTTTTTTTAATAAGTCTTTTTTTCCCCCTTAAGACTCTTGGAACTTATTTTCATTTCGCCTTTTCCAAAAGATTGTATCAATGTACAATGCCACAGGCAAAGCAAAAGCTGGCCATTTCTACTACAACCCCACAAATTGTTTTAAAGTTAGCTAAAAATTATTAGGAATAAGTTTTTATTAAGTTATGTTACTTTCATGGATGAATTATCTTCCTAAAAGTGCAAATCTGTAAGGAAAGAATATTTTGAGATTACTTTAAGCAGGAAAAAGGGGGCAGGGAGAAGAGAGAGAGAGAGAGAACCCTTAGATTTTATCACTCCTTAGAGAATCTGCGCATCCCTCTTCCTGTAAACTGCTCCGTTTTGGCTTTTCTTGTTGCTCCTGTAGGCCTGTGAGGTTTCATTCCTTGTGAGGCACTTGGGGTTAATAAGAGATTGGTGATAATCCTTGGGTAAAACTGAGCATTTCAAACAGGAAAGAATATCCTCTGACTCTCATTAGAATCCTCTAAGTGCTTTCTCTTAGGTTGTGGAGGCTATAATATGAAGAAAATAAAATACGAGTCAAATTGATAACTTCTACATTTGGTTCTGTACTTAGGTACAAAGGCTTGGGCCTGAACTAAATCTTTGCCACCTTCTGCTCTAGAAATAGGCAAGATTTCAAGGGGGAAACAAGTCCCAGCTGTATGAAGAAATGAACTAGTATAAACTGGATGCATGTCATTCTTTTTTCCCTTTTTTCTTTTTTTTTTTTTGTCTCTGTATCTTTGTCTCTGAGACCGTCAAATTTAAACATACTATGTCTCTTTTTCCTTTCAGACATTTCTAACATTTATACTTTGATAACTGTAGAAAATTACAGAAAAAAAACTAACCCTTTAGAGTATTTATCATCAGATTTTTCTATAAATATGTAGTCATGTAAACTTATAATTTTTAAAATGAAGTTTGAATCATATGATATACGCAGTGTTGTTTCTTGCCTTTTCTCCTTATTATCATATTGTGAAACATTAACTGAGATTTTCAAAAATATGGTTTTTATTGGCACCATAATATTCTACCTTATAGCTATAATTTATTTAATGATTCTATTATCATTATACATTTTGATCACTTCTTAATTTTCGTAATTCAATAATTCATAATTCAGTGATGAGTATCCTTAAATATATGTCTTAATTTACACCAACTATTCCCTAATTCCAATGTGTTAGTTTCCTAGGAACTGCCATAACAAACTGTCACAAACTAGGTGGCTTCAAACAACAGAAATTTATTGTCTGACAGCTGTTGAGACCAGAAATTCAAAGTTAAGGTGTTGGTAGGGCCATACTCCCTCTGAAAACTGTAGGGGAAAAAAAAATCCTTCCTTGACTCTTTCGTTTTATCTTCTATTGTTTGCTGGCAATCCTTGACATCACGTGGCTTATAGATACGCCATTCCCATATCTGCCTCCACAGCCACGGGGCCATCTTCTCTCTGTGTGTCTCTGTCTTCACATGGTATACTCCCTTCTTAAAAGGACATGAATCGTATTGAATTAATAACCCTCCCTATTCCAGCATGACTTCATCTTAACTAATTACATCTGCAACAATCCTATTTTCAAATAAGTTTACAGCCTGAGGTAGAGTGGGTTAGGACTTCAACAAGTCTCTTGGATGGAAACAATTCAACCCATAACAAATAGATCACAGGATCAACATATATGAAGTTTTTCAGACAGTGCTTTTTGCCAAAATGCTGTTTAGAAGATCAGACCAAATTTATTCTTTTAGTGAGTGCCTGTCTTATGACACCTTTGTCAGCATTAAGCTTTCTATTTTTAAGTCTTAACCAATTTATTAGTTTGACTGCATTTGATCAATGAGATTGAACCTTTTTTCCCATGTGCTTGTAGTCATTGGGCTATTTGCATTTTTCTTCCATAAATATTTTTGTATTTTGCCAATTTTCTATGTATTTTGATTTTTAAAAGTCACAAAAGTGTATTTACCTTCATCTATCCCATTTATTTTATCTATTTCCAAGTTTTTTCTTATTCTAACTTCCAGTGTTTATTGATATATTAAATTTTGTTTCTTTTTCTTTTATATTTAAAAAATCATCTTAGTATTAATTAAATATCCATATATGTTTTCTTCTAAATATTTTATGCTTTCATTTTTTAGATATGCTTCTTTAAATTCTGGAATTTATTTTCAGTAAATGGCATGAGGTAATGCCCCAACTAAAGTATTTTTATCCAATTTTCTTCACACAATTAATGATATCATTTCTTATCTATTGTGACACATCCTTTATAAAAATTTAACCTACTTAATCTATTACAACCTCTATGAGACAAGTAATTATCATTACCCACATTTTACACCTAAGGAAACTGGCACAGAGTAGTTCAGTAACTTGTCCAAAGTCACACAGATAGTAAATGGAAGAGACAGAATCTGAACACAGGTAGTCTGGCTCCAGAGACCCATTCTTAATTAAATTAGTTAAGTTATAAATGAGTTAATACTTATAAATATTCTAGAACAGTGCTCAGAACATAGTAAACTTTGTGTAAGTATTTGTTTAATAATAAATACAATGAAAATGTCATTCACAGTCCAAAGATCTGTTTCAAGGATACTTCTTTATATTCCACTGTTTCTGTTCTAGTTGTGATTAGTGAAACAGCATTTCTAAAATTTGGTAGGGCAAGCCCACATTCATATCCACTATTTTTTGATAACACTTTCCTCACTGGTCTTGGCTCTCATTCTTCCAAACAGGCTTTTTACCCATAATTATTTATGAAAAATTTAAAATACAAAGAAAGGTTGAAAGAATTGTACAGTGAGCCCCCCAGATAAACTTTGAAATCATTTGTTTCAAAACTCAAATAAAAACAAAATCAAACCAAAAACATCCTCTTTGAGGATTTGATGGAAACTAAACTACACTAAGAATTGATCTGATGATGTCGCCTTTAAACTAATTAGTATTCTATTTCAGAAATATGATTTATTTCTCCACTTACTCAGGTATTTCTTTGTACTTCTTAGTAATTTATGGTTGTTTTGTCACCCAAATTTCTTGTTAATATTAATCAGTGATATTTTTCTTTTGATTGCCTTTGTATAAGGGGTACAGAGGAAGGTCTCTTTCTATGACATTGTTACTGGTTATTGTTAGGCATTGAGGATATAAATTAATGTAAAAAAGTGTATAATCTAGTGGAGCCTCATAAAAGAATTGTTAATTAATTAACTCATCACAACATCTATTGAATGCATGTTGTATGCCCGCCTCTGAAGACACATGGATAAATGTGTGTTTTTTTTGCCCGTCAGGAGCTGATAGACTTTTGGGAAAGAGAAATACAAGGTCAAAATAACACAAAGCAGGGCATTAAAGTGCCACAGGGAAGGCCAATAAGTCGCTATCAAGAAAGTAATATTTGGCACACAATATCAGATAAGCAAGAGTTCACCAAGTAAAGAAATGAGAAGGTATATTCTGTGGAACAGAAAGAACTTGTGTAAAGGTATGGGAAGTTGGGGCACTTCTGTGTTGAAGGGCTGAGGGAAGGCAATTGAGGATTGCTGGGGAGGTGCTGAATAGTGCTGTCAGCACAGAGAATGGGGCACCTGTTCGGTGTTGCTGAATTTCTGGGTATTTGGAATGGGGGTGGATTCTGGAAAGGTAGGTAGTGGTATAATACATTAAGGAGTTTGAACTTTATCAGAAAAGTAATAGGGAAACAAAGGTTTTGAAGCAGGAGTTTTGATCAGAACTAGTTTTTGACAAAAAAAAAAAATTATTCTGGCACCAAGGATGTCTTGGATTGGGGAGAGAGAAGGTTGGGAAAATGATGGGAGTCAGACTGTGAAGGACATTGCATGCCATGGGGAGTCAAACCTGCCATTTGGACCTTAACCTGCAGATAATGAAGTGATAAGACCAAATAAGTGGAAGAGCAGTAAAATATACCACTGATGGTGAATGGCACAGATAGTTACAACTGTAGGCATTCAGGGGAGGGAGTTATTACCAAATAGGAAGATAATCTTGTCGTCGAAGTCCCACCTGGGTAGGAATCCCAGCTCGTGCACTCATTATCTGAGAACAAATTCTGTAGCCCGTCAAGCCTCAATTTCCTGACCTTTAATGAAATAATGAGGCCAATAATACCTACCTAAATACCTGTTGTGTGTACTAAATGAGAAAAACCTATTAAATGCCAAATACAGAGTATGTATGCAATAAACACTATTTCCAGCCAAGCCAGCTCCTACCCTGAGTTTATTGTTGAGAAATTTTCTTGATTTTTCATCACTGTTTTCATGCTTCTGGATCTCTCAAAATCCTCTACCCATTTCCTTTTTCATGTCTACATTCTGACGCTTGAATTCTACCTTAATTTTTACCCCCAAATTACTTTTTGTTATATATTCCTTATTGTCTCCCTGTGTTTTTACCTTTTTTGAATCAATAGGAGCTTTCTTGGTCTGCAGGGATCAACTCCTCCACCCTGCTCGCTTTACTATACCACATTTCTTTTTTTTTTTTTTTTAATATCACATTTCCTAAGATTTGCTTTGCTAATTATAGGATTATAGGGTCAAAGATCTTGATGACAGCACCAGCAGCTTAGCTTAGGGAGACAATGACTTATTCATTTTCCTCTTCCAGCTTCTGAGAAAATAATTCTGAACAACTCACCAATCTTGGCAGAGTGAGAAATATGAACCGATATTCCCTAATCTTCTGCCTTCTTAGCTTTGGGCCCAGAAGTCAACCAACCAACGTCTTTGTCAATACAATCTGAGTGCCAGCAACTCAACCCAAAGACTGACATCACTGACCTCAAACATATTTTGCAATCTGTAATCAGTTTGTAGATTAGTCATAGTGCTGATTATCAGGAAAGAGGAGTATCTCATATTCCAGCCAAAAATTGATTTGTAAGTAGACTCAGAGCTAAAGCTGCAATATAGTAATTCATCTATTTAACAAATCTTTATTGAGACCTCCTAAGTGCCAAGCGTTGTTCTAAGCTCTAAGATAAAACAGTAAACAGAACAAAGTCCTCACTATCACAGAACTTATATCCTAGTGGGACACACAGATAATAATAAGCTAATACATTAATATACATAAAGTATGATAGCTGGTGATGTGTGTTATGGATAAAAATAGAATATGGGTGAGAAGTGATAAGAAGGTAGAAAGGGCTATTTTAGATAAGTGAATTTGTTTGTTTTATTTTTCTTTTCTTAATTATTAAAGCATAATATACATACTATAAAGTATGCAAGGTGTACAGCTATGTACAACTTGATGAATTTTTACATACACTCATGTAACCACTGCCCACATCAAGAAACAGAACATTTATAGTGTCCCAGAAGGTTCCTTTATGCTCCTTCCCAGTCAGTGCCCTCCAGGAGCACACTATTCTGACTCCTGTCACCATTGATGAGTTTTACCTGCTCTTGAACTTCAAATAAATGCAATCCTCTCACAGATACCGAGTATAAACTAGTGGTTACCAGTGGGGAGAAGGAAGGTGGGAGGGGCAGTATAGAGATAGAGGATTGAAAGGAACAAACTGTTATGTATAAAATAAGCTTCAAGGATATATTGTACAACACAGGGTATATAACCAACATTTTATAATAACTATAAATGGAGTATAACTTAAAAAAATTATGATATATCTGTGTGTAACACTTTGCTGTATACCTGAAATATTGTAAGTAAACTATGCTTCAATTTAAAAAAATTTTTCTCCAGGGGGGAGGTAATTAGGTTTTATTTATTTATTTATTTATTTAATGGAGGTACTGGGGATTGAACCCAGGATGTCATGCATGCTAGGCATGCACTATACCACTGAGCTATAGCTACCCCCCTTGAAAAAAAATTTTTTGTAATAAATGGAATAAAAATCACCCACAGTCCACCAAAAAGTAAAATAAAATAAAAATTCTGAATCATTCTATTGAAACATATAAAATTGTACATCAACTATACTTCAATAAAAAATAAACTTAAAAAAGCAGACATACACACACAATTAAATAAATAAATGAACCCCCTCCCCCCAAAAAAAAGGAATCCTAAAATATGTGTTCATTTGTGTCTGGCTTCTTCTACTTAACACAAATGTATGTGAGATTAATCCATCCTGTTGCATGTAAAGGTAATTATTCTCTTTGAGATGTAGTAGTCCATTTCATGATTATATCATAATTTATTCATTCTTCTATTGATACCTTTGGATTATTTCTGATATGGGGCTATTATGAGTAAAGCTGCTATGAATATTCTTATATATATTTTCTGGTGAGCACATGCAATCATTTCTCTTAGGTATATGCCTAGGAGTGGAATTTCTAGGTTATGGAGTAGGTATATGTTTAGTTTTAGTAGTTAATAAACAGTGATTGAACCAATTTATACTTCCACCAGCAAAGTATAGGAACTCAAGTTCCTCCACATTGTGGCTAACACTTGATTTTTCATTTTAGCCACTCCACGTGTTTGTAACATGACTTTTAAGCAAGAGATCTGAAGGAAGTATGCTTTGCTTGCAGCATTTGCTTCTGGAAGAGAAGTACAAAGGCCTGAAGGCAGAAGTGTGTTGTTTGAGTTTGAGGAGCAGAGGCCAGCGTGGCTGGAACTGAGTAAACAGTAAAGAGGGTTGAAGGAAATGAAGTAAGAGAAGTGGGGGCTGGGGTGAAGGATAAAGTAAGCTGTTGGAAGGCTTTTAGGCTTTTATGCTGAGATAAAGAAATCATTATAAGTTTGGGTTTTTTTTCCTTAGGGGGTAGATGATTAGATGTTTATCTGTTTATTTCAATGGAGGTACTGGAAATTGAACCCAGGACCTCATGCATGCTAAGCACTCACTCTACCACTGAGCTATATCCTACCCCCTCATCAGAGGGTTTTAAGCAGAAGAAAGTCATGATCTGACTCAAGGTTTTTTTTTCCTTCCAGTTTTATTGAGATACTATTGATAAACTGCACATATAACTTTAGGGTGTACAAGATAATGATTTGACTTACATACATGGTGAAATGATTATCACAATAAGTTTAGTGAACATCCATCATCTTAGAAAGATATAAAGTTAAATTAATAGAAAAAAATTTTTTTCCTTGTGATGAGAACTCTTAGGATTTACTCTCTTAACAACTTTCATATGTAACACACAGCACTGCTTATTATATTTCTCATGTGGTACATCACATCCCTAGTGCTTATTTATCTTATAACTGGAAGTTTGTACTTTTGCATTATGTTCATCCCATTTCCCCTCCCCCACCTTCCACCTCAAGCAACCACAAATCTGATCTTCTTTTCTATGAATTTGTTTTTGAAGTATAATTGACCTACAACACTATGTGAGTTCCTATTACACAACATAATGATTCTATACTTCTGTACATTTCAAAATAATTACCACAGTAAGTCTAGTTACCATACAAAGACATTACATAATTATTAATTTTATTCCCCATGCTGTACATTTCATACCCATGACTCAATTATTTTGCAACTGGAATTTTGTACCTCTTTCAGTTTTATTATGTATTTATTTATTTATTGTATTTATTATTTATTTATCTCCCTCAAATATTTCTCTTCTCTTCCCACCCTACCCCTCTGGCAACCACCTTTTCAACCCTGTATCTATGACTCTGTTTCTGTTTTGTTACATTTATTTATTTTATTTTTAATCAATATTGTCACAAATGGCAAGATTTCATTGTTTTTTTCTTGGCTGAGTAATATTCCATTGTGTATATATAACTATATATACCACATCTTCTCTATCCATTCATCTATGAACAGGTACTTAGGTTGCTTCCATATCGTGGCTACTATAAATAATGCTGCAATGAACATAGGTGTGCATATATCTGTTTTAATTAATATTTTTGTTTTCTTTGGATAAATGCCCAGGAGTGGAATTGCTTGATCATGTGGTAGTTCCATCCTTAATTGAAAAAATTTTTTTGGGTGGGGGAGGTAATTAGGTTTATTTATTCATTTATTTTTTAATGGAGGTACTGAGGATTGAACCCAGGACCTCATGCATGTTAGACACGCACTCTACCACTGAACTATATCCTCCCTCTTTACTCTTAATTTTTTGAGGACTCTCCATGCTGTTTTCCATAGTGGATGCACCAGTTTATACTCCCAGCAACAATGCACGAGAGTTCTCTTTTCTTCACATCTGCTGTCAACACTTTTTATTTGTTTTCCTTTTGATAATAGTCATTCTAACAGGTATGAGGTGATACCTCATTGTGGTTTCCCTGATGATTAGTGATGTTGAGCAAAGATGCTCATGTTTCTGTTGGCCATCTGTATGCCTTCTTTGGGAATGTCTATTCAGATCCTCTACCCATTTTCTAATCAGGGTTGAGTTTTGTTTGTTTGTTCGATGTTAAGTTGCATGAGCTCATTGTATATTTTGGATCTTATTCCCCTACATCATTTGCAAATATCTTCTCCCATTTGGTAGATGACATTTTTGTTTTCTTGATAGTTTTCTTTGCTGTGCAAAAGCTTTTTACTTCAATGTAGTCCCACTTGTTTATTTTTCCTTTGGTTTACTTTGCTTGAGGAGACATATCCAAAAATACATTATTAAGACTGATGTCAAAGAGCATACTGCCTATGTTTTCTTCTAGAAGTTTTATGGTTTCAGGTCATATATTTAAGTCTTTAATCCACTTTGAATTTATTTTTATACATGCTATGAGAGAGTAGTCTGGTTTGATTCTTTTGCATGTAGCTGTTCAGTTTTCCCAACACCATTTGTTGAAGAGGCTGTCTTTTCCCCATTATATATTCTTGCCTCCTTTGTCTTAGATTGAATGCTCATTTAAGTGTGGGTTCACTTCTGGGCTCTCTATTCTGTTCCACCAATCTGTGTCTCTGTTGTAATTTGCAATTGTAATTTTGGTGTGCCCATAGGAGGAAGTGAGCTCAGGATCTTCCTACTCTGCTATCTTACCACTCCTCTGATTAAGCCCTTGACTTAAGTTTTTAACGGAGCTCCTTTGCTGCTCTGTTGAAAACAGACTGAAGAAGAGCAAGCGAAGAAGCAGAGCAGGGAGGAATCCAGGAGAGAGATGGTTTGGGTTTAGGTCAGGGTTCCAGCATCACAGGAAGAAGTCAGAAGGGATCTGATTCTGGATACATTTTGAAGGCAGACCTGACAGGGTTCTTTCTTGGAATTGGGGTATAAGAAAAAGAGGGTTTCAAGCATTATTCCAAGTTTTCAGACTTGAGCAGGGATTGAACTGAGGTCTTTTGCACAAACTTTTTTGGTATAATTAATCACATAGAGAATCCAGCAGGGGTCAGTCCTTCAGACCTCAAAATGATGACATCAAGTTTAGGAAATATTCCATGTGGCAAAGCTTTGCTGGAATAGCCTTGAACCTACTTATACCTGTAATCAAAAAATCATTTCTACTGGAGGAATTTAAGCCAGCTTACAATTATAACTGACTCAGACTGGCTTTGTTTACAAATCTCCTCCAAGTGCTCTAAACACTTCACAAACCCCCATTGGCCAGATGCTTCACCTCAACAGCAGAGCCGTCGCAAAGGCAGAGAACTGAGAGGTGGGAAAGAGGCATGAGAATCTAGGTTAGGAAAGCTAACACCTTGTCTTAAGAGAATAGCACAAAGCTATCTGCAATGCCTAGTTAAGGTAAATTGAACTCTAGGTCTTACAAAAGTGCTCAGAAATGACCTAAGCAGGAAACAAAAGTGCTCCTCTCATTTCCCAATGTGAGAGCAAGCCTGAGGGAATTGCACAGAGCATCCACAGAACCAAATGATCCTGGTCGAGAAAAAAGTTCAAGATTACTATTAAATATGCACAACACAGCCGTTGGGGCTTTCTCAGGGACTTAGCCAAAATGCTTAGGAGCCAGTTTTCCTACATGACAACAAAACCCCATAAATTTCTGTCTTTACTACCTTAATAAGGGTACACTACATTTTTTTTTTTTTTAGTTTTCTATTTTAATTTTTAAAATAGTTACGCTTATGGTATATGACCTCCACTTGTATCCATGTCCCAGGCAAGATTGTTAATCTCAATAAATGACCCATTTCCTCTGGGGTGAGTTGTTCAAATCTACATCTTTTATATAACATATTTTACAGAAGAATTAGTATATATTTTGCAGAAGTTATACAGACAAATCCTCAAGGGGAGGATTTCACATACTTTTAAGACTGCCACACAATTAAATTGGAGAAAATTTACAAAACCTTATTACAATATTCAGAAATCATAGAATAGGATCCACTTCATGCAGAATCCGTGTTTTGTTTTTCCATTTCAACAAATTCCTCCCAACTTTCATCCTTCTTATCTATGTACACTACATTTTAAGATAAGAGCACACTACAATTTGTGTCACCCTACTCTGAAAAAGTGGAATTCAAAACCTTTCAAGTGACAGAAAAAGTGTGAATAGTCATCAGTAAGCTACCACAGGAATGAAAGCATGAGGAAGTGACATCTTTTGCTGGCTTGTCCTGGTGCCCACATCTTCAAGTCACCAGCCAGAACTGAGGGTGAAACTTCAGATTGCTACCGCCTCATCAGGGCAAACCTGATTTAATCATCCACACGAGGATTAAATCCACAGCCTTGGCCCTGTCACCGGGTACTAATTAACTGAACTAACCAGTCCTTTACATCGGAGCTTGGCAAATGATGACTCATGGGCCGAATATAGCCAGTTTTTGCATAGCTCATAAGCTAAGAATGGTTTTTCACATTTTTAGATGGTTGAAAAAAATCAAAAGAAGAAGAGTATTTTTTGAAATGTGAAAATTACATAAAATGCAAATTTCAGCGTCCATAAATAAATTTTGATTGGAACACAGCCCCACTTATCCATTTAGGGAGGCTGTATGGTAGCTTTTGCATTATGACAGCAGAGTTGAATAGTCATGACAGAGACCCCCATGGCCTGAAAGCCTAAAATATTTACTATCTAGTGTTTCACAGATCAAGTTTGCTAATTCCCTACTCGATATCGTACTAGTGTACACAAGGAAGAAATAACACTTGAAGGACCCTATATCTTCAAAATGCAATTGAGGACATCCTAGAAATGGAAAAGCGCAGAAATGAAACAGGTTAATGTTGCATGTGTATGGCTTTTACCTGCAGCGCTTGGCATTTGTTCTTTCCAGGCAATAGAAAGGAAGAGCGATCACTTTTCCAAGAAAGGAAAGGAATACTAATCCATTCAATCAGCTAGAATCGGATACTATTCATGTTTTCTGTTCTTCAACTGTTCTTTTCCATGGGGAGTTAGTAAAAGAGAAGAGGGTGCTTAGAGTCAGATAATACACAATGGTGATTTCATCAACCTGCACACAGTTGGGTTAAACCTTTCAGAATGGATTTTGAGAACAACATACCTTGCCTGCCTTTTTCACTTTTTTTACTGTACCCTAGAGCTGTCATGCCTCAGTGCTCAAATATTTGTCAAATATTTGTGAGTACTCAAATCTCTGCACACACCTGTGAAGAAGGTTGGCTACTGTGTCTCATATTTTCTTCAAGAAACAAATGAACCATTTTGTTCTTGGCCTCTAATTGTTTGGGGGAAACTGAAACAGCAACACTTGAAACCTCTACTCAATCTCAGGACTAAAGGCCCTCAGGAACCTAGTGGCTCCTGTCCCCCTCTCTGTGCTTATGTCAAAGAACAAGTATAGTTAACATTTAGTGAAGGCTCCACGGGGATATTTATTTCTGATCCCAGCCAACATCAGACAGGGTTTGGGGCCAGTGTAAGCAGAGTCATGATTTGCCGCCCTGCTCAACCTCTATACCTCCTCTTCCTGCATCAAAGCTCTTTCCTCCTTGAAGTGTTTTTCAAAAACTGCTCATTATGTGAGACGAAAACACTGACCAACAAAGCAAAACCCAAACCGGCACGCTCTTCTGTGCACAAAGGAAGTCACTTTATCTTCCTTCACTAAATATTGAAAGAAATTCATAGATCCTTTAGCTATATTTTTTATTGCAAATATGGGATTAATTACAATTTTCTGAAGTATTAACCCTGAAGAATGTTGCTGTTGTTTTCCCCAAAAAGAGTTTCCTTGCTCTCTTTCCTTGCTCTTTTCAACTTGAAGTTCTAACAAAGATCTACCGTGTACCTCATATGCATTTTGCCAAGTTGGGAAAGAGGGAGATAGTAGAGATGAATGAGGTGAGATTCCTGCACCCCAGAAGCTCAGTGCAATAAAAGTTGTTTTTTTATGTGACTGCAACATCGGAAGGGAAAGTAAAATATACACCTACGCTTGCTACACATTCCAGACAAAAGGAAAAATGTAAGAAATCTCTACTCCACTTAGACAGAATTTACTTTAGTTTTACAGCAACAAAAATTTGAACAAGAACACTTTGGAGTTTTTATGCTATCATTTACGATCTTTTAAAGATTCTTTTCTAGTCTCAAGAGATAAATAGCTAGAACACCGCTGGTATTCCAAAATATTAACTGCAAATGCATTACCAGCTAAGAATAAAACTTTCCTTTTGCCTACCATAAAAAAAGAAAAGAAATACAGAGGAATAAGGGAGATCTCCAGATTCTTTCCAAGTTCAGATACTAAATATTAATCCTTATTATATATATCATGAGCTATGCCATTAGAAACACTCAGTTTGAAAACTCTGTCATTTATTTGGTCATCAACCTTGGTAATTCTTGGAACTATCTGAGTCTCTGTCTCTTCATGACTACCTTCCAGGACTTCTGCAAGAATCAAGGAAGATAATGTGAATAAAAGTGCCTTACAGATGGTAATTCCTCACCAATCCCTCAAGAGTAAGAACTTCATCCTATTCCTTATCAGATCCCCAGTGTCTAGGAAAGTGCCTGGTACATAGAAGACACATAATTCTGACTGAAGGAATACTTTATAAGTATCAGTTATTACATAGCAACCTTTACTATAGTTTGTGGATTAATAATAGGGTATCTTATAATAATATAAGATGCCAAGTTAGAAACAGTCCTTGACCATTAAGCTCTTATTCTATGTCTTTCTCTCTAAAATGTGATTTTCCTGAGAGTAGGACACAACCATGGAGTTTTATACACATTAGACACACCACATGTGTGTATTAAATTTTAAAAAATTGAATGTGCACATTAAGGAAAAAAATCACTCCAGGGCTGGTAGTGTTGATGCCTCTCATTCTGAGGACAACTTTACTAACAGTATCAGTTCAATACTGTGCTTCAAGCCTCCTCAACAGTTTGCAATGACCCGGCCACCATTTCTCTCAGGTTTCCTGTGCATAATGGCACAGACTTTGAGGCAGATTGCTAGAGTTCAGTGGTATGAAACAGTTCCTCTTAGCAAGAAGTTGCAAATTCTAATGGTGATCAAAGTCACCCAGCATCTCATTAATTCAGGTTCCAATTAATTAAACTAACCAGATGGTAAAACAACAAAAATATCAGCCAACTAAAAGGGCAACAGAAGTGTAGCTGAGTATAGCTCAGTGGTAGAGCTCATGCTTAGCATGCATAAGGTCCTCAATTCAATCCCCAGTATCCTCTATTAAAAATTTTTTTAATTAAAAAAAAAAGAGTAAGTAGGATTGGAGACTCTGGGGATGAGAAGCAGCATGAGTAAATTCTAAAGATCAAATGCCCTCAAAACTTTTATTTTCTCGAATTTGCTTATTTATATTACTTGCCCTTATTTCTTTTGGATTGTTCATCTTTTCTTTCATCATTGGTTTGAGCTCTATGAACACCAGAAAACTTAATCACTTCAACTATCACGTTTGCTGCAAATATTTTCCCCTGTCTTTTGACTTGGGGGAATTTTTGGATATATAGGATATTTACAATTTTAATAGGTCATTGGGACATAACTCATGGAGCATATAATTCCAAAAGATTTGATTTTTATGTAGTCAGATGCGTTCGTTTTTTTTTTTTTCTTCTTTGCCTTTGGATTTTATGTATTTTCTTCCAGACTTATTGAGATATAATTGACATATAGCTCTATATAAGTTTAAGGTATATAGCGTAATGAATTGACTTACATACATCATGAAATGATTATCATAAGATTGGTGAACACACATCATCTCACATAGATACAAATTTTTAAAAATGGAAAAAAAATTTTTTCCTTGTGATGAGAACTCAGGATTTCCACTCTTAGCCACTTTTATATATAACATGCAGCAGTGTTAGTTGTATTTATCATGTGGTACATTACACCCCTAGTACTTATTTATCTTATAACTAGAAGTTTGTACCTTTTGACTGCCTTCATCCAGTTCCCCTCCCCTCACTCCCCACCTCAGAAAATCACAAATTTGATTTCCTTTTGCAGTAGTTTGTTCATTTTTTTTAAATATAATTGACCTACAACATTATGTTAGTTTCTGTTACACAACATAGTGATTTGACATTTTTATACACTTCAAAATGATCACCGTGATAAGTCGTTACAATCTGTCACCATACAAAGATATTACATAATTATTAACTATATTCCCCACACTGTGCATTTCATGCCCATGACTCATTTATTTTGCAACTGGAAGTTTGTACCTCTTAATCTCTCTCGACTATTTCTTTCTTCCCCTCGCCAGCCCCCACCACCAGCAACCACCTGTTTGGTCTCGGTATCTATGACTCCATTTCTTTTTTTTCTGGTGTACAGCATAATGTTTCAGTCATACATATACATGTATATTCGTTTTCACATTCTTTTTCATTATAGGTTACTGCAAGACAGTGAATATAGTTCCCTGTGTTATACAGAACAAATTTGTCTTTTACCTATTTTGTATATAGTAATTAACATTTGCAAATCTCAAACTTCCAATTTATCCCTTCCCACCCCCTTTCCCTCTGGTAATCTTAAGTTTATTTACTATGTCTGTGAATCTGTTTCTGTTCTGTAGATAAATTCATTAGTGTCTTCTTTTTTCTTTTTAGATTCCACATATGAGTGATATCGTATGGTATTTTTCTTTCTCTTTCTGGCTTATTTCACTTAGAATGACGATTGCCCAAGCAGCAAAGCATAGGAAATTTGAGTTGTAAACAAAGGTGGGCATCAAGGAGCTGAAATAAGTTGCTTTCCATGGTTATGAGTGCTCCCAATCAATGGAAGAGCATAATTAGAGAGTAAATACTCTTCTATTAGGGGTACAGTTATCTCTGTTTGGGTAAGTTTAGAATAGATGATCAATAAGTGCTAAAATTCTAAAAATATTAAAAATCTAAAATATTTCCATTCATTTAAATTCTGTCTGAAAACAGGTGAAATAAACATTTATCTTTCCAAACAGTCAAGGTCTGTTTGTAAATAACCTTAACAATTTCTTTTTAGATTTTTAATTGTGGCAAAATATCTATAACCTAAAATTTACTATCTTAGGTTTTTGTTTTTTTTGTTCTGGATGGAGTTTTAATAAAATGTCAATTGGTCAGTTACACACAGATGATCTTTCACATTTTGTTTTCAAGTAAGTGAGGTAGTGGGGAGGGTATAGCTCAGTGGTTACAGCACATGCTTATCATGCACAAGGTCCTGGGTTCAATCCCCAGTACCTCCATTAAAATGACTAACTGAATAAATAAACCTAATTACCTCCCCCCAATACAAAAACAAAACAAAAGAGAACAAGCAAAAAACCTACAAATGAGTGAGGTCGTATGCTCTGGCAAAAATTACAGGCTCAGTTGTAACCTCTGGGGATGACTCTGTAGAGGGAAAACACTGATTATCTACCACCCCAAGTTTATCAAATTTATTTTGAATTTATTTTCTAAAACTATATTTTTATTTAGTCCATCTTAACTGTTTTTAAGTGTGCAATCCAGTGGCACTAAATATATTCACACTGTCGTGCATCCATCACTACAACTATTTCCTGAACTCTTTTCATCTTGGAAAACTGAAACTCTACCCATTGAACAAAAAATCCCCCTTCCCCCCTGCCCCAATCCCTGGAAACCATCATTCTACTTTCGGTCTCTATGAATTTGACTACTCTAGGTACTTCATATGAGTGGAATCATACATTTGTATTTTTGTGACTGGCTTATCATAATGTCCTCAAGGTTCATCCATGTTGTAGCATATGTCAGAATTTCCTTCCTTTTTAAGGCTGAATAACATTCCATTGTATGTATACACCACATCCTGTTTATCCATTCATGTACTGATGGCCACTTAGGTTGCTTCTACCCCTTGACTAATGTGAATAATGCTCCTAAGAACATGAGTGTACAAATATCTTGACAAGTCCTTGCTTTCAATTCTTTTGTATATTTAGCCAGAAGTGGAATTGTTGGGTCACATGGTAATTCTACTTTTAATTTTTTGAGGAATTGCCCTTTTATTTTTCCATAGCAGTCACACCATCTTGCATTCCCACCAACAGTGCACAAGGGTTCCAGTTTCTCCACAACCTCTCCAATAAATGAGTATTTTCTGGATGTTCTTAAATAGTAGTCATTCTAATGATTTGAGGTGGTTCTAATAACTTTTTAAAACAAGTTGTCTGGGTGAAGTTATTCCCAAAACTGTTGAATTCAGAAAAACACAACATTTTTCCTGAGAAAAATGTTGCCATACTTCTTAACATTTCCCCCTTTCTGAGATGATATCATATATCTAAGTTTTTGGTAGGTTACATTTGGATTGCTGTTAGAGATTAATAGGATCAGGTGTATCCTGTTACATTTTGCAAAACCACCTAAGTGTTTCTTAGAACCACATGCCCTAAAAATGATGACTGTGTGAATATACCCAAGAAAAAGAGAAATGAATCAGTGACAGAGGAGGAGGCACTGGGAAAGAAGTTGTAAAGAGTTACACAGTTCATCTGAACTTTACTTAAGTACACAGAACTGTAGCTTCTTTATTGGTAAGTTTTAATATTTGACCTCAAAGATCACAGAAGAGAGAAATGGTGAAGCTTCTGGATCTTTTAAAACTCAAATATCTTTATTTCATAATATGGTGAAAATGGTTAGAATGAGGAAGTGAAAAAAAATCCTCTGTGTAACACCATACAACTGTTGGAAGAGGACTAGCACTGATTTATATTAAATATTAATTTGTTTAATCAAAAGTCTTGCTTGGAAGAGAAAGGAAAACAATTACATAACAGCTAATTTAATTCCTTTTACCACACTCTTTCCACGATCGTATTTAAGAAATTCAGATACAAAGTTTATGAAAATAGAACCAGCCTATTAACAGCGGTGTTGTGTGGCGAAACAGCTTTGAACTTCGTCTCTGAAGAAACAGGTTTGCATATCAGGTTTGTCACCTTACTAGCTGTGCAGTCTTACATGAGTCACTCAACCCATCAGAGCTTCTGTTTCCTCATCTATAAACCAGAGTAATATTATAGGACTATGGTAAAGATTAAAGAAGATAAGAGGTGTGACAGAACCTCACATACAAAAAATATTGGATAAATGTTAACTTCATCCCTTTTCCCAAAGCAGGCTCTGAATTGTTTGGTTATTTTGTAGAGCTTAAAGCATGAACACTTGGGCACTGAGTAGTGTTTCTCAGAGAATGACTTGATTCAGAATTTTTTATATTCCCTCCAGAAATATGTTTCTTTCCCATCTCAGTAAATGGCTATGCCATCCAACTATCCAGTTGTAGAAGCCAAACCTATCAATCAGCCTAGAGTTTTTCCCCTTTCTTCATCCACCAAGTTTATTGGTCCTACCTCCAAAATACATCTCATATCAGGGGGGAGGGTATAGCTCAAGTGGTAGAGTGCATGCCTGGCATGTACAAGGTCCTGGATTCAACCCCTAGTACCTCCTCCAAAATAAATAAATAAACCTAATTACCTCCCTCCCCACTCCTAACAACAAAAAAAAAAAGTAAAAAAAAAAATACATCTCAAATCTAGCCACTTCTCTTTGTCTCCACTCTCACTGCCAATCTCCACTTCCATCTTTTTTTCCTTTTTTGTTATATTTGCTAGTTAATTTTTTAGATTCTACATATAAATGATAACATATAGTATCTTTCTCTGACTTATTTCATTAAGCGTAATACACTTCAAGTCCACCCATGCTGTCAAAAATGGCAAATTTTCATTCTTTTTTATGGCTGAATAGTGTTCCACTGTGTATATATCACATCTTCTTTACATGTTCATCTGTTGATGGGCACTTAGGTTGCTTAGCTATTGTAAATAATGCTATCTTATTATCTTAGCTATTGTCAATAATGCTGCTAGGAACACTGTGGTGCATGTATCTTTCCAAATTAGTGTTTTCATTTTCTACGGATATATACCCAGGAGTGAAATTGCTGGGTCACATGGTAGCTCTATTCTTAGTTTTTTGAGACACCGCTACAGTGGCTACACCAACAGTGTAGGAGGGTTCCCTTTTCTCTACCCTCACCAATATTTGTTACTTGTGGCTCTTTTCCATCTTGTACATCTTCAATCTATTCCTACTCTTCAGCAAGAATAATCTTTACAAATACACATCACTCCTCTGCTTAAAAACCTTAATGCCTCCTCAGTGCCCTTAGAATAAAATGCAAATTCTTTACCATGGGCAGCCGAGAAGTCTCTGCACCATCTGATTCCTACCGAGCTTCCAGCCTTACCGTGCATCTCCAGTTTACTTTGCTCCAAGCACACTGCTTTCCTTTCTGCTCCTTGAAAACACCAAGCTCTTTATCACTTCTTGCATTTGTGGTTTCCTCTGCCTCAAACACCCTTCCCTCAGGTTTTATCTTATTCTTCAGGCTGAAATGCCATCTCCTCAGAGGCCTTCCTTGGTTACTGAAACTAAAGTTGCCCCCTGATCCATTAACCCTCTATCACATCAAAATTAGCCATGGTTATGTTGCTTCCTTGTTTATTGTTTGTCTATTCTCAAAGGCAAGGACTCTGTCTTGTTACCATAGTATATATAACACTTTGCCCAGTGCCAGGCACATGCGCCCTTACATGGTTGTTGAATGAATGAATAACTAAATGAATTAATTTTTAAAGAAAGGGCAGGAAGGCTTGAAAATCTGCATTTTGGCTAGCTTCCCAGGTGAATGTGTCAGGAAACAAATAGTAACAAATGCGCACTCAAATTAGAATAGTTTGAGTATTGTTTGATAAGAGATCATTTATAAAGGTAAGAGGAAACTACAAGGCTAGTACAATGCCCAATCACTAGTAATAGAGCTCTTGCCATTCAGAGAATGGAGAAAGGTTACTGGATCTGTTACCGGGTCCTGGAAGGAGAGAGTCCTGGAGACAAAGCCACCTCGATGTAAGCTTGCCCTCCAGTCAGAGAACTTAATGAGCCCACACTGATTTTAGAGAAAGGAGTCTGAGAGAAGCAGTTCCATCCTTGCTGTCCTTCCTCTTCGTGGTCTCCTACTGGGGCTCCCTATTGGCCAAACTGGAAGAAGACTGTGACTGGGATCAGACGGCAATTTTACCTGTAAGGTTATATTTCTTCCATTAGAAAGAAACTAAGATATGTAAAATAAAATATTAACAGTTGTCATTTCTGGATGTTAGATTCACAAATGTTGAACACTGTTTTTTGTTCTTATCTGAGATTTCTGAATTTCTCATGAACATGGTGGTAGTGTTCCATCTCCTCCCATGGTTAGTGGTCTCGGCCACGTCAGAGAACAGTACATACATCTGACACGTGGAAGTTTTCTCCTTTATAGCTTTTATTTGGAAGGTTCAATTTTCATGAGGTCACACTTGCAACCTCCTCTTCTACCAGATTTTTGATATTTCTCTCAGCACTGAATGGTGAATTAGAGACAAATTAGAAATATCAGGATGGGTGCAAAGGTTATGACCCAACCACACCAGTTCTAGCCAGGTGACCTTGTAAATTCTTTCAATTTGTTTCATTTAAAAAGTGGCAATATGATAATGTCAACTACTCTACCAGGCTACTGTGAGAAATGCATGAGAATGTATATATGTATGTAAAAGTAAGTAAAATCTAAATAGTTATATAAATGTCCCATTATTCAGCAATACCCAAACTTTCAAACTCACTGTTACTTGAAGCTTAATTTGAATTGAGAATATTTGAAAAGGTTTTTTTTTTTTTTCCTCTCTAGCAACCCATGGGCTTTTTTGGTATCAGCTGTCTGTGAATCTCCAAGTAGGTATCCTAGGAAACTAAGAAATACAGAGCAGCTTCTCTCTGACAATTCTTGGCCACACTAGATTTCCCCTCTATCCTCGCCCCTCCGTGGTCAGCTACAAGTGCTTCCTTCTCCAGGTGTCTCAGATTTCCTCAGTTTACCCTTTCCATCTCCAGCTCTCCCATGCTGACCCCCATCCCCACCTGTTATGAACTGAACTGTGCCCCCCAAATTCATATATTGAAACCCTAGACTTCAGTGTGACTGTATTTGGACTTAGAGCCTTTAAGGAAGTAATTAACATTAAATGAGGTCATAAGGATGGGACCTAATCTCATAGGACTGATGCCTTATAAGACAGAGACACCAGAGACCTCTCTCTGTGTGCGCATATCTCTGTGCAAAAGGCCATGTGAGGATATAGCAAGACAGTGCCATCTGCAAGCCAAGAAGAGAGGTCTCTCCAGACACTAATCCTCCTGGTACTGTGATCTTGGATTCTCGCCTCCAGACTGAGAAAATTAATTTCTGTCATTTAAGCCCGTTGTATTTTGCTCCAGCAGCCTGAGCCAACTAATCTACCACCTTTAGCTCTTCTATCCTCTTTCATGTGCAAAACATCCCAGTTTTTCACACTCGAACTCCACCCTGGAGTATAAGAAAGATTCTTATACTTCCTCCTCTCCTCCCAGCTCTCGATTAGACCACACGTACCCGGGAGGGCAAGAATTGTTCTATGTGGTTCACATACACCTGTAACTCAGGTGCCTGGCATGCAGACATTCTATTTGTTGAATAAATTCAGTCTGGAAAGAGATCTTTGCTCACATGTCCTTCTCTCTCCAATATTTCCAATCTCTCTCCAGTAGCTCCTTATTTTCACACATGCATAAACTTTCCCATCTTAAGACACAGCTCACTTGATATTGCTGTCTTTTCAACCATGCTGGTTCTCCACTTTCTCTGAATAAGTGGCTGATTTTTACTAGCCTCATTTAGTACCAGTCAGTGCTCTTCATCTGTTTGCAATCTGGTATCAGGTCCATCAAGCATGGGGAGTTAAGGCCTCCCTTTAAACCAGATGCAGTCATCGTTTCCAGCCCTTGCTTTCCTTGAACTCCATGTTCTATTTTGGATGCTGCTGATAACCAGCTTCTTTCTTAAAATTATCTACTTTTGTGGGGTTGAGGACACTGTACTGTCCCTCGTTCTCATTTCTCAGGCCACACCTTCTCTGTCTCCCCTGAGGGGAGAAAAGATCATGGATCAAAGGTTTCAGAAGCAGGAAAAAAGAATTTTTTTTTTGAGAAAACTTTTTAAAGTTAAACTTTCTGTGGGACTCACATACGAAACAAAAAAAGCAGAGCAGCTCTTGTCAAATTGGGAATGGTTAACACCTAGCTACACCTGCTCAGCCCCCTCCTCAGTATAACTGTCCCCACTCACCTAGCGAAGGTATCTAGGCCCTGTTTTATCTTAGGGTTTCAAGAAACTAAAATTTAAGTTAACTGGACAAACAAGATCAATGAATTTGTATTATTTTCATAAGTAATACGATGAGTTAAAATTATGCCTGTTGTGATAGAGTTCTCTACTTTTCAAAGAAAAAGGCATAAATGAGTGGGAATGTTGTCATTCAAGCTCACTACGGTATGAATCATGCAATTCACAACGTAGGCATCCGGTGGCATAGCAACCTATTCGAATTGCAAGTAGAATACTGAGAAGGAACCAATATCACCTCGAAAGCGCTAGCTTCAACAATACCTACAAGGTATATGAAACTCCCAAATCTACTCTTGCAGACTTATCCTTTCATCCAAGAGCTAATGAACCTACACTCACATGCCTTTCTGTCATGTCAGAGAATACCCATACACATCGTTTTTACCACCAAACTGGTTCCCCTCTCCAAGTTCCCCATTTTCTTGCAGCTTTGGAGTTAGTAGTGACTTTCCCTTCTCCTTTTAAGCTCATCTAGTCACCAACTCTTATTAACTCTTCCCTTAGAGAGACGTGTAGATGTATCATTTCCCCACTTTGTCACGACTTTCATCTGGACACTCATTACTCCATGCCTGGACTGCTGCAAGAGTTTCCATCCTGTAGACTATTGCCAAATTAATTTTGATGCAATCTTATGTTCACTGGATCTGAATAGCCTTCTGATCTGGTTTCTAGACTGTTCTTTGGTCTAAGCTCATATCTTTATTTCAGATTAGAGGATGATCTAATTGTCCAAACATTAGTCAGTGTTATACAAAAGAGGCAGCAAAACTAAACATCACTAGTGGCTTTATGAATTGTCTTGGTACGCTCCCAGCATTTTGAGCTCTGTGACTCTTGGATCTGACTACTTTAGTCCTGATCTCGTTTTGGTGCCTGGTCTCCAACTGCTTTTTACATTTTCCCTTTGGTACTGAAATGATTATGTTATATATTATTGCCTAGCAGTTTCAGTTCTTGTTTTTAATGTCTCAAGTTTAGCCACCCACTTAAGACACACGACTTTCAATTCAGAACAACTTCCACCTGGCATCCATGGCGTTCCTTAATTGGAAAGGCAACTTTTACTTTTATCTATGGCAGATTCTCTCTTGACAATTTATTTAAAATTTTTTTTTTAACTTTTCCAGGGCCACCGTGCTGCACAGCTCTGAGCAGAATCATTTACATTGTAATATGTGTTAGTGGTTTCCTATATTAGAACAAACTATGACTTATGTTTTAAGTTCTCTTTTCCTAATCCCCTGAAGCCATTCTTTTTCCACAGTTGTGGCTTCTAGATGCTCACCTATAATCAGGGCCTCACCCCAATTTCTAGAACCAGTTCTGGCCAAAAATGAGAGGTTGAATAGCTCTAGGACTCAGTGCTAATTTACCCTTGTAATTAGTTCAGTGTTACCCTCTGTTCTTCAGTTCTATTAAATGAGCTTCTTTCCAAGACCTGGGTCGTAGTTCTGGTATGTTGTGTCCTATTTTGCCATGGTAATATGCCCAAGAACCTAGTCCTACTTACTACCTGTTAAAATTCCCTCATGCCAATTCCTACTGAAATACTTGCCTACTGTTGTCCATTGCCATGTATTTAGGATACCATCGGTACGCTGGTCCAGACCTATAAGCTGAGTCTGTCAAATCTAGTACCAACTTCATCCCAGCAAAAGGGTCTAGTCACATCTTTTGACTACTTCTCTAGCCTTCCCCATGCTGTTCACCATGCCTAGCAACATCTATCTCAAAATGCAAGAGTATTTAACTCTTTTTAAAACATGATGCCCCAATTAGAAAAGCAGTATTCAGATGTTATCTGATTGTAAATGTTAACTCTCTTATTACAGATACTGTACTTTTATTAAGTGAGTTAAAGTCATCTTTATCAAGCTTTTAAAACATGACTTTCTAAACATCTTTACCATACTGGGAAACTTATCTTCTACCAGTGGACACAAAATATATGCTGGCCCTATAAAATGAACTGTGCTATAACTGAATCATAACAAAGCAAAACTTGGAAAGGAGAAATAGGAAAAAGAATAACATCAAAGATGATCAAAGTGATCTCTAGCAATTATAATCATAAGTTACTACAAGTGAAAGTGAAAATGACAAATTTTAATGGATTACCTGCCCAAGTTATTTATTAAAATGCCAAAAAGCAATTTCTTTACCATAAATATTTTTCCATATTTTATTTTCCTTATACTAGAGAGAAGTCTCAGGTACGTTTATTCATATGGTCAATTCACCACCTCATTAAATTCTGCAAAAAAAAAATTCATAAAGCATATTTGGAATTACAACTGTAAAAAAAAGACAGTGGGGAATCCTCTTGTTCTTGAAAACTTTATTGCAGTTTAAACAAACAAACAAAGTTATTTATGTCACCCAGGGACAGGTGGGAGAGTATGATCACCCTTCGTAGCTCACAGCTGGCAAACTCCAAATGAGAGATGTAATCTAAGTAAAAGATGTTTATTACTCCAGATTATATTCACCTCCCAAAGTGATAATGAAAATAAGTCAAAAAGATTATAAACAGGTTTACATGAAGTCACATCAGAAGAGCTGAGAAAGTGAGGCCTAATGCTTTGGGAAATTCTGGTTCCACTTAATACTCAGAAGGATAAATTCTTAAAAGGTCAAGAGGAGCTGGTTTATACTGTAAGTATTAAAAACAACGATACTCACTTTCGGCAATTTCATGTTATTATTAGGATTCAAGACGTTACGTAAAATCTAGATGTAGGCCCAGTTAGTCACTGGCAAAAATGGAAAACCTACATTTCTTGAGAATAAAGAAAAATAAACAAAAGTGTGACTATTTGCATTTTGTTTTAATTTACAATCATTAAGTTCAATTTTAATGTTCACACACACACAAAACACATGGTAGCATTATTACACACCTGAAAATGATTCTAAATACAAGGTCCCTATTAACGACAGAAATGAAGAAACTGAATTCAAGAAACTGAAACATTTTATTTCTAATCATGTAATAAAGTTTCAGTTATTCCTTTTGAGTCTGCCTTCTGTTAACAATGTGCAGCTTGTCAGATAATTATATCACTGATTTCCAAGCTCTCCTTCCACTGTCTTTTTCTCCTTTAACTGAGATGTGCCTGGAGATAACAAGGTGACTCAGATAGCTGTAACGGCCTTCAACAATTGTTTTACTAATTAGTTGATCTTATTCTAGTGAAGGCTAATGTCAAATTTACCCCATAGTCTTTGATTGCAGAATTACTTATAATAGTAGAATACTGCCTCATATACAGAAATCTTGATCACTAATCGTCTACATACATCGCATAACCAATTATCTTTCTAAACAATTTACAAATGTAAAATATGCAATATTGTTTAAAATAAATATACAATATATAGTTTCTACATTCTCAGACAGGCTTAAAAATGAGGTAATAAAAACTTAACTGATTAAACCTTTTACCATTCTTGGAAATGGCTTAGGGAAATGGTGAAAAAATTTTTTTTCCTTAGGGCTTTTCATGTTTTCTTTGAATGTTTCTGAGTACCCCCTTTTCTATTCTGAAAAATTATGTAAAAAATCCTTAAGTTTTGTTGGATAGTCTGTCATCACTCCAGTTGCTCCCAAATCAAAAGCTCTTTTGTATTCTTGCTCTTCATTTAATACCCAAACATACACCTGAAAATCAGAAACATGAGAAATATGATAAGAAATGTTAAAATAGAAAATTATTTTTATGGTAGTATGTACGTACTCCAATCTCAGCATATTTAGAATTACCCTTTTAACAACCTGCAATTTTAAGAATCATTGAACTCTTTTTTAAAAAAAGTCCACTTTGTTCATTAAATATAGACTGTCCCATTCCTCCGGCTTCAGCCCTTCTCACCTACAGAAATGGACTCGAGCTACTGAAATGCCAGTACTTTCTTGTTAACTGTAAGGACGAGCTTACGGGCTTCATCTGCAAACCAGCAAAGCAGCAGCAGCAGAGTCGGGACCAAATTAAGTCAGTTAAATGTTCCTGCCCCTTAAACTTGTGTTAAACTGGTCAACTACCCTGTTTCTAAAACGCATCATTCCAAACTTACCTGAATGCCTCGGGCAGTGAGGTGGTTGAACAAAGCTTTTCTCATTAGTAAACTAGAAAAGAAAAGCAGAACAGATTTAGGTAATCCTTAGCTCTAAGGAAGGACTCAAATTAGTCCTTAGTTCTAATTTAGTTAATTTGGAGTTCTCGAGTAGTAACAGCTGCTGTGGATGCAGTTCTGTCTTAACTACTGGATCTCCTTTCTACTCCTTGCTGCCCTTAGCGCCCCGGGAGACCCACATTCATTGAAGCAGCTCAGTGGAGAAGAGGCTCCCTCGCTTTCCCTGCTGGTGCCACAGTGAGAGTGAGAAAGAACTGGGAAGTCGGTGTTCCTAACTTCCCAGGTTAAAATAAGGCAGTGAGCTTGGGTCAAGTCCATCATATCATATCACAGTCCACTTATAAAATAAATTAGTCTTTTGTGAGCTTAGAAACCTAATGTCTGTTAATTACACTATCTTATATAGAGGGAAAAAAAGCATTTTTCTTTCTAGTTCCAAATAACTAACTTAAAAGTGAACTTTTAGAATACACATCACTTGAGCAAGAAGGGAACTTACTGTACTGGAAAGTTATACATATTATTTCTATTCTGTTTATGTCTATTAGAATGATTCAATAACAAAAACTAAAAGTCATGCATTTAACACCAATTAGAAATGCATCCTTAAAAACTAGAAATTAAATCAGGAGTAAAGCCAAAAGGAATAAATCCCGTGGCAGAGAAAAGATAAAACTAGTTATCTATGAAAGAGGAGGTAAATAATAAAAGGTTGTATTTTATAACTGTTATTTAAGCATTCAAGGTTCCATTTTAAAGCAAAGTATAGCACAGTAACTTTGTGGGTTTTACCTAAAATTAAACTCAACATGTCTTAGAATTTAAGGCATTTTCTTTAAAGTAGATGCCCACCCCACAGGTAGTGCCTCCTTTCTGCTATTAAGTCTCAGTGCAGATTTTTCTGAGAAATGTGCCATTAGTCAATATATACTCTTACATATATTTGCATTGCTGTGCACACTTCTTTTCACCATGGTTTTGACTGCAGCCTAGTGGAAACATGAGTAAGCACAAGGGAATGGGGACATATTCTGGCTTTGCTACTAACCCCAAGTAAACCGCTTAGCTTTGGGTGGGTGGTGCTCAGTTTCTCCTGAGTTTGATGAGATTCTCTCTCTCGATTCCTCCTAAGGTTTGTGACTAGTAATTAAGCTAGTCCTAAATGATTCCTACACATCCATTTGTATAGTAGGTATTCAACTTGTCCTTGTTGCAAATTACACGTAGAAAGTTTGCTTTAAATTATACGCATAGTACTTAATAGGTAGAGCTAAAACAGTAACTTGTACATGAAGAAACTAAAATTCTTACATATCAGAAAGCCAGATGAGAAACCTTTGACTTCTGGACATGGTGTGCGGTTCTTTTAACCTGAGGCAAAATAAAATTTAAATCATTAGTGTAATAAAATAAAGCAAGTTCAAAAACAAAAACAGTGCCTTGCTTGCACTTCATATATGGTCAAAAAATATTTGGAAAAGGACAAAAACAAATTAAAACAAAGCCCATTTGGATTCTCTAATTTCACTGATTTCAAGCTAACTTTTTAGCCACCACTATTCAAAGGCCAAAATTAAAAAGTTATCTTTCCAGAAAAAAAAAATTATCTTTCCAGAGACCTTGGGTGCCCAGAACTCATGTCTCATCTCATTTTTGGTGAAGCCTCTATCTCTTGCTTTGCCTGTTGTAATTTTGTATATAGCAGATTTAAACATACAACTACACTTTACTATGAATTGAAAGATAGTTGGGGTGAAAATGAGACTAAAATACCTAAAGCCATTTTTTTTCCCTCTTTCCCTTTCAGTATTTGAAAACCAAGACTGTCCTTTTTAGTTATCTTTCCTACTGAAAGAGAGCATACTTGACTTTTAGACCTTTGCTGAGTTCCTTCTTCAATCTCTTTGATGCCTAGAGCAGCAATGTGTCATTGATTTGGGGTTTTTCCCAGAGGAAATCTCTGAGAAGTCAATCTCCCTACTATGACAATTCCTCAGCTTCTTTCTAAGTTTAACAGAACACAATGACTTTCATTCTCCCCAAATCTTCACTCTTATTTCCTTTCTAACTCCTCTCATTTACACGTTTAAGGTAACTCTGAGTCTCCACACTTAAATTCATTTTTTCTCTGAATTCAGTTTTTTATCTGAAGCTCTCTAAATGAACTCCTTTTCCTCCCAACTTTAGCCCAGGTAGAAAGTCCTGATTGGAATTTCAGGAATCTCAGGGATTTAATATCTCAAAATACTAATTACCTCAATAAACACAAGGTATTATGTTGTCTTAAGAAGTATCTATTGTCTTTCATTAAAAAGTTAAAACATACAAACACATAATATTTTATCTGTCTTAATCCACCATCACTTTTTTTATATAAAAAATAAATTCTATGAAGTTTGTCTACATGTCTGTATTTTAATAATATTTGCTTCTAAAAGGAACACATGGAGATGATCTAGTCCATTCCAGGCCAGAGGAAAGCTAAGTACTTTAGGAATAAATGGTTAGGAATTATTCAAATCTAGCAAATGAAAATGATTTATTTGTAGACAAGAAGTGATTTCTGCTGTTTTGTCTGGGAAACAGTTACAAAGACTGCTAATAAATATAATTGCGAATAAGATAAGACAAACATGCTCATCACTAAGAAACTCAGATTGGAAGACAAGCATGAAACAAAGTTGCTGAGTACAAGCATATGGACCAAACTGTTTCTCTTAACAATATTTTCTAATGACTGCTGCACTAATGTTCGGTTTGATTTTTTACAGTTCTGTGGGTATGAAAAAAGTTTTCATGCAGGTGAAATCACACTTAAATGATCTCCCCACAAGCTTTGAATCCCTTTGTTATGACTCAGTTATTATTAGAAATTTACAATTAGAAAGGACATTCGAAGGGTGCAGCTTTGGGAGATGAAGTTCTTTCTCTAATAATAACGATAAAAATAAATAGTACAGAAGGGTATGAAATGAAAAAAAAAGATAATTTAACAATAAAAGCTATCATTTACTGAGTGCTTATTATTTGCCAGGCAATTCTAAGTGTTTTATATGTTTTTATCTTTTTAGCATATTAGTGTTGGAAAAGCAAGGCTCTGCACCCAGTAGAGAAATTACATAAATATGGAAGTATCTTACATAAACTAACTCTATCCTTGAGGGTTTTAGGGGTGGTTGTTCTGGTGGTGGTGGTGGTGGTTTTTCTTCCTGACTGTATTGATACTAGTAGTGAATTTGGAGTTTAATGGAATTTCAGCTGGGTATAGTTGTCAATGAAGTAGAAAGAAGTAAGGGAAGTTGGAGGGAAATTGCTATTAGACGTTAGAGTGATAGAATTATTAAGTTTCAATAATTAAGCTCAGTTCTCTTCACCTGACTTCTGAGCACATGGGCATCAAAGTCATTGTGACCTGAAACTGGTCCAGATTAAATACTTATAATCTTTTATTATTCATTTTAAAGAATGTATCTTAATTTTATTAAAAGCATTGTTAATATAGGTTAGCTAATCAAATATGGAAACAACTACAATAATCTATTCTTCATCACTGATATTGAAATTAATGAGCCTTCATCTTAGTTCTCCTGTAATTGATAATCGATGAAAACAGGGTAACTACTTACTTTAAAATGATAGAAGGCATTGGGATTTCAAAAAACTGTTCTCGAATGGGCACAAAGGGCAAGAGGCCAGTGAAGAACAGACCAAGAATGAGCAGAACACGTTGTAAACTGAAGAGTATAGGAATATCTGAGTTCTAAAAGACAGAAACAATATTATATGTTACTTTATAACTATTCAGATAAAGAGGATTATTTCACA
Source organism: Camelus bactrianus (assembly GCF_048773025.1). NCBI lineage: Eukaryota > Metazoa > Chordata > Mammalia > Artiodactyla > Camelidae > Camelus > Camelus bactrianus. The sequence continues at coordinate 14,976,861 of NC_133554.1, forward strand.
AACTTCAAAATTTCCCAAGACTGTATCTTGACATCTGTTAAAAGCACTTCCTGAATTATCAACATCCATTTCCACACACACTACACTTAGAAATGACTAGCCCTTGACCAGTGGGTCAGGGTCTATCTTGGAGCCCTATAGTGTTAACTGATGACACCCAAGTTTCTTTATGCCCTAATCTGTGCTTCTGCAACACCTCTTTAGTCTGCAGGTGCTAGTCCTTATCATCCAAGATTAAATACACCAAATTTAATGGAACAAGATAAAGAAACTAAGATGTGAAATATTCGATAACATTATATATATCCAGTAACTATGAAGAGTTACATGTTTTTAAATAGAATATGATATAGACATTAATATCTATAGATACATATTAAAACTGTCACAAATATGTCATCTTTCCACTACACATACATATTTTCAAATATAAATAGGATTTTGTAAACTAGCCCAAGAATCTAACCACCATTTTAAGTTTCTATTAAAAAATGTGTTCAGGGGAAAGAGGATAGTGCAGTGGTACAGCACGTGCTTAGCATGCACAAGGTCCTAGGTTCAATCCCCAGTATCTCCATTAAAAATAACTAAATCTAATTGCCTCCCCTCTCCAAAAAAAAAAAAAAAAAAAAATATATATATATATATATATATATATATATATATATATATATATATATATATATATATATACACATATATATATAAAGTAAATATCTTCATCAAGGTCCCCAAACCCTTAGAATGTAAACTTCATACGTATATGAACTCTTTTCATCTTGCAAAACTGAAACTCTATACCCATTAAACAGCTCTCCATACTTCCCACCCCTAGCTCCTCCTATATTTGTCTTTAAAACAAATAAAAATTGTGATAAATTTGAATTTTTCTGTGCAACAGTAATACATTGAAAAATTATGCAAAAACATGATTTATTTAAATATTAGCTCTGAATCATTCCTGTATTTAAAGTAAATTTGAGGATTTCTTTTGCTCCTGTGTTCACATGCTGCTTTGTAATATTTTCAGCTTACAGATGTTTTAGCTGCAACACAACACACAAGTCCCTGAAAAAACTTCGATTTCTGCAAATTCATACACTAACAGAGCCCATGCGAGGAAAGAGGCCTAGGGGTTGACTTCAAAGTTTATGCAACTTTGGAATCAGAGAACTAAAAATAGTAACTGGTACTTCTGGAGAGCCATGCAAGGCTGCTTGCTGGTGGGAGAGGGCTGGGAGCAGTATGCTGGTGTACCACTGGCATAACAACTGGCAGCCCCCGTATCTTTTATTTTCTAAATTTATTTATTTATTTATGCATTTATTTTCTAATATCATATTTTTAAATTGAAATATAAGTTCATGTAAAATATTATATGTTACAGGTATACAATGTAATAATTCACAATTTTTAAAGGTTATACTCCACTTATAGTTATTATAAGATATTGGCTATATTTCCCATGTTGAACATTACATCCCTGTAGCTTATTTTATACTTGATAGCTTGTACCTCTTAACCCTCCACCTCCATCTTGCCCCTCCCCCTTCCCTCTCCCCACTGGTAACCACTAAGTTCCTTCTCTGTATCTGTGAGTCTGTTTCTTTTCTGTTATATTCACTAGTTTGTTGTATTTTTTTAGATCCCACATATAAGTGATACCTTATAGTATCTGTCTTTCTCTGTCTGACTTATTTCACTTAGCACAATGCCCTCCAAGTCCATCCATGCTGTACACCAGAAACTAATACAACATTTTAAATAAACTGAACTTCAATTAAAAAGGAAACAACCAACCAACCCATTTAAAATATGGGCAGAAGAATTGAATAGACGCTTTTCCAAAAGAGGAAATGCAGATGGCAAGAGGAATGTGAAAAGTTGCTCAGTATCACTAATATCAGGGAAATGCAAATCAAAATCACAATGAGACATCATCTCACACCTGTTAGAATGGCCATCATCAAAAAGAACACAAATAAATGTTGGCAAGGATGTGGAGAAAAGGGAACCCTGTACACTGCTGATGGGAATGCAAATTGGTGCAGCCACTATGGAAAATAATACCCTCATATCTTTTAAATTAGAACATCCAGGATGGGACCCAGGCACTAGTATTCTTTGAAATTATTCAGGTAATTCCAACATGCAGTCAAGGTTAAGAACCACTGCATTAAGTATGAGTGAATAAAAAGTCACTAAATGTGAGTAAGTGCCACATGTTTTCCCATCACTTCTGTGTCCCCTGCATTCCTTTATTTTTATATTTTAAGTCTCTAGCATCTGGGAATTAAAGGGCTAATGTGAAGCTATTATAAATCATACTTTGAGAATTGTAAAAGCTGTATGACAATTACACAGCATGTTCTTAATATGAGTGACAATTATTATTGAGACATTCTTAGTATGGTGTTTGAAAATTACTGCTGAAAATTTTGGAGTTTTTAAATTCTAAAATGATAGAAAGCCAGAGGCTTCTAGAAAGATATGTGAATCAAGGGGAAACTTCTGTGATTCTGGGCCAAAAGTGAACTTTTTATTTTGAAATAATTATAGATTCACAGGAGGTTGTAAAAATAGAGTCCTGTATACCCTTAACCAGCTGCCCCAAATGGTGACATGTGATGGAACCAGATATATCAAACCAGAAATTGACACTGTATTACTGTTAATTAGACTGTAGACCTTACTCAGTTTTCACCATTTTTAAAACCTGCATCTATTTGTGCATGTGTAGAGTTCAATGCAATTCTAACCCATGTATAGATCTGTGTAAACACCACCACAGTCAGGATACAGAACTGTCCATCACCAAACCAAAACTCCCTCCTGCTATCTCTTTTGTATTTGCATCCACTCTCTATCCCACACCCAGTCCCTGTCACCTGGAAGCCAGTAATCTGCTCTTCATGTCTATAGTTATGAGGATGTTATATACATGGAATTATATAGCCATTTGAGGTTAATTCTTTTCACTAAGCAAAACGTCTTCAAGGACCATCAGGCTGTTGCAGTTATCAACAGTTCATTCCCTTTTATGGCGGAACAGTATTGCATCGTATGGATGTATCAGTTTGTTCAGCAATGTACCACTGGAGGGCATCTGGGTCACTTCCAGTATTTTGGTATTATGAATAAAGCTGCTATAAACATTCACGTACAGGTTTTTCTGTACATAGTTTTCATTTTTCTGAAATAAACGCCCAAGAGGAAGACCACTGGTTAACATGGTAAGTGTATGTTCAGTTTTCGTAGGGAACTATCCAACTAATTGAGAGAGTGGCTGCACTATTCTCCATTCCCACCAGCAATGTGGGAGAGATCCAGTTCCTCTTCATCTTCCGTAGTATTTGCTATTATCATTATTTTTTAATTTGGGGAAAAAAAACTGAATGATGTAAAAAGATCAGCAGGTTGTGAAGCTTCCAGTATATGACCTCCCTTTTAATGACATGTGAAAATAGTATCAATTAGTTATGGAAGTCTTAAATTCTTGGGGTTCTGAAGCCACTCAGTCCATTGGTTATTCTGCTCTCTCCTTTTGTACACAGATACCTCGGGATCTCACAGAGCTTGTTGCACATAAATAAAACTTACTTGCCTTAATAAGGACCTCATTATTTTTTTTTAAAATGTATTTATTTTTCTTAGGGGAGGGAGGTAATTAGGTTTATCTCTTTACTTAGTTTTAGAGGAGGTACTGGGGATTGAACCTAGGACCTTGTGCACACTAAGCATGCACTCTACCACTTGAGCTATACCCTCCCCCAGGACCTCATCACTTTTAATTGTACTTTTAATTGTAACGGTGCTGATCTTGGATCTGTTTTAGCCTTCTTTTCTAGGAAGGAAGCCCTTCCCAAAAGAATTACTTATATTTTAGAGTTGCTACTTGAGTCACGATATTCCTTCTGCGCTATCACTTGTATTCTGAAAGAGTCTTCATTGTTTAAAATTTTTTAAAACTCTGAATTTCAAATACTCTTAGCTGACTACATAGTTAAGTCTGTTTATAGAGGTTTAGCATACCATTTTAGAATATATCAAATTAATTTTTTATAGATACATTTTCTTCAAACAGAAAAATTTCAGTGAGTGGATGGCCTTACTTTTATATACTACCTCATAATCATGATCCTACTTAATTTGATTAATTCTGTTTGGGAGGTAGGGTAAAGAAAAACTTGAGCTGTAGAGCCGAAGGACTAAATACTTTCCTTAATTCGAAATTACACACAAAAATTTTTGATTACCCAACATAAAACAGACATTAAAAGAAAGAAATCATACTTTCTTTTACAATATACATAATAAAATGTAATAAAATGTTGGTAAATATTATCATGTGGAGATAATAATTCTGTGAGCCAGTCAAATTATATTGAACTTAAATTGCAAGGTCGGTTATCTGTATTGAATCCATTATCTATATATTTATTATCTCTAGTAGTAAACTTGTAGTTAGTTGCTTCCGTCCAGTACCATCTGACTTTGTATCAAGGCTATGAAATAAGATAATTTTTAAAAATTACTACTGTAATTACTTAACATTTATAGGTCTACAACAACAACAAAGATAGATCGTTCTGTATCATTTTTGAAGCTTACCTCTTTGTAGCACTTTTCTACAATTTCATAACTGGCATTACCCCACACTGTTATATGTTCCCGTCTGTATTCCTTCACCAACTCTGAAACCTACATGTGAAAATTCAAAATTTTATGCATGTGCCTATTTGTAAATCCATCTACATGACTTCACTTAAAAAATGGATTACAGTTGACTATCTGCCAGTGCATAGTATAAAATTTTGGAAGGACTGATATATTAATTCAGATTGTTTTTTAAAAATATAAGAGGAAATTACTTTTTTACCATTATATGGCTTATCTAGTAGAACACAACTCTTTAGTAATTTAACATACACAAAGTACAAATGAAACAAGTTAAACTAGAACAAGTTAATCATATAAATGCCAGAACAGTTGGCTCATATGAGCTCACTTTTATCCATGACTGAGACATGAGAAGTCACTCTGAAAATAGGCTTTCTGACAGTGATCTCTGCTACCAGGGCGGCATTTAAAACAATACTGATCCCCAGAGTATCACATTTCCTTGAACATTATCAATCTATGCAGACACCTACTCTAGCCTTATTTAGTTTGTGAAATCGGATGCAGCACACTTAGAGTAGGTAATGCCTTAGGTACCTTCTTAATCAGCAAATTGTTGTTGACTTTGATATCGATGTTAATAGGAGTGTTAGGAAAGGCCTCAAAAACTTCCTTCAGTAATGGAATTCGGTTATCTTTTCCTTCACACTGGCATGCTGAGAAAGCAAGATTTTTAAATGTATTTTTAAAAGGTAGAACTCTTACTTTTTTGATGATTAGAAGAGTTACAGTATGTAGTCATAATAAGACATTTACAAAATGATGAAAAGTATAAAGAAGAAAAGAAAAATCATCTAAAATCCAACAACCTAGATATAACCATTGTGACCATTTGGTGTATTTCCTCTATTCTTTTTTTCCTATGCATAATTTAATACAGTTATAATATAGTGTACCTTCAGATTTTAAACTGATCTTTTTACATAAGTAAAAATAAATATTGAATGTTAATATGTTAGATTTATAACTATGATTAATATTTTTTTCCATTAAATGTTTTGAGATAACTGTAGATTCACATGCAGTTATAAGAAATAATACAGAGATCCGTGCAGCTTTTACCCAGATTCCCCAACGGTAACCTCTTGCAAAACTGTAGTATAGTATCCTAACCATGATATTGACCTTGAGATGATCTACTGATCTTTTCTACAATTATTATTTTAAAAGGCTTTAAAATATTCCACTGAGTAGCTATACAACAATTTATTCTAATTTAACCTTTCCCCTTGAAGGGTAGCACTGTTTGCCACTCTAAAATATGCTATTTTGGTATAAGGATTATTTTGAAGTGAAGATAATTAAGAAGAAGCACATACAAGAAAAGCTCTTTGCCCTTCCCCCAGTTGCCTAAGAATGAGACTTAAACTGTACAAAAATTAATTGCCAACAACCCTAGAACTTTATCAGCACCAAAGGACTCTACATAACAAACTACAGACTAGCCTTTATCCTCCATTACTCCCCCATATATTTACCTTCCCACAATTTGCCAACCTAGACACCCCAAGTCTCTTTCTTTTGTCTTGTCACTGCTCTGAAAATTTTTTGGTTTTTGTTAAGATGCTACATAAACTCAAGGCCTAGCCATGCTTTTGTGTTATTCATCCCTGAGTTTCTCCCATGAGACATACATATTAATAAACTCCTGTTTTTCTCCTGTTAATCTCTCTTTTGTTATAGAGTCCAGCTGAGATCCTAAAAGGGTAGAAGAAAAAAAATTTGTTCCTCCCCTAGCTCCTACTAGTAGGCACTAAGATTGTTTCTAAAGTTTTGCTATGATAGTATCATTGAATTTTTCAAAGACTGAGAAAAATACATTCAGGCAAGGGAAATATATGTTAATTCAGTAATGTATTGAAGAATTAAATCAGTGCCGTTATTCAAAGAAAATTGAGTCATGAAAAAATTAGAAGAGGATTCTAAATATTCTTTTTATTTCCTGAGGGTTATTTTCTTTATTCTTCCCTTGGTTCTTTTTGCCTCTAATCATTTATATGATACACTATATATACACCATATAACTATTATAAAATGTCCCCTTCCACCTGAAACTTCACTTCCACTAATCTGTGAATAACAAAATGGCAAAAGATCCTTTATTTCATCCTTATTGTACGGCAAATCAAAACAAAGGAGCGTATTAAAAAAGTAAATTATATCCATGCCAAAAAATGTCTTATAATAAAGGCTCATGTGAAAAGCAGCATGTGAATGGGGAAAGAAAAAAAGGAAAAATCTGTTACTGTTTTGTGTATTCTGTATTCTATTCTTATTGCCTTTTTACTAGTCCTTGAAATTCAGATGGGGCTCTGGATCATTCTGACGGAACCCTCAATCATTGGCTTTGACTCCCTGGCCACAGAGAAAGCACATGACCTTTTAAACATAACAATATGGACAACAGGAGAGGCTTCCCCAAATCCTCAGCTGAATGGATCATGTACCTTTGATGTTATCAGAGGTCCACCTTTATGTGAAGAAAGTGTGCCTAGGAACAAAGCTAACATAGATGAAAGCAAAACCAGAAAACGGAGCTAAGAGAGAGAGCAATTATTGCTTGAGCAACTGGAGTAAGTTATGTCTGAAGGCATATAACCTCCAGGCTTTTTAGTTATGAGAATACATTCTTTTTAATAAACTTTCTTGAACTATCTTGAGATGGATTTCTAGTACTTATAACTGAAAGAGTCTAGATTTATCAAAGACTACAGAATTGAACTATAAAATTAATTATATTAATATATAAAAAGTTAGCTATTATTTTTACCTGCTCAGCATCCTTCTTTCCCTTGGAAAACTGCATCTCCTTCATTCCACATTGTTCTGGTTGGGCTGTCAAAAACAGGACCCACTCCTCACTTACTCTTATGAATAGGGATATGACCTCAGTCTGGCCAATCAAATAGTCTGTCTCTGTCCACAGTGAGTATTTCAAGATGGACACATGACCCAAACTGTGCCAATCATCATCTTTCTCTGGAACTTTTCCTTTCCCTGGGGTGTCAGCACAAGCAGGATGTGAATTTATAGTTGTCAGTGATCATGTTCCTGTCACATGGACAAACTCTATCTACAGTAAAAGAGAATAAGACCCCAGAGAAGCAGAACTATGCATGGAATAAAGCAAAGAGTCCTTTTATTGTACACATGGATCCAATAATGTTTGATATTAGATCCACCATATCCTAGAGAGTTAATGATAAAATAAATGTCTTTTTTTTCCCCTTAAGCTAATGTAAACTGGTTTCTGTTAGTTATAACCTAAAAAGTTTGAACATGATGTTCTAGTTCTGCACAGTCCAATATGGTAGCCACTGGCTGCAAAGGGCTATTTAAATTAAAATGAAATAAAATTAAAAATTCAGATAAATAACAAGGTCCTAATGTATTGCACAGGAAACAACATTCAATATCTTGTAATAACCTATTATGAAAAAGAATATATATATATATGACTGAATCACTATGCTGTATACCAGAAACTAACACAATGTTGTAAATCAACTACAATTAAAAAAAAGAAAATTCTATGGGGGAGGGTATAGCTCAAGTGGTAGAGTGCATGCAGAGCATGCACAAGGTCCTGGGTTCAATTCCAGTACCTCCTCTACACTTAAATAAATAAATAAATATACCTAACCACTGCCCCCCCCCCCCAATAAAACAAAAACAAATCCTAGATAATAAATTCAGTTACTCAGGTGCACTAGCCACATTTCAAGAGCTCAATTGTCACATGTGGCTATTGGCTGTTGTATCAGACAGTGCAAACTAGAATATTTCTATCATTACAAAAAGCTCTATTCAGACAATGGTATTGTAGTCAAATAAAAATTGTTAGGTTATTAAGTGTGGAAAAATTAATTTTTCAGTCAAAAGAATTAACCCTGGGCAGTACCTATTCACACCCAAGTCAGATGTAGGCAAGGATCAATTTGGAAAAAGGTCAAACAGACAAAAGTAACTTTGGAACAGCAAAATGGCACATCACAAAATAAGAATAAGATTGCATCAAACAGTAGGGGAATCAAGGAAATAAAAGTGCTAAGGAAGAAGAAAATGTGTGTTAAGGGGATGTGAATATATTTAAATTAGAGGACTCAGCCAGCATAGAATGTAGAAAAAGAGTTGAAGAAAGAAGTTTGTCCCCAGTATTGTTTCAGGCAGAGAATAACCAGCTGGGAGACTCTACCAAAAGGGAAAGAGGATGATAATAGTAAACAAGAATGCCAGGCATGGAGCATGCCATACGATGTGTTGGATGATGGAACAAGTGAAGTGGCTCTAGAGCAGGCTGGGACTTGAAAACTGATCATTGCAGTCAACTCTAGATCGTCTAAATTATGTATTTTCCATGAAAAAAAAAAAGCTGCTTTCAAGTAAGCAGGATAGTTACTAACAAACACTTCGGTTAACACATTTTTATGTTCCTTCTTTACATTTACTTTTTAACATAGCCCGTGGCACATCAGAGCACCTTTTAAAAGGAAACAGTTCCTCTCCAGTAAAGTTCTGAACCACAAAGAAAGAGGCCTGAAATTTGTATTCCTCTGACAGCTGATAGTCTTCCTCTTTCTTTCTCCAGTATTTAAATAAAAGAAAGCAAGAGTTCTGAGCAGGGGAATAGGGTAGAAAAAAAACTGAACAACTTTCTGCATAATCTGAGTCAAGTTTTTACAGTGTTATATATATTTAGTCTGTTTCAAATGCAGCAAGCTTCATATTTGAGGCATAGTCTTTAAGTTAATCATGCTCTGTGTTGAATACAAATCAATGAAAAGTTAATTATTGTTAGTTACTAAACTTGAGAGTACATTGCGCTGCTACTGCTATGGGATTTGAAGAGATTCTTCAGATGGAGAAGCAGTATGGAGTGGCTGAGTACTGGCCTGGTAAGGAGAAGGTCTAGTTCCAAATCCCAGCTCTGTTTACTTGTTGTATGACCTTAAGTTAATTTGCACCTTTAAGATTCAGTTTCCCTTCTATTACAGGAGGAGACAGGATTAGATGGTCTCAACCATTTCTTCACATTCAAAAGTTTCATGACTTTATGAGGGAAGCATAAAACCAGGAAAAAAATTAAAATATATTTTTTCTCAAAGTATCTTTTAATCTTTGTGAGGCTTTGGCTTTGCTCTACTAAGGGAAAAACAGGGAAAACTTCACTTATGATATTTTCTTAACCTTCACAAGTCCATAGTTGGCACCAATATTGAATAGCTTTGCAAATATAATCCTACTAATTATAAGAATGAAAACAGTGTTTCCTAAATCAGCAAAAGCTTAATGATACTTACTTGGAAGGCAAAGTCAAACAAACATCAGATAGAAACATCCCACAGAGATAGCTAATTCACAGTTTTCTAATTTTTATTTGGCTGTCTAAAATTTCCCCATCAAGGAGAAGTTATACTGGCCAATTTTAAATTTAGTTCACAGAGCAGTTAAAGTTCTTTTTGAAAGTTAGTACAATACAATAGATCCTTGACATTTAACCAATGCTTCAACTATACAAGTCATACCAAAGACCATAACACGAGTATCTTACAGTTTTACTGAGTTACATTTTTTTTTTTAATTGAAGTACAGTCAGTTACAATGTGTCAATATCTGGTGTATAGCACAAAGTCCCGGTCATGCATATACACTGAGTTACATCTGAATCATTCAATACATGAAGCTGAGCTGTGATGGTGAGGGAGCTCAGCACCTGTATCTTGAGGTGGTGTATTTCGTATCCTAACATGCTCCATTCTAACATAACTAACACACTCGGTCAATGGACATGTTTCTTTGTGAGAAACGTTTCCTCAAAAGAAAAAAAAAACTTCTATGCAGGTGATTAAAAAAATGAAGATGATTAAGAAATGGATAGTTTATTTGAATAATAGAATTCTCTCTAATAATTAAAAATATGGAGGAGCTAAGTGACACTGAATTTAAAAATTATAGAATCAGTAAGGATCTGAAAGGTGTCCCTTTAATTTCTTTCCATTTATTCTTTTTATTTACGATGAATGATCTACCAAAAGTTGTAGTAATATTCTAGAACTTGAAGCTTTAGAAGTGCAAAGTATCTCTAATAATATCTGGGTTTCTTATAATTAATATTCAGGCTTAAATTAACTGTATGTTAATTTACATAGAATAAGCCAGTTAATTCTTTGGGCCTCACCATCTCAGAGTCAGTCGACCATCAAGATTTCAGATTTGATATATATAACTGAATCACTTTGCTGTACACCAGACACTAACACAACATACTGTAAATCAACTATATTTCAATAGAAGAAAGAAAGAAAGAAAGAGAGAATGAAAGAAAAAAAGAGAGAAAGAAAGAAAAATTTCAGATTTGTAGGCCTGAGAAAAGCCTTTGAGGGCAATACTTTTAGCTGGAACTTATTATCACAAGAGAATATGCATGTATATAATTCTCAACATAAATGAATATACTTTAATGTAAATGTTTAAGCTGCAGACATAAATGATTACCTTTTTGAAATGAGACATCCAGTTTGCCAAGGTAAGGTGGGAGTTCCTTTAAAAGATATGGTTGAAAAAAGTTAGCTCTCAAAAAAAAAAAAAAGTATTTTTTAGTGTCCTACATTAAGATCTGCTTCTTCGAAAAATAAAAGAATGAAATGCTATAAATGCTTACATAGGGCACTCTAGCAGAACATCTCCAATTCCAAATTAGCCATATAATTACTTACTTTCATGACCTACAAGAAAACAAATCTGTGCTATTTAATATGAACCATTTGTCAATAATAAATACACAAAGATTTCAGTAGACAAATGTCAAGAATACACAGTTCAAAGGAAAAAAAATGAAAAAAAAGACTAACAATCATAAAGAAAAATCTTTAAATTCACTAATAAGCAAATGCTGATTAAAATTTAATGCAGCAAATTACGAACTCTTAGGTATAATTATAATGACCAATACAAGTATGGCAAAATGGGAATTCTTCTAGTATTAGATATTAGAAGTCTTTTAAATACTTTGAAAAAGCAAGCTGGGCCCTTTTTCGCCCTCTCCCCTTTGGAGACGGCCCGCACTCTGTCTATGGAGTGTGTACCTACTCTTACTTTAAATTGAGCACCCAATTCCCACACCTCTTTCCTTGCCTTTCTCTTGCCTTACACTCTATAGAGTAAGTATCTCTCTAAATAAATCTACCTTTACAAAAAAAAAAAAAAAAAAAGCAAGCTAGTGATAGCAGCTTTCGATATATATTAGGAAAGTATAATATTCCTAACTGCAGATGTTCAGGATGGTGTGGACGCCCGCTCTGCTCCCTAGGCACACTCACAAGTGGGGCCAAGTCAGAAGATACACACAACACTTAAGCACCACTAATCCTAGCTGGTGTCTTTCTCTCTGGGGAAATGGGAGCACTCCAGAGACTGCCTCAACTTCATACCATTCCCATGGGACCGACTTACATTCTGACCCACGTCACAGTGATGCCCAGTGAGCTGTCCCTAATCTTTCATCAGCTGAGAGTCTAGTCATTTATTGTGCATCAATGGCATACTAGGTACTTCGGAGGTGCCAAGAAATTAGGATGATATAATCTACAAACTCTCCACTACAAGGCAGGAGATATCAAAAAAAAAAAAGGAAAGAAAAGAAAAGAAAAGAAAGAAACTATAATATTCCTAATCATTTGTCCAATAATTTCCCTGTTGGCAGTTAATTTAGGGAAATAATTTTAAATATATAGAAAATTTTATCTTTACAAAGCTTTATCTTTATGCCTATAGATGTTCAGTGCAGTGTTACATGTAACTGTGAAAACTTAGAACTAATTCAAATACCCAACAATAGAGAAATGGTTAAAAATAACTATATATCCACTCAGTGGAATAACTGAAGTCATTTGAAATGTTTATGAAAAATCAGCATAGACTCTGAAAAGGCTAAATACTGTATGATTCCAATTATACGACATTTTGGAAAAGGTAAAACTATGGTGAAAGTAAAAAGACTAGTGATTGTCAGGAGTTGGGGGGGCAGGAAGGATGAAGAGGCAGAGCACAGAGGATTTTTAGGGCAGTGAAACTATGCTGTAGGACCTATTATTAGTGGATACATCTCATTATCATGTATGTCATGTCAAAACGCATAGAATGTACAACACTGAGAATAAATCCTGATGTGAGCTATGACCTTTGGGTGATGAGGCTGTATCAGTGTAAGTGCATCAGCTGTAACAAATGTACCACTCTGGTGCAGGATGTTGATAGTGGGGTGAGCCTGTACCTATGTAGGGTCAGAAAGTATGTGGGAAATCCCTACACTTTCTGATCAATTTTGATGTGAACCTGTAACTGCTCTAAAAAGCAAGTCTATTTAAAAAAGAAAAGGAAAAAATATGCACCATTCCATAATGTTAAAGTGCTTAAAAACGCAATATAAACAATATACAGTAAGAATACAATTATGTAAAAAAAAAAAATTCAGAGTATACTTATAGATAGTATCCTGTTAACATAAGTTTTCTTTAGGTTATAGAATCAGGTATTATTTTTCCTTCCATTTATCAGTATTTACTATAATGAGCATGTAAACTACTAAAATCAGATTTTTAAAGGGTCCTTACCTATACTTGAAGACTAAAACTAATTCACATATCCATTCTAAATCGAATAAATTATAGAACACTTCAAAGAAGTTGAACTTCAGGAGTTTTAACTCTGAGGACTTTGGTAATTTTGTTTAAATATTTATCAAAATAAGTCACCACAAATGTATGTAAATGAATACAAATCATCACTGGAAGTCAGAAGAGTTTTTAAAATTTCCTTTGACAGTCATTATTTAATCATTATCATTTATTTTTTGTTATTTCTTGAAGTACTACCTGATATTCACTGTTTTAAAAAATCTTACTGGCCCTAATGTCTACCGGTTGTTAGTCTGTCATGTATTTTCACTTACACAGTACTTGAGATCAGAGATGTTTACATTGACCCCAGTTGATCTCTTTAGGTTCTCGTCGTGTGACACCACAACTTGCTCATCTTTCGTAATATGGCAGTCCAATTCCAGCATATCAGTTCCAATTGTAACTGCACTGAAGAAATACAAACCATAATGACATTCTGAAACTGAAGCAAACATTTAGGTTACATAGATATAGATGAAAAAGTTCAGAGTTACAAATCAAAATAGTTTGAAAACTCCATAATACTAAAATTTCTCCTCAACACTGTTACTTATTATGAATAATTGATAAGAAAATATTCTAAGTGAACTTAGAATAAGAGATTCATGTTAGCTCCTTTTCATGACTAGCAATTGTTAATTCTGGCAACCCCATATAAATGAAAGAACACTGGACCAGAAGTTGGGATTTGGGCACCAGTTCCTGCTTCGCCACGAACCTGTCATGTAACTTTCTGTGAGTAAATGCCCTTCTCCGGGCCTACATTTCCACATCTATAAAATAAAAAAGATTAAACAAGAAAAGGATGCCCACTTTTGCCACTTAAATTCAGCATAGGATTAGAAGTTCTAGCAAGGCAAGTAAGCAAGAAAAAAAAAAAAAATCCAGACTGGAAAAGAAGTAAAAGTATCTCTGTTCACAGATAACATGATCTTATGTATAGAAATCATAAAAAAGATTCCACAAACACTAAAACTGTCAAAAGTAGTAAACTCAGTGAAATCGTATAATACAAAATAAACACACAAAAATCAGTTTTATTTTGATCTACTAAGAATGAAAATCTAAAAAGAAAATCATAAAACAATTCCATTTACTGTAGCATCAAAAATAATAAAAACTAAGGAATTAACTTAACCAAAGAGGTGAAAGACCTGTACAATGAAAACTATAAAATGCTGAAAGAAATTAAAGAAGATATGAATGGAAAGACATTCCATGTTTATGAACTGGAACACTTAATATTGAGAAGATGTAAATACTACATTGATCTACAGAGTCAATGCAACTCCTATCAAAATTCTAATGATGTTTTTTACAGAAATAGAAAATCCATCCTAAAATTCATATGGAATCTCAAGGAACCTCAAATAGTCAAAATAGTCTTGAAAAAGAAGAACATAGTTGGACGACTCACACTTTACAATTTCAAAACCACTACAGGGGGTAGGGTATAGCTCAGTGGTAGAGTGCTTGCCTAGCAGGCATGAGGTCCTGGGTTCAGTCCCCAGTACTGCCATTAAAATAAATTAAAAAATAAACCTAATTACCTCCCCCCACCCCCAAAACAACAACAACAACAAAAACTTACTACAATGCTTCAGTAATCAAAACAATGTGATACTGGCATAAAGACAGACATATGGACAAATAGAAGAAAAAGTCCAGAAATAAACCTTTGCATAGATGGCCAAGTGGTTTTTGACAAGGATGCAAAGACTATTCAATAGGGAAAGGGCAGTCTTTTCAACAAATGGTGCTGGGAAAACTGGATATTCACATGTGAAATAATGAATTTGGATTCTTACTTAACATCATATCCAAAAATAAACTCAAAAGTGGATCAAAGACCTAACACAAAAAACTCTTAGATGAAAACATACAGAAAAGGCTTCATCACATTGGATTTGGCAATGATTTCTTGGATATGACACCAAAAGCACAAGCAACAAAATTAAAAATAGATATAATAAATTGGACTTCATCAAAATTAAAAAACTTTTGTGCATCAAAGGACATTATCAACAGAGTAGAAGGCAATCCACAGAATGGAAAAATATATTTGCAAATCACCTGATAAAGAATTAATATCCACAATATATTGGATAAGAACTCCCAAAACTCAATAAGAAACAATCAGATTCAAAAATGTATAGACATTTTGACAGAAAAATGTGCCAAGAGGCACATAAAAAGATGCTCAACATCACTAGTCATTAGGAAAATGTAATAAAACCTACAATAAGATACTTTACTCCCATTAAGATGGCTATTATCAAAAAAAGAAGAAAAAGAAAAGAAGGAAGGAAGCAAGCAAGCAAAATTAGAAAAAGACATGTATTACTGGCCAGGATGTGAGGAAACTGAAGCCCTCGTACATTGCTGGTGGAAATGTAAAACAGTGCTGCCACGATGGAAAACAGTGATGATAACTCTAGTTCTCCACACCTCCTCCCCACCTTGCACCTTACACTCCAAGCAGCCCCATGATCTCTTAATACCTCCTCTGCCTGAAATGTCTTTCACAGAAAAACAATACAGAATAAAATAACAGACAAAAACTTGAACAGGCACTTCACAAATGAGAATTTCCAAGTGGCCAATGAGCGCAGGAAGAGTTGTTCAACAACAAAATTCAACAGGAAAATGTAAATTAAACCCACGATGAGACAGCACTGCATACCCATCAGAATGGCTAAAATTAAAAGGACTGATAATAAAGTAGCAAGACAGTAGAGCAACTGGAACTCTCCTACACTGCTGGTGAGAACGTAAATGGCACAATCTTTTGGAAAGTATAAATATGCACCCACCCTATGACCTAGCAATTTCACTTCAGCTAAGTATATATCTGGGAGAGATAAATGCATTTGACCACATAAAAAACATGTACAAGATTATTTCACGCATCATGGACGAATCTTACAGATATAAATTAAAAGAAAGTTCTTTCACATCTCCACAACTAGATCCTAAATTCCTGGTGAGGAAGGGCCTGTGGCTATTCCCTATACTCTAATGTTCATGATGTTGGCCATATTGCAGGTATTCAACTCATTTTGAAATGAATGGAATGAAGCCATACTTTGGTTACCAACGTCTATGAACATGTTAAATTTTAATTAATTATCATCTAGCTAGCACTTGAATGTTCATCAGTGATAATCCATAGCCATAGTAAGTATTATACTTCAAAGAATAAAACATTCACATGGAATGGCACTGTTTGAGCATATCTAAATGAAAAAAAAGTAGGGATTGTATGACCCCAGTGATGTAAAATAAAGTGTGCGTGCGTGTGTGTGTGTGTGTGTGTGTGTGTGTGTATACACTTCATATAATAAATATATATATAAAGACTAGAAAGATATATGCCAAATCACTAAAGTAGTTACCTCTTATAAATGGTATTACTGGGAATGGAATTAAAGATTTGGGCAGGCCAATTTTTTTTTTTTTTTTACTTTACATAGATTATTTGAATTATTTGAATTTTTAAGAATATAAACTTTCATAATGAAAAAAATTATGTCCATTATGAATATATTTTATCTAGAAGACATTATGAACATCAATTTATCCACCATCAACAGAATGAACTACAGCAGGACTGTAAGAAAAACTGAACATCCTTTTAAATACATAAGCACTTATAGTTGAAGACTAAGTACTCATGTGATGGTTGCTGGGTGCTCTGTGAGAGGAAAGGGGAGGATGCCACTGGAATCCTCTTCCTCTTCAATGCCACTATCCTTCCCTTCTCCCTCACCCTCAGTACTAGGCAATATTTCTGACTCTTCCCCTCCCCCAATGTCTTACATCACTTTCCAGGAGATGAAGTGTAGTCTTCACTGGTTTGCCAGCTGGTCAGGTCCCCAGCATGAATGTTTCCTACAGGACTTGGTAGCCAAGGCAGTGCCAGGAAAATTACAGCCACTCCTGGAAGGTGTGGAGCAGCTTAGTGTGTCCGGAACAAACTAACCACCTTGTATCTTTGACTGTCATATACGTCTTTGGGATCAGTGGTTTTGAGGTTGGGCTGAGCAGCAACACAATGAATTTATCAAGCAGTTGGAGGTCAGTGAGCCAGACTTCGTGGCAAAGTTTTAGCAAGTAGTGGCTGCTACAGCTGGTAAAGACTGATGGACATGAAAATCAAAGACAATAACTGCAGCTGATGGAGCCAAGGCCACAACTTCACTGTGAGAACTTCAGATGTACCACTTAAAAGTCTAGGGATAGGATCCTGATCAGCTGTCTAAACTCACAGACCAGTACTGGCCTGGTGATTTCAACGGGAACAGCATATCAACTGGACTCCTAGTGTAAATGTTTTCCATCTGAGCAAATCCAGACCAGCAGTTTGCTTCCTAGCTTATTTCTTTTCAAAAGATGTCAAACTTTCAAGAATTTGAAGGCTTCTCTTGCAACTATAACCAAAAGGAATCTACACATTATAACTCAAGCCTGCTGCTGGCCCACAGGCATGTGAAGTGGAGCCCTCCTACTCCAAAAACAAGAGAGAAGGGCAAAAAAAGGTTATGTTTTTATAATTTAGCTGGATTCAGATGGCTGGTTTCACCACCTTTGCCAGATTCTGGCATAATTATGTGACATCCCAACTACTAGCTTTCCTAGTGATGATTTAGTAACATGAAAAAAAATCAGGAGAGGGAGATAATTAGTTACTCCTTCCTCCACGCTAGTAGTTATTTCTTTATTTATAGAGGAAGTACTGGGGACTGAACCCAGGACCTCATGCATGGACCTCGTGCATGCTAAGCATGTGCTCTACCACTTGAACTATACCCTCCCCCCTTAAATTTTGTTCTGTTTTATTTTTTTTTGGTGGGGGGGGCGGGGAGGAAGTAATTAGATTTAGTCATTTTTAATGGAGGTGCTGGGGACTGCAACCAGGACCTCGGGCATGCTATGCACGTACTCCACTACTGAGCTATACCCTCCCACTGGATTAGATGATTTTTAAAATCCTTGGCCATCCCCAGACTGAATGGTTCTAAAACTATGAAGCTGGCAAAATTTACCTTTGGAGCCAACCACTTCGCCATTTTCTCTTACTTGGTCTACTTCTGATGATCTCGCCCCATCAGCATATCATTCCAAAAGACCCAACAGCCACCTGCTGACTTGCGCCAAAGTCTCCCCTACCTCTCCTTAAACAATCTTTCCCTTTAGTGTCCTGATTACCACTGATTGTTAGAGGAGTTCAAACAAACCTGGCTCTTAATGTAATTCTCACTAAATGTAAATAACTTGTTAAATTTATGTGTCCCCTTCTAGAGAACATCCACCCTAAAAAGAGATTGTTTGCTAATTTTGTTTGCTAGAACCACAAGTGTGTAAAAATAAAATCCCCAAAAAGACAAACAAAAATAGTTTTTAGGTTGGTAGAATTATTTTTCTGTATTTAAAAATCACCTTAAATATTGTTATAGTGTGTTTAGTTTTTTTAAAAAAACAATAAAAAATATAGACACAGTAAACAACATATATATCCAGCAGTTTTAAAATAAAATTCTAAATTTTCATCTTTGTGTATATTTAAAAAATGATTGGGTACTGCTGATTTTTGGTCACACACATGTTTCATTTTCTTTTACTTTTGTTTTTATTTTGTATGAGTCTGTGAAGGGAGGATAAGAGCAGGGGTTATCTATATTTTCCTGTATTAAAAAAATTATACATACTACCTAAGAAATTTTTCTAAATATGAAGTTTTCATTAGCTGAAATGTTGGCTATGTTTAGAAATGTTTAGGAACTATATGAAAAATATTTTCCATTTATTGTATGCTTATCTTTTATTAACAAGCTAAGAAATAAATATTTAGGACAATAGTAAGTGCATCTAGAACAATCTGTAAGTTATTCTAATAAAATTATCTCAAACTTGATATACAAATAGCTAAAACATAGCAAGAAAACTTTTATCACTTTGGCCTCCAAAATTTTCCACAAATAACAATATGCTTCTACTTCATTTGAAAGACCAGATATTTTATAGCCAAATTTCTGATAAGCTGATGACAAACACAGAAAAAGTTAGGGAAGTCAAGGCTTCAACATTTCCGGAAAAAGAAATAAAACTCTAGCTCTACAAACTTGCCAATTATATAGGAAATAACAGCTAATCCTCCTGTGCTGACCAGAAAGTAGAATTTGGGGTTTGGGGGCGTTGTTTTTTGGTTTTATTTCTTTTTTTTTTTTTCATTCACTGGCAGCATGTTTGGCATCTCACAAACTACCTGGTAAATAATCACAGTCTAAAAATTATGGGTTTATTACTTCCTAGAAGAAAATAAAGAAACCTAAAAAACTCTAGCTCTAAAAGAGGATGTGAAATCACTTGAAACTCCACAGAAA
This sequence comes from Camelus bactrianus, assembly GCF_048773025.1. Lineage (NCBI taxonomy): Eukaryota > Metazoa > Chordata > Mammalia > Artiodactyla > Camelidae > Camelus > Camelus bactrianus. The sequence goes on from NC_133554.1 coordinate 14,996,602, forward strand.
CAATGCATAATAACTTATAAAAGATCATATTTGAGGAATTTATTTGAATCTCATTTACTCCCCAAAACATTGAAGTTATATTGTTAGTCCCATTTCAGAGATGAGATAATTAGTATTGTATTAATTAGATATTCTAAAAAATTTTATCATGAGAATCAGGTCACTGATTAATTACTTTGAGTATCTGCCAACTTACACTTCCAGCTATTGCTAATACAATTTGTTTCTTTCTCTAACCATTCATGTTAATACCACAGGGATCAAATTGTCCTATGGGTATTTACAAAGGCAGCCTGATTTAATAACCTAGTTTTATTAGCTCTTAAGAACCAGATTTTACATACTCAAGGGCTTAGTGACTCTGTGTGTGTGTGTGTGTGTGTGTGTGTGTGTGTGTGTGTGTGTGTGTATACACATGTATAGTACAATTCCTTAGTTTTTGGTTCTGTGCTTATTACGGATGGGGTTTTGTCTCTATCTGTCTTGTGTTAATATTCTAGTTTGTTCTTGAGTGCCCCATTCCGTGTCTTATTCAGGAAGCAACTAGTGAGAGCCAGTCAGCACCAAAGCTAGATGTTAGGGATTGAGAGATCAATAAGCAAAGATTCTTGCTCCCAAGGAATCCAAGAAGAGCCTTATTCATAACTTAACGTGTTTGAAAAATTATTTTATAAACCACATTAAAGAATTTTTTATAAATTTTGAGATGTAATTATTTCTTTGTCAGTCCTAATTAGTTCTTTAGCCCTACTATAATATAATGAATACATAATGAATTAATTTTCTCTACATTCTTAAGGTCCTTTCAATTTCTGAGACATAGCCTGTCCACGTACCCTCACATCTTAACCTCAAACATTTCACATTTTTAAAATAGCTTCTTCCTCTCCACCAAATGATAGCTCTTCTAGTCCTAGTATCTTTTCAGTTTTCTGGTTAATCTTAACTAGGCTGCCCATACCAACTATTTATACTTTCTCTGATATCATCTTCACCTCCACATCATAATATGTATGCTTTGTGAAGTATATATCTAAATCTTTACATAAATAAGATCTACGTTCTTGTTGTTCATTATATTTTTATTATCTTTGCCCCAACTACTTATCCTATCAAGGATACAGCATATTTAAGCACAGTATCTGTCTTTTGTCAATTATGTAATATAATTCTTTATCTTTTTAGTATATGGTATCTTGCAAATAGCATGCTTAAACAATTTTTTGTTTTGTTTTGTTCATGGAACAAGTATACCTAAAAAAAAAAAAACTTTCTAAGTGTCCTAGTAGTTAAAGAAATAGAAGAATATCAGTAGATGAAAAACATGGGGGAGGGTATAGTTCAGTGGTAGAGTGCATGCCTAGTATGCATAAGGTCATGGGTTCAATCCCCAATATTTCCATCAAAAGTAATTAAATGAACCTAATTACCTCCTCCCCCCAAAAGTGGGGTCTTAAAAATTTGGTGAGCAAATGAAAAACAAAGTACAGTTTTTAAAAAGTTGATATTATTGATAGCAAGAGTACTGACTGCATAAGACAAGACAAAACAAAAAACAAAATCACCACCAACAGTAACAACAACAAAATGTTTAAGGTTAAAATTAAAGCCTGTTTGATTTAGGTTTTACATAAATTTCAAAGTCAATAAGAAAGCCAACTTACAAATAAATATATCTAACAAATACTAACATACGGAAGAGCTGCTTTCTTCTTTTGAAGTACTAGAAGGGGGAGGGTGTAGCTCAAATGGTAGAGTGTATGCTTAGCATGCACGAGGTCCTGGGTTCAATCCCTAGTACCTCCATTAACAACAACAACAAAAAACTAATAATAAATAAATAGGCCTAATGCCCCCCCCCAAATAAATAAAGTACTAGAAAAACTTTCAAACAACTACAGTTACAGAAAGCTACCACATGATGGAGAAGGCCATGGCACTTTTTACTAGTTATTGCTTGAATGAAACAATACAAAAAACTGCTTTAAAATGAAATGTTGTATCTAGCGAGTAGAAACCATCTAAACTCTTTGAACATCAAAAAAATTTTCAGAGGATTGAAATCCTCAAAGATAAAAAATATTTAGGTACCATCCTTAGAAATAATGTATTACACAAATGTACCATCCTTGGAAACAGCTTATTATATAATCTAGTGTTTTAATTTCATAAATATATAAGGGTGCTTGGTAAAAATTCAGCAAAAAACATGGAGGAAAAACTTATACTTTATACATAAAGAATGCTAAAGTCACTCAAACTTCTGAGCAGTTTTTCCCCCAAGTAATATATATCAGTATATATCCCAGGCAACAAATATTTGATAAGTGATAGTGTATGTGGGTATGTGAGGTTGTGTATATGTGTGTGTATCTCAGTGAAAGTTGTTCACATAAAATTAAATATGTATTTTGTTACAGCTAGCTAGCTAGCTGTATAATCTCAGTTGAGAAGACAACAAAGTAATTTAAATTAAATTATTCTGTTTCACAGTCAGCGACAGGAGGAAAGATTCTGCATTTTAGGGCTGTAAGAGATTTCTTAGATTACAGTCAAAAGGCATCATATTATAGAACAGCAAGAGTAAGCTATGACAAACATAGGAGGATTTGATTTAGGTGAAACTGGAATAGGAAAAGCAGTACCTTCAGACCTGATAACAGAATAAATCATCTCTAAAGTGTCTGAATAATGAGAAGCAGAACAAAAATTTATGCCAAATTCTCCTGATTTATTAGCCCCAATTATATACATAAAAATGGTTCAAAATTATATAAGAAAACATTTTTTTCTCACTAAATATGGATAGTTATGTTTTTTCATGGGGTTTAGCTTATCATATCCCCTGCCTTATTTTTCAGGGAAAAGAAAACAGTGTTCTCACCGTTACCACAGACTGATGATAATCATTTACTCTAAAACAAAGAACAAGGTACCAATCAGCTGTCATTCCTGTCTCTCCTGCTGCTGCTTCTCTGTGAGGTGCTCTAAAAGACATTTCTACGAAATAGGAATAATTTAAAACTTGAAAAAAGTTAATTTACCTTACTTAAAAAAATCAACACTCATAAGGCTTCGAAGAAGAAATACCAGACAACAGGTTCAGATCTGCAGAAAAATTACTAAATAGACACATAATCCTCCTCACAAACAAAGGCCAGTTTAACAGTTGTTTCATTTTCTCCTTTTCTCTTTCTCTCCGAGACTAATTAGCATTATACACAGTATGTTCCTTGTTACAAATGCCTTCTTTCAGCTTTGGAACTATAGCATCTTTTGATTACCCACAACTCTGATCTAGTTTCTCCGTCATGTAGAAGCCAAACACTCTTTGTAACACTTCAGACTAACTAAATAAAAAAAGCGCTTTTAATAAAATAGAAACAACTATCACAAGTGGATGCTACGTGTATACTATCTTCACTGTGTGAATCATCATCACTTTCAAAATAAACTGTAAAAGAGACAAATACCTTTTTATATACTTACTGCTGAAAGGCTGCCATTGTATTCTCCAAATTTTCTCCAGCACCTGTGAAAATATTAAATTGAAATTTCATTTACTGAGCTAATGTGAACATTTTATTTTTCCAGAAATCCACTTAAATGAGGCACATCAAGTGAATCATGTTTATATATTATGTAGACATTACAAGTATTTTAAAGAATGTAATGGTATTTTGAATTGTTTTCAGCTGCACCAGGAAGATCAAAATACAGCCACAGCAACGTTAGAAGAACCTAAACATGATTTTTTAGCTATGATATCTGTTTGTCATAGAAAAGATAGAAGACTTGGTACATACACACCTCCTCAGAGTTAAAATGTCTCTCTTCTGTATCCCCATAGTCTGCTATACATCTCTTTACTAAGGCATTTATCACATTATAGCATAAATTATTTACCCATCTCTCTCCTCCTTTTCCCATGAATTACTTAAAAGGAGTGGCTGTTTTAATCACCTTGGCTGAACGTGACAAAGAATATATGTAGGTTCATGTATGACTGAAAAACTGTGCTCTACACTGGAAATTGACACAACATTGTAAACTGGCTATAACTCAATAAAAAAATTTAAATAAATAAATAAATAAATAAATAAGTAAGTAAGTAAGTAAGTAAAATCACATTGGCTGAGGGCAGCTGAAGGTGGGGCTCTGCAGTTGGGATCTCCGCTCCCAAGTCTATCAGATACTTGTATGACCTTGGGAAAGTTACCTAACCTCTTTCTGGCAGAGTTCCTTTATCTATAAGGGTGGGGATATCATAGGATTATTGTAATTAAATGAATTAATATGTCAAGGGCTATATGTCATCAATTCGGAAAATGATAGCTTTTCACTTTTTAACATCTCTGAAGTTAGGGTGCCTTTTACAATAGATGGTGTGTAATAGTTTAACTGGCAAGATTTTCTCTTTCTTAGCAATGCTTTAAAAATAGGCATCTTATAACTTATGACATTAGAGTCAATGAAATAGTAAATATTCAGTAAAAGTAAAGGATTATTGCCATTATTATTACTATTGCCATTATTATAGTAACTGGTGCTTCCACTGACTGAAGTAATAAAAACTAGTGTAATGACAAAGAGGACACAGATAAAAACTATCTAATTACCTAACATTATCTAATGTTACATACTAGGTAGAACCAATTAGCACAATATACACTAGCCTTGTGTTTATAGATATTTTAAAACTAAAAGATTTCAGTATTACTAAATAATTAATGGAATGCTCAGGAAAAATACTTCGGAAAAACAGCCAATTTCTTAACAAAAAGAAGCACTTCAAAATTTAAGGTACTTTTCAAGTAATAACATTAATAACATTAAAATGTTTTATATATAATATCATATGAACAGATTTGCAAAAGTATTAAAATTTTCTTCTTTTATATTTTAGACATTTATTTTTATGACAACTTAATTAATAACCAATAGAAACACAAGGTATAAAGAAATGAATATACTAACCTAATGTTCTAAAAGTTCCATCAATTTAGCAGAGAGAAGGGATATTTATGTGAAAAAAAGCTACTTTGATTTTAGGTTCATTTCAGTTACTAGAGTTGATGCACAATAGAAAACAGATGAAGCAAACATGGAGATTAAAGCTTTTTTCAAAAGTAAGTGCTCTTTTGAGGCTAAACGACTTTCAAAAATCTAGTCAGTGCTTGTTTTAGTAAAAAATTATGGTAATATGTTATATACAGATAATCAATATTCAAGAACAAAGTACTCTAGGATATTACCAAAAAGACAAGTGGTGCTAAAATGGTTATTTATAGGTTAAACTACTGACTGCTTGTTGTGCCAAAAAGCAAGGAAGTTAAAAGGACAGAGAAGCCAGTTTGAAGGAGCTCTCAATGGCTAAACTCGAGACGATGTTAGCATCAAAATAATGATAGTAACAGACTTTAAACCACTGAACAAAATAGGATATTCTGAATCCATTTTAATAAATGGACTGGAAGTTTGATAAGAAATGGAGTGTTTATGTAGTTTCAAAGTACTTTCCTACAAAAACACTCATTACAAACAGAAAGAGAGTAACTTTACGATGGAAAAGACTAGAAGACTTTCAGACTTGAGTACTCGGCAGATACGTTCTTCAGACTTAATAAACTGAGTCTGTCCTTAGAAGAAAGTCAAAGTCAATGTCATTAGCTTCTTCAAGCTGACTTCTGTGTCCTTTTTTAATTTCCTTGCTTTTTGGTACAGTAAAAAACCAGTAGTTTAACAAATCAAATTAATTGGAGCAGTTATCTCCAGATGATAAGAATACAAATGATATCTAATATACATTTTTCTATACCTTACAAAACCCCCTATAATGACGATGCATTACTTTTTAAAGGAGAGAATCAAACTTTTAAGCACATTCTGCTCTGTGGAAAAAAATAAAGGCTAATCCGGCTCAGAATTCAAGCAACTGCCCAAGTGCTTTTGGTCAAGACAATCATCATCACATTTTGGTATGCACCAAGTGTTTTGTGTGTACTCCAAATTTAGTCACACAGAATATTAAAAGTTACGTGTACTCAGGGTTGAACTTGAATAAAACTAGTAATTTTTACTGATACACCAAAGATATTCTTAAGTGAAACTGCCTTTTTAAAAAAACTTCACGTGCATGACACTGAAGAATGCAGTGGCTACTAGTACATTTGGAACCATCATCCTCATTCATGCTAAAGCAACGACAGTTTGACCCACTACTGCTTTTGCACCATCAGTGCAAATGTCAACATGGTGAAAAAGGCAAATAATGTCTTATGAAAACAGTTTTGACCTTGTAGACCCATGCAAGGTCTCAGGAGCTCCCAGGAGTCCACACACCACACTTTGAAAACCACTGTCTCAAATAATCAATGATGGTAAAAATCAGAGGATTGGTTATCCCTGGGGATGGAAGAGGATAGATTAGGGAGGGAACCAAGGGAATCTTACGGGATTCTAGAAATGTTCTATATCATGATCTGAGAAACTGCTACCTGGGTGTATACACATTTTTTTAAAATATTAAGCCGTGCACTTAAGGTTAGTGCTACAACATCTATGCTATCCATAAATTAAAAAAAAAATGCCTTTAATTCTAAGTTTTAGAATTTTTATGTTCTAGTACATCCACCTAAACCCTGAGAAGGCTTTCTGCCGCAAGCATTGAGGGAAACATCTATCTCCCACTACCTGTTTCCACCTAGTGAAGGAAAATTTCACTCTAGTCTCCAAAAGGGAAAAGAACAGAAAGAACACTTTTTTTTTGAGTGAAGGTAGATTTATTCAGAGACATACATTGAAAGGCAAGAGAAAGGCCACGAGGTGTGGGGATTGGGTGCTCACATTAAAAGTAGGTACACATTTCATAGACAGAATGCAGGCGTCTCCAAAGAGGGAGAGAGGGGCGGCCGCGAGGCGCTGTGTTGCTGGTTTTTATGGGCTTGGTGGCTTCATATGCTAATAAGTGGAAGGACCAGTCTAAGGGGAAGGGGGTGGGATTCCTAAGAAGTTGGCCATTTCCCCACTCTTTGACCTTTTGTGACTAGCCTTGGGACTGCCATGGTGCTTGTGGGCGTGTTATTCACCATGTTAATGTATTACGATGGGCGTATAATGAACCTCAAGATCTGCCAGAAGTTAAATCTCTCATCATCCTGAGCCTCAAGGCCTAGTGGGGGTGGAATCTTTCACCATTTTGGTATTAACTGCTGTGACATTCCTTGAATGGCCCTGCCCTGCCCTCTTCCTGTCTCATTCCCCACCTCAGAGATTTTACTCCCATAATCTTATGGAGTTGCAGAGGGGCGAAGGTCTGTCTTTTGAAACTGCTTCCAGGCTAAGTAGGGGCATTGACCCTGCCTATCAGGGAGTAAAAATCTCTGATGCTAAGAAAACTTTTAACCCTTCTTTACTCCCTCGTCTACGCCTCTCTATGGGAGCAGAAGTGACATAGGAGAAAGAGCTGTCTGTCCATCTGTAACTCAACCTTTTAATTTAGAGTGGCCCACCCTCAAAAGGAACAGAATTTCTGCTCACTTACTTACATAGAGAGTTTGCCAGGGCAGGTCCTGCCAATGCAGGCAAAAGGCTTGCAGTTTTAGTGTTAAGTTCAATTCAGAGAGGGCACTAAGAGTCCAAGTTCAGCTCTACTGGTTCATACAGTTAATATTTTTATTTCCATATTTCTGATGCGTGCATTTTATTCTAAACTGGTTCCAAACTTGGGAAAGGAAAGTAAGCAGTGTTACTTATTATTAGCCTTCTCAAATTCCAATAGCAAGGACTTTCTAATATGCACCTGTTAGAATATTCCACAAAATAGTGTTCAATAAATATTTATTAAGTTTGAAATGATACATTCATTTAAAAATAATCTGGGTGATACTACTCAGCCATAAAAACCAACAACATAAAGCCATTTGCAGCAACATGGATGCTGCTGGAGAATGTCATTCTAAGTGAAGTAAGCCAGAAAGAGAAAGAAAAATACCATATGAGATCGCTCATATGTGGAATCTAAAAACAAACAAACAAAGCATAAATACAAAACAGAAATAGACTCACAGACATAGAATATAAACTTGTGGTTGCCAAGGGGGTGGGGGATGGGAAGAGATAGACTGGGATTTCAAAACTGTAGAATAGATAAACAAGATTATACTGTATAGCACAGGGAAATATATACAAGATCTTATGGTAGCTCACAGAGAAAAAAATGTGGCAATGAATATATATATGTTCATGTATAACTGAAAAATTGTGTTCTACACTGGAATTTGACACAACATTGTAAAATGATTATAAATCAATAAAAAATGTTAAAAAAATAATCTGGGTTAGAAGAATGGGCAGGGATACAGACGAAACAAGACTAGGCACTAGCTGATAATTGTTTGTATCTGGGTGAAGGCATCTTACTACTTTTGCGTATGCTTGAATTGTGCCATAATAAAAAGTTAAAATGATACTTATTGTTTGATCTTTTGGTTTGGGGGAATGGAGTTAGGAAAAACATAAAATAGAGACTTAGAACTCTGAAATAAATTTCCCCACAGTTAATACAACATTTACTACTAATATTTACATTCAAAGTCTACCTGTTTGTCTTTTGTGACTGCTTTCCATATTAATTTTAACTGTAATTCACTGAAACCTAATAGCTTAGGCATGCAAACATTGCTACTTAAGATCTTTGATCTGCTTTACAAGTTTATGAAATTAATAGCCAGTACTAGATAAAACAAAATATTGAAAAGGTGGTGAAGATGTTAACAATTAACAGAAGCCAGACACTGTGCTTAGTACTCTATATATTATTTCATTAAAATGCCCATAACATGGTAAGTATTACTATTTCCAGGAAAAAAAAAATTAGGTAAGGTCACACAGCCAACAAGGGGAACTTGGATTCAAGCACAAAGCAGTATGACTTCTGATCATACCCTTTTTTATCACTAACTATGCTACAGTTTCTATGCTGCCATTCATAAAAAACCTTTATTTCAGTTTCAGGTAAGTTATTCATATTGATTTCAGTATTCTTATAATTGTTTGTAAAGCCTGAAGATAAATCCCACAATGATAATACTCACAAATTACTTGTTACAGTGAAAGTCTGGAGAGTAACTAAGGGACTAATTTAAAAGAATGTCATTCCTCTCCAAGGAATTATTTGGCAATAGCTTTTCTCTTATGAATGGTTTAAATTTCTTTTCCTTCCAATTATCATCGTATCATTCACAGAGCATGCTTGCCATTAATTTTTCTTTTCCCACAAAAATCAACTTAATGCCTGGCTTTGAGAACAACCATTCTACATGTAAACAAAAGTTTAATTTTTAATTAGTTAATGAAATTAATTATAAAATGTGGAAGAGACTGAGTATCATAGATTTTACATGCTGTCCTAATGTAATTTGTTCATAATTTCTCTGCTTATGTCCTCCTGCCTCCATCTTCATCAGCTCACATTTTTCACTTCTTTGAGAAAGCTTTATTTCTCAATACTATACAAAGCTAACTTACCAATTTTTCACTCTTTGTTATCTTTCGCTCTCTTGTATAGTGCTTTATAACTACTTTGTGATTGGTTAATTTCTGTTAGGATAGGAAAAGTAAAAGAAACATACTTTTGTGTCTTTGATTAGACTTAAATGCTGTAAAGGAAAGAACTGTCTGTTCAGTTTCCTTTTTATGTCCCAAATGTTTTATATACCAATAAACATTCAATAAACATTGTAGATTTGTTTTTTATTTATCTTCAATCACCACTATCATTAATATTTTTGTATACATGCTATATATATGTGTGTGCATGCGTGTGATGTTTATAAAGCCAATGACAAATGGGACAATGTGCACCAGCCATGAAAGAACAACTTTCAAAATTAAATATTGTCTGATATTGGGAAAGATAGATTAGTGCAAATAAAACATATCCTAATGTTTGCAGATTTATTCCTATCTCAGTTTAAAATGTAGTTATTCAGTACATCAAGCAACAAAGAAATTCCTTCTTCATTTCTAAATTCATTTGTTCATTCAGCATTTAGAATGTGCCTTGGAAAAGTATATATGTTTTCTATATGAGCATAAAGAGCTTGTAAGAACTAGAGATGATATATACAAAAGATCATTTCTCAATTTGAGATCCCTGGGACACTGCAGACTTGTTTCTATATTTCAAGGGAAAAATATTAGTGAAATTTATACTTGCAGGTATAAGAAAAAAGTAAACACATCAGTAGCACAGAAGGATGATATTCAAAAGGTATACTGATATTGAGGGAGCATTTACCAACTAACCACATGTATGCTCTTTTCAATGATAAGTGGCTTTTGTTATATACCTTGTCATAATTTCAATAACTTTTCTGTAACAATATTTAATTTTCCTATGTTTGTATACAGTTTAAGATACATGGTGTATTATGTTATAAATGTATATCTCCATGGCTGAAAACAAGTATGCACATTTTAATTTGCTCTATTAAGCACAAAAATACTATTAAATAAATGATAATTTACTCTTGTTAATTAGGTATCAGTAGGAACGAGCAAGCCAGCTGGAAAAAAAGTCTTCACTGACAAGTAAGGAGGAGTTCCCTGAAAACAGGAAGGAGAGAGAAAAAGAGAAGCTGAAGGGAAAGAATCAGTACCCTGATGCTGAGTACATGTTTCAGGATGCAATTGCAGAATGCTACTTCCAGTAATACTCTGAGACTCAAACTGATGCCTCAATTTCCTCCTTGAACAACCAACTAAAATTTAGGGCCAAGAAGCAGCCAGTGTCTATGAGCAATCCTTAGCCTCACTTAAACATATCACCTGCCAAATCAGTCGGTGGCAGGATGCCCAGATTGTGACAGTACTCTACCTTGAGTCCAGGGGTGAAGGACTGGGAGGAAAGGTAAGGATTTTATCAGTTAGTGATTTTTTTTTTATTCTTTGGCCACTGAACCCTAATAAACAGATTTGTTTTTAAAAAGCCTGTTTAATTTAATTGGACCATAGAGATAGGTCAGAGAGTACCTGAAATAAATTATCAGGTAAGTTATTTCCCTGCTATCCTATCTCTAGTTAACTCAGTAGGCACCTGAAATAAATGTATACACAGTATGATTCCAAATGTATTAAATATGTACTTAAAGGAAATACTTCAAAATGTTAACAGAGATTATGTCTAGATAGTTTTAGAAACTATTTTTTCTTTTTTCATTTCTATATTTTCCAAATTTTCTACAAGGAACATGAGTTACATATGCAATTGGGAAAGATATTAATAAAATCTATAACTTCATAGAAAAATTATGAAATTAATCTTTGAGAGTATTGTTTGCTCTTGATTTAACCCAAAGTATATACCTTTGTCCTACTGGTATTTCATCAATACACTGTAGTTACCAAAAGTTCTTTGGTCAAACAGATAAGAAAACACATAGAAAGTATCTAACATGCATTAGATAATTAGCAGACAATAAGCTATTATTTAAAGTATATGTTAGGATCTGTACTAGAAGCTAGAGACACAAGCATTAATAAAAGCTGCCCTTGGGGAGCACATAGTCTAGTAAGGGAAGCAGATGTACTAACATATTCTATTATAATATAATGCAATACAATGTATGATTTAAAGAGGTAAGAACAAAGCAAGCCTACAGCATTTAACTTTTGAAATAGAGTATTTTCTACTTTCCCCCAAAGAAGTAAGGTAAATGGTCTCTATCTCTAGATAAGGAAACTAAAATTAAGACTTATTCCCAAGGTTAACTAGTGATAGATCCAAAATCTGACTCAGGTGATAATGCTTTTATAGCACACAACACAGTATATATTAAGAGTTTCAAGTTACAGCAACTCAAATGTATATAATTTATACACATATAATGATCAGTGTTTCAGTCTTGGAATGGTCATACATCTGGTTTACATGAAATATCAGGTGTTTGCAGCTAGGGCAATAAAGATTTAGGCCCAAACCAAGGAGGTGAAAGAATTATAGAGAAAACTATAAACCATTGATGAAGGAAATTAAAGACTTTAAAAAATGGAAAGATATCCCATGCTCTTGGATTGGAAGAATCAATATTGTTAAAATGGTCACACTGCCCAAGGCAATCTACAGATTTAATGCAATCCCTATCAAATTACCCAGGATATATTTCACAGAACTAGAACAAATCGTAATAAAATTTATATGGAACCATCAAAGACCTAGAATTGCCAAAGCATTACTGAAAAGAAAGAAAGAGGCTGGAGGAATAATTCTCCCAGACTTCAGACAATACTATAGAGCTACAGTCATCGACAGCATTGTACTGGTACAAAAACAAACATATAGACCAATGGAACAGAATAGAGAGCCCAGAAATGAACCCACAAACTTTTGGTCAACTAATCTTTGACAAAGGAGGCAAGAATATACAATGGAATAAAGACAGTCTCTTCAGCAAATGGTGTTGGGAAAACTGGACAGCAGTATGTAAAACAATGAAGCTAGAACACTCCCTTATACCATACACAAAAATAAACTCAAAATGGATCAAAGACTTAAACATAAGACAAGATACAATAAACCTCCTAGAGGAAAATATAGGCAAAACATTATCTGACATACATCTCAAAAATTTTCTCCTAGAAGAAATAAAAGCAAGAATAAACAAATGGGACCTAATAAAACTTACAAGCTTCTGCACAGCAAAGGACACCATAAGTAAAACAAAAAGACAACCTACAGAATGGGAAAAAATTTTTGCAAATGAAACCGACAAAGGCTTGATCTCCAGAATATATAAGCAGCTCATATGACTCAATAAGAAAAAAATAAACAACCCAATCCAAAAATGGTCAAAAGACCTAAACAAGCAATTCTCCAAGGAAGAAATACAAATGATCAATAGGCACATGAAAAAATGCTCAATATCACTAATTATCAGAGAAATGCAAATCAAAATTACAATGAGGTATCACCTCACACCAGTCAGAATGGCCATCATTCAAAAATCCACAAATGACAAATGCTGGAGAGGCTGTGGAGAAAAGGGAACCCTCCTTCACGGCTGGTGAGAATGCAGTTTGGTGCAGCCACTGTGGAAAACAGTATGGAGATTCCTCAAAAGACTAGGCATTGACTTACCATATGAACCAGGAATCCCACTCCTGGGCATATATCCAGAAGGAACCCTACTTCAGGATTACACCTGCACCCCAATGTTCATAGCAGCATTATTTACAATAGCCAAGACATGGAAACAGCCTAAATGCCCATCAACAGATGACTGGATAAAGAAGATGTGGTATATTTATACAATGGAATACTATTCAGCCATAAAAACCAACAACATAACGCCATTTGCAGCAACATGGATGCTCCTGGAGAATGTCATTCTAAGTGAAGTAAGCCAGAAAGAGAAAGAAAAATACCATATGAGATCGCACATATGTGGAGTCTAAAAAAAAACCAAAGCATAAATACAAAACAGAAACGGACTCACAGATATAGAATACAAACTTGTGGTTGCCAAGTGGGCGGGGGGTGGGAACAGATAGACTGGGATTTCAAAATTGTAGAATAGATAAACAAGATTATACTGTATAGCACAGGGAAACATATACAAGATATTATGGTAGCTCACAGAGGAAAAAAAATGTGACGAATATATATATGTGCATGTATAACTGAAAAATTGTGCTCTACACTGGAATTTGACAAAACATTGTAAAATGACTATAAATCAATAAAAAATGTTCAAAAAAAAAAAGATTTAGGCCCAAAGTTAGTGATATGCCTGGAAAGAGATGCACAGAAAACAGATTGCTGTTATCAGTGTCTAAGACAAAAATAAAAAGCAAGGAAGGAGGTGACTCCTTCATAGTTATTATTTTTCTAGAAACTTAGTATCTTGAATTACAAAGTGTTTTTTTAGTAAACATATCCTCTATCACTCTGGGTTCAACTGTATTATTTGGTGCACCTACTCAGCTAAAGCATATTAAGTACTAACACACAGGCACTTACTACAGGGATTTAGGGCGTCATACAGGTAAACAGATTTCAAGTCTGCAGAATTAAGATTATTTCTTTTAAAATAAAATCAAGACCATTCAATAATGACACTTTAGATAACTTTTTAGAGGACCTAATTTTGTTTTGGTTTAGGTTTTTAGTAAGCACACTATTTTTTTTTTCTTTAAATCAGTAAACACAACTGCAGTAAGTACTGCCTATCTCCAGAATGGGACTACTACCATTGAAAATTGCTTCTACGACAACAACTTTAAGTTGGGTTTTGGCTTTAATGGTTGAAGGCACATTGGTAGTCACACGTCATCCTACAGTTTAACTTTGTTATCTATTAAAATACAGATAAGCCATGTAAGAAATAACGCAGCATTTAGCCAGGGATAGACCTCTTAAAACCTTTGATGCTTTTCACGAGTGGGAGACTGGCATAAGCGCCGAAGTCCCTTGTTAGTACTATGTTTAACTGATAACATCATACAGATTGTACAAGAGAATGCTAATGTATCTCTGTAATATTTAAAACTTTATTCCTGGCCAATTCTTGTTAGAAAAGGAGTCATGGTACTAAACCAAGTTTTAGACTGTAAACTCCCGGCATTTACCATTTCAAGTATGATTGTAAATTCCAAGCAATTTTAATCTAGTTTAACATTATCTCTAAAGAACAGTTAAAATTTTATTGAAATAATTCAATTTAACATTTTATACATCGTATCTGAAATGAAATAAAGACACATTATTAGACAATAATGAAGAGGAAAAGATTTGGCCTGCTGTCTGGGAAATCAGAGGGTGGACTATCTAGGCTTCTTTTGGCAAGACACTTTTCCAAAAGAAACTTCTTTTGTTTTCTTCAAACAATACTGTCCTGTCCAAAACTAAATCATCTTTCTGTCTTTTGGAAATCCACGTGTCACTGCTAGGGTGCAAGGTGGGGTTAAAAAAAATTGGTGTGAGGTCTGCTGCCTTGGGAACCAGGACGGTCCAGATTCTGTCCCAGTCCAGCCCCAGCTCTAATCGAGACCTCGGGGACTTGGTTTCCCCTTCTTCTCAATTATCGTGCTCAGTGTTGGGGGTAGGGGTCGGGGTGGGCTTGGGACCGGCCCCCAGAGGCTGCAAATGCCCGGGCAGCAGCACGCTCCAGGTTCACGCAGTTCCTCAGACCTGGAAGCTGTTCGCCCCGGTCTCTCTACAAGCTCAGCCACTGGCTGTCTCCGTGTCTCGAAACAGTCTGTTCCCGGTTTCCCCGGCGGGTACCCCTGGCTCGGCCCTGCGCTGCCCCCTTGTGCCTCGCTGCGAGGAAGGGACCTTGCGATCCATCCTTCCACCCGCCGAGAAACGCTTTACCTACCCTTCATTCTCACCTTGGTCGTTCCTCCTTCTGAGAAGCCCTGACATCGCTGCACACGAGTGATCCCCACCTTGGCGGTCTGAAGACCCCTTTCCTTCCTTCAGGCGACCTCGCTTTCACATTACCTTCACCTTTGAGGGAGCCCTCAATTCATTCACACATGCCCATCCTTCCTCAAACTCTCAGGTATTTCCACCCGCCGGCCTTTTGAGGACCCTCAGCTCTAGTCGAGGGGGAAAAAAGCCTCCCCCGCCTCCCCCACCGGGTTCTGGGGACCCCTCTCACCTCCGCGGTGAGAGATGTGTTTACTGAGGAATCGCTGCTTCTTTCTCTGGTGCAGCAAGGTCGGGTATTTGAGCAACAAGAATGAGGTCACCAAGTACCCTCCCAGGGTAGAGAGAAGGTAAAAAGCCGCGGTGGACGACATCTCAGCCACCGTGTGGGAAGTCTCCCACCTCCTGGCCCTCTGAACTCCGCTGAGATGATCGTAACGGCTGCACCGGCGGCGGCGGCTGTTCGAAGTCTGCTCGCCCCCAGCTGGTGCCGGCGGTGCAGCGCACTTGTCGGCGCCCGCCCACCACGCAGGCGCAGCCGGACCCCGGCAGCCGAGCAACAAAGGGGCTCCGGCACGCAGGCGCGCTCCGGCTGCTGGGTAGGAACCTGCAGGTCCTGGAGCGAGCGCTAGTCACCTAGCTTTGTGGTCTGATCTGCAGGGCTCCAAAATGAAGCGGAAGCTTGGAAACCCGCCAGTGCCTTCGCCATCACTGCAACAGAAAAGGCTATTCAAGGATAGCCTTCAGGAAAGCCTCACATATTTAGAAAGTCCACATCAAAAAGGGAAGATACCAAGGCTCCTCTTTAGCCCCCTACTTGAGGAAATGCAAAGAACTGTTACGGATGGAGGAGTTAAAAGCTTACTAAAACAAACAGTAAACCTATCCATACGTCTAGCCCAGAAGGAACTTTATGGTCACACATACCATAATAAAATGTACTAGTTTATCAGTCAAATATTTGAGGGGCACCGCTTCTCTCTCATTTCACTGTTCACAAAAAAGGCAAACCTCATGCCTTGTACACAGTAGGCAGTCAAGAAATGTTTGTTTACTTACAAGTCCGTTTACAATAAGGAAAAGTTTGCAGAGTTATAGGTTACCACTTAAAAAGTCTCGGGAAGACTGGAAACTAAATTCCCTCTGATCCCACACATGCCCAACTACTATAATTTTCAGAGCCACATCTAAGTGTGAAAGAATTAACCTAGGGTTGAGGGAGAAAATTTGGCCAGAACGGGTCTTCCACAGAAGCAGAATGCAGAGTGATTATTTAAAATCATGTGATTGACTCTGGCCTGAAGCAAATTTCTCTCATTTCCTTATACGAAAAATGAGGAATCTTTTACTATATGATAACTTCTAACTCTCACATTCTGTTAATGATGACTTCCCAAAGATTCCAGCTTCCATTAAGAGGCGTAAATAAAATTTAGAGGATTCTTGAAAACAGAGGTCTTCATTAGATTTTTAAAAGTAGCAAAAAAGGACTTTTGCATCAGTTTA
This sequence comes from Camelus bactrianus, assembly GCF_048773025.1. Taxonomy (NCBI): domain Eukaryota; kingdom Metazoa; phylum Chordata; class Mammalia; order Artiodactyla; family Camelidae; genus Camelus; species Camelus bactrianus. The sequence continues at coordinate 15,013,538 of NC_133554.1, forward strand.
CCACCAGCCGTAGTCTCATTTCTTGATTTATCATCAATATACCCAAAGAAATAGTAAAGCCTTTGTAGAAGAAAAAGAACTAAGTATGAAAAATTCTAAATACAACTAAACTTAAAATTAAAAACATTTTAAAGAAACTCACAAGCTGAAAAATACTGCCTTATTAGGAATTAAGGAAAGTATCTGTTTAGAGCTGTCAAATTATATCTTATAGATCAGCTGATGCTCATGGTGGTTTCCCTTTTCCAAAATCTCACCTGATAGCAAGTTCTCTTTAAATTTTATGACTGCTATTTCTGATTAGTATGACACATGAATATGATAAGTATTACCAGAGAAAAAAAATCTATGTAACTAAGAATATTTAACCTTCAAATACAGAGGCACCTAGGACTTAGCAGACAGAGCCCTGAATTTAGAACCTATAGTTACAGCTATACCATTTACAAGCTGAATGACTTTGGGCATATCACTTAGTTTAAGCCTCAGTTTTCACACCTGTAAAATGGGGGATAATAGTATCTAACCACAGATCAATGTTTTGAGGACTGAAGGAAGTGAAAGCATTAAAAGTATCCTATTTAAGTAAAGCATTATATCAAAAGATAGAATTGTTTCCTTCTCTAAAACATTATGAACAAATTTGGGGAAGGTATACAGAGTTACTCAAGCAGGAGCACATATGCCTTATTGGAGACCCAGGAAAATTAATGAAAGAACAGATGAATTATAATACTAGAAAAGCATCTTTTTCAAAATTGCATCAATATGACCAGAAGTATCTTCCAAGATGGCCATATTTGGGGGAAATTTACTAGAGCCTCCAAAGTTAATGACATTATTTAAACTAGGTAAGATTAGTACAAGCAATCAATTATCATGGGGGGAAATGTTGAAAAAGAAGGGGTATCTTTTTCAGGGGTATCACTGGCCTGTTTTGTTATGAAGAGAAAACTGGAAAGGTTAAGTAGTTTGCTCAAGACCATATAGCTAGGGGCTGATGTTATAACAACAAGGTCACTAATCTTAACTTAGTTCAAGGGGCTAGAGAAGATAGTATTGATCTTCTGAAAAATAAAAGATCTGAAAAATAGTCTTGCTCTTTATAGAAGATAGCATTAAGGAAATACCCACTTAAAAACTATCCTTTGAAGTGTATCAGAGGTAGCAGATCCAGGATGCAGTATAGTGAAAAGAACACTGAATGCTAGTCAGGTGATTCCTTGTCATTTCAACCCCATCTACAATTGCATTGCCCAAATTATTAGTGCTCTAGAAAGCAGATGCAATTGATTAGGAATATATATCACTGGGACCAGAAGGCATTTACCCAAGAGTTCTGAAGCAACCCATAAATTAAAGTGTGACACAATTCAAAATAAAACTGTTATAATAAACAACTAGTGTGCTGTTCGACTGGCAGACTGCCATCGGGATTCCCAACTCTGACAATGGGCATCTGTTAGTAGGTTAAAGCACAGTTCAACTTTCTTTAGAACAATTTAGCAATGTGTATCAAAATGTAAAATGTGTGTATCCCATGACCCATCAATCCCAGCTATAAGAGTATGTTCTGCAAAGAAAAATTCACAAATATTAATAACAGATGTATCCACCACGGTATTCTATCGTTAGTAGAAGTCTTAAATTAGAAAGAACCTAAATATCAAACAATGAAGGACACATTATATAAATCATAAGAGAAAACAATGCAGCCATTAATAATACTTCTATTTATTGACAGGAAAAATGTGTACTGCATACTATTGAATGCAAAAAAACTAGATTACAGAGCAAGATGAATTGCAATTATGTAAAATTGAATACAAATCCACATGTGCATGTATGCATGAGATGTTTAGAAGGATATTCACTAAAATGTTGCCAGTGGTTAGCAGAGCACTAGCAGAGCACTGGAATTTCAGGTAATGTATTCTTTTTTTTTTTTTTTCCAGGTAACTTATTCTTATCTTTGCTTAAAAAATTATTAAATAACAGATACAATGACTACATATTAGTTTTACAAGAACAACAAAGGTAGTCAAACCCAAAAACTGTTTTAAATGGGATTATAAACTAGATAGTCTAGCTTTTATATTGAGAAAATAGCAGGATAAAATAAAGGAATAATGTCACTCAATACTCAAGTACATGTAACTTAGTAGGAGAAAGGAAGTGATAAGCAACTATGGTAATACAGTCCTCTAAGAGTGTTTGGAACGAAGAAGAACCACAGGATATAATTTAAACTTTAGAAATTTTTCTTATATTTAGTCAAATAGAGCTATAGCTATAATTATATATATACTATAATATATTACATATAATTTAATAGCTATAGCTACGGACAGGATTATTTTCAGTACGGAAAGATTTTGGAAAAATAACTAAACTGTATTTAGAAGATGACTGGATCTGAGCCATCAGTTACAAACATGGGATAATAACTGTCCCTTATATTTATGAAACAGTTTAGAGTTTGTAAAGGATTTCAATTAACATACTCTTTAAGTGTTTGAATCACAGTTATCCTTTGAGGTACATAAGGGAGTTATTACCTCCATTTTACAAATTAATTTGCTGAAGCTTCAGATGGGATCCAGTATTAAGAGATGCAGTACATTATCTCCTCAAGACATGAACCCAGTGAGCTGCTGTGCCAACTCAGACCGATAAACATTACGAAATGTATTAAAAATTAAACAAATGATTAGCTGGCTTTTGTGCAAAACTATGCAGTGTTCCAAAAGTTGAGTGCAGTTCTATTTGCCACATCTTAGGACACACACAAAGTTGTGGGAGACAGAAAAAGGGCAATTAAATGGCCAAGGGATTTGAGTGGCTGCTTTATATAAAGCATAAACCGACTAATAAAAACTAAACCCAATTTTAAAAGACCACAGAAAGATACAAGAGGAGGGTTACAAACCAAGTCTATAAAATTGCTATTATGTTGTGGTGCTTACCACAGGTACATGTACTAGGTACTGTTTACCTCATTATAAAAGGTAGGACTAAAACTAACCAAGACTCCCAAACTATTAGAATGATGGGATCTCTTTAAAAAGTAAATTTAAAATAAATTATAATTATTATTAAGAATTTATCTAGTGCCCCTCTGTAACAGGCTTTATGTATACTCCAATCCTCACAACCACTCTTTGTGGTAAATAGTAATAATTATAATTTTAGGGGAAAAGACACTCAAGGATTAAGTAAATTGTCAGGTTTCTTAAGAGGTGGAGTCAATTCTTTTTGGCTTCAACTTACTATAGTAGTATTCTATACAAGGGAACATACGGAACAAGAAAAGAGTGTAAGAATATAAGATTCAATACAGTTTTAGAGAGAATCAAGATTCACAGTCATCAAAGAAATTAAGATGAAATGGGTAATCACACCTCATTTTTCTGACATTAAAAACTCATCCATTCGCAAGTCTTAAGACCAGAGTCAAAATATTCAGTTGGAGAAACTGACATGCTATTTTCATTCTTATATTTTCTAAGAAGGCAGAACACAGGAAGAGAATAGCTTTGAAATCAGAGTCCTCAATTTAAATTCTGACTTCCTACTTCCTAGCTATGTGACCTTGGATAAATTATTTAACCACTTCAAGTTTTAATTTCCTGATAATATGGATGATATCTATCTTGCAGTGTTTTGAGGATCATAGGAAATGTATGCAAAATACTTACTAAAGTACCTACCAAGTGGATATTCATGAAGTAGCTATTATTATTGGATATAGCCATTCAATAGAGTAGCTATTGTTATTTTTTATGAATCAGGCTTCTCTGGTTTCATTTTTTCTAATTTTTTTCCTGTTACCTCAAAATCTTTTTAAATTTTTCATTTAATTTTATTTTTTAAAGTAAGAAATAGATTCACTGTATAAGTAGTACAGGGAAACCTTAAGTAAACCAACATGTGAAGCCATTTTTTAAACAATTAGAATTAATGCAATTTACAAGAAGATTTATATTAGTCCTTTAAATAGAAAGCCCTCCCTGAAAAAGATATAATTTATCTTCTAAAAATGTTAAATTTTATACAGCTTTTCATGGACACATCAAAAGACTTACCAATAGGCCAAAGGATGTCCTTGTCTCCTAGTGATTCTTAAAAAAAAATCAATTTGAAACATCTGCTTATATCTAAAAAAAAAAAAAGAAAGAAGAGGAAAGAAAAAGAAGTCTGCTAAGCAAAGGATAATGCAAATACTGCTACAGAAGAAATATAGAAATATAATTTCTTTAATAAAATCATCACTTGAAATTTGCCAAAATAAGGTTATATGACTAAAGAGAAAGGTAGTTTCTTTTAAGCAAGTTATAAATACAAATAGCATAAAAGTTTTGTATTTAAAGATGTTACAGAAATTCAAATTTGGGTAGCTTCTGTAACCAAAAATAATCAAGTAAAATCACTTACTAATTTATGCAAGAATGTAAAGTTGTTCCATGTGGAATGACATCAAAAAGGAAAAGACACAGGTTTGCTCTTCTGAAACCTATTTGTTCTCATAAAGTTTTTTCTTACATTTCCTTTGACCTACCAGTTTATCCAATCTGTTTTTCAAATCTTAGAGGCTACTGAAAAAACAAAACAACTATTAGTACATGTCCTATAGAAAAATCCAGCTATATTTCCAAATGCAGGAACTAAGAACCATGCTTAAGTACAAAAGTAATGGTGATTTTAAAAATTGATATAAAAGGAATGAAAGATATAAAGGAAAAGGATGGAAAATAAGGATGGAATGGAAGAAGAATGTAGACTAATTTTAATATTGGCTCAGATTCTCCTTCTCCTAATAATACTACAGTAAATTGGCATAGAAATATGCCTAATTAAATTACAGTTTTAAGTTGGCTGCCAATTATGAATCTTTATACATTTTAAAAACAAAACCTAAATAACTACTTTAAGCTGGTAGCAAGATGTGTTATACAAATATTGTACTTTATATATACTGAGACTAAACTCTCTAATTCTATTTGCCCAGTGTTTCAAAATCAATGTGTCTAGGAAAATATAATCAAGTACTAGAACTCTGATATATTAACTTATTTTGCATACTTGTCTTATTAGTGATATATCAGTGTCACCATGTTGATGCTGGTGAGACTTAAACTTGGTATGAATTGATAAAATTTGTATCACTTAGAAGATTGTTTCACAGTATAGCAGTTTTTAAAGAATAAAGTGTGTATTAATATTTTGTATTAAAAAGTTTTAGTTCAGATAGCATTCATTTCAAATATGGTATCTCATCAGTCCAAGAATAAAATGGTGTGAACAAAACAATCTAACTCTGGTATAAGAACTGTGACCCAAGCAATTGGGCATATTTTTGCAATTAAGTCCTCATACCATTACCAAATAACTTACTAGATCATTTTGTTTTGAAGATAATTTCAGGCGCAGCATCTTAAGGAAAATCCCAGCTAAAGCATCATTTTAGCAAAAACAAAGTTTTGGCTCAATCAACATGATTATGCAACAATCAGTTATAATAAAAATATGTTTTATTATGGACAGTGAATCAAAAACAAGAGAACATAGAAGTATCAACCATGTATTTTATGTCCTTTTCTAGAATAACTCATGTTTATTAGGAAGCTGCACCCCCGTGTACAATAAATATCAACAATGTCATGAAACAGTGGAAAAATTACTGCCCAAATACTGAACTCCTGTAACCAAATCACATTTCGGGTTCAAGAAAACACACTATCACATACCAAAAAACACCCCCAACACACCAAACAAAAACCAGCTCAAGTTTAGGACTGTACTGGCTGGAAAACACTCATTGTGTCACTGCTTTAAGAACCCCCCGGAGCACCTTGTAACTCATTAACTGCACATTTTCCTTTGGAGGGAAACAAGGTCCTCTCTCTGTCACATAGGCATAAGGAAATCTCAAAACCCAGAGGCCATCGGGTGGGAGAGTGATTTCTTGTTTTTCTGGATAGAATACTGGACATGGTGGTGGGCCTGGTTGCACCTGAAAAACACAGGAAATGTAATTATTTTAACATTTTTCAATTAAGAAACACCTAAAAGACGAATGTCTAAACAAAGGATAGGTTCAAAGAGCACATAAGATTAAGCATGAAATGTGAACACTTCTAACTCCAATCACACCTAACATTACATTAAATAGTCTCAAATATTATCTTGCCTTTCTACAGATTTTTAACTTCAAGTTCTGCATCTAACCAAATGATGTGAATTGATAATGAGAACTGATTAACACACTTATGATTTATTTTTCAACAGAGTATGCAGTTTAAAAGGCTTTTAAAATTAAGATCCGTTTAATTAGTTTGATTCTCTGTACTTTTTCAAACAATCAAAACAAGCATCAGCACTTTTTGTCTGTCTGAGGACAGAAAGGGTTGTATTTCTTACCTGAGGCATTAGTATTATCTGCAAAGGAGCATCGGGTACCACA